>NC_047110.1:27964384-29294182 GCF_902500255.1 Thalassophryne amazonica | reverse complement strand
TCACTGCAAAATGCATACTATATTGTGTGTGTGTATATATATTATTGTTATTATTATCATCATCATAATGGTTTAACAGCTAAAAAAAAACAAAAAAAAACCACCAAAGCTTCTATATATGGGTATTGCTACTTTTCTCAGACATTATTTTAAAATCAAGGCATGGCAGCAGTGAACAATTACAAATCCTGACAGAAATAAATAATGGAATCAGCACATGAAGAAAACGTTCTATCAGTTTTCTACTTCCTAAGAAACTAATCACAGAAATTAAGCTGTTGTTCAATATGAAACATATCTCAAAATAATTAAATGATTATTTTAAATTAAAAGCACACGTTTTCTACGTGAAGTTAAGGAAAACATAACCCACAAAGTAACTGGAAAAACAATTACTTACATCCCTAGAACAAACACTGGTTGAATTAATTTACTATATTAAGTACATAACTTAATCAACATTTACACATTTGAGGACTTACCGTTAGCATATTTTACAGACAAAATTAATAATAGCCAATAATAAAATCTATAACCGCACTGAAAAACGTCAACTAAATAAAACGTTTATTCAATTTACAGATCATGACACGGCGCAGTTTAAACGCGGTGGAAAAATGAATCCAAGCAAACAACTAAAGCACGTAACGAACAAATAACTTCATTCTATATTTCTACAAGTAAAACCAAGGCTGTTCACGAACATTAATCTACAGTTCTACAGCATAAAGACCGGAGTTTTATTGAACGTTATACCTTCAGAAGAAGCTGTAAAGCAGAGAAATGTTCACTAGACACCGCGGCAGCCATGATGACACGTGACATCCAGGGCTGAGTCATGTGACTTAAAAAAAACTTTATTTACAAAATATTATTAGCGATTCTGAATATTTAAATGTCGTTTTCCCCCCTAATAAGCCAGTTTCGAGTTTTCAATTTGATATATAAAAGAGCAAAAATAAAACATAGTAATAAAACAAAACGTAGTAAATAAAACAAGAATAAATGTTGTAGGGGATTGGGGGTAACTTGGTGCCCATTTGGTTGACCGCTGTCATTTTAAATGTGCTTTAGAAATAAAGGTCAAGTTGAGTTGAGTCTCTTTGAAATCATACATTTATTTTATTACCAGTCCACCTGTAATGTTATTATTTTAATAATATGTTGTGAGGTTCAGGTTGGTCTGGCAGGGGTTTGACCCAAGGCATTTCATAAATGTGTAATAATTGTGGTATTTGTCTTTGAATGTCAGTTTCCAGCACTGATCCGTCATACACTGATTAATATAAAAATCTACAATGGATAAATTTAAAGGGTTACATGATGTCTTTGTTTATGGACTGTGGAACAATGTTTTTTAGATGGTTTTAAAATGTTCTGAACACTGTTTCGATTTTATCATTACTAAATTACAAAAATACTGATGAAAAGTTTTGGCATCACCCTCAGCACACATCCTGATTTTACCCATACAGTCTATGAGCCAGTCATCAATTTTGACCTAATCAGGACCACGTAAGGTGACGAACTGACACTTAGAATCCATCTTCAGTGCACCATGGCCTACACAAAAAAAATGTATGATAACCATCCCAGGGTGGTAGCTGTAGCCAGCTAGGGGTCAATAAAGAATTACGCAGAGGTTAAAATGTAAATGCTTTAATCATGTTGAAAACTATACTACTTTATTTGTCTGATCATAATGATTCCAAAAAGGTATAGTTTGGACAATCTATGACTGAATGTTCTGGAGTTATGGGGTAAAAACAGCAAAAATGGTGACAAAGGTCAGTTTCCATTTGTAAAGGGATCAAAAGTGAAATTTTCTCTAATTTCAGTACAAAATGATACAAGTTATTTGTTGAAATAAAAGGATTAATAAATGAAATAGCTATGACTGTGTTGAATGTTTAGTGTCCAAAGTAAAGGTCGAGCAAGGTCGATGTCCATTGGATTCTATGACATGTGACATATGTTACTCTGTAACTTAACTAAACATGACAGATGGTGCAAACTATTCCTTTTTAGAATCCTATTAACCCAAACAACAATTTGCATCATTTTGTACTGAAATTGGAGCAACTTTAACTTTTGACCCATGTACAAATTGAAACTGACTTTTGTCAACATTTGTGTTGTTTTTACACAATAACTCCAGAACATTCCGTCATAGATAGTCCAAACTATACCTTTTGGAATTGTTATGATCAGACAAATAATGTTTTCAACATGACTGAAGCATTTTTACATTTTAATCTCTGTGTAATTCTTCATTGACCCCTAGCTGGCTACAGCTATCACCCTGGGATGGTTATCATACATTTTTGCATAGGCCATGGTATACTGAGGCTGGATTCTAAGTGTCGTTTCGTCATCTTAAGTGGTACCAAAAACCTGCTTGGCCCAATATTCAATGTATTTTTATTTATGTAACGTCAAATCACAACAAAGTTGCCTCAAGGCACTTCAAGGCGTCTATATGTGGCCCAAATGTGTCAAAGTCCATCCCCACTTTCATGACGTGGCACCTGGGCAAAGAATGAACTTGAACTTGAACTTATTTATTTGGCACACAACTCGTCAATAACAAAAACTGATATACAAGACAATTCCACAGTGACATGTGACCAAAAAGGGGGTGAGCAGAAGCAAAGCATATAAACACTCACCTCATATTTACATACATACATACATACATACATACATACATACATACATATATACACATTACCTACCCCCAAAGCAAGCACACAGGCGACAGTGGTAAGGAAAAACTCCCTCTGATGTATTGAGGGAGAAACCTCAAGCAGACCAGACTCTAAGGGGTGACCCTCTGCTTGGGCCATGCTACAAACACATTTAACAACACAAACTCAAATCCCATTATCATAATCAAGTGAACACCGTGTCTTCGTCGACATACATATTTACATACATATACAGTATACATGTGTACACACACCAACATACACATACATACATAATTACACATATAGACATATATACACACATACATACATACACTCAACAAAAATATAAACGCAACACTTTTGGTTTTGCTCCCATTTTGTATGTGATGTACTCAAAGATCTAAAACTTTTTCCACATACACAATATCACCATTTCCCTCAAATATTGTTCACAAACCAGTCTAAATCTGTGATAGTGAGCACTTCTCCTTTGCTGAGATAATCCATCCCACCTCACAGGTGTGCCATATCAAGATGCTGATTAGACGCCATGATTAGTGCACAGGTGTGCCTTAGACTGCCCACAATAAAAGGCCACTCTGAAAGGTGCAGTTTTGTTTTATTGGGGGGGATACCAGTCAGTATCTGGTGTGACCACCATTTGCCTCATGCAGTGCAACACATCTCCTTCGCATAGAGTTGATCAGGTTGTCAATTGTGGCCTGTGGAATGTTGGTCCACTCCTCTTCAATGGCTGTGCGAAGTTGCTGGATATTGGCAGGAACTGGTACACACTGTCGTATACGCCGGTCCAGAGCATCCCAAACATGCTCAATGGGTGACATGTCCGGTGAGTATGCCGGCCATGCAAGAACTGGGACATTTTCAGCTTCCAAGAATTGTGTACACATCCTTGTAACATGGGGCCGTGCATTATCCTGCTGCAACATGAGGTGATGTTCTTGGAAGTATGGCACAATAATGGGCCTCAGGATCTCATCACGGTATCTCTGTGCATTCAAAATGCCATCAATAAAATGCACCTGTGTTCTTTGTCCATAACAGACGCCTGCCCATACCATAACCCTACCGCCACCATGGGTCACTCGATCCACAACATTGACATCAGAAAACCGCTCACCCACACGACGCCACACACGCTGTCTGCCATCTGCCCTGGACAGTGTGAACCGGGATTCATCCGTGAAGAGAACACCTCTCCAACGTGCCAAACGCCAGTGAATGTGAGCATTTGCCCACTCAATTCGGTTACGACGACGACCTGGAGTCAGGTCGAGATCCCGATGAGGACGACGAGCATGCAGATGAGCTTCCCTGAGATGGTTTCTGACAGTCTGTGCAGAAATTCTTTGGTTATGCAAACCGATTGTTTCAGCAGCTGTCCGAGTGGCTGGTCTCAGACGATCTTGGAGGTGAACATGCTGGATGTGGAGGTCCTGGGCTGGTGTGGTTACACGTGGTCTGCGGTTGTGAGGCTGGTTGGATGTACTGCCAAATTCTCTGAAACGCCTTTGGAGACGGCTTATGGTAGAGAAATGAACATTCAATACACGAGCAACAGCTCTGGTTGACATTCCTTGCACGCTCCCTCGAATCTTGCGACATCTGTGGCATTGTGCTGTGTGATAAAACTGCACCTTTCAGAGTGGCCTTTTATTGTGGACAGTCTAAGGCACACCTGTGCACTAATCATGGTGTCTAATCAGCATCTTGATATGGCACACCTGTGAGGTGGGATGAATTTTCTCAGTAAAGGAGAAGTGCTCCCTATCACAGATTTAGACTGGTTTGTGAACAATATTTGAGGGAAATGGTGATATTGTGTATGTGGAAAAAGTTTTAGATCTTTGAGTTCATCTCATACAAAATGGGAGCAAAACCAAAAGTGTTGCGTTTATATTTTTGTTGAGTGTGTGTATATATATACATAGTGTTGTGAAAGTGTCGTGTCCAACAGGGGGCGTTAATGAACGGACAATGGATAAGCCAAAAGTAACAATTTAATGTTGTGAATCGCACAACGACGTACAGACAATAACAATATGGTGGAATGTCAATTATACACCAGGTGACGTGTGGGCAGGCTCGACGATAGAAGACACCTGGCGAGAGAAGAGCCGGATCCCACACAGCTTCCACCACCAACGGAGCTGAAGAACACCGGAGCCGCCAAGCCCTGCGCCCCAGGTGGCCGCTGTCTTTAGCAGTCAGACCCGGTACTGCTGGCAGAGAACAGAGACAGTCCTGATGAGTGTGAGTTCGCACACTCAGTAATCCCACAGTCTGTATACAGTTAGGAGGGAAAACCTCCACCTCCAATCACACACTCGTGCAGCTCCTGTGAAACCACTTATCTGGTTTGGGGTGTGAGGCGAAGCCGTCGCAGTCCACACCAAACGCCAATACCACAGATAAGGACACCGTCACAGGAAAACGGCTGCAAATGAGATCAGACTATTAGTCACAGTTAAGCTTAGCAGAGAAATTACCTGAATGGTAGCTGATTTCTCGGCGGGGAGGTGGAGTTGCAGTCCGGCCTTTATGGTGGTGGTGATGAGTAGTGGATGAGTGACAGCTGGTACGGATGATGAGTGACAGCTGTCACTCCCGGTCGCTCCGACGCCCTCTCGTGCTTGAAGCCCGCACTTCAAGCAGGGCGCCATCTTGTGGTGGTGGGCCAGCAGTACCTCCTCTTCAGCGGCCCACACGACAGGACCCCCCCCCCCCCCCTCAACGGGCGCCTTCTGGCGCCCGACCAGGCTTGTCCGGGTGACAGGTGTAGAAGTCGGCCAGGAGGGCCGGGTCCAGGATGAAGCTCCTCTTCACCCAGGAGCGCTCTTCGGGGCCATAACCCTCCCAGTCCACCAGATACTGGAACCCCCGGCCCTTTCAACGGACGTCCAGGAGCCGGCGTACCGTCCACGCGGATGTACTCCAGGTTCCGATGGTCCGTGAAAACCATAAATGGTACCGATGCTCCCTCCAACAGGTGTCTCCACTCCTCAAGAGCCTCCTTCACCGCAAGAAGTTCCCGATTGCTGACGTCATAGTTCCGTTCAGCTGGGGTCAACCTGCGGGAAAAGTAGGCACATGGATGGAGAACCTTGTCGGACTCCCCGCTCTGGGATAGCATGGCTCCTATCCCTGAGTCAGAGGCGTCCACTTCAACTACGAACTGGCGCTTGGGATCGGTGCAGTCGAGAACCGGCGTTTCAACTCCCTAAACGTGGCTTCGCACCGATCCGACCAGGTGAAGGGGACTTTTGTGGAGGTCAGGGCTGTCAGGGGGCTAACTACCTGACTGTAGCCCTTGATGAACCTCCGGTAGAAATTTGCAAAACCGAGGAACTGTTGTAGTTTCCTACGGTTCGTTGGTTGGGGCCAATCTCTCACCGCCGCAACCTTGGCCGGATCAGGGGCGACGGAGTTGGAGGAGATTATGAACCCCAGGAAAGACAAAGAAGTGCGGTGAAACTCACACTTCTCGCCCTTCACAAACAGCCGGTTCTCCAACAACCGCTGTAGGACCCGACGTACATGCTTGACATGGGTCTCAGGATCCGGAGAAAAGATGAGTATATCGTCTAGATATACGAAGACAAACCGATGCAGGAAGTCCCGCAAGACGTCATTAACCAATGCTTGGAATGTCGCTTGCGCATTGGTGAGGCCGAACGGCATGACCAGGTAGTCAAAGTGACCTAACGGGGTGTTAAATGCCGTGTTCCACTCGTCTCCCTCCCGGATCTGAACCAGGTGATAAGCATTCCTAAGATCCAATTTCGTGAAAATTTGGGCTCCATGCAGGGGCGTGAACACTGAATCCAACAGAGGTAACGGGTATCGGTTGCGAACCGTGATCTCGTTCAGCCCTCTGTAATCAATGCATGGACGGAGTCCGCCGTCCTTCTTGCCCACAAAAAAGAAACCAGCACCCATCGGGGAGGTGGAATTCCGGATCAACCCGGCAGCTAACGAGTCCCGGATGTAGGTCTCCATTGATTCGCGTTCCGGACGTGAGAGGTTGTACAGCCTGCTGGACGGGTACTAAGCGCCCGGTATCAAATCAATGGCACGATCGTACGGACGGTGCGGGGGCAGCATGAGTGCCAGATCCTTGCTGAAGACGTCAGCAAGGTCGTGGTACTCGGCTGGTACCGCCGCCAGATTGGGGGGGACTAAAACCTCCTCCTTAGCTGTCACACCGGGTGGAACCAAGGATCCTAAACACTCCCGGTGGCAGGTTTCGCTCCACTGAACCACAACCCCAGACGGCCAGTCAATCCGGGGATTGTGTTTTAACACCCATGGAAAACCCAAAATCACTCGGGAGGTAGAAGGTGTTACATAAAACACAATCTCCTCCCTGTGATTCCCAGACACCACCAATGTCACTGGCTGTGTCTGGTGTGTGATTAGTGGAAGAAGGGTGCCATCTAGTGCCCGCACTGACAATGGTGACAGTAAGGCCACTAGAGGGAGCCCAACCTCCTTTGCCCATCTGCTATCCAGCAGATTCCCCTCCGACCCCGTGTCCACCAGTGCTGGGGCGTGAAGGGTTAGATCCCCACTCAGGATCGTGACTGGGATACGTGCAGATCGTCGGGGTCTCCCCACGTGGGTGTTGTGACCCACCCTTAGCCCAGTCTCTAAGGACGAGTGCTGCTGTTTTGACCATTTGGGGCATTCTCTCTGTGTGTGCTCGGTAGAGCTGCAGTGAAAACACTCTCCACGGATCAGCCTCCTTTGTCTCTGATCTGATCGCTTTTTGGCCCTGCTCGTCTCCCTAGCAACGTCAGCAGGGGGAGCTGTCGTCACGTGGAGAGCCCTGGCAGCGGAGCGTGGGGAAGTCGGCTCCCTTTCGGACCCGGGAGGAAGAGGGACAGCTTGTGCCTGATCACGCCCTTCGTCTCGCTCCCGTCGGTGTTCTGTTAATCGGTTGTCTAACTGTATAACCAGGTCGATAAGCCCATCTAAATCCCGCGGCTCGTCCTTTGCCACCAGGTGCTCCTTAAGGACCAGAGACAGTCCGTTTACAAAGGCGGCGCGGAGCGCAACAGCATTCCAGCCGGCTTGCGCTGCCGCGATGCGGAAGTCGACTGCATACTTCGCTGCGCTCCGACGCCCCTGCCGTATCGACAGCAGCATGCTTGAAGCGGTCTCGCCTCTATGAGGATGGTCGAACACCTGTCGGAACTCCCTCACAAACTCAGTGTAAACCGTTAGGAGCTGTGAATTCTGCTCCCAGAGCGCCGTAGCCCAGGCGCGTGCCTCTCCTCGAAGCAAATTTATAACGTAAGCCACCCGGCTAGCGTCTGACGCGTACATGACGGGACGCTGTGAAAAGACGAGCGAGCACTGCATCAGGAAGTCCGCGCACGTCTCCACACAGCCTCCGTACGGCTCCGGAGGGCTTATGTATGCTTCAGGGGAAGGTGGGGGGGTTCGTTGAACGACCAGTGGAATGTCTGTCTCTGGCACACGGTCAGCAGGAGGAGGAGCTGCAGCAGCGCCCTGAGCATGCACTTCCACCTGGGCGGTGAGAGTCTCCATCCTACGATTGAGAATAATGCTCTGCTCGGTAACTAAGTCTAACCGAGCGGTAAAGGCGGTTAAGATGTGCTGCAGCTCACCCAACACGCCTCCTGCTGGTGCCCGTACACCTCGCTCTTCCATTGGCTGTTCAAGCGATGGTTGATGCCCCTCGGGATCCATGACGATGGCCGAGAAATCCTGTTGTGAAAGTGTCGTGACATGGACCCACAACAGGGGGCATTAATGAACGGACAATGGATAAGCCAAAAGTAACAATTTAATGCTGTGAATCGCACAACGACGTACAGACAATAACAATATGGTGGAATGTCAATTATATACCAGGTGACGTGTGGGCAGGCTCGACGATAGAAGATGCCTGGCGAGAGAAGAGCCGGATCCCACACAGCTTCCACCGCCAACGGAGCTGAAGAACACCGGAGCCGCCAAGCCCTGCGCCCCAGGTGGCCGCTGTCTTCAGCAGTCAGACCCGGTACTGCTGGCAGAGAACAGAGACAGTCCTGATGAGTGTGAGTTCGCACACTCAGTAATCCCACAGTCTGTATACAGTTAGGAGGGAAAACCTCCACCTCCAATCACACACTCGTGCAGCTCCTGTGAAACCACTTATCTGGTTTGGGGTGTGAGGCAAAGCCGTCGCAGTCCACACCAAACGCCAATACCGCAGATAAGGACACCGTCACAGGAAAACGGCTGCAAATGAGTTCAGACTATTAGTCACAGTTAAGCTTAGCAGAGAAATTACCTGAATGGTAGCTGATTTCTCGGCGGGGAGGTGGAGTTGCAGTCCGGCCTTTATGGTGGTGGTGATGAGTAGTGGATGAGTGACAGCTGGTACGGATGATGAGTGACAGCTGTCACTCCCGGTCGCTCCGACGCCCTCTCGTGGTTGAAGCCTGCACTTCAAGCAGGGCGCCATCTTGTGGTGGTGGGCCAACAGTACCTCCTCTTCAGCGGCCCACACAACACATAGATATACATACACATATACATACATGCACATACACAAATGAATGTTACTGAACAAGTTCACAATTACAACTGACAACACAAAACTCATCATACTTCATTAGATACATATCTTGAAAACATAATTTTTTTTAGATTGATTTTTAAACTGATTGATATTTGGACATTGTTTGAGTTCATCCATCAGGTTATTCCATAATCTAGGGCCACACATGGAGACACAGAAACTTTTCCTGGTCGTCCGAGCGCCACCAATTTTAAAATGATACAAGCCCCGTAAATTATATTTTCCTTCTCTCTCAGTAAAATATTCTTGAATTCTAAATGGCACTTGTTTATTTTTCACTTTGTGCATTAAATGAACAGTCTTGAATGAAATCACATCGTGAAGTTTTAATATTTGAGATTTAATGAACAGTGGGTCGGTGTGGTCTCGATAACCTGCATTATGAATTGTCCTTAATGTTCTTTTTTGAAGAATGAAGAATGGTTGTAATGTAGTTTTGTAATTGTTGCCCCAAACTTCAGCGCAATAAGACAAGTAGGGTGCAATCAAAGAACAATAGAGAGTATGTAGTGCTCTGCAATCAAGAACATGCTTTACTTTATTTAATACTGCAATACTTTTTGATACCTTCATTTGAATATGCTGAATATGAGCTTTCCGATTCATTTTTTTTTTTATCAATAATGACACCTAAATACTTATTCTCTTTGACACGTTCTATGTTTACCCCATATATTTAACTGAATTTGTATGTCTTTTTTATAATTTCCAAATAACATCAATTTAGTTTTAGACCAATTTAATGATAATTTGTTGACATCAAACATCTCTTTAACTTTATCATTTCTGTTCCTAAATCAGATAATAATTGTTGCAGATTTTCCCACAAGCAAAACAGGTTTGTGTCATCAGCAAAGAGCACAGTTTAACCATATCTGAGACTTTACATAAATCAATAATGTATAAAATAAATAATTTTGGGCCCAACACAGAACCCTGTGGTAGCCCAAAAATGATGTCCAGATATGAAGAACAGTAGTCCCCAAGTTTAACAAACTGCTTTCGGTTTTGTAAATAGCTTTTAATCCAACTCAGAGCAACTCCTCTGATCCCATACAGTTCCAACTTTTGAAATAATATATTGTGATCAATTGTGTCTAAAGCCTTTCTTAAGTCAATAAATAAACCTGCTACTATTACCCTTTGGTCCACATGTTTATTGATCTCTTCTATGGAATCGAGCAATGCCAGTGTCGTGGACCTTTTAGCTCTAAAACCATATTGACTTTCATCAAACAAGTTGTGTCGAGCTATAAATTTATCCAGTCTGCTGTTGTAAAGTTTTTCCAGTATGTTTGAAAATTGTGACAGTAGAGACACAGGACTGTAGTTAGTAAAAGATGCTTGCTGCCAGATTTGAATAAAGGTATCACTTTTGCCACTTTCATACTGTTAGGAACAATTTCAGTTTGAAATGATTTGTTAAAAATATATGATAATGGTTTTGCGATTTCAGTAATTATTTGCTTTACTAAGGACATACGTACCTCATTATAATCCATTGACTTTTTACTTGTACATGTACTAACTATGTTAATAATTTCCCTTTCATCTACTGGGCTGAGAAACATTGTGTGCGGATTTCTAACAATTAATTGCTGATTTTCCCATGTACTGTGTGGGATTTCAGCTGCCAGATCTGGCCCAACATTAGCAAAAAATTTATTGAAACTATTCACTACTTGGCTCATGTTAAATTCATCTTTGTTGTCATAAGTAAAGTATGTTGGATAGTCATTTGATTTGGGTTTATTTGCTATAATACTATTATATGATATATATAGATATATGATATATGGTGGGGACCTTGTGGGTGCTGTGGCCACTATGGTAGCCATGAAGGCCAAACAGGAACCCTGAATATAACAGGGCTCTGGTGAAACAAGAAGCCATCAACGGTTGATCAGGAGGAGGAGGTGATGGCTTGTCACCCAACGATTTTGAAAGTGGATGAAGGCTGCAGCAGGTCCTCAGACCCCAATTGTCTGGGATTTTTCAGCCATTGGACCACGCTGAGAAGAATATGGTCCAATCTCTATCAAGGATAGTGGTTCCGGAGCCGAGGCTGTGCGTGGAGGCAAGGCCCACCAGATCAATCTGATAGAGATCCACCTCCTGCACAATCTCTGGCTCCTTCCCCCACAGTAAGGTGACATTCCACACCCTCAGAGCTAGCCTCTGGTCTGGTCTGGTCTGTCAAGCCCCTTGACGTTCACTGTCACCCACGGGACAGCGCTCCAGACCCCAGCGGTTCCCTCTGCGGGGTTTGAGTCCACAGGGTGCCGATGGAAGGTCCACGTTGTCCTTTTGGGCTGTGACTGGCCGGGCTACATAGAAAGCCCAGCCTCCAAGCGCTCTCTAACGGGCCCTCCATCCAGCCCTGGCTTCAGACAGGGGCCCCACGTTTCATCCGGGCCGGGTCATGTTTCCTCTACCATGGAGTCTTTGTGAACCATTCTTCATGTGGCCCCTTGCCTGAGACCAATTTGCCATGGGAGACCCCATCAGGAGCATGAAGACTCCAGACAACACAGCTCTCAGGTTCATAGGGACACACAAATCTCTCCACCACAATAAGGTGATGGTTTCTGGAGAGGTGAATCGTGAATTATTCGCAAACCGCTCATAAAAATGTACGCAAACCGTGAATATCTGCAAACCGTTAATAATTTTGCTGCAAACTGTGAATAAAATATCCCACAAAACGTGAACACAGGTCTCACAAAAGGTAAGTCGTAAAATGTGAATATCATTCATGATAGATATTTTCTTTTGGTTTAAGTAGTTTACGGGTCAATTACTTCAGTAAATCTTGAAAGCAAACACTGCCCCCCCCCCCCCCCCAAAAAAAGGGTGCAGGTGGGGGGGGGGGGGGGGGGGTCACTACAAAAAGAGCTGTGTTAACGCAGTCTTAATTTTCATGAGCTATACGTGGACATTTACAGTTTTGCCTGTGTTCTTTTAACAGCACATATCACTGATCATTAGCTGCATGCTCGTATATACAACAAGCTAACTGTTACACAGCTATTATCACACACCCTCAAGTTTCAATTTCCTCTGCCAGAGTAATCCCTTAAGTGATGAAAGGGGAAACTGCTAGATAAACTTTTCCCATGGGGGTTGAGAATTTTTGCTCCCTGGTCCCTATCCTCCTCTGATATCAAACAGATTAGTAGGCTTGTAAATACCCATGTAGACACACAATTACACTTGTCTGGTTTGCAAAAACATGTTTGTATGTATAAGCTGAGAAATAAAGGGAGCTTCTCCTTCCTGTTGCAAATACTGTAAAGGTGCAAATATTCGCATGGGATTTATTATGTGAATTTCACGAGTTAAACAAGGTTGCCAAATGAAATACCGCTATTTTAATACATAACGTACATATACGTACATATTCATAATGTAAAAGTGAATATTAATACCGCTAAATACGAGGTCTGTTAGAAAATGATCCGACCTTTTTATTTTTTGCAAAAACTATATGGATTTGAATCATGTGCGCTTGCATCAGCCAAGCTTGAACCTTCGTGCGCATTCGTGAGTTTTTTCACACCTGTCCGTTGCGTCATTCGCAACCGACAGGCAGGTATAAAGTTTGCATTAATGTTATCTTGGTTCTTCCTGGGTGGTTCTTATGGCAACTGATCCAAACCCAAGCAAGGACTATTTGTATATAAAAATGAATTTCCTAAAATGATACATTTTGGGTTTCAAATGAAATTTATGTAGCTTTTTACCGCTCGAAATCTTCAAAAAGCTTCTGCTTTGGGGGGCTTTGCCCCCCTGAGCCCCCCACGAGGGTGTTACCCCTTGACCCCACCGGGGGCCCTGCGGCCCACTGGACCCCCAACTCAAGGATTTGAACCCCCCCCCTTTCACATTCCTATATACGGCCCTGAGCTGTACATTTATATTACCTGTAGAATGCTGTTTACAGTTATTATTGTGTGTATATTTTTAAAAGATTTCATGAAAAAAAGGTATCCATTGACAAAATATAGTAATTTTCTCTCAGTCATACTATTTATATGTCTGTCGTATCCATATTTCACAACGTATTGGTGGGCTTAGTTTCCCTGTGTAATTTATCATTCCAAACAATAGCTGCACAAAATATAATTACTTTTCATATAAATATAATTGTTTTGATGTTCAAATGTGCATTATATTTGTTTAATGTGAATTTTATATTCTTTAACAACTAATCAGAAATCCGCATCACTCAAAAACAAAACGGATCAGATTGAAGCAGAATGTGACTTTTTAAGCTCTTAAAATACATCAAGGTTAGTAGATTGGGAGCTGAGATACCATGCACCCCCCCCCCCCCCCCCCCCCCCAACAAAATGCTACTTGATTTTTTTCAACCTCTTTAATGTCCTTAGTAGACATTTGAGTGGTAACAGGAAAATAACTCATTCCCGATGTACCTTTGGCGCAATATTCACCTAAAGGTTAAAAGCTACTCGTGAGTTCTGCACGTGTGCCGAATTTTTGCACTTTTTCACCTTCTTTAAATACCTATACATATAATATCAACCATATCATCTATATATTTCTAAAAAGGCCATTTTTCTCTACTTTAATATGATACCTATCTCATTTCTGTAAGATAAAATGGCACTCTTTATGGCTTACAGTATATATTACAGTATACAGTATATTACAGTATAACCATATACACAGCCCTTACCTGGACCAAAAAATGTCCAAAAATTTTATGAATAGTTTTTGTAATAAAAACTGAAGTATCAGGGCCTAGATTAAGCACTAATATTACAACTACAAATCACTAGTTTCATTTGAGGCCAAAACTATGGTGAAAGGTGAAGTATTGACTGAATGACGAACGACTGACTTGGATGCTATTTGCCTTGTGTTGGAACACGTTCACAGCACATATCATATGCAGTGAAATTTACGAAGAAAATGCATTTTCCTTCTCTGTGATATGTCCAAAGCTATAAAGGTTTGCAATGTTTTACTCATAGACAGTTCTAGAATGATGATTGTCACTGGTGGCCATCTTGAATATTTTACATTTTCAACATTTTCAAGTCAAATGTTATTGCGTCATATTTCATTGTGTCTAGGAATTAAATCTTCTGTTATACACAACATATATAACTATGAGGTAGAATGTTCAAATTGTTTTAGACAACTTGAGCAGTTAAATCTGGTTGAAAGAAATGTCCAAATCTTATCATATCAGAGTCTTACGGGTTTGACATGTTCATTCATAGTCAGTGTCGCTGTCTGTGATATCAGCATCATTGGAATCATCGCTTTCACTTTCTGTATCACTGTCATAGTGAGATGCCTTATTGTCTTCTTGCTGGCTACAAATGTCCTGTAGGTTTTCTGGTTGACTTTCTCCTTCGTACCACAGTGGATGGAGACCGTCATCTGCCATCACCCAGCCATGACCCTGAGCTGGAGATGGAACAGTGGGATGGTAGGCTATCTCAGCATCCAGTCTATAGCCATCTTTGAACTTGTCCAAGGTCTGTGTACCAAGAATGTTCCATGTGAATTTGAAGACTGTGGCAGTAATAGGACTGGACTTATGTTGAGCACAGATGGACGGACAGATGGATGGACGCAAAGCCTTTGCAATAACCCATGGCCGTATTTTGATGGCTTCGGGTAAAATTCTGCATTTGGACAGTTATCAGCTGCCCAGTAGAAGAACAGACTTTATGTTTGGCCCTTTCAGCTTGCACACCTTTTAAATGTCTGCCAAACAATTTGTTTGTCACACATTTGTTTGCTTTGGCCAATAAATATAATTTCTACCTGATCACCAAGAATGTGATTATACTCATATTTTATTTTGAAAGTGTCCTCAGAATCTGAGTGCCTGTCAGCGTCCTCTAACATAGCTCAGTCTCTCTTACTAGATCACTGGTCAGAAATGATGTGACCCCTCATTACAGCTTTAAAGGACTCTGAAAGGACTAAATCTGAGACCATGCCATTGTCACTGATAGGCAGAAAATCTGAAATAGTATCTGACAAATGAACACAGGAATGTTTATCAGCCAGCGAAATGGGATTAAATTTCCAGTTGTTGTGGTATACATACTGCACTCAAAAAACCAACATGGGTGTTGTTGATTTTTATGTTACATGAACCTAAGTCTAACATCTAGCTTCTATGATATAAAATCAGGTTTTATGGGTAAACACATTCAAATCATGTAGTTTTAATATAACACACTTAAAATCTAACTTGCTCATTGAACATAATAAAATTATGGAAAGTATTTCCACCCAAGTAAAATGCGTTAACGTAGCCAGAAACAATTTTGCTGAGTGATATAAATATAAATTTGTTGGGTCAACATGATGAATTTGCGTTACTGTTACTTAATTACCATGGTTCAGGCCAACTAGATTTGTAAGGGTAAATGTAAAAAACAAACAATCAAACAAACAAAAAACTCCAAAAAACAGTAAGTCCCTCTGGCTGCTCGCTTGTTTGCGCTTGTTGCCGCAGCAAATCCAAGGTGGATCTGCATAAATTGTGCTGATCCAACACAGCAAAGTTAAGTTGACATGCAACTGTACTATTTTAAAAGTAGTTGTAACTACCCTAATAAATTAAGTAAGTCATAGTCATATCAAACAAGTGTGAATGGCCCAAGGACATTACATTAGTGTGTAACATTTTCCTTTACAGGGCAGGCATGGTGGCCAAGTAGTTAGTGCACTTGGTTTCAGTACAGAAGGTTCCCGGTTCAAACTCCACCCCTGTCACATGTAAAGTGGAGTTGTGTCAGGAAGGGCATCTGGTGTAAAAGCTGTGCCAATTCAACATGCAGATCCACCTCAGATTTGCTGTGGTGACCCTGAGTGCAAACAAGGGAGCAGCCGAAGGAGCCTACTTTTTATTTTTGTTCCATTTACCCTTACAAATCAAGTTGGCCTGAACCATGGTAATTAGGTAACAGTAACACAAATTTATCATGTTGGCCCAACAAATTTACACTTAGGTCACCCAGCAAAATTGTTTCTGGCTAAGTTAGTGCATTTTACTTAGGTGGAAATACCTTACATCATTTTATTATATTCACTGAGCAAGTTTTTTTTTTTTTTTTTTTTTTTTGAGTGTGTAGAGATTAAAATTTATTTTCATGACAGAGGGGCATGAATGGAAACTAAAATACAATGATACTTTTGTTACATACACTCATCATGGGCCTGAATGTCCTGGTAATTTTGAGCTTTTAAAATACAAAAATGTTCAACAGGCTGTAAAGTGGGATAAAATTTACAGTTGTAGTGGCGTACCACACTTCCTAATCCCCAGTTTTCCTGTAACTCTTTCTGGGGGATTCCTAGGATTCTCAAACGAACAGGGAATCCTTCCAGCGTATCCACGTGCCTGGAGGACCTCCCTAGGAGGACGACCAGGGGCAGGTGACCATGCAATCTTCACTCAAGTCACGCTGAAGAATTTTTAAGAAAAAAATGACAGTAATCACTGTTGTGAGGTGTCCACCGCCAGGTTTAAAGGGGATAGAGAATCAAAATCATCTTTTTCATGTTTTTGGTGTTAGTGGGGAATACACACGAGGTGCCAGCAAGTTTCAGAACCTCTGTTTCAAGTAATTCTCCTTTTTTGAATTGCCGCCAGAAAACAGGCCAATCTGTTTTTGAGAGAAAAGTTATGTCACTTTTTCAACAATAGCCACCCCCCCCACACACACACACACACACACACACGCCCCTTCGAAATTAATTATTCATAAGGTTGTGCCCACCCATTCCTACCACTGGAAGAGGAGCAATGGCGAGCTACAGGTGTGTCTTCCCAGGCTGTCATAGCGGACTACGATCTTTACATATTGTTCCCACGGAAAGCAATGTACGCGATCACTGGCTTTTATTCATTTTTAACCGCATCCCCAGTACATACAACCGCCGACTATTTCTTTGCTCTGCGTATTTCACGGAGGACTGTTTCACAAAACTTGCTCAATTTCGAGCTGGCTTCAGTCGGCATTTAATACTCCGTAGAAGGTCAGTTCCGACTTTGCGACAAAATCAACCCCAGCAATCAGTACAGCCTGTAAGTATCACATTTTCTTTTGTTTTAAATTTGTTTTTAAATTTATTTCGGATCGTTTTTTATTATTATTATTATCATTATTATTTTGTGACTGGACTTTATGTCACAGTCAGCCTCTGGCTGACTTCATGTTGGTGGGCGAGGAAAAAGATTTATCTCTCAACAGCAATGTTGAAACGTGATCTGTCCACAGACTTCAATAGCGACACAAGTGCCACAAAACGAGACGAGTCATTGGATAAATGCTGGGCTTTGTCCCTCCCATCGGAGGCTCTGCGTGTCTGGGGGTCTATGGGGCAGTGGGCTGGCTTCGGCTGGCCCGGACGCCCAGCTTCTGCATGATGATTGGATGATCTGTCTGAGGCTGAATCCATTTTTGATTGACAGCGAAAGGAGCGAATCAGCGATCATTTTCATTCTGTTCTGAGTTGAACCGGAGACTTTCCTAATCCTCTTAGCGGCATTTTCAGTGAGAGCAAGGGCAACCAATCAAACAACGGCAACCGATCAGCGCCAACACCTACGTGCATTTCATAATGTGGTTGCCAAATAAGCTCCGAAACGACACCATTAAAAGCAAACGAGGCATTCTAAACCCAGCATAGTAACATAGCTGTTTCAGAGAGCCTTTTAGGAAGGTTCTGAGCCATTACAGACCCAACCAATTTTTGGGGGCTACATATCACATCACAGAACAAGGATTAATGCCCCATTCAACCTCTCTCTATCACCTTTTAAATTTATATTTTTTTTAAAAGATTTTTCAGCTTTATTGTCCAGATCATAACACTGGTCCAAAAAAGTAATCAAAAAGTACTAAAAAACAACAAGAAGTAATAAGTTACATTTGCTCTGATGAAGGACTGGGAGCCGTTCTGCTTTGTGTAAGCCTTATCCTATCAGATCTCAGAAGCTAAACAGGCTAGGTCCTGATTAGTACCCCTTAGGAAGACTCAAAAAATGGCTCATTGGATGAACTCAATTCAGTTATGAGCAGGATTCCCATCTAATAAATATATGTAGCCGCAACTCAAGCAAAGCACATCCATGCAGTTTAATTGAGTTGGGACTACATATATTCATTAGATGGAAATCCAATCCAATTAGTCAGTTTTTTGAGTGTATCACTCAAACAAATGACTCACTGGATGAGCTCAGTTCAGTTATTGGCAGGATTTCTATCTAATCAATATACGTAGCCCAAACTGAATAAAGCACATCTATGCAAGATAATTTAATTTAATTTACTTGGGACTACATATATTTATTAGGTGGAAATCCTGCTCATAATTAAATCAAGCTCATCCATTGCATCAGTTATTTGAGTGAAGACAAGGGGCCGTGTGCATGTTTCCAGGTAAACCTGGTCTTTGGTCAGGAAAGGCATCTGCTGTAAAATGTGCCAAATCCCAACACAGATCTGTACTGGCTCTGCTGTGGCAACTCTGAATCCTGGAAATACGCTGATGAAGTAATTAATACTGTTATGATACTCTTAGTCTGTAACCTATTACATTTCAACAGTAACTTTTCCAACACTGGCCATTACCTTTGACATTGACATGACCTGGGTTGACACTGCCTCCTACAAAGTTGAACTCTGTTCGTATCCTTTTGAATTCTCCTGCTGATGGCCTCATCTGTAGGCCCATAAATGCACATGTTGGGAATGAGTGAGCTTTTTCTGTGGGCTTCAGCTTACGTATGTTCGTATGACCAAAAATACAAGAACACAAACTTTGCAATGAACCTGCACACGTCTTCATTTGCATGTTACTTTCCACCCTGATATCCTCTTTCAACAGAAAAAAAACCTTCTAAAGAAAGAAGAACTCAACCCATAAGATGCTATCTCACTGTGACTCAACAGCTGTGCTCGGCCCACTTTACTTATGCAGAATGGGACTTAAGAAAAGCAGGTTCAGCGATTTGCTGGATGATTCTTCTGCAGAGATACATTAATTGTTGGACACACTACCTGCTTTTGCTGTAAGTATGTGAACCAAAAACCCTCCAGCACATTTTCCACAGCTGATTCTGTCTCTTTACTTTTCCTCTGGAGTGTTCTTATCAAGCTGGGTTGTGCAACATTTGCTTGCACATTGTGGAACATTTAGATCAGAGCTGATGATTTTTCTTTTTCCAAAACATTTGATGGGTAACAGTTGCACACATTTTGTTATTGGCCACAAGAATAATTATTTTTTTTTTTGTGTTGGCAGAGGGCTTCTGTTCCCTTTCCCCCAACCAAAATAACAACGGCTATGTCATCTACATTAGCCAAGTGGCCTTTCTGTGTGTGTGTGTATACGAGGTCTGTCAATAAAGTAACGGTCCTTTTTATTTTTTTTCAAAAACTATATGGATTTCATTCATATGTTTTAACGTCAGACATGCTTGAACCCTCGTGCGCATGCGTGAGTTTTTCCACGCCTGTCGGTGACGTCATTCGCCTGTGAGCACTCCTTGTGGGAGGAGTCGTCCAGCCCCTCGTCGGAATTCCTTTGTCTGACAAGTTGCTGAGAGACTGGCGCTTTGTTTGATCAAAATTTTTTCTAAACCTGTGACACACATCGAAGTGGACACGGTTCGAAAAATTAAGCTGGTTTTCGGTGAAAATTTTAACAGCTGATGAGAGATTTTGAGGTGATACTGTCACTTTAAGGACTTCGCACGGTGCGAGACGTCGCGCAGCGCTCCCAGGCGCCGTCGTCAGCCTGTTTCAAGCTGAAAACCTCCACATTTCAGGCTCTATTGATCCAGGACGTTGTGAGAGAACAGAGAAGTTTCAGAAGAAGTCGGTTTCAGCATTTTATCCGGATATTCCACTGTTAAAGGAGATTTTTTTTTTTAATGAAAGACGTGCGGGCGGATTGCAGCGTCGGCTCGCAGCCGCCGCGACGCTCCACCACAGGAAAAACACCTCCGTTGGAAGCCTTAAGGACAAGTTGGAACATGTCCAGCTGTTAAACAATTTCTCATATACTCACTCCACTGAAAGCCATCAAAAGCCGCCTGGATTTTACAAATGGTTATCAACACGGAGGTGTTTTTCCTGTGCTGCCGCACCGCGTCGGCTGCGTCCCGACACGCGGACCCGTCCACACGTCTTTCATTAAAAAAAATCTCCTTTAACAGTGGAATATCCGGATAAAATGCTGAAACCGACTTCTTCTGAAACTTCTCTGTTCTCTCACGACGTCCTGGATCAATAGAGCCTGAAATGTGGAGGTTTTCAGCTTGAAACAGGCTGACGACGGCGCCTGGGACCGCTGCATGACGTCTTGCTCCGTGTCCTTAAAGCGACAGTATCACCTCAAAATCTCTCATCAGCCGTTAAAATTTTCACCGAAAACCAGCTTAATTTTTCGAACCGTGTCCACTTCGATGTGCCTCACAGGTTTAGAAAAAATTTTGATCAAACAAAGCGCCAGTCTCTCAGCAACATCTCAGACAAAGGAATTCCGACGAGGGGCTGGACTACTCCTCCCACAAGGAGTGCTCACAGGCGAATGACGTCACCGACAGGCGTGGAAAAACTCACGCATGCGCACGAGGGTTCAAGCATGTCTGACATAAAAACATATGAATGAAATCCATATAGTGTTTGAAAAAAATAAAAAGGACCTATACTTTATTGACAACCCTCGTATATAGTTTTAATCATGTAAAATCTGGGGAGAGCTGACATTCGCCATTCGGTATGCTTATGTATTTTGGGTCACTGATGAACGCTACGAAAATGGAAAGTTGGAGAAATTAACTATTTTGGCTAATCAGTAAATAACGGATGTTGTGCTGCAATGCACCATGGGATTTCAGTGTTTTGGAATTTTGAATGCTGTTATTGTGGTTCATGTTAGTTTAACAGTATTGTTAGTGTTATTGATTTATTGTGTGTTGAATTGGTTTAGTCAGTTTAGTTATGTCTCATGTTGTCTTTACCATGAGTGAGTTAATTTTCATATTTCTGGTACCATGAATGAAAACTGCAGTGCATTTGATGTCCTACGCTACCGTCTCTGTTTCTGTCTGTCTAAAATTAGAAGCACTTGCTTGTGGCAGAATGTGGGAAACACAAAATGCTGTGCGTGTGTATGTTTTTACCTTCAATCACAGAGAAACTGTGAAGAGCTGACATTCGCCGTTTGGTATACTTATATATTTTGGGTCAGGGCCCCTTCACACACAGTGCGAATATGTACAACTCACGACAACTCATGGTGACACAGCTCGTATGAGCGAACCATGAAACATCGTGCTGACAGGCAGGCATGCACAATCCTGGTGCGACGGTTCGTGCATGCAATGGTGTCCTTTGAGCAGGAACACAATGTGAGCAGCTGCACCACATGGCACTGCTGATGTGGAGAACAATAGAATAGAAACCAGGTGTGTAATTATCACTGGGTTGATATAAATAACACATAAAAGGGGACGCAATACAGAACCCCACGTTTTAAATAACCCTGGTTTAAAAAAAGGTCACTTACAGGATCCAAACCTGTAAGCTCTGATTACCAGACAGAAACTTTACCACTGTGCTACCATCGCTGGCTTGTAATCAGTGTGTAAAAATGCCTGAAATCATGACATGGTTGAGGTGTGCTGTGTGCCTTACATATTTGTGTGACTGCTGACAGCTCAATAAAAAGTATTATAAAGTGTCCTTTAAAAATGAGTTAATAATAATAATACATTTTTTTTCTATGCATTCCTAATGATCATCATGTGACCACCCAGAATTCCATGGTAACCCCTTGCGCCCCTTGTTGAGAACCATCACATGAAAGGGAATTTGTCCAGATATATAACTGCAGTAGTTTTTCGGACTGTATCTCTTGGCAGGTGGGAACAGCACCAGCTGCTCTCGAAACCTGTTACCTTAAGCAAGGTCGTGGTTTGGACACGTGGCCCAGCACGCCTGGATATAAACACATGGCCCTTGCTTGTTTCCCACCGTTGGTCAGGATGAGGGGGCTGCTTGTGTTCACCGCGCTGGTTGTGGCCATTGTGGCCAAAGAGACGTTTGAGGGGTAAGTTTGTATGCCAGTGTTCTTCACTGTGTAAAATAGGCGAATCTAAACAAGATATGTCGTGAAAAATTAAAATGTGTTTATTATTATATTGTTTTAGCTTTTACTCATTATAGAAATAATAAATAAAATTATAGTGGTGCCAAAGAAAATTCTTTTTATGACTTAAATCTTAAAAAGCCGAGTGGCTATACACTTCTAATGTAATTCCAACTCAGCCACGACTGTGTACACGCCATGAAACCTTAAAGTTGTGGTACGGTAAAGTTCAGCAAAGCTTATTCATGTGCTTCAGTATACTTGATTGTCTTTGTCCTCTACGTGGTTAATTAACTTGAACCATCTTAATTAAAAGGTTTTGGCATTATTAGGTAGTCAAATTATTTAAGTTATTACAACTTATTTTTTAATTGCCATTCTACTCAGAAGTACCCAAACTTAAAAAAAAAAAAAAAAAGACTCATTGGAGGAACTCAATTCAATTATGTGCAGGATTTCCATCTAATAAATATATGTAGCCACAACTCAAAAAACCACATCCATTCAAAATAATTTCATTTAATTTAGTTGGAACTACATATATTTATTAGATGGAAATCCAATCCAATGAATAATTTTTTTAGTGCATGCAAACTGTTTTTTTTTTTTTTTTTTTTTTTTTTTAAGTTATTTCAGTCAAGTCAGATCAAACTGTTTATTTTAAAACCATTGTCAAGTTACGAGGGGTGATTGAGAAGTCTTGAACCTGGCTCAGAGTAAGTAGAGCGTGGCTCTCCATCTTTTGCATTCTGAGAAACGTTTCTCAACACTGAGTCAAAACCTCACACAGCCCCTCATTAAGTCCTACTGACTAAAATGTCCCCCATTCAAAAAAATACCAATCTCACTTTGGGAATCGAACCTCAGACCCTGGCCACTGCCTTTGATGCCAGTTATGAACTAGATAACAATAACATTGACTCCACAACACTTCTGCTTTTCTTCTGCTTAAGCAGAAGCAGTGCAAGTTGAGAAATGTGACTTCCTTATGTGCTAACTTCCCGTTGTCAAAGGCTTATTGTGATGTTTATCTTCACAGGCATCAGGTGTTTCGTATCATTCCCAAGGATGAAATTGAGCTCATGCACCTCAAAAACATGGAGCTGATGGAGGAGTTGGAGGTCAGGCACCATACATTCATTCATTTTCTACACCCGTTAACTCCAGTTCAATGCCCGGAGGGTCTATCCCAGCAGTCATAGGGTGTGAGGTGGGGTACACCCTGGACTGGACAGGGCCACATAGGGATAAACAATGCAACGATGCATTTTTCATTATTACATGATATTAAAGGCTAACGATCACATCCTAAATTATTGTTATGCAATGCTCAATAATTATGACAAAATAATTTACAATTTTAAGATGCTAATAAGGATTATAAAAGTCTCACATGATTTTGATTTGAAACATATTTACAAGAAAAATTCTCATATTTATCATTTAACCTGTAGTTATTTATGAGAAGCTTTCCTGTAAGTGACTTACTATAGTTACTATAGTTGGTGGGTGAGATTTCCATAGTAAAAGCAAACGACGTCTGGCTAGTAACGAGGTAAATCGGATAATCTCCAACTACACAGAGTTTAAATGCATGGTCTCATTTGTAGCACTAAAGATTGTTATCAGTGGACAAGGATGAAAAGAAATGTCCAGTATACTAGATAATATGGTGAAGTAGCTCGACCAAAATGTGTGTAGTTTTGGACATGTAAAAAAAAAAAAAAAAAAACCATATGGCTCAAATTACACTGACTGTTAGAGCATCTGTCTCTGGAAAGATCTGGGATAGTTTTGCATTTTGAGAAGTGGATCTTGTACATTACCTTGAAATGAATGAGAGCAAGTCGAGCACAAGACAATACCCTGTGTTTCTCCCACCAACCCTCACTGGATTGTAATCCCAGCTCCTCCTTCCAAGCAATTTTTGTTTTTAGATTGGATTGATCACAAAGATAACATTTCCATTTATTATATAGCACCAAATCACAACAAAGTTGCATCAAGAGGCTTCACACAAGTAAGGTGTGCAATAGACCTGAGGAGGAAGCTGATACAAATTTAAAATGTTTTCGAAATTGATACCAAATATTTACAGTATTAAGCACAATCGGGTTTCTCACATACACTGATATCTTAGTTGGCAGAGAGGAATAGGTAAGAGCAGATAAGGAAGACAAAGAAGAGCAAGATTAAGCCTCTATTTTACACCATGATAGATTAGGAGCATCAACCCATAATCATAATTTCTGAACATGAGACACCTATAGAGTACTGAATGGTAGTTTTTTTGCATGTTTCCTTGATGCTATTAAAGCGTTTGATAGAGTAAATCACTCAGTATTACAGTTGTGCTCATACTTTTACATACCCTGAGAGAATTTTGGAATTTTTGCCCATTTTTCAGATAATATGAATGATAACACAAAAACCTTTTTGTCAATCATGGTTAGTGGTTGTGTGAAGCCATTCATTGTCAAACAACTGTTTACTCTATTTAAATCATAATGACAACAGAAAATACTCAAATGACCCTGATCAGCCACAGCATGAGGTTAAGAGAAAGAGTAGCAGAAGCGAGGCTTAGAAAACAGGTGAAGATCTGTGAGCAGCAATATGGTTTCATGCCGAGAAAGAGCACTACAGATGCAATATGTTGCTGATGGAGAAGGTCAGAAGGAGTTACATTGTATGTTTGTGGATTTAGAGAAAGCTTATGACAGGGTGCCAAGAGAAGAGGTGTGGTATTGTATGAGGAAGTCTGGAGTGGCAGTTCCTGCTGCTGAAAAGCATCCTCACAGCATGATGCTGCCACCACCATGCTTCACTGTAGGGATGGTACCTGGTTTCCTCCAAACATGACACCTGGTATTCACGCCAAAGAGTTCAATCTTTGTCTCATCAGACCAGAGAATTTTGTTTCTCATGTTCTGAGAGTCCTTCAGGTGCCTTCTGGCAAACTCCAGGTGGGCTGCCATGTGCCGTTTACTGAAGAGTGGCTTCTGTCTGGCCACTCTACCATACAGACCTGATTGGTGGATTGCTGCAGAGATGGTTGTCCTTCTGGAAGGTTCTCCTCTCTCCACAGAGGAATGGTGGAGAGTGTCTATTGGGTTCTTGGTCAGCTTTAGGAAGAGTCCTAGTGGATCTAAACGTCTTCCATTTACGGATGATGGACACCACTGTGCTCATTGGGACCTTCAAAGCAGCAGAAATGTTTCGATATCCTTCCCTAGATCTGTGTCTTAAGACAATCCTGTCTCAGTCAATTCCTTTGACTTCATGCTTGGTTTGTGCTCTGATGCACTGTCAACTGTGGGACCTTATATGTAGACAGGTGTGTGTCTTTCCAAATCATGTCCAATCAACTGAATTTACCCCAGGTGAACTCCAATTAAGTTGTAGAAACATCTCAAACATGATCAGTGCACACCAAAATAGGAACTGCTGTCTCAACAAGAAAATTTATGTAATACTTTGCATAGATTTTTTTAAAAGTTATTTAAACTCAGCCATTACTGAGTTAATGCCACAAGACATCTCTAGTTCTGTTGAAATAATGTTAAAAAAAATCTATGCAAATAGTTACTTCACTTTTTTTCGTTGAGACAGCACTTCTTTTTTTAGAGTGTGGAAATAAAAGCTGAGCACAATAAGTCTTTGGTGTATATAGAAAATGTTTTCTTTGAGTTCAGCTCATGAAAAATGGCAGCAAACACAAAAGTGTCACATTTATATTTTTGTTCAGTGTGGTACTGTATGTTAGGTAGTCTGGCTCCAACAACATACCTTTGTGGCACGCCCAAAACAAAACAGTCGCCTATTTTTAGAGTCATGGGAGTCACAGAACGTATTTTGAACCTATGTTAGGTTGGTCATAACCCCAGTGTGACTACACCCTTAGAAAATCATAAAGAAAATTGGGAACTACAAATATTTAAATGGCTGTCTCAATTCTTTTGCAGTGTACACTTTAATGAAGGTTATTTAGCCACACAACAGCATGACTGTATTTTAAGTCCTATTCGTCTGTGTGCCTTGGCTCCATCATTAATTAATATTTTTGTAATCTTTTCATTTTTCTGTCATTTATTTTGTATTCTTTGTTCCGCTAAAGAAAATAAACTTTTGTCTTGATTTGTTGCATGATGTCTGTTTATCTTTTAGTTGGACTTCTGGAGAGGTATCACGGGTGTTTCCAATCCTGTGGATATCAGAATTCCCGACTACTGCCTGCAAGCTGTCATTGCCTACTTGGAGACTCAGAAGATCGCGTACTCCATCATGATCCACGACCTGCAGGTACACGGTTGCCTCGGCCTAGTTTTGAAGCGTCATTGCGCTCGTGACAATCCCAGCTGTGTGACGGACTAAATCTCTGCACTTCGGACAACTGTGAACTATGTCACTGTCTTCCAGGTTATGCTGGATGAGGAACAGGAGGAGATGGATGCAGCTTCTCGTGGTACCGAGCCCAGAAACACGGACAGTTTCATCTATTCCAAGTATCACGTCCTCAATGATGTTAGTGCCAAAAGCACGATCCAGCTGTTAACCATTAAAAGTATTATTACTACATGTTATGGAGGTGTAAAGACAGTCATATGAAAGTTATTTTAGGTTGAATTAAACAAACAAGCCATAACTTTAGATTTCTTTTACCCCCCTCTTTGCTGTCACATTGTTATAAATCCTTATATTTGTTTAGGTTTTCTGTAGATTTAAATGTAAAATATATTCATCCATTTTCTATACTCACTTAAAGGTCACGGGGCGTGAGGTAGGGTACACCGTGGACAAGACACCACTCTGTCGCAGGGCCACACGTAGACTAACAAACACATTCACACACACAACTACAGTCAATTTGGAGTCACCAAGTCACATGCCTTTGGTAGGAAGCCGGAGCACCCAGACGGAACCCGCGAAACACGGGGAAAACATACAAACCCAACACAAAAAGGACCAAGTGGGAAACGATCCCAATGACCTTCTTGCTGGAAGGCAACAGTGTTAACCATTAAGCCACTGTGTATGCAAAACACATGATAAAAACACATAATAATAATAATAATATAGTTTATTCAATACACTACATTGAAATGTTTCAAAACCTTTGAAACACCCATATTTCAGGAACATGAAGACATCCCTTTTTGTGCTGCCACCTGGTGAACACTGGCACCTGCTGGATCGTGCAGGAATGTGCATCCATATAAAATTATGCATCTATCTATATACTAAGAGACAACTGTTTGTGTGTGTGTATATGTCTCTCACGTGTCCAATTGGAACATCAGAATTGAGCCAAACTTAGTACACATATACTTTGACATATTAGGAGTGATAGGCTGTTGAACACTTTAGTAATAGTACTAGTAGTAATAGCAGCTGTGTCTTCTTAAGGCAGCTTTAATCATGTCCTAACAGTTCTCTGGAATCCAGGATAAGTGGGAGGTGATAGGTTTTTTGTGAAGATGAAGTTTTCATTTCATTCTCTGAACAAATCCGCCCTGGGGCAGGAAATTGGCTAATTTCATATTAAAAGGCTACAGTCCAGTGCAGCGACTGTACGTGCACCACCACATTTGTTGCTTGTATACCAAGTGGCACCATTAAATGTGTTATGTGAGTTCAATCCAGTGTGTGCACTATCATTGTTAATGATGTCAGGAGGCTTCAGATGTACACAGACCAGGCTTTTTATGGTAATAATATAAAAACAATATAAATCAAAAAGTCTCTCTCTCTCACACACACACACAAAAGAAATTATCGAGTGAACTCAGTTACTGTATTTGACTATATGATTCTTGCAGCTGTATTTTGGGTTCATTTTTCATTAAGAAACCGCACATCTTTTACAAAAAGATGGTATTATTTATAGTATTCATTTTGTTGATTCTTATGCTTTTTATGATTACAAATTTGCAAGAACAAAGTCTGACTTGCTGAAGACCAACCACTGCTTTACTTTTTTTAGATTTACAGATTTCAGGACATGCTGGTGGCTGAGAATCCAAACCTTGTCAGTAAACTTGTGATTGGTCGAAGCTACGAGGGTCGTCCTCTTAACGTGCTCAAGGTAAGTGACCGTGAGCTGACATGAGGATTTCAGTGCCAACACCATCCGACATTTGAAAAATTTACACATTGACAACAAATAATGATGCTTAAATAGTGACTAAAAGGTCGGTGATGCTTCTTTGTGTCAGTGATGGCATTTTCTTTTCATGTTGGAGGATCTCAGTGAAGAGCTGAACATTTGTGGAACACGTCATGTTCATTTCACAAATAATTTTGATATCTTCAAGGTTCTGAGAAAGATAACGCAAAGAGAAACAATGCAATTCATAATTATTGTCATTATTACTGTATATGGCTCTTTTTAAACCATTACTCAGTTGTTTAGTTTATTAAATGTTAGGAAATGTCAAAAAATGGACATAGAACCCAACAATACACCCTCATTTAATTTTAACTAGAAGAGATTTGGTAATGCTCTTGTTGGTAATGTGATAAAACTAATAGCTTTCATGAAGATGAATGGATTTGTGTTCTCAAGGCTGATATACTGAAAATGAACAGATTGCATTTTAAAATGGTTGTAATTACTAAATGGTTCATGAGACATTTTTTTTTTAATCCCCTTGAAATAAATATGAAATTCCACATGACAGGCCCATCTTGATTATTTAATTTCAAGTCCACGGTGGTGGTGGACAGAGGCAAAATTACAACAATTGTGTCTCTGTCCACATACTTACTGTAATAGGCCCAGGCCAACTTTAAAAACCACATTATTTTTCTTTAATTACCCTTGCTAATGATCCAAACATGGCTGAAAACATAACCTCTGTTCATGTGTTTCATAGTTCAGCACCGGTGGAACAAACCGCCCCGCCATCTGGATCGACACTGGGATCCACTCCAGAGAATGGGTCACTCAGGCCAGCGGCATCTGGTTTGCCAAGCAGGTGCGTCGAGATCTTTGACTCTGCTTTTAAATTCTCTTCAAGTCCTTGCCTCTGACTGCACGTCGTGGCTGTTCTCTTTCTGTAATTAGATTGTGACAGATTATAAACAAGGCAAGCCTCTCGCCGCTATCCTCAACAAGATGGACATATTCCTGGAGATTGTGACCAACCCCGATGGCTACGCCTACACCCACACTGGTGTGAGTCTCACAGCTACGGTGGATGGTAGAATTGTTTTGTGCTGCAGTTTCCCTGTGATATTGTCTCACTGCATTCTAAAGGCTACTATAGAACTTTCTAGTTCAAACATATGTCAGGCATAGCGTAAGAGTGGCTCAAAACGAGTGGACACAAATGCAAGTTCTCACCAGGGATGGAGTTAGAAAAAGTTTTAATCGTCAAAGCAAGCAGGGAGTCGTAAACAGGTGATCCAGCAGCGAGGCAACGGTAACAGACAGACGTAATGCTGAGGCGTGGTTCAACAGACAGGCACAGGTCAAAATACACAGCGAGGAGCCAATCAGAGGCAAAGACAAACTCAAGGTCGAGGACAAAGCAAGGTCAAAAATCCAGCAGGCAAAAAACAGGGCAAAGGAAAGGTTGGAACAAAGGCTGGAGAGTGACATGAAATCAGCAATCTGGCTGTGAGACTGTGAGGGCTTAAATAGGGAGCAGACTAATCAAGGTGTGATGAGTTGCAGGTGTGTGGATGGCTCTGGAAGGGGGCATGACCAGGAAAGACAATGGTAAGTGCAAGAGAGTGCAGTGAGACAAAAGTAAAGCAAACTAGGCCAAGATAACTGACAGAAAAACCAACAGTGCAAAATGTGACATGCGAGGCAAACCATAAGTAACGTGAACAAAACAGAAGGGAAAAACTAGGAAATAAAGAGACTAATCTAGAAAGCAGAGGTCTTTCATTATAACTGAAACTAGAACAGGAATGATACAGATTAAAGTATAAAAATAAATGCAATAACTGATAAAGATTGCAAATCAGACTACAAGCTGAGCAGAAAATAAATGACATAAAACAAAACCAGTGACCAGAGAATTTAACACAAAATAAATGATACAGAGAATGCAATAAATAACTAAAGGAACATAACCAGATAAAAACACTGAAGACAAATAATAACCAAAAAAGTGACTAAAGCATAATACAATAAATGTGAAAAACAAAACTAAGACTGAAGTAGTTAAAGGGACCACAAGTGAAAGAATACAAAAGTAATACAACAGTACAGCAATAAGGAAAAACAAACTACAGGCAAAACAGGAACTAAGACAAAACTAAATACATGGCAACCAAGTGAAACACATAAAATAAGTGAAACAAAACTAATCATAAATAGAGCATAACCAAGAAGACATGATATAAATAAAAACTGAGAAAGCTTAGAATCTGGAGGCCAATGAGAACCCACCACCAATAGTCCAGTCATTTTATGAAAAGAAAAAGAAAAAAAAGGGGTCAACCCGGAACACTTTGCAACAGAAATGATTTTGGTGGCATTTGAACCCTGAAACTGTTTTATAAAACATACTAAAAGTCTAGAAAGATAAAAAATCAGGAACACTCCCAAAATCAGAGATGGCCGTCTGAAAACATGCAAAAATGTAGTTTTTCCAAAATAACACATCTATTGATGTTAAATATAAACTTGGGTATTGTGGACATTTTGACACCAAAATTAGGTCTCTATCTGTAACGCTTCTTGAGATACAGCCTATATGTAGTTTACATACACTCAAGGATGGCAATTTGGTTTGTGTCCTATTACGTTAAAAATATTGCAGTTAAGGCCCATAAATATATTGAAGTTGAATATAAACTTGTGCATTGTGGACATTTTGGCACCAAAAAAATAGCTGTAGCTATTACAGTTTTTGAGATATGGTATAAAAATACATCTACACTCGACAAAAATTGATGAAATTGAGCATTATGTTGAAAACTAAGTACCATTTCTGAAATGTTCATCTAAAGAAGGTAATAATCTTTTTGAGTCAATATTTCACTGGAATATGAATAGAGAAGTTACTCATATTATGTACAGTATAATAGAGTGGATGTCAGTGCACAACCAGGGCACACTGGTGACACTACTGCTGTGTGGACAACCTGGAGAAAGCCTCAATTCTCTCAGATATAGTCGCTTTTGTGATAAGGTTGCAACAAAGACAACTCATGTGCAGCCACAGTGTTTGCCACCCACTTCGGCAGCTGCCAAGTTTCATAGTCTGAGAGTTTACCTCCAAGTTCAGGAATGGAAAGGTGAAGATGAAGGTGACAGCATGCCATTGCAAGAATGGGGATGGAAAGTTTCTGATAGTCAGGTTGTCCCAATCATGACTGACTTGCAAGCAGCACCAGATTCTCTTCTGCATGCTGTGAGATGTAACTGCAGTACTGACTGTAGTACACTGCGATGTACATGTCGCAAACTTAACTTGGATTGCTCAGCAGCGTATGGCAACTGCAGAGGTGCAGGGTGTACAAATGCAGGCCAACTCAATGATAACCAGGATGTGTCATGATGTACACAATACTGATTTCACCTGAACTTTTATTATTATCATACTTCATTGGTTTTACTGTAAAATTAGTGTGTGATTACATCTGTGTCATTAAAAAAGTTAGTGCAGCTGACAAGCACTAAGAATATTATATTACATTCTTTAAATGAACATTTCAGAACAGTTGGTTTCAACATAATTTCACAATTTTTAGCCAAGTGTAGATGGCTTATGTGCTGTATCTCAAAAACTGTAAGAGCTACAGCCATTCTTTTGGTGCTAAAATGTCCACAATACACAAGTTTATATTCAACTTCAATACATTTCTGGGCTTTAACTGCAATATTTTTAACGTAATAGGACACAAACCAAATTGCCGTCCTTGAGTGTATGTAAAACTACAAATAGACTGTATCTCAAGAACCGTTACAGATAGAGACTTAATTTTGGTGTCAAAATGTCCACAATACCCAACGTTATATTTAACATCAATACATTTATGTGCTTAAATATTTATATTTTTTGAGTTATTTGGGAAAAACCAACTTTTTGCATGTTTTTGGGTGGCCATCTTGGATTTTGGGAGTGTTCCCAATTTTTAATCTTTCTAGACTTTTAGTATGTTTTATAAAAACAGTTTCACGGTTCAAATGCCACCAAAATCATTTCTGCTGCAATTTGTTTTGGGTCAAACCATAAAATGACTGGACTACAAACAGGAGTCCCTCATGGGCAGGAGCATGACAAAATACTTACATGCATTACAATACAAGTGACATGATTGAGCGTAATATCTAGGAGTACACAGCATAATTTCATATTGTATTGTTAAAGACATAACATATAATAAATCAGGAAATTAAAATGCATTTATTGGAAAAAGAAACAAAATTGGACATTTTCTAGGTAGAAAAGAGTTTTAATTAAATTACAATAGCAATACATTGACATTTTTAAAAGCAAACGTGCTTCAGTAACAAAATAAATTGGGATTAGAATTAATTTGACATTTGAATTTTTATAGCACAGTGAAGTGGGGAGTATTGGCCTTTCAAAAGTTTGTATCAGTTAACGTTTGCATAAAATGTAAAACAGTTGTTTCGATCTAATTGGAGGAAGAGGAACACAAGCTACAGCACTGGGATTTGAACCCTTCAGAACATTTACAGTTGAAACGTATGGTTACATCCCTCAACTTGGTCTTAAACGTTGCATGCCAATTTTCTCTTATTCCACAAATTTCATATTGTTAAACATGTTTGTCAATTAAAAATGTATACTTAATTTCCATAAGAGATTATTTTTTTGTTTTTGAAAATCGTGATTAGGAGATATTTTTATTTCAGATTTTATTTCTTGTATCATATTTTCAATTACTTTCTTTTCTGGACTGCAAGTCACTTTCTTATTACTAATTTGGGACATCCTGTGACTTATATTCTGAAATGACTCGCGTATGTCAAGAAATAGTGGTATAATGGTACAGAAAAATTACAGTTTGGTACATTTTCATTACAGTGGAAAAAAGAAACACAACATTAAATATATTCCACCTATGTTCTTTAGGCTAGTGTGTAACTGAATAGTCTTGCCAGATTGTCACAAAATGTTGGGTTTTATTTTTTCTAGAATTGTTGTGAAATATATGTTTAAATAAATAACTGTGACTTATACTCTGGTGCAACGTATGTACAGTCTTATGGCTGGTCCTTTTTAAGCTTTTACAGTTTTCCCAGGTGTCCTTACATATGTTCACTCTGGGAAGAGATTTGTTACCCAATTCCTTCTGACATTTTAGTTGATAGCAATGATCCCCCACCACCACCACCACCCCACCCCCAAAAAACCCTCACACTTTTTTGGTGTCAGGGTTACACATATAATCATAGACAGATGCCACAATGTAAGGAGAAAAAAATCTCTACGGGCCCTTGGGAAGCGTCATTAATCTCCAAGTTGCTCCCCATGTGCAGCTGAGTGCCTTGCATGGTGGCACGCTGACATCGGAGTGTGTATGGGTGAACGTGAGGCACCGTTATAAGGCACTTTGAGCATCTACACTCAATGGAAAAGTATACTAATGCAGTCCATTTGCCATTTTATCCACAGGTGTATTTTTAACCAATTCCTCAAAATAGCCATTCTAAATACTTACTTATACTGTTTGCTTAATAAAATGTAGATTCATGCATCTCCATAAAAGAAAGTATTTACAAAACTAGTCATGTAAAGAAAAATGGCAGCTCCATTTTTTTTTTTTTTTTTTTGGTCACCAAAATACCAACTGCACCAACAAACTGATGTTTACAGAACCGTATGTGGCGTAAGACCAGAAAGCCCAACCCCGGCTACAACTGCGTTGGTGTCGACCCAAACAGGAACTGGGATGCTGGATTTGGAGGTAGGTCTTTTCCTTGGGCCTGGGAGGTGTCATTGCTCTAAAAGTTGTTCTACTGTCGCTTTTATTGTGTGTCCGTATTTTCTGCACGTGACACATGGCAGAAGTGGCTGTGAAAAGGATCCAGCCTGTTACGATAGTCTGCTATAGACCTATAGTATAAATATAGGACTACAGGAGACAATTTTTTTCTGATGATCTTAAAAATTTTATTTCTCCTGTATTTATCATAAATACACTTCAAAAAGAAAATGCATTAAAGATCTTCTTTGAAATTGCAAAACAATGTGAATCTTAAAAGAGCTAATGTAACCAAAGTCAGCAAGAGTGAATTTACTATTTATACTTTATGATCTTTTGCAAGCCAGTAACTGTTATTAGTTATGAAGTCCACATACAGAGGCGTATCTTAAGGTTCCATAGTGTATTTATGCTTTTGGGTTGTCCATTACACAGGGCTTAATCCCAAACTAACACACAGAGTGCTGAGAGGTTGTATAGACATTACATAAATCAAACAAATCAGGTTTTCATCTGTCCTTACTTTAAAGAGTCGTGTTCACTATTTATATAATCGTCTCATTTTTTACAAGTCCAAATAAAAATATGTTTGAAGTGTCTTTAAAAGCAGGCCGAATGCTCAGCATTCAGCAGGAAGAGCCATACTATATGAATTTTATCATCTACCCATTGGGTTCCACTTTATTTTTGGAGTCCATTTTAACATGTTTTCTCTAACTTTTGTTTTTATTATGCTGTGACTACAGATGTAGCACAGTTGTTCTATTTCATTCCTCCTGACTGCCAGAGGGCGGTGCTTTAGCACCTGGATAAATACATGTGCGCAGCACAGAGGTCGAGAATATATACCAACAAAGTCACACCATTGAATGTGACCTAGGTGACGTCACTGGTTGTCTTTATATACCAGACGCACCCAGCGCTCGCTTCTTTTCTACATTCTCGCATTCTTAGAGGTTTAGAACGCATTTAGCTGCGATTGCTGCTCTCGCTTGTAGCCTCGCAACCCACCTTCGGTTGGAGCTACGTGCACTGCACACGTCCTCCAGAGGCTGCGAGACATGGCTTCACCGTTTTTTGTATTCTTTGACGCCTGTCGTGAGTACACCTTCCTAAACGCCGGGTGCGCGCCTTGCCGCTGCCCTGCTGGATATTTTCCTCTGTGCACATTAGCTGTGTTGTTTCGATGAAAGCTGGCTATTTGTTTAGTTGTGTCGCTAACCCCGTTAACTACGTGGTAGTGTGTGTATCAGAACCAGTATAGTGTACTGTGTTGGGCTTGCCGTGAGTGTTTTCCACTCCTTGAAGTACTTTGTCTGCACTGCCGCCATTTGCTAACTTTAACAGCTCCGCTAGCAGCTAGTGTTGTCGTCGTTGCTCTAAGTGACTTAGCACTTGGGCTGTGAGTTTTTTCGGCTGTGTGCATCGTGTTATTACTGTGGCTGTGAGTGTTTCACGCTCCGGGCCTTGTATTAGCTTTTACACTGTGAGTGTTTCACGCTCCGTGCCTCGTGTCGAGTCTGCGGCTGTGAGTGCTTCACGCTCCGTGCCTCGTGTTACTATTTACACTGCGTGTGATTCACGCTTTGTCTTTCCATTTGTAACCATCAGGGCTTGCGTTAGCCATCTGCACTCAGTCCACAATGTTGACAGGGCCTTTGTTGCATGGCTGTAGTACCTGTTTGGCTCCCTTGAGCCCAGATGATGGACATATGTTTTGCCCCTCCTGTCTTGGGATCGGACACCTGAGGGAAGCCCTGACTGGCGATGCCTGCCTTAATTGTGCCAGCATGCCACTGGCAGAGAGATCTGCTAGACTTGCGGCATTGGAAAGTGGAATATCTAGTGCGACTTTGGCCTCCAGCCCCAGGAAGGACCCAAAGCGCCGTAAACGCCCACATGCAGGAGCCCCTTCTGCTAAGAAGGTTACTCATGACCATGCTTTGGCTGAAAAGGTCGAAACGTTGACTTCTGAGTTTGCTCAGATTAAGTCCTTGCATCTGAATCTACAGCCTAAGGATGCAGTGACAGTTCCTGCTGTCCCTAATGAGGCTGATCAGACCAATGTAGTTACTCAGCAGGAGGACGATGTCGTGTCTATTGCTGCAACTGATTCCTTGTACATGACAAGTGATATAAACTGTGTGGAGGATGAGGATGAGAGGCGTCTTTCTCCAAGCCATTCATTAGTGGGCTGTCATACCTCAGAGGCAGAGTCCATGCCGCAAACCGAACCTGGACTATCCTTTGTCAAGCAAGCTGTTCAGTTGGCCTTATCCAGGCTTGGGGTCGACAATCCCCCTGCGGAAACCACCGCTTCAAGTGCCTTTTTCAAAGTCACTCAGAAGCCTGAGTTCAACGTTCCAGTTTCACAGCCATATATCGAGGAGCTCCACCGATGTTGGGCGGACCCCAAATCATTGACCCATCTATCACAGGACTGCAGAGCCCTTAGCTCTATGTGTGATTCAGCGCAGTATGGTCTGAACCGTATGCCCGCCATTGACAGCATTATTGCGAACCTGGTTGTGGCTCCAGCTGATGCTGCTCGGCCAGATGCCCGCTGCCCACGCCCTCAGTGTAGGGTCACTGATGACCTCCTCACCAAAAGCTATGACATAGCTGCTCGCATCGGTCGCCTAGGCAACTCACTGTCCCATTTAGCCCTTGCCCTCTCAAAGTCTTTGAGGGAGGCAGAGGTTGATGATGCTACGCAAAGTCTTAGTGATGCCTCACTCCAAACCTTTGCTTATATGTCCAGAGAGCTTGGCAGACTGATGTCAACCCTTACCATCACTAGACGTCAGGTGTGGCTTGCGCAGTCCCCCTTTCCGAATCCTGCAGAGGCACACTCCGTTCGCTGCTGGTTCTTCCAGGCCAAGTATTTGGACCTGCGGCCCAACAAACTTTAGAGCGTGCTGTCGAGGCTAGTAAATCTCCGCAACAGTTTGTTGACCTACACCGGTCTTCCAGACCTCAGCCAGTCAGACGTGCTACAGCTTTTCACTCTACATCCAGGCTTCCGCCGACTCCCAGAGCTGCACATGCTTTTGCAATTGAGGGCCAGCTCTCCCAGCAGCCTGCCTTTCGTGAGCCTACGGGCAGACCCCCGAGAACTGAACGGTTTTGCAGAGCTTCCAGTAATCGCGTCCAGAGGTCCTCAGGGATGCGAGGCAGAGGTGGTCGGGTCTGACTGCCAATGTTTGGCCCCCAGCCGTTTTTCACAAAATCAACTCAGCCACTGGGAGGCTCAAGTTCAAGACCCATGGGTCACTTCAACCTTGTTCGAAGGTTACAGAATTCAGTTCGGATGTCGTCCTCCAAAGTTCAATGGGGTGAGGAGTTTCCAACTCGGTGCAGTCTGCTACCCTACAATGGGAGATTTTGGAACTCCTGGAGAAGGGGGCCATAGAGCCAGTTCACAGATCAGACCAGCTCAGGGGGTTCTATTCAATTTACTTCCTTGTTCCAAAGAAGGATGGCGGCTTTCGTCCTATCCTTGATCTCCGACGTCTGAATCGTTATATCAGAGTGCTGCAGTTTCACATGCTCCGCACAGTAGACGTCCTTCAAACTATCACACCAGGAGACTGGTTCACAAGTGTCGACTTAAAAGACGCCTATTTCCATGTGCCAGTGGCGCCTCATCACAGGCAGTTTCTCTGCTTTGCTTTCGAAGGTCAGGCATACCAGTTCAGGGTGCTTCCTTTCGGCCTCTCTCTTGCCCCTCGTACATTTACCAGATGTATGGCTGCAGCACTAGCCCCACTGCAAGCTCTTGGATTAAGAATCCTACCCTACTTAGATGATTGGCTTGTCTGTGCTCCGACTCAGGGCTGTGACGCTGCTCCGGTTGATGGGCAAATTGACTGCAATGTCGCTAGTGGTACCTTTGGGACTTCTGTTCTTACGTCCCCTACAGATTTGGATCAACAACCTAGGCCTCAACTCAAAGTTGCATCAGCACAGGCTTGTACGACTCTCCAACCAGTGCCTTCTGCACCTCAAACCCTGGGGGAACGTGGACTTCATCTGCAAGGGTGTCCCTCTAGGGTCTGTTCCTTCTCGCCGAGAGGTGGCTGTTACAGATGCATCACTCAAAGGTTGGGGGCCGTGTGGAATCATAGGATGGTGAGGGGTGTCTGGAGTCCTCAGGAGAGACTCCAACACATAAACATGCTGGAGCTTCGCGCTGTGCGACTGGCTCTCAAGCATTTCCTCCCAGCCCTGAGAGGAAGACATGTTCTTGTCCGGTCGGACAACACGTCAACAGTCTATCACATAAACCATCAGGGGGGCACCAGGTCCAATCACTCATTGGCAGAAACTCGGAAGCTTCTCTAGGGAAGCCCTACCATTATTTAATGCTTCGATCTTAAATATGATCAATCTATCTTTGTTAGTTGGCTATGTACCACAGGCTTTTAAGGTGGCAGTAATTAAACCATTACTTAAAAAGCCATCACTTGACCCAGCTATCTTAGCTAATTATAGGCCAATCTCCAACCTTCCTTTTCTCTCAAAAATTCTTGAAAGGGTAGTTGTAAAACAGCTAACTGATCATCTGCAGAGGAATGGTCTATTTGAAGAGTTTCAGTCAGGTTTTAGAATTCATCATAGTACAGAAACAGCATTAGTGAAGGTTACAAATGATCTTCTTATGGCCTCGGACAGTGGACTCATCTCTGTGCTTGTTCTGTTAGATCTCAGTGCTGCTTTTGATACTGTTGACCATAAAATTTTATTACAGAGATTAGAGCATGCCATAGGTATTAAAGGCACTGCGCTGCGGTGGTTTGAATCATATTTGTCTAATAGATTACAATTTGTTCATGTAAATGGGGAATCTTCTTCACAGACTAAAGTTAATTATGGAGTTCTACAAGGTTCTGTGCTAGGACCAATTTTATTCACTTTATACATGCTTCCCTTAGGCAGTATTATTAGACGGTATTGCTTAAATTTTCATTGTTACGCAGATGATACCCAGCTTTATCTATCCATGAAGCCAGAGGACACACACCAATTAGCTAAACTGCAGGATTGTCTTACAGACATAAAGACATGGATGACCTCTAATTTCCTGCTTTTAAACTCAGATAAAACTGAAGTTATTGTACTTGGCCCCACAAATCTTAGAAACATGGTGTCTAACCAGATCCTTACTCTGGATGGCATTACCCTGACCTCTAGTAATACTGTGAGAAATCTTGGAGTCATTTTTGATCAGGATATGTCATTCAAAGTGCATATTAAACAAATATGTAGGACTGCTTTTTTGCATTTACGCAATATCTCTAAAATCAGAAAGGTCTTGTCTCAGAGTGATGCTGAAAAACTAATTCATGCATTTATTTCCTCTAGGCTGGACTATTGTAATTCATTATTATCAGGTTGTCCTAAAAGTTCCCTAAAAAGCCTTCAGTTAATTCAAAATGCTGCAGCTAGAGTACTGACGGGGACTAGAAGGAGAGAGCATATCTCACCCATATTGGCCTCTCTTCATTGGCTTCCTGTTAATTCTAGAATAGAATTTAAAATTCTTCTTCTTACTTATAAGGTTTTGAATAATCAGGTCCCATCTTATCTTAGGGACCTCGTAGTACCATATTACCCCAATAGAGCGCTTCGCTCTCAGACTGCAGGCTTACTTGTAGTTCCTAGGGTTTGTAAGAGTAGAATGGGAGGCAGAGCCTTCAGCTTTCAGGCTCCTCTCCTGTGGAACCAGCTCCCAATTCAGATCAGGGAGACAGACACCCTCTCTACTTTTAAGATTAGGCTTAAAACTTTCCTTTTTGCTAAAGCTTATAGTTAGGGCTGGATCAGGTGACCCTGAACCATCCCTTAGTTATGCTGCTATAGACGTAGACTGCTGGGGGGTTCCCATGATGCACTGTTTCTTTTTCTTTTTGCTCTGTATGCACCACTCTGCATTTAATCATTAGTGATCGATCTCTGCTCCCCTCCACAGCATGTCTTTTTCCTGGTTCTCTCCCTCAGCCCCAACCAGTCCCAGCAGAAGACTGCCCCTCCCTGAGCCTGGTTCTGCTGGAGGTTTCTTCCTGTTAAAAGGGAGTTTTTCCTTCCCACTGTAGCCAAGTGCTTGCTCACAGGGGGTCGTTTTGACCGTTGGGGTTTTACATAATTATTGTATGGCCTTGCCTTACAATATAAAGCGCCTTGGGGCAACTGTTTGTTGTGATTTGGCGCTATATAAAAAAAATTGATTGATTGATTGATTCTCTTATGGGCGTTGCCTCGCCTTCAGAGTGTCCGAGCAGTTCATCTGCCCGGTGTACAGAGCAGCGCAGCGGATTTACTCTCCAGACAGAAACCACCACCGGGAGAGTGGAGACTGAACCCGATTGTGGTCCAAATGATCTGGCAGAAATATGGTGCAGCGGAAGTGGACCTTTTCGCTTCAAGCACCTCGACACATTGCCCACGATGGTACTCCCTCTTGGAACCAGACAGCCCGCTGGGGCAGGATGCATTGGCTCACCCGTGGCCGGATTGCCTCCTTTATGCCTTCCCTCCTCTCCCGCTGCTGATGTTGACACTGCACAGGATAGATCAGAGCAGCCACAGGGTGCTGCTGGTTGCTCCATTCTGACCTGGGAGGATTTGGTTTCCCATGATTTACAAACTCCTCGAGGGAGAACCTTGGGCTCTCCCGGAGAGGAAGGATTTGTTGTCACAGCTACAGGGGAGGATTTGGCACCCTCACCCAGAACGCCTTCAACTGTATGTGTGGCCGTTGAGGGGCCAGACTCCTTGTTAAGTTCTTGTGACCAGGCTGTTGTTCAGACTATCCTTAATTCACGTGCTGCTTCTACCAGGGCTTTGTATGACAACAGATGGAAGCTGTTTGCGCGGTGGTGTGAGAAACAAAAGTTAGACCCGGAGCATTGCCCTGTGCCTATTCTCCTCAAATATTTACAAGAACTGCTGGAGAAAGGACTTTCTGTCGCTACCTTGAAGGTTTATGTTGCTGCAATCTCTGCCCGGCACGTCTACGTTGATGGCCGGTCAGTGGGTTCACACCTCTTAGTGTGTTGTTTTTTGAAAGGTGCTCTACGTTTGCGGCCTCCAAGGCTTGCACGCGTACCTTCATGGGACCTTCCTCTAGTCCTGGAAGGTTTAAGCTTATCCCCTTTCGAACCAGTTGAAAGTGCTGATCTTAAATGGGTGTCAGTGAAGACTGCCTTTCTACTTGCACTGTCTTCGGCTAAGCGGCTGGGAGAGCTCCATGCCCTATCAGTTGCTGGGGACTGTTTGCAATGGAATTCTGACGGATCTGGGGTTACGCTGTGGCCTAATCCGTCCTTTTTACCCAAGAGAATTTCAACTTTTCATGTTAACCAGCCAGTTTCCTTGGCTGTGTATGTCCCGCATTCTGATCCAGGGTTATCTGTTTCAGGTTCCCTGTGTCCTGTCCGAATGTTGAAGCAGTACATTAGTGCGACTGCCGGGATCCGGAAAACGGATGCCCTGTTTGTGTGTTATGGTGATCACAAAAGAGGCTGTGCTGTCTCAAAGCAGCGACTCTCGCATTGGGTCATGGATGCCATTTTACAAGTATACAGGTCCAGAGGTCTTCAGCCTCCTAAGGTTACGTGCCATTCCACCAGAGGGGTGTCCACCTCCTGGGCTGCACTGAGAGGTGTCCCTTTGAGTGATATTTGTGCTGCTGCTACGTGGGCTTCGTCCTGTACCTTCGCCCGCTATTACAGACTGAATGTGGCCGCTCTTTCTGCGGTGACTTCGGCGGTGTTGTCTGCCTCCACTCCCCACTGCTGATGCGAGGTGTGTGACTCTTCGTGACCTTGTTGGTATTAAGTCATCCAGGTGCTAAAGCACCGCCCTCTGGCGGTCAGGAGGAATGAAATAGAACGAGAGTTACGAATGTAACTACGGTTCTATGAATTCCGGATGACCGCCAGAGTTGCTTGTCACTCAGAGTCTTGCGAGTTCATTCCAAAAAGAAGCGAGCGCTGGGTGCGTCTGGTATATAAAGACAACCAGTGACATCACCCAGGTCACATTCAATGGTGTGACTTTGTTGGTATATATTCTCGACCTCTGTGCTGCACACATGTAGTTATCCAGGTGCTAAAGCACCGCCCTCTGGCGGTCATCCGGAATTCATAGAACCGTAGTTACATTCGTAACTCTCTTTTACTGACTTCTTTACTCCTTCTAATTCTGCTGCCATCACATCCAGGTCCCGGTGCCAGTAGTAACCCCTGCTCTGAGACCTACCGTGGACCCAGTCCTCACTCTGAGTCTGAAGTAAAGTCTATTGTAGACTTTGTGAAATCCCATCGCAACATCAAGGCCTTTATCTCTATTCATTCGTACTCCCAGATGCTCTTGTACCCCTATGGTTACACTACAACTCCAGCCAAAGACCAAGCTGAGCTGGTAAGACAAAGAACCCGTCCTGTGCGTTGTGTGTTGGATTAATGGTTTCAAGCTTTATTTTAATGTTAAAAACATAAAAATATAATCTTACTAAGAGAGCTCAGATGCCTAAATGTACATATACAACTGTGATCTCGTCCCACAGCACAGTCTGGCTGCGAAGGCCATTAAGGAGCTCACTTCTCTCTATGGTACTAGGTACAAATATGGCAGCATCATCAACGTCATCTGTAAGTTTTATACACTGTTGTTTAAAATACTAACAACTTCTGCAGCTCATCTTTTCCCAAGCTTGATATCACTTGATGAGAAAATAAGGTCATGACACAATAATGAAGTGCCAACAAGCTATTCAAACTGTGGTGAAAACACACACACACACACACACACACATATATATATATATATATATATATATATATATATATATATATATCTTTTGATCAGTTGCAATGCAGTACACAAACCCTCCAATTTTTCACAAGATGTGTGCACTTGGGTTGAGACGATTGAGCCAAAGCTCGGAATTTATCCATTTCAGCCATGTATATGTGGTTTGTCTTGTGCACCACAATCAAGCACAGAAATTCCACTACACCAGGAGGTGCAGCTGAAAGCTGCATCAGCTATGAGCCAGTAAAATACACACACACAAGCCCAAATGAAATGCACACTTTCAAAAATGAATTCTAATGTGACTGTATTTTGGTCACAGAAAGTAAGAAAAAGACGTTTTTGGAACAAACAGCTGAAATGCAGTCAAACACAGACAACAGCGTCTGACACGTGGCAGCTCCACACTCACCTGCAGGGGAAAATAAGTCTCCTTCTGGTAGGGCTGTTGCCCCACCTCCTTGTCTAGAGGTGAGAAATGCGACTGCTTGTAGGATTATATTTGTTATTGCTGGCAGACACTGCATCTGCCAAGATACTGACACAACACCAGACAATACCTGCCATATATGCATTATTTATTTGACTTGGCCCGAGCACTCAAGTTAGGATGACCTCTCAGATTTAATGTGCATATGTGCATCAGTACTAATGTGCATCAGTTTTAGAGTTACTGAGAAAATCCTTTTAAAATTTATAACACCAAAATCTCTTCAGTTGACATTCAAATGTGATGATTCTTCATCTTACAATAATACATACTGGCAATTTCATTTCAGATTAACTAGAGTATTTACAGTTCATCCAGAAAGTATTCAAAGCGCTTCACTTTTTCCACATTTTATGTTCCAGCCTTTTCCCAAAATGGATGAATTTTTCATTTTTTCCTCAAAATTCTACACACAATACCCCATAATGACAATGTGAAAAGTTAGGTTTTTTTGTGCATTTGTGCAAATTTATTAAAATTGAAAAACTAAGAAATCACATGTACATACGTATTCACAGCCTTTGCCATGAAGCTCAAATTAGAGCTCAGGTGCATCCTATTTCCACTGATCACCCTTTACATGTTTCTGTAGCTTAATTTAAGTCCACGTAGAGTAAATTCAGTTGATTGGACATGTTTTAGAAAGACACACACCTGACCTGAAGTGAAAGGACTTGTCTGTAGACCTCAGACAGGATTGTCTCGAGACACAAAAGGTACAGAAACATTTCTGCTGTTTTGAAGGTCCCAATGAGCACAGTGGCCTCCATGATCTGTAAATGGAAGAAGTTTGGCTCCACCAGGACTCTTCCTGGAGCTGGCTGCTTGTCTAAACTGAGCAATCAGGGAGAAAGGTCTTAGTCAGAGAGGTGACCAAGACCCCAGTGGTCACTGTCAGAGCTGCAGCATTCCTCTGTGGAGAGAGGAGAACCTTCCAGAAGGACAACCATCTCTGCAGCAGTCGGGTCTATATGGTAGAGCGGCCAGATGGAAGCCATTCCTTAGTAAAAGGCACATGGCAGCCCACCTGGAGTTTGCCAAAAGTCACCTAAAGGACTCTCAGACCATGAGAAACAAAATTCTCTGGTCTGATGAGACAAAGATTGAACTCTTTGGCGTGAATGCCAGGTGTCATGTTTGGAGGAAACCAGGCACCATCCCTACAGTGAAGCATGGTGGTGGCAGCATCATGCTGTGGTGATGTTTTTTAGCACCAGGAACTGGGAGACTAGTTAGGATTGAGGGGAAAAATGAAAGCAACAATGTACAGAGACATCCTGGATGACCTGTTCCAGAGCACACTTGAACTCAGACTGGGGCAACAGTTCATCTGTCAGCAGGACAATGACCCCACACAGCCAAGATATCAAAGGAGTGGCCCAGCCAAAGCTCAGACCTGAATCCTGGAGAGATCTGTAACTGGCAGTGCACCGACGCTCCCCATCCAACCTGATGGAGCTTGAGAGGTGTTGCAAAGAGGAATGAACAAGACTGCTCAAAGACAGGTGGACCAAGGTTGAGGCATCATATTCAAGAAGACTTGAGGCTGTAATTTCTGCCAAAGGTGCATCAACAAAGTATTGAGAAAAGGGTGTGAATACATACACACGATTTCTTAGTTTTTCATTTTTAATAAATTTGCAAAAAAAAATTAAAAAGAAATTCATGTTGTCATTATGAAGTGTTGTAAATAGAATTTAAAGGAACAAATGAATTTACTCCAATTTGAAATAAGGCTGTAACATAACAAAATGTGGAAAAGGTGCTGTGAATACTTTCCGGATGCATTGTACACGTCAACAGTAATTTTACCCAACAAGATGAATACATATATTAGATAATAATGAGGCTGAAATTCTGAATCTAAATCTAATTGCTGTCATTGTTTTTATTCATAGACCAAGCCAGCGGCGGCACCATCGACTGGACCTACAACCAGGGTATCAAGTACTCATACACCTTTGAGCTGAGGGACACTGGTCGCTATGGTTTCATGCTGCCAGCCAGTCAGATTGTGCCCACTGCCAAAGAGACCTGGCTGGCTTTGATGGCCATCATGGATCACACCAACAGGAACCCTTACTAATAAGTGTAAAGGAAGAAATCCATAATGGAGAGAACAGATTTGGCAAATGTTAAGTTTTCTTTTGACAATTAGCCTGAATATCAGCCCCGAGACCCTTAACTGGAGTAATAAGTTGAAGATGACTGAGTGTGAGCCTGAATATCAGTGATGATGGTGTGAACACTGAGCAAACAAATAAATTACCATTCTGCAAAAATGTCCTGTTCTTTGTTTCAGTGTATTTTGCACAGGTTCTGATATTAGTCCTCCAAATCTTAAGGTTGGCATGAATTCAGAATTTCACATCTTTGCCTTTATTATAAGGACACACACATATGTAACTAGAAGTACTCGGAGAGTGCAAACCTCCGCCAAGGTCATAGGGTCACTGATGTCACATGGAATACCCTTTGGCAAAGAGACTTATTTCATGTCGTTTCACGCATCTACCATCATCTTTCAGATTCAGTGGTTAACCCTCTGGGGTCCAAGGGCATTTTTTGGACGGTTCACTCGCCTGGCATAAATGTTTTATTATTGCTGTTAACAGCTCTCCCTGCATCCCACAATCAAGTTTTATGTCTCTCTTTTTCAGGACAACCTGTACTTTCAGAATATATATGCTATAGTTGTGTTTTATAAGTGTAATAAAGGATTACAATCAGAAATAAGAAAGGAAAAAGTAAAGTGGGTATAATTTTCCATACATTTATTCAAAACACACAGCAAACTATAATAAACTAGCAACACATCACTCCTAAAAACAATCTTTGGTGTGTCACGTGAGGTGAATCTGCCCTACGATTGGATTTTGGAAAACCATGTTATGGTGAACCAATTCTGACTGGACACACATTGCTCACATCATCACACAGCTTCTATGAAGAGTACAAAGATGGTGGACGGTGGCTCGAAAGACCGTGGACTTAACTTTTCAGCAAAAAAAAGAAGTTTCTATGTCATATCATTAAAAAGTTATTTATAATTTAGTAAAGCTTGGTCTCAGCCGTCATATACGACAGCGTCGGCCGCAGAGGGTTAAACCCTTAGATCTTCAACAAATGTTTTTATAAAGAGAAACTATAAACTACACAAGTTTTTTTATTTTCTAATAAGTCTATTCAATGAGATGAAACAAATGCTAAATTATTGTTGTAACTTCATTTTTGTTCAGCCTTTATGACCCGTCTTCATGAAGTTCGATGCAAAAATGTTGAAATTGGCCCTATCCTGCAATGATAAAGAATCCTTTAAAAAATTACTGGATTTGGATCGTGTTCCGGATCATTACCAAAATTTAATGACTTCTAAGATAGGCCAAGATACACCCCTGGTAAAAATTTCATTGAAATCCGTTGAGGATTTTTTGAGTAATCCTGCTAACAAACCAACCAACCAACAAACGGACGCGACCGAAAACACAACCTCTTTGGCGGAGGTAATAAATCACTGCACTTTCAATGAAAATGTGGAGCTGAATAAAATAAAAAAAACATTTACCATGATACTTTTAACCATGTAGCTTTTATATGTATGAAAACATAAATTAACCTCAAGGAACTGACAAGCAAAATACTAAGGCTAAGTAGGGATGCTTCGAATGTACTTCAGTGTGCTTACACTCTTAGAAAAAGCGTTAATCTAGGGAAAGTGACTAAATATTGTCTAACTCGTGAATATCAATATACCTATGCAATATAGCTGTTTGCAGCATAGGACAAAGGAAAGATGCTACTCATGCACTCTAACATATTTACACTCTAAAATAAGTGTTTGAACGGAAATAAATGCTTTTTTATTCATTACAAGAAATCAATTTTGTTTTTATGGCCATAACCATTATTATTATTATTAGTGTTATTATTTTATGTTATTGGTATTAAGATGAATATCACCATATTTTTTAATTGAAAACATTGTAAATACCTGGTTGGCAAACTTCCTAGATATGCACAAATGTTTCATGAATATTTTTAATGAACTACTCTCTACAGCTTTCATGCTAGAAGATCACAGTGACCTAATTTTATGTCTCAGAGGTAGAGGCCTGTTGATGAAAGAATGCAGTTTTGCAGAGGTGCTGGATGTGGATGTCAAATGACAGGTGGGGATCAAACTGTACCCCAAGGTTAGTGACAGAGGAATTTAGGGGAATGTTGTGGCCGGCAAATGAAAAAAACAGTCAGAGGCAAGGACCGAAGTTGGTGAGGGGTCCCAATAAGCACACCTTGTTTTATTCCGGTTAAGCTGAAGAATATTGTCATTCATCCATGCCCCCGTCTCCTCCAAACAGGCCGTAAGAGCAGTTAATGTAAGTGATGTAGTATCCAACCTGACATAAAGCTGAGTATCATCAGCATAGCAATGAAAGGCAACTCCATGCCTGCTGATGATGTGGCCCAGGGGGAGCATGTATAGATGGAGAATAATGTGGGACTGAGGACTGACCCCTGAGGTACTCCACAGGTAACAGTGTGGGCCCTCGACCTAGCTCCTCCCAGAGCCACATACTCAGATCTATTAGTCAGGTAGGAGCGAAACCACTTGAGTGCTGTGTGGGAAATGCCAATAAAGTATTGCAATCGGTGGAGGAGGATAGAATGATCCACAGTTTCGAAAGCGGCTGAGAGGTCCAAGAGTAATAAGCGAGATGGAGAGTCCTGGTCAGAGGCCATCCGCAAGTCATTTGTGACCCTAACCAGGGCTGTCTCTGTACTGTGTGCAGTGCGAAACCCTGACTGAAATATTTCATAAAGACTGTGAGTGCAGGTGATTGTGAATTTGGGTGGCGACAACTTTTTCTATAATTTTTTAAATAAAAGGGAGATTGGATATGGGCCGGTAACTAGACAGAATATCAGGATCAAGAGGTTTCTTTAGGTGAGGGTTGGTAAGAGCTGTTTTGAGAGAATTTGGGAGATATCCAGTTTGCAAGTGTATAATGGTAGTGATAAGAGGGATTATAGAGTTGCTACTCGATTTAATCAGGGCAGTAGGGAAGGGATCAAGAGGACATGTTGAGGTCCTCATTTTCCTGATGAGTGCCTCAACCTGTCCCTGTGTGGGAAGGGCAAAATGAGAAAAGGAAAATGCTGTAGTTAGGTGGGGTAGATGGCAGAATACTGTGAGATGTTAAACTAGAATGGATGGTATCAATTTTTGAAATGAAAATATCAAGAAATTGATTATTGCTATAAAACCTGTGCCAATCCCACTGTGGATCTGTGCTGGATCTGCTGTGGTGACCCTGAACAAATGGGAGTGGCTGAAAAGCCAAAACAGAGGATTCACCTTGTCTAGTCACAATTAATGGTGTGATGCTGTAATAATTATGAGGTGTCAAACACCAACTCAGTCAGTACTGTCCATTTTCAGAGGTGGCATTTTATATTTTATAAAATGAAGCTCTTAGTTTCTCAACAAAAGTACAGCCTACATCTCTCCCACACCCACACACAGCATAACTGGACAACAAACCCTGTTGGTGCACTTCAAATTTATTAAGCACAGCATGACTCACAAAAATTCAGTTTATCTTCTGACACTCTAGAAGAGCAACATTTCATTAATCTTCCTCCAATAATACACATCTTCACTTAGTGTCCATTACTGCAATAAAATTACAATTTACTTTTAATTATATTACCGAAGAAAGTAAAATTAATACAATTGTGAGATTTACTAGAAAACCTACAGTGCAAAAGGTACGTACAGTCTGCTCACAGGTCAGAAAGAAATACTTCATATCGTGACACTGCAGAAGTGTAAATTAGTCTGCTCCATTTGTCAAGCTACAGCACATTTTCTATTCAAAGTTCGGTAATATTCCATATCAATAGCTTGATTGAATTTAAAAATTGTAATTAAAAACAAAATGCTGGTGGCAGAAATAACATCACAGTAAAAACAAAACTGACTTCTTTCCTGATTTCAGTCCCTAAAGTGCATCCGCTAAACTTTGTTTGAACATCTGACACAGTTTACATAAAAAAATAAAATAAAAAAAAAATTAGAGAAATCAGGAATGGGAGGGGTGCCCCACACCTTTTTTTGTAAAAATTGGAATGAGAAATATTTACATGTGTATTCCCCCCCTTCCTTTGTGACCTCATACAGTAGCATTCTCAGTTTTTTGTTTTGGAGTGGGATTCACATCATACACTGAATAAAAAGCAGCGCCCAGCCTGGACAGACAACAGGGCTAAAGACAGTTCCATCATCCAGACAGCCTGTGCACCATGTTCCAGACGAGCAGCCACACTCAACGGGAAGATCACATTACATCAGAAACTACAGCACGAATCCAGCATCTCTCTCTGGCTGAGGCATTTACCACTGAACATGCCACAGAAATCATGAGAAATTCACAAACGCGGAAGACAAAAAGTATTCTGCAATGTGTTCATTCCTGTGAGGACAATCTCTTAGGCAGCTCTCACACCTGCTCGTTTTGGACTGCAACAGGCTGAAGTACAGCTCGGTGCACTTCGGGGCTGATTTTCTCAGTCTACAGAGTCCTCCTGAGACACTCTGGCACAACTTGAAGTCTTATATGCTCAGCGTGACGGGATGCCGAGGTGCCTTGAACCAGCACAGGACAGACTGGAGCCAAGCATGAGGTGACTGGGACTCCAAGTGAGCTCCCGAAAAGTCTGAACATGTTCAAAACATCAAGAGTTTAACCAAGCTTTCCCAAGTTGTGCTGACCACTCAGCCCAACCTGCACGTCTTGGGACAGTGGCCGGCAGGGAGCCTGTGCACAGACGTGGAAATGACGTGCACACTCGGCCTGTGTTTGAACAGCTTCATGCAACAGCACTAATCTCCACTTCTCCCATGTTAACTAAAGAATGTGTTTCAAACAAAACGTGAATCATTTCAGTTTGAGGTGAGCAGACAACAATCATGATCATTTTTGTGTTTTTAACAATATTTGAAAAAGAAAAAAAAAATAGTCTGTTGTTCTTTTTAACAGACTCCATGTAACACTCACTGAAGTTTCTGTCACAATTTCATGTGCATGCCCCAGTTTTCCAGCAGCACTGTCACAGATTGTACTGTCATGTTAGAACGAGAGCTACAATTCAACAATCAGGGACACACAACCTTAAAACATTGTTTTTAACTGAGGTTATTTCCAAGGTCTCCTGCTCTGGGTGCCAGTCATGTCGCTTCTTGCAGATGGATTAGTTTGTCGAATTCGTGCACTGGATACTTTAGACTGGGTGCTGATGGTTGACATGCGACTCGACATCCGGCCTGCAGAAAACAAAAAATATTTAAGAGGAAGATTTTTTTTTTTTCCTCCAGTGGAATTTGTCACATCCTGCATGTTCAGTTTTTGGCAGACTGCATCCTTTCAGTGGCTTTACAGTCATTATGGTGAAGTGACTGTAAAGTTCATGGTTTCTGTTGCTGCAGGCAGCAAGTGAAATGCGTAAAGCTACTGCTGATAAACTTATTTTCCTGAATGTGACACACAATCAAAGCATTTCTGTTCTTTATGGCATTGTTCCCCAATACTAGTCCTCAGGAAACCATAGTACTACATATTTTCTATATGCCCTTGATCTATTCAGACCAGGTTAGCTCAGGAAGGTGTGTTCATACAGAAAACACCTGGCTGAATAATGGAACACTCCTGATCTGGCTCATTATGTGCAGTTAGAGCTGGGAGGACTGGAATTTATGCAGCACTCTGACCAGTTTTGGGAATTCACTGCTCAATGGCAACCTCATAAAATTTCACACAAATGAGATGGCACTAAGTTTAGGGATTCTCAGGTTCAACAACAATAAAAACACCCAGCAACTCTACATGAACACAGGTTGTAATTTCAATTTCAAATAATCTTAAGTGAATTTTCACTTGTTCCATTGCAGATTTTTTGAACATGAAAACAATGTTTTTTGTTTGTTTAAACCTCTGCCAAGTAAAAATGCACTTTGTGAAATAAGCTCTTGAAAGCAGCTACTGCTTGTATTGTGAAGTGTTACACCTTTTATGAATTAACAGCGTCTGAAAAATCTTACCGTAACTCAAAAACATCTTTGTCTGAGACATGACTCAAATCAGATGTTTACAAAACTCTAACTTAATATTTTAAAAATGAACTAGAAGCACTCGGAGTGCGCAAACCTCCGCCAAGGCCATGGGGTCACTGACGCCATAACATCTACACGCCGTGGAATCATTGAACCTAAAAACATCTAACAATGATGTTTGCTCAGTAGTAAAAAAGTTTCATCTGCTGTGACTGGATAGCATGTATCCTTAGCGCTTGGCATCACAGTTTATTGCAACTTGCACCTTTCCCAGAAGCTTCTGTCATCTGAGCACTGATATTGATATTGCATGTGCTTATAGACAAAAACAAATAAGAGACAAAATTCAATTTATTATTCAACTAAACTGCAAATATAGGAATTTTTTAACATTTATGAAACACTTCCCTAAACAAGGCCATAGGGTCACTGACCCTGAAGAGATTCCCTCCTTGGCACAGTGATCTATTCAACAATTCAGTGTTACAACCAAAACTATGACACATACACTTTTCTTTCCTTTATATTTGACATCCTTGACCATGAAAACATACCACTAGAACTTGGAATCACTTTTATGTCTTTATTAGTTCAAAGGTTATGGTTATTGTATAAAAACGATTTTTCGGTAATGGCGGTTTTCTTATGGATCTAGCTCCATAACATTTGAAGCTACATCAAATCTGATGACACCTTACTGAATCAGTACAGATTCAGCTACAATTTGGTGTTAGTTGTGCATCTCTAGCTTCATTTGTCACCTCACACTGACACATTTTCTATTTTCCCTGTATTTTTGCATATTCCGGATCACCAGATCCGGAATCCAGATCCGATCATCACCAAACTTTGTTGTTTGATAGAACATTTGACTATGTTACACCCTATTTTTTTTTTTCAAGCCTTTTCTGCCTTGTTTTTGTGGAGTTAGAAACTAGAATGTCAAAATTCCCCCATCCCGCAATGGTGAAGAATCCTTTAAAAAATTCCTGGATCCGGATCGTGACCCGGATCACCACTAAAATTTAATCACTTGTTCCTCTTGTCATTTCCAACCATTCCACAAAATTTCATCAAAATCCGTTCAAAACCTTTTGAGTTATCCTGCTGAAAAACAGACAGACAAACAAACAAACCCGACCAAAAACATAACCTCCTTGGCGGAGGTAATTATCGAAAAACAAGTAATGATATCTTACTGAAAAGTTCCTTAAGTGATTGTGTGATACCCCGTGACCCTTAATTGGAGTAATCGGGTACAGGAAATGGATGGATGGACAGATTGTGTGATATTTAGATTAGACATTTTGACAAGAAATTAAATAATTATACTTCAAATTTTACATGTTTGCAGTGTAAACATATTTCAACATGGTTATGTCAGAATTAGTGCCCCAGATGATGAAAAAAAAAAAAATCTAATTACAAACTTTGTAATTAATTAATCACAGTTAACTGCATTAATAAGTTTTGCACATACAACGTACAAGTGGGTCATTCCATGTCAATTCAACGAGGGCCTCACACACTTTGTCTCAGATTTTATTTAAAGTTTAATCAAATATTCCCAGACTATTCAGAACAACAAATCTGAAGTTTGAGGCCTGTAGTTTCTGAGATATGGCCAATTTAGTGTGTACGTGGTCTGCCGTTTTTTTAGACAAAAATTATGAACGTCATTTCTGGGGCCATGTTCAAGGTAGAATATCTCAGCAAATAATGGACATAGCGACCTGAAATTTTCTGTGGCAGTTGTCATGGACACCCAGACTTGGACTATAGTCAAACAACAGACACTGACACTAAACTGTGAAGATTATGTATGCTCAAACTATGGAAGATATTACATCAACTATTGCGAGCATCCATGTTTGAGACACTGAAGCATACCATTACACTCAAAGAAGCCTTTCCATTTCTTGGCTCCTTAATGCCAGCTATACTGGCTATGAAATATGTAAATTTGGCATATCTGTGGTAAACAGTTATTGTGAGAGAAACCTCTGAAATCTGAAAAAAGCATTTTGTGGTCGAATTTTATTAGAAGAAAAGCTTGTGGGCAGTAAATAAAACTCTTCAAACTGATTCCATTTTGAAGGTATTGATATCTACTTTGTGTTATAAATATGGCCTTCTTTATGAAACACCTTAAAATTAGAGCATTTGGGGGGACAGGTCACTTCTGTTACATATGCCACAGAGGTCTCAAACAAGCTGTGTCAGTCATAAATGCTGCATAAATCAGGAGAATATCTGTGACAGAGACTCAGAATTGTGGGACGTTGGAGGTGTTGAATATTAAATATCAAACACATGAAAATGTAAAAGGTGGATAAAAAGTGAACTGACCCCTTTAATAATTATCTCATTAGATTCAAGACCATTTCATTTTAAAATCAGCCTGTTGAACATGAAAACCTGGATGAAATCAACATAATGAATCAAGCATTTTTAAATCTGTTCAATTAATGATCACGCAAGACTCAACATTTTACTGCAAAATGCCTGTTTACACACAGCACCTCCACGTTTGAGATACCGGTACATCTCTGACAGTTACTAAAGTACAGTAGTGTTCAGAATAATAGTAGTGCTATGTGACTAAAAAGATTAATCCAGGTTAGAGTATATTTCTTATTGTTACATGGGAAACAAGGTACCAGTAGATTCAATAGATTCTCACAAATCCAACAAGACCAAGCATTCATGATATGCACACTCTGAAGGCTATGAAATTGGGCTATTAGTAAAAAAAAAAAAAGTAGAAAAGGGGGTGTTCACAATAACAGCAGTGTGGCATTCAGTCAGTGAGTTCGTCAATTTTGTGGAACAAACAGGTGTGAATCAGGTGTCCCCTATGTAAGGATGAATCCAGCACCTGTTGAACATGCTTTTCTCTTCGAAAGCCTGAGGAAAATGGGATGTTCAAGACATTGTTCAGAAGAACAGCGTAGTTTGATTAAAAAGTTGATTGGAGAGGGGAAAACTTATACCCAGGTGCAAAAAATTATAGGCTGTTCATCTACAATGATCTCCAATGCTTTAAAATGGACAAAAACAAACAAACAAAAAAAAAACAGAGACGCGTGGAAGAAAACGGAAAACAACCATCAAAATAGATAGAAGAATAACCAGAATGGCAAAGGCTCACCCATTGATCAGCTCCAGGATGATCAAAGACAGTCTGGAGTTACCTGTAAGTGCTGTGACAGTTAGAAGACGCCTGTGTGAAGCTAATTTATTTGCAAGAATCCCCCGCAAAGTCCCTCTGTTAAATAAAAGACGTGCAGAAGAGGTTACAATTTGCCAAAGAACACATCAACTGGCCTAAAGAGAAACAGAGGAATATTTTGTGGACTGATGAGAGTAAAATTGTTCTTTTTGGGTCCAAGGGCCGCAGACAATTTGTGAGATGACCCCCAAACTCTGAATTCAAGCCACAGTTCACAGTGAAGACAGTGAAGCATGGTGATGCAAGCATCATTATATGGGCATGTTTCTCCTACTATGGTGTTGGGCCTACATATTGCATACCAGGTATCATGGATCAGTTTGGATATGTCAAAATACTTGAAGAGGTCATGTTGCCTTATGCTGAAGAGGACATGACTTTAAAATGGGTGTTTCAACAATACAATGACCCCAAGCACACTAGTAAACGAGCAAAATCTTGGTTCCAAACTAACTAAATTAATGCCCCGAGATGTGAAGAAATCATGAAAAACTGTGGTTATACAACTAAATACTAGTTTAGTGATTCACAGGATTGCTAAAAAAAAAGCAGTTTGAACATAATAGTTTTGAGTTTGTAGTGTCAACAGCAGATGCTACTATTATTGTGAACACCCCCCTTTCTACTTTTTTTTTTAATAATAGCCCAATTTCATGGCCTTAAGAGTGTGCATATCATGAATGCTTGGTCTTGTTGGATTTGTGAGAATCTACTGAATCTACTGGTACCTTGTTTCCCATGTAACAAGAAATATACTCAAAACCTGGATTAATCTTTTTAGTCACACAGCACTACTATTATTCTGAACACTACTGTAAGTTACTTTGTTATTAAAAGTATTTTACTTACACGTGTCTCTGAGCAGCAGGAAACATTAACGAGGCTGTTCTGATCGCTGAACATCAGAGAAAAACATAAAATTAATCTGTGCGCTGTGGAGGCTCTGGTAGCTTTATTTTTCCTTTAAAAATGAACAAACAAATGAACAACAAACGTTTGGTCTGATGCTGTTGATAAACTGTGTAAAAAAACTGTCTAAAGGCAGGCACATCGGAACAACTTATTACTCTAAAAAACAATCTTTATTTACAGACCAAGTCAGTGACGTCAAAACAAAATGGATGAAAGTGCGATTAATTTAGATTTGGGGAAAAAAGAAACCTGACATGTTATATTTTCTGAAATTAATTCATCTAAATTAACGTGTTATTTCGACAGCCATATTGAGAACACAAGTCTATTCTTTGTATTGCGTGTTATGATAGTGCTAAATATGTACATTTACCACAGACACACTTAAAATGAATGGTATTTTGGCAACACTGATGTCCCCATTTTGCCACAAAATGGACATTTATCCATCACACACACACTCTCTATAGTCCTGCAGAGGCGTGTACTCTTACCGCTGGTGTTGGTGGGGATGAGCATCTCCAGTTGCTGCTGAATCTTGGCCAGCTCATCTGACGTAAACCTCCACCTTTTCTCCGCAGCCACAGATGTTTGCAGTGGTGCAGTACGCTTCTTTGACCCTGACGACGGTGGAGTTGGCAGGCATGATGATGGAATTGTACCCGTTGTCATACTTCCTGGAAATTTCTGAGCAATTTCTGAGAGTCCTGCAGAAAGATGGAAAATTTACATGATGGAATTTGTCACAAACATGGAACACTGTTTCAAATGTTCATGAACTCGAGTTGGGTTTTAGTATTCAGGTCGCCTGTGATTATGTGACATCAATACTCTGGATATGATGTTTCAAGCTTATGCTCATCTCAACTGGAGCATGACAGCAACTATGTTTTAAATTCAAATCATTCATTTGGTCACCAACTATGGTCAGCACCAGTAAAATGCACCAACTTACATAATAACCATTTCAAGATTACAACAGCAGACAATTCAGTTGTTCCACTCTTTTAAGAAATCATTTTTTCAGAACCTTTCCTGGACACTTCTGAGGATTTTTCCTGACATTTTAGGACAGCAGATATAATAAAAATGGACAAACCCTTTGTTACATCTCTCACAGGTTTTGTAAAATCAGTATTGAAGCTCAAAGAGTGCGGCTCTGGAGATCACCATCTTGCTCTGCTGAACTCCAACAAACGGGCAAAGGGGTGAAGTTTGGGTGAGACTTGTGTGACCTGGGCAGAATGAATGAAGCCTGAATACACCCCTTCCAGCTCACAATCCCAAACAAGCAAGGCTACAGTTAACAGGCTCACTTTGCTTTGGGGATTTAAAGGATATTTTTATGGACTATGTTGGGATGGACAATCATGTGCCATGAAGGGCCAAGACACTGCAGGTTTCCCTTTTTACCAATCACCTCAGCAGGTGATTTCATTGATGATCAGGTGTTCATGTTCAGGGGAGAAGCTCATCAGCAACCCACATGCTGAGGTGATTGGTTGCAAGGAAAACCTGCACTGTCCTGGTCCTCGGTGCCCACCCCTGAACTACATGGTGGTTTTCATCACGGACAGCTTGTGTGCAGGAATTAAAAACGTATGACGGGTATATTGTCTTCATAACTGTCACACCATCAGTGGAGCTAATGTTACCAACTTGCCCTCGTAATTAGTGCTAACCAAGCGCTAACCTTTGATGGGCTCAGATGAAGCCCACCTGGAAGAAGAAAAAGTTGCAGTTCCCTGACTGGCCACTTGAAACTGGCTCCAAAAGAGAGCAGGATCCCATTCAAGTTCATGTTAAAATGTCCAACTTTCGAGCAGAAATAAACATGTTTACAGCCTCTTTGGCATCTATACATACACGTTTCCCTCCATGACAACTGTATGGGGTGAGAGGGTAAACTTTATTTTTAATAATATCTTAGGTTAAGATGTTTTAAGCCATGAAGTTGTACAAAATTAAGAGCATGGTCACTGAGTGTGAACGGCTGAGCTGAGTCAGATTCTCACAGCATCTTTAGCTCAGGGGCCGGTTGATGAGGCCACTAACGCTTGTGGAGCAGTGTCTGTTGTTTTGAGCATTTTCTTCCAAATGCCTGGAACAATCTAGCTTGTTGTGTGGAGAAATGTCCTTACGGATCATCTAAGACGTCCCTGCTGCAAGGTTTTACTTAATGTTGTACGATAATGGTACAATTTATTGTTGCCAAGCTGTTAAAGGACATGTCTCACGTTTTTTAACGTCCCAGTAAGTAAGACAACATAAAAGTACTCATGACTGTAAGTGTCTCCGCACATATGTGCTAATAATTAGTGATCTCTGATGTATTTTATTCCTTTTTCTCTGAGCGATGGCAGGTACATTTCTGGAAAACATTTCACTTGGCAATCCTCTGCATTTTTCAGTGTGTGACGTCCTAATTACCAAAACAGAAACATACCAATGACTGACACACAGAGGGAAAAGAACCTGCTCCATCCAAAAAAGAAGTTTCTGAGCTGCCGTTCGAAAGTGATGGCTCGGATTTACAGACAGGAGACGACACACTTCACCAGCATCCACACAAACAGCGCGTCACCACACTTTAGGCTCCAAAATCCCACACTCTGAAAAAGTTAAGAGTTTCAAGGTAGGGAGGGCTGTTATTTCAAAAATTTTTGAAATCTATAAAGTTTTGCATGGAATATGGAAACATACATGGAATAAACCATAACAGTATAATTTTTGGGTCATTTGGTTCCAAAAACCCATATGGACGGAGCGTTTGAAAATTTCAAGTAACGCGTGTGTTGTATATGTGCTGCTGACGTAGAAAACCACTCTGTTGCTCATAATTAGTTAATTGTGGCCATGTCATTCTTTACATGTGATGATTATACTCAACTGATGTTCCTGAAATAAAAACTACATAGATTTTTTTTGTTACAATTGATCGTAACATATGTACTGAAATGAGGTTTTTTTTGTCAATTACTCTTAAAAAAAAAACAAAACACTAAAAAGGCTTATTGTTACTATAGAAGTTGAATATAAACTTGGGGTCAAGCAACATTTGGAGCCAAATTTCAAGTCTCTAGGTGCAGCGGTTCTCAAGATATGACATTTTCGTTGATATTTTTGGCGATTTTTGAACCCGATTATCTTCACTGGCTCAGTCCATATGGGTTTTTGGAACCAAATGACCCAAAATTTATCCTGCTATGGTTTATTCCATGTATATTTCCATATTCCATGCAAACATTTATAGATTTCAAAATTTCTGGAAATAACACTCCTCCCTACCTTGAAACTCTTAACTTTTTCAGAGTGTGGGATTTTGGAGCCTAAAGCGTGGTGACGCGCTGTTTGTGTGGATGCTGGTTTACTGAAGCTAATGTGGACGTTGGGAGATCTTACACTGTTTTTAACAGACTGCCTGGACACAGAGATGGATTTGTACATTGGAAAAAGAATACATTACTTCCAGGAATTAATGGACATTATTTAATGTGCCACGATCGTGAAAGGCTGGAGCCGGCTTCGTGTGTGTACACTTCTTTGTTCGAGTGGAGTTTACATTTGGAAAACAATATAACACGGTGAGTCTGGCATGTTCAGGATTTTACCCCCTTTGTTGTGTTTTGTGGCAATTTTTTTTTTTTTTCCTTTGAGGAGCTGGAGGGTGTTTGTGTGTGTGTGCGCTACCGCTGCTCACTGCCCCTCTCAGTTCGCTGAGAAAAGGAATGTCTCCAAGACGGTTTTTTCCCCAGGCAGCAGATGTATGTTTTTTTTTTTATTTTATTTTATTGATAACAACACTCATAATTAATTGTGAACAAAGCTGAGCCTGGAGCAGAGATGGTTACTGACAGGCTGCGTTTATGACTCATGGCCCTGCAGGTGCACAGAAACCTTCACAGAACTGCTGCTTTTACGGTGACTGCATCACTTAAAAACGAGTCGTCATAACACGACATCACACTTATGTAAACTTTGGAATTAATCAGTGCCTCCATTTTTAACATTTTCAGCTACATTCCACATAGCGTACGCTGGGACGCTTCTAGTTGCGACGTCAATTGTCGGAAACACCCGAGTACTCACGTGTGCTTCATTGTCGGAAGCCTCTGTACCTGTAGCTTTGTTGCGAATGCCGTATACTTTGACACCGGTCAGGGAAGTGCACAAAGTAATCGTGGTGGATCACTGGATGGTCACGAACAGCCTAAATCTTAACTGTTGTGATTTTGGTGCGACATGTCCTTCAAGTGCGCTTGTTTCCAGTGCGTAAGGTTCCTGGTTCAAGGCCACCCCTGCCCACTCTCCATGTAATGTGGAGCTGCGTCCGGAACGGCATCTGGCTAAAACTTGTGACAAATCAACGTGCAGATCCACCTCTAATCTGCTGTGGCGACCCTGAATGAAATAAGGGAGCTGAAGTGACTTACATTTAGTGTGGAAAATAAGGAGCTCATAACTTGTCTACACCAAACCCTCATGACAACCACCATGCAACACCCAAAAATAAGACGTAATAAACACTTGATCCAAGGTTAGCCTGTTAGCTTAGCTGATTCAGACTCAAAGATAAGGCGTTTTTAGGCTTCTTTGGTCACACGACTGAGTAACCCATGCTACATCTTTTTATGCATTTATGGGTTAGTGGTGACATGACCAAAGTCAGCGCTGCCACCACTTTAAAATCAGCTGATCTGGGTCTTGAAAGAAAAACCTATAAGTGTTTTCATGCAGGGTTTGTCCAGTCTATAGTCCTAACATATAGATTAAAATGTCACTGAATATCAGCGGTGATGACCAAGTGATGAAGTGCAACAGAGAGACGAAAACTAAAGAGGCTGAATGGCATCAGATCTCACCTCCACTCAGCAAAAAGACATTGTCAAACGTTCGTTCACACAGGATGGTAGCTGCTCGGTTCGCTATCTTCTCATCTTCATCGTACACTATGATGATCTTTCCTGCTGCATTTTTCTAAGCACAGTTAAGGGCAAATGTTACAGTAAATCAGACTTTGATTTTGGTATATGAAGGCAACATTAGTAAGCGAGTAGAATAATTCTGCAGCCACACGTTGGTGTTGTGTCAGTGCGAAGACCATGAAAATTCTGCCACTTCTGGTTGGGAGAGTGGCAGCTGCACACAATGACACAAGAGCTGCCACAAATGATCATTTTGATAGTCAACTAGTCAACAATTATTTCTGTGATCAGTCAACTAGTCGGATCATGAGTAAATTACAGCTTATCGCATTTAATCGCTATTGGTACCATTACTGATTCCGCTTATCAATCCGATTCCTTATCGATACCTCCTGTGAATTTTCTGTGTACTAAAAATAGGCTTTACAGATTTTCTATGTCAACAACATTTTATTGAGTCAAAATTGGTCACTGGATCCTTGATATCTGGACATAGACAGAAAAAAACCTGTAGTTTTTGTCAAACGCATTTCCTTTCAGACATTAACGGCATGTATGTCACTCCATACATCTGAGCTAAGCTCAGCTGGCTGCTGGAGTCTGCAGGTCTGCAGCCATACAGTCTTAGGCTGCTGCATGTCAGCCAGGACGTCTCATTTTGGGAGGAAAAAAAAACATTTTGATTGATTGCAGTTTGTTGCTTATATTACAATGTCTGGAAAGAGGTGTCATTTGATTTAAACAGCAATTCGGTTTGAAGTTATTAATTCCGAGCGGACTCTATCTTTCTAACTTTACTCGGCAGCACGTTTGGAGCAACAGAACGGAGGATGATTCTCGTTTCTTTCTCCTAACAAGACAGGAGTCGCAGTTAATCACTTTAATCCACACAAAAGTGACTCACAATTGACATTTTAATGGCTTTGAGAGGGGATAAGAAGCGGAGTTGCTGCTTGTGAAGAGGAAGATCCAACAAAACAGCAGATCAAAGCACTGCTTCATTGGTTCAAAGCAAATGACTTGTTGACTACTAAATTAGTTGTCGATGTTTTCAGTAGTCAACATAGTTGTGACTAGTCAACTAGATGAGGCAGCCCTAAATGATACATGCTGCTTAAAGTTCATTTCCTGCATCCTTCAGATCCAAGGACACCTCCAAGGATGATGACTGTTCCTTTATCAATATTGAAATGTGGATGGTTAAGAGACAAATTATTTCAGTGCACCCGGGTCTAAATCAGGCAAACAGGAATAACGTGAGAAACGTACTCAGAATTTAAGCTGCAACTTCATAAAAAGTAGATTTTTTTTCCAGCAATGACCAACTCTCCCCTCAAAATCTACCATCAGCTGCTGAAATTGACACTGATTCTTCCTGTAAAAATCAATACGGTTTGTTTATCATTTTTTGTTATTTTTTAGTCAACATGTGAATACAACAAAAGCATTTCACCGTGTGAGTTTAAGGATACATATTCCAGTAGTTCTTTTGTGTAGGGATTCATTGTCCGATTGAGCATTGCCACAGGGAAACTGTGTGCTATGGGAAAAACAAAAAAGTGTTTTCAGATTCACACATAGATTTATGACCTTGCCCTTTCAAATCCCGGTAGTTTCCCTGTTGTGTTACCACATACCCCCGATGATGTGGCACTGATCGTACTGGTCACAGTCTCGCACGTCCAGCAGCAGGTAAGGGCACTCAGGATACGGACTGTCAAAATGCTCAGGGCTGGAAACACACAACACATTAGTCACACTGATCTTTCCCATCAGCTGTTTTCTGACACATCGCTGATAATAATTTTAGAAGTCAAACAATGACAGTGCACAATGCCCAAGATTTGTCCCTAAACCTCCATCCCCACAAAAGCAGCTAACAGCCTACTTATCGAAAACCTGGAGATCTATCCTGTGCTGACTGCATTAACCTTTAATGTGTTCTGTGTGCGCTCTGGCCTTGAGAGTTCAAAACCATCTAACTGAGATACATAACAAAATGATGTTACTGGACACATTCTGATCATGTACAACTGATGTACGTATTTAAATCATGTAAATCCAACTTTTTTTTTTTCAGTGTAGTGACGTTGGAGTGACTCATTTTGAAAAGGGTGGTAGGGGCTAACGCCCCCTCAGTGCCTGAAGTAATGGGCCATTTTCAAATGATGGACCCTTCACAGACATCAATGGACCTATGCGGATCTGATTAAAATAAATAACAAAATACAACACCAATTCCAATGAAGTTGGGACGTTGTGTAAAATGTAAATAAAAACAGAATACAATGATTTGCAAATCCTCGTCAACCTATATTCAATTGAATACACCACAAAGAGAAGATATTTAATGTTCAAACTCACTCACACACTCATCTTCAACCGCTTAGTCCAATTAAGGGTCGCGGGGAGGCTGGAGCCTATCCCAGCAGTCATAGAGCGCGAGGCGGGGTATACCCAGTACAGGAAGCCATTCTGTCACAGGGCCACAAACAGACAAACAAACACATACACACCCACTCTCACACATATGGACAATTTAAAGATTCCAATCCACCTAATCCGCATGTCTTTGGATGTGGGAGGAAACCGGAGCACCCAGAGGAAACCCACGAAAAACACAGGGAGAACATGCAAACGCCACACAGAGAGGCCACAGGCGGGAACTGAACCCATGACCTTCTCGTTGTGATGCAACAGTGCTAACCACTAAGCCACTGTGCTGCCCTAATGTCCAAACTGATAAACTTTATTGTTTTTGTGCAAATATTTGCTCATTTTGAAATGGATGCCTGAAACATGTTTCAAAAAAAGCTGGGACCGTGGCATGTTTACCACTGTGTTACATCACCTTTCCTTCTAACAACACTCAATAAGCATTTGGGAACTGAGGACACTAATTGTTGAAGCTTTGTAGGTGGAAATCTTTCCCATTCTTGCTTGATGTACGACTTCAGTTGTTCAACAGTCCAGGGTCCCTGTTGTCGTATTTTGCGCTTCATAATGTGCCAAACATTTTCAATGGGTAACAGGTCTGGACTGCAGACAGGCCAGTCTAGTACCCGCACTCTTTTACTCCAAAGCCACGCTGTTGTAACACGTGCAGAATGTGGCTTGGCATTCTCTTGCTGAAATAAGCAGGGACATCCCTGAAAAAGATGTTGCCTGGATGGTAGCATGTGTTGTTCCAAAACCTGGATGTACCTTTCAGCATTGATGGTGCCATCACAGATGTGTAAGTTGCCCATGACATGGGCACTAACACACCCCCATACCATCACAGATGCTGGCTTTTGAACTTTGCGCTGGTAACAATCTGGATGGTCTTTTTCCTCTTTTGTCAAGGAGGATACAATGTCCATGATTTCCAAAAACAATTTGAAATGTGGACTCATCAGAACACAGCACACTTTTCCACTTTGCGTCTTTCCATTTCAAATGAGCTTTGGCCCAGAGAAGGTGGCAGCATTTCTGGATGTTGTTGATGTATGGCTTTCACTTTGCATGGTTGACTATTTTTTCATGCAGTTGTTCACAAAGTGGTGATCCTCGCCTCATCTTTGCTTGTGAACAGCTGAGCCTTTTGGGGATGCTCCTTTTATACCCAATCATGGCACTCAGAGTTAGTGTCCTCAGTTCACAAATCGTAATTGAGTGTTGTTAGAAGGAAAGATGATGTAACACAGTGGTAAATATACCACTGTCCCAGCTTTTCTGAAAAGTGTTGAACATTAAAGATCTCGTCTTTGTGGTGTATTCAATTGAATATAGGTTGAAGAGGATTTGCAAATCATTGTATTCTGTTTTTATTGACATTTTACACAACGTCCCAACTTCACTGGAATTGGGGTTGTATTTTTAATGTCTTTAATCTGTTGGAGGTGCATGGGTATTAAAAAGCTGAGGTAAAATTAAAGCATTTTTCGGGTATTTTTGTTAGATACAGTGGTTTGCAAAAGTATTCAGCCCCTTGGTAATTCACGCATTTTAATTTGTTTATGGCATTTCAAATACAAAAAGTAAATCAGGCTTCTCAATATAAAAAATTCAAAAATGATCCTTCTTTAACCCAAACTCAAAGCAAATCTCTACAATTTGATATAAATTAATTAAAAATATAAAAGCTAAGATGATGGGTTGCACAAGGTATAATACCTGTAAATAATCAGTTTAATTGCCAGTTTTCTTCAGACAAGTCAGGGGATAGATACATGAATATTTCCTAGTCACTGAATATGTCTTGAACTTTATTTATATCAGTTATGAAGAAACAGCTGAGAAATAAAGCTCAATCAAAAATGCCTTGATTGGGTCTTATTCTGACCTCTTTGTACAGATTGGAATGTCACTAATCAGCATCCACAGCCAACAAGTCATTCACTACTTGAGTAAATGCCATCTCTGTGAAGTAATTTGCCCTAAATGCAGACTGTAAAGGGTTAAAAATGTGTGCGCGCATTATATATATATACTCAACAAAAATATAAACGCAACACTTTTGATTTTGCTCCCATTTTGTATGAGATGAACTCAAAGATCTAAAACTTTTTCCACATACACAATATCACCATTTCCGTCAAATATTGTTCACAAACCAGTCTAAATCTGTGATCGGGGTCTCGACCTGACTCCAGTTCGTCGTCGTAACCGACTTGAGTGGGCAAATGCTCACATTCGCTGGCGTTTGGCACGTTGGAGAGGTGTTCTCTTCACAGTTGATGCAAAGGAGATGTGTTGCACTGCATGAGGCAAATGGTGGTCACACCAGATACTGACTGGTATCCCCCCCCATGAAACAAAACTGCACCTTTCAGAGTGGCCTTTTATTGTGGACAGTCTAAGGCACACCTGTGCACTAATCATGGTGTCTAATCAGCATCTTGGTATGGCACACCTGTGAGGTGGGATGGATTATCTCAGCAAAGGAGAAGTGCTCACTATCACAGATTTAGACTGGTTTGTGAACAATATTTGAGGGAAATGGTGATATTGTGTATGTGGAAAAAGTTTTAGATCTTTGAGTTCATCTCATACAAAATGGGAGCAAAACCAAAAGTGTTGCGTTTATATTTTTGTTGAGTTAAAAAGTTAAAAAATAAGTTCAATAACTTGCTAATGACACCAGGTTCAAACTGGGTTTCCTAAAACATGGTCTTAGTAGCTTTCAAACAGGCATTCTTCCATTGGTGGGTGATAAATTTACAACAATGGGAGTCCCAACATCAACCAGACATCCTTTACCAGCTTGGGTGGCAAAGAAGCCAAGAGTAAGTAATAAGTAGTCCATTTTGCATTCATCACAATCTTAAACTGTGTAAAGAGACAGTATCAATGGAGGCATGTTCTACAGCCACCGAAGAAGCAACCGATGGACTTTCACTCTTGGGCATCCATTCCAAGTTTGAGTGGGATGTGACTGAGAGAAGGGGATGGTAGAAACAGAGGGAGGTGATTGAGCAGCAAACAGAAGGAAAGGTGTAGATGGAATGAAGCTTCTGGGACATACAGTAAGAGTGAACACATGGCAAATACATCAGGAGTTTATTGGTTGCATGTTGACCATGACAGGATGACCTAATATATCTGTAATGTAGTAAGCCTATTAAGAAGCCACCATTTGTACAGTGGTGAAGAAACCAGAGTCGGGAGCACAAGAATCAAGATGATGTGCTATAAATAGAGCAACTACTGTGTCTCCAGGAAATCTAATTTACAGGCAGCTCAGGTGGGAAATCTGTTGCTATCAGGCCCTCCTTATTCAAAAAACAATTCAAATAAAATCCAGAGTTCACCTATCAATCTGCTTGACATGAAAAATAAATCAAGTTTGAGGCTGTGATGTACATTACCTTGGCAGGGTGGCTGTGGAGGTGTGGACAATGTCACATGGCTCTCCCAATTCATGACCATCTGGGATGGGTGATGTCTGCAGGGAGATGTGAGTCTGTTCACAAAGGCTGTCCATGCCAGCATCCTGCATCACTGACTGACTGTCTGCAAATGGTTGAAAAGCCAACAAACTATCACCTACTGTTGATGACTTAAATCTAATTATCATTCAGAAATTCTTATGTTAGTGATCAAGTGCCAGTTCACTGCAAAAATTAAGTAAATGTCAAATATGTTGTCACGGGTGTCTTGGTGGCTTCAGTCTCCTTCAAACACAGTCACTCAATTTTTGAAAACTGACCACCTCCCATACAGTATCATACTGTTTGTAGTTCTTACTGATTGATCTAAATGAAGTCCAGGACACATTCATTGACTGGGAAATGTTCATGTATCCATTCCCTGATTTGCTTTCCCCTTCCCACGACTTGTCTTAAAACTGGCTGTTAAAGTGGTGATTTTATCCTCACATTTAGAATTCTCCCACCCCACTTTTTTCAGATGTGTTAAAGGCCTAAAATGCAGAAATTGATGTATATTAACAAATGAAATGAAGTAACCACCCAAAATATGAAATATATTGGGTTCAATAAGCAGGTTTAAAAAACTGAATGTGAGAGAGAGACAGACAGACACTGGAATACAGCTTTCTTCCAATCTACCAGTTTTTGTCTGTCGTCGTAATTACAGTATTCACTGAGAAACTGTGCAAGCTCTGGTGTGTCGGTGTTAGCACTAGCTATGAGGTTGTCTTATACACACCAGAATGCATCCCTGATGAATGCCAGTATTCACTGGGGGAAAAAAAAATAATCAGAGATTCTGCCTGTACACCTGTACCGTCCTAACAGTACTGGTGTTCAGGCTTCCTAATGCATACAACAGCTTCTGGGCAATCCCGCAAATTCTCAGGATGTCCCAGAGAGCAGCAATAACAGCAATGAATATGACAGGTGGAAAAATTTATGTTTACTCCATGACTGTATTTTTTTGTGCCATTTACGTTTTCCCTTACATACTTTTACATTTGTCTAGACAAGTTCTGGGAGAAACAACTATGCTGAGGGTGTTACATAACATGGCCTGTTACCTCCTGCATCATGTGATTCTCCATAATCCAGCACTGCATGCAGATCTGATATAGATGCCACCTGAAGGACCTGGTGTTGAAAAATGATGGAAAAACTGCAACAAAGCTGAACAAGTACAGGACAGAGCTTTGTTCAAACTACAAGTATTCATATCAAAAGTCCATCAACATGCTTTCCATTTGGTTTCCAGTCACTACAGCAGAATGCTTGCAAAGCATGACAACAGTGACATGAAATGAATGAAAGCTTACCATCTTGGCAAACGTTGTCACCTTTAGCTGCCTGAAGATTTCACCCTTTCGATACCCATATTCTGAAAGAAAAGAATTTTGGTTGATGCAAAAAATATTAAGGCTATAACACAAAATGAAATGACTTTGAACTTTGGTTCCCCAGACACAATGTTGGAGGTGGATTATGGAACACATGGACAGTAGCATGCTCCCAAAAAAACTTGACATATTTGGTATTGTGTTCTGTGGTAAAACTGAACATTTTGATAAAAGTGGTCACAACCATTTAACTTACTTTTATTTACAGTACACAACATGCACTGCATGCAGATAAAACACAACATAAGATGTGCAATGCTTGACAGGTGGTCAGAGAGCCTGTTTTGCTCTTTTGCTCCACAAGAAGGGTGTGACGCGGCACAGAGCAGATGCAGACAAAAAACCTCCAACCAACAGAAAACTTGAAGTTACATGATTATAAGATACTGGCAGAGATGCCACAAGGAGTAATGTAGCTGGCAGGTGTTTTTGAAAATAAGTTTGGTATCAAAAAATTTGGAATGAAGACAAACTACATGCCCGAACCATGTAAACCTGTTTCCCCCTCCCCCAATTATCAGATTATTGAAGTACATATAAACATATCAAACGCTATGATTGACATCATCAGATTATTGTGGTCGTGAAACATAGTCACTAACAATGGAAAATTATAGCATCCCGTGTCATCAGGTCAATCTGCCATTGCAGACATCCATAATTCTGCTTTATATAATGACTGAGTGGATCCTAGTAATTTGATTGGTGGTGTATGTCATGTGACATGAAATATTCATACCATTTGCTGTTGTGTTTCATTGACCATGCAATAGTTCTTTTTTTAGCGTGCAATTTTGGTGCTTAACGAAATGTGCTATTGCATGCCCCAACCACCGTGCATGCTCACACCACCAGGGCGGTGTTTAGCTAAACATGGTGGAGTTTGTTTTGCTGGTGGATGACAATTTAAAGGCAATAATTTAACAAATCAACTACGTTGTAAGCCAGGGGTGCCCAAGTTCGGTCCTCGAGATCTACCTCACTGACACTCTTAGTTGTCTCCCTGCTCCAACACACTTGAATCCAATGAAAGACTCGTTACAGGGCTGTGAAATGAAAATTGTAAAATCCGAGGAAAATTCGCAGGGAGTCTGGGGAGCTGCGCTCCCCAGGAGCTGGGGTGTAAGGCCTTGTGGGGCCCCAGAAACCAAATTAAATTTTCATCTACTGATACATTTTCAACATCTCCTGGAAGAACAAATCTCAAAATTAGTGCATATTTAAAATGATCCTAGATTCAACCTTTCATTTGAACCATCAATGATCATGTTGAAATAACAGAATACGATGTGGAAGTAGGACCTGGAATGAGTTTCCTTTTAATTGTAAACCAAATTATGCATTAACTCAGAACAATTAAACTACATGAAATTCATGAAGACTGAAAAGACTGTTAAAGTATTCCGAAAACCACAGCTAAAGATTGTAGAATATTTTAAAAATCAGGGTAAAATATCAATAACATACCTTATAATAAAAAAGCCACACATTCTTGTGTAAATTCCTGTAAATCCACTCAAAGCCAGTGTCTTTTTTCCCATGAAAAAAGTCTACTTTAATAAAAACTCATTTACATTGTGTAAATTCATGTAGCCTAAATTCATTCAAAGCCACAATGTCTTTTTTTTCAATGAAAGAAAATCTAGATTAATGAAAGAAAAAAAGGCACATAACCTTTTCTGTAATCCTGTTTGAACAGCACAATGTTTATTTTCCAGAGAGAGAAAAAAATTCTTACCAGTTCGCTTTTCCTGTTCATCTTTCAGGTGTGTTCATGAAGCCTGCAACAATTCCACGGATTCTTGTCCTTAACACACTTTTTCAAACCGTCTTTCTTGCCATCTTCGCTCTGTCTGATGTCGCTCCGTGACACACACATGCTGCAAAATTCTTCTTTTAAAAATTTGAAAGTTTTAAAAGTGTGCTATGTCCACATGCTACGTTTAGCTAAGCTTCACACAGGAGCCACACAGTCACCTCAGCAACCAACCAGTCCCGCTTTACGACAACTGCCATAACAGCTACGCTTTGAGTGGCATTTTTTTCTCTGCGAATCTCCGCGGATCCGAGGAAACTGATATGTATCTGTAACACACAGATCAGTGTCCGCGGACTTATAAAACTTGCATGATGTCGTAAAAAAGAAGGCTTTGTGATAAGCATTTTAAAAACTCAGTAACAATCACGATTAAAGAGTACAACACTAACACCCCCCCACCCCGCCCATGATGAAATCCACGTAATCCCGCGGATCCGCGGAGTTTTCACAGCCCTGTCGTTAGCAGGCTTTTAATGAGACTTTCATTGGATTCAGGTGTGGAGCAGGGAGACAACTAAGAGTGTCAGGAACTACACAAAGTCTTTCTTTTTTTTTTTTTTTTTTTTTTTTAAGTACACATGGTCAGTGGACGGCATCAGGGACTACATCGTCGCAATTTTGGACTCCAATTTAAAGTTTGTGTTGCACAGTTAAACACCAGTGGAACACCAATATGTAAGTCCCTTTTCTGTTGTCTCTAAATTAATAAAATATCAAATGACAGTGATCTATTTTAGCCGTTATATAAAACAAATAATGATTTTTTTTTTCATTCTTTCAATGGAACAAATATTTCATGAGGGGAAAGCTGGAATGTTCCATTCAACTCGGCATTTTTCTACCATCAATAGATGTCTACAGCAGTATTAAAATTTATGAGGAACTGATACTATACGAGGTCTATTAGAAAAGTATCCGACCTTATTATTTTTTTCAAAAACCATATGGATTTAAATCACGTGTGATTGCGTCAGACAAGCTTGAACCCTCGTGCGCATGCATGAGTTTTTCCACGCCTGTCGGTTGCGTCATTCGCCTGTGAGCAGGCTTTGAGTGAGGAGTGGTCCACCCCCTCGGCGGATTTTCATTGTCAGGAAATGGCGGAATGATTTGGGCTTTTTTTCCCCATCAGAATTTTTTCAGAAACTGTTAGAGACTGGCAGCTGGAAACCATTAGAAAAATTTATCTGGCTTTCGGTGAAAATGTTACGGGCTTGGTAGAGAATAAGGAGTGTTATTGTCGCTTTAAGGACGGCCCCCAGCGGCTGTGGCGTGCACCGTGCTCCGAAGCCGCCATCGACAGGCTGAACGACCATTTCATTTCTAAACGGATGGCTGTCTGGATCCGTGACCATCGTGTGCCATTTCTCCTGTTATCACAAGAGCTGGACATCAACCATTTTCCGGCAGATTTCACTTTTAACAAGTGATTTTGTCATGGAAAGCCGAGCGAAGGCTTTGTGCGTCACGATGGATTCGCTACTGGAGCGAGACAAAAGCACCTCCGTTTTGGTCTCACAGGACGGCTTTGAGATGGCGTTCAGACAGCTGTCGGTAGTTTTTCCATCGAGTGATTATCCGAGAAATTGCGGATGTGCCTGGACATGCCAGAACATGTCCTGTGAGGCTTCATCACGGCGTTGCTTTGTGCCATGCGGCGCAAGTGAGAGCAACGCAACGGTACTCAACATGACTGGAAGCCACACCCTCACAATACAATGTTCCCCGACGGCAATTTGTGATTCCTGCTGTGTTCTATTGTTCCCAAAGTACGAGGTCTGTGATGAAAAAAGCGGTCCTTTTTATTTTTTTCAAAAAATAAATGGATTTGATTCATATGTTTTTACGTCAGACAAGCTTGAACCCTCGTGCGCATGCGTGAGTTTTTTCACGCGTCGGTGACGTCATTCGCCTGTGGGCAGGCCTTGAGTGAGGAGTGCTCCACCTCGCCCGTCGGAATCTCTTTGAATAGCCGCTGCGGACGGCGCGCGTTGCTTTATCAAAATTTTTTCTGGACCTGTGAGGAATATCCGAGTGGACACTATTCGAGAAATTAAGATGGTTTTCTGTGAAAAGTTTAATGGCTGATGAGAGATTATGGGGTGTTTCTGTCGGTGTAAGGACTTCCCACGGAGCGGGACGTCCTGCAGCGCTTCCAGGCGCTGTCGTCGGCCTGTTTCGACCTGAAAACATCCTAATTTAAGGCTTAATTCACCCAGGACATCGTGAGAGAACAGAGAAGATTCAGAAGAGGCCGGCATGAGGAATTTATGCGGACATTCCACTGTTTAAGGACATTTTTTTAATGAAAGACGTACGCGCAAATTCGCCGAGTCGTTTCCGTGACGACTCGGCAAATCTGTGTGCGCCGCGACAGGAAAAACACCTCCGTGTTGAAAACCATTTGTAAAATTCAGGCGGCTTTTGATGGCTTTCAACAAGTGAGTAACTGAGAAATTGTTTAACAGCTTGGGCATGTTCCAACTTGCCCATTAAGGTTTCCAACGGAGGTGTTTTTCCTGTCGCGACCCCCCGCGGTCGGGTCCGGCCCGACATGCGACTCTGCCCACACGTTCTTTCATTACAAAATGTCCGTTAACAATGGAATGTCCGAATAAACTCCTCATGCCGACTTCTTCTGAAAGTTCTCTGTTCTCTGACGACTTACTGGGTCAACAGAGCCTGAAATGTGGAAGTTTTCAACTTGAAACGGCAAGACGCTGCCGCCTCAAAGCGCAGATCGCCGTCAGGTGCCATGGGCCTTCCTTAAAGCGACACTACCAGACCAAAATCTCTCATCAGCCGTTAAAATTTTTACCGAAAACCAGCTGAATTTATCGAATGGTGTCCACTCAGTTGTGCCTTAAAGCAGCAGTCTCTGAGCCATTCCTAAACAATGAAAAAACGACGAGAGGGTGGGCCACTCCTCACTCAAAGACTGCCCACAGGCGAATGACGTAACCGACAGGCGTGAAAAAACTCTTGCATGCCCACGAGGGTTCAAGCATGTCTGATGTAATCACACGTGATTCAAATCCATATGGTTTTTGAAAAAAATAATAAGGTCCGTTACTTTTATCACAGACCTTGTATAAATAAGGCAGGATTGTTTTTATACCGTGTACACAATGCAGTGAAACTACACGCTCAAAAAGAGCACAGAAAAAAAAAATGCTGATTGCAGCCTGACAGCTGCTGCAGCTACTCATTCTTCTCTCACAACTGTGTTTAAATAAAGCCCATAAAAGTCCTGCTCAGACTGATTGCCAGAGACAGGACATGTCCACATCCAATAAAAAGTCCAGACATCACCAGTCCACTCACAGACAGTTCGTTCGCGCGCACATGTGAACAAGAAACAAAAAAACTGGCTGACTGCTGCAGCTCCTCGCTCTCCCCTCAAACTCTCTCATAATTGTGTTAAATAAAGGACAAAAAAGGACATAGGTCCTGCTCACAGATTGACTGCCAGAGGACATGTCCACATCAAGTATAACTCCAGACATCTCCACAATTACACACGGACTGTTCACTGGTGCACGCGCGCATGCAGCTCACAGTCGTAGGAAGAAAGATAAACTATAACAGAAGTCAGAGCGCAGACAGCTCAACAGAAGAACACATATAAACTAGAAGAGAAATCAGAGTGCACAGTCTGGCTGCAGCCAAACTGTGCACTCTGATTTCTCTGTGCAGAGGACCTGCAGGCTGCGTCCTCTCCTCCTTTCTGACCCCCTGCTGCGCGCACCTGGGCAGACATTCCTGCGTCGTCATGACGCTACATGAAGCAACTCGAAGCAGCCCTGGTGTGAAAGGAGCTTATGTGTAGCTTTGACATACCATAATATCGGTAGACAATGAAAGTTGAGTTTTTCATAGATTTTTAAAATCTTGTTTGTTCTCATGTTCACATTTTGTCTAAGAATTCAAGTTATAATTATCTGTCTTCCTACCAAAAACAAAGTATTTTCTATTCTAGGTTCAAGACCATTGTATTAAAAATGTGCATTGCTTGAAAACCTGCTAGGATTGAGGTATTTGTAGCCTTGTAACCTACTTGTTAAGTCATTTGTAGAATGTGTCATATGGAATACGACACATTCTTATGTCCCGTACGACATACAACCTCAGTTTTCCACCACACATGGTAATATGATAATTTATCAAGCACAAAATCAGGCACTTAGATATTCTACAGCATATGCTGCAACAACCTTAACTGAAATGACAGATTACAGAACTGTTTTGGGATAAACCGCATCATTTTTCAGAGCGTCCCGTACGACACATTTACGATGTCCCATACGACACACTGCCCTGTACTTTTGTAAAGTCTCTGCATTTAATAAAAAATAGTCTTATATGAGAAAAGGTTTGATTTGACTTCTTTTCAGATGCTAGGGAACATTTCCAGCATGGTTACATGAATCTGTCTCGATTCAACTCACAGACTTTTTGTGTTGAATTTACTGGAAAGAATTTTACCAATTTTCTGTGTCCCGTACGACATGTTTGATTTTTTTGCCTGTTTCCCCCCAAAAACCTTTCTGATCAAAAGTATGCACAAGGCAATATTGCCCAGTGGTATCACAACCTATCTGCACCCAAATGTAGGTACTTGCTCTAACGTCTGACCAGGCTGGAAATGCATCTCTGAATGTCCCGTACGACACATATGGAATCGCCCATGAGTTGCCTTTCTTTTCATTGACTGTGATATGCACAAAGATGAGATCTTAATGGCTTTCTCTTTTCAGTGCATTCCAGCTTTTCCTCAAAGAAGCACTGCCCCAGAATCACACCACACGGACTGAATTATATCAACGTTAAACCTTTCAGACTGAGATACTGGGTAATGGCATAATATTAATTTGTTATCAAGACAATTTTCAGTATTTTGCCAAATAAGTGACTTACTATGGATCTCTTCGAGCCTTTCCATGTACTTCGTGAGGCTGGACCCTTTTAAATGAAACAGGACAGTTAACACTGATAATGAATATTCAAAAAAGCATTGAGAAATCCAGTCATGTTTTACTGTAGGCAGATCTGAAATCTCAGATGAGTGCAAATTTGAGCATAATCAGGTTTCACCAAGGCCCTCTATGCACCACCCACTTAAAAGGCTGCCATACTGATTACTGTTCCCATGACAATTCAATTTATTTCATTTATATAGCGCCAAATCACAACAAAGTTGCCTCAAGGCGCTTCACACAAGTAAGGTCTAACCTTACCAGCCCCCAGAGCAAGCACACAGACAACAGTAGTAAAGCAAAAATCCCTCTGAAGAAGAAACCTCAAGCAGACCAGACTCAAAGGGGTGACCCTCTGCTTGGGCCATTGCTACTGACACGAATTACAAAACAATTTACAAATCGAATATACAGGAAATGTTGCCAGTGCACAGGACAGGAGGATTTCAGGAACAGACACCACACCCATCACTGGATGGAGCCGCACCACAAACAGAGAATAAAAACAGAATCAGGCAGCAGAAAGACAAGTACTGTAAAATTTGTCAGCATTAAGCAACAAGAAAAACAGAACAAATACTAAGATGATCGCCGGCCACTAGCCCTAAGCTTCACAAAAAGACCCAGAATTTAGATAAAGTTGAGGACGTGACCCGCTCCGTTTACTAATACAATGAATTTAAAAGAGTAAAAAGCATAGTAACATACTATGCCAGTATGCTAGCCATATTAAAGGGAAAATAAGTGTGTCTTAAGTCTGGACTTGAAAGTCTCTACAGAATCTGACTTTTATTTAAGCAGGGAGATCATTCCACAGAACTGGGGCACAATAAGAGAAAGCTCTGTGACCCGCATACTTTTAATTCACAATAGGTACACAAAGTAGTCCTGCACCCTGAGAACGCAAAGCCCGGGCCAGTACATAGGGTTTAATTAGGTCAGCTAAGTCGGGAGGTGCCAGTCCCTAAACAATTTTATAAGCTAGTAGCAGAACCTTAAAATCTTATCTCACAGGGACAGGAAGCCAGTGAAGAAATGCCACAATGGGTGTAATGTGGTCAAACTTTCTGCTTCGTGTCAAACGTCTGGCAGCAGCATTTTGAACCAATTGGAGACCCCTAATGCTGGACTGCAGTAAATCATAAAATAGAACATTGCAGTAATCCAATCTAGAAGAGACAAATGCATGAATCAGGGTCTCAGCATCAGCCATAGACAGGATGGGATGAAAAGGGGGGGGGGGGGGGGGATTATCAACAACACAGCTGGATGTTTTTATGAATATCTCCTAATTTATTCTCCAAGGTGAACAAACTACCATTGTATTATGGCTATTTTCTAAAATGTTATCTCAGTTTTTACATCTGTGTTACACAGGCAGGCCCATAAACATTTCATGGTCTTTGACTAAGCTTTCCACAAGATATGAGAGTTGAAAGCAAGTGATGAATGCTGTATAAACTCAAAGTAAACAGTTTCAACTTTATCACAATGGTATTACCATCCAAACTGGTTGATTTTTTTTTAATACAACCTACAACGTATAAGTAAAGATCACTGCAATCCAAACACTGCTTGATTTGGATGTAAATGGCCAAATTCAATATGGAAAGCTATACTTTGAGCTATTCATTCATATTTGCTTTCAGCTTCAATATTACTGTGGCTGAAATAACAGTCAGTGTCCAAATACAAAATTCTATTCAGTGTCTGACCAATATACTGGTTGGCCGATATTATCAGCCGATGTGAGCTTTCACAAACATATCGGCATAGGTGTTATTTTTGCTGACATGAAAACCTTTGTTTTACCAAATAAACAATGCAGAAAAACACTTTGTTGGTTGGAAATGACATAGTTACATACTCTGACAACATTGTTTGCAATGCTGTCAAGCATGGCTGGAACCTCCATCACCCCTTGGTCATATTAGCTATAAGATGCAAAGTGACCAGCTGCCATTCATTTTCAAGCAGAGTGGGCATTTTACAACGATAAGAGACAAGTGGTCGTCACGCCACCGCTCGGTGGGGCCAAAAGAGGTCTATTTTATGCAAATGCGAGGGATGCTATATGGCAACTACAAATCCGAGTGAAGGCAACAGGATGTACGTTGGTTGACTGTTATATTCATAGTTATTTATGGGTTGGTGCGGACTTTACCCGAGCTCCCTATGGTGGCCATTTTTGGCCGAGAAAACGTCACCAACCTCAATGCAAATACATGAAATTTGATCACTTTTCAAAGGGGTCAGACTCGTCAATAATGCCAATTTAATGTACAATAGTTCATTTCAGGTCAGGTGGGTGTATAAATCTCATTGTTCCAATTACAATCAATCACAGCTATCAACTGGCTGACAGAAGAACGTTAGAGACAAAACAAAAGCAGCTAATTTCAACTGAAAGCAATACAGCCTGAGCTTGTTTTCATCGGGCGGTCATTTCGCGAAGTACGAATTCTTGCCTTCGGATTCGCCAGTTCGCCAGAAGTGACGTATACTCATGCCAACCCCTAATGAAGTTCCAACTGTAAAACATAAACCTCAATTCTATTTCTTTGTTATCAACATTTGATAATGAAAGGTTACGAATCACTAATTTATATTGGCAAATATTTCGGTATCGACATACACATCCATATCGGTCAAGCTCTAATGGTGCTTCTATGTTTTCACCTGACTATGCCTACATTTCATTTTGATACAAAGCGGTTGTGAAAGACAGTGATACCTGTATCCAGCTTGGATTTGACATGTTGATACTTGGCGCTTTTTGGTACCTTTTTGTTGATATACTGAAAAATAACACAACGTTAATACAGATTAGATACACAATCACAAATAATGTTATTGTGGTTATCGTAAGCTGCCACGAAACAAGCTATCGTAACGTGCGAAACTATTGCCGGTTGTACAGGTCCGCTTCGTTTTTACGATAGCTAACATTAGCCCGTTAGCATCGTTAGCCCAAGATGCATTCAAAGCACGCCTGACAACGCAAGCAGATTAAAAAGAAATCTTTAATTCATGTTACCTTTACATCGCCCATGCAGCCACTGAACGACATAATGTCAAAATAGCACTACAAATATTAATTTTAATTTCTATCTTTAAAACCCAACCAACACAGACTCTTCGAAGCTAGTGTCAAACTCGAGACTTTGTTCAGTATCTTTTTTGGGGGGGAATCACGTGACCAAGACGTCAGCCGGAGTCTCAGCGAAATAAATTGGCGTAAAACATGGCCGTGCCCCTTCCAGTTTTGCATTTCAAATAAAATAAGAGAACTTCAGTTCAAATTACTAAAAAAAACAAACAAACAAACAAACAAAAAAATCCTTGTAAAAAAAATCCTGACTTCGAGGATAAATGAACCATTTCTGGGATTGAATCGGACATAATTTCACATGTATTTTGTATTTGCCCTGTGTCATCAAAGTTTTGGAGAGATTTTGAAAAATATGTATGAAAAAAGTGTACATACCATCATAGTTGGTTTGAAGGATGTAATTACAACATTTGAATTTAATGATAAGCCTTTTTCTTTTGTAATTAATCTTATGTTGCTAATTGGCTAATTTTCCTGACACAAAATGAGAATTTCCAAATCTCTTCCGAGTTTTCAAATATTTCTGGTAGAATTTAATTGGTATACAAATAATTTGGCGCTAACACATAATAAGAAAAGTGAATATACACTGCAATACCTTGGTGACTTATCACTAATAGACATTGGGTGAGTTTACTGTGCCTTACACCCTTTTACATTTCTTTGGGGATTTTTCCTTTCTTCCTTTTCCTTTTTTTACTGACAAGGTTTGATATATTCTATGTTACATTGATGTTTATGTGTTCTATTTTGTATCAATTGTCTGCATTTATATACTTGTTAATTTTTGTATTTTGAAATCCCAAAATAAGGAACTATAAGGAACTTTTTAAAGAAAATTAATGTTAAAAAATCCCTTACTTATTGTACAATTTATTTAATTTTTGCTCTGTTTCTATTTTTCATGTTAATACTGTGATTGTTAGTATGGCCTTGTCTTTTGTTCGTTTGTTTGTTTATGTGTTTGTTGAAATAAAGTTTTGAAAAAAAGACAATGTGCATCTTTACATATTTAGTTTAGGTGTATTTATTCCAAACCCGAAAAAAGCATCATGTCCAGAGAGACAGACGATTCTTTTTGCTTTTTATAGTCATCTCTTAATTAGTTTTGTGTGTTTATTTTAATCACATGAAAAAGTGCAAAATATTTACATTCAAGAAAGAATATTTAAATTCGAAATTTAGTAAAGTTGTATTGTAAACATCATAATTGTTTATTGTCACCATGTATTGTTGATTATTTAAATGACAAATATAAAAATACATGCGGAACTTAGAAATAAAAGACATTAGTTTCCGGACGGAATTGTATCGGGGAACTGGTTACCATGGTAACTGTCACTAACCGAGCTTGGTGTGTTGAACCTTTGTTGAAGCACTGAAGCTTTCTGCAGTTCATTGCAAATTGGTTCATCACTCTCAACTTTAAGTGAGCATTATGGACATCTTGTGGTCAACAATATGTATGACAACAAGTGGTCAATATAAATCGAGTTACTGTGGATAGATGGGCGTATTTTTTTAAATTCATACATTGTTAAAACATAGGTTCACAACCCACATTTTCCAATTTAGGCATTATATAGCTCACATTATTTATTTTATATTAAAGGCTAATTATTGCATCTTGTCAAAATAGTGGTTCAGTGTTCTGATGATCCTTTAATTACCTTCAGTTGTGTGTACAATAATGTGTACATACTCAGCTGTGTCTAGTTTGACTGGTACACATTGAATGTATTTGAGAGAGAAATTTCAGTCAGATGAGATATTGCACACACATCTTTACTCACAGATTTGTTTCATGACAGCACTGATTAATCAGAGGGCTGATGACACACCATAGTAAATATACATAATGTCATTAATGGTGTTTCTGAGTATGCATGACTTCGACATATGTTTTCTGTGTCACTTCGTTTCAAAGTCATTTATACTCGCCAATCACAAATACTTTGGGATAAATGCCTATGTATGAAAACATATTTCAGTCCACCCAGCTGTAAAAATGGTTCCCGGCCTTGTCTGGGGATATAAGTGTGAGACATGAGAATCTGATAGGTGGAAAAGCATGATAGAAATGGATTCTGCTTTTTGCTGATCAATATATGCTTTAGATCATTCATCTAGGCTTCTTGGATGTTGAGCTATAAAAAAAAAAAAAAAAAAAATTTGGACCAGGTTTTCCTTGACCTCTGATCTTTACCCAAGTACTCCAAAATCTAACCACATCTAGATATCTATCAAGGTAATATTGTCCAAACACACATATAGACCTTATGAAAAAATAATCAATTATCAGACTGTTGTCTAGCTCTGTTTCTTTATTTTAGTCATTAGTTTTGTTATAATACTATTGGTGTGTATCACTTTTTTCCCTCTGCCAAACTACTTTGTCTTTCAGGCTGCCCCGTCCCCCAGAGATGTTCCAGGGACGTGCCTTCATTGGTGTGGACTTCACAGACATTCTTCACATTTGTAAGTTCACTCTATATTGTTGTGTGTTCTTGTTGACACCCACCTGGATGGTCATAACGCCAACTACTTTTAACCCCTTAACGCCCAAATTTATATAGCTGTATATAAAAAAAATGTTTTGTGTGTGTTTTTGCCTTTAAGTAGATGGTAAATAATGTTGAGATTATTAATTTCACTTTTGCACAAAAAGAAGATAGTAATATTGGGTATTCTGGTAATGACTTTATGTTATAATGTTATAATAATAATGATGGCATGTTGCAAATTTGCGACAACAGGCATACAGGTCAATTTGGTAAGTTGCATATTTGAGTCAGAGATTGTAGCATACAACCCCTGGCAAAAATTATGGAATCAACGGCCTTGGAGGATGTTCCTTCAGTTGTTTAATTTTGTAGAAAAAAAGCAGATCACAGACATGACACAAAACTAAAGTCATTTCAAATGGCAACTTTCTGGCTTTAAGAAACACTATAAGAAATCAAGAAAAAAAGATTGTGGCAGTCAGTAACGGTTACTTTTTTAGACCAAGCAGAGGAAAAAAATATGGAATCACTCAATTCTGAGGAATAAATTATGGAATCACCCTGTAAATTTTCATCCCCAAAACTAACACCTGCATGAAATCACATCTGCTCGTTAGTCTGCATCTAAAAAGGAGTGATCACACCTTGGAGAGCTGTTGCACCAAGTGGACTGACATGAATCATGGCTCCAACATGAGAGATGTCAGTTGAAACAAAGGAGAGGATTATCAAACTCTTAAAAGAGGGTAAATCATCATGCAATGTTGCAAAAGATGTTGATTGTTTACAGTCAGCTGTGTCTAAACTCTGGACCAAATACAAACAACATGGGAAGGTTGTTAAAGGCAAACATACTGGTAGATCAAGGAAGACATCAAAGCGTCAAGACAGAAAACTTAAAGCAATATGTCTCAAAATATGAAAATGCACAACAAAACAAATGAGGAACGAATGAGAGGAAACTGGAATCAACGTCTGTGACCGAACTGTACGAAACCACCTAAAGGAAATGGGATTTACATACAGAAAAGCTAAACGAAAGCCATCATTAACACTTAAACAGAAAAAAACAAGGTTACAATGGGCTAAGGAAAAGCAATAGTGGACTGTGGATGACTGGATGAAAGTCATATTCAGTGATGAATCTCGAATCTGCATTGGGCAAGGTGATGATGCTGGAACTTTTGTTTGGTGCCGTTCCAATGAGATTTATAAAGATGACTGCCTGAAGAGAACATGTAAATTTCCACAGTCATTGATGATATGGGGCTGCATGTCAGGTAAAGGCACTGGGGAGATGGCTGTCATTACATCATCAATAAATGCACAAGTTTACGTTGATATTTTGAACACTTTTCTGATGTTTAAGGATGATGAAATCATTTTTCAAGATGATAATGCATCTTGCCATAAAGCAAAAACTGTGAAAACATTCCTTGCAAAAAGACACATAGGGTCAATGTCATGACATAGGGTCAATGTCAACCAGCAGATGTGATTTGATGCAGGTGTTAGTTTTGGGGATGAAAATTTACAGGGTGATTCCATAATTTATTCCTCAGAATTGAGGAATAATGTTGTGATAATACACAACTAAATACACAGAAATTGTAAAGTCAATTGACACCAGGTGACGTGTGGGCAGGCTCGAAGATAGAAGACCCCCGACGAGAGAGAAGCCGCGTCCCACACGGCTTCCACCACCAACGGCCTGAAGAACACCGGAGCCGCCAAGTCCCGAGTCCCCAGGTGGCCTCTGTCTTCGGCTGTCGACCCTGGTACTGCTGGCAGAAAGCAGAGACAAGATGAATGAGTGTGAGTCCGCACACTCAGTAATCCACAGTCTGTACACAGTTAGGAGGGAGCACCTCCACCTCCAATCACACACTCGTGCAGCTCCTGGTTAACCACTTATCTGGTTTGGAGTGTGAGGCGAAGCCGTCGCTGTCACACCAAACGCCAATCCCACAGATAAGGAAAACCACCAGGAAAACGGCTGCAACAGAAGTTCAGATTATTATACAACGTATGTGTCAGCAGAGAAATTATCTCTTCAGTAGTCGATTTCTCGGCGAGGAGGTGGAGCTGCAGTCCGGCCTTTATGGTGATGATGATGATGATGAACGAGTGACAGCTGGTGCAGAGGATGAATGACAGCTGTCACTTCTTCTGGGTCTGGCGTCTGGTGCTTGGAGCCCGCACTCCAAGCAGGGCGCCCTCTGGTGGTGGTGGGCCAGCAGTACCTCCTCTTCAGCGGCCCACATAACAGATGAGTCACCTTTTCCAGATGTGGAGTTTGTTCTTTTTTTTTATTGTGAATTTACTAAACGGCTCTTATTTTAATTCTAGAAGAGACAGGATCAGATGAGTCGAGCATATCTGACCTCAGCTCTGTTTTCTGTCTCCCTCAGAGCACCGAGGTTCACGCAGCCTTTTGTCTCAGCATTAGGGGAGGTGATGGTCTAGTCTAGTGGTTAAGCGTTGGGCTTGAGACCAGATGGTCCTCGGTTCAAATCCCAGCCTGACTGGAAATTCACCAAGGGCCCTTGGGCAAGGTCCTTAATCCCCTAGTTGCTCCCGGTGTGTAGTAGATGCCTTGTATGGCAGCAGTCTGACATTAGGATGAATGTGAGGCATGATGTGTAAAGCCAACCCAGTCTCACTTTTTTTTTCATGCTCCCGTCACGAAATGAGTCAAATTTTCGTGATGGTTTTTTTAATTCACTATTACTAACCCTACTCCTTCCCCCAACCCTAACCCTAACCATCCCCGACCTTTGAGCATCTGATGCAGATAGAAAAGTGCAATAAATGCAGTCCATTTACCATTTATGTAAGTCCAAAATAAGCTGTTATTTTTCTGTTCACCTTAACATTATTTAAACTATACCTTAACTAATCCCTGCTCTCTATCTTTCTCTATATGGTTTTACTGTGGGCATAATTGTGTTTTTGTATAAACAGTATATTTCATTAAACACTGAAAAGGCATCTCTAGCAGTGTTTCTTTCCACTTTCAATTGTGACACTGTGGCCATCTCTCCCAAGATGAAAGTCTCTGTGAGAAAAGAAAGAACGTCTCAATTTTTGAACATGGTTACTTTCTTCCATGTAGGCTGCTGCACTTTATTTTAATTTTTAAAACAACACAACACAATTCGATCCTGAATGAGATAAGGGAGAAGCCGGAGTGACTTACATTTAGTGTGGAAAATAAGGGGGTCATAACTTTTAATGTCTACACCAAACCCTCATGACAACCACCATGCAGCACCTAAAAATAACACTTAACACCTGATCCAAGGTTAGCCTGTTAGCTTAGCTGATTCAGACTCAAAGATAAGGTGTTTTTAGGCTTCTTTCATCACACAACTGAGTAACCAATGCTCCATCTTTTTATGCATTTATGGGTTAGTGGTGACATGACCAAAGTCAGTGCTGCCACCACTTTAAATCAGCTGATCTGGGTCTTGAAAGAAAACATTTAAGTGTTTTCATGCAGGGTTTGTCCATTTTCATATGATGGGCCTTTCACAGGCATCAATGGACCTATATGGATCCAAAGTACAACCAGGCTGCAGCAATGAACCCCTGATGTCGGGTGCCGGGACAACTAATGTCACCAGGAATATCATAATATTGATATTTAAAAATATCAAAATCAGACAGCCTGCATGCCGGGGAAATCCCTGACTATGCTGAATTTTATCATAATGTCATGGCTGCTCTCCAAACCTGGATGGAAAGAGCTTTATCGCATGCTAGGGGCGGGGACTTTATCCAAATGGAAATTCATGGGGATTCCATTCACAATCACACTGTGCTAATCACTGCATACAACACTGAAACCGATGTAAGATGTCAAAATATTTTAGAATGTTTAGTGCAATCGAACTCTAATGCTTTATCCAACAGCTCTCTGGAATTAGTCGTCCAGGCCATTTGTAATCAAAATGGGGGAGGTAAGTATAAAATAGATGACCTCCTAAAATCAGGAGGTTATGGGTGATTCTTAGACTACGGGCACTTATTATGTCCTTTGATCATATTGTATGTGTTGGGAAAGTGTAGGAACACGGACCCACAACAGGGGGCGCAAATGAACGGACAATGGAATAGGTCAAATAACACTTTACTGTTGCGAACGTGCACAACAAACACAACAAATTACAACAATGGACAAAGTTCAATTCACAAAGGTGTCGTGTGGGCAGGCTCGAAGATAGGAGACGCCTCTCCAAAGTAGAACCGGAACCACACGGTTTCCTCCGCCACAGGACCCCGGGAATACTGGAGCCGCCAAGTTCCGAACTCCCAGGTGGCCACTGCCTCCGCGTGTCGGACCTGGTACTGCTCCACCTCTCGTTGGAGAAAAAAGTCTGCAATCACTCACAAAAATCACAAAGGTTACTGTCAAGCAGTCAGCTGAGATTATTACCTTCCAGGTAGAACGATATCTCGGCGATGAGGTGGAGATGCCGTCCTGCTGATGTACCCCAGTGATAATTGCCGTCAGCTGTCTCAGGTGATGGGTGACAGCTGTTACCGAGGCTGCTCCTGTGGGGCGGCGGCGCCCTCTGGTGGTGGTGCGCCAGCAGTACCTCCTCTTCAGCGGCCCACACAACAGTATGAAAAACAGAAAAAAGGGGAAATTTCACACTTTTATTTTAGTTATCTTTACAATGAAAGTGTGTTGAGAAATTTGTTCTAGTAGTCTATGATGACTTTTTCACCTTTTTTCAGCATCATTATATGCAAATATTGCCGTTTTGTGTTTGTCCCACACCCAGACTTTTGATCTTCAATGATAAAAATGAATGGTAAAGAAACGTTTTTTCTAATGTTTTAAAATATCTCTGAATAAAATATCAGTAAAATAATCATAACATAATTGGGGTATTCAATGTCATACAACTGTTGTGATTTTGTTTAAACAAAATGTAGTTGTCCCACACTATTGCCATAATTTCCACCACAACACTGTAATGTCCCTAAACAGTGTGTATGAAAGATTGTTTGGGTAGTTTCTATGGAGATAAACAGTGACATCAGAGCACATGTATATAGCGCCAAATCACAACAAACAGTTGCCCCGAGGCGCTTTATATTGTAAGGCAATGGTGTGGTGGAAATTACATTTACAAGGCCAATAGTGCCCGTAGTTAAAGAATCACCCTTATACAGAAAAAATCCTGATGGCTTAATATCGTGTATAATCCCGAGAACCATTTATGTTATTATTGAACCCTCATCTCGCCACGCAGGAAGCTGAGGAGCAGGTGCACACGTTACAAATTAGTGTGGGGTTAACGGCTGACACACCAATATCTCTCAAAGGTGGGAAAATTTGAAAGCCCTCTGGGATACAAAATTGTGGTGTTTTTCAGACCTGAAGGGGAAAGAAAGCTGGCAAAATTCCAGACAGGGAAGCTAATGCAGCTGCAACAGAAAACAGTATTTCTATTTCTCTTCAGAAACCATTATTATGGGATAGAAAAACCTGAAACAGTTTTTGGGGGTGAAATATGTATGCGATTTTTTTCCACGCCGGGTATAACAGCCCTACTTCTCATAATTGTCCGTCGTATTGTAAAATTTGTGAAACCTCAGACTGTTATACAGAATATAACCCAGTATTTAGCAGAGACTGTAACATGACATGTCGCTCGGGGCGTTACAGCCTGCACAAACAGCCTAAGTACTGTCCTCTCGCTGCTGAATTTGTTAGCGTGTGTGATAACAGGAAAATATGCCCTCGATGTAAACGCGAGTATTTCATAGCGTTCTCTAAAAACAGCACTCAGCACGTCTGTAAGCAAAAAACATGTCCAATATGCAGTGAGGTGCTCAAAGAATTGAGTGAGGGACACCTCTGCTATATGACACAGCTCAAAGCTGAAGAGGCGCATTCCAACAAATACATGTTTTATGACTTTGAAACGTTTTGTCAGTAATGACGGCGAACATGTACCATTTTACATCAGTACTGTAACAAAGACTGTGGATTTTTGGAATGCACGGGGGACAGACTGCATAGCCCGGTTCTTTAAACATTTTAGAACAAGAAAATTCAAAGAATACGTGTTCATAGCTCACAACTCCAAAGGTTTTGACGGATATCTGCTTCTACAGTATTTAGTTGAGCAAGGCATAACCCCTGCTGCGATTATGACCGAGAGTAAACTATTACTCATGACAGATGGAGGGTTTAAACAGAAATATATAGATTCCTTATCATTTCTCACAGTGCGTTTGGCACAAATGCCGAAAGCCATGGGAATTCAGCTAAAAGACAGATTCCTCCACAGAGGTGAGTTTCCACACCTGTTCAGAAAAAAAAAAAAAAAAAAATGCATGAAAGTCTTTAAAACCAACTTCCTCCCCCAAAAATGCTGGCGATCCCATCCGGTGACAATTATAGAATGCGGCATAAAAAATATTTGGATGTAGCGGTGGTTAGAATGGGTTGTTGAGACACAAAACATAGTGATCTATCATGCTCTAAACAGGGGTGAGAAAAAAAAATAGGGGGTTATTATGTGGATGGCAATGCTAAGATCAATGGAAGCATAAAAGTCTGGGAGTTTCTTGGCTGTTTTTACCATGGTTGTCCTTCACCTTTTACACAGCACGAGATAAATGCTCTGACAAACACCTCATTTGAAGAGCTGCAAGCTGCTTGTCAGGAAAAAATAGCTACTCTGCGTGCTATGCCGGGCTTATCATCAGAAATTTCCAAGATCCCAGGACTTATTTCAGGCTCATCAAAGCCACTGTGTATCCACTCCGGTGATTAAAATTTCCCATCCTCTCCCACTCCTTGTGGCAAGCTGGTGTTTGCTCTGTGTCGCACGTGTGGTAATGAAAACAATCAGGCGGGGCCGTTGCACACACACACACACCGATCAGCAGAGAGCTCTGTGTGGAACATGGGCTACCCCAGAATTCCAGAAAGGTTTGGATACAGGCTACACTGTAGCTAAGATTTTTGAAGTCTGGTATTTTGAAAAGCAATTTATTGCATTTTAAAAGCGATAAAATCTTTGGGGGTACATAAACACTTTCTTACAACATACGAAGGAAGCCTCCGGTTTCCCTTCTGAATTTGATACAGATCCTGAGAGCAGAGAAAAATATATCACAGACTACTGGGTGCATCAGAACATTCGTTTAGACCCAGAAAAAAAAATACAATATTGCAAAACGACAGATGGCAAAGATTTGTCTGAACTCCTTCTGGGGTAAATGGATGAATCTAACACAGACCAAACTCATCAAGAATGTGGATGAGTTGTTCAGATTTCTGTTTTATGATCAGTACAACATCACTTATCTAACATTCCTCAGCTGTTGTGTGGGCCGCTGAAGAGGAGGTACTGCTGGCCCACCACCACCAGAGGGCGCCCTGCCTGGAGTGCGGGCTCCAGGCACCAGAGGGCGCTGCCGCCGACGAAGGCTGCCAGGGTGACAGCTGTCACCCATTACTGGACACAGCTGACTGCACTCAGGACGGAGGTATATCAGCAGGACAGCGTCTCCACCTCAGTGCCGAGATATCGCCTTGAGATTAAGGTAACCTTCTCTGCAAGCTCATATTGAAGACTCTGATAAACCTTGGTAAACCTTTTCAGGACAGCTGACTACAGAAAGCTACTTGCTTGGATAAGTACTCACCTTTCCTGCTTCATTGTAACAAGAGGTGGAGGCGGCTTCTCCCCTCTCTGTCTACTGGGTGCTGTCGCACCCATACCTGTGTGTTTGTGCTCTTTCCCGCCAGCAGTACCGGATCCGACGAGCGGAGGCAGTGGCCACCTGGGAATTCGGGACTTGGCGGTTCCAGTACTTCTGGGGTTCGGTGGCAGAGGAAATCTGGGTGGTTCCGGTTCGACTAGGACGGACGCCTCCTACCTTCGAGCCTGCCCACACGACACCAGCAGATTTCGGCTTCAAACTCCAAATTATTAATTGTTGTATTGGTTGTGCTCTTTTCACAACAGTAAAACTTGTTATTCACCTTTCTCCATTGTCCGTTCATTGCGCCCCCTGTTGTGGGTCCGTGTACCTACACTTTCACAACATCAGCAGTCGGGTGGCTATGATTCAATGGCGCTACGGCCCTCGGTATGTCACCCAACCAGGTAAAGCTGACAATACTTGTATTTTTATTGCGACTTTTACAACCGCGTATGCACATTTGACCTTGTACGGTTTTATGGAGGCTGTGGCAAACCCTGACAGGATTCTGTATTATGATACTGATAGGCTGATCTACATTTGTCGGCAGGATGAAACACTGTTGCCTACCGGTAATTATTTGCGTCAGCTTACTGATGAGTTAGACAGTGACACCACTGTTGAATTCGCCACAGCGGGACCCGAAAGTTATGCTCATATAACCTTCAGAGGTAAAACACTTATGCGGGTGAAGGGGATCACTCAAACGTGAGATAGCTGTCAGAAAATAAACTTTGTCAGCGTCAAAGATCTCATCGAGGGTTATATAAAAGACCCCACCCTCGCAGCATCAAAATGTCAAAATCAAAAATCAAAATCATCAAAATCAAAATGTCGCAGCAGGGAATTAAACATCATAAAAGCGGTTTCAGTCTGACAAACATATCATTTAAAAACCTTCAGAGTGGTGTATGACAAGCGGCGCCTTTTAAAGGATGGGGAAACTGAGCCCTTTGGATTTTGAAACATGTCTCACTCTACCGCCACAGTCGATTTTGACACCAGACTTCAACTCCCATTCTCCTGTCTCATTGTCGGACCGAGTGGCTCTGGAAAAACTGTGTTTGTGAAAACACTGCTGGAAAATTGTAACCACACCATGAGATATGTGTCAGACAACGTTATATGGGTCTATACATCCGACCAGCCTCTGTATTCGGAACTGAGGGTGAAGAATAAAAATATTACATTTTTACAAGGTCTGCCTGATTCCTTTGAAGATGAAAGTCTTTTTCCTGAAGGTCAGAGTCATCTGATTAGTTTGTACGATCTCATCTTTCAAGCAACGGATCATCCTGAAGTTGTAAGAATTTTTACCCAGTACAGACATCATCAGAATATGAGTGTTATAATGATCACACAGAATGTATTTCATAAAGGGAAATACAGTTGAACCATCAGCTTGAATTGTAATTATATGGTGCTGTTTAAAAAACCCAGCAACAAGTTACAGATGAACATTCTGGCTCATCAAATGTTTCCTGGCAGAAAACAATATTTTTTTGGAGGTTCTTGATGATGTTACAAGCGTACCTTATGGGTATTTATTACTGGATTGTATGCAGGGGTGTCCAGATCAGACTGAGGTTGGGTTTACTTCCACACCCCCGCTCTTAAAATGCTAATCAAAGCCGGGGCGAAGCAGCGTCAGCACATCTTGAAAACGTGCGGGTCAGAGCTCCTGAGAACCTTATCCGAGATTGCTTTGAATATTTTAAAGGGAAATATCGCTTTGAGAAAGTCTCAATTCCACACTTTTTACGTCTTCTCACAGACAGAAAAACCAGCTACAAAAGGAAGCATGGAGCGCTGATTCAGGCAGGCGGCTTTCTCCTGCCTCTGCTAGCCACAACCGTGCCTGCTATAACATAAGTCTAATACTGCCCAGAGGGTAATGGCACTCAAATCCGCGCAAAAGATTTTCTTAGTGAGTCCGCAGCAGCGGCAGCAACTCAGTCATACCGTCTTACAGCCATCAAGTGGTAATAACGTCAGGCAGACGGCTGAAAACTATCTAGACTCGCAAATGCGTGCCATGCTGGACGAAGAGGACACTGTGAGTGAAGTCCTGAAGAACATTCCGTCCAGAGACCGTAGAAATGCTGAATATATTATGAGAAAATTGTCAAAGGGTGATACGCGCTGGAGTCCGTCGGGGGAATTTATTTACAAAGGTGTGAGGGGGTATCATGCCATAGATCTTATGAAACATCTCGAATCTTCGTTGAAGAAATCTAACCCCCTACAGGCTGGGAAACTTTTCTCAATACTTTACAGGAGCAAAACATTCCTGTCACATGTGTATCAAACCCGCAAACCCGCGAGCAGTTTCAGAAGCTTAAAAAGGGAGGAGCAGCTCCCCAGATGAAAACCACCTTACAACCAAGTCACCCGCTAGGAAGAAACTTAACAAAAAAGACTTCCAGCACTGGGAAGGTTTCTCGTCATCAAAGGAGGATGGCTGCAGTCGATGTGGCAGCGTGCATCAAATAAAAAAACATACTGGATATTGTGTTCATCATTTTTAATAAATAATTACTTTTTTCATCTCATTGCGAATAAAACTGAGTAAAACTAATAAAAGGTCTTCAGCAGTTTTAATCAGCAGCTGGTTCAAAAATCCTGCCTTCAGCACCAAGGACAGCGCCCAGGGGTCAAAAGTCCACACTTTGTCTTTAATTAATAACAATGTTTTAAACATGCAAACACTATGAAACTTCAAAGATATGATGAGGAGACCACTGTCAACACATCTATAACATTTTTTTCACAAAAATATAAAACAATTTCAGCACTGCAGCCAGGGGTCAAAGGTCAACACTTTTTTCTTTATTCAATAACAATGTTTTAAAGCGTGCAAACGCAACAAAACTTTAAAAATGTGATGAGAAGACCGCTCTCAACACATCCGTAACATTTTTTTTTCACAAAAACATAAAATAAATAAATAAATAAAATTCAGGACAATGGACAGCAATCCGGCTCAAAGACCAGCATTTCTTTAATCAGCACAAACATGACAATTTTTAAACGTGTGGAAAGGGCTGGCTAACTGGTTACAGGAGGCATTGCATTTATTCTTAAAGCAATAGTGATATCTTTTCACAAAATCAGAAACCATATCATTGTTCATAATAACATTATCGCTGTATAAAGACAACACATATTGGTACGACATCCCGGCAGCTCTGTTATACAGATAATACAGGCAGTGTTGCCTGCATGCATCCGACGGTTCGTGTTGAAGCTGTTTGTTGTGATACAAAATGTTTTTAATCCCTGGTTGATTCTCCAGATATTGCAGGATGCTTTTAGGATAGTACTCGAAGTCCAGGTTAAGGCCGAATGAGTCAAAAAATGTGGCTCAACCATCTTTTGATCGCCAGCCAGTGTTCCCTTGGTAAATGTCTCGGGTGGGTGTTTCCAATAAAATAGATGGGAGGTCTCGGTTTGACCTGGATTAACTTGTCAGACGCCCAAACACCACTGAACAGGCCTCCTATTAATCCCCTCATAACAGCCTCCAATTCCAGGGTGTTCATCAGTAATAATCCATGAGGACCTGGTGCTTGGAATTAATTTCCAGGAGAAAATTATAACACACATACAAGATCAGCATGATGGTGTGAGGAATCGCGACTCTGGATCTCATTTCAAGTTGTAGGGTTCCTGTGGATACGGGACTCAGAGCACCGCTGTCCTCCTCCGGGTTTAAATTGAAGGATATTTTTATGGACTATGTCAGGGGTGGACAATCATGTGCCATGAAGGGCCGAGACACTGGATTTTGTCATTCATTTTTGCCATGAAGGGCCGAGACACTGGTCGATGCAGAGAGGTAAGTCCTTGAGGTGTCCCCCCGTAGCCGTGTACAGATTATAAAACTCCCTCACCGAGAGTCCGTTGTTAAATTCATGCTGGAAAGCTTTAGTCAGCACCTGTCTCTCATTCTGACTGAGTGCGAGGTACTCCACATCATGGTGTCCAAATTCTAACGACGACAAATCTCTTCTGCTGCTGAATGCGTTGTGATTCACCATACCCAGAACCACATATTTGGTCATGATTCCTAAAAACAGGTTCTCCTGATTGCATATCCTGGAGTGGTAGGGATCACATAAGTCTTGACGTTGATTCTTGATAATGGATGCAGGGCCGCAGAGTGACCCAGTCTCACGGCCAGGGACACAGACACTTTTTTGACAAATAGGGACGCGCCCAGAATTTTCAACTTGAAAGTGCTGGTGTCCAATCCAATCAGACTGATGCATGATGTCTGTGTATCAGAAGAGATGATACATGCCTGCTTTTATATCCGGGTGGTGGGGAGGAGTTTACGGCTCCCGGTCCACACCTGAACCATTCACTTGGATTTAAACCCAGCATATAGGCCATCGGCGGCTGAAAACGGAGGTAATTGTTCCCATCCCCGGCCCACTGGAAATTTTTGTTAATGTTGTTATATTTTAAACCCAGCTTGATATTCTTCAAGCAAGAATTTATTTGAAGCATAATCACGTCAAGGTCACCATAATATCCCGACTCGAAATAGTCTTCATGAACTATGGGTACATTTCTCGCCCAGTGAACACAAAGTGCTGCCTGTCTGGAATATTTAATATTTAGTCAGGTCGTGGCGATCACATGGACTGATCAATTTACTGCCCTTTTGACAGTTTTCTGTTATAAATCAATATATATGGATTAGTAATGTAATACAGTGATACAGCAGCGACCACGGCACACCAGAGTTTTTTTTTTTTATTGAAGCAAGACGGAGCATGCAGCATGTCGTCAGACAGCGAGGATTCTGATGATGAAGGAGATGATCCCTCTTTTGTTCTGGAGGAGGAACCAGAGCAGGTGGACCCACCAACATGCGCACAGATCTCCACAGCTTCTGTTTGCAGTTTCTCCAGGTCTCAGGCACTATGAGCTCTGTCTCAGCACCGCGTCCTGGAACTCACAGATGCAGACACACACTGCTCCAGTTGTGGCTCCAGGCGCTTTTGTTTAAAGCATTGAGATCAACATTAGCTTCGGTTTTGTTTAGTTCCTCTTTCGTCTCTTTTGCACTCTTGCTTCGCAGGCTATTCAGTGATAAAGCTCTTTCGTCAACCTTTTCTCAACGAATTGTGACTTTTTTTTACTTTTTCCCTTCGTTCAGGAATCGTTGTATACAGTGTGACTGGGCCATTAGCAGTTAGCTACTCCACCCAGTGGCGTTACCACAGTTACATCCGTGAGATGTCTTGTAAATCACTCCAGAGATGTTATCAGGTAGCAAAAACAGTATTTTCAGTTTTAGAAGTGTTTACTTCTTCTTGCTAGCTTTTACATAACATATAAGAAAAGTGTTATATTGATCCAGGAAACAAACCAGTTTTGAATCACCAGAGAGACCAGCCAGTGACGTCAAGGTGCGCTACGGCCCTCGGTATGTCACCCAACCAGGTAAAGCTGACAATATTTTTATTGCGACTTTTACAACCGCGTACGCACATTTGACCTTGTTCCCATCCCCGGCCCACTGGAAATTTTTGTTAATGTTGTTATATTTTAAACTGAGCTTGATATTTTTCAAGCAAGAATTTATTTGAAGCATAATCACGTCAAGGTCATCATAATATCCTGACTCGAAATAGTCTTCATGAACTGTCGGTACATTTCTCGTCCAGTGAACACGGAGTGCTGCCCCCCCAACAAAACAACAACAAAAACAGATCTGCATGATTCATAGCATAAAATAGGAAACAGAATGTGACTTTTTAACCTCTTAAAATAGGTCAATGTCAGCCATCTTTGAACTTGTCCAAGGTCGGTGTGCCAAGAATGTTCCCTGTGAATTTGAAGATCCTGGTCGTAATAGGACTGGACTTATGCTGAGCACAGACAGACGGATGGATAGACAGATGGACACAAAGCCTTCTCAATACCCCATGCCCAGATTTTGATGGCCTTGGGCATAAATGGAATACAATAGGTGTATTTTATAAATTCTCTCCCTCAAAACTCTGAAAAATCTGTTTAAAATTTAAAAGTGTCTTTCTTACTAAATGGCATGTCACTCAGGAAATGAAGTACTCAGGCTTGTTTTTCCTATTATATGTACAGTCTATGTTTATGACCCATTAGGCTGTGTGTACACAGTAACCATATTTATTACAGGTGTGGCAGAAATGAAATTTACTTCATTTTCAAATTTACCAAAAATTGCCCAACTTTGTGTTGTAATTTGACAATTGGGCAGTTAAACCATCATTTTCGTGTTTTAAACCATGCATTCCTCTGCATCTGAAGATGATCTGACAAAGACAGAGTGTTGCTCAACTTCCTTCTGGAGTTGCGAATTTTTGAAGAGATGAGCTGCCGTGCTTTTGTTTCCGTGCATATCCAACCAAAGTACAAATAATTCAACATTTTGCCTCACACCATGAAGGTCAGGGGTCGATTCCCACCTGTAGCCTTTCTGTATGGAGTTTGCATGTTCTCCCTGTTTGTGTGGGTTCTCTCCGGGTGCTCTGACGTCCTCCCACATCCAAAGACATGCAGGTTAGGCAGACTGAAAGTCTTGCTGATGGATCTCAGTCATCTGTCAGAGGGGAGGGTGTCAAAACGTTTGTGTCCTGGGTGAGAGGGATCGACCACTATCTTCCTTGCTCACCTCATGGCTCTGGAGCGATGGCAGATTGCAGTCAATTACCTTCTCTGCTTGTGGATGATATGCTGCAGTCTGCACCTGTCCTTAGCGGTGGCAACAGCGTACCAGACAGTGATGGAGGAGGAGATGATGGACTTGATGATGGCAGTGTAGAAGTTCACCATCATTGTTTTTGGCCGATTGAACTTCCTTAGCTGCCACAGAAAGTACATCCTCTGTTGTGCTCTCTTGGTGAGAGCTGTTCAGCTCCCACTTGAGGTCCTGGGTGACGGTGATCCCCAAGTAACGGAAGGACTCCATAATGGCGACTGGGGAGTCACACAGGGTGATGGGGTTGACCAGGACTAGGTTCTTTCTATAGTCAATAACCAACTCCAGTGCCTTGAGGGCGTTGAAATCCTCATCGTTCATGAGGAGGCTTTGAAGCATGCTGGCACCTACGATGATGTATGTAACTCAACTAAAGAAACAGTACCACTGTTCCAAAAACAAACCGAGTGCAACATGTCAAGTGGATGTATTTATTATGTTTTAGTCCATTTAACACAATTCAGATCATAGCCAAGATAAACTCTCTCACCATATTTATTACTGCCAAGTTAAGATCAGAATGTGCCCAGCTGCTTTCTACTCAACCCATCATTAAGCCATTTGCTTATTGTACAATGAAACTTTGCACCAACTGAAGACAAAATTAATCATTTCTTGGAGCACATTTGTACAAGATGGTATGCCATTTCTTTGATGGTACAGTAAACATGAACAGCAAAAGATAAAGAACATGTTGCACAGAATTCATAACCTCAGATTTTGGCTGAGGTCATGTGATATTGGTGTATGAATTTGTGCATTCTGTAAGCATACGCCAATCACAATGAACAGCTATGGAGACTGCTGAAAACAAAGTACTCCTGAATACTCGTTTTTCGACAGTGTTTATGTAGCTATTAGGAAACAGCCCAACGCCCTGTTAAATGGAATGTAGGCAAACTGCTGCTTATGTTAAAAATGGAGTCGCAGATTAATTACAGTTTATATAGAGCTATGCTCAAATGTTTGCATACCCTGGCAGAGTTTTTGGCTATTTTTCAGAGAACATGAATGGTTTGGGTGAAGCCATTTATTGTCAAACAACTGTTTTGTTGTGCTGCCTTTGCCTGCCTCATTCCCCCTCCCTTCCTGTGTCAAAAGTTTAGACAATACCGTGTGCCCCCTTTAACATCAATGACAGGTTGGAGTCTTTTGTGGTAGTTGTGGACGAGGCTCTCTGACAGTGAAGCTGCCACTGACTATGTCTTGGACTTTATTTACATAAATTATGACAAAATACAAACAGTATGGCACTCTGGTAAATCTGCTTGGAGTAGACAGTTCTCAAAAACTGAGTGACTGCGCAAGAAGAAGAGTGAGGAAAGCCACCAAGACACCCCAGAAGACGTTATAGGCTTCTGTGGCTGTGATTGGAGAAACTGTGCACAGTGCAAGCTTTGCATTTTGCATACCCAGTTATACAGCTTCATGATGAAGTGGGATAGAGGAGGATTTCGTTTCACCAAAACATCAAATCTAGGCTTACGTCTCAGATGTACCTTCTGGCAAATTGTAACTGAACTTTCAGGTCTTCTTTTTAAGAAAAGCCTTTAAGGAAGTAAAAAAAACAAAAAATTATATATATATATATATATATAAATAAAAACACCAGCAGCAGCAGCACTTTAAACCATATTTGATCTTTAATATTGATGGGGAAACAGACGTTGCCTTTGAAGCCATTTCATGGAAAAAGTATTTACAGGCAGGACGTGGTCCTTGGATACAGTTACAGCACATTAGTTAAAAAACAAAACAAAACTGGAGTTAATGATTTGAAGTACTTCTGAACCTTAAAAACATTCTGATAACCAAACGAAGATACACATATTTATAATATTTATATTATATTTACAGAATACCTTAAATATACAGTGTCCATCATGTATTCTATAAACAAATATAAATTAGATAGGCACACTTTTGTCTTTATTGTGACTGAATTATGCTGACGTGCACTTAACACCAATAAAAATGGGGTTAGCCTTGCATTGTTGTGACAACCAAAACAGATAACTTGCTAGTTAAAGGACCATATCGGCCAATTTCACGTTTGAGCCAAAATATGTGGAATTTGACTCCACATAACTGGCAACCATTTTCCAAACATTACTATCCAATAAGGGTACAAACAAATTTATAAACACATATTACTTTTCCAGGCGTATTTGGAACCTTGTTGAGATGATGAATCCATCCCAAAGACCAGGACATTTGTTTTCTGTTTTTCACACCATAATTTACATGTTATCGACAGTTATCACTCCTCTAGATGTTTAACAGTGCAGTAAAAGTACTTCTTGTTAATCTTCACTCATTGCTTTTTAACTGAAGAAGATAATTTGTTGAATGGAGAAATGTCCTTAAGACAAACAAGAAGGCCAGTTGCTGCCATGTAAACTTATAGATATTTTTGTTATACTTCACCCCAAAAATATGACTTTGGGGAACACAATCATAATGGTCATCTTGTTCATCATGATTACATGCCCCAAAAATGCTTCCAATCTGAACATGCACTACAGCAGAGTACCAAAGCAAACAGAAGCCATTGGTGTTCAGGAAAGTTTGGGAGAAAAGTGTTTGTGAACTCATCGATGCAGTGGTTTCTAGTACTGTAACTTCTGCTAATTCTATGCATTAGTCTCACACAACAGCGTGGCTGCTATGGTCCTTTACTGTCAGTAGGTATCAGTCAGCATAAACTACAACCATTTTCTCAGCAGGACTTCAGGTTGGCTTTATTTACCTGGCCCCCAAACACAGGCTGGGTCCCAAGAAGACCTCTGGACCCTCGTTCCCGTTCCTTTAGCAGCTGTGGAAATCACATACACCCCACTATACTCTTCAAGGGTCGCAGGGGGCTGGAGCCTATCCCAGCAGTCATAGAGCGCGAGGCGGGGTACACCTAGGACAAGACACCAGTCTGTCGCAATATATATATAAACTATTCTTCACCTAGTTCTTCATACATGTGGAGAAACCAAAATCATTATGGACTCATTCTACAGATTCTGGTCCTGAAGGGTCTCTGAAAAAAGAAAAAAAAACAAAAACAAAAAAATACATCTTTTAAATATGTTTCATCAGGTGATAACGTACAGAGGGATCTGAACTAGGCAAAGCTGATCACTGGGGGGGGGGGCAAATTCAAGTCGATCTTAAAGGACTGAGAAAATAGCTCCCTTAGTGTGAGTGCAGGGGTGGTGGCCAAGTGGCTAGTGCACTTGGTTTCAGTGCAGAAGGTTCCTGGTTCAAACCCCACCCCTGCCAAATTTCTTCATGTAATGTGCAGTTGCGTCAGGAAGAGCATCTGGTGTAAACCTTGTGCCTAATCAGCATGCAGATCCACCTTAGATTTGCTGAGGCGACCCCATGTACAAAACAAGGGAGCAGCTGAACGGACTGGGTGAAGATCAAAGATGCTTTGCCACAAGCTGCGACTGCAAGAACTACTCTGAAAATGGTAATGCAGGTTGTCATCTGAGATGGTATTCCTTGGAGCCACATTTGTGGAAACCCTTCTGCATCGTCAGCAGGCATCTCAGGTTCACAGGTGTTTCACCCCTTAACCTGTACATCTCACCTGAGTGGGGAAGGAAAGACTGACTAGGCTTCTCTGCGGAAGAGTTCCAGCTGTGGGCTCTCTTTAGCCACAGCCATTTTGAGCTGGACTCGGCTGCTGCGGCTATATCCCTGGTGGCTTTCTTCACCTGTTTAGGATCCAGGCCTATCCTCTGGAGGAGGAAGCGCATTGACTTTGCAGGAAACCCGTGGCAGCCGACTTCAATAGGAAAGATGGTTGCATGTCATCCTTTTAGAACGACTTTGTCGATCAAGTCCTGGTACTTGGCTAGCTTCAATTGGTGAGACATGTCCAGCCTTTCTTCCCAGGGCACTGTGAGCTCTGCTGCTATAATGGTTTCTGGACAGCAAGACCATGTCTGGTCGAAGTGAAGTCGCTGCCACATCCAGTGGGAAGACAAGCTTCCTCTTCAAATCCACGCTCAGCTCCTAATCGGAGGCATGTTGCAAAGTGGAGGGTAGGTTTTTACCTGCCATGCTGGTCTTATGAGCAATTTCTCCTTCCCTCATGAATTTTATGGCTTCAGACGCTTGAGCCTGCTTGTTGTTGGCTTTGACCCGCTGCTGCTCCACCCATTTGGCGATTTCCGCAAGAACCTTATCGTGCCTCCATCTGTAGAGCCCTTCTGCCAGCGCCTTTGGGCAGGAGAATGCTCAACTTCCCTTGGTCGGTTTGCCACACCTCCTTCCAAGACAATGGCCGCTCCTGTGCCTGATCCCACTACGTCCATCGACCCTGGGAGGCAAGTCGGATCGCTTTCACCCACCGGTCCTCCTCTGCTGCCTCACAGACTCTTCTCACCACAAGGCTTCTTTTGGCTCTAGCGTCGGCTCTGCACCACCTGCTCTTGCTGTAGTGACCAAGGCCCAGCCGTCCTTGACATACCACGCCCACAATTTTCTGGTGTTTCCAGTGGCCTTCTGCATCTGTCACAGCTTGTAGGGGCTTCCACTTCCTGCCGCATTTGATGTTCTTACTTGCGCGCTGGACTCTCCCGTCTTCCGACAAAAGGAGTGTGCTGACTGCCCATGCCTTAGTGGCTTTGAACTCCTCCACCACTGATGTATGATGGTATGATGATGTATTGAAAGCACCATACATTGAACCTCCCGAGAAGCTGACTGTATTCGATGGCCTTAAGCCAGGTGTTCAGCTGAGCTTTGGTGGTGTGGAGATTGTGGCTGCCCTTTAGGGAGCTGTCATAATGCTTTCCAAGGCATTGGTCCCTTGATCTTGAATTACTGGGATCTCGAAGCCTTGGATGCGAAAGATCTTTCCTGTTAGCCTCCCTTTCAAAATGCTGAGATTGCTCCTAATTTTTTTTTGTTTTGTTTTTTTTTTGGTCAAAGCCAGTTTACAAATTGAACCTGTCCTGCATAACTGCTTTTGTCCTTGACTTTGTAATGCATGTGAAGTGGATACTGTGGTTTCACTCAGGTGTGTGTGACAGTTGAATACAGTCAAACTCGCATATAATGGATTCAGGTGGACCAGCGAATTCTGTCATTTATAATTGAAATCCGTTATATGTATAAAACGGACAAAATCCATTATATGTATAAAACAAGTATCAACCTTCAAACCAACGGTACGGTACATACAATTTCCCTCCATGAAATGTGGGTCATTTGAGCAAATTTTCCGACTCTGTTGTAACGTTGGTCATATTTGTGTAATCGGCGGGCGCATTAAAAAAACTTTTACAATATGACGGGAGAAGGAGTGAAACCGGGAAAGTGACAAATCACAGCCCTTTGCGGTTTGATTTAGCAGGTGCGCTGCTTTGCAGCCAGGCAGAAGTCTATGATCTAAAGCGGTTTGGTTCATCACACCCAGGGATGTGTGTGTGAAACTTAACACCATATTAAAGTGCAGGCAACAAGCAGCATTTTGTTAATAATCACCAGCCTTGAATTACGCCCTGCCTCCTTTAGATCCCATGTCTGAGAATGTTTTGAAAAAAATAAACAGCTGGTCTTTTAATCAAGGAAATATGGTACCCACTTTCTTGAATCAGTGAGTGTCAGCACTAAACGTCTTACAAAATCTGGTATATACGGTGTTTATTACATGGAAAACCATCAGGGGTGTCGGAAAAAATCCGTCCGAATCGCGATTCTTATTTATTACGATTCTGAATCGATCCAAAATGTCCAACAATCGATTTTTTAAAAGCATTTTTTTTTAAACATAATCTTGCTTACTTGCTGCGTGTACTGTTTGTCAGGCAACGGCTTCCGTACTACAGCGTCCCCGTGAGGGGGGGGTGGTCTGGCATGCTTCAAACACTCATGCGCTGCAGAGTTCAGTGGCTGTAGCTTAGCATGGCGGACAAAGAGCTAATTAGCCAGTATCGTCTTTGCTGAAGACAAATGTTTGGGCGCATTTTGGATTTTATTATTTGCTGCGTAAGAAGGAGCTTGACATGACTTATGTAGTGTACAGAATCTGCAAAATGAAAGTCAAGTACTTCGGAAACACTTCAAATCCGCAAGCCCACATGCTACGCTATCACCCGGAGCTAAAAGAGGGGAGCAGCGGTCTCTGCCGACTACTGACCAGCGCTTCGCTAAACTGCCAGCCAACTCCGAACGAGCAAAGCAGATAAGTAAATGTACATCTAGAATCACTTGATTAACCTTGTAAAGCTGCATTTTCTTAAACATAAACATTTTTTAAGTAATATAACTATTTCTCAGAGCTCTTTGAATCGAAAATCGATTCTGAATCGAATCGTCACCCCAAGAATCGGAATCGAATTGAATCGTGAGTTGTTGTACGATTCACATCCCTAAAAACCATACAAAATCATCGAGGCTTTTGCTTTTCTCCGGTGAGTGTGAATATCCGGTTTATACGATGATGGTTTACGTGAGTTTTACTGTGTATGAGCTCCTGCGTGTAGACTGTTGTTCTTGTAGGCCTAGTTAAGCGTTCACTTGATTGCTTACACCTATTCTGTTGGATCTATGAGGAGGAGGCTGCACAGGCTAAAGGAATGGGCGAGGGTGCTCCAAGTGAGTTTGGGACGTAGCCAAGCAGACAGCGTTATTTTTTTTCTTTCCACATATCCTTTTAAAGTCGTCAGTCGTATAAGGTTCAGAGACAACAAATACAGCAGCTATGATGTCTATAAAGAATAAACAGTACAAGTAAAATATTCACTGACAATATGCCGACTAAATGCACGCAGAGGGTGTGGTGGGGCGGGGGTTACAATTATAGTCATTCTATAAGTCTGACTCAGGCATGTCCGGCATGTCGGCCATTAAATAACCAATACCGTAACGGCCATTTGGTGCAGTGTTTGCATCGGGGCCACTGCCACCACTGCTGTGCTTGCGGTAGATGCTGTTGCCAGACATCGACGAGGGCTCTTCACTGGGTGACCTGCCTTGGATCAGGCTGGTGTCATCGTCCTCTCCAGGCCTGGGTGTTTCCTTAATGATGCGGCCCTTCTTGTAGGACACGCTAGAGAGGTCGTTCGGGTTTTCATCGATGATGTTGAAGAAGCGCAGCCCAAAGATGACGGGAACAGGCAGGATGGCCATCACCACCAGGGAGATGCAGACGATGATACCCCACAGCGGGAAGGGCACAGTTGTCTCAGTGGCCTGGTGATCAGACATGAAAAGCACTATGAACTGGCGTGATAAACTACACAAACAAAAGCTTGGCAGTGAGCACTGGGGTGTGTCATTTGTTCCTTTTGTTCCAACAAGTGAATCTTAGAAGGAGTACACACCCTGTTCTCTTTGTCTTGAACAAACGGGTGTGGTGAATGTTGGTACACTACACACACATCCTGTTTGTTTGTGTTTGGGTTACACGACACCCAACCCGTGTTTATTGGTGACAATTTGGGCTTTTTTCTCTATATTTAGCAGGCTCCTATCTTAGTTTGAGCCCCATAATTTGCGTTTCACTTGTTCTAGGTTCAGCACGGGGACTTCCACCTCCACTGATCCTTGTTTTCCAGAGACAGTGACTCACCGTTTCCTGTATCCAGGCACTGTAGCTGGGCGGCGTCATGATCAGCTGCACGAAGCTGGCGCACAGCAGGACCACCAGCAGGATGGGCGTGATGTACTTCCACATGTAGTAGTAGAACCGATGCGGTGCAAAGCCCAACATGTCCTTCAGGTCTTCAAAGAATCTGACAAGAGGAATGTTTCCAGGAGTCATTGTGAAAAAAACTCCCACTGAGCTGGAAAGAGCAAACACATGATCGCACAGATAACTCCTACTTACCGATCTATCCCGTAGACCCACGCGATGGCCACATTCTCCAGGAAGACCACGATGAGCAGAGGCATGGTGGCTGAGTAGTCGTCAAACATGGTCACAAAGTAATTCCCTGAGCGCTGGACAAATATGAGTCCGATGGAGAAGGCCAGCACGCAGCATCCCACTGCAGAACAGTTACAACATGGAACATAGAAATGGGTCTGGTGAGTGGTAACGCATCAGTCAGCGCGCACTCAAAGAACAAGAACACATTCAGGCTCAGATCAGGGACTGTGTTCCATCCATATCAGGATCCTCTGCTCATGCAGTCATAATTTTTCTGTCAATTTGTAAGATGCAAGTTTCTACAGCTCCTAACGTAACAGTTTATTAGACACTGAAGTCCTTCCATGGCAGGGGTGGGCAATCATGTGTCATAAAGGGCCGAGACACTGCAGGTTTTCCGTGCAACCAATCGCCTCAGCAGGTGATTTCATTAATGATCAGGTGTCTCAGCAGGTGATTTCATTGACAACCAGGTGTTTATGTTCAGAGCAGAAGCTCATCAGCAACCCACCTGCTGAGGTGATTGGTTACATGGAAAACCTGCAGTGTCTCGGCCCTCGATGCCCACCCGTTCCATGGCAATGGCCAAAAACAGAAACCAAATGCACTTTAGTGAGAATTCTTCTTAAACGTGTCACACTCTCACAGCCAGGCATACAGCACACACACACGCACGCATGCACACACACTTATCTTCAACCGCTTATTCCAATTAAAGGCTGCGGGGGGCTGGAACCTATCTCGACAGTCATAGAGCGTGAGGCAGGGTACACCCTGGACAGGACGCCAGTCTGTCGCAGGGCCACATATAGACAAACAAACACTTCCACACCTGCATGTGCACCTATGGACAATTTAAAGTTTCCAGTCCACCTAACCTGCGTGTCTTTGGATGTGGGAGGAGGCCGGAGCACCCACAAAGAGCCCACGCAAACACGAGGAGAACACGCAAACTTCACACAGAAAGGCCACAGGTGGGAATCAAACCCATGACCTTCTCTCTGTGAGGCAACAGTGCTAACCACTAATGCACCGTGCTGCCAGGCATGCAGCAAAATTAAAACCAAAATTAAATAAATAAGCTAGAGCACCACATTCACAGAGCGCAAACCTCCGCTAACATTAGTGTCCAATTCCACAAAGTTTAACTTGGAAAAAATTTTCAAGGTCAAAGTCCTGTTACAAGTGACTTTTCATAAGCTAAATTAGATGTGATCAAAAATCAGTATTCATTTAGTTCATGCAACTGAATCAAAGTTTTTTTTGTGGCGCTGTCAGGTTTTCTTTTTCGTTTCTGAATTCTTTTCAGATAATTGTCACAGAACATTGGTTGTCTCTGCTATGCATAATTTGTCATTGCTTTATTTGCACGTGGTTTTCGACTGATAACTGGAAGATAGGCAGGCATAAAACTGGAATCTCCATCCAATTTTGGTGGTTTAGGTAAATCCATAACAGAAAAATGAGAGTGACTGAGGCACTTTTGAGATATAATGCAAAATGTACATCAAATGGGCTTCTCAAGATTAAATTCAAATGTCCACAAAATCCACAATCCAGATCAGATCTGGATCAAACTTTGTCAGGCAATAATGAGTGCCAGTCTGCACCTCACTTCAAATATGACAGTGATTGGATAAGATATAATGTAAAATATACAGTACATTAAATGGGGTTTTCAATGTGAAATTTAAATGGGCCACAAAATCTGTAATTTGGATCAGATCTGGATCAAACTTTGTCGGTCAATAAAGGACAACATCCTACATAACTCTCTCAAATATGAAAGAAATTTGATCTTGCTTCACAAAGTTATGAATTTTGGAAAATTCATTCCATGTTAAAGATGGGGATTTTGCCAATTTCCAAGATTTTTCCTGACTTTGCCCTTTGATCTATGACCTTGAAAACTGAATCAGATCTTGCCTATCAGGATATGAAGCTGCAGAAAAATTTCACAAAGATATCTGAAAAATTGTGGCCTCCAGGCTGTTCACAAACAACAAACAAATTAACAGGGATGACAACATAGCTCCTCCAAACTTTACTGGTGGAGGAAAATATAGATCAAAAGGGTTTTCCAATGTTAAAAGAATCAAATATCTGCTAAATCTGCAATATGGATCAGATGCAGATCAAACTTAATCTAGTCACTGAGAGTACCAGTTTGCACCTCCATTGTCACAAATGAGCGTGACTGAGGAACCTTTATTGAGATATAATGCAAAATGTTCACCATGTTAAATTCAAATGTCCACGAAATCCCCAATCTGGATCAGATCCGGATCAAACTCTGTCAGTCGATAAAGGATGCCATTGTTGTGGGTGTGCTGTTTTATGCCATTCTGGTTATGGGTTTGTGTTCTGTCCTTTATGTTTTCTGCACTGTGTTACGGTCTGTGCCTGAATGTGTTGGGCTGGGTGTCGATTCAAATTTCAAGAAACGATTCAATCCAATCTGATATCGATTTGGGTTAATGTTATTAAAACTGTTTTTGAGCTGTTACCTAATTGTCTAGTTATGCAACATATAAATACTAGTATTATATTGACATTTGACAGCAAATTAATAAAGTATTGGTAGTTAATAATGGTGGCTATAAGACTGATGGCAAGGATCCCCCTCCCAGAATGATAGAGTAGTAATTTTATTTTACAAACATAATGAAGGGCAGAATTACTCAACAGATCCAGGTGAGCCAAAAAAGGGCACCAAAGGTACCTGGTTCATTGGCCCTGACACAGGTACATTTCTACACGTTTCCATGTTTTGGCCTGATGCCTTGTTTCTTTTGGCTTTAAAATAAGGCTGTAACAAAGATAAAAAACTATGGCTTTAGGGGAGGTGAAGCGTTTGGCTTTAGACCAGAGGATCCTCGGTTCAAATCCCGGCCTGACTGGAAAATCACTAAGGGCCCTTGGGCAAGGTCCTTAATCCCCTAGTTTCTCCCAGTGTGTGGTGAATACCTTGTATGGCAGAACCCTCACATCAGGGTTCAGGTTCAGGTTACTTTGTAGATTTGACTTGAGGCATTATTTAATATATATAATATTTAATATTTTATTATTTGTAAAGCGGTTTGAGCGTCTCATTCAGATGGAAAAGCGCTATATAAATGCAGTCCATTTACCATTCATGGCTTTACTTCACAAAATTTGGCCCTCAAAATGCAGGCAATAGAGTTTCAGAGAGTTATAAATTTAAAAATTTTCTGTGGGCAAATGGTCCCGGTCTCCCCTACAAATACTCGTGTCTGCAGCACTGGGTGTGCGGCACGCTGCAAGAGAATGTTTCCCACAGCCGCGCAGCAAGGGCTAGTGGAAAAGACTGGAAAGTAAGTCCACACCAGAGAACCTTCATGTGCGCTTCCACAGAAAAGGCACGTTATGAGGAACGAATGAAACAAACAAACAAACAAAAAAAACCCCCCAAAAAACAAACACCACTGTGTGAATTAAACGGCAGACGAGTCTCTTTTCTTGTCTGCAACACACAGGAGTTCCGGTCGTCATTTTTAAATGGCTTTGAGAGAGGCGGATGAATAAATTGTGGACCTGCTTCTAAATCAGAACCAGTGGGTCCACAATCAATGTAAAGAAATTATAATTTTCAAACTGTCAGAAACAACTTAACAGCCCAACTGCAGCGTCATTTCTTCAGGGATGCTGTTCCAACGCTGGCGAGAAGTGCAAGTATATACACACACACACACATATATATATATATATATATATATATATATATATATATATATATATATATATATATATATATATATAAATCAATCTTTGAATCGATCTGTGGGAGTTACAATGAGAATCGGTGAATCAATCTTTTCAACCCAGCACTACTAATGAGGTGTCTTTGTGTGTGATCCCTGTCTGGCCCTCTGACTGCCCCTGGTGACGGTTCCTAGTGTTGCCATTGTTTGTTTACTGGGTTATTCTGGTTTGTCCCCTGTGCACACTCTTGAGTCACTTGTAATTTGCACAATAGTTTTCTGCCTTTGTTCTTGATTCTGTTTTGATATTATTTCTTGTTACAGTTTGTATTTTGATTGTGGCCTTAGTGATAAATGAATCACCTTGGTGTTTTGCACCTACTTCCTGTATCTGATCACCTGCATTGTTGGGGGTTCAATTTTGATTGTGTGTGAATACACACTTAACCAACCCACATAACATTCTCAAATATGAAAGAAATTTGATGCTTTTTGACACTTGTGAATTTTTGAAAATTTGTTCAACATTAAAGACAGGGATTTTTCCTGACTTTGCCCTTTGACCTTGAAAAATGAATCAGTCCTTGCCTATCACGATATGAATTTTCACTAAAAATGTCATAATGACATATGAAAAATTGTGGTCTCCGTGCTGTTCACAAACAAACAGAAGCAAAACACAACCTCCTCCACACCTTCATTGGTGGAGGTAAATATCAGTTAAAATGCCCTTTTAAGGTCACCTGACCTGAGTCAAAGCACCACTGTGTTGTGTTGAGGTGTCTCACCTGTAAGAAACTCCTTTCGGACTTTGAACGAGTCCATCATCGGTGTGAGGATGCCCTCGATAGTACCGAACATGCTGCCCAGGCCGAGGTTAACCAGCATGAGGAAGAACATGACGGACCAGAAAGGCGAGGCCGGGAAGTGGGTCATGGCCTCTGTGAAGGCAATGAAGGCCAAACCTGTACCTTGGACGGCCTGGTGAGGGGACAAAAGGTCAGAATGACCACGTATGTTCTGAACACGAACACAGCTTGAACCCCTGAAGGACCAGTGTAGACTGATTAGGGAGTCCACTGTTGTGAAAGTGTAGGAACACGGACCCACAACAGGGGGCGTTAAATGAACGGACAATGGATAAGCCAAACAGTAACAATTTAATGTTGTGAAGTGCACAACAGAATACAGACAAACACAGTTTTGATAGTACAGACAATTATATGTAGCATGACGTGTGGGCAGGCTTGAGGATAGGAGACGTCCGTCCCGAACCGAGCCGGATCCCACACGGCCTTCACCGCCAACCGATCTGAAGAACACCGGAGCCGCAAAGTCCTGGATCCCCAGGTGGCCACCGTCTCCAGCTGTCAGACCTGGTACTGCTGGCAGAGAACAGAAACAGTATTGATGAGTGTGAGTTCGCACACTCAGTAATCCCACAGTCTGTGTTCTTTTGGGAGGGAGCACCTCCACCTCCAATCACACACTCGTGCAGCTCCTGTCTAACCACTTATCTGGTTGGAGTGTGAAGCGAAGCCGTCGCTGATCACACCAAATGCCAATCCCTCAGATAAGGCAACACCACAGGAAAACGGCTGCAAATAAGTTCAGACTATAAGTCAGGGTTTAGTTCAGCAGAGAAAATTACCTCTCTAGTGGCTGATTTCTCGGCAGGGAGGTGGAGTTGTAGTCCGGCCTTTATGGTGGTGGTGATGAACTGTGGATGAGTGACAGCTGGTGCTGATGATGAGTGACAGCTGTCACTCCTGGTTGCTCCGACGCCCTCTCGTGCTTGAAGCCCGCACTTCAAGCAGGGCGCCATCTGGTGGTGGTGGGCCAGCAGTACCTCCTCTTCAGTGGCCCACACAACAGGACCCCCCCCTCAACGGGCGCCTCCTGGTGCCCGACCAGGCTTGTTCGGGTGACGAGTGTAGAAGTCGGCCAGGAGGCCCGGGTCCAGGATGAAGCTCCTCTTCACCCAGGAGCGCTCTTCAGGTCCATAACCCTCCCAGTCCACCAGATACTGAAACCCCTGGCCCTTTTGACGGACGTCCAGGAGCCTGCGCACGGTCCAGGCAGGCTCTCCATCTATGATCCGGGCAGGAGGCGGCGCCGGTCCGGGGGTGCAGAGAGTTGATGTGTGGTAGGGTTTGATTCGTGAAACATGGAACACTGGATGAATTCGCAGTGAAGCTGGTAGCTTCAGCTTCACTGCGGCCGGACTGAGGACTTTAAGTATGGAAAATGGTCCAATGAACCTGTCCTTTAGTTTTTGGGATTCTACCTGTAGTGGAATGTCCTTCGTGGATAGCCAAACCGCCTGCCTGGGCTGATACGTAGGGGCCAGGGCACGCCGGCGGTCTGCATGGGCCTTAGCCCTCGTCCGGGCCTTGAGCAGGGCAGAGCGGGCGGTACGCCACACCCGGCGGCACCTCCTCAGATGGGCCTGGACAGAGGGCACCCCGACCTCTCCCTCCACTAGCGGGAACAATGGGGGCTGGTACCCCAAACACACCTCAAACGGGGAGAGGCCGGTAGCCGATGATACCTGGCTATTATGAGCGTACTTGATCCAGGCCAGATGGTCACTCCAGGCCGTCGGGTGCGCGGAGGTCACGCAGCGGAGGGCCTGCTCCAGTTCCTGATTCGTCCGTTCTGCCTGCCCGAAGTCAAAACGCCCGAAGAACAGTGACCAGCGGGCTTGCCTGGGGTTCAGACGCTTGGCGGTCCGAATGTACTCCAGGTTCCGATGGTCAGTGAAAACCGTGAACGGTACCGAAGCTCCCTCCAACAGGTGTCTCCACTCCTCCAGAGCCTCCTTCACCGCAAGAAGTTCCCGATTGCCAACGTCATAATTCCTTTCAGCCGGGGTCAACTTGCGGAAAATTTGGCACATGCGTGGAGAACCTTGTCGAACTCCCTGCTCTGGGACAGCACGGCTCCTATCCCTGAGTCAGAGGCGTCCACTTCGACTATAAACTGGCGACTTGGATCGGGCTGCACCAGAACTGGTGCAGTCGAGAACCAGCGTTTCAACTCTCTAAACGCGGCTTTGCACTGATCTGACCAGGTGAAGGGGACTTTTGTGGAGGTCAGGGGACTAACCACCTGACTATAGCCCTTGATGAACCTCCGGTAAAAATTAGCAAAACCGAGGAACTGTTGTAGTTTCCTACGGTTTGTTGGTTGGGGCCAATCTCTCACCGCCGCTACCTTGGCCGGATCAGGGGCGACGGAGTTGGAGGAGATTATGAACCCCAGGAAGGACAAAGGGGTACGGTGGAACTCGCACTTCTCGCCCGTCACAAACATCCGGTTCTCCAACAACTGCTGCAGGACCTGACGTACATGCGTAACATGAGTCTCAGGATCCGGGGAAAAGATGAGTATATCGTCCAGATATACGAAGACAAACCGATGCAGGAAGTCCTGCAAGACATCGTTTACCAAAGCTTGGAACGTCGTGGGGGCGTTAGTGAGGCGGAACGGCATGACCAGGTACTCAAAGTGACCTAACAGGGTGTTAAATGCCGTCTTCCATTCGTCTCCCTTCCGGATCTGAACCAGGTGGTACGCATTCCTAAGATCCAGTTTTGTGAATATTTGGGCTCCATGCAGGGGCGTGAACACTGAATCTAACAGGGGCAGAGGGTATCGGTTGCGAACCGTTATTTCGTTCAGCCCCCTGTAATCAATGCATGGACGGAGTCCGCCGTCTTTATTTGCCCACAAAAAAGAAACCAGCACCCATCGGGGAGGTGGAATTCCGGATCAGCCTGGCAGCTAATGAGTCCCGGATGTAGGTCTCCATTGATTCTCGCTCAGGACGTGAGAGGTTGTACAGCCTGCTGGACGGGTACTCAACGCCCGGGATCAAATCAATGGCACAATCGTACGGACGGTGCGGGGGAAGGGTGAGCGCCAGATCTTTGCTGAAAACGTCAGCAAGATCGTGGTACTCACTTGGCACTGCCGTCAGATTGGGGGGAACTTTAACCTCCTCACTAGCTGTCACACAGGGCGGAACCGAGGATCCGAGACATTCCCGGTGGCAGGTTTCGCTCCACTGAGCCACAACCCCAGACGGCCAATCAATCCGGGGATTGTGTTTTATCATCCAAGGATAACCCAATATCACACGGGAGGTAGAAGGTGTTACATAAAACACAATCTCCTCCCTGTGATTACCAGACACCACCAATGTCACTGGCTGTGTCTGGTGTGTGATTAATGGAAGAAGGGTGCCATCTAGTGCCCGTACCTTCAAAGGTGAAGGTAGAGCCACTAGAGGTAGCCCGACTTCCCTTGCCCATCTGCTGTCCAGCAGATTCCCCTCCGACCCCATGTCCACCAGTGCTGGGGCGTGAAGGGTTAGATCCCCACTCAGGATCGTGACTGGGATGCGTGCAGATTTTCGGGGTCTCCCCGCGTGGGTATTGTGACCCATCCTTAGTGCTGCTGTATTGACCGTTTGGGGTATTTTTTTCTGTGTGTGCTCGGTTGAGCTGCAGAGAAAACACTCCCCACAGACCAGCCTCCTTTGTCTCTGATCTGATCGCCTTTTGGCCCTGCTCGTTTCCATAGCAACGTCAGCAGGGGGAGCTGTCGTCACGTGGAGTGCCCTGGCTGTGGAGCGTGGGGAAGACGGCTCCCTTTCGGACCCGGGAGGAAGAGGGACGGCTTGTGCCTGACCACGCCCTTCATCTCGGTCCCGTCGGTGTTCTGTTAATCGGTTGTCTAACCGTATAACCAGGTCGATAAGCCCATCTAAATCCTGCGGCTCGTCCTTCGCCACCAGGTGCTTCTTAAGGACCAGAGACAGTCCGTTTACAAAGGCGGCGCGGAGCACAACAGCATTCCAGCCGGCTCGCGCTGCCGCAATGCGGAAGTCGACTGCATACTTACCTGCGCTCCGACACCCCTGCCTCACAAACCCAGTATACGTCGTTAGGAGCCGTGAATTCTGCTCCCAGAGCACCGTAGCCCAGGCGCGTGCCTCTCCTCGAAGCAGATTTATTACGTAAGCCACCTGGCTAGCGTCTGACGCATACATGACAGGACGCTGTGAAAAGACGAGCGAGCACTGCATTAAGAAGTCCGCGCACGTCTCGACACAACCTCCGTACGGCCTGGAGGGCTTATGTATGCTTCAGGGGACGGTGGGGGGGGGGGGTTCATTGAACGACCAGCGGAATGTCTGTTTCAGGCCTCCGGTCAGCAGGGGGAGGTGCTGCAGCAGCGCCCTGAGCCTGCGCTTCCACCTTGGCGGTGAGAGCCTCCATCCTTCGATTGAGAATCACACTCTGCTCGGTGACTAAGTCCAGCCGAGCAGTGAAAGCGGTTAAGATTTGCTGCAGCTCACCTAACACGCCTCCTGCTGACGCCTGTGCACCTCGCTCTTCCATTGGCTGTTCAAGCGATGGTTGACGGCCCTCGGGATCCATGACGCTGGCCGAGAAATCCTGTTGTGAAAGTGTAGGAACACGGACCTACAACAGGGGGCGTTAAATGAACGGACAATGGATAAGCCAAACAGTAACAATTTAATGTTGTGAAGTGCACAACAGAATACAGACAAACACAGTTTTGGTAGTACAGACAATTATATGTAGCGTGACGTGTGGGCAGGCTTGAGGATAGGAGACGTCCGTCTCGAACCGAGCCGGATCCCACACGGCCTTCACCGCCAACGGATCTGAAGAACACCGGAGCCGCCAAGTCCTGGATCCCCAGGTGGCCACCGTCTCCAGCTGTCAGACCTGGTACTGCTGGCAGAGAACAGAAACAGTATTGATGAGTGTGAGTTCGCACACTCAGTAATCCCACAGTCGGTGTTCTTTTGGGAGGGAGCACCTCCACCTCCAATCACACACTCGTGCAGCTCCTGTCTAACCACTTATCTGGTTGGAGTGTGAAGCGAAGCCGTCGCTGATCACACCAAACGCCAATCCCTCAGATAAGGCAACACCACAGGAAACGGCTGCAAATAAGTTCAGACTATAAGTCAGGGTTTAGTTCAGCAGAGAAAATTACCTCTCTAGTGGCTGATTTCTTGGCAGGGAGGTGGAGTTGTAGTCCGGCCTTTATTGTGGTGGTGATGAACTGTGGATGAGTGACAGCTGGTGCTGATGATGAGTGACAGCTGTCACTCCCGGTTGCTCCAACGCCCTCTTGTGCTTGAAGCCCGCACTTCAAGCAGGCCGCCATCTGGTGGTGGTGGGCCAGCAGTACCTCCTCTTCAGCGGCCCACACAATATCCACAACCAAAATGAAAACTTGCATTTATATGTGTATATATATATATATATATATATATATATATATACACACACACACCCTGTTGGGGTGAGGCACACTGAGGCAAAGAAGTATTTGATCCACTATCCACTGTCGATTTTGCAGGTTTTCTCACCTACAAAGAATGGAAGTGTCTGTAAATTTTATCGTAGGTACACTTCAACTGTCAAAGACAGAGTCAAAAAGAAAATTCTAATTCATTTTTAAATAATTAATTTGCATTTTACTGCATACAATAAGTATTTGATCATGTACCAACCAGCAAGAATTCTGGCTCTCATATACCTGTTAGTTTTCTTTAAGAAGCCCTCCTATTCTGCAGTCATTAACTGTATTAACTGCACCTGTTTGAACTCGTTACCTGTATAAAAGACACCTGTTCACACACTCAATCAATCACACTCCAACCTGTCCACCATTGCCAAGACCAAAGAGCTGTCTAAGGACACCAGGGACAAAATTGTAGACCTGCACAAGACTAGGATGGACTACAGGACAACAGGCAAGCAGCTTGGTGAGAAGACAACAACTGGTGGCGCAATTATTAGAAAAAGGAAGAGAGACAAGACTGTCAATCTTCCTCGGTCTGGAGCTCCATGCAAGATCTAGCCTCATGGGGTAAGGATGATTCTGAGAAAGCCCAGAACTACATGGGAGGGCCTGGTCAATGACCTGAAGAGAGCTGGGACCACAGTCACAAAGATTACATGAGTAACACACTATGTCATCATGGTTTAAAATCCTGCAGGGCAGCAAGGTCCCCCTGCTCATGCCAGCACATGTCCAGGCCCGTTTGAAGTTCACCAGTGACCATCTGGATGATCGGAGGAGACATGGGAGAAGGTCATGTGGTCAGATAAAAGAAAAATAGAGCTTTTTGGTGTCAACTCCACTTTCCGTGTTTAGAGGATGAGAACAACCCCAAGGACACGATCACAACCATGAAGCACAGGGGTGGAAACATCATTTTTGGGGGTGCGTCTCTGCAAAAGGGACAGGGCGACTGCACCGTATTTAAGGGAGAATGGAAGGGGTCATATATCGTGAGATTTTAGCAAACAACCTCCTTTCCTCAGTTAGTACATTGAAGGTGGGTCCGGGGAAAACATATGCCAAATCAACACAGCAGATCCACCTTGGAATTGCTGTGTTGACCCTGACTGAAAAAACAAAGGAGCAGATGAAGGGACTTACTATATACAGGTGTACTCAAATGTTACATACCCTGTCAGAATTTTTGCTTTGTTGGCCATTTTTCAGAGAATATGAATGACAACACAAAAGCTAGTTCCTGACCTTTGTATGCCACGCTCTGATTGGCTAGCTGTTGGCAGTAACCTCTAACGCTATTGGTCAGTGGGAACCGATCCAATATAACTTTTGGTCCTAGCCTTTTTGGATCCAACATAACTCTAACGCCAAGCATGCCAAAATACAGGTAAATGATGGACAGAAAGGCTAATCTGTGATTGGCTATTGCAATCTGAATGGATATATATATATGAGGTCTGTCAATAAAGTATAGGTCCTTTTTATTTTTTTTTAAACTATATGGATATCATTCATATGTTTTTACGTCAGACATGGAAACACACCTCTGTTGGAAGCCTTAAGGACAAGTTGGAACATGTCCAGCTGTTAAACAATTTCTCATATACTCACTCCACTGAAAGCCATCAAAAGCTGCCTGGATTTTACAAATGGTTATCAACACGGAGGTGTTTTTCCTGTGCCGCCGCACCGTGCCGGCTGCGTCCCGACGCGTGGACCCGTCCGCACGTCTTTCATTAAAAAAAATCTCCTTTAACAGTGGAATATCCGGATAAAATGCTGAAACCGACTTCTTCTGAAACTTCTCTGTTCTCTCACGACGTCCTGGATCAATAGAGCCTGAAATGTGGAGGTTTTCAGCTTGAAACAGGCTGACGACGGCGCCTGGGACCGCTGCGCGACGTCTCGCACCGTGGGAAGTCCTTAAAGCGACAGTATCACCTCAAAATCTCTCATCAGCCGTTAAAAGTTTCACTGAAAACCAGCTTAATTTTTCGAACCGTGTCCATTTCGATGTGTCTCACAGGTTTAGAAAAACTTTTGATGTCTCTCAGCAACTTCTCAGACAAAGGAATTCCGACGAGGGGCTGGACGACTCCTCCCACAAGGAGTGCTCACAGGCGAATGACGTCACCGACAGGCGTGGGAAAACTCACGCATGCGCACGAGGGTTCAAGCATGTCTGACGTAAAAACATATGAATGAAATCCATATAGTTTTTGAAAAAAATAAAAAGGACCTATACTTTATTGACAGCCCTCTTATATATATATATATATATATATATATATATATATATATATATATTACTTTAAAAAGGTACTGATGGTAATTTTTTTTATTCTTGTTTTTCAAATTGTGCACCTGTGGTATGTGTTACAGGATGTCAGGCGTGGCTTTTGTAAACAAAGAGGAGTGAACGGGATTCTTTGTGCGTGACTGAAGCTGTTTTTGTCGTTTAGCAATGACTTATGTCATGTGCCAAGGTATACAAGTACATTAATGCTGTGGAGCGTGGAGAGTGACTTTTCATGACTGCTGTCTGTTGCTAGGCAGCACAAACAGTCCTCATAAACATCTAGTATGTGAAAGCAGCATCATCAACAATTATTCCATCAATTTTGAACTTAAAAGTGAAGTGAAAATGATATATCAGGAGCACAGGCTACTGCCAAAGATGCCCTTTTTTTGGTGCTCTTTTGGGATCACCACAGTGGATCACCACAGTGGATCTTTGGTATGAACTCCCATTTTTAGGTTCCACTTATTGATTTGGCACAAATTTTAACTGAGTTGTCTTTCGTCATGCAATTCCAGACCTACACGGAATAAAAAGCTAATGTGTAGTGAAACAGTGGAGCTGATCAAATGGTGGCAAACTGGTTTTATTTTTTATTTTATTATTATGTGTGCTAGTAGTGTGTTGTGATTAAACTTTTCTCTGGCAGTGGCTGCTGGAAACGTGGCTGCTGGAAAACATTCTTCATATAGTCACTGTGAAACTGTTATTGCTACAATACCAGAAGTCATGTACATATTTTTTTTCATTTTTGGTTATAACAGTATTTCCAAATAAAATTGAAGACTTAACAGTATTCCCTGAAAACCCCCTTATGTCTGATAATTTCTTAATAACATTTACATTTACTTTAATGGACTACCCAGCAGTGGGGAATAAGTTTCATTACAGTAGAAGTCTTTCTGAAAGCACTGTAACTAGGTTTAAGGATATGATTCCTTCTTTGTTATGTTCTCCAATGCAATATACCAACACAGTGCAGAGTAGCTACCTAAACTCTGAGTGAGATAGATTATCTCATCAATAGTTTTACATCCTCATTGAGCATAACCTTGGATGCTGTAGCTCCTCTGAAAAAGAGAGCCTTAAATCAGAAGTGCCTGACTCCGTGGTATAACTCTCAAACTCATAGCTTAAAGCAGATAACCCGTACGTTGGAGAGGAAATGGCGTCTCACTAATTTAGAAGATCTTCACTTAGCCTGGAAAAAGAGTCTGTTGCTCTATAAAAAAGCCCTCCGTAAAGCTAGGACATCTTACTACTCATCACTAATTAAAGAAAATAAGAACAACCCCAGGTTTCTTTTTAGCACTGTAGCCAGGCTGACAAAGAGTCAGAGCTCTATTGAGCTGAGTATTCCTTTAACTTTAACTAGTAATGACTTCATGACTTTCTTTGTTAATAAAATTTTAACTATTAGAGAAAAAAATACCATCCCAAAGACATATCGTTATCTTTGGCTGCTTTCAGTAATGCTGGTATTTGGTTAGACTTTTTCTCTCCGATTGTTCTGTCTGAGTTATTTTCATTAGTCACTTCCTCCAAACCATCAACATGTCTATTAGACCCCATTCCTACTAGGCTGCTCAAGGAAGCCCTACCATTAATTAATGCTTCGATCTTAAATATGATCAATCTGTCTTTATTAGTTGGCTATGTACCACAGGCTTTGAAGGTGGCAGTAATTAAACCATTACTTAAAAAGCCATCACTTGACCCAGCTATCTTAGCTAATTATAGGCCAATCTCCAACCTTCCTTTTCTCTCAAAAATTCTTGAAAGGGTAGTTGTAAAACAGCTAACTGATCATCTGCAGAGGAATGGTCTATTTGAAGAGTTTCAGTCAGGTTTCAGAATTCATCATAGTACAGAAACAGCATTAGTGAAGGTTACAAATGATCTTCTTATGGCCTCAGACAATGGACTCATCTCTGTGCATGTCCTGTTAGACCTCAGTGCTGCTTTTGATACTGTTGACCATAAAATTTTATTACAGAGATTAGAGCAGTGATTTTCAACCTTTTTTGAGCCGCGGCACCCTTTTTATATTTACAAAATCCTGCGGCACACCACCAACCAAAATAATATTACAAGGCTATTACCTCTGGTTTTGCGCAAAACCCAATTATCGCAATAGAAAATCAATACAGAAAACCACACATTTCGAAAATCCTCAAACATTTTGCGTTCTGATCTCAAGTAGGGCTGTCACGATTAGAAATTTCTGGAACGATTAATTGTCAGACAAATAATTGCGATTGACGAATATATTGTCTATTTTTTTTTTCTTTTTTTCCCCTTCTTTATATTCTACTATTGTAGTATAATTACACAACTCTGGAAGAACGTTTGGCTTCTGTGAGTGGAGAAACTGGGAATGGTGCAACATTTTTATTTTTATCTTCATTTTACATACAGTCCCAACTTTTTCTGATTTGTGGTCGTTTCTGTTGCATTTCTGAAATTGCTTAATGCAGTGCTTAAACACTGCATTAAGCTCAAGATTGAACAAATAAATACCTTTGGAAAATAACAGCTGTTAAAGTTCAGAGTTCTCACCTGCTTTTTGTGATCTCTGCGTCTGAACATTGTTTTTTTTTTCTGGCTCAGTTCATTCACATTTTTTAAATATGTTTTTAAAGATATCTGACCGTTTATTTCATCTCATGAGCTCATAAATTCAGCATACGACGCGCACATGGTGTGAACAGGACGGTAACGGCAGAATCACACCTTTAGAGAAAGTTCAGAGAGAAAAAAGGGAGCTTCACGTTTCCGTTTTGTTAACGTTCACTCGGGTTAAAATCCTCTCTCTGCTCCGCGCTCGCTGCGCACTGAACGTGTCGCGCCTGCATTCAGGAATCTCCCTCACCCACCCCCTCCCTCGCAGTCTGCAGCCTGTTAACTCCGCGCGCACGCACACACACAGGCACAGACACACACACCGACAGCTCCGCATTTTAGACGGCTTTTGAAGGAGACGGCACTGTTTTAATCGGCCGTCAGCCTCCTTGTTATTGTCCCGCCTTAAGATGAGAGCGAGGCTGCAGCACGTTTGACATCAGATTCTGAGTCGTTTTATGCTTTGTGGATAAAATAAATAATTCACGGTAATCGCGAATATGAAAAATACCCACGGCACCCCTGACGATCGATCGCGGCACCCCGGTTGAGAATCACTGGATTAGAGCATGCCATAGGTATTAACGGCACTGCGCTGCGGTGGTTTGAATCATATTTATCTAATAGATTACAATTTGTTCATGTAAATGGGGAGTCTTCTTCACAGACTAAGGTTAATTATGGAGTTCCACAAGGTTCTGTGCTAGGACCAATTTTATTCACTTTATACATGCTTCCCTTAGGCAGTATTATTAGAAAGCATTGCTTAAATTTTCATTGTTATGCAGATGATACCCAGCTTTATCTATCCATAAAGCCAGAGGACACACACCAATTAGTTAAACTGCAGGAATGTCTTACAGACATAAAGACATAGATGACCTCTAATTTCCTGCTTTTAAATTCAGATAAAACTGAAGTTATTGTACTTGGCCCCACAAATCTTAGAAACATGGTGTCTAACCAGATCCTTACTCTGGATGGCATTACCCTGACCTCTAGTAATACTGTGAGAAATCTTGGAGTCATTTTTGATCAGGATTTGTCCTTCAATGCGCATATTAAGCAAATATGTAGGACTGCTTTTTTACATTTGCGCAATATCTCTAAAATTAGAAAGGTCTTGTCTCAGAGTGATGCTGAAAAACTAATTCATGCATTTATTTCCTCTAGGCTGGACTATTGTAATTCATTATTATCAGGTTGTCCTAAAAGTTCCCTGAAAAGCCTTCAGTTAATTCAAAATGCTGCAGCTAGAGTACTGACGGGGACTAGAAGGAGAGAGCATATTTCACCCATATTGGCCTCTCTTCACTGGCTTCCTGTTAATTCTAGAATAGAATTTAAAATTCTTCTTCTTACTTATAAGGTTTTGAATAATCAGGTCCCATCTTATCTTAGGGACCTCTTAGTACCATATCACCCCAATAGAGCGCTTCGCTCTCAGACTGCAGGCTTACTTGTAGTTCCTAGGGTTTTAAGAGTAGAATGGGAGGCAGAGCCTTCAGCTTTCAGGCTCCTCTCCTGTGGAACCAGCTCCCAATTCGGATCAGGGAGACAGACACCCTCTCTACTTTAAGATTAGGCTTAAAACTTGCCTTTTTGCTAAAGCTTATAGTTAGGGCTGGATCAGGTGACCCTGAACCATCCCTTAGTTATGCTGCTATAGACTTAGACTGCTGGGGGGTTCCCATGATGAGTGTTTCTTTCTCTTTTTGCTCTGTATGCACCGCTCTGCATTTAATCATTAGTGATTGATCTCTGCTGTCTTCCACAGCATGTCTTTTTCCTGATTCTCTTCCCTCAGCCCCAACCAGTCCCAGCAAAAAAAGGGAGTTTTTCCTTCCCACTGTCGCCAAGTGCTTGCTCATAGGGGGTCGTTTTGACCGTTGGGGTTTTTCTGTGATTATGTATGGCTTTTGCCTTGCAATATAAGCGCCTTGGGGCAACTGTTGTTGTGATTTGGCGCTATATAAATAAAATTGATTTGATTTGACTATACTTTATTAAATTACATGCCATGTATGACATTGTTCCAACAGTTTAACCAAATAATACACATCACATACCTTATTAAGTTCATCCTCAATGTTGCAGGGGTCCAGCCCTAGGCTCGGGTAGTGATCCTCCTTCACGTCTTTGATGATCCCTATCATCTGATGGTAGTCCTCAGTGCTGATCAGACTAATGTCAGTGAGGTTGATGTGGTGGGGGATCAGGCTTCCTTCAATTCCTCTTCCCAACAATGATACAATCTTGTTGGTGTTCCTGAGAAAACCGACATGTTAACATGAGTGAGTAGAATTAAACGGCACACTTAAATGTTAGACCCCATTAAACAAACAAACAAACAAACAAAAAAAAAAACCCATTAGTTTATCATCCTTGACATCAGAAAAAAGTGGTGAGGGACAGGCGGATTTTTATTTTATTTTTCTTAGAAACAGGCACATATATTTCAAACCTGAAAAATGACACATACAACACCTGCATACCAAGTGAGGTACTGAAAATATCAGATATTTTTTAAATAAATTTTGTTCCATGTTGATACAGTCAGTGTACTGCACACTTGTAATGTGATCATTTCGGCATGCGGGCAGGGATGACAAACTAATATTTTTAAAAACAAAAATAAATAATTCTTCTGACTGAATTTTTTTTCATGGCTAAATCATAAGCTGTTCACAGTCTGCCCTTTTATAATAATAATAATAAAAAAAACTTTTGCGGTCATGTCCTAGTGTTTAAGGTAAAACAAGATGGAGACGCCTAGGAAAACCACAAATTGTTCTCCTGCTGAACAAGATTATATTTCGCTCTCTAACCTTTGCCACTCTTTTCTAATGCAGCATGATATTATAGAAAGATTTTAACCTACACATTATTTGAATACTTCAGGATAAACACATTAAAGGGGATTGGGGGGAGTGTTTCTCTTTTTTGGTCAAAGTGGACCTTTGTCAGCAGGGGTCTGGGGAGAATTTGGGGGTTTTGATGTCCAGGGTTGCAGTGTGGAGGTTTTTTTTGATGACTATTTTCTCACCCAAATACTCTACACCTCCAATTTAGTTATACTGGTTAATGTGTGTTGCATTTGTATCTTCTTTTTCACATTTTCTTTGCCTTTAACCAAAATTGATATCACAACCTATATGTTTGTTTGTTGAGATTACTAACCACAAGAGCTGTAGTCATCTTCATATTTTTCACTTCCCTCATTCCAACTAACCTGATTTTAAAGCTAGAACCCCAAACAGACTCAGTAATACCTGAGCTTAGACATTACATTAAAAAAGATATTGCTTCACATCCCACTTTAGTATGACGAAAAGCTAAATTAACCCACTTTAGTTATGATGAAAAGCTAAATTAACTAAACTTATTTTGATATGGCTCATCAATTAAACTTAGTTCAGAACTATAGCAAAACGTAGGGCCAGAGTAATACTGATATAAACATTTTAGTTGGTAAAATTATTATCATTATTATAAGTAGTATGAAAAATGGCTTCAAAAGTGGACCTTTAAGGAAGGGGTGTATATGGTCGCACGCCAACCCTCCTCCACAACACCCTCTTCCTTCTCGATTCACCCCTGGTTTGCAGTCTCTGAGCAGGAACAACCAAGAATTTGTGTATTTTATGTGGAAAGCATGACCTGATTGAGAGGTAAGAAGGTTTTATAAGGGCATTTTATGAGTATTTCGGGGGGAAAGGTGTTTGTGTTTGCTGTTATGTGTCAGGGACCTGCAGATGCATTTTTTGTTTAACTACAGGACACACACAGAGACACTCAGAAGCAGACTTTGAAAGAAAATAAAGTTTAAAAAATGTTTGTAAAACTCTGCAGGAGGAAAAGGAGGGGGGCGGTATTGCGAGCAGAGCAGAGACTTGCTGACGGCAGCAAGAGAAGAACAAACACACACACACACATACCACAGAGGCACAAACAGAAACATTCTAAAAATCACCAATCACAACAAAGCTGCCTCAGGTACTTCACACAAGTATGGTCTAACCTTACCAACCCCCACAGCAAGCACACAGGCGCCAGTGGTAAGGAAAAAACTCCCTCTGATGATCTGAGGAAGAAACCTCAAGCAGACCAACTCAAAGGGGTGATCCAGTGCTTAGGCCATTCTAACGGTTATAAGATTTTGCCAAAGTTTTACAGAACAGAACATAACACAACAAAAGATGATTTTGATGAGAAGTCCATGCAGGCATTCAGTCCACAAGCAGGAGTCATCCATCATGCCATTCAGTCGGCCTGTTCTCGTGGCAGAGTCCGTTCCATGTTCTACATCCATTTCAGAAATTATGCAGTCGTCAAATCCAGTACATGACGTCATCTGCACTTTGGACAGAGAGAATAAAGCAGAATCAGTCGGCAGAAAACTATGCCTAAGGTAAAATTAATCTTGTGTCTATCCTTGGTTTTTCATCCAGGATGGCATCAACATGAATTTGGCAGCCCAACTGACAGAATTTAATCCCTGCAAGTGTTGCAACTGCGTTCATTCCTCAGAATCCCAGTAAATTAAGTTCTTTCAGCTTTTCCCTTTTCACTTGGGGTCAACACAGCCAACCATATATGGACCCGTTGTTGATTTGGGCAAGTTTTATGTCACATGCCCTTCCTGACGGAAAACTCCATATTTCATGGAGAATCCTGACGAGTGGCGTTTGAACCACAGCTTCTGGAAGCAAGTGCACTGACCACAGAGGAAGTCCCAAAGGAAAAACTTTTAAAATCATAAGACACAAAGGTAGAGAAAAAACAACAAAAGCCTAACTGAATCTATAGTCTGGAATTTACACGCGGACACAAAGAAGTCCACAAAAACATCTGCCCCCCTCCAACACACACGCACGCACGGCACAACACACACACACACACACACACACACACACACACACACACACACACACACACACACACACACACACACACACACACACACACACCACACACACACACACACACCACACAACACACCACACAGAATTCTTCTGGCAAAAGAAACAGAATTTTTTGACTTTCAGCTTCCATGATGGCAACCCACAACTTCCACACATTATGAGCATGCATACTGAGTGTGAGGAAGCCAACGCGGACACCGAAAGTCTTTCATGGCTGGATAATTGTGTTAAAAACAAAAAAAAAAGAAAAGCTGATTGTTTTTACTATTCAGCATTCTTTCTTACTTCTGGTCCTGTCACTGTCAGCTGGTATCAATGCATCATTTGTTGTGAAGGCTGGTTTTTGTACGCTTCTATGTGTCGTCTCTGTGTGCATGTTTATCTACAATAGTGGTTCTGAGAATGTGCTCGTTCCAATAAACAACAATAATTCCAACTATGGAATCGGTTTTAATTTTATTCTTGCCTGTCCCCGTCTTTGTGCCCATAGTTACTCACTACACAATAATCAAATAAAATAAAAGGCAGACGACAATTAAGCACCACAAATAAACACTAGACACAGTGGTCCCCAGGACCCTGCCGTGAGCATCAAGGCTTCACTATAGGCCTGTTTGTCTGTTAAAAGAAGCCAACATGGCCCAAATACAAGAGGTTCTCTCCTCATTGGTTTCTCTCAAAACCTAAAATTTCAGAGGTGAATAAGCAGTAGTGTTGATGGAGTTATGGAGCTCCATTCACTGACTCCATTAATCAGGAATGTCAATTACAAATTTACGTGAACTCCACTGAAGGTCAACTTGATTTTTTACAGATATAATACTGTATTGATAAAGAACTATTTAAACCAGTAACACTGTGAAAAATTATATGATGTGCCACAGCAGATCAACAACATTCAAGCACTCGTAGCTGTGCCTGTCTTAGCATTTAGCTTTTAGCATGAAACAGAGAAACAGGCATAAGCTGAGAACTTGAGCAGCAACACTGACCACAATGGTGTAATTCTTTCTTCATGCTCCCTCTCACAATTACTCACTAAGAAGGAAAATAGTAATTACAACTTTCCTCATGATCAGATTGATAGTGATTTTCTCGTTGATGCCATAGATCTGGCTCATCGGAAAAGTAAGAAGCTAATGTAGCTATTATGAAAGCATTTGTCATTACAGATTCCTTCATCAGGTGAATTGGGAAGTGCTTGTAGAACGTGAACATAAAATCAAGTCTCCACATAATTTTGCATGAAAACTGAGTAAATAACATGACTTCTAAAGGCTATTAGGGTAAATTTGAGTGTGATCTGATCATCACTCGTCACTCTAAACACCCCATAATGGTCTACTTATTTTCTTATCGAATGTGGACAAATGGGGCTTCAAGACTGATACATTTACATGTGAAATTTTGCAGATTTACAGCCAAATGACATGCCTGATTAATCTGATGCATTCCCTTGCTGAAGCCCAGCTCCCACATACATGATTTTGACCGGGGTTGAGATGACGAGTTCCCATAGTCAGCTATGACTAGCTAGCACCTGAATACTCAACTAATTTTCTTCGGTCCAAGTAGTCAGGTAATTCAGATTTTCTTGCAGAGACTTTTTCACCAAGGTCAAGCAGGAACCAACACAGGCCAAGATCCACCAGCAGCCAGAACTCCTTTTACTGAAGGGTTTAGAATAAATAACTTGCCTCTAGTAGTACCACAAATACTATTTCTATGTAGTTCACTGTGTTAATGCCATACTTTCAACTTGTACTTCTACTGCTTAGACTTGATCTTTGCGCAAGTACGAGTGCAGACTGATACTTACTGTAAAACACATTTGCTGTTCATGATGTTGGCTTTGAAGCCGAGCACTGCAAACACCACCAGGGTGGCCAGAACTGAGGTGAAGAAATTAATAAAAGACACCAAAACTGCATCAAAGTGGCAGTTGTTGTCCCGCTTGTTGTAGCTGGAGAAGGCGATGACACCGCCGAAGCCGAGGCCCAGGGCCGAAGAAACCTGCGTGGCTGCCTCTCGCCACACTTGGGATCTGCCAGATCTCCAACTAAAACAACGAATAATTAAAAGGCCGTTAATTTGATTTGAAGGAGTCACCGTATACATCTTTCAGTAACATAATGAGATCACCAGGTGATTTCTATGTGCATGTTACTGAATTGTAGGGCAATTGGGGATGCTTACACCCCCGTCAAATAGCCAGAATCACGCAGAGTGGCGTCAGACTTATGAATTGGCGCACATCCGAAAGATGCCAGATTTCAGTCTCAAAATGTTCTGACAGCCATCTGCGGAAGTCAAAACAGTTGGTTAAAATCGGGCCAGCGGCCCTGAGTGTGATGCACATGTTCAAAACTCTCCGGGCACCATCGAGATGAGACACCTATCCGACAGAGGTGATGTGTTATCTGAGGAACCTGAACCGCAATTTCCATATTCCTGATGATGGCAAACGGGATCCCGAAACGATTTGAGGGGCATCTGAGGGAATCTCGAGATAGATCTGGCACCGCAAAGGCCTGTCGGTATGACCTGCACGTGCCACGTATAATAATGTCCACACCCCGGAGCGCAAAGGAACCTGTTGACAATGTATGTGGCACACTTCATCACGATAATTATTATGAATTAATTATTATCATGTACAGTGAATGTGAACAGCAGCTATCAAACCGAAGCTCCGTGCGCTAATGTATGCACACTACCGCAAATACGAAAGGCTATTATATCCACAATAGACCTACAGTACAGATATTTGTCATTCCTTCCATGGGTGATGTAAATAATGTGAACTATTGTCTCCCATCATAACACAGGCAGGAGCGCCTCTCCATGGTGACAGTACGCGTCATTGCACGCGCTAGGCTAAATGTTCATCTTCTAACTCTGGAGGATATATAACATGGAACTTGTGCCAGGTCGTTACACTATTAACAACCATACATCTTTCCTCCAACATCGGTCCAGGGGTGTTTCACAGTTTGGACGTGGACATGAAGCCGGGACAGCAGCCTGCAGTTAAAATCCTCTCACCTAAAAGAAAGAAAAAAATCATTCCAAGTGACAATCCAACCACCACGGTGTCCAGAGTTGCTTGTGCTCCTGAAGTGGGCAAACAGGAAAAAAGAAAGTTCCTGGAATGGCGCTCCATTTGAGGGACTGTATGGCTCAATGCCAGCAAACTTTGCAGCGAGGCTGTCCAGTGGTAGGCGCGTTATGCATATACACACACACACACACACACATGGCTGAGTGATCATTACAGCCCCACGCAAGTGTGCTGAGCACACATGCGCGTGAGGAAAACAGTACTCCGGTCTGCCATCCAGACATTTGGAGATCGGGCAGTCTGCAGCGCCTTTTATGGCCATCTGACAGCAGTCTGTGTCGTCTACATACACTCTGGATGCGATCTGACAGGTGTGGACGAGGCAGTCCGTCTGCACTCCGACACTGCAGACCACGCCTCTTTTACTACCGACTGCGTTGGATTATGGCAATATTTGCCATGTTGGGCATGCTTCCGGCATATTCTTGCTGTGTGTGACGGGGGCCTTAAGACTAAACCCCAAACATATGGATAAGACCTGATTCCGCACAATATGACCCCTTTAATTTGTTAATGCAATATTACTGAAGGAATACATTTACATAAGCCTGCACTGTATCACATACAATAAAATGTGGTAACAAATATAATATTGACATTAAGTATTTGAACATGACAGCGCATAACAAGGCACACTCATGTGTGCACAGTCCCCACCGATAACTTGTGCAGAAAGCTCTTGGTGAAACCTGATCATACTCACAGTTGAAAACTTGTGAGATACACTCATTTATGATACCAAATTCAAATTCAGTGACTATGCATGTACTGACACATGCACACACACAGACGAAGAACAATTCTATATCCCAATACAAGCCTGAGGGATAAAAAAACAAACACAAAAAACTTTACAGCTGCTGGGGTAATAAATTTACAATTAATCAATACTCTGTTCAGTATAGTCAGTGGTCCTTAGAGACTTATACAATCAGCTCATCAAGCATTATCATCACCCATCATACAAGCAGTCATCCATTTCCTGGAATACATTCCAAAAAAAGTTGGACGGGTCAATTATCCTAATGATAAGGATGACCTCATCACAATCAGGTTTCTGGGGACAAGTCAGGGGACAAACACATGACCACCCTCCACGTCCTGAATGTGTCTTGAGTCTCATGTTAAATCAATTATTATGAAAATCAAACTGCAAGGTATGGATGGTAAATCTGTCAATGTAGACAGTTCTTATAAAGTCGGTGAGCATGCTGAAAGGAGACAAATGAGGGAAGGCACCAAGACAGCACTGAAGGAGTTATAGGGTGTCTGTGGTTGTGGTTGGAGACACTGTGCATAATGCAACTGATTTACACAGCTTTATGATAAACTGGTACAGAGGAGGATTTTCTTTAAAATGCAAAATTCTCAGTTGCAGTTTGCCAGAAAACAGATGTGAAACCAGGCCTAAAATGTGATCTCTTTTTGTGTTTTTACAATCCTCCTCTACTCCACTCAACATGAAGTTGTGAATGGGGATATAATGGCATTAGTCCCAGTTTCTCCACTCCTCTTGAAAGGAAGTTCTTTCTCCAATTTTTAAAACTATTAGTAAATTTGACTCTTGGCCAAAATGGACTGCCCCTCAATGTTTACGATCACAGTGACTAATGGCGGACCTCTACCAAACAATGCCTGCTATTTTTGTTCAGTATCTTGTGGTCTACCCCAAACCATCTTTCAAACCATGGTTCCTGTCAAAGTGTGTGAAAAATTAAGATTGTTCGACCTGCTAATGGGGTATCAACAGAGTTAAAAGATGAATGAGGTGCTTTTTATGTCTATGTGTCTGCAGACAGCAGATCCATTCTGCTTTTTCTCCACACAGATCTCTAGACTGAAGATGAGCAGCTCACTTCCATGTCCCCGTGCAGACGAAGCCATAGCCAGTCTGAAGATGTCAGTCGATGAGACAGAGCAGACACGTGACACGTGAGACTGTCTCTGCTCTGAAGAGGAGCCTCTCGTTGGTCGGTTATGTAAAGCCAGTAGCTCCTGTTTCCATGGTGACCTGAGCTGCTGATGAAAAGATTCCAGGAACCCAGCTGTGATTGGCTGGATGCTGATCAGGCACTGACCTATTACAGCACAGATTTGTGTTTTGGGGGAATTTTTGAGTCGATATGTGTTATTATCCTAGTCCTACATAACTGTGGGTCACTCCTTCACTGTCAGGACTCCATTAACAACAGCAACAACAAAAATGTTAATTTTACAGCACAGTACCTTTGGTGTGAACATGTGTTGAATCCCGTCGAGTGAGCCCTTAAGGAGAAGAGCTCGAACCAGGAAGCATATTAGGACGACGTATGGGAACACCGAGCTGAAGTACATCACCTACAAGGAAACAACAGCAATTGTTACAAATTACCACACACAAGACAAATATGCAGCTGTTTCTGGGTACAACCCCAAACTAAACAGGGTTCTAGCTAGCGCAAACCTGCGTTACGGCCCGTTACGCTATAATTTTGGACCGTTACGCTTATTTTGGACCGTTACCATTTTCAATACAGCATCTGTAATCAACCGTTTCTGCAGCACGACTCCAGTTTGAAGCGTGAATCGAAGCATTACATTGCTTCGATTCAATGGCTCGTGGCTCTTTGATTCACTGCTCTTCAGAAGCGGTAAGTCTGCTTCTTAACCCCTCTGGAAGTCATTAAAATATCATGAGTCACTTTTGTGTGGATTAAAGTCACTAACTGGGACTCTTGTCTTGTTGCAGTTGAGAAACGAGAATCGTCCTCCGTTCCGTTGTCACAGCTTTAAACGCTACGCGGCTCTCTGCTGAGACAGAGTCTGCTGGGAATTAATAACGTCAAAACGAATCGCCGCTTTAAATAAAACGACACCTCTTACAAACGTTGCAATACAGACAATAAACTACAATTGACTAAAACGTTTTTTCCTCCCAAAATGAGACGTCCTGCATTCTTTAGAAACCTGACCTGCACCGCCAGCTGCAAGAGCTCAGCTCATAAGTATGGAAAGACATTCATGCCAATAATAATAATGTCTGAAAGGAAATGCTTTTGACAAAACTAACAGATTTTATTTCTGTTTATGTCCAGAGATCAAGGATCCACCATGTAGAGTTTATTATGTCCAGAGTTTAAGGATCCAGTAACCAATTTCATATTTATTTACTTTAAGACTCAATAAAATGTTGTTCAATTTCAATTTAATCAGCTTATAAAGTGCCAAATTACAACAAATCCGTCTCAAGGTGCCTCACACAGAACAGTTCAACATAAAAAATTAAAATAAATAAATAAAAAATTCAAATACCTAATTAAAAACAGAAGTAAAAGAATAAAACATAACAAAATAAAAACTACTCATAAGAAAGAGAATAAAAATAGGTTTTAAGTCTTGACTTAAAAATGTCCACGGACTCCGACTGCCTCACTGAGGGCCATTGAGGGCCATGTACTGGCTAACCCAGAATGAGATTGCCCACTCAACAAACTTCCCGAGCCTTCTGGACATGATGAAGGGACTTGGGCTGTCATACCTGGCTTTTCCCCTTTGGGTACCCCTAGAATGGCCAATTTTTACCCTTCCGCACCCCCCCGGTCACTTCGCTCCCTCGACATTACCACTATGCTAAAATTTTATCCTAGCTAGAACCCTGCTAAATTTTTTCTAATGATGTTCAATCAATTACACATGCACCTGGACACAGTTTTTGTGGCACTGCCACGATGGATTTGGAAAAAAAAAAGAAAAGAAAAGAACAACGATGTGCTTGTAGTAGAAATTTTCAGCTTTAATTCAATGGGGTAAACTATATACACGCACAGTATTGAACATGTCAACATTTTTCTCAGTAAATAATATATTTCTAAAGGTGCCATTGACATGAAATTTTCATCAGATGTTGGTAATAACCCAAGTATTCCATACATACAAAGAAATCAAACCATAGATGTCCATGAATTCAATTATGTGTAGTAATGTGAAATGACACAGGGAAAAATATTGAACACCTGAAGAAAGGGAGGTGTAAAAAGGCAAGGAATGCCAAGACACCAGCTGAAATCTATCAGTAATTAGAAAGCAATCCTGCCCTTTGTCAGTGCAAATTAATATCAGCTGGTTCAGTCCCAACTGGTGGCCCATAAAAAGATGATTGATAACCAAGGTGTCACACAAGAAACATCTAATGATGGGTAAAAGCAAAGAGCTCTCTCAAGATCTTTACAACCTTATTGTTGCAAAACAAACAAACAAACAAACAAACAAAAAAAAAACTGATGCTATTGGTTACAGAAGGATTTCTATACTTCTGAATGTTGTAGTGAGCACTGTTGGGCCATAATATGAAAGTGGAAAGAGCATCAATTCACCATAAACTGGCTACAATGAGGTGACAGAGGACTGAAGAATTATCAGAAGAGTTGTCCAAGAGCCAAGGACCACTTCAGAGTACGAGTACATACATTTATGTACTCGCTGATACTGCGTACCGATACGAATACTTAATGATACATTACAGTTTTATGATGACTTTGAAATCATGTTTTATTCATCAGTTGTTCCTTACTTTTTGACTGTAACTTCTACCAATATTATTTGCTTTGTTTTTATTCACAATTATAACAATTACATTTATTTCACTTAAAAAACATAACTTCACTTTTTGACTACAAAAAATTGTCCTTTCACACACACACACACACACACACACACACACACACACACACACACACACACACACACACACACACACACACACACACACACACACACACACACACACATATATTTGAATGCAGTTGAGAAACAATACTAATACATATTTTTTTGACCCGCTTTAATTTCAGTAAAAATCTGAGAAATAACCATTAATTAAAGTGTCAATTCAAGAGTTGCTGGGCCTCCAAGCAGTAACAGGACAGGAGGCCTGAGTCAGCCGCAATAAACTCATATACACTCAATACACTCACATGTGGTTTTACGGGATTGCCAGCAGGGTGTAGCCGCACCGACAGTGACTGCTTAGGGCTGAGTCACATACATACCGTCGATGATTCAGAGACATTCGGTCACCGACATGGCAGCCTGTGTGCAGCTGTGAATGATATCCTAGCTCAGAGGTCTTCAACTCATTCCAGAAAGGGCTGAGGGGGTGCAGGTTTTCTTTGCACCCACTCCACTGGGTGATTTCACTAATTAACACCACTTTGAACAGATGGAATCAGTTAATCGGTGAAATCAGCCGGTGGAGACGGTGGTTGCAAAGAAAACCTGCACCCTCTCTGTGCTTTCTGGAATGAGTTGAAGACCTCTGTCCTACCTTATAATTCAAGCCAAGCAGAATAAACTGATAGCTGCTCAGTTTTGTGCTCAAAGGCACAAGAACAGGCTTCTAATGTGTGACTCCGTTGAACATAGAAACTATTTTTGTGAGTGTATGTGTTCACCTTAATAAAAGTTTTACCAAAGAAACTAGTCACCAGAAAATTAGACGGGAGAGCTCAGTGTCCTAAGGACCACAATTACACGACAGCCTGTAACAATCTAATCCATCCAAATTCAGGAATATCATTGAAATCACATGCACACAAAAAGCAAGAAAACACTGGCCTACTATAGCCTACTTATCCTTCATATGAATATGGATTTGGTAGACTCTGAAATAAACTGTCCACATGCACTGGAATCAATCATTTTTGTGGGCTGGGCTCCTCCCCACCCGTGATATACGTATTTATTGTTTTACACTGGTTTACAGAAATAAATGTAAGTTTGGTATTCCTTGCATTGCTGTTTGCTGACAGCAGTACGTGTCTTTTTTCAACAACTATAAATGTTGTTAAAACAACCTGGTGTATCATTTAAATGTGTAAATATGTTCTATTATATCACAAACCATCATACAAAAAGTTCTATAGCTATAGCTAGAATATTTCTTTGATTTTGAACTAATCAAAGATACGAACGACATATAAAATTTGGGGTTTTCTACCATTTTAAGGCCTTTGTGGAAGGCAGATCACACTAGATACACCAACACTGCCAACATGTCCAAATTCTACATCAAAAGCTAGCCAGGCATGATCAGTTCCAAAAATTTCCAAAGGCTGTAACTTCAAATGTTTGCAAGATACAGACCTAATATTTGGCATTTCTCCATAACTGTGTAATAGGAATAACATATCAAACTGACAGAACAGAACTGAGGAGCCTCTGGGTGACTTGAGATGGAATGGCCCTAATGGAAAGCAGAATGAGAAAACAAACTTGTTTCTTTATCAGCTTGTGTGTATTTCACTCAACATAGTTACAATTTAATTTTTTTCCCATGTCTCTCAAGTAAACATTCTCTCAAATACAAAGTTAAATAAAACTTTCTGTTTTTCTGCTTGCTGGTGAACCTCTACAGCCACTTCCTCCTCCCATGCTGTTTTAATGTATGTGCATCTGAATCACACCATTTGAGTGGTTTCTTCAAGCGTGTGGTACGGACCTAACAGTGTGTCAGCAAAAAGTGCGGACACTATAGTGAACACATACACGTACCAACAAACAGTGTGCCTTCACCTTCTTTTTATTTATGGCCATTGGAATGACATTTAAGACCAATAATACAATACCCAAAAGTGAAGTTAAAAAACAACAAAAAAAAAACAACAACAACAACAAATATTAAACTCAAAATGTGCGTACTGAACCAGACTGAAGGACAGATGGTATTTGTCAGATGTGGGACGAAGTCACCATCAAGTCACTCTCAAGTAATCAATCAGCAAGTTCCAAGTCAATTCTCAAGTCATAATGACCACCAATTGTTTGCAAGCTGACTTGAGACTTGACTAGGGACTTGCAGATTGATAACTTGAGAATGACTTGACAGTGACTTCATCCCACCTCTGGTATTTGTACTGCATAAAACATTTACTTTATAAGCAATAAGTTGGAATATATATAGTCTTTTCATTGTCTGCAATATCTGACGATATTGAACTTTTTCATGATATTGTAATTTGCTGAGATGCACTGTGGTTTTATTTCCGCTCATGCTACCTGTATTCTTGGACAAGACATTTAGAGCTGTAAATGGGTACCAGCCTGGAAGGGGGAAGTAATCTGCAAGAGACTGATGTCCTGTCCAGGAGACTGTCACTTCATGTTATGGTTTCTAGAGATAGGTTGATGGGCATCAGAGCCTACCCTTACCAAAAAATAGTACTGATAAGTATATAAAAAGTAAACTGGAAGCATACTTGAAACATAGTTGCATGTACTACTTTTTGGTAAGGGTATGTAGGACTCAGGTCTATTGTACTTCCTCTAATGAGTTCCAGATCTATTTTTAGTTTTAACAAAATTGTTTTTCAGTCAGGTGTTGACAAGTGAACTTTAGATGTGGTAGATATCTGATCACTGCCGTATGAATGTTCAACGTCACCAAAATTCAGTAAAAACAAACATTCTAGTAAATACAGTAAAACAAAATTGGAAATTTGTATATTGTGTCAATGATGGAATTTGATCACATTGCATCACATTAACTGAAACTTTTATTTCAAATGTTCAAACATTCCTATTTCAAAATAATAATAAAATGTGATTCCCCCCCCCCCCCCAACTTCACTTAAAAAAGAAGCAATTCTAAAGCTCATTTTCTTGATTTCTTTGTTGGTAGATTGTCTGGAACATGACAACACAAACACAGCTGCCAAAACGAAAAGATATGCAAAAACCTGAATAAACAACCAAATAATAATTTGCAGACCACACAAGACAAATGATGTACTTTTTAAAAGGGATCATATATTTTTCTGATTTAAAATTATTTACATGCGTTTGATCTTTATCATTTGTTAAAAAGTTCCAATCACAGTGATTTTTAGCTTTCCCAGATGAACGTGCCTGATTCTACCTGCAGGTGGATTGCCATCTTCCTGAAGGATAGGAAGCAGCACGTGAGGCTGGGGAAGAATGTCTCGGACTCCCGGATCACCAATATCGGTACTCCTCAGGGCTGTGTCCTCTCTCCTCTGCTTTTCTCCCTGTACACCAACTGCTGCACCTCTGATCACCAGTCTGTCAAGCTTATCAAGTTTGCAGATGACAAACTTATCGGACTCATCTCTGATGGGGATGAGTCCGCCTATAGGCTGGAGGTCCAACGACTGGTGTCCTGGTGCAGCTATAACAACTTGGTGCTGAACATTGAGAAGACAGTGGAGATTATTGTGGACTTTAGGAAGAACACAGTCCCTCTCCCCTTCATTACCCTGGCAGACACCCCCATCACCATAGTGGACACCTTCTGTTTCCTGGGAATCACTCTAACCCAGGACCTCAGGTGGGAGTCCACCATTACCTCTGTTGTCAAGAAGGCCCAGCAGAGGATGTACATCCTGCGGCAGTTGAAGAAATTCAACCTGCCAGCAAGGATCATGGTGCAGTTTTACACTGCCATCATCGAGTCCATCCTCACCACTTCCATCACCGTATGGTACGCTGGAGCCACCACCAGGGACATACAGAGACTACAGCGCATTGTACGCTCTGCCGAGAAAGTGATTGGCTGTAACCTTCCATCTCTTCAGGACCTGTACACCTCCAGGACACTGGGGCGTTCAGGTCGGATCAGAGCTGATCCTTCTCACCCTGGATATAGCCTTTTTGACCTCCTCCCCTCAGGCAGGAGGTTACGGTCCCTTCGGACCAGAACCTCCCGCCAAAAGAACAGTTTTTTCCCCTCTGCTGTTAGCCTCCTCAACAAGAACCTTTAGAACTCTACATTGTTGCTATCACCACCATTTATCACCATTTATCATCACCATTTATTTATCTTAGCTCATACATTCTGTACATTTTGTAACATTGTTATAGTGTAAAGTTTTATTATATATTACTTGTTTTACTGCTCTATTTTATTTTTTATTTTAGCACCAAGTACCGCAGCAATTTCCTAATGTTGTGAACTTGTTCACTCATACGGCAATAAAACTTTTCTGATTCTGATTTTGTTTGTGGATGAATTGTCCTATTTGGGATCTATAAACTTGTCTTTACTGAATCTGGATCTAATAAAGGCCACAAATAAACCCTGATGTGAATCATCATAATGAAACATCTGGATGTTACTGAAATATCAGAATTATCTAGAAAGAGCTGTAATGTTAACATAACCTTTGTGGATCTTCTGCTGTTTTACGACTTTGTATAAAAACAACAACAAAGTTATCTGTGGTGAACGTCCCCTGCATTTAATTCTTGCTTGATGTAAATATTTAAGGAAATTCATTGTTTTTACGAACGGAACATGCACTGAAATCAATCACTTAAAGGAGAACTGCTGGCTTCTCATCACAGAATCTGAGTACGTTCACATACATTGACAGCCTGCAGCAGCCGTGCACGGTGACAGGTCTTTAAAGACAAAGATAAGATGAAGAGGCTTTTTTGTAGCATCACTGTCAGGCTGGATTTACCCTCCTGGTGTCGCAGCCGGACAGTCCGCCCCTAAGAATTGGTCTGCCCTGCCTCCACTGCGCATGCGTCATTTTGGAGCTTTGAGACAGTCTCTTCACCCAAAGTGATCAAATGGATTTATGAGATTATTAACCACCAGATGACAAGGTAAAACCTCTTAAATCATTCCAAAGTCAGTTTTAAGCAGAAACTAGGCTGTTTTAAGCAGAAACCGGGCAATACTTGGTGACGCTTTGAAATGAGCGACGCGCAGTGAACGTATCAGCTAGCAGCTCGTGTAGCTGCGGCGCTCTGATCACTTCCTCCGTCTTTTATGATGAAATAATGCTGAATTTATGTGGAAATGATTGTTGTACAAAAGCTTCAGATATCTGTCGCTGAGATAGATGATGACTGGAGTGCAGTTTTAAGCAGAAACAAAGTGATAATCAGTGAATTGCGGCTGATGACGCATGCGCAGTGAAGGCAGGGTGGACCAATTTTTAGGGGGGACCGTTTGGTCTGCAACACTGGCTCTGGGCTCTTGTTTTAGAACACAGCAGTGGCCTTGGTTGACACAAAGCCAACAGACTACTGCCTGTCTACCTTCTGTCAGTGATAACTGGATATTTGCTCCTTTTACTGCTTCTGTTACAAGCAGGAAGAAGATATTGACAGACATCATGTACTTCTTGGAAAGATCATGTTCTAAGAGCTACAATAACTTTTTTTCTTCCACCCACACACTGATTAAAAAAAAGTTTTCCCATGGACACAGAAAGGCGTGTCAGTTTTGATGTTCTTAGTATCAATGCTCTGAGGGATTACTGAAAGCTGTGTTTTATTAATGTGAATTATACAGTGTGAAATGGCTCTGCCCTCCAGTGCCTGCCAGCCCCCTTTCTCAACAATAAACCAAGCTAAAAGCGCGGGTATAGCCATGGTAACCAAAGTGGTCTGATCCCTCCCATAGCCACACACAAATCACAGAGAAACACAGATTGTGGTCATTAATATTCTTTTGTGCCACATGGTACTGATGATGCTTCAAAGATTCTTGAAACTGCCCCCGTCAGGCCAGCCGTACTTTTGCCAACTGAAAAGGCCACACACACACATCAGGTGTTTGGCGGATGACCATCTGGCTCACTGTAAAGCCAACCACCAGCTTTGGCGGCGCAGATGTTCCTGAAAATGACTGCTTACTTCTTTGTAACTAAAAAGCTTTTCGTTCAGTGATTTGAGAAAAACTGTCATGATGATCACAATGACTAAAGTTCCAAAGCAACAGGATGCAGCAGTGTTGAAAATCAAAGTGTGTATGATGCTGCAAATCTTAAAGCACACACTAGAGAAAGCATCCATCTTGTTTTGTCTGTGTGTTGTGTGAAACAGAGAAAAGTAAAGAGCAGACAGCTGCTGGGATCAGACCTGAGCTCAGGACAATGTGTGCGGATCAAAAGCACGTCGACACATTCAGCTTTCCCACGCAGTCGCAAGCAACTCAGAGCCCCACTGCACCGCTGTCAGATACCTTCTGCACAGAGGAGACCTAAACTTGACATGAAGTTGCTACATCATACAAAGGTGTTAGGTTTGCTGTTTGTTTATTTTTCAACAGGATATTACATTTTCATGAACATGTGGATACAGGTGGAGTATGAAAAAATAATAATAAAAAGAGCAATCTGAGATTTCCAACATCTGCCAATCACTGTCTGAATGGACTTTTATAAGTTTTTATTTCAACATGTTATTTGTCTGTTGTACAATTACACTGAAGTTGGGACATTGAGAAAAATGTAAATAAAACAGAATACAATGATTTACAAATCCTCTTCAACCTATAATCAATTGAATACACCACAAAGACAATATATTTAATGTTCAAACTGATAGATTTATTGTTTTTTTTTGCAAAATATTGCTCATGTTGAAATGGATGCCTTGCAACATGTTTCAAAAAGCTGTTTACCACCTGTGTTACATCACCTTTCCTTCTAACAACACTCAATGGGCCTCATGTATCAACGTTGCGTACGGCGATATTTGAGTGTATACGGGGTGTACGCCAAAATGGCTGCGCTACTTGGCATTTATCAATGTGGGTCGTTGGCGTACGCTGCGCTGAAAATATACACCAGGTCGAGAGGGTGGCGGTAAATTATACACCAAAATGAACCAGCGCTGGAATCCACATAAAATGAAGATGATCAACATGATAAACAGTGCCATTACACAAATCAATGCATATGTTACATAAATAACACTTTCCTGATTATACTACATAATAATCAATACAAATCCCGCCTTTGCGGGATTGTTATGGAGCATGATCCGTGGCCACAGCGCAGACTGCAAAGAAAGCACTGCTCGCCTTTTTCTCCAGACTTTGAGCCTGGAGCCAGAGCAGCGCTGAGCTTAACTTCATGTGGTGTGATCGTTTTAGACTATGAAATTGATAATAACAACTGTAGTTTCGTCATTCCCCTAATTCGCCCGTACTGCAGCCAGGTTTTGTCGTCTCCATTCGGTTGTCACAATAAAATAAATACAGAAATAAATTTAAAAAATAAAGAAATCTGACAGATTAGGCGTTGTCTATTAATTGAGCGAGCAAATATCCACATGTCAAGAATATTGACATGTGAAAAGAGAATACAGTGGTCCCTCGCTATAACGCTGTTCACCTGTCGTGGCCTAGGAGTCTTGCGGAGTATTTAGTCCAATTTTGCATGCCTTTTTTTTACAGTGTTCTGCGTATCTGTTTATAAGAATCTTGTTGCCCAGAAGAGAAAAGAGCGCCAATAACTACTCATAACAGTGTTTGTCACATGGAAACAAACACCTGCTGCAGCGAGATGTGAGTGGGAAAAGGCACAGCGTCAGGACGCAGAGGTCCGATCTGTGAAATACTGGTCAGTCACTACTAATAATTTCTTATGTGTCCAACCTCGTTCGTTGATCGTTAAAATTAATTTGTTAGTTCTAAATGCCATCATAATTATTTATAGGAAAACGTTCTATTTTTATTTCTCAAACAAATGTTTGGGCCTGAAAACAGTTTGGTATTATTTTCCTACTAAGGTTTGAACTTTGAGAGTGTTTACACATGAGAGAAAAGTGAGAAAATGTTCATGCCTGATTGAGAAAAGTGTATAAAGTGTGTAGTGAGGGGTTTTACAGCTTTGAAACGTCTATAATAATTGTAAAAAATAACGCTGACTACGTCGCGGTTTCGCGTATTACTGGCTATTTTTGAGAACATAACTCCAGCGATTAATGAGGGACCACTGTAACACTTTATTGATTATATACTACAAAACAATTGATACGACGGCCGCTTTTGACGCTGTATTGGCACGCGTCGTGATTGGTGGAGTTCTTTTTCATTGCCGTCTTTCCGGCTTCCATGTCGTAAAATGAGGGTGTGTCTGAAGCAGAGTCTGAATATTTATGGGCGTGTTTATTATAATTACGATCGTTTCCACCCGCTGCATTTATCAAGATCACGTCAGGCGTATGCCAGAAATGGGCAGGTGCGCACTGCTTGATACATGTCACGGCGACTTTGGTGTATTTCAAGTTTACGCCGTAAATTTATGCCACAAGTGCGCAACATTGATACATGAGGCCCAATAAGTGTTTGGGAACTGAGGACACTAATTGTTGAAGCTTTGCAGGTGGAATTCTTTCCCATTCTTGCTTGATGTACAACTTCAGTTGTTCAACAGTCCGGGGTCTCCATTGTCGTATTTTGCACTTCATAATGGTGCTTTTCCTCTTTTGTCCGGAGGACACAACATCCATGATTTCCAAAAACAATTTGAAATGTGGACTCATCAGACCACAGCACACTTTTCCACTTTGCGTTTGTCCATTTCAAATGAGCTCAGGCCCAGAGAAGGCGGCGGCGTTTCTGAATGTTGTTGATGTATGTCTTTCGCTTTGCATGGTAGAGTTTTAACTTGCACTTTAGGATGTAGCGACGAACTGTGTTAACAGACAATGGTTTTCTGAAGTGTTCCTGAGCCCATGCGGTAAGATCCTTTACACAATGATGTCGGTTTTTAATACGGTGAAGCCTAAAGGATCGAACGTCACAGGCATTCAATGTTGGCTTTTGGCCTTGCCGCCTACATGTAGAAAGTTCTCCAGATTCTCAGAATCTTCTGATTATATTATGGACTGTAGATGACGGCATCCCTAAATTCCTTGCAACTGAACATTGAGAAACACTGTTCTTAAACTGTTGGACTATTTTTTCACAGAGTTGTTCACAAAGTGGTGATCCTCACCCCATCTTTGCTTGTGAATGGCTGAGCCTTTTGGGGATGCTCCTTTTATACCCAATCATGACACTCACCTGTTTCCAATTAGATGTTTTTTGACCATTCATCAACTTTCCCAGTCTTTTGTTCCCCCGTCCCAACTTTTTTGAAATGTGTTGCAGGCATCCATTTCAAATTAGCAAATATTGCACAACAACAACAACAACAACGTTTATCAGTTTGAATATTAAATATCTTGTCTTTGTGGCGTATTCAATTACAAATCATTGTATTCTGTTTTTAATTTACATTTTACACAACGTCCCAGCTTCATTGGAATTGGGGTTGTAATTGCCTTTTAATGCTCTTCTATTGTCATTTTAATTACCTCCGCCAAGGAGGTTATGTTTTCGGTCACGTTTGTTGTTTGTCTGGCTGTCAGCAGGATAACTCCAAAAGTTTTGACGGATTTTGATGAAATTTTGTGGAGTAGTGGTTGGAAATGACAAGAGGAACAAGTGATTACATTTTAGTGGTGATCCGGATCACGATCCGGATCACAATGCTAACGCGTTAGCATGTCTATGGCATTTTCAATGTTAAAACTTAGCATTAAGCAGTTGCAGCTGTCATCACGTTCGGGTGCATTTGTTTTCAAATTGTAATATTTCTTAAATTTATTTTTGTTGAAATTTTGTGGAGTGGTTGGAAATGACAAGAGGAACAAGTGATTAAATTTTAGTGGTGACCCGGATCACGATGCTAACACGTTAGCATGTCTATGGCATTTTCAATGTTAAAAGTTAGCATTAAGCAGTTGCAGCTGTCATCACGTTCGGGTGCATTTGTTTTCAAATTGTAGTATTTCTTAAATTTATTTTTGTTTATATATTAATAATCTAATGATTATTATATACAATTTTAGAGAAAGAGACAAAAAGAAATAGATCACTGTGCCAAGGAGGGAATCTCTTTAGGGTCAGTGACCCTATGGCCTTGTTTAGAGAAGTGTTTCATAAATGTTAAAAAATGAATATATTTGCAGTTTAGTTGACTAATAAATTGAATTTTGTCTCTTATTTGTTTTTGTCTATAAGCACGTGCAATATCAATATCAGTGCTTAGATGACAGTAGCTTCTGGGAAAGGTGCAAGTTGCAATAAACTGTGATGCCAAGCACTAAGGATACATGCTATGCAGTCACAGCAGATAAAACTTTTTTTTACTACTGAGAAAACATCATTGGTAGACTTTTTAGGTTCAGTGATTCCACAGCGTGTAGATGTTATGGCGTCAGTGACACCATGGCCTTGGCAGAGGTTTGCACTCTCTGAGTGCTTCTAGTTATGTATGTTTTGCTTTGAATTTCCTGTGTATGAATTGCGCTACGGTGGCTTAGTGGTTAGCACACTGCCTCACAGCAAGAAGGTCATGGGTACGATTCCCACCTTGCCTTTCTGTGTGGAGTTTGTGTGTTCTCCCCATGTTTGTGTGGTTGCTCCGGCTTCCTCCCACATCCAAAGACATGCAGGTTAGCTGTATTGGAAACTTTAAGATTGTCCGTAGGTGTGCGTGCGGGGTGTGAATGTGTTTGTTTGTCTATATGTGGACAGCCCCCATCGACAGGCTCACACCCCGCTGAAACAACCAGATCATTTCCAACGTGAAGGCTTTGTTGATCCGGGACCTCGTCTGATTTTCACAAAAAGGCAGAAGATGTGGACATCAGCACTTTTTCGGTACATTCCACCGTTACAGGAGTTTTTTTCATGGAAAGAAAAGCGGAGGGACGCGCCACGGAGCCGTTCATTACGCGGGACAAAACCACCTCGATGTTGGTCTCACAGGACGGCTTTCAGGTGGATTTCAGACGGCTGTCGGTTGCTTTTCAGTCATGTGATTATCCGACTGTGATTGTGCATGAGCTGGACCTGCCCCAACATGTCCTGGAAGGCTTCATCACGGAGTTGCTTTGCGCCATGCAGCTCCACCGCGACGCGTGGAACTCCTCCGCACGTCTGTCTCAATGTGCCGAAAAAATGCTGATGTCCACGTCTTTTCACAATTCCTGTGCTAGTCAGATGACATACCGGATCAAGACAGCATCCAGTTTAAAAATGAATGGCACATTTCACTGTTACAGGAGTTTTTGTCATGGAAAGAGAAGCGGCTCCACCGTGCGTCACAGTGCAGCCGCTCGGCGGAGGGTTCAAGCTTGTCTGACGCAATCACACGTGATTCAAATCCATATCGTTTTTTAAAAAAATAATAAGGTCAGATACTTTTCTAATAGACCTCGTAAATGTCTCTGACTCACATGATCAATAACTATTGTATTCACATCCATATGTTTGTGCTTCATGTACACTAACTGTGTTTTTTCATTTCTATATCTCTATGTGTGTATATATGTCTGACCATGTTGGAAGAATGTCAACCTTTTTCTTAAAATAACTGTATCTGCTTGTCTCTTTGTATCTCAATGTCAACCATGTCTTAACTAACGTACACTTTGTCTGTTAGAATTAGTGGTGGGCCGTCAGGGCCAGCAGGGCCTTCTCTGCTAGCCCTGGAAAATGAAAAAAGAAAAGTGTAAAACGTCTCAATAAACTATTTAGTTTGTGGTTTATTTGTATAATCTCCAACTAAGTTGCTTATACTGGTATTGTTCAGTGGTGGGCACAGCTACCCAAAAAGTTAGCTTCAAAAACAGTTAACCTGCTAACTGAAAAGTTATCTTTTATAAAGCTAAACCAATAAACCCTTAAAAAATATAGCACAAGTTACAGATAAAAGCTAAACCGATAACTTTCAGTATTGATTTCAGTACACTAGGTGCTAATGACGCAACAAGCCAGCGCTTCTGTGTCAGATTAGCTTTCTCTCAGCAAAAGAGACCTAGTGACAGAGGAGGAGGAAAAATAAAGACAATTTCTCTTTGCACCATAATGAATTGCCGGCATATCACATAAGACATCAACAGGCATACAGTTTTAACTTATGGTTAAAATTTTAACCAAACTAATTCCAGGCAAGTTATTTAAATTAACATCACGTCTGGGTTTATAAAGTGAAGATATTTAGATTTATTTATTTAAAATAATGCATTAATTTTGAAGGTTTTAGTGTTTGGACCACACATGCTGCAGTGCATTATGAGTAAAGTTTCACAACAGGAGAAATGCATTGAGATGCTCTGATCAGGGTGCACTTTAACCACTGCACACGGACAACAGCATTAAACGCTTTGTATATTGTGCCTAAAACTCTCGTGAATATATTCTCTGGGTTTATAGACATTGCTATTGTGTTTGTTTTATGTAAACATGCCAGAAGCTCAGGTTTATTAAACATTTTCAGGGTTTTCAATGTGTGGCCAGTTGGACTGTTGGCACGACATCTACTGTCGTACTCGCTGTGAAATTCGTCTACGTTCCCCACGACTGTGGAGTTGCCGAGATGTGGCGTGCCGTCAGATCCCCCACAACATGTGTGTGTTGCGCGCTCCTCCCAACACGCCCCCCTGCTGGCAAGGCGCATCACATCTGATCAGAGAGTGACACTTTGGTCTGTGCTCTGAACGGACAGGGGCGTGGCAGTTGCTGACAACTGTGGTCCTGGACATCAGAGCTGCAGAACGCGCACCGTGTGTTGACACGTGTGTTGCACTTGCTTTACTCCGACGGGATGGAGAGTGCGCACACTGACAGGTCCAGCTGGACTGGCGGGTCAGTTTATGTGGACATGCAACAGGAGATCTGAACATCACGTCTGTCTGACAGGACAATGAGCGGGGTGCCGCAGGACCATATGACAGGCCAACAGTACAACAAATATGCTGCTTTCAGTCACATATCAGCAGAAATACAACGTAGCAAATGCTGTTTGGTCAGTTATCACAACGCTTTTCCATGCCCCACGTGGCACTTGAGCCGCGAGGCGGGGCATATAGCATCCGGGTTGTCCATCCGTCCGTCAGTTCGTCTGTCCGGCCGCAATTCATTCGCCGCAATGTAGCTCGGCACCTATTGCTCGCAAAAACTTCATATTTGGTGGGTACATGCCTTGGAGGAGTACTTTGCATGGGCTTGAAGGCCAGTGACCTTGCACTTTGTATGGAAAATAATACTGCACGCGGGGCATTTCGTGATGAATGTCTCTGGTTTTCTTTTTTTAGAAAATACGTTTGTCTACTTGTTGATTAGATTACCAGGGTTGTTTACCCGCAGGGGTTCTGTATTGCGTCCCCCTTTATGTATTATTTATATCAACCCAGTGATATTCACTAATTACACAGCTGGTTTTTATTTAATTTTCCTCCACATCAGCAGCGCGATGTGGTGCAGCTCGTCCCATGGAACACAACAGACACTGCTGCGTGCACAAACCGTAACATTGCACCGACAGGCAGGCATGCACAACGCCTGCACCATGTTTCCTGGTGCGCAAATTCAAAGTGTTTTGCCGTATTTGTCCAAACATCGTCCAAACTGTGAAGGGGCCTTTATAGCTGAAGGCCCTAACTGAAACCCCACAGCACACCACTGGTTAAAACTATGCAAGAGTAAGTAAACCTCTTTGCATATCCCACCTTCAAACACAACCTCATCTGACCGTCCATGAAAAATCTACTTAAGCTCCCAATTTTCTATAGGAATACAAACTTCCTACAGGGACTGTGCTAGTCTTCTAAATGTTACAAGGACATTCTCTTATGGCAACCACTATTTTCACCAGGATTTGGAACAACTTTTTATGTGACCCTGCTAACAGGGGAAACAAAACAAAGAATTTTTTCCCCACATTAGTGAAAGTGTGACTGTAAGTTTGGATATACACTAGCTAATGCTTGTTTTAAGGTAAGAGAAAATGTAGAATGATTTAAAAAATCACCTTGGATAAGAAATACGAAGGTTGAGTTCACAAGCAATTTTTACCCCGTGACTAGAATCCGGAAGGATTCTAGTCATGCTTACTGTCAGATTTACTGCACTAAGCTAATGAAAGATGAGGGACAAATCCATCAAAACATCACATGAGCTCTCATTGTTATATGAAAGAGTGTATCATTAGAAAAATTTGTCAAAGTCACACTGTAGTGGTCAGGCAGCAGTGACTTTAAATGATTCATTCTGCCTTCACCAAAGCCTGGAAAAGAGGATTTTCTAACATACTTGGCAAGAAATGGCCTTTAGTTTCTGTGTGACCCCTTTTCCAGGGTACACAAATCATGTTTGAGTAATTATCTAGTGCAAGCTGCAAGGACTTTTACAGCAGAAGAGGTGTCAATGTCATCTTTGTGTTTCTCTACAGTTTCTTTCATCTGTATTTATTCTGCCGACCAAAGTATAAACTCTTCCAAAAACAGAATTATATGATTTTCAGTCAGTTGTAAGACTGACTTATCTGCCTATCCTCAAGCATTTCACAGCAGCTGATTTCATGATTTATAATGAATACACATGATGATGAAATTTATTACCGGAATGCATTAAACTCACTTCAAATGAATGTTCTTTTAAGGAACTTCTAAAGCGGCATCTGTTGACATAGCGAGCAATCTGGGTTTAATTTTGATCATTTATAAACAAGTCTTTTTGTCTGTATGGACTGACCAGATGTGATGATTAATTTGATTGGTTTTATTTTTTTTTTCCTTTTTATTTTTTGTATTTTTGAATGCATTTTTGATTTTGGTACAGTGGTCCCTTGCTATAACATAGTTCACCTTTCGTGGCCTCGCAGTTTTGCAGATTTTTTTTAGTGCAATTTTGCATGCTTTTTTTTTTAACAGCGCATTGTGTTCTGTGTCCTTATCAGGCGGGCTGGTTGCAGCACCGGTCGGCATCACTGCGATTGATCTCACTGCCTCCGATGCGCTTACTGAGTCTGCGGGCTCGGTAAACGCAGCAGCGGGCCACTCACACCGCCCTCCTGTCTGCTGTGCGGAGCTGCGCCAAACCTGGCAACAGGTCCAGAGACTACGCTCGCTGTTTTGATGCGGATGTTGACTGTAGCCGGAGAGCTCCGTGGCCACCGAGAGAGGACTTGGAGTCTTTGCGGGTCCCGCGTCCGTACCTCCGGAGGCAGTGAGCGAAGGAAGAGTTCTGCGTGTGTCTGTTTATAATCTTCTCGCCCAGAAGAAAAAAGAGAGTGTTTACACAGGAGAGAAAAGTGAGAAAATGTTAATGCCTGTTTGAGAAAAGTGTATAAAGTGTGTAGTGAGGGGTTTTACAGCCTTAAAACATCTATAATAATTGCAAAAAACAGCGCTGACTACTTCGCGGATTTCGCTTATCGCGGGTTATTTTTAGAGCGTAACTCCCGCGATAAACAAGGGACCACTGTATATCGTATTTGTTATCTTGTGTAGACTCCAGGAAGATTAGCTGTCACTCTGCTGCAGCAAATGGGGATCCAAATAAATAAACAATAAACAATTTCATGTTTAGACATAATAAAGTAGTAATGTCACGTGTTTTGGTAACAATGAGCGGGAGTGGTGAGAGGAACTAGGAGGATATGCCTATGAAAAGAACAGCAAATAGCACACTGACAATAGAACTGAGCTGCCCAAATAAAGGAGAAAACATAGTAAAGCACTAAAGTACCTTAAAAATTTTTTGAGTTGCACACTGTAATTCAAAAAATGGGTACATGCACTCCACAGGTAACTTTCAGCAAGGTTCACGTATGTGTTAACAGACTTTGAAATTGGTATTAAATCTATAAAACTAAAAATGACTCTGGTTACTGATGATGATGATCACTGGACTGCAATGCAAACCGTAAATTCGAGTACACTTACTGTAACTTTTCATTACAACAGCAAGAACAACTCGAAGCACAAGTTCAACCAGTTGTAATCAAACAAGCATCAGCAATGAGTCCAATTCTCATTTTGGTTTCTGTTTCAAACAGCTTTCGGGGAAGCAGTACCATCTGGAATGATGCAACGTATGTCACCAATCGAAGTTCAGCAGTGCAGTAGAACTAACCATAGAATTCTGATGGGTAGTTAAAGTCCCACATGTTGAACACATATCAAACTAGAAGCACCTGGAGAGCGCAAACCTCCGCCAAGGCCATAGGGTCAATGATGCCAAAGCGTTCCCCCCAATGGCAAAATGACCTATCTGATGTCATTAACTAAATATCATAACATAACGCACGTTTTCATATACAATTAATGTAATAAATAAACATAAATGATGGAAGACACAATTTCAATTTATTCCTGTATATTTAGCAGAGAGCATAACAGATACAAAAATCAGTGAATTGAATAATACAGGCTTATATGAAATACAACAAGACATATTCTGCGTCCATGCACACGTGTTATGACAAATGCTGAGTACAGTAAATACTAGGGGTGCCGGAAAAAATCGATTCACATCCGAATCACGATTCTTATTTATTACGATTCTGAATCGACCCAAAATGTTCAAGAATCGATTTTTAAAAAGCATTTTTTAAAACATTTTCTTGCTTACTCGCTGCGTGTACTGTTTGTCAGGCAACGGTTTCCGTACTACAGCGTTCCCGCAAGGGGAGGGTCTGGCATGCTTCAAACATTCGTGAGCTGAAGTTTAGCATGGCAGACGAAGAGCTAATTCAGCCAGCACCGTCTTTGCTAAAGGCAAATGTTTGGGCACATTTTGGATTTTATTATTTGCTGCGTAAGAAGGAGCTTGACATGACTTATGCAGTGTGCAAAATCTGCAAAATGAAAGTCAAGTACTTTGGAAACACTTCAAATCCGCAAGCCCACATGCTACGCCATCACCCGGAACTAAAAGAGGGGAGCAGCGGTATCTGCCAACGACTGACCAGCGCTTTGCTAAACTGCCAGCCAACTCTGAACGAGCAAAGCAGATAAGTAAATTTACATTTAGAACACTTGATTAACCTTGTAAAGCTGCATTTTCTTAAATATAAACATTTTTTAAGTAATATAACTATTTCTCAGAGCTCTTTGAATCAAAAATCGATTCTGAATCGAATCGTCACCCCAATCGGAATCGATTTGAATCATGAGTTGTTGTATGATTCACATGCCTAGTAAATACATAAAATACATGAAAAATAAAAAATCCTGGATCCAGATTGTCTTCCGGATCATCACCCAATCACCTCTAAGTCAGACCAAAATACACCTCTGGTAAAAATTTCACTGAAATCCATTGAGAACTATTTGAGTAATCCTGCTAACAAACCAACCAACCAACCAACGGAGGCGACTGAAAATATAACCTCTTCGGCAGAGGTAAATAAGAAAGGAAAAAGTAAAGTGGAAAATAATTTTCCACACACATTTATTCAAAACACATAGCAAACTATAATATTTGGTGTGTCATGTGAGGTGAATCTGCCCTATGATTGGATTTTGGAAAACCATGTGAAGGTGAACCAATTCCGATTGGACACTCACATTGCTCACGTGATCACACAGCTTCTATGTGGAGTACAAACATGGAGAACGGTGGCTCGAAACAGGAAGTTTCTATCTCATACAATTAATAAAAAGTTATTTATAATTTAGCAAAGCTTGGTCTCAGCTATCATGTATGACGGCGTCGGCCCCAGAGGGTTAAACTCTTAGATCTTCAGCAAATATATTTATAAAGAAAAACTGCATGAACTACACGTTTTTTTTGTTTTTTTTTTTCTAATAAGTTTATTCAATGAGGAGAAACAAATGCTAAATTATTGTTGTGTCGTAACTTAATTTTTGTTCAGCCTTTGTGACCCGTCTTCATGAAGTTAGATGCAAAAATGTTGAAATTGGCCCTATCCTGCAATGATAAAGAATCCTTAAAAAAATGACTGGATCTGGATCGTGTTCCGGATCATTACCAAAATTGAATGACTTCTAAGTTAGGCCAATGTACACCCCTGGTAAAAATTTCATTAAAATCCGTTGAGGATTTTTTAGTAATCCTGCTAACAATCCAACCAAGCAACAAACAAGGGGACGCAACCGAAAACATAACCTCTTTGGCGGAGGTAAAAATGAAACTAACAGGAACTACAGCAAAGGTTTAATTACCATGGCAGTGGCTTTAACCAATAAAGTTGAAAAATAAATAAGGAAAATAAATTATCCTATCATACCCAAAACCCAAAAAGATGTGCATAAATGTTTGATACAAAGCAGCTGAAGATACTTTTGTTCAAACAGCTATTGTGTTGCTCTTTGTTTAATGGTCTTATTATTTTATTTTGTTTTTGTTTCTTTGGTTTTTATTATTTTCATTGATTGTACTTGCATCTTATCTTACTGTTGCCATGCTGATGCCCTCTCTTTGAAGAATGCAGAAAAAGAAACCCCTTCTCATTCAGACAGCATAATAATTAATATGGCAATATTAATCTGCAGCCATGTTCAAGGTATAGCACTGTGCACGTGTACGTGGTGTGCAATCCACCTGCAAGGTGAAGTGCTATGGTTCCATGAGACAAGAAATGACTCACTATTTTATGTTTTTCCCCTTATAAATTCGTGATGACGCAGAGATTTTTTTCCGCTCACAGACTGACTTTTTGATCTCAGAAAATATCTGAGGGTTTTTGTGTGTGTGTAAATTTATGACTGAGTTTTTTTTCTCACGATGCCTCCTTCCCCGGCTTCTAATTTTTTTTAAACCTACAATGGTCCTAATAGACCAATGTACTGTAAGCACCATCTCTGCGCAATTTAAAAAAAATAAAAAATCAAAACTCTTCAAGCCCATAAGGTCAGATGTTAACTAGCTTTTTCTTTTTCCCCTTTCTTCTTCTTTTTGAAATGGATGGAAAAATACTTTTGATACTCTTCCCTTTTTGTTTTGTGTTTGTTGTCATTAGAATGGAAATGTAAAAAAAAAAAACTCATCTACTTTTTGATTTACTGTGTACACAGAGAAGCAAATATTGCTGTCATGCTCACCCTCTGGCTTCCAGAGTAATATCTCACTGATACAGCAGCTTCCTATATTTATTTTACCTCTATGGCAGCACGATGGCTTAGTGGTTAGCTCTGCTGCTTCACAGTGACAAGATCCAAGGTCTGCTTCCCACCTGGGACCTTTCTGTGTGGCGTTTGCATGTTCTCCTCGTGTTTGTGTGGGTTCCCTATGGGTGCTCCAATTTTCTCGCACTTCCTAAAACCACCTTGACATTTGTACAAATTTGATCCCCGCACTGCCGCGCAATTCGTCATGCCAGTGCAACCCAGTTTTGTCCCGCTTGACGCCACGCTATAAAAAAATTAATATACAATAATAATCATTTCGTAGCCGATGATACATTTGCTCTCAAAACTTGGCTGATGTAACCATTTCTCATCGCTCCCAGAATCACACAGAAATTATCTACAGCTGCAGCCTGTCTCATGTGCGTCGTGCGGCAGAGAACGTTTTTGGAATCGTCTCTAAGGTAATTGTTTATAATATCTATATTGTAATGGATTGGTAAAACAGTTGTGTTTTCTTTCCTTCTGATGAGTTACATAATGTATCTGTAAAATTATGTTTTTTATAGATGTAACATCTCGTCATAATTGTTCAGATGTGCTGCGCACAATGACATGCATTGTTATGCAGTGTTTTGGAATAGGTTGCGCAACGTTCACAATTAGTTCACAAAATTATTGCGTGCAAGAAGTTTTGAACATTTCAAAATTTTCTTTGTGCACTGACACACAGCCGGGCACAGTTCATGCGCAGTTCACAACAGTTTACAGCATGTTTACAAGCACCTTAAGACATGCAGGTTAGGTGAACTGGTGACTAAATTGACTGTAGGTGCGAGTGACGGTGTGAATGTGTTTGTCTATACGTGTGGGCCCTGCAATAGACCAGTGGCCTATCCAGAGTGAACCCCACCTCTCATCCAAAGATCACTGGGATGGGATTCAGCCTCCTGTGACCCTTACCTGGCATGAGTGGGTTCAGATCATGGATGGATGGATTTGTCTGAATTCTGCAGAGACATGGCTGGTGTTTTCTTTCTTTCTCTTACAGTCACTTTTTAAAAGCACACTTTGCATGTTACATGACTTTCCACTTCTCTGCTATGGTAGTCTATTTGTTTTTGATAACCCAAATGTTCCCACAGTCTTTTGAGCATGACCCACAGGTTTTTGGTTATGCCAAGTTCACTGACATCAGGTTTGTTTATAGAGGAAATCTTTGCAGTTTTGGAAATGCAGCATTTTCACACGTTGTTATACTGTGAAGCTGGTAATGGCTCCATGCCTACAAATGGCACTGGTGGAACAGAGAGTAGCTATGAAAGTGGGTTGTTAGTTTCAGTCTGTATGTGCAAATGACTTGCATACCACAACCTATGGCTAGGTCGTACTAACCTTCCCTGATGACTGGATTCCTTTTATCATTGCGAGACAAACCAAGGCCCATGCAGCCAGGAGGCACACAGCCATCTTCCAGTTCAGTCCTCCACTCTCAGAGATGCTGTTAGAGATGTTCAGAGCCTCACGGTACCAGTAGTAGGTCGTGGCTGAGCTCTTCTCACATTCGGGCACAACATCTACAGATAAAACAGTTGATGTTACTGTCCCTGCTGACCTCTGCTGTTTTGCTACTTTACAGAACAAAGAGGACAAAAACCTTCCAGCAGTGGTGCAAGTGAAACGCTGATGATGAGCTCATATTACATATACATGAGCATGTCTTACATGTACTGGTTTTGTTCTTGACAAGTGGGCACTCATGCCAAGGTAGAGGGTGCTGGAAGGACTGGGAGAAGTAGAAGAGACTCCAGCCGATGATGACATTATAGTACAGAGCCACGAAAAAACACACCTACGAGCAAGACAATCGAGATGAGACACAAAAAACTAAACCTAATCATCTCTGTAAAATTTAAACAAGTTCTTGAAATGTAGTCACAGTTTTGTGCACACATATGGACAGCGACAAAGTTAGATTTTGAGGACCACCTGCTGTTGGCAGGGAGAGACGGGCCATTGTCTTCCCTTGTCTGATAATTTTGTAAGTGATTAGTAAAAACCAAGTAAATCAATGTGTTTGTCCTTCGCAGGTCATGGAGTAACATTCTGGCTCAAAGGCATATTTGGACAGCATTTGACCTACATTGTTTTTCTGCTTCCATGACAATTGTATGCTAATGTATTTTTTATTTTTATGAATTTGGTCTAATGATGGTGATGAGGAAAGTGCACTTGACTCTGAATCACTGTGAGACATTTTTAAACAATTAAATCAAATCACTTGTACAACCCCAATTCCAATGAAGTTGGGACGTTGTGTAAAATGTAAATAAAAACAGAATACAATGATTTGCAAATCCTCTTCGACCTGTATTCAAAAGAATACACCCCAAAGACAAGATATTTAATGTTCAAACTGATAATCTTTATTGCTTTTGTGCAAATATTTGCTAATTTTGAAATGGATGCCTGCAACACATTTCAAAAAAGCTGGGACAGTGGTATGTTTACCACTGTGGTACATCACCTTTCCTTCTGACAACACTCAATAAGCGTTTGGGAACTGAGGACACTAATTGTTGAAGCTTTGTAGGTGGAATTCTTTCCCATTCTTGCTTGATGTATGACTTCAGTTGTTCAAAAGTCTGGAGTCTCTGTTGTTGTATTTTGCGCTTCATAAAGCACCACACATTTTCAATGGGCGACAGGTCTGGACTGCAGGCAGGCCAGACTATGAAGCCACGCTGTTGTAACACGTGCAGAATGTGGCTTGGCATTGTCTTGCTGAAATAAGCAGGGACATCCTTGAAAAAGACATTGCTTGGATGGCAGCATGTGTGCTCCATAACCTGGATGTACCTTTCAGCATTGATGGTGCCATCACAGATGTGGTAAGCTGCCAACGCCATGATCACTAACACACCCCCATACCATCACAGATGCTGGCTTTTGAACTTTGCACTTGTAACAATCTGGATGGTCTTCTTCCTCTTTTGTCTGGAGGACACAATGTCCCTGATTTCCAAAAACAATCTGAAATGTGGACTCATCAGACCACGGCACACTTTTCCATTTTGCGTCTGTCCATTTCAAATGAGCTCGGGCCTAGAGAAGGCGGCAGTGTTTCTGGATGTTGTTGATGTATGGCTTTCGCTTTGCATGGTAGAGTTTTAACTTGCACTTGTAGATGTAGTGACAAACTGTGTTAACTGACAATGGTTTTCTGAAGTGTTCCTGAGCCCACGCAGTAAGATCCTTTACACAATGATGTCGGTTTTTAATGCAGTGCCGCCTGAGGGATCGAAGGTCACGGACATTCACAATGTTGGTTTTCGGCCTTTCTGCTTACGTGTAGAAAGCTCTAGAGATTCTCTGAATCTTCTGATTACATTATGGACTGTAGATGATGGAATCCCTAAATTCCATGCAATTGAACGTTCAAAAACATTGTTCTTAAACTGTTGGACTATTTTTTCATGCAGTTGTTCACAAAGTGGTGATCCTTGCCCCATTTTTGCTTGTGAATGGCTGAGCCTTTTGGGGATGCTCCTTTTATAACCAATCATGACACTCACCTGTTTCCAAACAGGTGTTCTTTGAGCATTCATCAACTTTCCCAGCATTTTGTTGCCCCGTCCCAAATTTTGAAACGTGTAGCAGGCATCCATTTCAAAAAAAGTTTATCAGTTTGAACATTGAATATCTTGTCTTTGTGGTGTATTCAATTGAATATAGGTTGAAGAGGATTTTCACATCACTGTATTCTGTTTTTATTTACATTTTACACAATGTCCCAACTTCACTGGAATTGGGGCTGTAATTGAATACAAAACATTCTAACTTTTAATTGGCTTGCGTTGATATTTTACTCTTATTTCATACCCTCCTGTAACAGAACCTTTATTTACATGTTTCCAGCTGTGTTGCTGACAAACTGTCACCTTTCTGTGCACTTTATTTATTTTCAGCCAGTGCAGGCCTCAGCGTCAGACTCACCACACAGCTGGTGATGCCAATGCCCCCCAGCCGAGGGCTAATGTAGTTCCACACCCCGATGCTGCCGCGCCGGATCCGTTGTCCAACAGCAAGCTCCAGGAAGAACAGTGGGATGCCAATCAATACCAACAGGATGAGATAGGGCAGCAAGTACGCTCCTGCCAAACAGAGCAGGAATCGTATAACATCAGATAACTACGAAGAAACACCATTTATTACACAGACAGCAGCAAGCCACAGTGAGTACAGACCAACATCTGTTTTGATGTCTCTTTGCACTAAGTGCTGTACACAAACTCACATACCCTGCTGAGACACCTCGTCCTTCTAATATGGACGAGAAGTTCCTAGCTAAGAGTTTCTGCTTCAGACCACAGTTACGAAGGAAAAACTTGAAGTTAAAAGCTCAGTGACAAGGCAGAATTGACCCCAGTGTTGTAGATTTGAAAGATAGCTTAACAAATGCAGTGTGGTGCCAAAACTAATTAAAAAAACATTAGTCCTGTCATTAAGACATTTTAAAATAAGTGAATCCTCAGAAGTGAAGGAGTGAAGTGACATAGGCAGGGGAGGGTTTGAAGGAGGCAGCAACATTTTTAAATTTCTAACTTGAAATGGTGACATGTGGTGCATTTTTCATACACAAAATTCAGTGAAATGTAAACTTGGAATATGGTCAAACTGCATTGTAATGTTAATAAATTACTCCCAACATATGAGTAGAAGGACTGCCTGGCACGTAATGGTAGAAACAGAACCTGATGTTCATTGTTCTGGGGAAACAGTTGGTGGTTAGATGTGTATGACAACAAGTTCTGCAAAAACACATCCCATCTCTTCCTGCACATATGTTCATGTAATGTGGAAGTACACGTTGAGTACACCACTGAATGAGTTTCAGGAGCTTACACCACGGAAATTACTCAGAAACCACACCATCTTTACTACATGGCCACCCGCCACCCCATTTTTTTTCTTCCGGAAATCACACTTTAAAGTTTTACTTTTTTCTGTCACATTGCATCAACAACTCTGACCTAAAAATCCCCCATCTACGTTGAACTTTCTGTTCTTATTATCAAAAGTAAGGTATCAAATGCTGAAACTGTAAATATAGCAGTGCATGGCGTGAGTCATTGATGACAGCATCAAAACTTCCACCATGGAAACGCTGTTTTTAAATTAATTTCATCCCTCATTGTTTTATCCGGAAGAATGTGTTTGTGGAAATACCGCACAAATACTATCTAATATTAAAACATCTAATTTTGGTCCATTGTGTACATAATGCATTCTGGGAAAATGTTTCATATCAGTGAAACTCAAGCTCCCCCCACCCCCACCCTCCATTGTCTTTTCAAATCCTCGACTGTCTCCTTTTGGAGATCCGGACACTTTGATGGACCTTTGAGAAAGCAAACAGCCTGACAGGACTATTTCATCTTTTCTTAAAATAGTTATTCAGTCCACCTCATTCACACAAAGCACACGTGGTGCGGCTGAGCTTTGTCAAGTCTGGGCATCCTGTCATTTCCAGTCACATGCAGGTGGTTTGAAGTGTGAGGACTCACTATTTTCAAACAAGTTTCAGTCAGGCACGTAATTTGGACAGCTACACAATCTTTGTCTCTTTGCCTCTGTACACCACCACAGCGGAGTTAAAATGACACAATATGTCTGTGCTGTGCCAGCCCAGTCTCACTTTTTTTTTTTTTCGTGCTCCCATGACAAAATAAGTCAAATTTTCGTGGCGGGTTTTTTTTTAACTCACTATTCCTAACCCTACTCCTACACCCGACCCTAACCTTAACCATAACCTAATCTTACTCTTTCCCCCCACCCTAACCATAACAACCCCCCCCCCCCCCCATCCGCTTCACTTTTAATTTCATGCAGCCATCACAGAATGAATTAGAATGAATTTGTGCTGCCGTGACAAAATGAGGCGCTTTTCGTCACAATATCACGAACCAACAGATGAATGTATATTTCATGCTTCTGAATTATGACTTGCCGTGAGACCAGGTTGGCTGTGCAGACTTTCAGCTTTAATTGCAGCAGTTTTTTTGTACATCCTCCCTCCATTTTCAGAAGCCTAAAGTAACTCAACAAACTAAATATAAGGATAACTGCTAACCTGCATATCATTGGTGACATGAAACAGCAAATGAGTTAATTATTCAAAATGAATTAAGTATTATCAAAATATTGGCATACTGTGTTTTATTTTTGGTGCCATTGGCTGTTAGATATTAAGCAATAAACCTGGGGAATTTAGTCATATTCAGTCTCCTGCCTGAAAAGGTCATAATTTGAATTCTGTCTGGAATCTTCATTTCCATGATGTTACCTTGAGTTCACCACTCGGAGCGATTTTGGCAAATGATTTGAAAGGAAATGTTCATGTTTAGAATTGGGAATTTGTGTATTTTTCAGACTGTGTATTGTAGTGGACATTCAACATGTAATGCACGTAGTGGACATAATTCACCATACCGAGGCATGCATACTGAGTTTTCCTATCTCGATAATGTGCATTCTATGCATATAAAGCTGTTTTCTGTCTCAGCCTCTGCTTGGGTGAGTAATGTATATTCTATCCATATAAAGCTGTCTGCAATGTGTATCTCTGCCATACATATTCGGTTCAAGGAAAGAACTTTGCAACAAAATAAAACAAAACTGATTTCTCAGCCATATAAAGCTGATTCCTATTCTCAGAGTGTTTCGGCCTCTTTGATGTGTCCCAGCCAGGATTGCCGCTTTGTTGATGTGTATTCCTGTTAAATGCACTGCATTTATATAGCGCTTTTCCATCTGAATCAGACGCTCAAAGCTATTTACAATGATGCCTCACATTCACCCATTCACACAGACACACTCATACACCGACGTCAGGGTGCTGCCTTACAAGGTGCTCACAACACAGTGGGAGCAACGAGGGGATTAATGACCTTTCTCAAGGGCCCTTAGTGATTTTCCAGGCTGGCTGGGTCTTGAACCAAGGATCCTCTGGTCTGAAGCCCAATGCTTAACCACTAGACCATCACACCCCGTTCTGATGTGTATTCCTGTTCTGGTCACACATTGGCATGTGTGAAGTGCATATCAAAGCCTCTCAGCCCTTTTAATGTCTGTTCATGTCAGGCATGTGACAAAACACTGACTGTTTAAGGGGAGAAAAGAAAAATAGAGAAATAAAGTGACATGCAGGTGCGTTGTCAAAATGGGAAATTGTTGCACTTTCTTTGAGCTATCACAATTTACACAATATACTGTATACTGCACAAAACCTGTGTGATGTCGCCCTTCTATAGTGGCCCGGAACAGCCAATATAAAGATCATATCTGGATGTCGCCATGTTGGTAGCACCGGCAGTCCTGAATGTGGCTACGTCACGATGAACTCATTAATGCATAAAGGGGCGGAAGTGGCTATTCAGACGGCCGCCGTGTCCATAACTCTCATTTGGCTATTCGCACGGCAAGACTCTGGTGGTAAAATGTGGAACTACTTGTATAAACAAACATACTGCATTAAATGAGAGTTATGGACACGGCCGCCGTGCGAATAGCCACGGCCTAAAGGGGCAGCAAGTGAGTGGCTCAGAAAGAAGCCTGAACACACTTCTCTCTTCAAGTCCAAGCCACCTAAGGCTAACCTCGGTTCAGGTGTTTAGTAAATCAAATTTTGGGGGGCTGTGTGGCTTGCACCTAAGTGTTTTGTTCGGTGTGGACATTAAACACACCTAACAGGATCAGGCTACCAATAGCTGCTAAAGTGCTAATGCTGTTAGCATACAACACTAAATGCAAGAGTTTCACTCAGTGCAAATACTGCAGGAGGGACGTTTTTGATTATCTGTTAGCATGTTTCACCACACAACAAGCACCACCACATTCCAGGGGTTTGTAATACAACACTCCAAACAACAGACACACCCCTCCACAACAGCTAGCAGCCACACTGTGCGGGCCCTGAGTGAGTGACACAGTCAGAGGCGGAGACACTGGGCACTATCTGTGTCACCCAGTGAGACCATGCCACCAATTATACAGAACATTATTGCTTAAAACATCTTAAACTAACAAGTTAGAAAAAAATCACCCTGTACAGTTGTCATTAGGCTGCAAACATGCTTATTTCTGCTCTAATGTTGGACATTTTAACATGGAGTTCAAAGGGAAGTTGTTCACTTTTGCAGCCAGCCTCAAGCATCCAGTTACAGAACTGCAACTTTTTCTTCTAGTACAGCTTGATCTGATGACATCAAAGCTTACCACTTAGTATTTTCACCATACAGTAAACTTTGATAATTATAATCTTCAAATACACATTGCAGTGCAGTAAGACCCAGAGCAGTACTCTTTCAGTTTCACACACAGACAAGAAATATTTTTTGTTGATCATGTTTAACCTGGTTTGATGTAATTTCGAATTAGGCAAAAGTCATTGCCAAAATCTGATCACACTCTGAATCTGGATTAAATTTTTAATTATTCAGATGCACTCACGCTTATTTCATCAGTTATATCAGGACCTGCACAAGTTAAAGACTCGGAAGAAATTATTTATCACCTGATACAGAATTTAAAATAAATAAATAGTGTCTGAACAACGATATGCACTTTAATACAAACTTTTGTGGCCAGTTTAGAATAGTCAGTGGACAGACACATCCAAGCGTATGTTGGCCGCCATTCACATCAATCATTAAGAAATACAGTGTGGTACTGTAATCTACGACTTACTGGTGGCCTGTCCAGCGTGTTCCCTGCCTCTCGCCAAGTGACCTATGTGATTCTTAATGTGAATAAGTGGGTATAGAAAATGAATGAATGAATGGTACTGTACAGTAATCTGTCTAGAGAAGGCAGTTCTCAAAGGCAGTTCTCAAAAAATTGAGTCACCGTGCAAAAAGGGAAGCCCCTAAGAATCCCATGAGATGAGTTTGAAACTTCTGTGACTTGAGAAACTGTGCACAGTGCATCCACCTGTTGCATCATTATTCACAGCTTCATTCCCATTCAACTGAATGACAAACATAAATGCTACAATTAAACAATATAATTAAACGAGCTTTAAGTTTGCGATGTACCACTCAAATAAAGGTACTTTCAATACAAAGTAAATTTGTGTCAAGTTCATGAAAAATCATGAACAGGTAGCACGACCTTGTAGCAACCGATACACCTTTAAGTACGACTAATATATCAGCTCTCAGAATGTGTTAAAAGATGCAGACGAGGACACAGCATGCTCACAGCGCGGCCCCAGATCTGCCAGTTTAATCTAATTACATGTGAACACAGCAGGGTAACCGAAGCTGTTAAAAACAGACCTGAAAACAAGACATGGTCTACAGAGACGAGCTGCACACTAATTTTGACACCAGTGTCCCTCCCACACTGTGTCTGTCCACTGATAGATAGCGTGGACCGATGTGAGGATGTGATATTCACTCATGAACCTACAGTGTTTCAAGTGGAGTCAATTCATTCTGATGTTTGGTTTAATAACGTTTATAATGTCCTCACTTACAATCCTTTCAACAGCTCCAAAATGGAGTTTTTGTCAACGCCTCAATTAGCTTTTTTGCCTATCACTACGGACACAAATACTTCTTGAAGCAATTGACAGAAAAATAATAACCACCCCTTTCGGTATTCAAATAATTAATCTGTTTATCGAGAAAAATGTCAATATGAGGATTTGCTTTTCTGCTTTATTTGATATGAACTCATTGTGACAAAAAAGCTGTATACCAAAGACAAACTGGTACAAAGACATGTTTAATGTCAACTACTGTATTACGTTAGGGCCCTATCACACATCGCACGAGTAAGTAGGAATCAGGGCGAATCACAACGAAATAGCCGAATGAGCGAACCCTGAAAATATTGAGCCGACGTAGGGAGGGACGCACGGTCGGGCAGGCATGAACGATCCTGCTGCGACGGTTTGGTGCACGCTTGTGCACGTGCACAAACACAGTGCGAGCAGCTGGAGCATGTGGAACAACATGGCACCACTGCTGTGGAGATAAAAAAAATAAAAACCAGCTGGAACATGTGGAACCATATTGTGCCACTGCTGTAGAGAAACAAAAAAATAAAAACTACACACCATAAAAAACACCACAATGTCCAATATTTTATCACTCTTATCACGCGGACAATACAAGTATTATCCCTCTGTGCCTCTGTATATGACCCATCGTCACAGACGTAGAGTCATGAAATGACATGCATGAAGCAGTGCGCTCTCATTATGTCTTATTATGTCCAGCCGGATATATACATAACTACTACAATCACTGGACACTGACAGATATTGGTGTATAATTAATGAAAATCACTGGGTTGATATAAATAATGAATAAAAGGGAACCCAATAAAAAACCCTGCGGTTAAATAACCCTGGCTAAATAAAAAATACATGCCACTCGTGGGATTCAAACCTGAAAATTACAAAAGCTCTGATTAACAGGTGGACACTTTACCACTGCGCTACAATCATCTTAAAACAGGAGCTAAAATGCTCAAAATCAACAAGGAAATAAAAGTATTTAAAAAAAACAGAGAAATTAGACGATGTAGATGAAGAGGAAGTTTTCGGCGTTTTTAATTACGGCAAAAAAGTGTCGTAATAATTGACAAAACGCCGTTTGTTACGCAGTATTTTTGGTGATACGTGACTGAAAGTGGCATATCTGTTGCACTGTTGGCTTGTCATCGTCCTGCAGTGCCACCCTCATAGGGCACGCGTCAGGCTGGCCCGTGTGACATTCCGATCGCCTGCTGTGTGTTTACATGATCTGACAGCCCATTTCACATGGAGCAGCCTGCTGAGGTGCACTTTGTGCGGCCACTGCAGCCGGCGCAAAGGCAAAAGATGCTTTATGCATTTCCAAGTGAGGACAGAAGGCAAAGACACACGCCTCACGGAGACAGTTGTAAGGTCATGTCCTTCAAAACACAGTACGTGTTCCCCAGTTGTGATGTTCAGGAGCAGAAATCTCAACAGCTGCGGTTTGGGGCCACGCCCCCTTGCCCATTCAGCGACCAGACCAAAGTGTCATTCATTTTAGTAATTTGGCATGTAACTGTGTATGTAGTTGTTGTTGTAATTATTTATATACCTGTCCTGGCGATAGACTCTGTGTTTGTAATGTTACACGTCGTGTGCACTGGGCCGTTATTTCCAGCTGTCAGTGTGCTGTGATCAGCTCATAGGCGCCTTGCCATGCTGTGTGCACTCAGATGTGGCTGTCCAGCCCCCATATGATCATGTCTGTACATACATATCAGCATTTTATGGATGTGTGCCCACCCACATGCCACATCTGTTGGGGGGAGCGGGGGGCGTGAAACACACGCACGCCACATGTATTGCGGGGGTGGGGGGGGAGCGGCGGGGATGCGACACATGCGATACACACGCAGGCCACATGTGTGTTGCAACGCCACACTCATGTGGGCACTTAGAGAAATTTCAATGCCAGCTTGAAAATGATCGCCTGCTCACTATTTTTGTGCTGACAGCGTGAATGGCACCACATTTTCTAAGTGTCTAGCGAGCGGTGTTGGACGTTCATGTGTGTCTCCTGGAATTTGTCCGACACTTGCCACGAGAAGGATCAAATGGGCTCTCACAGGGCACTCTGTCTTGTTGAATATAGGTTGAAGAGGATTTGCAAATCATTGTATTGTTTTTATTTACATTTCACACAACGTCCCAACTTCACTGGAATTGGGGTTGTAAATTCAAGGATTATTTGATTAATCATAAAAACAAATTTAACTAGAAGCACTCAGAGAGTGCAAACCTCCGCCAAAGCCATGGGGTCACTGACGCCATAACATCTACACGCCATGGAATCACTGAACCTAAAAAAGTCTAACAATGATGTTTGCTCAGTAGTAAAAAAAGTTTCATCTGCTGTGACTGGATAGCATGTATCCTTAGCGCTTGGCATCACAATTTATTGCAACTTGCACCTTTTCCAGAAGCTACTGTCATCTGAGCACTGATACCGATATCGCATGTGCTTATAGACAAAAACAAATAAGAGACAAAATTCAATTTATTATTCAACTAAACTGCAAATATATGAATTTTTTTAACATTTATGAAACACTTCTCTAAAGAAGGCCATAGGGTCACTGACTCTAAAGAGATTCCCTCCTTGGCACAGTGATCTATTCAACAATTCAGTGTTACAACCAAAACTATGATACATACACTTTTCTTTCCTTTATATTTGACATCCTTGACCATGAAAACATACTACTAGAACTTGGAATCACTTTTATGTCTTTATTAGTTCAAACGTTATTGTATAAAAATTATTTTTCGGTAATGGCGGTTTTCTTCTGGATCTAGCGCCATAACATTTGAACCTACATCAAATCTGATGACACCTTACTGAATCAGTACAGATTCAGCTACAATTTGGTGTTAGTTGTGCATCTCTAGCTTCCTTTGTCACCTCACACTGACACATTTTCTATTTTCCCTATATTTTTGCATATTCTGGATCACCAGATCCGGAATCCGGATCCGATCATCACCAAACTTTGTTGTTTGATAGAACATTTGACTATGTTACACCCTAAATTTTTTCAAGCCTTTCTGCCTTGTTTTTGTGGAGTTAGAAACTAGAATGTCAAAATTCCCCCTATCCCGCAATGGTGAAGAATCCTTTAAAAAATTCCTGGATCCGGATCGTGATCCGGATCACCACTAAAATTTAATCACTTGTTCCTCTTGTCATTTCCAACCACTCCACAAAATTTCATCAAACTCCGTTCAAAACTTTTTGAGTTATCCTGCTGACAAACAGACAGACAAACAAACAAACGCGACAGAAAACACAACCTCCTTGGCGGAGGTAATTAAAAAGAAAATAATCATTAGTTGCAGCTGAGTGGGGTGAATGTGAGGCATTATTGTAAAGCGCTTTGAGCATCTGATGCAGATGGAAAGGTGCTATATAAATGCAGTCCATTTACTATATCATTATTAATTACACATGACAAATAACAATACACGGAGAGAAATATGAAATTTGCAAATTTATCTTTAACTTAAATTGGCTCAAGTTGTGGCTCTAACAATAGATTTAAAAAAACAGACTCCATTCAGAGCCAGACTCCCTTCAGTATTTTGTGAATTTTAAGTTTGTTTAATTTTTGTGCAAATGACAGCATCTCATAAAACCTCACTCTGTACAGATGTGAAATCACTGTACGCAGTGTCGCTATTCGGAGGCCATCTCAGCTGTGAAATTTTCCACTAATTCATATAAAACATCAACTTCTATCATAAATTGGTGGACCTTTTGGTCTAAACTTGGGACAGGGAATCAACAACAAATGTGGGATCGGTATGCTTTCACTTTTGGTCCAGAATGCAAAGTTTGTTGTGCACAAAGAAGCTATTCCCTATGCAGTTTTCCCCATAAAATCAGCATCCACGCAAACATATGCTTCAAGGCAACTGAAAAATCCACATCCACGCAAAATAAGAGCAAGAAAAAAACTTTAACTAGCACATAGCCCTAAGTACATAAATACACAGATCTTCAACTGCTTATCTGGGACTGGGTCACAGGAGAGCCCTAAGTATTTTTAAATATTAGTTTGCTGTAACTGTTCGTGTAATTCCAAGTTCTTAAATATGATGTGTGTCCGTTAATCCGCACACAAGTAAGAATTGTCATCACTCGCTTCCGCGGATCCGCCAAAAATATTACCCATATACTAATTACTGCAATCCGTCCATGCGATCCAAAAGTCGATCAAAACATCTTCACCGTGAACTTAATAAACTTTCCAGTCTGGCTTTTAGGTTCATGTTTTGGAAGAAAAAGGAAAATAAATGAATTTCATTTATGCTTCCAAAGTTTCTGACTGGAATAATCTGTACACTCGCTTCAACTGGTTGACTCGCTGTTTGCTCTCATAGACTGAGTTTCCTCTATTCAACACACACAACAGGCTGAGGGGGTGTGGTCACGCCTCCTGCACTCAGCACTGAGGCATAAGACCATGTCTACTCCTACACAGATCATGAAACTAGAGTGACGCATAGTCTGCAGAAATGAGATGAAATGTCATTGACTTAGGGGAACAAATACACACATCTGTATAATCATACTGTGCAGAGGCGTGCTGTGTATTCTGTGTGCAGTTCTGTGCCCCGAATCATTGCGTGCGTACCTGTACGTTTCAATACAAATACATGTATTGTGACACCCCTACAAAGCTTGAATTATTTTGTTTTATTCTGTGTCACACAGGCCCATTGATGTCTGAGAAGGCCCCATCATATGGAAAAAATGGCCCATTACTTCAGGCACTTAGGGCCCCAATATCCCAGACCACTGTTTTTGAAACATTAATGACTGTGTCAATAAAGCAAGTTTAATTTCAAACTGCATTATGTGTTGTTACTTTGGGCAGGACTCATTACAAAAATTCTACAAAATAAATGATAGGGGAATTCTTGGTTTATGCTTTGTGTTTCTATGGGAGGAAAAAAGAATTCCTGACGATATATCGGCACACAGGTTTTAGAATTATGAAATATGGAAATCGGCATCAGTTTTAGTAGGTCTAAAACTGTGTATAGGTCTCTGACAGACTCCATCTTTCCTCACTAGTCTTCTTCTTGTACAGTCACTCAGTTTTTGAGATTTTGAGAAATGTCCCCTAGAGACAGCTCTACCTTACAGTACCATGATGTTTGCATTTCATAACAACTGATGTGACTGGGAAGTGTTCATGTATTCACTCCCTCACTTTTCTAAGAAAACTAGCTGTAAAAGTGATGATTTACTTGTGTTACATTTTGGCTTTTGCATTTTTATTTCATCCATGTCACATTGTAGAGATTAGATTTACTGTCAGTTTAAGGGGCATTATTTTAGATTTTTTTTCTAAAGCCTATTTGTTCTTTTTTAAATTTAATGTCATTTCAAAATTAGGATGTGAATAGGATAGGTGAACCCTTGAGCTATTAATAGCTCAAGGGTTCACAAACGTTAGGGCGCGAATATAAGATGACATTGTACTTGTGTGTATGACGGGAAGTGTCTGAGTGTGATATTCTTTGTAAACCACTTCAGTACAGACACACACTTCCTTTGTTTACATGCTGTCTGGCTGTCTTACCTGTGAGTGTTTCTTTTAATCAGCTTTCAGGGGGCATCATGGGCTTTACATAAGCTCCACGTGAGAAGTTTGATGTCATACAATTATGTTTGGTATACAATGTTCAGAACAGCAGTAGGTTCAATCAAGCAGGTTTTGATTCTACTTTTGATTGCAGCATTTCATTATTTTCAAGATTGCAGTCAAAAGCACTGCTAGCAGCATGATTTGCTTCACGCTGTGACACACTGTTCTTAAGATTCATTTTTGGACCAAGCTATTGTACAATGATGTACAACGTGGCACACAGACTGACACACAAATGTCATATCGACCTTCAAAGTGCCTGAGCACAGTGTGGCCTGGGCAGATAAGTGTCACAGAGGCAGAATGGCTTCTTTGGACAAATTCAGCCAGCATTTACATTTAGGAGGAATCTGACTTTGTCTGGAATGGGGGGAATACATAGAATTTTATTGGAAATGTTTTAGAAGTGAAAAGAGGCATATAATTCCAAGTCTATTTGAGACAGCTCTGGGGTGTTCCACTTTTTTCTTAAAAAGGGAGTATAAATATGTCCCCCAAAACCTAATTTGACATTTTTACGTCTTTCAAGGATGTAATAATGTAATAATTTATTTGTCTGTCTGTCTGTTAGCAGGATTACGTCACAACTACTGCACCGATGCTGACTAAATTTTCACCACATATAGATATTAGGCCTTGGAAGAATCCACTGAATTTTGGAAGTGATCCGGATCTGGATTCTGGCTCAGGATTTCCCTTTATAGGCTTTTAAGGATTATGTCAAGACTACTGCACAGATTTAGACAAAACTTTCACCACAGATAGATATTAGGCCATGGAACACTCCACTAATTTGGGAGTGGATCAGGACCAAGATCCCGATTCTGGATCATTTTTTAACTTTTCACCATTTCGAGGATCATCTCAAATCTGCTTGATGACCTTGAAAAAATTTTAAATCACATGTGGCTATTGTACAAAGGAAGACCCTGTTAGTGTTGGCTGTTGGGAGTGATCTGAATCAATATACACATTCTGCAGCATAAAACATATGACACCATGATCTAAAACCAAGATACGGTTAGACACTATTTTGTTTCAGTTTGTGAATTAAATATTAGATTGCAACATCTTGATCAACATCGGAACATTCTGGATCAGTATGCAGTTACTGCATTGTGCTGTGGAATCCGGATCCAGGTAAAATCCGGGTCACAACGTGAATCACATAACTTTCATGTTGAGTCCTCGTCAACCCTTGGCGGATGTCAGAAATCTCCGATTGCTCTTGTTTTGAAACTACAATCCTGTTTATGTAAAAACATTGTAATAGGTTTGACGTTTGCCTATACATTTCCTTTTTCACTTTTTACATTTCACTTCCTTAATAACTGCCCTGATAGACAGACAGACAGACAGACAGACAGATAAACAGACAGATAGAGATTCCTCCCCTTAAAAAAACTCAGGGTTTCCACAGCCAATGGGAAATCTATAGTAACAGAATTATGACAGCCTAATTTGTCCATGGTTTACGTCAACATTAAAGGTTTGCTTTGATCATAATTCTGTCACCGTAGAACTCCATCTATTTACATAAAGACTGGTGCATGGGTGGCTGTGAACCCAGGACTTTCATGTTGGGAAAAACACTACCACTGCATCATCATGATCATTTTTCTTTTCTGTGTGGACTTTGCGTGTTCTCCCCATGTTTGTATGTATTCTATCCAGGTGCACCAGCTTCCTTCCACTTCAAAATACATGCAGGTTCAGTGAACTGGAGACTTTAAATTGACCGTAGGTGTGAGTGAGAGTGTGAATTTATTTGTCTATATGTGGCCTTGCGATTAACTGGTGTCCTGTCCAGGGTGTGACTCCAATCAGAAAGAGCTGGACCCTATCCCAGTGACCTATGGGAAAGGGTCCAGCTCACCTGTGACCCTTAATTGGAACAAGTACATACAAAAGATGAATGAATGAATTAATTGTGCACATGACAGCGGGTTGTGATGTAGACAGCAGTATGTAAATGCAGATTTTGCTTGTGTTAATTACTATGAATGCAAAATTAAATTCAATCAGTCACTCACAGCTATGTGTGTGCTCTGTCACACTCTGTCACATTACTACATTCATGCTCTTGCAATTAAAAACAAACAAATAAAATATCCCCTTCTACTTCATTTACTTATTGTTCCATCGACAGTGTTTAAGCAAACTGGTGAATAATTTTACTGCATTGTGTTGAGGACAATGCATTACACTGAGTGAGCACTAAATTAGTTACCATATTTCCTTGATTAAATGCCTGACCTTGAACAGTGGTCTGTCTCATTTAATAACCAGGTCAAAACTTTGAAAAAATAAAGGCCTGTCTTAAATAAGCGCCGGGCATTATGTGCATTGAAAAGATTACATTTAGTCGAGTCACACATTTGCCACATTTGAGTGGTACCTTAAAATCCTAAAGCCTGATTTATGACTCTGTAGCCACACAATGATGTTGTATATATATATTTTTTTTTTTTAGAGTTGGGCAGCTATTAAAAATTTTGATCGCGATTAATTGCATGATTTCCACGATTAATCGCATTGTTAATCGCATTAATCGCAAGTAAAATCCAAAAATGAACTCAAAAGTAGCACATAGCACAATTTTATTTTAAATGTTCTGCCATATGAACAAAAGTGCCAAAACATTTGTTCTGCAAACACTTAACAGCAGCATTTTGTTTATGCAGTTGCAGTTAACAAGGTTCTCAGCAGGATTTTTTCTCAGCATAATGGGATGGAAAAATCACCTTAAAAAGCCAGGGGTTTGGGGATGCTTAGGTGTCCCCCCCCCCCCCCCCCGATGCGTTTGCATTATGGGCTTATAAAGGGCCTTTTTTGTTAGTCTAAATAAATCTACCATAATTTGAAGTCCAGACGGAAGAAGAGAACATCTCTGCATTTCAAAATGTGAGGAAAGTGTTTCCAAAAACACCAATTTGAGGTTGAAGCTGCAGAGGAGACCTTCACCTAGTTATGTGCTGAGAGTCCAGCTCACCTGTCATCTCTGCAAACTCAGAGCTGCTGCTATAAATAAAACAACGGCTCTTTAAACAGTAACTATTTTATTATTTGAAAAAAAAAAAATGTCCAAGGGTCATTATCATGTTAATCAAGAAATCATCTCACCTGAAACAACAACAACAACAGATGAGTTATGGTTTTAATTTACAAACATCAAACATTTCTAAAGAATCTTCTTTCTTTTTTTTACTTAAAACTATTTTAATTACAAGTTATTTAATGTAAAAAAAAAAAAAAAAAAAAACACAAGGATTTTCTTGAATACACTGCTGGGTATAAATTAGCAGTTCTGATGTTCCTGACACATATCTACACTATTGTCTGTTTTGGCCTGATGCCTTGTTTCTTTAGGCTTTAAAGTAAGGCTGTAACAAAGATTAATTAAAAAAAAAAAACTATGGCTTTCCTTCACACAATTTGGTGATCAAAATGCAGGCAATGGTGTTTCAGAGGGTTATGAATTTAAAAATCTTCCAGGGGAAGCTGGTCCCACTCTCCCCTATTCTACAGCGCTCGATGCGCAGCTCGCTGCAAGGAGAACTTTAGCGGCTGTAGGAGAACTTTTCATCCAGCGCTTGGTGGTAACAATCTGGATGGTCTTTTTCCTCTTTTGTCCAGAGGACACGACGTCCATGATTTCCAAAAACAGAAATGTGGACTCATCAGACCACAGCACACTTTTCCACTTTGTGTCTGTCCATTTCAAATGAGCTCGGGCCCAGAGAAGGTGGCGGCGGCGTTTCTGGATGTTGTTGATGTATGGCTTTCACTTTGCATGGTGGAGTTTTAACTTGCACTTGTAGATGCAGTGATGAACTGTGTTAACTGACAGTGGTTTTCTGAAGTGTTCCTGAGCCCACGCTTTAAGATCCTTTACACAATGATGTCGGTTTTTAATGCAGTGCCACCTGAGGGATCAAAGGTCACAGGCATTCAATGTTGGTTTTCAGCCTTGCTGCTGTCTAATCTTCTGATTATATTATGGACTGTAGATGATGGAATCCCTAAATTCCTTGCAACTGAACACTGAGAAACATTTTTCTTAAACTGTTGGATTTTTTTTTTTCCACACAGTTGTTCACAAAGTGATGATACTCGCCCCATCTTTACTTATGAATGGCTGAGCCTTTTGGGGATGCTCCTTTTATACCCAATCATGACACTCACCTGTTTCCAGTTAACCTGTTCACCTGTGGAATGTGCAAAACAGGTGTTCTTTGAGCATTCATCAACTTTCCCAGTCTTTTGTTGCCCCATCCCAACTTTTTTAAAATGTGTTGCAGGCATCCATTTCAAAATGAGCAAATATTTGCACAAAAACAAAAATGTTTATCAGATTGAACATTAAATATCTTGTCTTTGTGGTGTATTCAATTGAATATAGGTTGAAGAGGATTTGCAAATGATTGTATTCTGTTTTTAATTTACATTTCACACACCGTCCCAACCTCACTGAAATTGGGGTTGTATTAGCATTGAACCGTATGGTACACATGCCATGGTTCAGTGCACAGAACTGTACGCAGAATACACAGTACAACTCTGCAGTGTGATTATACATGTGCTTATTTGTTTCCATACGTCACTGACATTTCATCTCATTTCCACAGACTGTCACTCTAGTTTCATGTTCTGTGTAAAAGGAAGCGTGGACTGGCACCTGAGAAAAGGAGGTGTGGCCACACTCCTCTACCTGTGGTGGGAGTAAATATTAAATATTGGTGATGACCCACATTCAATTTGTGTTGTTTTGCTCCATCTCTACTTAGTCACACAGCCCAGCAGCAAATCTGGCAAAGTAACTGCTTTAGCTCAAAGATCAAAGCTGAAGGAATATAAAAAAATGAGTTGTTTGGTCTTTGCCCAAATGTGTCTTACTGAAAACTCAATCAAAGGATTATAAAGTGTTTTCAAACTCATGCTGTGTGTCAGTGAACCAATCTTACCCCCTCCATTCTTCTGGCACAGGTATGGGAACCGCCAGACGTTGCCCAGGCCTACAGAGAAGCCGACCTGGGCCAGGATGTACTGCAGCTTGCTGTTCCAGGCTGGACGTTCCTCCTCACTGCCTGAGCCTTCCTCCTCCATGTCACACTCTTTCCCCTCCACCTCATGGTTGTTAACAATCAGTGAGGTCTTCTTGAAGGAATCATCACAGGCATCCTCATTGGACAGCAGGTCTTTGACAGACTCTGTGACATCATCGTCAAGCTCTCTCTTGACGGCTTTGCTGTTTTTGGGCATTTGATAAAGCAAATAAGGGCAAAAGGTGGAACCGTCTTTTTTGGAAAGGCAGGGTCAGTAAAGTCTCACTTTTAACTTTGGGCAAAGCTGTGGGTTTGAAGGCGTTTGAGTTCAACAGCCCGTAGGGTTTGAGACAGTTTGTACAGTTTGAGTGATCAGGATGGGGTTTATTTCGTCATTATCACCAAATATCTGTGAGACAAAAAAGGAAATTTGCAGTCAGTAAAACAGCCAGTAAATGGACAAGGCAAGAGGAGAAATGAGCCTCTTGGTTTGAATTGAACTGAATTTGTAGTTTGTAGTGCTACAAAGGATTTTGGTGGGTTATACCTTCTACTAAACAGGGCTTTTTTGGAGGTGGGCCACAGGACACACTGATTAGATAAATTTAAACTGTTCGAGTATTCTGCCCTACTTGGAAAAAGTGTTTTGATTTTGGGTATGATGATGTAAATATCTTTATTTCTCCGCACTTTCTCGAGGACAATGCTATCAGGTCTTTGAGTGCTTGACAGAGGTACAAACTAGGGCTGCAGTTATCAATTATTATACTAATCGAGTATTCTATTGATTATTCTGGCGAAGTAATTGAGCAATCGGATAAAAAGTACTTTGCATCATCAGCATGGACCGTCTTTTTCCTAAAAGGCTTTATTTTACTCTGTGTCATGTTGGAAAGCAGTAACTTTTGTGCTAATGTGATTAGCGTTTACACAGCTTAAGTGCATGCTCTAGTCTTCTTCTGTTTGTTTCTGGGGATGCTGCAGTGCCATACACAGGCCTGGCATATGTACTACAACGTTAAACAAAGCTTTGAGGCACAGACTTTGCTTCAAACATTTTTAATCGAATTATTGGAGTTAATCGACTAATAGTTTCAGGCCTAGTATAAACAGCTCCAAAATTAACAATCATTTAATAATAATTTGTTATAGTTTAATTAATTGATGACTAATTTTGTCCAGTTGTTCTGACTCACTTTTCATCAAGCTAAAAAAATGAGGGTGGATTCAAGAACAAATCTTCAAGGATTAATCAATTATTAATTGACTATGAAATTACAGTATTTTGTTGTGTGCTGGGGTGTTTGGCTGGCTTGGTTTTTGTTTTTCTGTTTCTCCCACCAGGTGGTATGCATTCAGGACTGAGTGGCTGAGTATTAGAACCTGACCCTGAACACCTGAGGCTTGTTTTCACGTGCAGGTCATCAGGGCTCACAGCTGTGGTGTATTCTGTCTTGATCAGAGATTGCTGCATTTAAACCCTGAATGCACAGTGTGTGATTGCCAGAGACTCGACCTTGTGAGCAGACGTGTGAGATCGACGTCAGGAGAACAATCTCACCATTACGGACGCAGAGACCGCTCCAGGTTTGACGCCACAGTCTGTGAAGGAGGACTGGGTGAGGTCTCACGCTCTTCAGCACACTTCCTGAGGTAATTTGGTTTTGGTGACTTTTATGAAGTAATGACAGTGGATTTGGTGTCCCTCACACCTTGTGTTAGTGAGCTGTCACGTTATGCTAATTGTCTAATCAGCTTCTGCTGCAGTGGAGATTTGAACTGAGTTGTTCTGTCCCTGCAGGGTGAGAAGCTGATATATATTTAAGCCAGGAAGTGTTTGCTGATTGTGTGCACCTTTTGGGCTGTGTCTCTCTGGGTGGAGTTGGACTCACCTCATGTTTTCTTTCTTCACAGACTCGGTTTGTCGCGGCCACCTGGGGGGTGTCGGCGGGGTCCCTGGGTCCGAGCTGCTGTGGCTCCGGACCGTTTGTGCTGCTGAGAGCGCGCCGTGTTTTCACCTCACCAGACCGCGGACATTTTTGGTTGTTTATCACTGCACTCATTATGATTATTAAATTCTGTTATCTTTTGAACCGTGCTCTGCTTATTTTATGCTGGGTCCTGTCAAACGCTGGGTCGGTGGTCCGACCGCGTCCAACACATAACATATTTGACAGCTATTCTAATCACTGATTAATCATTCCGAGTCTTCTGTAGGTTTTCCCCCAAAAATTATTTTGGGGGGAAAATGTAAAAATGTAAATGCAAATGTCAGGTTTTTTTTTTATTATTAGCCCCTATCTGGTAATTAACAGAATATCATTGGGCTGTGGACAAAACAACACATATAAAAAGGTATCATCTTGGGATCTGGATAACACCGACTGACATTTTTCAGTATTTTATGAACCTAATAACTAATCGCCTATTCGAGAAAATAACTGATTAGATATTATAAATGATTATAAATAATTGATTGATCGATTGTGAAAATAATTAATAGTTGTTCACCATATTCATGAACTTTTAAATTATTATTTTTGTAAAACTCAATATAGTCTTCTATGTCCTAATAGCTATCTGTGGTGAAAATTTCATCAAAATCCGTGCAGTAGTTTTGACATAATCCTACTAACAGACACGCAAATAAATAAACAAATAAATACCAATGATTTTATTATGTCCTTGGTGGACATAACAAACAAACAAATAAACCCAAACCCCCCCCCCCCACCCCACCCAAAAAAAACCCTTTGTTGGAAAGGTGGAACATGAAACAAGAAAGAGCACACACAGGACACAACTTTTGTCAACATTCTATTGTTTTCCAGTTCTTCTTTGGCATTTCACTGTAAAACAATGCACGAAGACCAACTTTTTAAAAAGGGAGCCCTTTTGTTTGTGTTTACCCTCTGACCTCCAATCAGTCTGCATGTTTTTTGGGCTTTTTTTTTTTTTACTCCTGTTACATTTTTATTCACTGTGGGCTCATTTTTCATTCTACCTGCAAGTCCTGCACCTAAATAGGCGCAACCTAATGATACCTAAAATTAAGTATAACTGAAAAATTTCTACTAGACCTGTTCAAAATGTTACAAAATCTTTTGGGCCACATGTTGTTCTTGTTCCGCTAATAAAATAAAAGATCTGTGCCAAATTTTATTGTAATTGGAAATTGTTTAGGGGTGCACCACAAAGCAACAATTTTCCCCAAACAAACAAAAAGGGGAGACGACTTCCAGTTAATCAGTTAATGTTCTCCTCTGGGTGGCCAATCAACCACCACTTTTTTGCGATTAGAAGCCATCACATATACCTATAAAAGAAAAACAATGACATCAGAGTCTTCTCCCATTAGGGTGACATTGCCCTGTCAGCAGAGGGAGAGGAAAATGTGTCACTCTGGGGGACCTCTAAATTTTATTTGATTGAGTTCAAATTTGGTCTGCACCTATAAAACCCCAAGTGGAACAAAAACAACATGGGGCCAGAAGTCTCTCACAACTTTTATTTTTTCACTATACAACATGAACAGCCCTAATGTCTACCATTAATTGGAATAAGATTGTCTTTTTGAAAATGGACTTTTGTATAACACTATTACAATATCACAAATCATAAGACATCGAAAAATACGGACTCCACATATACGACATTTTCCACGTGCCCACAAGTCTTAACAATACTGTCATTGAGGCTTTTCAGGTTTCAAATCCCGCAAAACTTCGGAGAGGTCGCCGCGCTGCGAGATCTCAGTAACATAACTGCATTGAGACGCTCTGATCACGCTTCACTTTAACCGCTGCACACAGACAACACCATTAACATCACAACATAAAACTATTTTTATATTGTGCCTAAAGCTCTCATGAATATATTCTCTGGGTTTTTAGACATTGTTATTGTGTTTGTTTTATGTAAACATGCGAGAATCACAGGCTGTCTGTCCGTTATTTTCAATGGGAGTTGCTGTGAGCTACAATCGCTTCCTGATCATGTCGTTCTGGGGGAAAGTGAAGTTTGCTCTGTAACGTCTTGATTATTCTTTACAACACTGTTTGTCCTCTTTGTTCCAGACTAATATATATGTCTGAAATTCGGTTTGCATTTATTAAATTCCACACAGATTAAACGTAGCAGACACAGATTATTTATTATAATTGTTTTAGCAAGTTTTCAGGGTATCATGCAGCAGTCTCTTATTAATGTGACGAAAACCATAAAAAATTACATTTTTGTAGTATAATATTCATTTACAATTGTCATCGTGTGGATTCTCTATATGTTGTTTTGACTGCAGCGGCTCTCTGGCTCGCAAGGGATTATGGGATATGTGAAAACCCAAACAGAAAAAGAATGGGGACTCCACATGCTGCACGTCTATTTTCAATGCTAATTTTTCTTTGTCTTTTTCACACTCTGCTGTCCCCCTCCCCTGGATGGGACAACGGTCCATCCCAGGTTGCTTCCCCTGCAAAGGCTGGCACCCATTTACAGTTTGTTGGACTGAGACAATGTCCAAGGACACAGACATGTGACATGACCAGGAACTGAACCCAGGTCCACATATATGAACAAACACCCAATAAAAGATGTTGAAGCTGCTGACAGCGGGTGAATATCTATTTAGGTCTGAGGACACGAGCCTGTCTGTGGAAGGTGCCAGGTCGTGGCACGGACACGATCACGTTTCTTGGCGGCTGAATAATTGAAGGAGGTGATTTGCATACGGACCCAAACAGATCCTCTCCACATGATGGGGAGGAAACCCCCCAACAAAATAAACCCGCCATCATTATAATGCAACATTATTTTTTTTTTTCCACTCGAGGAAAAGATGCGATAATCACGTGAATGTGATGCAAGGTGCGCTGCATCTTCCAGCATCTTTTCACGGTGTGTTGCGCTGCTGCTGCGCAGGTTTTTGGGGCGTATATTGCGCCGGTATTCCTTGTCGCACGAGCCTCCTGACTGTAAGGATTAAGTGATTAATAGAATTATTTTCGCGCTGCTTCCTGATTAGTCCGCGTGCGTGTGCAAAATGTTTCATCATCCACGCCAACCTGAGCGTGCGCGCGCCAACCTTCACTGCGGCTATCACACCCGGCCACGATAAGGCCGATTTAGGATGATGGAAGTTGGAAAAACGAACAAAAACAAAAGATATTTTCTACCTGTGATTCTAAACAGCGCACGGTTAACGCAACAAAACGCGGATTAAATGAGAGAAATAATGTAAATGAAGGAGTCAGGCCGGTGGCGTGCGGCTGCTTCCAATTCCTTCTGGGCACTTTGTTCTCTTTATGCGCATAAATTAATTGCGTCTTTCTCCCGCCCAGGCTTCTTAACACTCAGTCCGGGATTTCATCATTCACACCGGTCATCTTTTCACGCTTCATTCATTCATTTCACGGCGAACACACCTCACTCACGCTACTCACCTTCGGTTAAAAAAAAAAAAAAAAAAAAAAAAAGTAGAGTCTCAGGGAATAAAATTGTGCGAGAACATGCACGGGGCAGACATTATCACCTGCTGCGGGTTAGGTTCATCTGAGGAGCGGTCAGGCCGGTTTGTGTCCGCTCCTCCGACTCTCATCCGTTCACCGGATCGTGAGGGGGGCGGGGGGGGACGCGTCTCTTCCGGTGATGAAGTCGCGTTTGCCAACGCACCTTTCGAGTACTTCATTTACCCAACTGGGGTTTTCTTACGGATTATACGATCTCTGTATCTAAGTTGTAATTTTTTAATAAACATTTTAATTAAAATCGACGCCTTTATTTAATTGGACACCCCTCCAGTCGCTCCACTTGGTACGCTCCACTATCACAACCCCGTCAGGAATGGGCTGGCTCACGCATCAGTGCAATGTGCCTCTGTTTATAAACGTCACACCTCCTCCTTAGCAGGATATATTAATATCTCTAATGATTCTCATGGTTTTAATACAGACGTCGCACACTGGAATAAACATTTTAGATTTACCTAGGCTTGACCGACTGCTAGCGCAGCATTCCTCCATGGATACAGCAGGGGCGTAGTCAGTATAGCGGTGGTGTGTGTGTGTGTGTGTGTGGGGGGGGCATTAGTAGTGCATCACCACATCCAAACTTGTTTTTATGTTAGTTTGTTTTTTTTTTTTTTTCACTTGGGGTTGCCACATTTCAGCACAAGTTTTACACCAGATGTAGTCCAGTAAATATATTGCAAAATGTTGGTCAACCTACTGCTAATTGCAATAGTTTTTCCAATCATTGTATCTTGTGCAAAATTTCAAATACTAGAACATATCAAAAGTATAGAAAACTCTAACTATGGGGACATTTCTTAAAACTGTCTCAAAGACACCCACCCTCGACCCTTTTAAATCTCATTTTACTGCATCAAATTAACCATATAGTACGATCGTAATATAGTCATGAATTAAAACAGAAAATACTTTTGTTAAAGAGTGGGTTTTCCCTGTGTAAATATGTTTCAATATAAGCCACCTTTTTGTATAATGTTCATATATTTTGCATTTTTACACAAAATTATTTATTAGGGGTGGTGGCCAAGTGGTTAATGCGCTTGGTTTCAGTGCAGAAGGCTCTGGGGTCAAATCCCACCCCTGCCACATTTCTCCATGTAATGTGGAGTTGCACTAGGAAGGGCAGCTGGCGTAAAACCTGTGCCAATTCAACATGCAGATCCACCTTGGATTTGCTGTGGCAACCCCAAGTGCAAACAAGGGAGCAGCTGAAGGGACTTACTTACATAAAATTATTTATTATTATATATTTTATGCATAATTATATGAAACTCTTGATCATTTCATCACTGTTGAAGTAAAGTTAAACAGTGATGCAAAGGTATACACATTAGGTACTGTATATAATTTTTAAGGCATACAAAATGAATACAAAACAGTGTTCATAAATTTATTTTCTATCTTAAAGCTGAAAGTATACATTACATGAATATACAATATGAACATTAGGGCCCACATCCAATGTGGGCGGATCCCGCTTCGACTGATTCGTGCACACTCGTGTGTGCACGATCGCAGTCCAAGCATAGTTGGAGAAGAGTATGAATACACTGAATGCTGTTAGAATGCATTAACATTGTAAATAAAGTACTCCGACTGATGAATGTGGTCGATTGCCACCTGATATCTAAAAGTCTGGGGGGCAAACACGTGGCAAATTTCCCTTGAGTGTGATTAGAGTGTTTCGAATGCCGTTATGATGTTCTGAGAATATTTAGAACACAGTCAGCCTGGATTTGGCTGCTGTCTGATATTTTTCCACCTCGACCGCACCCCGACAGTAGAGAGGATGTGCTCTACATTCGGGCTGGCTGCGTGATTGTGCCCAACTGTTTGGTTTGCACCCAGACTGTTGTTGGACATTTTCGAATGCGCCACGACCTTGGCCGACTGTACGTCAAATTTTCATTCAGACTGCATTCAGCCTCTAGTGGGACAGGGGTGTGTTATATTTCGTATTTAGTGTGCACCTTCTGACCAACAGAAACAGGTAGCAATTCTTCTGGAGCTACATGTGCTCAGTGGATGCTCTCACAGCCTTGTTGTGTTAGTGTCACCATCTTTTCATGATCAAGTAATGGTTTTCCACAGAACACACAGCTATTCACTTGGACTGGATACGTGACTACCATCAAAATAAACACTTTTTAGAATGTACTCCTACATGAAAATTCATCACCATGTGATGGATGGACAGATGCTGGGTGCTGGAGGACCCCCTGCTAGTGACTGGGTGCTCATCTCAGTAATGCACTTTGTTTTGATACTATTTGGTTTTTGTGTTTCCTGTTTCATCTGCTTGTAAAAACCTTGTAACTGTTACAATGGCCTAAGCAGTGGGTCACCCCTTTGAGTCTGGTCTGCCTGAGGTTTCTTCCTTAATATCATCAGAGGGAGTTTTTCCTTACCACTGTCGCCTGTGTGCTTGCTCTAGGGATTAGTAAGGTTAGACCTTACTTGTGTGAAGCCCCTTGAGGCAGCTTTGTTGTGATTTGGTGTTGTACAAATGAAATAAATTGAAATTGAATTTAAATCTTACCAAAACCTGTATTAACCTTGAATTTACACAAATAAAAAAATCCCATTGAAACATTAAATCATCACATGTGCACTTTCAATGCAAGATCATGTGTTTAAAACAAATTGTTTTGAATGTGGACAGTGAGAATGTTCACACCTCTTCTGAGATGAGTGAAATGAAAAATTGAATTCGTGCAGCAAAATTTATATACTCCTAGTTGGAAAGATCTTAAGGAAGTAAAATATTAAATAATAGACCCCAGTCTACCCCTGATAAAAATAAATTATGCATTTGACTGAAGTCTGTAAAACCAGTGCAATCAAAGGAGCCTGGATGTGGGACCATATGAAGTGATATATTCTTTTCAGTTACCATGGTGACCAAAAACATTAACTTTATTAATTCGGTACATTTATGTTAACAAGAAAACCAGCCTTAAACATCGTGCAACATATTTCAACACATTTTTTTTCCCCAAAAGCAAAAATGATCAAGTCAGTTGCACATTGTTATTATGCCTTAAAAAAAAACATCTTCCCATTGATAGAATTTTCTATACTTTTAGTTATTTCAGTGGTCCCTTAAAATCAAATAGCAAATAGATTAAAACTACTGCAATTAGTGATGGGTATGTCTGTATTTTTACTAGACTAATGCCCTTCCTGACACAGCTCCATATCAGAGAGTGGGCAGCAGTGGGGTTTGAACCAGGAACCTTTATGACATCAAATCAGCACCAAAACCACACTCGCGTAAAAAATCCATTTGGGCATACTATATCTCACACGCGTAGATGTTAACTGCACACGCGTAGATGTTAACTGCACACCCACAAATTATCTCTGCACGTGTAAAAAATCCATTTGGGCATACTATATCTCACACGCGTAGATGTTAACTGCACACGCGTAGATGTTAACTGCACACCCACAAATTATCTCTGCACGTGTAAAAAATGTATTTGGGCATATTATCTTATTTCACATGCGTAGATATTTGCACATGCGCAAGTGATCTCTGCGTGTTAATATCTACATGTGTGAAATAATGTAATATGCCCAAACACATTTTTTTTTTTTTTTTTTTTTTTTGCGAGTGTGCTTTTGGTGCTGATCTGATACCATAAACCTTCCACAGTGGATGAAGGTGTCATGATTGGGTCTGTGGGGTTTATTGTATGTTGTTTAGTCTTCCTCTTTTTTGGGTATGCGGTTAGTTTTTGCATTGGGGTTTGGTGGAAGGATCTCTCTTGTCTTGTTTTATCTGTTTGATGTTGGACGTGTCTCTCCTGTCCCCCCTACCTGCTTGCCACGCCTCGTTCTCAAACTTTCCTCACACACCTGTGGTGCATTTTCTCTTGATCACACCCCCTTTATTAGCCACACCTTCTTTCTCCCTCTGACTTGCGAGATTGTTGAGCCTTGTGCCACTTTCAAGCGTTTGTCCTCAGACTTTCCTAGTCCTGTATATTTTTTGCTTACCATGTATCAACCTGTCTGCCTGTTTTTGGATGCTTTGGATGCTTTTTGGACTGTCTTTTTGTGTACTGACCCACGCTTGCATTAAACTCTGTTAAGTTGAATCCTGAATCCTGCATTTTTGTCTAACCTCCTGGTGCCGTCAGACCTGTCAGAAGGTAGACTTCACGACAGAGCTGCTAACGTGCAAGTCAGCTATGGGATGGCTCGAGTACACCCCTGAGAATTTGTGAGAATTTGTACTTCCTTGACTGGCTACCCGGTGAAAACATGCTCAACTGCATTGCTTGTTTACTGAAATCAGCTGGTTTGGTTTTGTCTCTAACAGCCAGCTGATCACAATCAGTATTTGAACTGAGTTCGGCTGTGTTTTCATTGGCCAAAAATAGCCACCAGAGGGTCTAAATTACCCCGCCCCCCCCCCCTTTTTTTGTTTTTTGTTATTTTGCGGAGGCAATTCCCGAACAATACCCATTTTCAGAAACCTGTGAATCGTGACAAACGCATCCCTTTCTGGGCAAATTCCGACAGGAAATATTGTCCATCTGAGACAATAAAAGGACAAAATTAATAATTCCAGAATTATAAAAATTGCACTGCTTTATCATTGTTGTTGTGCTAAAACACCAACTTAGAATATTCACTTAAATTAATATTCACAGAAAACTATATACTACTTTATGAAATAATGAACTTACAGATTTACATTTTGAACATACGAGGGCTGTCCGTAAAGTATAGGTCCTTTTTATTTTTTTCTAAAACTATATGGATTTAATTCATATGTTTTTACGTCAGACATGCTTGAACCCTCGTGCGCATGCGTGAGTTTTTCCACGCCTGTCGGTGACGTCATTCGCCTGTGAGCACTCCTTGTGGGAGGAGTCGTCCAGCCCCTCGTCGGAATTCCTTTGTCTGAGAAGTTGCTGAGAGACTGGCGCTTTGTTTGATCAAAATTTTTTCTAAACCTGTGAGACACATCGAAGTGGACATGGTTCGAAAAATTAAGCTGGTCTTCAGTGAAAATTTTAACAGCTGATGAGAGATTTTGAGGTGATTCTGTCGCTTTAAGGACTTTTCACGGTGCGAGACGTCGCGCAGCGCTCTCAGGGCAGCGTCATCAGCCTGTTTCAAGCTTAAAACCTCCACATTTCAGGCTTTATTGATCCAGGACGTCGTGAGAGAACAGAGAAGTTTCAGAAGAAGTCGGTTTCAGCATTTTATCCGGATAGTCCACTGTTAAAGGAGATTTTTTTAATGAAAGACGTGCAGGCGGATTGCAGCGTCGGCTCGCAGCCGCCGCGACGCTCTGCCACAGGAAAAACACCTCTGTTGGAAGCCTTGAGGACAAGTTGGAACATCTCCAGCTGATAAACAATTTCTCATATACTCACTCCACTGAAAGCCATCAAAAGCCGCCTGGATTTTACAAATGGTTATCAACACGGAGGTGTTTTTCCTGTGCCGCCGCGCTGCGTCGGCTGCGTCCCGACGCGCGGACCCGTCCGCACGTCTTTCATTAAAAAAATCTCCTTTAACAGTGGAATATCCGGATAAAATGCTGAAACCGACTTCTTCTGAAAGTTCTCTGTTCTCTCACGACGTCCTGGATCAACAGAGCCTGAAATGTGGAGGTTTTAAGCTTGAAACAGGCTGATGACGCTGCCTGAGAGCGCTGCACGACGTCTCGCACCGTGAAAAGTCCTTAAAGCGACAGAATCACCTCAAAATCTCTCATCAGCTGTTAAAATTTTCACTGAAAACCAGCTTAATTTTTCGAACCATGTCCACTTCGATGTGTCTCACAGGTTTAGAAAAAAATTTTGATCAAACAAAGCGCCAGTCTCTCAGCAACTTCTCAGACAAAGGAATTCCGACGAGGGGCTGGACGACTCCTCCCACAAGGAGTGCTCACAGGCGAATGACGTCACCGACAGGCGTGGAAAAACTCACGCATGCGCACGAGGGTGCAAGCATGTCTGACGTAAAAACATATGAATGAAATCCATATAGTTTTTGAAAAAAATAAAAAGGACCTATACTTTACGGACAGCCCTCGTAAATCATTTTTGAAAAGGAAAATGAAGGACATGTGTTGGAGAAATCCAATCTGTCGTCAATGACATGACCTGTCTGCTGGGATAGCCCCCCCCCCCAGCACATGATCCTTAATTAGACTAAGCGGGTTTAGACGATGAATGAATGAATGCCCATTACCTGTTACAACTTAATGCTCTTCTATGTCTAATGTCTCACATTACCACGTTTATTTTTCCTGTGCGGTAAGTGGGGAAGTCAGAGCACCTTATTTCCACCCGAGCGGACTGTGTGTCCCTGCAGCTGTTTAACACACACACACACACACACGCACACACACACACACACACACACATGCACTGTATAAATATGCTCTCATGTCAACATGCGCCGCTCTGAGCGTGACACTTTTCATGTTAAAGGTTGTGTGCCCTCTTAGTAGAGGACAGTAAATACAGACAGGCTCTCATATGTTACACAAACTGCCACCACAGGACACTCAGTACACACAGTACCTCCATAAAGTGCAAAAGATGCTTCAGATATGTATACTCACTTCAACCATTGCTCCAAACCATCAATCATACATATGATTTTTTTTTATTATTATTATTTAGTTTTTAAATTGATGTCTATGCTGCAATTTTTGAGGACTTGACAAACTGCTGTAATGTGACCCATCTTAAAATGCTGGATGAAGAGAAAACAAGAAGGCACGTTCATGCGCTGAACATTCCCCAGCTGGAAATTTGTGTTCTATTGGCTTTGATCACTTTGATAAATAAATTAGGAGCTATTCACTGAATCATGTCTTTTATGTTCTGATACTGTATATGACAATAAATGCCATCAGCAGCTGACTTAATCACACTACCACATTTGGACTGGAAGCTTTATAATTTATTATGGAAATCAAATATTGTAATTTTATTTTATGTTTCTGGGTTTGACTGGTTAGGGTAGGGATGTCGATGTGCAAATTCTTTCTTTGACTGCTGCAGTTCAGGGTCTCAACACTGCATCATCTGTCTCCATCTTCTCTATCTCGGCTGAATTCTCCCTATTGCATAGAAACAAAACCGACCCAGAATGCATTGCATCATCAACAGTGTTTTCTTTTCTTTAGACAGCCAAACGTCCAGTCACGCAAAGTGAATAGTTTTGCTTTGCACCGCTTGCTTGGTAACTATGTTTTATTTCTATATGTGTCTACAAGAAAGCCGTGCATGTTTATCCAGTTTTGGAAGAGTATGTGTTATATGGCTGGGGGAGCCTGGCTGCCTTTTTGTTTCTGTCCTTTGTTTCTCCTTCCAGGTGGCTTGCATTTGGGACTGAGTGGCTGTGTTGCTGAGGTTATCAGGACCTCACCCTGATCACCTGCAGCTTGTCAGGACTCACAGCTGAGGTGCATCTATATGGATTGGAACATGGTGGCATTTAAGACTGGAGTACACAGTGTGTATTTGCCAGAGACTCGACCTTGTGACCAGACGGGTGAGATCGTCGTCTCGGGAGCCATCTCATCATCAGTGGAGGCAGAGAACGTCCAGGGTTTGATGCACGGTCTGTGAAAGAGGAGGGGGTGAGGTCTCACGCTCGTCAGCACACTTCCTGAGGTACGTTAGATTTTGTGACTAACATTTATACAGTCAGTAAATGTGGTGTCCCTCACACCTTTATTATATTGAGCTGTATGTTAGTCATGTATCGGCTTCCACTGCAGTGGAGTTTTGTGAACTGGATGTTCCATGCCTGCAGGTTGGGAAGCTGATTAGTAATCAAGCCAGGAAGTGTTTGCTGTTTGTACACCTTTAAGTGTTCTCTCTGTGTGTAGAGTGTGGACTCACATAATGGTTCCTTCTTTCACAGACTCGGTTTGTTGCGGCCACCTGGGGGGTGTCGGCGGGGTCCTTGGGTCCGAACAGCTTCTGGCTCCGGACCGTTAGCGTTGCTGGGAGCGCACCACGCCAGACCGCACCTTCTTTTGTATTTTGTATCACTGTTATGTATTAAATTCAGTTAGCCTTTGTACCGTGCTCTGCTTATTTCATACTGGGTCCTTCAAACGCTGGTCGGTTCTCCGAGCTGCGTCCGACACATAACAGTATGACCATGAAGGGCTATCACATATCACTCTTTGGTGTTTCACGTGAGGTAAATTTTGGAAATTTTGGAAAACCATGTGACAGTGAACCAATTCCGATTGGACACTCACATTGCGCACGTCATCACACAACTTCTATGAGGAGTACAAAGATGGCCGATGGCTGGCTCGAAAGTCCACGGCATTAACTTTTCAGCATAAAAGTAAGTTTCTATCTCATATCATTAAAAAGTTATTTATAATTTAGTAAAGCTTGGTCTTAGCCATCGTATACGACGGCGTCGGCCCCAGAGGGTTAATGGTGCCCCAGTGGGAGACTCGACAAAAATAATTGCTTTAATTTGTTACATATTTTGGTCCCCAGCGTGAGGCCAATAACACATCTGAGGTGATTAAAATAACTTCAATTTATATTTGCTACACATCCATCTCATTTTGTTAACGGAATTACGAGGGTAGGCTGAAAAGTTCTAAGGCTCACTATGATGCAGTTAATGCATTAACTTTTCAGCCTACCCTCGTATAGCAATTACCTGTTCCAAATGTGCAAAATACGCACGTGAATTGTCTGAGATTGCAGGAAAATGCACCCTTAATATAAAAATATTCTGGGGGGGGGCATACCTTCGCATGCCTCAAGTCAAACCCCTTCCAGAAAACCTAAATCTGGCCCTGTTGCTGATACCATGAGTCAAAAGTGTATTGTATTTGATGTCTTCCGCCAGTGTCTCTGTTTGTGCATGTGTAAAAATAGAAGTACCTGCTTGCGGCAGAATGCAGAAAAGACAAAAAGCTCCCTGTGCGTGCATGTATGTGTATAACTTCATTCATGGACAAACTGTGGAGAGCTGACATTTAGCGGTATGCTTATGCATTTTGGGTCAAGGATAAACACTGTGAAAATGGAACATTGATGGGACATTGATGGATTAACATACCATTCCAGCAGGGGGAGGTAAATCATCTTTATATTAAAAGCGTGAGTGTGTGCATGCATGATTTTTTTTTAATTTAGTAAGTTTGATGTAAGTACATAATATAATTGTAAATGCATTAATAAAAATACATGGATGACACAAGAAAGTGAAAATACTTATTTCCATTGAAGTCCATTTAAAAATCAAATGACAAAGTAGAAGTAATAATAAAATAAAATAATAATAATAATGATAATAATAATAGTGTGTATATGATAACAAAACAAAACAGTTTATAAATACATTAAGACAGTAAATTAGCATTAAAAATTTTTCTAATTAACAGGAAATAAAAGGGTTGAGTTCTTTTTAAACTGTTTAGGTTTAAGGTTCTAAAATCATTCTGGACTCACACACCATTCCTACTCATTATGAGATGTGATGAGATATACTTTATTGATCTCACAGTGGAGAAATTATGTTTACACTCCAGTTACCTCAGACAGCAATTAGTCCACAATTATTACTTGTTTACCATAATAATGGCACACATCAGAATTAAAGACAGCACATACACATTTGACATTGTTTATGTGCACTAAGTTTGAAGAAGTCAGTTATCCGAATTGAGGCAAGTGGGTGAAGGCCACGCAGCAACCCTGAGATGCGCCGCCGTCAGCTTGGGGGGAAGAACGGGGGCTGCAGCTAAAACTGCCCCGCCCCCGCTGAAGGGGAAAGGAGTTAGCAGGCGCCGGAGAGGGGAGTGTTGATGGGGGATAGGAGGCGGGTGGGGGGAGGGAATGGACCATGCTTCAGTCATGTGAAAAGCAGTTTATTGTCTTTGTGAGTTGAGATAAGAAACAGCTAATGTTCCCCAGGCCGAAAAAAATTCCTCTGGAGGAAAACATTCGGGCAATTTGACCTACAGGCTTGATAAGCCTGTAATGTTATGGTTTGAGCAGTGAAAAACACTTTTTAACAGTTCCACTTGAACAACCAAATCCCAATTATGAATTAAGAATATTCCCAATTATGAATTAAGAATATTCACCGGCCTCTGAAATCTTCAGCTTCACTGCAAGGCACGCATCTGTCATCCAATTTGCGTCTTAGGTCAAGAGTCATTGCAGTCTGAGAATGCACTGCCTTGCCAACCTCTTTAATCATGTCGCACAAGCGAGGGGCCGTGGTTCTTGATGCCACCGTCTTGCCAATTTTCCGGTAGATCAGGGCAGCACATAAGCCAAAAAGTACCAGTCCTGCTACCATAAGACCAAAAATAGATATATCCTCGACGTCCTCAATGGAGAAAGGCGCCAAGCATGCTATACGCCAGGAACTCCAGGAGTCGAGAACATAGCCTGCAGGATAAATTCCATCTGGGAAGGTAGGATCCCCTGGTCCTGACCTTCTTGTAGAAAAAATGGTGTCAATAGTGTTCAGAGACCAGCTGATCAATTATAGAAACTTTGCTTAATTGATTACCACCCTTGAAAAATATCAGCTACCTATTTTATAAACACCACGCAATCTACAGCCCGTGGATCCCCAGGCAACATGCTAGTGTTCTTATTCAAGTAATTTGGTAACTCACAAGATGATAACATTTATTATTTTTTAGTTGTTGTTAATGCAAGTGATGGAGTAACCACCCACTCACTGGTGTTTTTTTTTTTCTGTCCAAGCTCTATGCTGTTACCAGAACAGCAAAGAACACTCAGAGACAAATATAAAATGTTTGTGCAGCTGTGGGCTCCAGTGTCTGACATCACAACTTTGTTTGTTAATGTTTGATTGGAACAGTGAAGATAATATGTTCTCATCCTTTGGGATAAGAATATAGCTTGTCAGAGTAAACATCCATGAAGTTCAATTTCTTTTTGTCCTGTTCACTGAATATTTAAAGCAATAGTGTGTAGGCGTTAGTGCCATCTAGTGGTTGCATGGGCAGCTTGGTGGTTAGCACTGTTGTCTCATAGAGAGAAGGTCTTGGGATCGATTCCCGCCGATCCAAAGACATGCAGGTTAGGTGGACTGGAAACTTTTTAAATTGTCCGTAGGTGTGTGCGGGTATGAATGTGTCTGTCTATTTCTCCTGTGTGTGTACTCTGCCTCATGCCCTATGACTGCTGGGATAGGCTCCAGTCCCCCGTGACCTGATGTTAGATAAGCGGTTGAAGGTGTGTGTGTGTGTGTGTGTGTGTGTGTGTGTGTGTGTGTGTGTGTGTGTGGTTTCAGGGATTTCTACTAATAAACACCTCTTAACCCTAAATACTGTCACAATAAGCAGTATCTGTTGCTCAGGACCAGAGGGCTGATGGTTTGATCCCTGTCAGCAACTTTCTTGAACATCAGTGTGAAAAATGATGAATGTGTGTCCATTTTGTGTTTGTATGTACAACACCTGGCAAAAATTATGGAATCACCGGCCTCGGAGGATGTTCATTCAGTTGTTTAATTTTGTAGAAAAAAAGCAGATCACAGACATGACACAAAACTAAAGTCATTTCAAATGGCAACTTTCTGGCTTTAAGAAACACTATAAGAAATCAAGAAAATAATTGTGGCAGTCAGTAACGGTTACGTTTTTAGACCAAGCAGAGGGAAAAAAATATGGACTCGCTCAATTCTGAGGAAGAAATTATGGAATCACCCTGTAAATTTTCATCCCCAAAACTAACACCTGCATCAAATCAGATCTGCTCGTTAGTCTGCATCTAAAAAGGAGTGATCACACCTTGGAGAGCTGATGCACCAAGTGGACTGACATGAATCGGGGCTCCAACACGAGCGATGTCAATTGAAACAAAGGAGAGGATTATCAAACTCTTAAAATAGGGTAAATCATCATGCAATGTTGCAAAAGATGTTGGTTGTTCACAGGTAGCTGTGTCTAAACTCTGGACCAAATACAAACACTATGGGAAGGTTGTTAAAGGCAAACATACTGGTAGACCAAGGAAGACATCAAAGCGTCAAGACAGAAAACTTAAAGCAATATGTCTCAAAAATCAAAAATGCACAACAAAACAAATGAGGAACAAATGGGAGGAAACTGGAGTCAACGTCTGTGACCGAACTGTAAGAAACCACCTAAAGGAAATGGGATTTACATACAGAAAAGCTAAACGATAGCCATCATTAGCACCTAAACAGAAAAAAACAAGGTTACAATGGGCTAAGGAAAAGCAATCGTGGACTGTGGATGACTGGATGAAAGTCATATTCAGTGATGAATCTCGAATCTGCATTGGGCAAGGTGATGATGCTGGAACGTTTGTTTGGTGCCTTTCCAATGAGATTTATAAAGATGACTGCCTGAAGAGAACATGTAAATTTCCACAGTCATTGATGATATGGGGCTGCATGTCAGGTAAAGGCACTGGGGAGATGGCTGTCATTACATCATCAATAAATGCACAAGTTTACATTGATATTTTGGACACTTTTCTTATCCCATCAATTGAAAGGATGTTTGGGGATGATGAAATCATTTTTCAAGATGATAATGCATCTTGCCATAGAGCAAAAACTGTGAAAACATCCCTTGCAAAAAGACACATAGGGTCAATGTCATGGCCTGCAAATAGTCCGGATCTTAATCCAATTGAAAATCTTTGGTGGAAGTTGAAGAAAATGGTCCATGACAAGGCTCCAACCTGCAAAGCTGATCTGGCAACAGCAATTAGAGAAAGTTGGAGCCAGATTGATGAAGAGTACTGTTTGTCACTCATTAAGTCCATGCCTCAGAGACTGCAAGCTGTTATAAAAGCCAGAGGTGGTGCAACAAAATACTATGTGTTGGAGCATTCTTTTGTTTTTCATGATTCCATAATTTTTTCCTCAGAATTGAGTAATTCCATATTTTTTTCCTTCTGCTTGGTCTAAAAAAGTAACTGTTACTGACTGCCACAATTTTTTTTCCTGATTTCTTATAGTGTTTCTTAAAGCCAGAAAGTTGCCATTTGAAATGACTTTAGTTTTGTGTCATGTCTGTGATCTGCTTTTTTTCTACAAAATTAAACAACTGAATGAACATCCTCCGAGGCCGGTGATTGCATCATTTTTGCCAGGGGTTGTACTATGTTGCGTGCTGCTGTTTCTGATTTTGGGATGTAAACACCGGGACCGTCACAGATGGTGGCTTAGTTTGCTTATCTGTTACATTTTTAATGTGTTACCTTGCCTCTGGTAATACAATGCCCGCGGCTGCCACGAGTTCATCCATCCCAAACCTGTGATGGAAAGTTTAGCCCTTTTTTTTTTAAGTGCGTCACAGAGCTGCCAACGCTCAACCAATGGAAATCACGCAGAGCTGGCATGAATGAATGAATGAATGACTCACTCACTAATTGACTGAGTCACACACATAAACACACACACATTGTGGGTGTCATATGTGTTTCCAAGAATAGATTCAGATGTTGAAAGACATGGCTTTTTTCCAGTTTGAGTAAAAAAAAAAAAGGATGTTGTAACTTCTTAAAAAATTAAATTAAACCCAGTCACTTCGGTCATAAATAAATAAATAGAATCCAATCACTTCAGACAAAATAAAATAAAATAAAAAATTAAGTAAAACAAAACTACCCAATCACTTCAGTAATAAAAAAGTAATTAATCCCAAAGACAAATAATAATAATAATAAAATGAAAGCCAATCACTTCAGTAAAAAAAAAAAAAAAAAAAATCTTACACACATTTTCTATATCCGCTTATTTCAATCATCAAACCTACCATCCCTGGTTCTCAATACCAGGCACCTAAGTGGCTCTTCTCTACTCTTCTATTTTACTCTTCCTTTTTACATATTTAGATATACCTTAATATACTAGCATAGTTCCACCTTAGAATTGGAATATAATATATAAGATATACCTTATTGAATTTTCATGGATCATGGGGAAGCTGGAGCCTATTCCAGTGGTCATTAGCCAAGAAGCAGCATGCATCCTGGACCGGCTGCCAGTCCTTCGCAGTGCGACATATAGACAAACAAACATATTCACACTCTCACCTACCGTCAATTTAAAGTTTCCAGTTCACCTAACCTGCATGTCTTTGGAAGACAGAGGACGCCAGAGGAGCCCACACAAACACGGGGAGACCATGCAAGCTCTACACAGAAAGCACGATGTGGGATGTGATCCCATGAACTTCTTGCTGTGAGGCAACAGTGCTAACCACTAAGCATGTGCTGTTTAAAGACATGGTTACAATATATTTTCTTCATCTTTATTTAAGGTGATTATAATATCCTCCGTTTTTTTTTTGCGACAGAATTTGCCTTTGTTCATACAGTCATTGATGTTTGTGAATGTGTTGATGTGTACCAGGCTGCATGCAGATAACAAGAAGCAGATGTATCAGGGGTGTTGTGTGACCAAAAACAAAGGTTAAAGATAAGATGAGATAAGATCAACATTATTTATCCCGAAGGAAATTATTTTGCCAGAGTACAGAAATGGCAAACAGTGAACAATGTTTTTGTTTTTTTACAGTAAGTACAACAAATTTATATGAAATGACTGGAAGACATTTGTAGAAGATGTTCGATAATATTGCATATAACTGTGAGTAACTGCCCACCCGGAAACTGAATGTTCTTTGTATGTTCATTGAACGTTTGCATGAAAATATTCGCAAACATGGCATGAACATTGCACGAACATCATATGTTCGTTATGTATTCATCCTGCAGAGGGGGAAGGAATTATACAGTCTGATTGCCACAGGTAGGAAAGACCTCCTGTGGGGTTCTGTGGTGCACCTCGGTGGTCTCATTCTATGGCTGAAGGTGCTCTGACAGGAACAAAAGCATAAGAAATGCCCCAGAAAACAAAGTTCAAGTTTGTTTCTGTAAAAGTGATAAGAATAGAAGTGCAGGGGAAGAAAAAGAGGAAAGTCAAGGTGGAGGTGAAGTGACAAAGGAAGACCTGAAGGAGAAGGAGCTGAGGGGGAGAAGGTGCAGCATCAGGCTGATGTGGAGGAAGTTCATATCTTTAACCCCACATAGATGTTGGATATAAGAAGAGTTGCATGCTGATTTGGCATAAGGTTCATGCCAAATGGTCTTCTTGACCCAACTCCAGATGCACAAAGAGGGCTTGAACCAGGGACCTTCTGGTTTAATGATGGGAGTGCTTTAAAGGTGGATTTTGTTATTTTGTGGAAGTTTCTAAAAAGATTAATGGTTATTAGAACAACAACAAAAAACAAACAAAACAAAACAAAACAAAAAAATAATTGAAGGTATCCTATCACTGGATTTTTCTTTTAAGATTTCATCATACAAAGAATTTTTTTTTTTTTTTTTTTTTTTTTTTTTTTGCCACCACTATAATTTTATTCCTTAGCCTCTAAATAAGGGATTCATACTTTTGGAAACAAAATTAATAATTTATTCCCCTAAAAAGAAAAATTTCAAGCTAACAGCACTGCTCTCCTGGTCGTTTAGGAGTATGAATTCCTACTCCTAAATGATGGCCAGTATCTGGCCTAATTCAGGCTGGTTGTTGGTCTACATCGGGTATTGCGAAGTCTTTGCGTCCATCCGTCCATCCTTCTGTGCTCAGCATAAGTCCAGTCCTGTTACTGCCAGAGTCTTCAAATTCACAGGGAATATTATTCAGACACAGACCTTGGTAAGTTCAAATATGGCTAACCTTAACATAACCTAACTTAGAAAATGTTGCATTCTGTTGTTATTTTTATGGCATGATCTCATGGACGTTAACGTGGTGCAGCCCAGTCTCACGTTTTTTTTTTGTGCTCCCGTGACGAAATGAGCCAAATTTTCTTGACAGTTTTTTTTAAACTCACTATTACTAACCCTACTCATACCCCCCACCCTAACCATAGCCACCCCCCCCCCCCCCCCTCCGCTTCACTTTTAATTTCGTGCAGCATCACGGAATGAATTAGAATGAATTTGGCTGCCGTGACAAACATTAGGCGCTTTTTGTCACAATATCACAAACCAATAGATTAATGTATATTTCGTGCTGCTGAATCCCAACTTGCTTTAAGACTGGGTTTCATGGTGATGTCACTTCCTGGTGTTGCTAGCTGCTAACTTTGCTTCATTTTTGGCTAAATATAAGCCCTTTCTCATACATTATGCAAAAGCAAGCGAGAAATAAACACTTCTAGAACTGAAAATGCTGTTTTTGTAACCTGACAAACACCTCTGGAGTGATTTAAGACATTTCGCGGACATCAGCATGCACGCTAACCTCCATTAACTCAAAGCTAACTTCCGCTCTTGTCAAAAGCTCATGTACACATACACGCACGCCGTCCTGCAGATGCCATTAGAACGTAAATATTGTTTATGATTGATTGATTGATAGAGGGGCTTTATTGAACATGTGTAAATTGTACGTAAGACGATACGATCTTAATAATTACTTAAACAACTGCAAATTCTAAAGAACACAATGCTCATACGGTCGAGGGTATTTTAGCATTGCATTATATTTATAATATTTGGTCACTTGAATAGACAAGCATGGAAGTTAGTGTACATCAAAAGGTTCACCATAAACATCACGATGAACTCTGAAATCTTGTTTCTACACCACACATACATCTTCCAGTAAAGGTGAACATCTCGTACATTTTGCTCTATCTCTTGGTTCACATTTATCTGCATTTTCTCTTTCTAACGTTATGCATGCACAACGTTTACTTCCATGCCTCCAGTGTGTGTTTCCTCCTTGGAAAAATAACACTCTGCCATAAAGGAAACAAATTGTATTTCACGTGCAGTCTGAGTGCAGCCTGCAGCATCTGTGCAGCTCAAAGCTGCTGTGAGAGAAGCCAAAGAAAACACTCTGTGGCAAGGCAACAGGCTGACCATAACAGCCTGTCATCCAAACACGGGGGTCAGAAAGAGGCCACAAGGCCATGAGAAGTGCTGATGGCTGAAACAAGACTGGAAACACAAGCAGGTGATAAATGCTATCTGCTCCCACCGTGTTGTGTCTGGTCTGAGCCGTGATGTTCTCTCGTCTTTTAGATGTAGTTCTCTCAAGGATGGCTTTCTCTCACCCAAGATATCTTTTTTCTGTCCAGTTTATATGCTGTCTCTTTTCTTCTGTAGGATAACTTTGCAATATCTTTAAGACACAAGACTAATAAGCCCCACCATAACGCCTCCATTTGGCCAAAATCTCAGGTACACAAATACAAAAACAAAAGTGAAATGGACACTGACAATGCTCAACAATTTCATATGTATCTCACGTGCTTACAGTTCAATATATTTTTTATTAAATAACAAATGAGTCTTTTTCTTTGTCTAATTCACACCAATTGTGAAGGAACAACTCATTAACAACTTAGGAGCTTGACAATTATGGCATGTATTTGTAGTTTGAACATGTTTTTGTTGTTAAATAATAAATGAGCATTTTAATATGAATATAAATTTCATAAGCATGGTCTGTCTGTACAACCCCAAATCAGAAAACACTGGAACAATATAGAAAATTATGTCCCCTCCCCTACCCAAAAACCCGGCAGTGATCCTTACATTTACTTCAGTTTTATTGCAGACAGTATGAACCCAAAATATTTCAGGTTTTGTGTTGTCAACTTTATTTCATTTCTTACTACACATATCCACTTTAGACCTGTAACACAGTCCCAAAAAAGTTGCAACTGGGGCAATTTAATGATACATACACACACACACACACACACACACACACACACACACACACACACACACACACACACACACACACACACACACACACACACACACACACACACACACACACACACACACACACACACACATATATCCGTCTCAGATGATGGTGCAACATCCATTTTGTTTTTTGCTTTATTTTTGTTTGCTTTGTTTGTTTTTCTTACTTTTTAAATTCAATTACAACCCCAATTCCAATGAAGTTGGGACATTGTGTAAAATGTAAGTTAAAAACAGAATACAGTGATTTACAAATCCTCGTCAACCTATATTCAATTGCAAGAGTGCCAGTCACTGAGCCACCCTGCGGCAGACCAGTGGCCTGTCCAGAGTGTAACCGACCTCTCACCTGATGATTGCTGGCATATGCTCCAGTTCCCCTGTCATCTTTAACTGGAATAAACAGGTATAGAAAAAGGAGGGATGAAGGAACTTAATATGAGAACATAGCGTGGGTTGGCAACAGGAAACAAACATGGAGAAAATACATGAGAAGACTCCAGTGGGAGTTAAATGTTCTGGCACTCAAGTGAGGGAATGATGAATGGCCAAATAGTGCTTGAGACAATAAATGAAAGGCATCAGAAGGCTGATGCATACCCTACAGTCATTCATACCAATCAATCACAGGATATGCTTTTGATCACATACAAACAGTAAAATCACCAGTGTTAAATTAACACTGACAGTGACCATATGATCCCACTCTGGCCACAGCAGGACTATATGTACACTGGTAGTGTTAATGTAACACTGTCAGTGTTAGGTTTACATTGGTGATTTTACTGTGCGCATGTGCACACACACACACACACACACACACACACACACACACACACACACACACACACACACACACACACACACACACACACACACACACACACACACATATAAATTATACAAATAACTTTTCTTCATCCAATATTTCTCTATGTTGAACGACTTGCCATCCATCAATTGTTGTGTTCTCCACCCCCCTCCCAAATTAAGCAAACAACAAAGAGGGAAGTAAATTAGATCAATTTATTTTGTTGTGAACAGCATATGATTGATTCTGATGAATGCTTCTAAATGTCAGTAGCGTGCTTGTCTACCTTCTTAGTGTTTTTGGCATCCTTGGAGTTCAATATTTCCACCAGTTCCTCCTCTGTGAACTCAGCAATCCTCGCTGGCAGACAATTTTCTGCTGTTGTTGACATGTTTGTTGCCATTTTTTCAACCAGCGTCTGTCAGCTAGTTCCTGACCTTCGTATGCCGCGCTCTGATTGGCTAGCTGTTGGCAGTAAGCTCTAACGCTATTGGTCAGTGGGAAACGATCCAATATAACTTTTGGTCCTAGCCTTTTTGGATCCTTTTGGATCCAACATAACTTTCTGGCGCTAAGCATGTCAAAATACAGGTAAATCATGGACAGAAAGGCTAATCTGTGATTGGCTATTGCAATCTGAGTGGAGAACATATATATATATAACTTGTGAATGGCTGAGCCTTTTGGGGATGCTCCTTTTATACCCAATCCAATTTCCAATTAACCTGTTTACCTGTGGAATGTTCCAAACAGGTGTTCTTTCAGAATTCATCAATTTTCCCAGTCTTTTGTTGCCCCTGTCCCAGCTTTTTTGAAACATGTTGCAGGCATCCATTTCAAAACGAGCAAATATTTGCACAAAACAATAAAGTTTATCAGTTTGAACATTAAATATCTTGTCTTTGTGGTGTATTCAATTGAATATAGGTTGAAGAGGATTTGCAAATAATTGTATTCTGTTTTTATTTACATTTCACACAATGTCCCAGCTTCATTGGAATTGGAGTTTTATACTCATCTGTGAGATGCTCTTTGCTGACAATGCAGCCTTGACATCACACTCCGAAGACGGTCTGCAGCAGCTTGTTAGTCTCCTCTCTCACGCCTGCAGTCTGAAGAAGACAAACGTCATGGCGCAGGGCACAGTTGCTCCCCCTAACAGGTACAGCCTGGAAGTCGTGGAGCACTTCACATACCTTGGGTCAACCATCTCTAACGCACTCTCCATTGACACAGAGGTGAACAGTATTGCAAAGGCAGCAGCAGTTATGGCAAGACAAAGCCACATAATCTGGACAGTGGCGGCGCCAGGAAATGTTTGTTGGGGGGGCTGAGGGGGGGCTGGGGTAAAAGTTGGAGGGGCTCCACAAAATGTCGTTGAAATGAACAATATATAGCAAATTGCTTTATAAATACCAAGGTATATGTTTTAGTCACCCGTGCTCCTCTAAAATGTGGTATCAATGCACACACACATCACTTAGAATGATTGCAAGTTCAGTAAACTCGCACATAGGTATAGAAACTGAATTCAAATGGTACTCAAGACAATGCATGGAATCAACCTTACACAAATCATTTATATCAAAGATTTATTGCCAATTTAACACCGAGGTCATAACCATTCGATTAAAGTAAGTAAAAGATATAGCCTGAGAAACTTAGTTGTAAACAATATACAAAAAAGTGATTCTTTATGAAGTTTGTATACAATCTAGCCCAAGTTACGTGTAAGGCAAACAGCCAAAGATCACGTTACTTCAAAACTATGCACCTGTTCTGGTGGTTGGCAGCAAATTTATCAATGACAGCATCAATGTCCAGCTGTTTTGCCCTCCTCGACTTAACTGAAATGACAGCAAGGTTGCTGGTACGGTTGTTTCCACTGCTGTTCCTCAAGTATGTCTTGAGAAGTTTCAGACATGAGAAGCTCCTCTCACAAGCTGCTGAGGTGATGGGCAGGGTAACAGCAATGCAGACATTCTCAGCGCAAAACTGCAGTTGGGATCCACAAATATGTCAGTCGCTGTTCACATTATTGACAGAATTATTGGGGGGGCTGGGGAGCTTGGCTCATTATTGGGGGGGCTTAAGCTCCCCCAAGCCCCCCTTGGCCCCACCACTGAATGTGGAACAACTCCAGCCTCACTGAGAAGACAAAACTGCGCGTCTACCAGACCTGCATGCTCAGCACACTCCTCTAAGGAAAGTGCCAACATGAACAGCATGTTCACCATTCACAATGAAAGGCACCTTCGTTGGCTTGGCCATGTCAGAAGAATAGATCCGGGTCGCATTCCTAAAAGTCTACTGTACGGTGAGCTGGCAGAGGGCACTTGTTTGGCTGATCGACCACGCCTGCGCTTCAAGGATGTCTGCAAGAAGGATATGAAAATGTGCAGCATCAATATCAACACGTGGGAGCAGTGTGCAGAGGACCGTGTAGCCTGGTGCCTTACTGTCAGAACAGGTGCACAGAGGGCTGAGCAGGAGAGGAACCAAGGCCTTGCTGAGCAACAAGCTAGGAGGAAGGAATGATATCAGCAGCCTCAGTAGACATCACAGTACACGTGTAACAAATGCAGCAGAGACTGTCATTCACCCATTCGACTGATAAGTCATTCGCGCAGGTGCAGACAGAAACAAAAGACAAAATTTCCTGTGTATTTTATTGTCAACTGTGTCGGCAGCATCACCCAAGCAGAGGGTCACCCCTTTGAATCTGGTCTGCTTGAGGTTTCTTCCTGAAATAATCAGAGGGAGTTTTTCCTTACCACTGCCGCCTGTGGGCTTGCTCTAGGGGTTGGTAAGGTTAGACCTTCCTTGTGTGAAGCGCCTTGAGGCAACTTTGTTGTCATTTGGTGCTATATAAATGAAATTAATTGAAACTCAATGGAAGAAGTGTATAAAAAACAAACAAAAAAAAAAGAAAAAACAAACAAACTGGATGCTGCACCATCATTTCCCACAGACGGACAGACGCCAGGAGGAGTATATATATATATATATATATATATATATATATATATATATATATATATATATATATATGTCTTTTTTGGACCATGTTTTCCTTGACTTTGGATCTTTGACCAAACAACACTGAAATCTATTCACCTCTAGATATCTGTCAAAGTAACAGTCCCACCAAGTTTGATGGAAATTCGTCTATTTCTGAGTATATATACACACACACACACACACACACACACACACACACACACACACACACACACACACACACACACACACACACACACACACACACACACACACACACACACACACACACCAGTGATGAAAACACAATACCTTGCTGTCGCCGTTGTGCAGGTTCATGAAGAAATGAGTGTGTATATGAAATGGAAGCCCATCTGTGAGTGTCCATGAACAGGAGGGAAGCCATGATAACAAACACAGACCAAGCGAGTAAAATTAACAGCACCGCTGGAAGTGAGCACAACAAACGAGACTAACGGAACCTCATTACATTAGCAACTGCTTTCAAACAAATGTTCCCAGTGTTCCCTTTCATGTGAACCGTCATTTCTCTGGTGTTTGAACGTAAGTAAATAAGCTATCATCACACTGTTTTTGAATTTCATATTTAAAAGCTTCAGTCACTGCAGGGTCTGAATATCCACCGGCAGAGTTAAACTGCCCTTCAGCATCAGTACACGGCTATTTGTAGAGACTGGAAGTCATGCGACCAAGGCTCTGATAGATGTTGGCTGGAGGTGAAGGTGCTTTTTCAAAAGGGGATTTAACTAAACTAAAGCCTCTCCTCCTCTCTCTTTCCAGGAACTACTGTGTGACATAAGGTCAAGAAAAATCATGGGACCCACAAAGTACATCACAACAGGAACAGACCTGGACAACAGTTTTATCTTCGGTGGTTTGCTTTATTCCTTCTGAGGGACTGCATTTCTACATGATAATACACGTAAAACTGGTCCCAAATGAGTGAAGTGATCACTCATCATGCGAACTGGATCACACCCAGAGAAACACACTACATGGTCAAAATATCATAGAAGACATTCCTTCACAATGCAAGTGATACTCCTCACTTGAAGTAAGTGCTCGCTTGACACAAAGTTACTTCAGCGGTACGCAAGGATACTCTGAAGAGAGCACGAAAGACATTCAATCATTGCCTTATGTCAACAAAGTCTCACAATTGTACAGGAACTCACAAAGCGCATTACCTTAAAGACTTGGCCCTTCATTCTCCTGCAAAGATATTGTCATTATCAAGCACTTCTCTCCAGGGATGTCATGACTTCTTTTGTTCTTGCAAAGTGTCTCCCAATCTCAAAGGCTGAAGACATGTCATTGCTGAGATAAGTGAATGTCTTTACAAGTTCATCACAGTCACTGTATACTTATAGACTGATAGCTGAGTCCAAAAAGTCACAGAAAGCCTGGATCTTGGTCTTAATCCAGGACAATCACAAAAACAGACACTGACTGTGATTCCTCAGTCAGTCTGAAGTACTCTGTGCAAGGTATCTAATACTTCTACAACCCCTGGCAATAATTATGGAATCACCGGCCTCAGAGGATGTTCATTCAGTTGTTTAATGTGGAGAAAAAGAGCAGATCACAGACATGACACAAAACTAAAGTCATTTCAAATGGCAACTTTATGGCTTTAAGAAACACTATAAGAAATCAGGAAAAAAAGTTGTGGCAGTCAGTAACGGTTACTTTGTTAGACCAAGCAGAGGGAAAAAAAATATGGAATCACTCAATTCTGAGGAAAAAATTATGGAATCACCCTGTAAATTTTCATCCCCAAAACTAGCACCTGCATCATATCAGATCTGCTCGTTAGTCTGCATCTAAAAAGGAGTGATCACACCTTGGAGAGCTGTTGCACCAAGTGGACTGACATGAAACATGGCTCCAACACAAGAGATGTCAATTGAAACAAAGGAGAGGATTATCAAACTCTTAAAAGAGGGTAAATCATCACGCAGTGTTGCAAAAGATGTTGGTTGTTCACAGTCAGCTGTGTCTAAACTCTGGACCAAATACAAAAGGAAAACATACTGGTAGACCAAGGAAGACATCAAAGCATCAAGACAGAAAACTTAAAGCAATATGTCTCAAAAATCGAAAATGCACAACAAAACAAATGAGGAACGAATGGGAGGAAACTGGAGTCAACGTCTGTGACCGAACTGTAAGAAACCTGCCTAAAGGAAATGGGATTTACATACAGAAAAGCTAAACGAAAGCCATCAACACCTAAACAGAAAAAAACAAGGTTACAATAGGCTAAAGAAAAGCAATCGTGGACTGTGGATGACTGGATGAAAGTCATATTCCGTGATGAATCTCGAATCTGCATTGGGCAAGGTGATGATGCTGGAACTTTTGTTTGGTGCCGTTCCAATGAGATTTATAAAGATGACTGCCTGAAGAGAACATGTAAATTTCCACAGTCATTGATGATATGGGGCTGCATGTCAGGTAAAGGCACTGGGGAGATGGCTGTCATTACATCATCAATAAATGCACAAGTTTATGTTGATATTTTGGACACTTTTCTTATCCCATCAATTGAAAGGATGTTTGGGGATGATGAAATCATTTTTCAAGATGATAATGCATCTTGACATAGAGCAAAAACTGTGAAAACATTCCTTGCAAAAAGACACATAGGGTCAATGTCATGGCCTGCAAATAGTCCTGGATCTTAATCAATTGAAAATCTTTGGTGGAAGTTGAAGAAAATGGTCCATGACAAGGCTCCAACCTGCAAAGCTGATCTGGCAACAGCAATCAGAGAAAGTTGGAGCCAGATTGATGAAGAGTACTGTTTGTCACTCATTAAGTCCATGCCTCAGAGACTGCAAGCTGTTATAAAAGCCAGAGGTGGTGCAACAAAATACTAGTGATGTGTTGGAGCGTTCTTTTGTTTTTCATGATTCCATAATTTTTTCCTCAGAATTGAGTGATTCCATATTTTTTTTTCCCTCTGCTTGGTCTAAAAAAGTAACCGTTACTGACTGCCACAATTTTTTTTCCTGATTTCTTATAGTGTTTCTTAAAGCCAGAAAGTTGCCATTTGAAATGACTTTAGTTTTGTGTCATGTCTGTGATCTGCTTTTTTCTACAAAATTAAACAACTGAATAAACATCCTCCGAGGCCGGTGATTCCATAATTTTTGCCAGGGGTTGTATATCATTATCTGAGCTGTCAATGTCTGTAAACCTTTTCTCAAGTGTGGTGAAGGACATGTAGTGGATGATCAGGCACTGTGGACAGCATCCACAGCATTTCAAATCCCTTAAATTATAACAAATATCTAAATGAAGAGCTAGGTGTGTGGTCATTACGGGGCGGACAGTACCTCCTCCAAGGCCCAGTGTGACTACGATTAAAAAACAAAAAAGTCTTGGAGCCACCATTTTTCCAGTGTGTGACCTCTGGATTAAGTTCTATGTAAAATGCTCAAAGTAATTCTGTTACCAGCTCCACCATCCACCAAAACTAAGAAAACTATAGCTCTATGAACCCAAAGCACCTCAGCCTGTCAGGGGAAATTCTGATTAGTACAGTTAATCCCTCAGTATTTGAAGCAGCTTTAAATATAAGTAGGTGAAGCTGTCAGCATAAAGTTACCTTAAAAGATGATCTGAATCTTTGTCTAATTAAGACCAACCAGTGCTGTTGTCATCTCATGAAAAGGAGAGATAATCTTGCTTCAGACATGAATGAACTGGATGAACTGTAATTATTTGAGCCCATGTTGTGCATCTGTAGATGTGGTTACTTGGGAATAAATAGTGGGTTTTTGTTTTTGAAGTGAGACATTTAACCACATATGCAGAAGAGACACTATGCAAATCTACATAAAGTAGGATGTCCTCAAAAACAGAGTGATCAGTGAGGGAAGCCATTAAGACAACTTGACATGGCTGAAGAAATTACTGTAGATCTTAGTACATGACATGTTTTTTTTTTTTCTGAGACCTTTGCATTGTTTATTGAGAATTAATTGAAAAAAGTCAAAATAACTTCAAAATGTTAAATAAAATTGTGGGGGGGGGGATCCTGCTCCAAAATTCGCTTTGGGGCATTCTCCAGTCTATCCATGTGTGCATTCCAACAATGTGACTAAGAATGGAATACTCCATGCTTCAATTAGATTTTTGCTAACTCTAATTAAATATTATTAACATTCTGAGGTGTAAATGAGATATACAGCTGGATATCATCTGCATAACAATGATATGATGTGGTGGAGTACATGCCAAGCTTCAAGTTCCTTGGGCTCCACACAAAATCTCTCTTGGTCTCTCAACTCCTCCACCCTGGTCATTAAAGGCACATCAGCACCTGCACTCTCTACGGACTCTCAAGAAAGCCTGTCTGTATCCTATAGGATCCTGATGGCCTACTACCGCTGCACCATTGAGAGCATCCTCACTAACTGTATGACGGCAACTCCACTGCTGCCGACCACAAAGCATTACAAAGGGTTGTGAAATCTACCCAAAGGACCATTAGCTTCCAACTCCCCTCCATCCATGACATTTACCATAAATGCTATCTGAACAAAACCAGATCCATTGTTAAAGATGCCACTCACTCTAACCATGGTCTCTTCACCGTCCTACCATCTGGCAGGAGATACAGGTACCTGTGCACCCACATAAGCAGGCTCAGGAACAGCATCTGCACAGAGGCTGTTACACCGCTGAACAAAACTCCACTTCCTGTCTAGCACATGCACTTTACCTTGCACTCCTTACCACACTTTCATTGCACTGTCACAGTATATGTACCTCTGCACAGCATCTTTTCCTGCTTTACACCTTGAAACAGTTTACACAAATCATGTGCAATATATTTTATTTATTTATCCTGTAATTACTGACTGTTTTATTGATGCAGGGAGATCATTCCACAGAACAGGTGCATGATAAGAAAAAGATCTGCCACCCGCAGTCTTTTTATTCACCCTAGGGACACAAAGTAGTCTTGCACCCTGAGAACGCAAAGCCCAGGCTGCTACGTAGGGTTTAATTAGGTCAGCTAGGTAGGGAGGTGTCAGTCCGTGAATAATTTTATAGGCTAGTAGCAGAACCTTAAAATCTGATCTCACTGGGACAGGAAGCCAGTGAAGAGATGCCAAAATGTGGTCAAACTTTCTGCTTCATGTCAAAAGTCTGGCAGCAGCATTTTGAACCAATTGGAGACCCCTAATGCTGGACTCTGGTAAACCAGAAAATAGAACATTGCAGTAGTGCAATTGAGAAGAGACAAATCCATGAATCAGGGTCTCAGCATCAGCCATAGACAGGATGGGATGAATCTTCTCTATATTTTACAGGTAAAAGAAAGCGGTCCTTGTAATATCTCCAATGTGGAGGTCAAAGGACAATGTAGGATTAAAAATTTACCCCAAGGTTCCTCACTTTGTCAGTGTGATGTATGACACATGAGCCTAGGTTAAGCGTTAACTGGTTAAATTGATGCCAATGTCTCACTGGACCAAGAACCATCATTTCAGTCTAATCACAGCTTAAAAGTAGGAAGTTGGTAGACATCCTGTTTCTCACTGATGCAAGGCAATCTTCTAAGAATTTTAAGTGGATGAGATTACCAGCAGTTATCGGCATGTATAACTGAGTATCATCAGCACAGCAGTGAAAGGCAATCCCAAAACACCGCAATATGTGCCCAAAGGGGGCTATATAAAGGGAGACAAACAGGGGGCCTAAGATGGACCCTTGTGGATCCCCAAATTTCATGTCACTAAGGTTAGAGGTAGTGTTATTGTAAAAAACATAGTGAGAACGACTGGTTATATATGACGTCAACCATGCAAGGGCACTCCCAATAATCCCAAAATGATTCTCCAGTTTATCGAGTAGAATATGATGATCCACTGTATCAAACGCAGCACTAAGATCTAACAGCACCATAACTGTAGTGGTGTCTGAATCCATTGCAAGAAGAAGATCACTCACTCATGTCTGCGACACAAACTTTTCCAGAGCCGCTACTGACTGACGCAATCTGAAATGTAAATCTGATGCTGCTGGCTGTCTGACTACTGTCTAAATTCTGTACTCTTGAGCAAAAGTGGCAGAGACCTAGTTTTCCCAGATTGGAGCCTTTTTGAAAAGTTGAACTTGTCCAGTGATTCCTATAGAAGCCCATGAAACACAAGGGACAGTCGGTTTAGCTCCAACAGTGGAGCCTGGATCAAACCGTCACCATTGGCACTCCTGACTGTGATCCACAGTGTCTTTTGTGGGACCCTGTAAGTGCTGGACCTGAGAAGATGCTAATGCAGATTTCCTGGAAGGGCACACATGCTGTGGATGCCTTTCATTGTTGCAAGAAAACACAGCGTGACTTTAAACAAAAAAATTATTCTGATCTGGCGCCATTCTGTTGTTTTGTCTCCCCCCGCCGCCCCAGAACATCACGAGTGTGGACAACAAGCCAGTGTGTCCCCGGTTTGAGAGGGGAACGCATTTGTCTTTGAAAAGTTTGAGGAAGGAGACTGGGCTCTTTTTAGAAAGCCTTTAGGAATGTGTTTGGGAAAACCTGTGTGGGCCACTGGAATCTCCTCAAAGAGGCAGCGCCTTCACCACGGGAGAGAAGAACCGGTCTTTGTGATCTGCCTTGGAAACAGTGCACATTGTTCACAGCCCGACTCATTTTTTTGTTCTTCTGGTCCTGTGATTCACCTACAAGTTCTTAGAGTGCGCTGACCTCTTCAGAAAGCTGCCCAAAAAAGCCCACACATTCACCACACTGCTTTTGCTTTCAGCAAGCACATTTTGGTCTTCCTACATCAATGTGCAAAGGCGTTCTGCCAATACAAACCTGGAAAGTCTTACAAATTTGTTACACAGATAATAATAATAATAACTAGAGCACTGTGCTCATAGAGCGCAAACCTCCACCAACACTAATTTCTAATTCCACAAAATTTTACCTTGAAAAAAATTTTCAAGGTCAAAGTCCTGTTAGAAGTGGCTTTTCATAAGCTAAATTAGATGTGATCAAATATCAGGAGTATGTATGTAGTTAATGCACTTGAGTCAAAGTTTTTTTTTTGGACTGTTTCAGTTTCTGAATTCTTTTTCAGATCATGTTCACAGAACATTGGTTATCTCTGCTATGCAGAATTTGTGCCATTGCTTTTTGGCACTTGGTTTCTGACTAATAACTGGAAAATAGACAAACAGGCATAAAATTGGAACCTCTGTCCAGTTTTAGTGGTGTAGGTAAATCAATAACAAAAAAAATGACTGAGGCACTTTTAATTGGGATAGAATGCAAAATGTACACCAAATGGGCTTTTCAATAAATTAAATTCAAATGTCCACAAAATCCACAGTCCAGATCAGATCCAAATCAGATTTTGCCAGGCGATAGTGAGTGCCAGTCTGCACATCACTATCAAATGTGAGAATGACTGGGGCATGTTTGATTAAGATTGTAAAATATACATTAAACTAGCATGTTACCTGTGGGGATCCACGGGATCTACATTGGGTAGTGTTTATAAAATAGGCAGCTGACATTTTTCAAGGGTGTTAATAAATTAAGCAAAACTTGAATAATGAGTTGGAATGGCGTGTCAGTCCACAATGTTTTTAGAACCTTTGACCGCAACAATTTTTAGAAGAACTCAGCCCTTTTTTCTTGTTAATTATGCAATTTTTTAATGTTAATTTACTGTCTTAAAGTATTTAGAAATTGTTTAGGTTATTATTATCATATTCATGCTATTAATATTGTTATTGTTGTTATTATTATTTTATTTGATTTTAACTGCTATTTTGTCATTTGATTTTTAAATTGACCACAATGGAAATAAGTGTTTTCACTTTCTTGTGTCATCCATGTATTTTTAATGTATTTACAATTATATTATGTATTTACATTGTACTTACTAAATAAAATCACTCACTGCACTCATGCTTTTGATATAAAGATGACTTAATATAAAGATAACTTTCCGTTTTTGCAGCGTTCATCCTTGACCCAAAATACATAAGCATACAAAATGGCAAATGTCAGCTCTCCCCAGTTTCTCCGTGATCAAAGCCATACGCACGCACAGAGAGGCCACTTGGCTATTATAATACAGATGGGCTTTTCAATAATAAATTTAAATGGCCACGAAATCTGTAATCTGGATCAAATTCAGATCAAACTTTGTCAGTTGATAAAGGATATCATCCTACATTACTCACTCACTCATCTTCAACCGCTTACTCCAATTAACCCCTTAAGCCTTAGAGCCTATTTCACCAAAATCACATACCCATACATTATGATTTATTTCTCAGCTTGTACAAAGTCAAAAATGCAAAAGTTTGGATCAGCTAAAAGGCAGGTCCAAGGGGATGTTGTGGATGCAAAAAACTGAAAGTAAATAATACTTGGTAGGAGTAAATGAGGTTTGTTTTTCCCAAAAAAGGAATTCCAATTTATGTATTTATTTGCTTGGCGTTTCAGCTGTGGTTAGTTGATATGTGATTGAAGTGGATACTTTTGTAGAGGAGATTTCGCTTGACATTTTGATGTATAATAAGTGTATGTTGGTGTCAGCATTGATTAGTTATGAGTGTTCAAATGTTCCAAAACAGAGCAAGTCTCCAAATTTGGGGAGTCTAGAGTTTAAGAGGTTTTAAGGGTCATGGGGGCTGGAGTCTATCCCAGCAGACATAAGGCGTAAAGCCGGGTACACCCTGGACAGGATGCCAGTCTGTCACAGGGCCACATATAGACAAATAAACACATTCACACCTACAGACAATTAAAAGTTCTCAATCCACCTAACCTGTATGTCTTTGGATCCCACATTCATTCATTCATTCATCTTCTACCGCTTAGTCCAATTAAGGGTTGCGGGGGACTGGAGCCTATCCCAGCAGTCATAGAGCGCGAGGCGGGGTACACCCAGGACAGGACGCCAGTCTGTCACAAGGCCACAAATAGACAAACAAACACACACACACACCTACGGACAATTTTAAAGATTCCAATCCACCTGACCCACATGTCTTTGGATGTGGGAGGAAACCGAAGCACCCGGAGGAAACCCACGCAAACACGGGGAGAACATGCATACTTCACACAGAAAGGCCACGGGAAATGAACCCACGACCTTCTCGCTGTGAGGCAACAGTGCTAACCACTAAGCCACCATGCTGCCTGGATCCTACATAACACTTTCAAATATGAGAGAAATCTGATCTTTTCTAACAGAGTTATGACTTTTTAAAATTTGTTCAATGTTAAAGATAGGGATTTTTCCAGTATTCTAAGACTTTCACCTTTGAACTATGACCTTGACAACTGAATCAACTGAATGCCTATCAGTATATGAATCTTCACTAATAATTTCGTAATGATATATATGAAAAATTGTGGGCTCCAGGCTGTTCACAGACAGACATACTAACAATCAGACAAACCTATTATTATCTCCTCCAACAAAAGTTGGAGGAGGTAATAATAATAATAATAATAATAATAATAATAATAATAATAATAATAATAATAATAATAATAATAATAATAAAGTGACAGTCTCATGTATAAAGAGATTTCAACATTTGATACAGATACATAAACTCTGGTCATGTGTGTTCTGTGGAATCAAAATATATTTTGCACAAATCTGAGATTTTTTTATTATTATTATTTCTATTTTTATTATAAAGCTCCCCCAAGAACAATGAAAAACCTCTACCTGTCAAATAATTTTTCATGATGACTGCCAACTAAAACTAAAAACTAAACTAAACGTTTAGTGTAAATGTGCTTTACATGTTTTACAGGTTTTGGGTGATTTATTACAAAAACATTGCATTAATCAGTAATCAGTGCCTTTTTTTTTTTCCTTTTGCTGTTCTGTGGCCAAGACGTAGTTGGTCTGAATTCCCTCTGAATACATGGATCTTCTTTTACAGAGTTTCTGTACATTGGACTGTGAAGGATCACTTGTAATATTGTGGAGAGTTGAGTGATTTAAAACTTTTATAATAATTTATACTGTAATTTATATTGTACATAGTTTATACTATGAAGCAAATCAATCAATCAAGTTTTATTTCTAAAGCACTTTACAACAACCAAAGTTGATCAAAGTGCTGCACACAGTTAAAAACAACAACCATAAGATAAAACATATACATCTAAAATATATTACAGTTGTTGGTTTCCAGGGAGTCACAGCTCTATGTGTCAAAGGCCAATTGAAACAAATGCGTTTTCAGCCTGGCTTTGAACAGGGGCAGGGATGAGATGGAGCGTAACTCCAGAGGAAGAGAGTTCCAGAGTCTAGGACCTGCCACGGCAAAGGCACGATCGCCCCACTGTCTGTACCTCGACCTTGGAACCACCAACAGGTGTTGGTCTGAAGAGTGCAAGGCTCTGCTGGGCTGGTGAGGGGTCAAAATGTCAGTGAGGTAAGTCGGTGCGAGGCCATGGATTGAACTAAAGATGAACAACAAGAGTTTAAATTGTATTCGGAATTGAACCGGGAGCCAATGGAGGGAGTAAAGAACTGGTGAAGTGTGATGAATGAAGGCCTGAATTAAAATGTTTAAGTGTGTGAATATGTGCAAACCATGTGACTGCTGCGTTTTAAATGAACAGGTCATACATAGAAAAAAAGTGAATGAAAACCATGTTTATCCAGAATCACTAGGGTTTCAGATTTTTGCACAATACAGGATGGTTTTTGCAGAAAAGGATTCAGCCTCGTCCAAGAATAAAAGGTCCTGTTAAAACTCCTTTAGAACATTTCTCTTTAAAATTTGTGTATCAACATTATACTAGAGGTCACGCTGAACCCACCTACGACCATTACTAATTGAGACTTTTTTCCCAACGCAAAATGTCCTCGGTGTGTGACCCCTGAGATACAGATTTGAACAAAAGCTCATAATGGTCAGTTTTTGTGATTAACTGACAATGAAGTCACAAAACAGGGGTCACCAACCCTGTTCCTGGAGAGCCCCTTCCCTGTATGTTTTCCACATCAACCTACTCAAGTCACACCTGTTTTTTTTTAAAGTGGTGTTTCCAGCTATTGATTGCCTGAGCACACCTGACAGAGTTAATTGCCTGGGAGTGGATCAGGGAGAGTTAGAAGTCATGCAAGGCAGGTGCCCTCCAGGAACAGGGTTGTGACCCCTGCTCTGACGGCTGGTAAGGTTAGACCTTACTTGTGTGAAGCACCTTGAGGCAACTTTATTGTGATTTGGCGCTATATGAATTGAAATAAATTGAAGGTCCCACGGTTGACAGTGCATGTCAGAGCACAGACCAAGCATGCAGTCTAAGGAATTGTCTGTAGACCTCTGAGACAGGATTGTCTTGAGGCACAAATCTGGGGAAGGGTACAGAAACATTTTTGCTGCTTTAAAAGTCCCATTGAGCACAGTGGCCTCCATCATCTGTAAATGGAAGAAGTTTGGATCCACAAAGGCTCTTCCTACAGCTGGCCGCCCATCTAAACTGAGCAATCGGGGGAGAAGGGCCTTCATCAGGGAGGTGACCAAGTACCCAAGGGTCACTCTGTCAGAGCTCCAGCATTCTACTGTGGAGAGAGAAGAACCTTGCAGAAGGGCAACCATCTCTGCAGCAATCCATCAATCATGCCTGTATGGTAGAGTGGCCAGACAGAAGCTGCTCCTTAGTAAAAGGTACATGGCAGCCCACCTGGAGTTTGCCAAAAGGCACCTGAAGGACTCTCAGAGCATGAGAAACAAAATTTTGGAGGAAAACAGGCACCATCCCTGTAGTGAAGCATGGTGGTGGCAGCATCATGCTGTGGGGATGTTTTTCAGTGGCAGGAACTGGGAGACTAGTCAGGATGAGGGAAAGATGAAGCAATGTACAGAGACATCCTGGATGAAAATCTGCTCCAGAGCACTCTTGACCTCAGACTGGGGCAACGGCTCATCTTTCAGCAGGACAATGACCCTAAACACACCGCCAAGATATCAAAGGAGTGGCTTCAGGACAACTCTGTGAATGTCCTTGAGAGGCCCAGCCAGAGCCCAGACCTGAATCTGATTGAACATCTCTGGAGAGATCTGAAAAAATCTGATGCTCTCTATCCACCCTGTTGGATCGTGAGAGATGCTGCAAAGAGGAATAGGCAAAACCTCCCAAAGATAGGTGCGCCAAACTTGTGGCAGCATATTTTACTTGAGGCTGTAATTGCTGCTAAAGTTTCATCAACAAAGTATTGAGCATGTGAATACTTATGTGCATGTGATTTCTTAGTTTTTTTTTAATCTTAAATAGATTTGCCAAAAAAAAACAAAACAAAAAAAAACATTTTTCTTGTTGTCATTATGGGGTGTTGTGAACAGAATGTTGAGGGGGAAAATGAATTTAATCCATTTTGGAATAAGGCTGTAACATAACAAAATGTGGAAAAAGTGAAGCACTGTGAATACTTTCTGGATGCACCATATCTTACGTTTTCCTACTTGGCCCGGGGCATAATCCAAACTGGACCATGCCGCAACAAACCTCTGCAAGTCAGGCCAGATCCACACCCGCAGGCCAGATCCGGCCCAGAGCCTCACCCTAATCAAACTGGGCTTCATGGGAGTAATGCACTCAGGCGCAGCCCAGGCTTCGTACTGTAATATCACCCAAAATGAACAATTCCATGCTGTCAGGTTTACTGCAGAAACAAGAGCTTTCCTACAACAAAAACCTATTCTTTTTGGCACAGCCTGAACTTGTCATAAACTTGTAACCTGTTTGTGGTGCGCTTTTTAAAGTCAAAGGAACTTCTGACCCAATTATGACATCAGTCTATGACAGGGTTGCATTGTGGAAAAAACCATGTCGTGGTGTGTCTAGCTATATGTTCCACAGCATGTGGTTTTGGGTGCATTCACCCCTTTAATGTAGTTTAAAACATTTGATTCCAAAGTTGAAGATTAGTGTTATTGCAGGAGTAAATGGGGTTTAATTACATTTTCCAGTAGGCAAATTTGACTAATCATCTATTTTTCTGTGGCGATAGCATAGATTACGTGGACTATATCCATGAACAACCAGCCAGATGACTGCTCACTGAAAGGAGTGACTCAATACATCATCATAATGCCATTAATTCTCAAAGATTGTTTTAGAATACCAAAAGCCACTGCAAAGGAAATACTTTCATCCAATCATGCAAACCTCACTCAGAAAAGCAGCGTTTGGAGTAAGTAATTTGCAGTACCGGCAAAAAGTTTTGGCACTATCCCCAGGCACACGTTTTATCGATTCTTTAATTGTGGTTTTACTCTCCTGTTCTGTTATATACTTAAGTCCATATTGTGATTGTTTCCTTTTTAAGTAGGCTCAAGAACCTTTGAAATATGGTTTCAAAGGTTTTAAAACATTTTGAAGCAGAGTTTAGCATTAGCCATCAGTAGTATGCAGCACAAACAAAGAGTTTTGGAATCATTCTTGACTTCCAGTTTTATTTTTCCTTGTGTTGTCTGTATTTATCCAGGTATTGGCCTTAAGTTTTCTCCCTGGAGTTTCTAGCTTACCTTATTATGTGATTTTGTCACCATGCAGTGTTTCAGCATGTGGAAAGCAAAGAATATATTCTACCTCAGTTGTTTGCAGTTTTACATAATCCATCCAGCATCCACTAACCATTTTAAACAGTTAACTGGCAGATGCGTCTCACAGGGATGTTTCATAGGAAAAGCAAAGTTGCTTTTAGGATTGAGCTGGTGCATAAAGGCTCACTAAAAACTAATAATGTGAGCTTCATTATGTGCTCTTTTTAGATTGATGAGTTACAAGATGATAGCATTTATTGTTACCGAGTTACTGTTGATACAAACTGGCTGGAATGGCACAACTTGCTGCCTCATCTGCTCATTAACATTTTTGCTGTCCAGGCCCTATAATATTACTAGTTTGGGGAAAATCTGGATTTAGTTTTGGATTGGCAGAAAACTGAAACTGTCTGTCACGGGATATGGAAGCCCAACAGTTCCACAAAAGATCAATATATATCAATAACATTATAGAACTGCTTGTATTAGACACCTCAGTGGAGCAACAGCAAAATTAAACCCTAAATTATTCAGCCTTTGTGCAAGGTCATTGGGGACACAAATATATAGAGAATAAAGCCCCAAAACCCTCCGCCTCACAACATAACTAAAAATACCATATACAAAAAGAGAAAAACACTTTCCCATTTCCTAAACCTAACAAATCTTACAGAGTTTGCTAACATCAACTGAAATGATTCAAAATAACCTTTGTAAAACTGCCAATCTTATATTATTGTGCTTTAACTTTTCTTTTGGCGTTAAAATGTCCTACATTATCCTGTGCTCCTGAACGCTCCTTTAAGTTGCTTTATGTAGTTTGTCCCTTTGCGGCTCCTTTATACTGTCGTTTCCATAGAGACCAGGACTCTTGTCCTCGAGGCAAAAACATTATGCTGTTTTGATAGTTATTCTTACATGTGGTGTTTTTATTATTATTATTATTATTATTATTATTATTATTTATTTATTTTTTTTTAAATCAGCTCGGATAACCATTTGAAGGACAAGGAGCGGTGACGGCCTGGTTGTGTTTATTCTTCCGTTGTTCCAGGAATCATTTAATTTGATGGACACATTCAGCAAAATGTTTGAAAAGTAAACCACCAAGAAATATAAGTATTAAGATCGAAAGTACCACGGTAATGATGATTTTCTTCACATAAAAGTTATATAGTGTGCCCAAAAGTAAGGCGAGTTATTTTTTTCCAACCTACTTTATTCTTCACCTTTTTTTCCGGTTGTCTGGCGGTCTGCTTTCCTCGCGTTTTTAGTTTTTCTTTCTTTTTATATGTATTTTATTTTATCTTTACATTTTGAGTATCTCTTCCAATTGCCATTGGATCTAGCGGCCACTAGGTGGCAGCAGTCGTGAAGTTTGAGCACCCTGGACATGAACGAAATGGATGACGTCATGCTGTCACGGGAGCTGCGCAGTGATGGGGATAATGATGATGATGAAGAGCAGGATAGTTTTTCAGACCACATAGAAGGGGTAAGTTTGCCATAATCATGGTGATAAAGAGGAGGGGAGGTTTTCATATCACAGATGAGGTAAGCTTGTTATGAGGAACGGAGAGTTTACAGTAGTAAATAAATTAGTGAGTTTGGCAGAAATGTTATTTTTATTTTGTTAGTTTAACCTTTATTTAACTAGGTTAGTCCAATGAGATTAAAGTTTCTTTTTCAAGAGACACCTGGCCAAGAGCGGCAGCAATACATACACAGTAAAATCACCAGTGTTAAATTAACACTGACAGTGAACATATGGTCTCTCTCTGACCATGTACACTGGCAGTGTAGAGGAGAGAAGCAAAGATCCAACGATGCAGCGGATCGAAGCACTGCTTCATTGGTTCAAGGTTCAGAGCAAATGACTCGTCGACTACTAAATTAGTTGTCGACGGTTTCAATAGTTGACATAGTCGTGACTAGTTGACTAGTCATGGCGGCCCTAGTCCCATGTACATTAAAACTCACCTAAACCGTCATTGTATAAACTAGATATAAAAAAGTCCCAAAGTTTTTGTATTGTTTTCCATAAAATAAACATCATATATAACGGAGTTTATACAACAGATTTTTCACTCACATCGGATAAAATGTCCCGTCTAATTGCAATGTATTTCCATTAAAAACCCTGAGCAGTCTGGACGTGCAGAGGTACTGACAGGCGGGTTTGGTTGGAGACAAATGCAAGTCTCACTGTCACAGCTCAGTTTGCAAAAAAGACTTTAATGAAAAGGCAAGTAATGGTTGGTACACGGATAGGCAGTCCAAAAGGCGCAGAAGCAGTACAATGATCATCAGGCTAGACGTGGTCAGAAAAAACAGGCAGGAGGTCGAGAACACACTGAAGCAGGCAGATCGAGAAAACACGAGAACAAGAGCTGGAATGATGGCACAAGGCGCAACAAACTCGCAAACCTTCAACACAACCTGTGAGCTAATAAAGCCCCAGGTGGCAATCAGCAGATTACAGACAGGTGTGCATAGTAAGACCCAGAAGTGGGGCGTGGCCAGAGAGAGAGAGAGAGAGAAAACCACAGACAGAGCCCAACACCAAAATCCCTCAAGCACAGAAAAAAAATACAAAAGCAAGATGAGAATAAAAACAAACCAAAAACCCCGTAACTGACCAGACAAACTATCAGGCCCTGACAGGACCCCACCGCCATGGCTGACCCCCAATTGCCCACAAGAGGCAAGGTGAGCGGCATGAAAGTCACGGACGAGCCCGGGGTCCAAAATAAACCGGGAGGGAACCTACGACTGCTCCTCTGGGCCATAACCCTCCCAGTCAACCAGATATTGGATGCTGTGCCCACAACGGAGAGAAGCCTAGAGCCGGCGCACAGCGAAAACAGGGTCACCATCCACGTACCGGGCGGAAGGCGGGGGAACGGCAGGAGGGCACAAAGGACTAGATTGGACTGGCTTGACCTGACTAATGTGAAAGTGGGGTGGACTCGCATGGACCGGGGAAGGCAGAGCCGGATGGAAACTGGATTGATGATCTTGGAACCCGGAAAGGGACCAGCGAACCGGGGAGTCAGTTTCCTAGGGGGCCCCCGAAGGGTTAAGTGATGTGTGGACAGCTAGACCTTCTGCCAGAGGTGGCACAGCTGACTTCCTATGATCTGCTGCAGTCTTATAAACAGCGGATGAGTGTAACAGAGCGAGTCTAGCCCACTCCAAGGTTCGTTGGCAATGGAGGATGAGACTGAGGGCTGAGGGAACAGATGAGTTATTGTTAACCACAGGAAAAATCGAAGCCTGGTGACCAAAAACAACATGGAAAGGGGACTAGCTGGAGGACGACGAAGGCAAACTATTGTGAGCGAATTCTATCCAGGGGAGTTGCGAGGACCATGATGCCGGATGCTGGGAAGCGAGGATACGGAGACCTTTTTTTAATTCCTGGTTGAAACGTTCTGTCTGCCCATTGGCCTGTGGATGGTAGCCCGAGGTTAGACTCGACGTGACTCGACGTGAGGAGATGGCAGAACTCCCTCCAAAAATGGGACACAAACTGTGGACCAAGGTCGGATACAACATCCTGTGGTAACCCATGTAACTTGATAATATGAGACAGCATGACCTCCGCCGTCTCCTTAGCAGACGGGAGGTGTGGCAAAGAGATAAAATGAACCATTTTAGACAAACGATCGACAACAGTTAGAATCACAGTGGTACCCTTAGAAGATGGAAGACCAGTAACAAAATCTATGGTAATATGCGACCATGGATGATTTGGAACAGGAAGTGGTAACAAGGCACCCGCAGGGGGCGGTTAGTTGACTTTTGTGTAGCACATACATGACAGGCATTTACGTATTCCGCCACATCCGTGGTTAGCCCTGACCACCAAAATCGCTGTTGTATCACCGATATGGTCTTTTTGATTCCCAGATGGCAGAACAGGCGACTGTCATGACACCATCTTATAACATCCCCTCTGAGCATCTTGGGGACATAAAGGCGGTCTGGCGGACAACCAGGGGGAATAGGTTCCTTGCCTAAAGCTGATTCGACCTTCGACTCAATGTCCCATGTAAGCACGGACATGAAGCTGGATGTTGGTAGCATGGGGCCCGGATCGTGGGTGTGTCAGCCGGATCCCCCTGGTGGGATAAGGCATCAGGTTTTCCGTTTTTTGAGCCTGGTCGATAGGACAATTAAAAATTTAAACAACTGAAGAAAATTGCCCACCTAGCCTGGCGGGAATTAAGTCGTTTGGCCGAAGACAAGTACTCAACATTCTTATGGTCGGAAAAGACTAAGAATGGTATCTGTGCCCCCTCCAACCAGTGTCGCCATTCCTCTAAGGCCACTTTTACTGCCAACAGTTCGCGGCTGCCGATGCCATAATTCCGTTCTGCAGGAGAGGGTTTTTTGGATAAGTAGGCACATGGGTGCAGCCTGCCATCGGATGGATCTTTCTGAGAGAGAACGGCTCCTACCCCAACACTGGAGGCATCGACTTTCACCACGAACTGCCGAGCTGGGTCAGGGAGGAGTAACACGGGGGCCGCTGTAAAGCGATGTTTTAAGGCTCTGAACGCTTCCTCACATTCTGGGGTCCAGACAAACGGACAGAGGGACGAAGTAACCGCATGCAGCGGCACCGCAACAGTACTGAAATTTCGGATAAATTTACGGTAAAAGTTAGCAAACCCTAAAAACTGTTGGACTTCTTTACGTGATACAGGTGTGGGCCAATCCCGCACTGCTGCCACTTTCTCGGGATCCATTCTTATTTCCCCCTTGGATATAACAAAGCCCAAAAAGGAAACTGTAGATTTGTGAAATTCACATTTTTCCGCTTTCATAAAAAGCTCATTTTGAAGGAGAGTTTGTAAAATGGTACGTACATGACACTTGTGTGTAGCTAAGTCCAGGGAAAAAATGAGGATGTCATCCAGATAAATGAAGATGAATTTATTTAGGAATTCACTTAGCACGTCGTTTTTGAAAAATGGCTGGTGCATTTGTGAGGCCAAAAGGTATGACCAATTATTAATAATGGCCAGATGGGGTATTAAAAGCTGTTTTCACTCATCCCCCTGTCTGATCCTGACCAAATGATATGCTTAACGCAAGTCAAGCTTTGTAAAAACCGTGGCTCCCTCCAACAACTCAAACGCAGTGGTAATGAGCGGTAGTGGATAATGGTTCTTAATGGTGACGTCATTTAGACCACGGTAATCAATACAGGGACGGAGTGACTTATCTTTCTTCTTAACAAAGAAGAACCCTGCCCCCGCAGGTGAGGATGAATGACAAATTAAACCTGCTGCCAGGGACTCTCGAATGTATTCATTCATCGCGTGGCGTTCAAGTGCCGACAGAGAAAAAAGTTTCTCACGGGGTGGGCTCGCTCCAGGGAGAAGCTCAATGGCACAATCATATTCGTGATGAGGAGTGATTTGGTGATAGTGATTTGGCTCTCGCTTTACTAAATACGGCAGCTAGGTCATGATAACAATCTGGTACCCCAGCGAGATCCGGATTCGAACCCTGCAGCGTATGTGTGGGTCTTGATAAACATGAATAATTACAGGCTGGGCTCCAGGATGTGATTTCGCCCTTAACCCAATCAAAATTCAGACCGTGTCATTGTAGCCAGGGGTGCCCCAAGATTAATGAGTGAGTCATATTGTCCAAAATATGGAAACTGATTGATTCAGAATGTATATGAGAAATCAGTAATTTGACAGACTGTATGTGATGAGTAATTTGACCCAGCACGTGGCTGTCCACTGCACGTACCACCAGAGGCTGCAAGATCTTATATAGTTTCAGGTGGAGGTACCTGGTGAGAGAAGACAGAACAGGTTGACATCAGAACCAGAATCAATAAAAGCTGAAACGTTAATGGTAGTGTGGTCAGACATTAATTTGGCTGGGATTATTTTTTTGTGTTGAAACAGGGGAGATAGAATTAAGACTCACCCGCAATTCCGCCTTTGACTGCGTGGTGGCACCCCTGGCCTGACAATCGGCTATCATGTGTCCAACTTGTCCACAGTAGAAACAGAGGCCATCCACGCGGCGGCGCTGTCACTTGGCTGGAATCAGGCGCATGCGCCCGAGCTGCATTGGTTCCTCTGTGCTGTGCTGAGATGGCTCTGTCCGGGCACGAGCAGAGGAGGCAGAGCGGCCAGGAGGCATGTGGGATTGGTAGTCTGGCTGTCGGCTTCCACGGCGAGGAGGGTCTTGTAGGCGCCGATCCGTGCAGATGGCGAGAGCGATCAGGTCGTCCAATTCTTCTGGCAGGTCCACAACCACAAGCTGATCTTGAATTTCTGCTGACAGACCCTGGAAAACACATCAAGGAGTGCAGCTGGGTTCCATTCACTCTTAGCTACCAGTATGCGGAAATCGACTGCATAGTATGCGACCCGGCGATTGCCCTGCTTCAGCTTCATAAGGGACCGAGCTGCTTCACGTCCCAGAGCCTTGTGTTGGAATACTTGTTCGAGGGCTTTTGTGAATGCCGAGAGAGAAGCACAGACGGGTGATTGTCATCCCCACTCGGCAGTAGCCCAGGCAGCTGCTTGACCTGACAGGTGAGTGATGATGTATGCTGTCTTTGATCTGTCAGACGGGAACATGGATGCCATAAGTTCAAAGTGTAACTCACACTGGGTGATGAAGGGTCTGACGTCTCCGGAATCACCTGAAAAGCATTCAGGACGTGATAACTGGTTGCAGATAACTGGCGCTGGTGCGGATGTCGGCGAGACAGCCGGCAGCCCCGGTGGTATGCTTGGATTGCCGGATGCTGCGTCCGACATGGCCTGACGATCGAGCCGGGACAGTAGTTGATTCATCTGATCGCTGACTGACACCATGAAAGTCTCTTGACGGTTGACGAGTTCGCTAAAGCCAGAGCTTAGCGTATCAAGCTTTTCTTCTTGCTGTGTGAGCTGCTGGCCGTGGTGCCGTACCACAAAGTGAAACGGGTCTGAGCCTGCTATCTCCATCGGTGGCCAGTTTGTTCTGACAGGCGGGTTTGGTTGGAGACAAATGCAAGCCTCACTGTCACAGCTCAGTTTGCAAAAAGACTTTAATGAAAAGGCAAGCAATGGTCGGTACACGGATAGGCAGTCCAACAGGCGCAGCAGCAGTGTAAAGATCATCAGGCTAGACATGGTCGGAAAAAACGGGCAGGAGTTCAAGAACACACTGAAGCAGGCAGATCTAGAAAACATGAGAACAAGAGCTGGAATTATGGCACAAGGCGCAACAAACTGGCAAACCTTCAACACAACTGTGAACTAATAAAGCCCCAGGTGGCAATCAGCAGATTACAGACAGGTGTGCATAGTAAGACCCAGAAGTGGGGCGTGGCCAGAGAGAGAGAGAGAGAGAAAACCACAGACAGACCCCAACACCAAAATCCCACAAGCACAGAAAAATAATACAAAAGCAAGATGAGAATAAAAACAAACCAAAAACCCCGTAACTGACCAGATAAACCGTCAGGCCCTGACAGGTACAAATTAAAGTTCAGCGCTCTGACACACTTTTTTCTGTCATTTCCCTGATTAAAAGTCAGACCGTTTATTTTTTCAAACCGTGTTCAGACTGGGACCTGAAGCATGACACAAACGGGTGTAATTTGACACTTTTCTGCTTTCAGTCCTTTGTCTCCCATCATATTATAACAGGTTTTACAGTGTGCACGCAGATTAAAAATGGATCAGAAAAGTGTGCAACTTTACAGCACAAAGTCGATACACGAGGAAAATGTACAGCTTACCTTTGATTTGGAGGTGATGATTGCAGAAAGAAAAGCTTGTTGAGGGTCAAATTAGTCCAGAATAAAGCATAATCCAGAGACGGAGAACTTTAAAACTGTCACGCACGTCATTGCATGACACAGAGTTACAGAGCTGCAGTTGAATAAAGCAGGCTTTAAATTAATTAAATAAATCATCATAAATTGTAAATTTATGTAAATTTGATAGCTTAAGTATTTTAATATTAATTTTGATAGTACCTGTACCTGGATGTGTTGCTATATGTGGTTAAATGATTTTAAAAAAATGTTGAAAACATTGAAGGTTCATTCAGTAGTTCAGCGCAGTTGGAACCAAAATGACAACATGTTCTGAGTTGATGCCACGCTATCTAGGCACCCTAGTGGCAGACTGGGAATGTGGCATCATAATAGTGGCTCCACATTGTGATGTCAACCAGCCATCGGTGATGGATGATGGAAACGGCCAACTGCCTAACCCTAATCAAAGCTATACATACAAAAAAAAAAATCCATGATATCCATTTCTGTTCTGAACAGATTCAGTTTTATTTTTAGCTCTTTATATTAAATGAAGTGGTAATAGTAGTTTTGTGGAATCTTGCAAAAGTACATCTTTTTCCCCTAAGACTTTTTCAGGCTATTCAAAAATTGCTATTTTTGTTAGAAATAATGATTATATTCATAGGCTATAATCACTATTGATATGGCCAAGTGCTTAATGGACATGTTTCCAGAGTGTTCCAGAGTAGAAGGTTTCTGGTTCAAGACAGTTCTTCATGTAATGTGGAGTTGCCTCAGGGCTTCTAGCATCAAACTTGTGCCACATCAACATGCAAGTCCATATTAGACCTGCTGTGGTGACCCTGAGTGGAAGAAGCTGAAGGTGCTTACAGTATAGTACAGTGATTACTTTACTCAGTTCTCTTTTTTGTGTTTAGGTAGTTACAGTTAGTCAGACATCCACATAACCAGTGTTCAGAAGTGGTTCACATACAGCCAATTTACTGAAGCCATCATTAATGTTCTTGAGTTGACCTGTGATGTCCCTGTTGATTTTGTCAAGATATGTGATTTTGTCTTAAAACTGACATTTGTCGATGTAATGAGCCTTAACTTCAGGTTGACTTTATAGGTATTAGGTGACATACCGCCATCATTGCTCAGATACTTTGAAACATCAAAAAGCAGAGCGGCACTTTGTGAGAAGCTTATCCTCCAGAAAGATGAAGGTAAAGCAGCTTAGTCAGTCCTTGTCAGAACATCATGCAACATTTTTATGCTTCCACACACTTCTCTGTGGCATGAATGCAGGAAATTTAGCTTTTTTATTCACAAAATGATGCTAAATGATTTAAGTCATTGTACAGTGAGTCTGGAAAGTATTCAGAGCACTTTACTTTTCATACATTTTTTGTGTTACAGCCTTATTCCGAAATGGGCAAAATTCATTTTTCCTCAAAGTTCTTCTCACAACACCCCATAATGACAACATGAAAAAGTTTTTTTTTTTTTTTTTTTTGCAAATGTATTAAATATAAAAAACTAAGAAATCATATGTACATAAGTATTTACACCCTTTGCTCACTACTTTGTTTATGCACCTTTGGCAGCAATTACAGCCTCAAGCCTTCTTGAGTATGATGCCACAAGCTTGGTGCACCTGTCTTTGGGCAGTTTTGCCCATTCCTCTTTGCAGCACCTCTCAAGCTCTCCATCAGGTTGGATGGGGTGTGTCGGTGCACAGCCATTTTCAGATCTCTCCAGAGATGTTCAATCAGATTCAGGTCTGGGCTCTGGCTGGGCCACTTAAGGACATTCACAGAGTTGTTCTGAAACCATTCCTTTGATATCTTGTGTGCTTAGGGTCATTGTCCTGCTGAAAGATGAACCATCACCCCAGTCTGAGGTCAAGAGCACTCTGGAGCAGGTTTTCATCCAGGATGTCTCTGTACAATGCTGCATTCATCACCCCCCTCAATACTGACTAGTCTCCTAATTCTTGCTGCTTAAAACATCCCCACAGCATGATGCTGCCACCACCATGCTTCACTGTAGGGATGGTGCCTAATTTATGCAAAACAGGACACCTGACATTCACACTAAAGATTTCAATCTTTGTCTCATCAGACCAGAGAATTTTGTTTCTCATGGTCTGGGACTTTCTGGCAAACTCCAAGTGGGCTGCCATGTACTTTTTACTAAGGAATGGCTTCTATCTGGCCACTCTACCATACAGGCCTGATTGGTGGATTGCTGCAGCGATGGTTCCTTCTGGAAGGTTCTCATCTCTCTACAGAGGAATGCTGGAGCACTGACAGAGTCACCATCAGGTTCTTGGTCACCTCCCTGACTAATGCCTTCTCCCCAGTTGCTCAGTTAAGATGGGGGGACAGCTCCAGGAAGAGTCCTCGTGGATCCAAATATCTTCCATTTACAGATGATGGAGGCCACTGTGCTCACTGGGACCTTCAATGCAGCAGAAATGTTTCTGTACTCTTTCCAAGATTTGTGACTCAAGACAATCCTGTCTCAGAGGTCTGCAGACAGTTCCATTGACTTCATGCCTGGTTTGTGCTCTGACATGAACTGTCAACTGTGGGACCTTATATGTAGACAGATGGGTTTCATTCCAAATAATGTCGAATCAATTGCATTTACTCCAGGTGAACTCCAATTAAGCTGTAGAAACATCCCAAGAATGATCAGTTGAAACAGGATGCACCTGAGCATACTTAATTAATTAAAAAACAAAACTTTTTCACATTGTCAGCATGGGGTATTGTTTGTAGAATTTCAGGAAGAAAATGAAAATCATCCATTTTGGAATAAGGCTGTAACATAACAAAATGCTGAAAAAGCGAGTTGCTTTGAGTCTTTCTGGCTGTAGTTTGTAATATCTGTGTTATATCTGAATCGGATAGCGGACATTAATGAAGATGTGAAGGGGAGTCGGGCTCGGTGTGATATGGACTTGTTGACACTGAACGAACAGGTGCTGTTTCTTAGTAGAATTACAAACTATTCTCAGATTGCATGCAGTAGAATCTAATTTGTCAAGGGGTCATGACAACTTAGTACATATTGTTTTATGTCCTTGACAGATTATTTCTGAAATGGAAGCTGAGGTGAATACTTCTAGTGGCATCAACTGTGCTTCTGCACCAAATGATACTGAAGCACTTCACTCTCACGATGTTTCAGTGTGTCTCAACATTGAAGGTACAGTATATGTGTAAGAAAATCAAATAAAACTTTTACTTAACTATGATTAAAAAATATCCAGTGGAAACTAGAAAGCACAAGGCTGTCATTCAGCATCTCTACAAATTACAAAACTCTAAATTATACTAAGAGAGCTCATACTTTTGCCAAATGTCCTCCGGTATGTCTTTAACCAAGGTAAAGTGAAAAATCAGTGGGAAAACACTCTTAATTAAAATTATTGTAGATCTGCATCAGCCTCAAAAATGAACTAACCATTTCTTGACACATTGCCAAGGGGTCAAGTTAGTAGCCTCCAGATTTCATTGTAAAGCAAGTATGTCAGTGGATGAGGAGTTTGCCTGTCAATATGTAGACTTGGGTTTGAATATGGTTCATGTTGCCTGTCTGTGACACTCAGTGGTGTAGTCTTCATTTTTCTAGTGGGTGTACTGTGTATTTTGCTCGCCACCCCCCCAGCATGTGCCTACACCCCTATATACTCACAACATATATACGTACAAAGATTCTAAAGCATTGTATTGCAATTTATAGGAACAGTCATTTAATGCCAAGTAAATGCTTAGCACTGCAATATAGCTGACTGTAATATGCTTCAAAGGTAGCACACATTTATTCAAGTAAGAGGGGAAATATCTGGTGGTTTTAAAGACTTAAACATATACACATTACTTTTCTCGCTCTTTTATTTGTCTAAAAATAAATGCCTAAGGTTCCTTATAATGTTAATCCAAAAAAACCTCTGTTTTTTAATATACAGTAATCAGAAATTAATCTTGAAGTTAAAAAAAAACATTTGTAAGGATTTTCTTTAGAAGACTACTGTGTATAAATTAGCAGTTCTGATGCTCCTGACACATTTCTACACTCTTCTGTGTTTTGGCCTGATGCCTCATTTCTTTTGGCTTCAAATTAAAGTAAGGCTGTAACAAAGCTATATATATATATATATATATATATATATATATATATATATATATATATATATACACAGTGAGGAAAATAAGTATTTGAACACCCTGCGATTTTGCAAGTTTACCCACTTAGAAATCATGGAGGTGTCTGAAAGTTTCATCTTAGGTGCATGTCCACTGTGAGAGACATAATCAAAAAAAAAAATCCAGAAATCACAATGTATGATTTTTTAAATAATTTATTTGTATGTTACTGCTGCAAATAAGTATTTGAACACCTGTGAAAATCAATGTTAATATTTGGTACAGTAGCCTTTGTTTGCCATTACAGAGCTCAAACATTTCCTGTAGTTTTTTTTTTACCAGGTTTTCACATACTGCAGCAGGGATTTTGGTCCATTCCTCCATACAGATCTTCTCTAGATCTTTCAGGCTTGGAGTTTCAGCTCCCGCCAAAGATTTTCTATTGAGTTCAGGTCTGGAGACTGACCAGGCCACTCCAGGACCTTGAAATGCTTCTTATGCAGCCCCTCCTTAGTTGCCCTGGCTGTGTGTTTGGGGTCATTGTCATGCTGGAAGATGCAGCCATGACCCATCTTCAATGCTCTTACTGAGGGAAGGCGGTTGTTTGCCAAAATCTTGCATTACATGACCCCACCCATCCTCCTTTCAATACGGTGCAGTCGGCCTGTCCCCTTTGCAGAAGAGCACCCCCAGAGTATGATGTTTCCACCCCCATGCTTCACGGTTGGGATGGTTTTCTTGGGGTTCTCATCCTCTAAACATGGTAAGTGCAGTTGATTCCAAAAAGCTCTATTCTGGTCTCATCTGACCACATGACCTTCTCCCATGCCTCCTCTGGATCATCCAGATGGTCACTGGTGAACTTCAAACGGGCCTGGACGTGTGCTGGCTTGAGCAGGGGGACCTTGCTGCCCTGCGGGATTTTAAACCATGACAGCATCATGTGTTAGTAATGTAATCTTTGTGACTGTAGTCCCAGCTCTCTTCAGGTCATTGACCAGGTCCTCCTGTGTAGTTCTGAGTTTTCTCAGAATCATCCTTACCCCACAAAGTGAGATCTTGCATGGAATCCCAGACCGAGGGAGATTGACAGTCATCTTGTGTTTCTTCCACTTTCTAATAAATAATCATAACAGTTGTTGTCTTCTACCAAGCTGCTTGCCTGTTGTCCTGTAGTCCATCCCAGCCTTGTGCAGCTCTACAGTTTTGTCCCTGGTGTCCTTAGACAGCTCTTTGGTCTTGGCTACGACGGACAGGTTGGAGTGTGATTGATTGAGTGTGTGAACAGGTGTCTTTTATACAGGTAACAAGTTCAAACAGGTGCAATTAATACAGGTAAAAAGTGCAGAATAAGAGGGCTTCTTAAAGAAAAATTAACAGGTCTGTGAGAGCCAGAATTCTTGCTGGTTGGCAGGTGTTCAAATACTTATTTGCAGCAGTAACATAAAAATAAATTATTAAAAAATCATACATATTTTTTTTTTAGATTATGTCTCTCACAGTGGACATGCACCTAAGATGAAAATTTCAGATCCCTCCATGATTTCTAAGTGGGAGAACTTGCAAAATCGCAGGGTGTTCAAATACTTATTTTCCTCACTGTATATATATACGAGGTCTATCAATAACGTAAGGGTCCTTTTAATTTTTTTCAAAAACGATATGGATTTGAATCACGTGCAATTACATCAGCTAACCTTGAACCCTTGTGCGCATGCGTGAGTTTTTCCACGCCTGTCGGTTGCGTCATTCGCCTGTGGGCAGGCTTTGAGTGAGGAGTGATCCAGCCCTCTCGTCTTTTTTTTTCATTGTTCAGGAATGGCTCAGAGACGCGCGTTGCTTTATCAAAATTTTTTCAGAAACTGTGAGGCACATTGAAGTGGACACCATTCGAGAAATTCAGACGGTTTTCGGTGAAAATTTTAACGGCTGATGAGAGATTATGGAGTGTTACTGTCGCTTTAAGGACTCCCCACAGAGCCGCAGGGTGCGCCGCGCTCCGAGCCGCCGTCACCAGCCTGTTTCAAGCGGAAAACTTCCAAATTTAAGCCTCTGTTGACCCAGGACATCGTGAGAGAACAGAAAAGTTTCAGAAGAGCTCCGGATCAGCAGTTTATCTGGACCTTCCACTGTTAAAGGATATTTTGTAATGAAAGACGTGCGGACCGATTCGCGCGTCGGCACCCAGCCACTCATCGCGCGGCGCCACAGCAAAACACCTCCGTGTTGATAACCATTCGTAAGATTCAGGCGGTTTTCGATGGCTTTCAGTCGAGTGAGAATCCGAGAAATTGTTTAACAGCTGGGCATGTTCAATCTTGTCCTGTAATTCTTCCAACGGAGGTGTTTTGCTGTGGCGCCGCGCGATGAGCGGCTGGGTGCCGATGCGCGAATCCGTCCGCACGTCTTTCATTACAAAATCTCCTTTAACAGTGTAATGTCCGGATAAACTGCTGATCCCGAGCTCTTCTGAGACTTCTCTGTTCTCTCACAATGTCCTGGGTCAACAGAGGCTTAAATTTTGAAGTTTTCAGCTCGAAACAGGCAGATGACGGCGGCTCGGGGCGCGGCGCACCCTGTGGCTCCGTGGGGAGTCGTTAAAGCGACAGTAACACTCCATAATCTCTCATCAGCCGTTAAAATTTTCACCGAAAACCAGCTGAATTTCTCGAATGGTGTCCACTCGGATGTGCCTCACAGTTTTTGAAAAAATTTTGATCAAGCAAAGCGGCAGTCTCTGAGCCATTCCTGAACAATGAAAAAAAAGACGAGAGGGGTGGACCAGTGCTCACTCAAAGCCTACCCACAGGCGAATGACACAACCGACAGGCGTGGAAAAACTCACGCATGCGCAAGAGGGTTCAAGGTTGGCTGAATTAATCGCACGTGATTCAATTCCATATAGTTTTTGAAAAAAATAAAAAGGACCGTTACTTTATTGACAGACCTCGTATAGGTGTGTGTGTGTGTGTGTGTGTATAAAAAAAACTATGGCTTTACTTTGTAAAATTTGGCCCTGAATATGCAAGCAATTCCGGGTTCAAATTCCACCCCTGCCACATTTCTCCATGTAATGTGGAGTTGCGTCAGGAAGGGCATCCAGAGTAAAACCTGTGCCAATTCAACATGCAGATCCACCTTGGATTTGCTGTGGCGACCCCGAGTGCAAAAACAAGGGAGCAGCCGAAGGGACTTACTAGTGTTCAGAGGGTTATAAATTAAATACTTGCTAAAACATTTATGCTCGCTGCACGGTTGTGTCGTGCTAAGTTCTTCCGCAGTCCACGCCAGAGACCTTTAGTTCCCTTCCCCATGGAAAAGGCACATTATAAGGAACTAATAAAAACTGTACAGTGTGAAACAGCGGACGATTTTCTTTTCTTGCCTGCAACAAGAGAACAGGTAGCAACTTCAGTCACCAAAAGTGTGAGCCACAAATCAACGTCTTTAAATGGCTTTGGCAGAGGTTGGTGTGTAAATTGTGGATCCGCTGCTTCTAAATCAGAACCAGTGGGTTCACAATCAACGTAGATTTTCCCGTGATAAACCCTCAGAAGCAATGTAAATGGCCAAACCTGAACAGATGTGCACCTTGGCTCATTAACATGTCAGACGGGGAGCACAGTGAGTGGCTGACGTTTACGTGTCAACAGATTTAACGTAGAGTGGTTGTGATAACACTTTGCGTGTGTGTACATGTGCGCTACAGCTTACAGAGAGTGAGCGCTTAGCGCTCATTTTATTTACACCGGTTTGTTACATATCACAGGGAAATTTGTACTGGGTATACATAAATTCCAGGGCTTTCTTAGTGGTTATACGGCGTATACCTGTGTATCACGTAGACTACACCACTGGTGTCACTGGATAAGACACTTTGGCCTGTCCACACGGAGACGAGTTTAACCGTATCTGCAAAAGTTTTGTGTTATATAGGGGTTTTGTCCACATAGAACCAGCGTTTTCAGATACCGAAACAGCTACTTTTCGAAAAATGGATTAATGATATACTGGACATGGAAGATAGAACAAGAATTCCAGCAGAAAAAAATAAATAAATAAAATTCTTGTCTAACTGTATGAAACTGAGTGACATAATCAACTCTTTTTGTTTCTTTGTTGTATTTTGTATCTTTGATATGTTTGTTATTGTTAGAATGGCCTGAGCAGTTTGTCACCCCTCTGAGTATGGTCTGGTTGAGGCTTCTCCCTCAAAAAGAAAAAAAAAAAAAATCCAAAGGAGTTTTTCCTCACCACTACTGCCTATGTGCTTTTTTAGGGGGTAGGTAAGTTAGACTTTACCCTTATGATGATGAAATGGACCCAACTGAGGAGGGTTTGACAGTGAAGAAACCAGGTGGTGTACAGCCTTACAGGTTCCTGCCAGAATGGTCAAAGGAGAAGATTCAGAAGATGAATTGGACCAAAACAGCAACAGTGACAGCGAACATGAGGGGGAAGCCAGGCGCTTGGAAGACCTGTATTAATCAGTAAATCATTGATGTTTTTTTCCTAACCAAGATTATCAATGGGTAACACCTTGGACCTCAGGCCTTTGACGTTTCATGGTGATAGCCGTATCATCAAATGAAGCCTCTGAAAAACTGTTATTTTTTTTACTGTATTTGGGGTAAATAACACACATCCTTGAAATAATAACAGATTATTAACTGAGTGTGAGGTCTGTATGTGAAAATATCAGACTGAGGTGTTGACAAAAAACACAGAGCTCTGATATTTTCCCGTACGGACTGAGCAAGTGAGGTTAATAAATCATTTATTATATGGTTTGTAACAGTCTGTGATTCACCTTGGATTTGCTGTGGCGACCCCGAGTGCAAACAAGGGAGCAGCCGAAGGGACTTACTTTTTGTAACAGTCTGTTTGTGACTGTTAGGAGCTGTGTTTTCATCTTGTTGGTCTTCATTTTGCATGTCCACTTCGAGCTTGTTTGCTATTAATTCCTTCAATTCAATGAGACAAAATGTCAAAGTCGCAAATCTGATACACGATCTGGACCCATTGTCATGGTAACAGTCTGAGATGGGAAAAGATCAAACTGGAAATCACTGCGTCAGGTGCTCTACCCTGAAAGTTTGTGAAAAAATTAAATATATTTAATTTTTAACCTGTCTGTGTAAATATTTAAAACATTTGCGTCAATTTGCGTCCCACAGCATATTGCAACGTAGGGCAGCATAAGCTCGACGTAGTCGCATTACGCAACTCTACGTTGGCCCGGTGTGAAAGGGGCTTTCGGGTTAAATGCAGTGGGGTGGTGTCTTCCTTCGACCCACGACCTACACTGGAAGCTTCTGAGATCTGATGGGATCAAATGTACCAAGAACAGATTGGCTGCCTGGGTCATGATTTATACTTTGTCCAAAACAGTTTTTGATGCCATGCAATAGTCATAGTCATGGAGCAAGACAATGTGTCTGCATTCTATCTGCGTGAATAAATAAAAAATAAAATAAAACTGAAGTTATTGTACTTGGCCCCACAAATCTTAGAAACATGGTGTCTAACCAGATCCTTACTCTGGATGGCATTACCCTGACCTCTAGTAATACTGTAAGAAATCTTGGAGTCATTTTTGATCAGGATATGTCATTCAATGCGCATATTAAACAAATATTTAGGACTGCTTTTTTGCATTTGCGCAATATCTCTAAAATTAGAAAGGTCTTGTCTCAGAGTGATGCTGAAAAACTAATTCATGCATTTATTTCCTCTAGGCTGGACTATTGTAATTCATTATTATCAGGTTGTCCTAAAAGTTCCCTGAAAAGCCTTCAGTTAATTCAAAATGCTGCAGCTAGAGTACTGACGGGGACTAGAAGGAGAGAGCATATCTCACCCATATTGGCCTCTCTTCATTGGCTTCCTGTTAATTCTAGAATAGAATTTAAAATTCTTCATCTTACTTTTAAGGTTTTGAATAATCAGGTCCCGTCTTATCTTAGGGACCTCATAGTACCATATCACCCCAATAGAGCGCTTCGCTCTCAGACTGCAAGCTTACTTGTAGTTCCTAGGGTTTTTAAGAGTAGAATGGGAGGCAGAGCCTTCAGCTTTCAGGCTCCTCTCCTCTGGAACCAGCTCCCAATTTGGATCAGGGAGACAGACACCCTCTCTACTTTTAAGATTAGTCTTAAAACTTTCCTTTTTGCTAAAGCTTATAGTTAGGGCTGGATCAGGTGACCCTGAACCATCCCTTAGTTATGCTGCTATAGACTTATACTGCTGGGGGGTTCCCATGATGCACTGAGTGTTTCTTTCTCTTTTTGCTCTGTATGCACCACTTTGCATTTAATCATTAGTGATTGATCTCTGCTCTCTTCCACAGCATGTCTTTTTCCTGGTTCTCTCCCTCAGCCCCAACCAGTCCCAACAGAAGACTGCCCCTCCCTGAGCCTGGTTCTGCTGGAGGTTTCTTCCTGTTAAAAGGGAGTTTTTCCTTCCCACTGTCGTCAAGTGCTTTCTCACAGGGGGTCGTTTTGACAGTTGGGGTTTTTCTGTAATTATTGTATGGCTTTGCCTTGCAATATGAAGCGCCTTGGGGCAACTGTTTGTTGTGATTTGGCGCTATATAAATGAAATTGATTTGATGATTTAAAAATAAGAGGTTCAGATGCAAAACCCAGTATCTCCTTTTTTTTTTCTTTTTTTTTAGGGCCCCCTCACACATAACACGATTGAGGTAGAATGGCGCGTGAAGGAGGATTTGAATGGCACTCTTGGAAAATTGGAGCCGCACTCGAACGCCTCGTACAGCATTTGCCACGTCCATTCAGGCACTGCACATGCACTCAACATTCATGTGCCTCTTGCGCCAGAAACCCATTTGAACGGTGGGCAAGATCAGATCACACTGCCATCTGATCGTGCTTGCAACATTCGCACGGCATGTTGTATGCAGGTCAGACATGTTGTACCGTGGCCAAAATCATCGGCCATGAAATCATCGGCCATGTCGAACCATGGCTGAATGGCACGATCGAGGCAGCCTGCACACCATCGGTCAAATGTTGGTGAATGTCAGATGAATGGCCATTCGACCCACTCTTGACCGGAGTCGGCTGGAGTCTGAATGTTGGACGGCCGGATGTGCCACCCATGAACATCCAAAACCACTCGTGGGGCACTTAGAAAAGGTGCGGCCATTTGCGCTCCCAGCACGAAATAGACAGCAGGCAGACCACCTGACCACTGCGTCATCGCAATGCAGGATATCAACTCAGAACACACCACCACATGGGCTCTCCTCACATGTTAATAATTAAAAACACATATCACCTTATATATACATGTCTATCTATACGAGGGCTGTCAATAAAGTATAGGTCCTTTTAATTTTTTTCAAAAACTATATGGATTTCATTCATATGTTTTTACGTCAGACATGCTTGAACCCTCGTGCACATGCGTGAGTTTTTCCACGCCTGTCGGTGACATCATTCGCCTGTGAGCACTCCTTGTGGGAGGAGTCGTCCAGCCCCTGGTCGGAATTCCTTTGTCTGAGAAGTTGCTGAGAGACTGGCGCTTTGTTTGATCAAAATTTTTTCTAAACCTGTGAGGCACATCGAAGTGGACACGGTTCGAAAAATTAAGATGGTTTTCGGTGAAAATTTTAACGGCTGATGAGAGATTTTGAGGTGATACTGTCGCTTTAAGGACTTCCCACGGTGCGAGACGTCGTGCAGCACTCCCAGGCGCCGTCGTCAGCCTGTTTCAAGCTGAAAACCTCCACATTTCAGGCTCTATTGATCCAGGACGTCGTGAGAGAACAGAGAAGTTTCAGAAGAAGTCGGTTTCAGCATTTTATCCAGATATTCCACTGTTAAAAGAGATTTTTCTAATGAAAGACGTGCGGACGGGTCCGCGCGTCGGGACGCAGCCGGCGCGGTGCGGCGGCACAGGAAAAACACCTCCGTGTTGATAACCATTTGTAAAATCCAGGCGGCTTTTGATGGCTTTCAGTGGAGTGAGTATATGAGAAATTGTTTAACAGCTGGACATGTTCCAACTTGTCCTTAAGGCTTCCAACAGAGGTGTTTTTCCTGTGGCGGAGCGTCGCAGCGGCTAATTGTGTTTAGAAACCAGTCACCATTTGCTTTATTATACATCTGTGTAGTTAATAAGTAAAATGATCTCCGTGGACGATTCGCTCGCGCGTGCACATACGAGGTCTGTTAGAAAAGTATCCAACCTTATTATTTTTTTCAAAAACCATATGGATTTGAATCACGTGTGATTACATCAGACATGCTTGAACCCTCGTGGGCATGCGAGAGTTTTTTCACGCCTGTTGGTTACGTCATTCGCCTGTGGGCAGTCTTTGAGTGAGGAGTGGCCCACCCTCTCGTCGATTTTTCATTGTTTAGGAATGGCTCAGAGACTGCTGCTTTGTTTGATAAAATTTTTTTTAAAAACTGTAAGGCACAACTGAGTGGACACCATTCGATAAATTCAGCTGGTTTTCGGTAAAAATTTTAACGGCTGATGAGAGATTTTGGTCTGGTAGTGTCGCTTTAAGGACAGCCCACGGCGCCTGACGGCGATCTGCGCTTCTAGGCGGCAGCGTCTCGCTGTTTGAAGTTGAAAACTTCCACATTTCAGGCTCTGTTGACCCAGTAAGTCATCAGAGAACAGAGAACTTTCAGAAGAAGTCGGCATGAGTAGTTTATTTGGACATTCCATTGTTAACGGACACTTTGTAATGAAAGAACGTGTGGGCAGAGTCGCATGTTGGGCCGGACCCGACCGCGGGGGTTCGCGACAGGAAAAACACCTCCGTTGGAAACCTTAACGGGCAAGTTGGAACATGCCCAAGCTGTTAAACAATTTCGCAGTTACTCATTTGTTGAAAGCCATCAAAAGCCGCTTGAATTTTACAAATGGTTTTCAACACGGAGGTGTTTTTCCTGTCGCGGCGCACACAGATTTGCCGAGTCGTCACGGAAACGACTCGGCAAATTTGCGCGCACGTCTTTCATTACAAAATGTCCTTAAACAGTGGAATGTCCGCATAAAGTCCTCATGCCGGCTTCTTCTGAATCTTCTCTGTTGTCTCACGACGTCCTGGGTGACTTAAGCCCTAAATTAGGATGTTTTCAGGTCGAAACAGGCTGACGACGGCACGTGGAAGCGCTGCACGACGTCCCGCTCCGTGGGAAGTCCTTACAGCGACAGAAACACCCCATAATCTCTCATCAGCCGTTAAACTTTTCACCGAAAACCAGCTAAATTTCTCGAATAGTGTCCACTCGGATATTCCTCACAGGTCCAGAAAAAATTTTGATAAAGCAACGCGCGCCATCTCGTGCAGCGTGTGAAACAAAGGAATTCAGCCGAGAGGGCTGAACCACATCTCACTCAAGGCCTGCCCACCAGGAAATGACATCACCGACACGCGTGAAAAAACTCACGCATGCGCACGAGGGTTCAAGCATGATTGGTGTAATCGCACGTCATTCAAATCCATATAGTTAAAAAAAAAATAAAAGTGTCGGTTTCTTATCTAATAGACCTTGTAAAACAAAAATAAAAAGAAACTCCGCTCCCCGCTACTGTGGGGCTGCTGCTCGCTCCAAAAACTCTGTCATAATTGTCAAATAAAGGACATAAGAGACATAAGTCCTGCTTACAGGCTGCTACCAGATACAGGACATGTTCACATCTTCAGTCAAACTCCATACATCTCCACGTCACTACATATTGAGTCCCTGATTGGTCATCGCAGCGCGACGAGATGAAAATTTCAGATTTTTCAACTTGGGGAGGAGGGCAATGCGACGTGATGCGACGCAATGTCGCGCCACAAATGTGCCAGTCGCTCAAAATTGCTTCACTCACGTCGCTTCACTCGCGTCCATCGCGTTGCGCTGCGTGACTTGGCGCCAAAACGCGTCGTTCCATAGGGATTACATGGCAACCTGTCGCTGCTGACGCTCACGTCACGCCCGGTGTGAACGCGGCATTCGACAGAATTGCTGGCTTGCTATTGCTTGTGATTGCCTTTCACTTTACTGGAGTCAATACTAAAAGTTATCAGTTTAGCTTTCAGCTGTAACTTACACAAATTAATTTTTTAGTTTCATCTGTTTAGCTTTATAAATGTTAACTTTTCAGTTAGCAGATTAACTGTTTTGTGCTTACACATTGATTTATGTACATATGTCCAGCATGTGATCACTGTGGCTGCTGTGTGAGCGCGATGTAGTATCACACCTCTCACATGTTCGCAATGTGTTCCTGCATGTGCATTTGAGCGTGCATGAAACCATCACCACGGGATCGTTCACGCCTGTCTGACTGTGTCCCTCCCGAGAGCGGGTGTAAATTTTCACAGTTCGCCAAGTCTATTTTTTTATTCGCTCTTTTTCTTCCAGTTTCTGTTTCTTTTGCCTCGTGTTATGTGTCAATGGGCCCTAAGTGGAGTAAAATTCTGTATAAAATGGGGATTTAAAGGAAACCAAAATTTATCTGTATCATATATCAAAATTTATCGGTATCATATTCTAAGATGCATTCGCAGCTTAGAATATGATACCGCAGCTTAGATACAGTTTCGTTGTTTTGTATTGAGAGACGTTGTGTGCTCCTTTGTATAATATTTTTGAAGGATTTGCTTTAATATGCAAACTAACAGTGAAGTCAAAGACTTGCTCAAAAGGAGGCAGATTAAAATATGAATTTGCACATTTTCATGACTTTCCCTAACAGGCTGAAGTGACATATTTGAGTTCTTGTCACAGGTGAAGCTGCAGGAGAAGGATATAAGGAGTGTAGGAAGAATTTGGGGTTGGAAATGTGCTCCTCTGAGAGTTCTCTGGAAGAGCAGAGAAAGAAAAGCGCTGAACACCAAATGGACAGAGAAAAGCGTCTTCATGAGGAGATGAGAAACGAGGAGCAAAAGCGACTAAAAGAGAGAAACTTCCAGGAGGAGCTAAGGAAGATAATGGAGAAAGATAATGTGAGTCATGCACCAGATTACTACACCCCTGTTGGGGAAAAAAACAATCACAATTTTTTTAAATTTAAGTTTCTGTAAAAAATAAAATGGAGAATATTAGCAATAAAACACCCAAACCTTCTTTAACTATGTTAAGACGTCTTGCATCAGTGCTGCTTTTTGTTATCATTATCAAGTAGTTGTGTCTCAGTCTTCAGGGTATCTTGAGGTGAAAAAAATAAACTGCATGCACAGAAAACATACATGTGAGTCCTCGTGAGATGAACAAGAAGAGTGTATTTCCTTCGCTGCTAACTTTTTTAATCAATACATTTTATTGAACAATATTGCCTCCCTGCGATGTTGAGGTTTTAAGGTTTTGTTGATGATGTATGAAATACTGAATGGAACACATGTTCTTCTAGAATTTGTTGAGCCTAAGGTGCCATCATATGTCATGTGGTCTCAAGATGAAGGCTCACTCTGTGTTCTGCACAATGATGCGATAGGAATGCACGTTATTCCAGGCTCATAGAAAAATGCATATCATACTGCAACTTATATTGGTATCTGTGTTGTAAAAATGCATGTAAGGGAGTTCAGACCGCATCACAACAGTTTGAACATGTTTAAAACTTCTGCCATATGACATATGTTGTATTTCGCAGTCTAGTTTTTCCCATAGACTGTGATGCTGCTTTCCATTTTCTCATAAGTCATGAGTCTTAACTGGACGTGATGTCACATCCGGGGTAAACAGGTACATAATTGCTCACTTAGCTAGAGTCCTGCTGTCTTGAACCCCTTAACAGGATAAGTGATGTTCTGCCTCATTTTGGTTGGAGACCATACCTCAGCTAGCACAGCAGATTGCTGACAACATAGCAGGTTAATAGTTTAATTCCTGACTACTCATATACCGTGCATCCAGAAAGTATTTACAGCGCTTCACTTTTTCCATATTTTGTTATGTTACAGCCTTATTCCAAAATGTATCAAATGTATTTTTTTCCTCAAATTCTACACACAATACCCCATAATAACAATGTGAAAAAGTTTGTTTTTTTGAGAGTTTTGCAAATTTATTAAAACTATAACAACAACGAAATCACATGTACATAAGCATTCACAGCCTTTGCCATGAAGCTCAAAATTGAGCTCGGGTGCATCCTGTTTCCACTGATTGGACACGATTTAGAAAGGTACACATCTGTCTACATATAAGGTTCCACAGTTGACAGTGCATGTCAAAGCACAAAGCAAGCATGAATTCAGTTTCAATTTATTTTCATTCATATAGCATCAAATCACAACAAAGTTGCCTCAAGGCACTTCACACAAGTAAGGTCTAACCTTACAAACCCCCAGCGCAAGCACACAGGCCACAGTGATAAGGAAAAACTCCCTCTGATGATTTGAGGAAGAAACCTCAAGCAGACCAGACTCAAAGGGGTGACCCTCTGCTTGGGGAATGCTACCTACAGAAATTACAAAACAATTCACAAAACAAATATGCAGGAAATGTTGCTGGTGCACAGGACAGGAGAATTACAGAAACAGACATCACACTCATCTCTGGATGAAGCCGCACCTCAAACAGAGAGAAAAGAAAAAGCAGAATCAAGCATCAGAAAGACAACATATACAGTGTAATTTGTCAGCATTAAGCAACAAGAAAACCAGAAGAAATACTAAAGTGATCGCCAGCCACTAGCCCTAAGCTTCACTAAAAGACCCAGAATTTACATAAAGTTGAGGCTGCGGCCCGCTCCGTTTCCTAATAAAATGAATTTAAAGAGTAAAAAGCATAGTAACATACAATGCTAGTATGCTAGCCATAGGAAAGGGAAAATAAGTGCGTCTTAAGTCTGGACATGAAAGTCTCTACATAATCTGACTGTTTTATTGATGCAGGGAGATCATTCCACAGAACAGGGACACAATAAGAGAAAGCTCTGTGACCCACAGAATTTTTATTCACCCTAGGGACACAAAGTAGTCCTCCAACCTGACAACGCAAAACCCAGGCTGGTACGTAGGGTTTAATCAGGTCAGCTAGGTAGGGAGGTGCCAGCCCATGAACAGTTTTATAGGCTAGTAGCAGAACCTTAAAATCTGATCTCACAGGGACAGGAAGCCAGTGAAGAGATGTCAAAATGGGTGTAATGTGGTCAGACTTTCTGCTTTGTGTCAGAAGTGTGGCAGCAGCATTTTGAACCAGTTGGAGACCCCTAATGCTGGACTGTAAACCAGAAAATAGAACATTACAGTTGTTCAATCTAGAAGAGACAAATGCATGAATCAGGGTTTCAGCATCAGCCATAGACAGGATGGGACAAATCTTTGCTATATTTTGCAGGTAAAAGAAAGCAGTCCTCTTAATATCTCTAATGTGGAGGTCAAAGGACAATGTAGGATCAAAAATTACCCCAAGGTTCCTCACTTTGTCAGTGTGATGTATGACACACAAACTTAGGCTAAGCGTTAGCTGGTCAAATTGATGCCGATGTTTCACTGGACCAAGAACCATCATTTCAGTCTTATCAGAGTTTCAAGTAGGAAGTTGCTAGATATCCAGCTTTTCACTGATGTAAGGCAATCTAAGGATTTTATGTGGATGATATTACCAGCAGTTATTGGCATGTATAACTGAGTATCATCAGCATAGCAGTGAAATGTAATTCCAAAACGCGGCAACATGTGCCCAAGGGGTGCTATATACGAGGTCTATTAGAAAAGTATCCGACCTTATTATTTTGTTCAAAAACCATATGGATTTGAATCATGTGTGATTGCGTCAGACAAGATTGAACCCTCGTGCGCATGTGTGAGTTTTTTTCACGCCTGTCGGTTGCGTCATTCGCCTGTGGGCAGGCTTTGAGTGAGCACTGGTCCACCCCTCCCATCGGAATTCCTTTGTCTGACTTCTTGCTGAGAGACTGCCGCTTTGCTTGATCAAAATTTTTTCAGAAACTGTAAGGCACATCCAAGTGGGCATCATTCGAGAAATTCAGACGGTTTTCAGTGAAAATTTTAACGGCTGATGAGAGATTAAGGAGTGTTACTATCGCTTTAAGGACAGCCCACGGCGCCAGACGGCGCGTCGCGCCCCCAGCCGCCGTTGTCAACCTGCTTCGAGCTGAACACTTCCAAATTTAAGCCTCTGTTGACCCAGGACGTCGTGAGAGACAGAGAAGTTTCAGAAGAGGTCAGGATCAGCAGTTTATCCGGACATTCCACTGTTAAAGGAGATTTTGTAATGAAAGACGTGCGGACGGCTTCGCGCGTCGCCACCAGCCGCTCATCGCGTGGCGCCACAGCAAAACACCTCCGTTGGAAGCATTACAGGACAAGTTTGAACATGCCCAGCTGTTAAACAATTTCTCGGATACTCACTCGACTGAAAGCCATCGAAAACCGCCTGAATCTTACGAATGGTTATCAACACGGAGGTGTTTTGCTGTGGCGCCGCGCCATGAGCGGCTGGGTGCCGACGCGCGAATCTGTCCGCACGTCTTTTATTACAAAATCTCCTTTAACAGTGGAATGTCAGGATAAACTGCTGATCCCGACCTCTTCTGAAACTTCTCTGTTCTCTCACGACGTCCTGGGTCAACAGAGGCTGAAATTTGGAAGTTTTCAGCTCGAAACAGGCTGACGACGGCGGCTCGGGGCGCGGCACGCCGTCCGGCGCCGTGGGCTGTCCTTAAAGTGATAGTAACACTCCTTAATCTCTCATCAGCCGTTAAAATTTTCACCGAAAACCATCTGAATTTCTCGAATGGTGTCCACTTGGATGTGCCTTACAGTTTCTGAAAAAATTTTGATCAAGCAAAGCGCCAGTCTCTCAGGAAGAAGTCAGACAAAGGAATTCCGACGAGGGGGGTGGACCAGTGCTCACTCAAAGCCTGCTCACAGGCGAATGACGCAACCGACAGGCATGAAAAAACTCACGCATGCGCACGAGGGTTCAAGCTTGTCTGACGCAATCACACGTGATTCAAATCCATATAGTTTCTGAAAAAAATAAAAAGGTTGGTTTCTTTTCTAATAGACCTCGTAAAGTGAGAAAAGCAGGGGGCCTAAGACGGACCCCTGTGGAACCACAAATTTCATGTCACTAAGGTTAGAGGTAGTTTTAATGTACAAAACACAGTGAGAACAACTGGCCAGGTATAATGTCAACCATGCAAGGACACTCCCAGTAATCTCAAAATGATTCTCCAGTCTGTCGAGTAAAATATGATGATCCACTGTATCAAATGCAGCACTAACCGATCTAACTGCACCAGAACTGTAGTGGTGTCCAAATCCACTGCAAGCAGAAGATCATTCTCCACTTTAGTGAGAGCCGTCTCTGTGGAATGATATTTTCTAAAAGCAGACTGCAGTGCCTCAAAAAGATTATTCTCAGTAAGTTGGTCCATGAGCTACCATGAAACCACCTTTTCCAGAATTTTAGAGCAAAATGATAAATGTGATATCGGCCTATAGTTTTCCAAAACACTAGGGTCAAGATTAGATCTCTTAAGTCATGGTTTATTCACTGCAGATTTGAAACATTTAGGAACAGATTATTTGGGCCACAGGTCCTTAAACAGTTTTGTTGATATAGGACCAAATAAGAAAGGTTGTGCTTTTTGTTGACGTTATGAGTTTCGTCAGCACACCTAGTGAGATATTATCAATTTCTGTCAATCTAGGTAATACCTCAGTAATGGCACCACCTCAATAGCATGGTGCAGTGGCTGGGTTAAGGCATGCCGGGATATATTTAACCGAATGTCTTCTATTTTCTTCTCAAAATCACCGGAATTGTCTGTTGACTTCTGTGTTGTCTCAGAGGACTACAGAGGTACAAATCTGGGGAATGGTACAGAAACATTTCTGCTGCTTTGAAGGTCCCAATGTGCACAGTGACCTCCATCATCCATAAATGGCAGAAGTTCGGATCCACCACGACGCTTCCTAAAGCTGGCCGCCTGTCTAAACTTGGGGAGAAGGACGTTAGTCAGGTAGGTGACCAAGAACCCGAAGGTCACTCTGTCAGAGCTCCAGCATTCCTCTGTGGAGAGAGGAGAACCTTCCAGAAGGACAACCTTCTCTTCAGCATTCCACCAATCTGGCCTGTATTGTAGGGTGGCCAGACAGAAGCCACATCCATAATGTCATACTGCATGTGCAATAATACACATGGCAGCCTGCCTGGAGTTTGCCAAAAGGCACCCGAAGGACTCTCACGTCATCAGAAACAACATTCTCTGGTCTGATGAGACAAAGATTGGACACCAACGCGTGGATGCCAGGCATCATGTTTGGAGGAAACCCAGCACCATCCCTACAGGGAGCATGGTGGTGACAGCATGGCAGAAACTTGGAGACTAGTCAGGATTAGGGAAAGATGGATGCAGCAATGTACAGAGACATCCTGGATGAAAACCTGCTCCAGAGCGCTCTTGATGTCAGACTGTGGCGATGGTTCATCTTTCAGCTGGAAAATGACCCTAAGCACACAGCCAAGATGTCAAAGGAGTGGCTGTGAATGTCCTTGAGTGGCCCAGCTAGGGCCCAGACCTGAATTTGATTGAACATCTCTAGTGAGATCTGAAAATGGCTGTGCACTGATGCTCCCCATCGAACCTGATGGAGCTTGAGAGGTGCTGCAAAGAGAACTGGGCAAAACTGCCCAAAGATACGTGTGCCAAGCTTGTGATATCATATTCAATAAGTCTTGAGCCTGTAACTGTTGCTAAAGGTGCATCAACAAAATATTGAGCAAAGGGTGGGAATGCTTAAGTACCTATGATTTCTTAGTTTTTTATTTCGAATAAATTTGCAACCCCCCCCCCCCCCCCCCACACTCTTTTTATGTCATCATTACGGGGTTCTGTGAGTAGAATTTTGAGGGAAAAAATTAATTCACTTCATTTTCGAATAAGGCTGTAACATAACAAAATGTGGAAGAAGTGAAGCGATGTGAATACTTTCCGCATGCACCGTGCATCAGTGTGCCTTTGAGCAACATGCAAAATGTCAGTATCTGTCAAATGTGGTCATCGCCCCAGAATTCTTTTGAACACTATTAACTTATCACCTAGTCACATGGCACACAGCGATTTTTGAACGAAGGGAAAAAGTAAAAAAAAAAATCACAATTCTTTGAGAAAAGGTGGACGAAAGAGCTTTATCACAGAATAGCCTGCGAAGCAAGAGCAAAAAGGGACAAAAGAGGAATTAAACGAAACCAAAGCTAACGTTGATCTCGACACTTTAAACGAAAAGTGCCTGGAGCCAATGCTGGAGCAGTGTGTGTCTGCATCTCTGCATTCCAGGACTCAGCACTAGGACAGAGCTCATAGCGCCTGAGTCCTGGAGAAACTGCAAACAGAAGCTGTGGAGATCTGTGCACACGTCGGTTGGACCACCTGCTGTGGTTCCTCGTCCAGAACAAAAGAGGGATCATCTCCTTCATCATCAGAATCCTCACTGTCTGACGACACGCTGTGCGCTACATCTTACTCTAATTTAAAAAAAAAAGTGGTGTGCCATGGTGCTGAGTAAATTGATCTGTCTGTGTGAACACTCATTGACTCACATGTGCACCAGCTGCCATTGAGCCACAACGTGAATTCTGGCTTCCAGAACAGCTCTGTATATCATCACTTGAATCGTCTACCTGTTGCCACATGTACATAAGGGCTGGATTGTCATTCCTACACTCATATTGTTATATTCAATAAAAGTAATAAGCGCACGCAGGAGCTGCTGCTGTCACTGCCGCTGCGTTCAAGTACCATCGGAAATTACAAAGCTTTTTTGTTGTTTCAAATTCAGCAGTTGGTTGTGGCAAAATAATTTATTGTATCCACACAAAAAGATTATTTCTGGTCTATATAAGGTGCCTGAGCCCAGTGAAGCTGACCCCCCATCCAGATTTAAAAAATCCAAACAAACAGGCTGAGTTTGCCCTGTAATTTCCGATGGTACATGAACGCAGCGTCAGCAGCAGTGCTCACAAACCGTCTTCAGTACTGTGTGAAAACATTCAGCTGGTCGAACAAAGTCAAACCAAAGTCTAACGTTACAAAAACTAAGCAAACAATAAAAAACGTCAAGAATGACAGCAAAACAAAATACGGACGGATTGAGGTTTTCGTTGCCCTTCATTCAAATTTTTCAACAGTTTACAAATCCTGACGAAACGCCAGCTGCAGGAACAAAGCTGGGCAAATGTTAAATGATGCCAACGAAAGTCTAGATTTCTTGTTTTGTTTGGGCTTTGTTGCCCTTCGTTAAGTGCTGTGTGACTGGGCCATTAGTTGTTAACCCATGCACATGTGTTCTGGTGGCAGCCTCAGTCAGTACTTGTGAGGACTTTCTGTGGTGTGGTTGAGGTGTGGGGGGGAGAGAGATGGGGCATGCGTCATGAGTGCAGATGAGATGAGTTCATATCAGTCAGATGAGTTTGTATTAGTTTCTGTCAGTTTGTGCATAATGTCTGGAGTTGCCCTGACAACATCAGACTGACTTTCAAGGAGGGCAGAAGATAAGACAACAGCCGAATGGTTCACCAAGGCTGTAGAAATTATTCTGGAGGAAAACAGCTGGGCGTTTTGACCTTCGGATGCTGATAAGCCTGTCATGTTTAGGGTTGAGCAGAGAAAGCACATTTGCAGCTCCTCTAACCAACCAAATCCAATTTATGAGTATTCCCTTGTCTCCGACATCTTCCTTTGCAAGGCATTTGTTCCAAGAAGTTATCCAACTTACGTCTGAGTTCAAGGGTTAATGCAGTCTGAGAATGTATCGTCTTGCCCAACTAATTAATCATGACGGACAGGTGAGAGGTCGTGGTTCTGGTAGCAGCCGTCTTGCCAATTCTCAGGTAGGCCAGGGCAGCGCATAAACCAATAAGTGCCAACCCTCCCACGATAAAATCAAATATAAATAAATCTATGACATTCTCTACAGAGAGTGGTACCAAGCACGCAACACGCCATTTCTCCCAGGCGTCGAGAACATAGCCCGCAGGGTCGGTTGCATCTGGGCACGCAGGGTCCCCTAGTCTTGATTTCCTTGTTGAAAAAATGGTGTCAGTAGCGACCAGCTGATCAATTCCATGGTTAATCCAATATAGTTTGAAGAATTCACAGTCCGGTGAAGTAGGGACTTTGAAGGTTGGACCAGAGACAGACGAAGAGAGAGAAGAGGGGAGGAGATGCGACAACCCTCGCCGAAGTACTAAGAGGTTTTTAATGTTCTAGGACCCTTTTTAGTGTGTTTTAGAAATTCTTGCCTCATCACTGGATCTGTACCGGTTGCTGTGGTTCGTCCACTACTTAAAAAAGCCACAACTTGATCCCTCTATATTTTTACAATTTAGGCCTGTTTCTCACTTGCCCTTTCTGCCCAAGGTTTTAGAAAAGGTTGTTTTTATACAGTTACAATTGTTCTTAGAAAATAATATTCTTTCTGAAAAATTTCGGTCAGGCTTCAGAACCCGTCACAGCACTGAATCTACTCTTTTAAAAGTTCATAATGACGCTGCATTGTCAGTAGACATGAAGCGCCCATGGGTTTTAGTGCTGTTGGACCTGACAGCTGCCTTTGATACAGTTGACCACTCAGTCCTCTTGTCCCATCTAAAAAAAAACATGTTGGACTCGACTGCACTGTTCTGAAGTTGCTCACATCATATCTTTCGTTTTTCTGTAATGGTTGGTGACCTGTCCTCTTCGAGTGCTCCTCTTGCTTGTGGTGTTCCACAAGGCTCAATCCTTGGCCCCACTCTCTTCTCCCTGTACATGTTGCCACTCGGATGAATCATTGCAAACCACAATGTGTTGTTCCACTGTTATGCAGATGACATTCAAATCTGTCTCCCATTAGAACAAATTGACACGGTCACTGGGGGCAGGGTGGCCAGCTGTATCACAGAATCACACCCTGGCCAGCTGTATCACAGAAATAAAACAATGGTTGTCTTCGAATTTCCTACACCTAAATGAAGACATGACTGAGTGTATTTTGTTAGGTGACTCAGATAATGGACGCTGGGGAATTATCAGTTAAACCCACTGTCAGAAATCTTGGGGTGATGTTTGATACTGGTTTTAACTTCGACAAACAAATTGACCCTGCGGTCAAATGGCTTTTAGCAAAGGTGGAGCCTTTTTTAAATTGTGTAGATCTGGAAAAAAGCCATTGATGCTTTTATTAGTTTTCGGCTGGACTATTGCTATGGACTTCATTTTGAAGTCTTCCAGTCTTCCCTCAGTCAACAACTGGTTCAAAATGCTGCAGCATGTCTGTTAACTAAAGCCCCGTTTACACATAGACGGTAAGAGCTCCCGGAAGCGTCCTGGAAGAGTTTTTGGCCGTCTTAAGGATCAAACGCCGTTGTTAACGCCGGCACTAGGGGGCGTGGCTTAGTTCCGGCTTTACCGGGAATCGTCGAAAAAATTATTCAACATGTCGAATAATCCCGGAGAATTCGCGTGACGACGGAGACAACACGAACAACGGCGTTTGATACTTTTTAATCGCCGTTTCATCCTGCCCCTTCCTGTAGTGCCGCAGTTTACACCGCCATAATTGGCGGCCGGCATTGTATCCCTAATCAATGGCGTGTAAAACGGCAATAGAGCCCACATCGGCGTCCTCAAGGGTGTTTTAACCGGCGACAGAGGCAGACAAAACGGTGGCGCTAGCGGACAGTACGCCATTCTAAACGCCACCTCCTGGTTAACGACGTTCCAAACGGCCGATAAGGCGGCGGTCAGTATAAAAACACTAGCGCGCTGCATGCAGGCATCTCACTCGCGGCCAGCTCCAGATATTTTTGCAGAGAAGCTCCAGTATGCCTCCTAAAAGAAAATTGGCAGTGGCAGGGACTTACCAAGAGGTCTGGTTCAGAAGCAGAGGGGAGGCCTGTGGTGGAGGGGGAAAGGAAGGAGAAGAAAAGGCTGAGGATGATCTCCCTCCCCCTGAAGTGACAGAGGCATGTATTCCTGCTGCTTCAGCCTATTATACTCTGGGGGCGGTGCCTATATGCAAAGGTTCCTGGAGTAACGCAGGATTTGCCTGGATAAAACCAGTGGTACACAGGGCATTATCTGCGGCAGCAGAACACCGCCATTCTCACGCGCGTCTTAACCTGCGATTGTAAAGGATAGAACTGGGTATTAACCCCCGTTGCCTGATGTGTGCCGGATGCTACGGCGTCAAAATGCCGCTTTATTCGGCAGATTTAGCGGCGTTTTATCTGCGTATTTGCGGCTAGTACGGCGGTCAAAACGCCGGTGAAATGCTCCGCCCCTTTCCACCGTGAAAACAGCCGGAATTACCGCGAACTTCGGTCTACGTACTGCCCGCCGACAAAACCGTCTATGTGTAAACTAGGCTTAACACACGTAGATGTGACCACATCACCCCAGTCCTCTACACTCTGCATAGGCTGCCAGTTCGGGCTAGAATTGATTTTAAAATTGTTATGTTTGTTTTTAAAGCGCTGAATGGTTTGGCCCCACCATACTTAGCCGAGCTGCTGGGGAGACCGGGCTTTGTCTGTGGCCGCACCCAGACTGTGGAACAAGCTCCACCCGGGATCCGCACCACCACTGACCCGGGTCTTTTTAAATCTTCCTTTTTAGAATGGATTTTATCTGCAAATATTTTGGATGTATAGTTTTATTGACGTGAAAAGTTATTCTCTGTGTTTTTAATCTCACTGTAAAGCACTTTGCTCACCCTCTGGGCTGTGGAAAGGACTATACAAATAAACTTTGATTGATTGATTGATTGATTTTGATCCCGGTACCAAAAAGGCTGTAGGTTAATGTGAGTCAGTTATCAAATTTTAATTATAAGTTGAACTCAGTTACTATTTTAACTATATTGAACTTGAGACTAAAAGCTCATTTGTTTATCAATTTTAAGTTGGTCAAACTTAATCAATCACTTTCACTATTTAACCTGTTGTTGCTCATACCTTGCCCACCTAACTCCTTTTATAAAACATCAACAGTTCCTACAGGACCTTAAGGTTATTTTACAGACTAAGGTTTAAAGGAGTAGATCAGGTTTTGAGTTGATCTTTGGGTCAACAGTTGGTGTCCAAATAACTACCTGGGTATGATCTCGTATTGTACCTGTAGCCAATACTACAGATGGTTCCCAGCTTGTAGAAAGCTCTCCTCAAGGTTGGTAATGAGATTAGCACTCCAGTCACAGTAAAGGCTCAGGCTGAAAGCACGTGGGTGGAGACTGCTGTAATTGCTAAGGTGTCATGGCATCCTATAATGATGCTGCAACACACAACTACACTGCACGCTCAGATTAATTTTATTCTGCAAAGACAGAAATGCATAGTGAATTTCCTGCAATTCAGAAACCATTTGGTAATGTTGCTTGGCAAGCTCACAAATATTACAGCAAGAAATGACTGCTTCTTCGCTCACAAGATAAACTGGCAGGCATAGTCAGTATTCTTATGTAGTATAACACTGCCCCCTTGTGGGAAAAAGTTGATATTTACGCTAACTACACTAATGCCTGATAAAATAAATATAGCAATTTCATATCGTGTTACATAGGAATGTTTTGTCTCAACATGTATATATATTTTTTTATTTTTGTGACACTTGTTATGGGATTTAGTGACATGAATACACTAAATCATCACATCCTATTGTTATTAGAAATATGTATCCTTTTAAATTTGAAGCAAGCAAACAAACACAAGAATACAGAACTCTCACACAGTGCTGCTCAACATAACAAAACCTCCAAATCTCAAATGCATTTACATTTCTTGACCTCAGAATATCAAATACTGAAACATTTTTTAACAAGATTTCATCAACACATCTTCTTCAAAAGTCTTTATTAATATAGAGGACAGATTAATTTCCACATATTGCAGAGAAGGTTGCCATATTTTACAAAAACCATCTGTCATTGAGTGTACCATGCATGCACTGTATCATCCATGTTCAAGGTTACACATATCTGTTTTGCAGGCCACTGTGTTCATAAATGTTTGAGCTTTGTCAGGGGAATCAAGTAAACTCGATGGTGTTGTTGTAGGTGATCCACTGGAAACAACATGGAGTGCTGAATTCCGGATGCTCTCAGTTGCTTCTTCCACTCGATAAATACTTTGGATTTCTGAATAACTGCTGCAGAGAAATTTTGGAAAATCATTAGCTTGGATTGCTTGAAAGTGAGTGCCTCAGCAACAATGGTGTCTTGAAGCTTCCATCTTTCTTTGCTTATCACCAAAATGATGGAACCGACGAAGATCGGTCAAAGGAGGTGTGGTCTGGATCTGGTGTTGAAGCCATGTGATGAGCTCCCTTCAATTTTTGATGCTTTCACCTTTGGTTCCAGATAAAGAGAATAAGGTAGCCAGTTGTCAAAAATGTTTTGCTGCTTGGGTATTCTCTGTAGCCTCACATAAACTAATAATCCATCATTTCTTCCACCAGCCTCTGTTCTCAAGATCATCGATACAGCTTGACAGAATTTGAACTTGTTTAACCAGTTCCCAAATGTGGTCCCTAACTTTGTCAGCTACAATCTCTATGGCAGAAATTCAGCCGTCTGCCTTACTTGCTCTTGTGTCAAGATCAGATGCATGACTTTTGAATGTTTGGCAGAGTGGGTCCAGTTTCTCTTCTGTTAGCTTGGATATACTATCCATTACTTCTTGAATTAACCAGAGCTCTCAAGGAGTTATTTTCCACCAAATCTTGTCTTGCAGGTCATTTTGGTGGAATGTCATGCATTAGCAGTGAGACCTGACAGGACTGTTTTAAAGCGTGACTCTCACTCCAAGTGAGTGTGACTTGAGAGTTCTGATTAACTGGCAAAAAGAGGAACCTAGTGAGCCAGCAGAACCAGTCTCAGCTAACTCCTCAACCCAAGACAAGTGCAGTGTCCTCCAGTACATCTTGTTTAAATAGTTTTACATGATACACAAAAAACACAAAAAGAAGACATGTCCTTTGTTTCAAAAAAGGTAGAAAGTCATACTAATCTGCTATTTATCTTATATTTTTCTTACTGCTTTTTAAATCCAGCTTCATCAGGCTGAACTTGAAATGATGACAAAGAGAGCTCAGGAAAAACTTGAAGTGGAGAAGTTGCACCAGCAGGTATGTTAAACTTTTCATTAGGTGTTTTATTTATTTATTCATTTATTTTTGTGGATTCATTTTGGTTTTATTGTTGAAATTAAACATATCTGTGCTTTTTTTTTTTCTTCTGTATGTGATTTTTTTTAAAATTCAGATTTATTCATGAAATAATTTATGAATTTATTGTGGCTTTATTGTGGTTTTATTACATCCACAAAGGATGTAATAAAACCCAGATTCCATTAAATTTTGGAGATGATCTAGATCCAGATTCTGGATCAAGATTTCACTTTATATAGGGTTTGAAGGATTATGTAAAAAAACAAACAAAAACAAAACAAAACAAAAAAAACCCCAAAACCTACTTCATGGATTTTCACCAAATTTGCACCACAGATAGATATGAGGTAATGGAAGACTCCACTAAATTTTAGATCCAGATCTGGATTGGCAGATGTCAGAAATCTTGGATTGCTCTTGTTCATTAAATATTTTCATTAATGGTTATTTTTGACTTGTTTACACAAAAGACAAAGCATTCTGTGCAAATAGGCTGTTTTATGTATTTTATTTCTTTAATTTTTTTTTTTTGTGATGTTTGGTCTGTATTTTGTGTGCGTATGCCCTGGGCATGACACTATTCTCCCTCTGGGAACTGTAGGTGGTCATCCACCCTGCAGATAACCCTTTTTTGGGCAGTAGGTGGTGGGATTGGCTCTTTAGCCACCATAAAAAATTTGGCAAAGATTGGCACCAGAAAAGAGCAACTCTTGTTTTCTGTCAGAAACTGTGGAGACATGGTATGGCAGGTAGGCGGACACATATTATTTACAAATAATAAAAGAAAAGAAAATATAGGGCAACCAAACATTTGCAAATCATTACTCACTGGAGAAATAATTTTAAAATCTGTATTATTGATTGAATCCAATAATGTTTTAAAAGTAGTTTCTTTTATTGACAAATTTGATTTGTAAATGTTTGGTTGCTCTATATTTTCTTTTCTTTTATTATTTGTAAATAATATTCAATAAGCCCCTTATGTTCTTGTATTTGTATTTTCATGTATGCAGCATTTCAGGTTTTTGTACAGGACCTGTTCTGTTTTGATTTGATTCATAAATAAATTTTTTTTTTTTTTTTAAGGAGATGCCATTGTCTCCTTCAGGGAGGTGGTGGCGTCATGGTTTGCATGTGATTTAAGAGGTTTTAATTTGCCGTCTGATGTTTAATAATCACATTATTCCCTTTGATCGGTTTGGGTGTACAGAGTCACAGTCTGCAGACGCACCGGTGTCAGGAGGTGATTTTTTAGGACTTTCTGTAATTTGTTCTGAAATAATGCTGAATTTATGTGGAAATGATTGTTGTACAGAAGCTTCAGAGATCTGTTGCTGAGATAGATTATGACTGGAGTGAAGTTTTAAGCAGAAATGAGGTGATAATTGTTTAACACTGTTGTCTCCAACTGACTTCCGTATCAGAGGAGGGCTGTCAATCAAACCTTGCTCTCCAGAGAGCCAATCACAGCAGAGCCAGTGCCGACCTGGTTCCCTCCCCCATAGTACCATAATCCCGCTCCCCTAGTGCCATAAGTTTCAACTGAGCGAGCAGGAATTCTCTGTGTCCGAGCAGAAATCAACTTCGCATGAGCAGAAATAAACTTTGTATGGCAAGCCAAGAGTGCCACAAATACAGCACTTTCAGACATGTTTCACCAAAAATACGCTGTAAAAAACACTGTTTTGTCAGTTATTACGGTATGGCAAGCCAACAGTGCCACAATTACGCCACCTTCAGACACGTTTCACCAAAAATGCGCCGTAAAAAACACAGTTTTGTCAATTACGGCGATTTTTACACCGTAATTAAAGACGACGCCGTTAAATGCGCCGTAATGTGTCAAACAATGGTTGTAGGCATCTGTGTTTTACGCCATTTTTTTCAGGGCTCCATTGCGGTGTGAAAAATGGCGTAAAACACAGATGCCTACAACCAGTGGTGTAGGATGCCTACAACCAGTGGTGGGCACAGATAACCAAAAAATTAACTTCGATAACAGATAATCAGATAACTGAAAAGTTATCTTTGATAAAGATAAAACGATAAACCACCCAAAAATGTATCGGAAGTTACGGATAACCGATAAATTCCAGTATTGTCTCTGGTACATTTGCAACTACTAATAAACTGAATTTGAGTTTTAACACCACGATCGCTTCTGGTAGCATCAAAAGCAACAACAGACCCCAAACAATGAGCCCACACTTTGTCTTTGAACATCTTGCCCCCTGCTGGAACCTCTTGTTTACTACATGGCTTCCAGCACAAATACAAGGTGAGCGCAGCCACAAAACCCAGCCCAATCACAACGCTCCGGTCAGGCGGAGGTCTTGGAAAATAAAGCAGTGCTGACTTATGGTTTTGATTCATAAATGACATTAATACCGATAGAATAACTCCATTAATGTCAATTCTGCCATTTGTACAAAGTTAAAATATAACATATATCTTTTAATGTTGAGTAATGTACTAATTCTGAGGTTTTGTAACAAACACAGACAGATTGCAAAGGATTCTGGGTAAAATGTGCCTTTTCTAAACACTGACTGGTTCAGTCATTCATTATATAAACCAACATGTTAATGTGACGTGTGTCGTGTGTTGGTGTTTACAGATAAATGTGCTTTTGTAAATTATTCCATTTTTTTATTTGTAAAAACAGGCATTTTTACGGAGCCCTGGAAGTGTCATCGCAAAATGTTTAGCATGTGGAGAGAATGTGTGCTCATTTTATTATACTGTACGCATGTTTTATGATGTTGTGCGCATGTTTTATTATATTGTGCACACGTTTTATTATGTTGTAAAACATGCACTCAATATTGTCTTGACACATAAATGTTGGCTATTCGCCTTATTGACGTTTCAAATCCCACAAAACCTCGGAGAGTTCGCTGCGCTGCGAGATCTCACTAACATTGAGAACTGCATTGAGACACTCTGATCATGCTGCACTTTAACCGCTGCACACAGACAACACCATTAACATTGCAACATAAAACTATTTTTATATTGTGCCTAAAACTCTCGTGAACATATTCTCTGGGTTTATAGACATTGTTATTGTGTTTATTTTATGTAAACATGCGAGAATTGCAGGCTGTCTCTCCGTTATTTTCAGTCGCTTCCTGTTCATGTCGTTTTGGGGGAAAGTGAAGTTTGCTCTTTAACGTCTTGATTATTGAGATTACCCTATCCTACCCATAATGCACTGCTGGGCACAGCATATATCCACACTAAAACCTTAAAAATTAGCGCATTACTTTAAAACTAAAACATATATCTGATATTTTCACTTTATAAAACTTCAGACATGACATTAATTTAAATAACTTGTCTGACATTAGTTTGGTTAAAAGTTGAACCATAAGTTAAAATTGTATGCCTCTGGTTGACTTGGGTGATATTGCCCATGTATCAGTATCGGGTTAAGAGAAATTAGGTTTAATTTTTTTTGTTTGTTTTGCAACCAGTTCTTCTTTGCCTACAGAGGATAGAGTGGTTTCTTCTTAAAGCAGCTCTTCTCTGTTTTGCAGAGGGTACAACTATACATCAGCTATGAAACATTTAACAGGTAGGGGCTCAACTGATTTTAAGTTTTATAAATATTTGTAGCTGTTCAGCTTTATTTACCACATTATTGGTCTAAAAATTATCAGACAAAAATTTATCACAAGGTAATTAGTCTGATAATGGTTTTTAAAGTTATCTAAAAAGACAATCCGATAATGAAAACATTATCTTCGATAATTATCGTTTATCGGATTATCGGAACTGTGCCCACCACTGCCTACAACACGCGTAAAATACGCGTCTGTGCACTTCACACCACTCATAAAAAAAATGGCATTCGTGCTGTATGATAATTATCTCCAGCCTCCTTTTCTGCCACTGAACTTGAAGTGTTTGCGCCCAATCGCTGATCAAGATGAGCAGACTGAATCAGTCCCATACAGATCTCTTTGTGGCAAAGTTTGCTCCAACTTAGCTGTTGTGTCATTTAACATCGACTAATATTTTGGGGGTTAGGCAGGAAAATACCTCATAAATGAACAGCCTCTTTTATACATCGTTTCATTTTATTATTTTTTTTAACTCAAATACATTTCCCTCCTTATTTATTTTAGGGATTCTACACTTCTGGTATCTGGCTGTAGCACAGCGGTAAGACTCCCATCTGCCGTTCAGGTCTTTTCAGGTTCCAATCACGCGAGTGGCATGTGCTTTTTTTAATTTGACCAAAAACAAAACAAAACAAAACAAAAAACCTCCCATTTAGATTAAGAACAACTTTTCCAAGGGAGTCCTGGTCAAGATAAACAAAGCACAGTTACACATTTACACAAACATGAATAAAAGGCAAATAAAAAGAAGATGATAAAAATTAAAATTACAAGCATGCTTTAAAAACAAGTGCATATGGAATTGGTCTCAAGTGCTCTCAATGTGGATTTAAAAGCGCTCAATGAAATTAATACTTTTAATTTCCACTCCTTGCAATTTATTACAGGCAAAAGCTGCGGAGTGGAGAAAAGCCCTGTTCTGTCCGGGCGCATAGAACAGAATTGAACCACAGCAATAAATAACTGTGCCATCAGCATAAAAATCTAAATTAGCATCTGACACATTAGAGCCCAAAAGTTGGTATGATTAATAAATAAAAGGGGTCCCAAAACAGAACCCTGCGGCACCCCCTTGTGGACAGTAACAAATTCAACACAGACAATCAGATATAAAAATAATAACCTTTATTTAACCAGGTAGAATTCCATTGAGTTGAAGTGTAGCTACAGCAAAAATTACAGACCTCTCCATTCTTTGTAGGTGAGAAAACTTGCAAAATCAATTTGCCTCACTGTATATGATACTCGGACTCTTCGGAGAATCCTTGAGTACCACTGGAATGACTTTGTGTCAAATTAATGGTAACTTAGGGAGACTCGGATCAGAACTATCACTTAGGTACTGAGCGAAAGTCATCCATAGTATTTTGGCCATGTGGCGTGTTTCTGTAGGTGTAATCCGCGATGCAGGTGCCTCAGTATTAAGGATCTTGGCAACTTGAAAACAACAAAGGGATGCCCATTTTTCACATGGCTGCCACAAATAGATGGCTAATTTGGCTGAGATGGATCTGCTGTTTGCCTGGGTGGTTGCCATTTAGGGTAGAGGATGGTCCTGTGATGTAGTGGATGCATTGAAGTATGGCACTGGCACATGCTCCTAGACTGGACATAGCCATTTGTAGGAAGCAGGACTTCTAGCATGGGTGTCAGTTTAATAATTAAGGTTTAAGAAATACTTTACTTGATCACAAACAAGTTGGAACAGGAAGTATCATTTTGTTAACTTGAACAAATTTTAAATTGTTAACAATTCTTGTGTGTGTGTTTTAAAGCACTTTAAAAAAGTTCAAGAGAGATAATGTATCTGTATCAAATAGGAAGTGATCAAAAGCTTACAGCAGAGAGTCGAGGAAGAAAGGAAGATGAGAGAGGAGGAAGAGGAGAAAAGGAAAGAAGACAAAAGGAAGAAGAAGCAGGAAAAGGAAAGGAGGAAAAGGGAAGAGGAGAAATTGAAGAATGCCAAAACAAAAAAGATGACTGGTGAAATGAAGGGGAATAAAGACGAAGATGAAAAGAGCAAAATAGAAAAAATAAGATTTCATAAAGTGGAAGATGAGGTAAAGATAGACAAAGAAGAGGAAGAGAGGAAAAAAGAACAGGCGTTCATTTTTACAGAGGAAAACAAGGAACAAGTGGATGAGACGATGATGTCCAAAAAAGAAGAAAATAGAGAAATAGAAAAAGTAAGATGCAAAGAAGAAAGGCAAATGGGAACAAAGGACAAAAATAGGGAGAGAAAAGAGACAAAGAGAATATACGAAAAAATAAATGTTAAGGGAGAAGACAGAAAAACAAATGATGCAAAATCAGGAGAAGAACTGACATGCAGAGAGAATGGGGAAGAAGATGAAAGGAAGAAAAATAACATCAAGAAAGACGATGGCATTAAAAAAAGAGAAGCGGATGAGAACTCCGGAAAAAGGGATGTAGAGAAAAAAAGTACAGAATGGCCAAGAAAACAGTTAGAGGAAGAGAAAAAGAGAAAAATACAGGAAGAAATATGGGTTCAGGAGCAAACAAGAAAAAAGGAAGAACACAAGATGCAGGAGATGGATGAGGAGTGTAAAAGAAGGGAAGATGAGAGATTAATCAAGCAGGATGCTGAGCAAAAAAAACTTGAGGATATATGGAATGAGGAGGAGCGAAAAAAGATTGATATGGGAATACAGAACCGGCATGAGGAGGAGGGAAACATAGAATCCAAGGGTGGGAGAGAAAAGGAGGATTATGAAACTACAGAAGAAGAGAATGAACAGACAAAGGAAGAGATGGCAGTAAACAGAAGACATGAAACAAGACTGAAAGAGGAGAATGAATGGATGGAAGAGAAGGAAAAGAAGGAGAAGAGGGGAAATTGTATAAAAACCCAAAACAGAGAGATTTTGGACAATGAAAGAAATCCTTCACAAGAAGAGGACAACATTGTTCAGACTTCCTTAAACACGGAAGTGTCTCGTATCAGTCCTGCAGAGGCTCTCAACCTGAACTCAGACTCTGAGTGTAAAACTACTGGCCGAGAAGATCCAGTAGCTGCAGGCTCTTCACTCCTACCGGAGCCCATGGAGCAGAAGAGGCTGTCATGGATGAAGGGTGGCATCCTCTGGTCCACACTTTACTTCCAGAACAGGAGGAAGCAGAAAGGAGCTGTCCGAGTTCAAAGAGGACCAAGGAGGACAGCTGAGTCCAGCAGCCTGCCGCCTCTGTGCCCAGAGACTGTGCTCAAGTCCAGCAGCTGCAAATCCCTGCGACAGGTAAACAGCATCAAAATCAAAAACTGTCATATTTATAAAACATGTAAGTGTTTCAACATCTGTACTGTTTTATATTTTTGTGTTTTGTTTTTTATTGGGAATGCCAAATTCATCATTACATGCATACCAGATATTTTCTGTGTTATCATCAGCTAAATTTGGCAGAATTTACTCTGCTATTTAGTGGGGGTGTGTGGAGTCTAAAGCTTGAGATGTACAATTGATGAAAAGATACACTGTCTTTCCTGGGAGGCTTGAACACTTCCACTTTCTCCCTCAAAAATCTTATACTTTGGAAAACTGTACAAATAATAAACATCATGATGGTGTTCCTGGACCTTATGACAAAACACCTGTTCATCATTTTGATGTATTCAATGTGAAACACCTAATTCCAACAATAAAAAATTGTGTTGTTCACATCTACTTCACTAGACCACCCAAAATGGATCTGGAGGGAGGTCCCCAAAGTGATGTCACTGAAATTAACATTTCCCAAAGGGTATCAAATCTGATCGTTTCAAAGTTGCAGATGAAAGCTAAAATTCCCTGTGTTTATCATTTAATATCTCAAGGCATATAGCACCAAAAATAAAACTCAATACACCAATATTTTCAGAAATCTTTATGGATTTTGACATTTGTCATTAGACATTTCATTTTCAGTTGATATCCACTTTAAATATATTAATATTCAAGACACTGCTGTAATTTATATTTTCCCATATTTTGTAAAGAAAAATAAAACATTGGTGTTCTTTCTTTTTTATTATTTCTCTTTTTGCTCTGTATGCACCACTCTGCATTTAATCATTAGTGATCGATCTCTGCTCCCCTCCACAGCATGTCTTTTTCCTGGTTCTCTCCCTCAGCCCCAACCAGTCCCAGCAGAAGACTGCCCCTCCCTGAGCCTGGTTCTGCTGGAGGTTTCTTCCTGTTAAAAGGGAGTTTTTCCTTCCCACTGTAGCCAAGTGCTTGCTCACAGGGGGTCGTTTTGACCGTTGGGGTTTTACATAATTATTGTATGGCCTTGCCTTACAATATAAAGCGCCTTGGGGCAACTGTTTGTTGTGATTTGGCGCTATATAAAAAAATTGATTGATTGATTGATTGATTAACACAGTGTCTTTGTTTATTAATATGTACAATATTGTGGTTCATTACCATGTTAATACTAACTAATGGAGTTACTGCATTTAGCTTTTTCAAGGTCCTCTGTCTATTAATATCACATTACATTTTGCATTCTAATTCAGTACTGGACAGATTTTGTTTGAACATCTCAGAACTGAAATGTTGGACACCTGTGAATAGACCCCAGGTTGAAAAATGCCGGAATCCCACCAGTAGCTGCCTACATCCCCATCCCCATCAAATCAAAGTCCAGCAGTTTCCTTAAGCGGGTCCAGACAGGAGCACTGAGTCCATGTTTCTTTTCGGACATGCTGCCTGTCTGCATTTGCTCTGAAAAGACACAACGCAGCATTTAGGTTTTGGTATCTGTTCGATGGGCCCTTTTGAGTAGTATGGTGTACAAAAACCATAAAAAGCATCTATTAGCTCATAGAAAAATTATCTGGATGTATCTTATGATATCTCTTTGGGTGCACCTGGCGTGGGTGTGGTAGTACCAGGCTGGCAGCACACACTCTCTCTCTCTCTCTCTCTCTCTCTCTGTGTGTTTCTAATTGTTGTTCCAGTTACAGTCCCTTGATTGATAGAGTAACGACATGATGAGTTGAAAAAAACGGTCACGTGACTCATGGTACCATCTTGGAGCCAAATAGCGGTTGCTGTTAATCTGTCTGCATGTAAATCCAGCTATTTTATTTATTTAATCGTTGAAAATGCTGGGTTGCTGTGCATTTGGATGCTCAAATAAACACAACAAGGGCTTCAAGATGTACAGATTCCCTTCAGATTCGAACAGAAGAAAAATTTGGGAAAATAAAGTCAGCCATGTGGGATGGAAGTGACTTCATCATCAAAGTTTTGCGAGGTAAATTTATTGTTCAGTCCCATGTACAGTCAAACTCACCTAAACCATGTTTTCCATGTAATAAACGCAGTATATAACGGATTTTGTATAATGGATTTTTTGCTCACATCAGATAAAATGTCCTGTCCAATCTCACTGTAATTCCATTAAAAACCCCTCGCATGTGGGACCGGCGTCATTTCCGTGATTAAAAGCCCAATGTTTATTTTTTTCAAACCATGCTCAGACTCGGATCCGCAGCCAGATGTGCACCTGTTAAATCAGATACTGCATAAGGCTGTGATTTGACACTTTTCTGCTTTCACTTTTTTGTCTCCCATCATATTTTAATATTTTTTGCAGTGCGCACACTGATTACATTTTGATAATGGATCAAATATGTTAGCAGAAAAAATTTTCAGAGGAAATTTTGACCCAGTCATCAAATGAGGCCCAGGTCCCAATTCAGGATTCCCCATAGATGTTTGGTGCCTCCTGACCGCAACTAATCCGTTACATACATATAACTAATTTTGTCTGTTTTATACATATAACGGATTTGGTCCGTTTAAAAAATATAACAGATTTTGTATAATGGTTTTTTGCTCACATCGGATAAAATGTCCCATCCGATTGCAGTGTATTTCCATTAAAACACAGAGCAGTCTGGATGTGCAGAGGAACAGAGGTACACATTAAAGTTCACCGCTGAGAGTCCCCCATTCAAGTAAAGTTGGACTGAAGTCATTTCCCTGATTAAAAAACTGGCCGTTTATTTTTTTCACACCGTGCTCAGACTTAGACCCACAGCCTGACGTGCACCTGTTAAATCAGACACAAAAGACTGTGATTTGACACTTTTCTGCTTTCACTCCTTCGTCTGCCATAATATTGTAATAGTTTTTGCAGTGCGTGTTCTGATTACATTTCAGGATCACATATGTTTGACAGAAAAGTCTGCAACTTTACAATATGAAGTCTGAAAAAGATGAAATTGTACAGCTTACCTTTGAATTGGAGGTGATGATGACTCTAACTGGGACTAGAGTCCCTTGATTGAGAGACTGATGTCAACTCAGAACATGGCGCCATTTTGGGTACAACTGCGCTGAACTACTGAATGAACCTTTTATGCTTTCAACATTTTTTAAAATCATTTAACCACATACAGCAACACATCCAAGTACAGGTACTATCAAAATAAACATAAAAATAGTTAAGCTATCAAATTTTCATAAATTTACAATTTATGGTGATTTATTTAATTAATTTAAAGACTGATTTATGCTTCTGTAGCTCTGTTAGTCCATGTCATATAATGAAGTGTATGACAGTTTTAAAGTTCTCCACCTCTGGATTATGCTTTTTTATGGATTAATTTAACCCTCAAAAGCTTTACTTTCTACAATCATCATCTCCAATTCAAAGGTAAGCTGTACAATTTCCTCATTTTCAGACACAATGTTGTAAAGTTGCAGACTTTTGTGATCCATTTGTAATCAGCGTGCGCACTGCAGTGAAAGCAGTGAAAGCAGAAAAGTGTGAAATCACAGCCTTTTGTGTCTGATTTAACAGGTGCACATCAGGGTGCAGGTCTGAGTCTGAGCACGGTGTGGAAAAAAGTAAACAGTCAGACTTTTAATCACAGAAATAATTCCGCTCCCACTTTCCTCAATTCGGAGAGTGTCAGCGCTGAACTTTAATTTGTACCTCTGCTCCTGTGCATGTCCAGACTGCTCGGGGTTTTTCATGGAAATATATTGTGACGAGACATTTTATTCAATGTGAGCGAAAATCTGTTATACAAAATCTGTTATATACAGTGTTTATTATACGGAAAACAATACAGAAACATTGGGACTTTTTTGTCCGGTGACTGTGAATATCTGGTTTATATGATGACGGTTTAGGTGAGTTTTACAGTACATGGGACCGAACAATAAATTTACGTCGCAAAACTTTGACGGTGATGTCAGCTTCCATCCCACACGACTGACTTTATTTTCCCAAATTTTTCTTCGGTTCGGACCTGAAGGCAATCTGTACATGTTGAAGCCCTTGCTGTGTCTATTTGTGACTCTAAATGCACAGCAACCCAGCATTTTCAGTGAATAAATAAATAAAATAGCTGGCTTTATATGCAGATAGATTCACAGTGAACGTCATTTGGACCCAAGATGGTACCATGAGTCACGTGACCGATTTTTTCAACTCGTCCTGTCGCCACTCTCTCAATTTAGGCACGCTAGTCCCAGTAGCCCCTCCCTTTCTTGTTGCAGCCTTGCAATCTGGTTCACAGCAGTTTGTCGCAAGTGCTGGTAAATTAGGTCATTAGGTCCCAGGTGTTTCTCTTTTGGGCTACCAAGAAAATATCACCTGGTAATGCATTAGCCCACTCCAGAACTAATCAGCTAGCTATTATGTTAACCTGAGCTAATAATAGCAACAACATGACACTCCTGGACAGATATCCAATTCAGAAAGTAGTCATTAATATGTATATGTCGCAGACATGAACGAGCAAAGCTCTTCAGCATCTCACCATGTCACTGAAGTCCTTCAGACTGTTTTTTGAGCGAATGCTTCAGGGGAGCATTAGCATGGCTAAAACCTTTCAGCTCTGCACCCCCAGACCCTCCACCTTTTTAAATATTTTTCTTTTTTCTGCCTTTCAGCTTTTGTGGGGGCTCCCCCCCCAGATCCCTCATCCTTTTAAGATTTTTTTTTTTTGGCTTTCAGCTTCTGGGGTGCTCCACTCCCCAGACCCCCCTAATTTCAGCCTTCTTAACCACCTGCCACTTTAAGCAGTTTTTTAATGTAGATGTAAATTAATATTCAAAGTTTTCAGCTAGTTGACAGTAGGGCTGTACAATATGGCCAAATGGCCGTATCTCAATATTGTCATATCAATATAATATACAATATGACTGTGAATTCACACAAAGTGCAGCAACAGTGAAAATTAAATATTCTTAAAACAGTAATAATACCACACTGATTTTGCACTGATCATAAGGTTATGATACTCTGCCCTCCAAAAGTATTGGAACACATGGTATTTCACACATTTTAATTTGTTTATGACATTTCAAATACAAGAAATACAAAAATATTAAGAATAAAAATTTCTAAAATTATCTTCCTTAAACTCAAACTGAAAGCAAATCTCTAAAACTTGATCATACCAGTAAATAATAATCAGTTTTATTGCCAGTTTTCTTCAGACAAGTCAGGGGATGGAAACATGTACATTTCCAAGTCACTGAATATGTCTTGGACTGTATTTACATCAATTATGAAGAAATACAAAAGTTTATTTTATCAAAACATCAAATCTAGGCTTGCATCTCAGATGTAGTTTCTGGCAAATTGTAGCTGAACTGTAGGTCTTCTTTTTAAGAATGTCCTCCTCTACACCACTTCATCAGGAAGCTGGATTTTCTATTTTTAATTAATTTATATCAGGTTGTAGAGATTTGCTTTCAGTTTGAGTTTAAAGAAGATACGTTTAGATTTATTTATCTAAAACTGTGTAACTGGAGTGTCACTCAGACAGCAAAATTAGGAGGTTATTTAATCAACGGCATAATATATGGTTGTTTAGTTATCATTATAACTTTGGTGTCATTATTAGTTCATGGTTCAAATGACATGTTCAGTTCAAATCTGAGGCAAACATTTTTCTTCTTCTACTGTGGTGGATTAGAACCTTTTGTGGCACACAGCACCAGCTACTGGACAAGAGGAACCTAGCAGTCAATATGACTCAATTTTACCAATTGGACCAATTTTATTCACTTTATACATGCTTCCCTTAGGCAGTATTATTAGACAGCATTGCTTAAATTTTCATTGTTACGCAGATGATACCAAGCTTTATCTATCCATGAAGCCAGAGGACACACACCAATTAGCTAAACTGCAGGATTGTCTTACAGACATAAAGACATGGATGACCTCTAATTTCCTGCTTTTAAACTCAGATAAAACTGAAGTTATTGTACTTGGCCCCACAAATCTTAGAAACATGGTGTCTAACCAGATCTTTATGTTGGGGAAAGTGTAGTGACACGGACCCACAACAGGGGGCGCAAATGAACGGTCAATAGATGAGCCAAAAGGTAACAATTTAATGTTGTGAATGTGCACAACGAATATACAGACAATCTCAGAATCTGATAGCAGTCAATCCACAAAAGTGACGTGTGGGCAGGCTCGAGGATAGAAGACGTCTGTCCTGAGAAGAGCCGGAACCACACGATTTCCACCGCCACAGAACCCGGTGAATACTGGAGCCGCCAAGTCCAGAATTCCCAGGTGATCACCGTCCCCGACTGTCGGATCTGGTACTGCTGGCGAGGAGCACAAACAGTGAGACGTGGGTGTGTGCACACCCAGTAACAAAAACAGTCAGGAGGTGGAAAGTCACCTCCACCTCTAATACACACTCGTGCAGCTCGTGTCAAACACTTATCTGGTTGGGGTGTGAAGCGAAGCCGTCGCGGATTACGCCAACCTCACTGATAAGGCACTCCACAGGAAAGCAGCTGCAAAATGAATTCAGACTAGGACACAGTTAGTTTCTGGTTGAGGATATTACCTTCACAGGTAGATGATATCTCGGCAACGAGGTGGAGATGATGTCCGGTCTTTATGGAGTGAGATGATGTAGAGTAGATGGGTGACAGCTGTCAAGAGATAATGAGTGACAGCTGTCACCCCCGGCTGTGTCCTTGGCGGCAGCGCCCTCTCGTGCCTGAAGCCCGCACTTCAGGCAGGGCGCCCTCTGGTGGTGGGCCAGCAGTACCTCCTCTTCAGGCGGCCCACACAACACCTTACTCTGGATGGCATTACCTAGTAATACTGTGAGAAATCTTGGAGTCATTTTTGATCAGGATATGTCATTCAATGCGCATATTAAACAAATATGTAGGACTGCCTTTTTGCATTTGCGCAATATCTCTAAAATTAGAAAGGTCTTGTCTCAGAGTGATGCTGAAAAACTAATTCATGTATTTATTTCCTCTAGGCTGGACTATTGTAATTCATTATTATCAGGTTGTCCTAAAAGTTCCCTGAAAAGCCTTCAGTTAATTCAAAATGCTGCAGCTAGAGTACTGACGGGGACTAGAAGGAGAGAGCATATTTCACCCATATTGGCCTCTCTTCTTTGGCTTCCTGTTAATTCTAGAATACAATTTAAAATTCTTCTTCTTACTTATAAGGTTTTGAATAATCAGGTCCCATCTTATCTTAGGGACCTCATTGTACCATATCACCCCAATAGAGCGCTTCGCTCTCAGACTGCAGGCTTACTTGTAGTTCCTAGGGTTTTTAAGAGTAGAATGGGAGGCAGAGCCTTCAGCTTTCAGGCTCCTCTCCTCTGGAACCAGCTCCCAATCCGGATCAGGGAGACACACACCCTCTCTACTTTTAAGATTAGGCCTAAAACTTTCCTTTTTGCTAAAGCTTATAGTTAGGGCTGGATCAGGTGACCCTGAACCATCCCTTAGTTATGCTGCTATAGACTTAGACTGCTGGGGGGTTCCCATGATGCACTGTTTCTTTCTCTTTTTGCTCTGTATGCACCACTCTGCATTTAATCATTAGTGATTGATCTCTGCTTCCCTCCACAGCATGTCTTTTTCCTGGTTCTCTCCCTCAGCCCCAACCAGTCCCAGCAGAAGACTGCCCCTCCCTGAGCCTGGTTCTGCTGGAGGTTTCTTCCTGTTAAAAGGGAGTTTTTCCTTCCCACTGTCGCCAAGTGCTTGCTCACAGGGGGTCGTTTTGACCGTTGGGGTTTTTCCGTAATTATTGTATGGCTTTGCCTTACAATATAAAGCGCCTTGGGGCAACTGTTTGTTGTGATTTGGCGCTATATAAATAAAATTGATTTGATTTGATGACTCACTGATTTCAAAATGCAGCTCTTTTCAACCAGACAAGAGGTGCTGTGACATGTCAATCATGTGTCCAATCAGATTTCTGGGGAGTCCAGTGCAACCCTGGCCTCTGCTCTAGCTCCACCCATGCCAGGAAGTGTTCAACATTTGACATTTCCTGTTTCACTGTGGACTTAAAATTTGGCACTTCCTGTTTCAGTGTGAACTTGCCACTGAGTTCCTGCAAGATTCCATGGGATCTCATCTGTCAATCCAGGAAGTGTTTGACATTTGACGTTCCCTGTTTCACTGTGGACTCAAAATTTGGCACTTCCTGTTTGAGACTCCCTGTACCATGAGCGAGCTTTGTGCCACTGCATGGTGCTTCGCTCATATCATACTAAAACAAGCTGGAACAGACAGACAGCACTCACATATCAGCAATAGACAGATTCACAGACTTAAATTTATAAAATATATCCAATGTCGCATATCTAAGACGTGTTCTTCCAATGACAAAATTACTTCTATTCGTACTGGTTAATGATGTGAATTCAAAATACTGGCAGCAGCCTGTATTTCATCACGGTGGCTGTAAAATCCCAGTTTGACAGTGAAATCACAATAAAATTACAGGACTTGTCATTTACAAGAAAAATGTGAATACAACAGTTTTAAAAATGACATCAATGGTTAAGAGAGTATCACTAAATGTATATAGTCTCTCTCTAACAATGAAATGGATTCAAACATTTGTTTAAATATATTATAAGAATGAGTCTTTTGCTCTGATCCTTGCGATACTGGTAATACTATGCAGACCTCTTTATATTCTGTAAAATGTGTCAAACATCTGATGTCTGTCCTTTAGATGACCACAGTGACTGTGGAAGATGTACCTGGCTGCAACCTGTCCACTCTGAGTCAATGTCCACAACTTCAGTCCCTCACCCTCAGACGTTGTGGCCTCAAAGCTCTGGATGGTATCAACCAGTTATCAACCCTCTGCTACATCGATGTACAGGTGGATTTACAGCCTCTGCTGTCATTTTGGTAGTTGCTAAAGACCAATGTGCTGATTAAATGTTTGCACTTTTCACATACCAAAGTTCTGGGCCATGACAATTCATTCATTTTCTATACTTGCTTAAAGGCCTTTCAAACCGCATGCCCAAACACGGTGCACGTCTAAAACCCATTATTTTCAATGAGAAGCTTTGAGCAAACAACGCGTTGCGGTGGACGCAAAAACCGAGCTTGCACAACACTCCCCTGTGAGTGCACACTGCCACTTGACATCAAACTCACCGCAGTCAAAGTTCAACCCAATCCAACTGTGCCCATGACGTACCCAGGGGGCATTTTTCCGTTGAAAAGATATTCAAAAAATGTCTATTCCCAATGTTGAAAAGACTTTCAAAAATGGTTCAAAAGTTTAAGACGTTTAATCAACAGCCGGGTTTAAACCTTCTTTTTTAGCTGTGATTTTGAATAGTAGTATTTTTCAACCTGTACAAAGAGTAAATTCTGGCAAATTACAATTTTTAGGCCTAGCTAGCAAGGCACATCCACATTTATCATTTAAAAGCTGCCAATGAGGTGGTGTACCTTTCAGTGAAAACTGGTTTATTCAACCATCTATTCAATGTTTATAAATAGACGTTGAATAAACTTTCACTTTTAAACCCGTTTTCAACGTATTCTCACTATACCCATTTTTAAACATCTTTTTAGTGTTAAAATCCTCCCTTTTGGAAGTCTTGTAACCATAACATTTTTTTGTCAAAACTAACAACACTTAAATTACATTCTGGCTGATGAGAGAAATTACAACACCATCAAATATCATATATAAGTTCATAATAGTCATAATAACAACTATGAACAATGCTTATCATGCCATCTCCTGTGCCACTCTGCGCCACTCTGACCATACCATGGTCCACCTGATTACTACCTACAGGCAGAAACTAAAGCTCTGCAACCTGTGGTGAGGAGCAGTGAGGCTGTGGAGGATCTTCAGGCATGTTTGGAAAACACGCACTGGGATGTGTTCAAGACTGCCACCAACAGTCTGGATGAGTACATAGATGCCGTGACCTCATACAGCAGGTTCTGTGAGAACTGCTGCATTCCATCACAAACCACATTGAGGTATAACAATGACAAACCCTGGTTTAGTCCTAAACTCAGACAGTTGAGGCTGCAGAAGGAGGCTTTCAAGAGCGGGGACAAGGTCAAGTTTAAAGAGTCAAAGTACATGTTTTGGAAGGCGGTTAGGGAAGATAAACAACTGTACGCTGAGAAACTTCACATCAGTTCTCAGCCAATGACTCATCTTCGGTCTTGAACGGACTCAGACAGATGCCCAACTATAAAAGAAACCTCCCCCACTCTGTCAAGGACCCTCGTCTGGCAAAGCAGCTGAATGAATTTTACTGCAGATTTGAAAGACAATGGGACAGTCCTTTTACCGCCCACCACGGAGATCATCAGTTCCAACCCACCAGCACCTCCTCCCCCTCTCCAACTGGTATCTGCCCCCCATATAACTGGTCACAGCAAGGTGCCCCACCTCCTCCCCCACCATGCATCTCTCATTCATGAGAGGGATGTCAACAAGCTCTTCAAGAGAGAGGACCCACGCAAAGCAGCCGGACCTGACTCCAGCATTATCCCCCATTCCCAAAAAACAAAGAACTACAGGTCTTAATGACTATAGACCTGTCACCCTGACCTCTGTGGTGATGAAGATCTTCGAGCACCTTCACCTCACACACCTCAAGGCCATCTCTCTGACCCTAGGGTGGCCAGATGTCCTCCTTTGTGTCACAAATTGAGATGGTTTCCAGCACTGTTATTGACAGTCCAGCTACAGTTTTGAAATGAGTGTTTTAAAAATGCATGTTTCAAACACACATTTCAAAACTGAAGCTGGACTGTCAATAACAACGCCAGAAACCATCTCAATTTGTGGCACAAAGGACATCTGGCCACCCTATCGGACCCACACCTAGCTCCTCTGCAGTTTGCCTACAGAGCCAACAGGTCTGTAGACAACACTGTCAACATTGCCCTCCACTTCATCCTCCAACATTTGGACTTCCCAGGAACCCATGCTAGGATTGGATTCTGTTTCTGGACTTCAGCTCTGCTTTCAATACGATCATCCCAGCCCTGCTGCAGGACAAGCTCTCTCAGCTTGGTGTGCCTGACTCCACCTACAGGTGGATCACTGACTTCCAGGCCAACAGGAGGCAGCATGTGAAGCTGGGAGGGCATGTCTCCGACACATTGTCCATCAGCGCCGGATCCCCCGAAGGTTGCATTCTTTCTCCTCTGCTCTTCTCCCTTTACACCAACAGCTGCACTTCCAGTCACCAGTCTGTGAAGCTCCTGATGTTTGTGGATGATACTGCGCTCATTGGAATCGTCTCTGATAGGGACAAGTCTGCAGTGGCGGGCACAACTAACCAAAAAGTTAGCTTCGATAACTGGTAATCAGCTAACTGAAAAGTTATCTTTTTTAACACTAAACCGATAAACTGTCTAAAACCTATCGGAAGCTACAGATAACCGATAACTTTCAATTTTGCCTCCATATGCTCTCAGCTACTAAGAAGCTGATTTTGAGTTTAAACACCGCCAAAGCTTCTAATAGAACCAACGGCGATCACAAACCAAAAACAGCCAATGAACCATTGCTTCTGCTTTGTGCACACTGCCCCCTGGTGTAGGGAAGGGCCATTTACTCTGACAGGATACAGTGATCCAGCGATGGAAAACAGGTTTGAATTATGGTTTTGCTTTATAAATAAAATTATTCTGGATAGAATAACGTAAACTCTTAAAATGTACAAAGTGATATATAACATATATCTGTTAATTTTAAAATAATGCACTAATTCTGATGATTTGAACATTAACACACCAAAGGGATTATGGGTAAACTAAGGCTCCGCTGATACTGATTGGTTGATTTATTCATTCTGTGTAAAAACCAACACAAGTGAATCAATGTAACGTGTTGGTGTTTACAAATAAATGTGCTTTTGTAAAATATGTCATTTTTCTCATTTGTATAAAAAAAGAAAGAAATTTTCAAGATCCCGCTAGACAGCGCCTAAGCGCACGCGTGATGACATCACAACTCTATCCAGTTACAGAGACGAGGTTTCTTTCAGTAACAAGAACTGTCAAAAAAACTTTCTTGTGTGTGCTTGCTGGAGATGTGTCGCATTTGAATGCTGGAATAATGATGTCAGTCGCACAAAGAAATCAAATAATAGTGAAAACATGTTCGGTGCGGTGTTATAAAAGATCAATCAGTCGCTCCGTGAGGTGTCATAACATCCGATCGGTTAGCAGCTCGGTGCGGTGTTATAACAGATCAGTCAGTCGCTCCGTGAGGCGTCATAACATCAAGCCTGGTTCACATAGCAAGATAATTAGGCCCATATCGGACCCGATCTTCCCCTTTCGACAATCTTAAGGACGCCACGACAATCGTGATGACGCTAAATATAATCTTATCAGATATTCCTGCCATGTGTGGTGTGTTAAGTAGGACGTGAGGAGCTAAATGTGACATGCAGCCAATCAGAAAGTGAGGGGTTTGACCTGGGAATGTTCATCTGTGAAATCTGTTTGTGTGTGTTGTTTTTACCGTGTGGCTGACACCACACACTGTACAACTAAACCTGTCAGATCTATGATTTTTTTTTATCTCCACGAGTGTGGTCTCTCAGGTTTTGGAAACCTACAGATCATTTTAAAATCCTGCGGTTGACAACACTGTGATATAACCGGTCGCCAGTAGATGGCAGTGTTCTATGCATTTTGACGCCGGTTATATCACACGGCCTGAATCACAATTTAACAGAGTTTTTGGCTTTTGGAGGAGCAACCTGGGCTTCTTCTTGCATTTTTAAATAAAACTAACACAATAACAACATCTATAAACACAGAGAGTATAGTCACGAGAGTTTTAGGCACAATATACAAAGAGTTTAATGCTGTTGTCCGTGTGGAGCCTGATCAGAGCGTCTCAAATGCATTTCTTCTGTCGTGAACTTTTACCCAGAATGCACTGCGCACACACCATGTCCACACTAAAACCTTTAAAATTAGTCCAATACTTTAAAACTAAAACATATATCTGATATTTTCACTTTATAAAACTTCAGACGTGACTTTGATTTAAATAACTTGTCCGAAATTAGTTTGGTTAAAAGTTTAACCATAAGTTAAAACTGTATGCCTCTGGATGACTTGGGTGCTATTGCCAGCATATTAGTATGGGGTTAAAAGAAATCAGCTTTTTTCTTTTCTATGACCAGTTCTCCTCTGCCTGCAGAGAATAGAGTGGTTTCTTCTCCAATCAGGTCTTCTCTGTTTGTAGAGGACAGAACTACACATCTTCTACTAAAAGCTACATCTGCAAAAATGTTAGTGGTCTAAAAATTATTGGACCAAAACTTATCAGAAGATAAGTGATCTGATGATGGTTTTCAAAGTTATCTGAAAAGCTAATCCGATAATGAAAACATTATTGTCAATAATTAGCAGTTAACGGATTGGCAGAACTGTGCCCACCACTGCAAGTCTGACTACAGATGGGAGATTGATCACCTATTGTACTGATGCAGACAGAACAATCTGGAGCTCAATGCCCAAAAGACAGTGGAGATGGTTGTTGACTTCAGAAACAACCCAGTCCTGGCCACCCCCATCAGCCTGTGTGACTCCCCAGTCGCCATTGTGGAGTCCTTCCACTACTTCGGGATCACCATCACCTGGACTTCAAGTGGGAGCTCTCATCAAGAGAGCACAACAGAGTATGCCCTTTCTGCGACAGCTGAGGAAGTTCAACTTCCCAAAAACAGTGATGGTGAAAGTCTACACTGCCATCATTGAGTCCATCCTCTGCTGCCACTGCTAAGGACAGAAGCAGACTGCAACGTGTCATCCATGCAGCAGAGAAGGTGATCAACTGTAGTCTGCCATCCCTACAGGACCTGTATGTATCCAGGGCCCTGAGGCAAGCAAGGAAGATTGTAGCCGATCCCTCCCACCCAGGTCACAAACTTTTTGTCACCCTCCCCTCTGGCAGGAGGCTGAGGTCCATCCGGACCAAAACCTCAAGACACAAAAAGATCTTCTTTCTGTCCAGAGCTAATAAACTAATAAATAATGCCAGAGACCCCCACTTACCCTGCCTCCGTCCCCACTACCATAAAGTACAGTTTGTCATCCCTGCAGTGTAAGGTACTGTACATCTGTACTTCAGTCACCTTTTTTTGCACAGTCCTAATTCATTACATTATATTTATTTAACAGTGAATATAGTTTGCCTGTTTGACTCTTTTACTTCTTACAAAAGTGTTGTATATGTGAACTTACTTGGCAATAAATCTGATTCTGATAGTTAACCAAAAGTCCAAAAAAAAATAAAAAATAGAATACAGGATATAATAAATTTATTTAACCAACAATTTAAATACAACATGAAAAATATCTTTGAATTGACCCAAATGGGGATAGTTTTCTTGAATTTTAAATCTTTTCATAAAATTTCCAAGAAATAATAAAATTAACAGTTGAAATATGGATAAAAATAAATAAATAAAATAAGCAATGCTACTTGTTTTTGGCAGAGCCACACACCATTTTTTTAAGACAATCAATGCAACATGTCCACATACATTTGAACATCAAACGTGTATGTGTACACATACACACAAATTGTGACATTGTAATGTGCAAATACATTTCTTTGATTATTCCATAATTAGTAGAATTTATAGTGCATGTTATAAATTGGCAATCAGGGAAACATACAAAATAATGTTGAAAAATTGGCTTTTTCAATTTATAGTCAATTCAATAAAGGCATCAATTTAGGACAGACAATTGAGTTTAATTAAGCGGACATATTGTTTTATTTATTTTTTTTCTTAATTGCTTTTTGCAATATAAAAGTAAAGCTTTGTTAATTTTGAGTGCATACCCACCACACCACGGTCTGTAAACAACTGTCAGCTGTTGACGGAAAATATAAATAAACTTTGAGATTCGTTTGTAACCATTTTTGGAAAAATTATATACGTACATGCATACAGCAATATGCAACCAAGGAATATATATTGTTAACACCTCTACCTCTACACACCTTGTACCCCACACAGTCCAGACCAGCTGATTTAAAATATGATACTTATTATCTGGTTTATATGAAAGAGCTCAATGTGTTGAAAAGACGTCTTTTGTAAACCAGACTTCACCGACTCGTGAAAAATGAATTTGGAGAAATTTCACCACAATAACTCCTATTACCTCTGTTTAGCTTTGGTGATATGTTTGCATTTTGTGACATGTTGATAATGTTGCTGCATTTTCCCTAGTTTAACAGTGGGCGAAAATGAAGTTCTGATGGATATCACCCAGTTTTCAATGAAAAATCAATGTTGAAATTATATCTTGTGCTCACTGGGTATCCTTGTGTGTCCAAAAGAAATGAGACATTCTGGCTAAAACATGGAAGACAACACAGTGCAGAAATGTGTCTAATTTATACACAGCAGTTTTCGTGAGAAGCTCAGAATAGAGCCACTGCTCCTTCACGTTGAGCCACATGAGGTGGTTTGGGCATCTGTTAAGGACGCATCCTGGGCACCTCCCTAGGGAGGAGTTTCAAGCATGTCCAGCTTGGAGGAGACACCAGGGAAGATCCAAGACTAGGTGAAGAGATTACTTTGGCCTGTGAATGCCTGGGGATCCCCCAGTCAGAGGCGGTAAATGTGGCCATGCGAGCATGTAATCAATGAAAGCGTGTGTCGAAAGAATGCAACCTTTTGACCACTTAGAATAGGTCAAGGTTAGCCATCTTTGAACTTGTCCAAGGTCTGTGCCCCAAGAATGCTCCCTGTGAATTTTAAGACCCTGGCAGTAATAGGACTGGATTTATGCTGAGCACAGACAGACGGAAGGATGCAGAGTCTTCGCAATACCTGATGGCCAAATTATGGCCTCTGGTAAAAATGAATCCACTGATTAATCCTGTTACATGGAGGAAGTGTTATTACCTGCAGATAAAGATTAGAGAAAGGACAATAAACATTCACATAGCTGTGCTGGCAATCAAGTTGATGTTCCAGGATTGTTTACGTGGAGTAAGTAAGTATGTAAAGTTTATTTGTATAGCATCTTTCAAGATAAAATCACAAAGTGCATTACAATAATTTGAGAAACACAGAAACTAAAAACAGCAATTAACATAAAACTAGTTAAAAGGAAGCCTGAACAAATGGGCCTTCAGCTTCTCCTTAAAAGTTCCAACAGAGTTCACAGAACGTAGGTGCAGTGGCAGTGCATTCCACAGTTTGGGAGCCACAACTTCAAATGTACAGTCTTCAGCCTTGACCTTGGTACAACCAGCAGGTTCTGGTTCGAGGACCTCAGAGACCTGCTTGTCACATAGGGTTGCAAGAGTTCACTGATGTAGAGTGGCATTTGACCATGCAGAGTTCTAAAAGTCAACACCAATATTTTAAATTGCAGTTTGAACCGAATTGGGAGCCAATGCAAAGAGGACAGAATGGGTGTTAACGTGAGACCACATAGATGACCTTAAGGAGCCTTGCAGCTGCATTCTGGACCGTTTGTAGGTGGTCCAGCGAAGATGTACTGAAGCTAGGGAACAGCTGATTACAGTAATCAGAAAGTGAAGAAATAAAGGCATGAATGATCTGTTCCAGCTCAGCTTGAGAGACAATGTAGGCGGGCAATGTTCCGTAAATGAAAGGAGCATGATTGCACAATCCTGTGCATCAGATTTAAGAAATGTGAGGTAGTTCTTCTGAGTGCCATTGTGGTTTAGCTGTATTTGGTGCTATGTGTGGGACAGTCAGTTTGTTTTGTGTCCTGAGATGTTGCATTTGTCACAGGAAAATGACATCTCATTTGTGGACTGTGAAAGTATGACCAGCTTAAGAGTTCTTCGACTTGGCCACAACAAGCTGACATCCATCCACGGTCTCAGTGGAGCTGAAAACGTGGATTTGCTTGACCTCTCGCACAACTGCATCACTCGTATCGGTGAGCAAAAATTTAAGATATGGCAATTAAACCTTTGGATCACATATACTGTCTTTTGTGGAATTTATAAATAAGTGCTTGTTGTTTGGTTTGAGTTTAATTTACAGTAGTCAAATCATTCAGATGTACATGTTTGCTGAGCATTTGTTATGGCCCAGTGTAGTTATTGAAACTTTATACAAGTCTGCATGATTCCTCACGAGGGCAGCAGCATACTTCTTTTCAGATCTGCTTTCTGTTCTTGAATATGAATTATAATGTGATTAATTCCCTGAACACAACCTTATTGATGCTGTGTTGATATAAAAAAAAAAATCACCATACTGCTCGTTATAGCAGAATCACTGTTGTCTGCAGTGGCAGATGATGATGGGAGATTTTGTCTTTTTCCAGTGTTAATTAGATGAAAAATAATTTACTTAATTGACAACACCTCCCGGGAAACATCTTCCAGGCGTATTTTGTAGCTGCACTGGTCCAATATCCTTGAACAGCATTTTAATGGTTTGCAGAGTTCTTACTGATTGTTGCTTTAAATGTTCACTTTTAATGATGTTACAGGTTAAATTTCTGTCTGTGATATCACATAAGTCATTCCGGTTGAATGTAAGATGGTGTGTCACTGCAAAAAAATAATTTATCCTTGTCCATCTTTTGCCATCATTAAAACTAAATCAGTATCTGGTTTGTCCTTATCACTGCAGCAACCCCCCCCAAAAAAAGATAAAGATTTGAAGCTTTTGACTACATGTACGTCATGATGTGCGGCAGCTGCTCTCACAGCCAGTGGTGGCTCGGTTTTCCAGCATCTCCTGTTTGAATACAATGGTGTTTTGAAACACAAGGTTCGGTCAGATCGGCACACAGAAATGATCACACAGACTGCATTTTGCTAGAATAAAAAGGCGTATATTTATTCCCCACAAAAGCAGTTACATCAAACACAAGTGGTTGCAGCGCATTTTTCTCTCTTACCGTGACGCCTTTAAGGTGGAGAGCCAACACCTTCAGCAGAGTGCGCCTGTCAACCGGCTGGGCGTTCGTACGTTAACCCGCAGCAGACTCTGTTGAAGCATGGTTCTACTCCCTCTTTTCTAGTGTCCGCGAAGGGAGGGTGAGTGGCCAACTCAACCTCCCTGGCGCACATAATTTCTTTAATCAACAGGCATCTGAAAGTTATTTTCTCTATTACAAAGACATAATAAAAGCAGTTCTTCACTCCCAGTTCAGAATGATCCCAGCATGCTTCACTCCCAGTCGTTAGTGGCTACAAAAACAAAGTCGTGCTATCAGTGTAATAATAACAAGTACATCCAGCTCTTCGCTCCCAGTTCAGACTGACCCCAGAGTGCTAAAACAAAATTAAATTCTCAGGGTTACGTTAAGACAGGTGCAAAACAGCACAATAACATTTATTATACAAATGGAACATCTAGTTTGACATGTCAGTGATGTGCTGTAATGACAAAGACAAATTGGATGTAATTCTTTCAGCGCAGATACCCAGCTTTATATTAGATAAACAGGAATAACATCTGATTAAGAATTAAGAAATGAAGCTTTAAAGGAATACCTATGCTTGTTTTTATTTAGATGTTGGGGTGGGGGTGGGGTTGGTGTCATCTTCTTAGTCAGGACCAAAAAAAAAAAAAGATTATTGATATACGAGGTCTATTAGAAAAGTATCCGACCTTATTATTTTTTTCAAAAACCATATGGATTTGAATCACGTGTGATTACATCAGACATGCTTGAACCCTCGTGGGCATGCGAGAGTTTTTTCACGCCTGTCTGTTACGTCATTCGCCTGTGGGCAGTCTTTGAGTGAGGAGTGGCCCACCCTCTCATCGATTTTTTCATTGTTTAGGAATGGCTCAGAGACTGCTGCTTTGTTTGATCAAACTTTTTTCAAAACTGTAAGGCACAACTGAGTGGACACCATTCGATAAATTCAGCTGGTTTTCGGTAAACATTTTAACGGCTGATGAGAGATTTTGGTCTGGTAGTGTCGCCGTAAGGACGGCCCACGGTGCCTGACGGCGATCTGCGCTTCGAGGCGGCAGCGTCTCGCCATTTCAAGTTGAAAACTTCCACATTTCAGACTCTGTTGACCCAGTAAGTCATCAGAGAACAGAGAACTTTCAGAAGAAGTCGGCATGAGGAGTTTATTCGGACATTCCATTGTTAACAGACATTTTGTAATGAAAGAACGTGCGGGCAGAGTCATGGAATGTCCAAATAAACTCCTCATGCCGACTTCTTCTGAAAGTTCTCTGTTCTCTGATGACTTACTGGGTCAACAGAGCCTGAAATGTGGAAGTTTTCAACTTGAAACGGTGAGACGCTGCCGCCTCGAAGCGCAGATCGCCGTCAGGCGCCGTGGGCCGTCCTTACGGCGACTCTACCAGACCAAAATCTCTCATCAGCCGTTAAAATTTTTACCGAAAACCAGCTGAATTTATTGAATGGTGTCCACTCAGTTGTGCCTTACAGTTTTGAAAAAATTTTGATCAAACAAAGCAGCAGTCTCTGAGCCATTCCTAAACAATGAAAAAAACGACGAGAGGGTGGGCGACTCCTCACTCAAAGACTGCCCACAGGCGAATGACGTAACAGACAGGCGTGAAAAAACTCTCGCATGCCCACGAGGGTTCAAGCATGTCTGATGTAATCACACGTGATTCAAATCCATATGGTTTTTGAAAAAAATAATAAGGTCGGCTACTTTTCTAATAGACCTCGTATATCGATAAAATCTTATCATTACCCATCCCTGAAGTTCATTTAATAGCATTTATGTTAAAATGTGTTTGCTATGCCAAAGACATTTTGTAACAATTGAAAAGGAAATGATATTTTTAACTCTGCCAACAAAGTTTGAGGAGGTCATCTGTCTGTTTGTTTGTGAACAGCCTGGAGCCTATAATTGTTCATATATTGTTATGAAAGTTTCACTGAAGATTCATCTCCTGATAGGGAAGAACTGATTAAATTTTCAAGGTCATAGGTAAAAGGTCAAAGCCAGGAAAAATCTTGGAAAATTAGAAAAAAATCTCTATCTATAACACTGAATGAATTTTCAAACATGTATAACTCTGTCAAAAAAGATTAAATTTCTTTCATATTTGAGAGCGGGGGGGTCGCGACAGGAAAAACACCTCTGTTGGAAACCTTAACGGGCAAGTTGGAACATGCCCAAGCTGTTAAACAATTTCTCAGTTACTCACTTGTTGAAAGCCATCAAAAGCCGCCTGAATTTTACAAATGGTTTTCAACACGGAGGTGTTTTTCCTGTCGCGGCGCACACAGATTCGCCGAGTCGTCACGGAAACGACTTGGCGAATTTGCGCGCACGTCTTTCATTAAAAAATGTCCTTAAACAGTGGAATGTCCGCATAAAGTCCTCATGCCAGCCTCTTCTGAATCTTCTCTGTTCTCTCACGTCGTCCTGGGTGAATTAAGCCTTAAATTAGGATGTTTTCAGGTCGAAACAGGCCGACGATGGCGCCTGGAAGCCCTGCGCGATGTCCCGCTCCGTGGGAAGTCCTTACAGCGACAGAAACACCCCATAATCTCTCATCAGCCGTTAACTTTTCACCAAAAACCAGCTTAATTTCTCGAATAGTGTCCACTCGGATATTCCTCACAGGTCCAGAAAAAATTTTGATAAAGCAACGCGCGCCGTCTTGAGCAGCATGTGAAACAAAGGAACTCAGCCGAGAGGGCGGGACCACATCTCACTCAAGGCCTGCCCACAGGGAAATGATGTCACCGACACGCGTGAAAAAACTCACGCATGCGCACGAGGGTTCAAGCATGATTGGTGTAATCGCACGTCATTCAAATCCATATAGTTTTTAAAAAAAATAAAAAGGTAGGATACTTTTCTGATAGACCTCGTATTATTGATTTAGAACCTAGACACTGTCATGGGCTAAGTGGCTAATTAATATAATACGAGCGAAGTGCCGGACAGCGGCGTGAACCTTGCTCATGGTACACTGAGTCCCAAACAGGAGGTGCCAAATTTTGAGTCCACAGTGAAACAGGAAATGTCAAATGTCAAACACTTCCTGGATTGCCAATAAAGGAGATCTTGTGGGATCTTGCGGGAATTCAGTGGCAAGTTGAGACTGAAACAGGAAGTGCCAAATTTTGAGGCCACAGTGAAACACGAAATGTCAAATGTTGAAAACTTACTGGATTGACAAGACAGGAGATCTCAGGGGATCTCATGGGAATTCAGTGGCAAGTTGAGACTGAAATAGGAGTGCCAAATTTTGAGTCTACATTCAAACAGGAAATGTCAAAGGAAAGTTTTTTTCAACAATTCCCCCCTAGTTTTGATCTGTTTTTTTATTAACCTGTTATATTTTAGTATGTTGTTTTTGCTATTGTATTTAATCCTCTGTAAGATTTCTGTGTAAGTTTTTGTTTGTATAATTGAACAGTTTTTGAAAAAACTCAAATGTTGAATACTTCCTGGTTTGATAATAAATGAGATCTCATGGGATCTCACGGAATTCAATGGCAAGTTGAGACTGAAACTGGAAGTGTAACTTTTGAGTTCACAGTGAAACAGGAAATGTCAAATGATGAACACCTCCTGGCATGGGTGTAGCTGGGTTGCACTGGACTCCCCTGAAATCTGATTGGACCCCCCAGCTGCCACCCATATGATTGACATGTCATGGCACCGCAGTTCTGGTTGAAAAGAGCCATTTTGAAATCGGTGACACATACTGACTACTAGGTTCCTCCTGTACAGTAGTTGGCACTGTGTTCCACAAAATAGTTTTAATCCACCTTATTAGAAGAAAAAAAAATGAGCAGGATTTGAAGCTGAACACCTCATCTGAACCACAGACTCCTAGTTATATTGGTGAATAAATGACTGTATGTTATGCCAGAAATGAGGTCCAGGTTGTTAAAAGTAGCATTTCTCCTTTAATTCAGGATGGCTTATATATATATATATATGTGTGTATATATATATATATATATATATATATATACACACAGCTGATTCACACTCTGCTTGCTTATTTGAGATGTAAAATGCTGCTCGAGTCTTGGAACGCTTGGTATTTCACACATTTTAATTTGTTGATGCCATTTCAAATACAAAAAGAAAAAAAAAAAATCTAAAATTATCTTCCTTAAAGTCAAACTGACAGCAAATCTCTACAACCTGGTATAAATTTACTAAAAAATATAAAATACAGTTTCCTGATGGAGTGGTGAAGAGGAGGATTTTCTTAAAAAGAAGACCTGAAAGTTCAGCTGCTTTGGCCATATTGTGAAGCCCAACTGTGAACTAGCTGAAAGGTTTGAATATTCAAGTTCAGGTTTATTCGGCACTTTGCAATTAAAAAAAAAGAAAAAAAAACTGGTTTCTCAGCCAGTCAACCCATACAACCGAAAGGGTGAAGATAGAAGAAAAGCTTATACACCTGCCCATTTTACCTCAGCAACTTTGACTAATCACAGCAAAACCAAAACAAAATAAAACAAAGTGAGCAGAACAGCAAACATAGACATCTTAAAATAATCAATAAGCTCAAATTCCTCATCATATCCACTCCAATAACAGCACGCATCGCATAACCCCCCCCCCCCCCCAAAAAAACAAAAAACAAAATTAATAACTTAATTGTCCATACTTAAATCAACAGCAACAGTGAGGAAAATAAGTATTTGAACACCCTGCGGTTTTGCAATTTCTCCCACTTAGAAATCTTGGAGGGGTCTGAAATTTTCATTTTAGGTGCATGTCCACTGTGAGAGACATAATCTAAAAAAAAAAAAAAAAAAAAAATCCACAAATCACAATGTATGATTTTTTTAATAACTGATTTGTATGTTACTGCTGCAAATAAGTATTTCACCCCCTACCAACCAGCAAGAATTCTGGCTCACACAGACCTGTTAATTTTTCTTTAAGAAGCCCTCTTATTTTGCACTCTTTACCTGTATTAATTGCACCTGTTTGAACTTGTTACCTGTATAAAAGACACCTGTTCACACACTCAGTCAATCACACTCCAACCTGTCCACAATAGCCAAGACAAAAGAGCTGTCTAAGGACACCAGGTACAAAACTGTAGACCTGCACAAGGCTGGGATGGACTATAGGACAACAGGCAAGCAGCTTGGTAGAAGACAACAACTGTTATGATTATTTATTAGACAGTGGAAGAAACACAAGATGACTGTCAATCTCCCTTGGTCTGAGATTCCATGCAAGATCTCACTTTGTGGGGTAAGGATGATTCTGAGAAAGCTCAGAACTACAAAGGAGGACCTAGTCAATGACCTGAAGAGAGCTGGGACCATATTCACAAAGATTACATTAGTAACACATGATGCTGTCATGGTTTAAAATCCTGCAGGGCAGCAAGGTCCCCCTGCTCAAGCCAGCACAGGCCAGTTTGAAGTTCACCAGTGACCATCTGGATGATCCAGAGGAGGCATGGGAGAAGGTCATGTGGTCAGATGAGACCAGAATAGAGCTTTTTGGAATCAACACCACTTACCATGTTTAGAGGATGAGAACAACACAAAGAAAACCATCCCAACCGTGAAGCATGGGGGTGGAAACATCATACTCTGGGGGTGCTCTTCTGCAAAGGGGACAGGACGACTGCACCGTATTGAATGGAGTATGAATGGGGTCATGTATTGCGAGATTTTGGCAAACAACCTCCTTCCCTCAGTAAGAGCATTGAAGATGGGTCATGGCTGGGTCTTCCAGCATGACAATGACCCAAAACACACAGCCAGGGCAACTAAGGAGGGGCTCCATAAGAAGCATTTCAAGGTCCTGGAGTGGCCTGGCCACTCTCCAGACCTGAACTCAATAGAAAATCTTTGGAGGGAGCTGAAACTCCAAACCTGAAAGATTTGGAGAAGATCTGTATGGATGAGTGGACCAAAATCCCTGCTGCAGTGTGTGTAAACCTGGTGAAAAACTATAGGAAATGTTTGACCCCTGTAATTGCAAACAAAGGCTACTGTACCAAATATTAACATTGATTTTCACAGGTGTTCAAATACTTATTTGCAGCAGTAACATACAAATAAATCATTAAAAAAATCATACATTGTGATTTCCAGATTTTTTTTTTTTTTTAGATTATGTCTCTCACAGTGGACATGCACCCAAGATGAAAATTTCAGACCCCTCCATGATTTCTAAGTGGGAGAACTTGCAAAACCACAGGGTGTTCAAATACTTATTTTCCTCACTGTATATAGTCTTTCAACCATGACTTGAATTTTCAGAGAATTTAAACAATTTTCACGTATTCAGAAAACATCAGTTCCTTATATTGGCGTTTAAACTGATTAACATTTGGACATTGCTTGAGTTCCTTCACCAGATTATTCCATATTTTAGGGCCACAAGTAGAAACAGAAAAGCCTTTCCTGGTTGTCCGTCATTAGAAGTGTCCAGTAGCACAGACTGTCCCTGTGGAAGTGCAGTTGTTTGTAAATGTTTGGGCACCCCTGATAATTTCCATGATTTTCCTTTATAAATCATTGGTTGTCTGGATCAGAAATTTCAGTTAAATATACCATATAGCAGATGACACACTGATATTTAAGAAGTGAAATGAAGTTTCTAGTATTTACAGAAAGTGTGTAGTAATTATTTAAACAAAATTACGCAGGTGCATAAATTTGGGCCCCCTTGTCATTTTATTAATTTGAATACATTTAGCACTAATTATTGAAACACAAAATTGGTTTGGCAAGCTCATTGACCCTTGACCTTTAAACAGGTGAAGCCAATCATGAGAAAGAATATTTAAGGTGGCCATTTGCAAATGTTTCTCCTTTTTGCATCTCTTCTAATGAGTGGCAACATGGGAGCCTCTAAACAACTCTCAAATGACCTGAGAACAAAGATTGTTCAACATCATGGTTTAGGGGAAGGATACAAAAAGCTATGTCAAAGATTTCAGCTCTCAGTTTCCACTGTGAGGAACAGTGAGGAAATAGAAGACCACAGTCACAGTATTAGTTAAGGCCTGAAGTGACAGGACAAGAAAAATCTCAGATAAGCTGAAGTGAAGGACGGTGAGAACAGTCATAGTCAACCCACAGACCTGCTCCAAAGACCTACAACATGATCTTGCTGCAGATAGTGTCTCTGTGCATCGTTAAACTGTATAGCGCACTTTGCACAAGGAGATGCTGTATGGGAGAGTAATGCAGAGGAAGTCTTTTCTGCGTATACGCCACAAACAGAGTCCCTTGGGGTATGCTAAAGCACATTTGGGCAAGCCAGCTTCATTTTGGAATAAGGTTCTGTGGACTGATGAAACTAAAATTGAGTTATTTGGACATAACAAGGGGCAGTATGCATGGCTGAAAAGAACACAGCATTAAAGAAACCCCACTTGCTACCTACAGTACATTTTGGAAGTGGTTCCATCATGCTGTGGGGCTGTGTGGCCAGTGCAGGTACTGGGAATGTTGTTAAAGTTGAGGGTCACATGGATTCCAGTCAATATCAGCAGATTCTTGAGAACAATGTTCATGAATCAGAGACAAAGTTGAAGTTGCGCCGGGGTTGGATCTTTCAACAAGACAACGACAATAAACACTGCTTAAAATCTACTAAGGCATTCATGCAGAGGAACAAGTACAACATTCTGGAATGGCCATCTCAGTCCCCAGAACTGAATATTATTGAAAATCTGTGGTGTGATTTTAAGCGGGCTGTCCATGCTCAGAAACCAACAAATCTGACAACTGGAGATGTTTTGTAAAGAAGAATGGTCCAAAATACCTTCAACCAGAATCTAGACTCTCATTGGAAGCATTTAGAGGCTGTATTTCTGCAAAAAGGAGGCTCTTATTTCTGCAAAAGGAGGATCTACTAAATACTGATGTATTTTTTTTTTCTGTTGAGGTTGTTGTGAAAGTGTAGGAACACGGACCCACAACAGGGTGCGTAAAAGAACGGGCAATGGATAAGCCAAACAGTAACAATTTAATGTTGTAAATTGTGCACAACGGAATACAGACAACAATCAGTTTGGGACTATAGTCAATTACACGTTGGGTGACGTGTGGGCAGGCTTGAGGATAGGAGACGCCCATCCAGAACCGAGCCAGATCCCACACGGCCCTCACCGCCAACGGATCTGAAGAACACCGGAGCTGCCAAGTCCTGGGTCCCCAGGTGGTCACCGTCTCCAGCTGTCAGACCTGGTACTGCTGGCAGAGAACAGAAACAGCACAGGTGAGTGTGAGTACGCACACTCAGTAATCCCACAGTCTGTGTTCTTTTGGGAGGGAGCACCTCCACCTCCCGTCACACACTCGTGCAGCTCCTGTCTAACCACTTATCTGGTTGGGGTGTGAAGCGAAGCCGTCGCTGATCACACCAAACGCCAATCCCACAGATAAGGCAACACCACAGGAAAACGGCTGCAAAGAAGTTCAGATTATTACTCAATGTTGTAAGTCAGCAGAGAAATTACCTCCAAGGTAGCTGATTTCTCGGCGAGGAGGTGGAGTTGCAGTCCGGCCTTTATGGTGATGGTGATGAGTTGACTGAGTGACAGCTGGTGCTGATGATGAGTGACAGCTGTCACTCCCAGTGGCTCCGGCGCCCTCTCGGGCTTGAAGCCTGCACTCCAAGCAGGGCGCCATCTGGTGGTGGTGGGCCAGCAGTACCTCCTCTTCAGCGGCCCACACAAGAGGACCCCCCCCTCAACGGGCGCCTCCTGGCGCCCGACCAGGCTTGTCCAGGTGCCGCCGGTAGAAGTCGGCCGCCGGGTCCAGGATGAAGCTCCTCTTCACCCAGGAGCGTTCTTCGGGTCCATACCCCTCCCAGTCCATGAAATACTGGAACCTCCGGCCCTTTCGACGGACATCCAGGAGCCTGCGCACGGTCCAGGCAGGCTCTCCATCTATGATCCGGGCAGGAGGCGGCGCCGGTCTGGGGGTGCAGAGAGTTGATGTGTGGTAGGGTTTGATTCGTGAAACATGGAACACTGGATGAATCGGGTGCACGGAGGTCACGCAGCGGAGGGCCTGCTCCAGTTCCTGATTTGTCCGCTCTGCCTGCCCGTTCGTCTGGGGATGGTACCCGGACGAGAGACTTACGGTGGACCAGGAGGTCTGCAGTCTCCTGGGCCGTCGGGAGCTTCGGGAGGGCCACGAAGTGGGCCGCCTTGGAGAACCGGTCCACTATCGTGAGGATGGTAGTCATGCCCTGGGATGGCGGGAGGCCCGTGACAAAGTCCAGGCCGATGTGAGACCAGGGGCGATGAGGCACGGGCAGCGGCTGGAGGAGGCCTTGGGCCTTGTGGTGGTCGGCTTTGCCCCTGGCACAGATGGTGCAGGCCTGGACATACTCCCGGACGTCGGCTTCCATAGACGCCCACCAGAAGCGCTGCCGGACCACTGCCACGGTCCTTCGCACCCCTGGATGACAGGAGAGCTTGGAACCGTGACAGAAGTCTAGGACCGCAGCCCTGGCCTCTGGTGGGACGTACAATTTGTCCTTCGGACCTGTCCCCGGGTCTGAGCTCCGTGTCAGGGCCTCCCAGACGGTCTTCTCCACGTCCCAGGTGAGGGTGGCCACGACAGTGGACTCGGGGATGATGGTTTCCGTCGGGTCTGACAGCTCGGTCTTGACCTCCTCTTCATGCACCCGGGACAGGGCGTCAGATCGTTGGTTTTTCGTCCCGGGGCGGTAGCTGATCCGAAAGTCAAAACGCCCGAAGAACAGTGACCAGCGGGCTTGCCTGGGGTTCAGACGCCTGGCGGTCCGAATGTACTCCATGTTCCGATGGTCCGTGAAAACCGTAAATGGTACCAATGCTCCCTCCAACAGGTGTCTCCACTCCTCAAGAGCCTCCTTCACCGCAAGAAGTTCCCTATTGCCGACGTCATAGTTCCTTTCAGCCGGGGTCAACCTGCGGGAAAAGTAGGCACATGGATGGAGAACCTTGTCTGACTCCCCGCTCTGGGATAGCACGGCTCCTATCCCTCAGTCAGAGGCGTCCACTTCAACTACAAACTGGCGATTGGGATCGGGCTGCACCAGAACCGGTGCAGTCGAGAACCGGTGTTTCAACTCCCTAAACGCGGCTTCGCACCGATCCGACCAGGTGAAGGGGACTTTTGTGGAGGTCAGGGCTGTCAGGGGGCTAACTACCTGACTGTAGCCCTTGATGAACCTCCGGTAGAAATTTGCAAAACCGAGGAACTGTTGCAGTTTCCTACGGTTTGTTGGTTGGGGCCAATCTCTCACCGCCGCAACCTTGGCCGGATCAGGGGCGACGGAGTTGGAGGAGATTATGAACCCCAGGAAGGACAAAGAAGTGCGGTGGAACTCGCACTTCTCGCCCTTCACAAACAGCCGGTTCTCCAACAACCGCTGTAGGACCTGACGTACATGCTTGACATGGGTCTCAGGATCCGGAGAAAAGATGAGTATATCGTCTAGATATACGAAGACAAACCGATGCAGGAAGTCCCGCAAGACGTCATTAACCAACGCTTGGAACGTCGCGGGCGCATTGGTGAGCCCTGAACGGCATGACCAGGTACTCAAAATGACCTAACAGGGTGTTAAATGCCGTCTTCCACTCGTCTCCCTCCCAGATCCGAACCAGGTGATAAGCATTCCTAAGATCCAATTTTGTGAAAATTTGGGCTCCATGCAAGTGCATGAACACTGAATCCAACAGAGGTAACGGGTATCAGTTGCGAACCGTGATCTCGTTCAGCCCTCTGTAATCAATGCATGGACGGAGTCCGCCGTCCTTCTTGCCCACAAAAAAGAAACCAGCACCCATCGGGGAGGTGGAGTGCCGGATCAACCCGGCAGCTAACGAGTCCCGGATGTAGGTCTCCATTGATTCGCGTTCCGGACGTGAGAGGTTGTACAGCCTGCTGGACAGGTACTCAGCGCCCGGTATCAAATCAATGGCACAATCGTACGGACGGTGTGGGGGCAGCGTGAGTGCCAGATCCTTGCTGAAGACGTCAGCAAGGTCATGGTACTCGGCTGGCACCGCCGCCAGATTGGGGGGGACTAAAACCTCCTCCTTAGCTGTCACACCGGGTGGAACCGAGGATCCTAAACACTCCCGGTGGCAGTTTTCGCTCCACTGAACCACAACCCCAGACAGCCAATCAATCCGGGGATTGTGTTGTAACACCCATGGAAAACCCAAAATCACTCGGGAGGTAGAAGGTGTTACATAAAACACAATCTCCTTCCTGTGATTCCCAGATACAACCAAAGTCACGGGCTGTGTCTGGTGTGTGATTAGTGGAAGAAGGGTGCCATCTAGTGCCCGCACCGACAATGGTGACGGTAAGGCCACTAGAGGGAGCCCAACCTCCTTTGCCCATCTGCTATCCAGCAGATTCCCCTCCGACCCCGTGTCCACCAGTGCCGGGGCGTGAGGGGTTAGATCCCCACTCAGGATCGTGACTGGGATACGTGCAGATTTTCGGGGTCTCCCCGCGTGGGTATTGTGACCCACCCTTTGTCCAGTCTCTAAGGACGAGTGCTGCTGTTTTGACCGTTTGGGGCATTCTCTCTGTGTGTGCTCGGTTGAGCTGCAGAGAAAACACTCTCCACGGATCAGCCTCCTTTGTCTCTGATGTGATCGCTTTTTGGCCCTGCTCGTTTCCATAGCAACGTCAGCAGGGGGAGCTGTCGTCACGTGGAGAGCCCTGGCTGTGGAGCATGGGGAAGTCGGCTCCCTTTTGGACCCGGGAGGAAGAGGGACGGTTTGTGCCTGACCACGCCCTTCGTCTCGCTCCCGTCGGTGTTCTGTTAATCGGTTGTCTAACCGTATAACCAGGTCGATAAGCCCGTCTAAATCTCGCGGCTCGTCCTTCGCCACCAGGTGCTCCTTAAGGACCAGGGACAGTCCGTTTACAAAGGTGATGCGGAAGTCGACTGCATACTTTGCTGCGCTCCGACACCCCTGTCTTATCGAGAGCAGCACGCTTGAAGCGGTCTCGCCTCTATGAGGGTGGTCGAACACCTGTCGGAACTCCCTCACAAACTCAGTGTAAATCGTTAGGAGCTGTGAATTCTGCTCCCAGAGCGCCGTAGCCCAGGCGCGTGCCTCTCCTCGAAGCAAATTTATAACGTAAGCCACCCGGCTAGCGTCTGATGTGTACATGACGGGACGCTGTGAAAAGACGAGCGAGCACTGCATCAAGAAGTCCGCGCACGTCTCCACACAGCCTCCGTACGGCTCCGGAGGGCTTATGTATGCTTCAGGGGAAGGTGGGGGGGTTCGTTGAACGACCAGTGGAATGTGTGTCTCTGGCATTCGGTCAGCAGGAGGAGGTGCTGCAGCAGCGCCCTGAGCATGCGCTTCCACCTGGGTGGTGAGAGCCTCCATCCTTCGATTGAGAACAATGCTCTGCTCGGTAACTAAGTCCAACCGAGCAGTAAAAGCGGTTAAGATGTGCTGCAGCTCACCTAACACGCCTCCTGCTGGCGCCTGTGCACCTCGCTCTTCCATTGGCTGTTCAAGCGATGGTTGACGCCCCTCGGGATCCATGACGCTGGCTGAGAAATCCTGTTGTGAAAATGTAGGAACACGGACCCACAACAGGGGGCGTAAAAGAACGGGCAATGGATAAGCCAAACAGTAACAATTTAATGTTGTAAATTGTGCACAATGGAATACAGACAATCAGTTTGGGACTATAGTCAATTACACGTTGGGTGACGTGTGGGCAGGCTTGAGGATAGGAGACGCCCGTCCAGAACCAAGCCGGATCCCACACGGCCCTCACCGCCAACGGATCTGAAGAACACCGGAGCCGCCAAGTCCTGGGTCCCCAGGTGGTCACCGTCTCCAGCTGTGAGACCTGGTACTGCTGGCGGAGAACAGAAACAGCACAGGTGAGTGTAAGTACGCACACTCAGTAATCCCACAGTCTGTGTTCTTTTGGGAGGGAGCACCTCCACCTCCCGTCACACACTCGTGCAGCTCCTGTCTAAGCACTTATCTGGTTGGGGTGTGAAGCGAAGCTGTCGCTGATCACACCAAACGCCAATCCCACAGATAAGGCAACACCACAGGAAAACGGCTGCAAAGAAGTTCAGATTATTACTCAATGTTGTAAGTCAGCAGAGAAATTACCTCCAAGGTAGCTGATTTCTCGGTGAGGAGGTGGAGTTGCAGTCCGGCCTTTATGGTGATGGTGATGAGTTGACTGAGTGACAGCTGGTGCTGATGATGAGTGACAGCTGTCACTCCCAGTGGCTCCGGCGCCCTCTCGTGCTTGAAGCCCGCACTCCAAGCAGGGCACCATCTGGTGGTGGTGGGCCAGCAGTACCTCCTCTTCAGCGGCCCACACAACAGAGGTCCCAAAATTTATGCACCTGCCTAATTTTGTTTAAAGAATTATTGCACACTTTCTGTAAATCCTATAAACTTCACTTCACAAATATCACCGTGTTTGTCTGCTATATGATATATTTAACTGAAATTGCTGATCCAAACAATCAATGATTTATAAAGGAAATCATGTAAATCATCAGGGGTGCCCAAACTTTTACATACAGCTGTAAATGTCACATTTTTACCTAACTAAATGTAAATAAACTTTTTCAAATGACCGATTAGCGTTCTAGTTACCTTGCAGCGCTGCTGCCCACTGAATGAATTCTAGTCAAGTGCAGAAGAGGTGACTGGTCTTGGCGATCGAGCTTCTCCTCCACAGTACCCTTTTAATGCCATAAAATGTGGACATTTTGAGCAACAATCAGAGCCATAGCTTCCTGTTTTTATTTAACATTATTTAACAGCATGCTGAAATACTGTGGTGTCTTTGTAATTAACACTGCAAAATTACAGCATCTTACATTCTCTGCAGTCTTCAACTGTTTTTTTTTTTTGTTTTTTTTGCTATTCACAAAGATAAACACAGTGAATTGCTTGTTGATTAGGCAGGACCATGCTTTTGGACTGCTCCCTTCCTCTGTGAAAAAGCTTTTCTTTGCTATATCTGTGTTGTATCTATTTGATTACAAACAGCTTCTCCTCTTTGCATGTCTACCACAGCTGGTCTAGAGTCTATGAAGAGGCTGCAGTGGTTGTCACTGAGCCACAATCAGCTGATTAGCACCAAAGGACTGAGGGACGTGCACACACTTCTGCACCTGGATTGCTCATACAACCACTTGGTAAATGTGGAGGGTTTGGACCACAGTGCACTGCTCAGCAAGCTGGACCTAACAGCCAACAGCCTGACTGAGGTAAAAATTGTGAAAACACCCAATCTGATGCTGGATTTACACATAATGATGACAAGTCACGGATGCCACGAAGTATACATTTTTGGCCACTGATCATGAATGTGATGATTCGGGGCAGAGGCATCAGGTGTCCTTAGGAACTGTTGCATCCTGTTACCACATGTTACAATTAATGGCACTTATCGCTGGCGAATGATCAGGAACCATTACGCACGGTCAATAATAATGTTTTGTCACATTGTGAAACAGGTGAATTGTCTCCACACACCTCCCATATTCATCCTACTGTCAGCTGCTGAACAGTTCGCTCCAGATTGCTCCTGAAAATCCAAATGAATTCACAGCAGAAGAACTTTATGTTTGCTGGAGTAGTGCAGAAAGGAGGAGGAGGAGACGGAGAGAGCCAGATGTCTGGCTGCACGCGGCTCTTCCTCTGGCTCAGACTTGTTCTCCCAAACATCAGACACAACAGTGGGTGGAACACCTGCATGAGAGCACTGAGGAGCATTGTAATGAGGCTTAGCTGACTTGGCGTCACTGTCCTTCTTGCGGTGCACCATGTTTTAATTGTGTGCATGTGAGAGAAGTGATTGGTAGTGGCGTGCAGTGAAATGTGACGCCGCATTACAATTCGTGTCAAAACGACAGTTTCTGTGTCAATTCGTAACAACAGAACAATTGAATTAGCAACAATTTCTCAGTTGGAATCTCAGTAAATTGGTATTAATGACACGGTGTTACGTCACCCGAATGTGGTCCACCTCTCCTACGAATAAAAATAGGGCCAAAAATCATGAGTACTCTGCTTACAGAGTGCGCGAGTGCCACTCAAACACCACGCGGCACTCTTGTGAATATTGAGCATCTTTCTCGCAGCCTTACGGATGTGGAACATCACTTGCATGGCTGAAAGTATGAAATGTTTGAGAACAAAGTGCTCAGGATGGCTGTAGCCTGCTATTTTGCTGCTATTATGTAAAAAGTGGCTGTGGTAATACCCCAGACTATCACCATAGAAGGCAAAGCCCTGTAAATAATAATAGAATAAAATAAATAATAAATAAATAATAATAATAATTTAAAAAACAGCCTAACGTCGCTCCACAGAGGAGGAAAAAAAGAAACAAATGCCCAGGAGAGTGACAACCTGCTGCATCTCATCAGTGGACAGTGGATCCATGCTGGATCCACTGTCGTCTGCTCCGGGCATCAGACTCTGGGCATGACCATGATTCTCCGCTCATACGAGCCTCCTTTCCTGAGGCTCTGGGATCCTCTGGAAGTGCTCCTTGATGCGATGGAATGCTCCCTATTTGCGAAGGTTAATACAATACAGCATTAAACTTAGATTGATTGTGGTCCTCAAACAAAATAAAACAATAAATCCAGATACACACCTTGTCCTCATCCTCTGCACAGGTGTTGATCAGCTCACTGCCCCTCCCTGCTGCCTGACTGCTGGATTCGCTTGGCTGCTTCAAGAAGCTCGGTTCCTCTCCGATCATATAAAAGTTAAAGTGTGTCATCAATCTCTCACAAGTTGTCTCATGTTGTGCACTTTTTTGGAACAGTTATTTTGGAACAGTTCACAATTCAGCTGACAAGAGCGAAACCCTGCGACGCGTGAAGATAATGCAAACCCCCTCTCAAGTTTCGTGAAATTTCAGGAATTTCCCTGAGGATGCTGTTCACACTGTATCGCAACCCAGTGAGATACTCCCCTTAGTCTGCTGCATCCACAACCCAGACCCGGAGGAGGGGCAGAAAATGAATGAATGAATGGCTTGAGCAATGCCTTGGTGGGAACAACACCTCTTTGCCTCTTTAATTGGGGTACATGAAAATAGCAATTTTTTTTTTAGCTTTTTATTGTATTACATTGAAAATAAGTTTTAATAAGTGTTTCTGAATTTAGAATATGAGATTTTATCATAACACCCATGTAGGAGATTATTTTTCAAGGATAGTGTTGTTTATTTGTTGGTTTGTTTTTATGATAAAAATATAGAAAGCCACTTTTCTCAAATTTTGATTGGTGATAGCTATGAAAAGATTGGGAGTCACTACTCTTCCATTTTGGAGTTTATCTAGTTAAACTACTATATTCCATTCAATCTCTAACTTCCAGAAAAGCTAAATGTAAACATAAAATGTGGCTGAAGAAGCATTATATAGTTTGTATTAAGTGCTTGTGTAGAGAAGTTCCATTTCTGAAATAATGTATGTCTCAAATGCCACTTTATTTGTTAGAAACAAAGTAATAATGACTTAATATACTGTCTAAGAGTACATTGGAGATACCTTCAAAGTCATATTGTAACCTCAGCCATAAAGTTATTTTGCTCAGACCATAGTAAAAAGAAAAAAAAAAATATATATATATATATATATATATATATATATATATATACACACACACACACACACACACACAATGATGGGCACAGCTAACTGAAAAGTTAGCTTCGGTAACCACTCATCCACAAACTGAAAAGTTAACTATAACGCTAAACCGATAAACCCCTAAAAAATTTGTTGAAGTTACAAGTAACCGCTAACTTTTAGTATTGACTCGGCACACGGTCGGCGACTGATAAGCCAGTTTCGAATTTACGCACCACAGAGTCTTCTGACTAAATTCAATGCGAAGTGATCATAAACCCTAAACAACAAGCCAGCGCTTTGTCTTTAAACAACACCCTGTTGGCTGCTGCAAAGATGTCTCTCTCACCTTTCACGGTGGCAGTGTAGATCAAATGCAAGGCACTTTTACTCATGGTTTAATTAATAAAAGTAAATGATGTTTAGTTTTTTTTTCTTCCAACCAGCCCTTTCTGCTGGGGGAGGGCTGAGTTCCTTGCGGCAGCTTGGCTGTTGCAAAACACGCAGCAGACAGGAATTAATGTTTGGTTTTAGGGTTTACAAACGTTTGACTGTTTGGTCTTAGTCACTATGCCAGAGAAGAAATGTTAGTGGACTGACAGTTAGCGGAACTAAATTGGTGGAAGCTAATTACTCTGCTGAAGGTTTACAAAGTTAGCTGAAAAGCTAATCAGCTAACCAAAAAGAATGCTTTGGTAAGCGGATTTGCGGAACTGTGCTGTATGTGTGTGTGTGTATATATATATATATATATATATATATATATATAATATAAAGACACAAAATTTTGCAATTTAAATTCAGACTGCAAATTATTCCATGCAGTGGAAAACCTAAAGGTCTTCTTTCCCAGTTCAGTTCGAACTCTAGGAACAACAAACTGTACAAAGCATCAAGATTCGGCATCAAGATTTCACTTTATATAGGCTTCAGAGGATTACATCAAAACTATTTAACAGATTTTCACCAACTGTTCACCACAAAGACTCCACTGAATGTTGGCGGTGATCTGGATCCAGATTCTGGATCAGGATTTCACTTTGCAGACTTTTAATGATTATGTCAAAACTACTTCATCACGATGTTAAACCAAGATCAGGAGGACACTATTTTGTTTCAGCTTTGTGACCTAAATATCAGATTGCAACATTGTGATCAGTCAGACCATTCTAGATCAGTATGCAATTATTGCATTGTTGTGTGGAATCTGAATCCAGGTAAAGTCCGGGTCAGGATGTGAATCACATATCTTTACTTTGAGTCAGCCTTGGAGGATGTCAGAAATCTCAGATTGCTCTTATTATCTGTAATTTAGTGTACTCAACCTCCAGCATAGACAATTTGTGTGCCATAATCATTCATGATGGAATTCCACATTAGAAAGTAGATCTAACACCAGTTTGGTGCCACATATTCACAATTAAAGTAAGTATTATAATGATTATAACAAAATAATAATAATCATAGTCTTCTGCAGATATTTGAAACATTTATGGAATTCTTTGAGTCAACATTCACACTAAACACATACCATACGGTGCTAGTGTTTTAGGCACCTTAGCATTCTGACAAAATGTAGTGTCTCATTTTCTCTTCCCTCTCCTCCCCCCAGGAAATCAAATTTAAAAGTGTCCGTACATTCTTAAAATCCACAATATGATAAAATTATTGGAAAAACCTAATGAAGTATAATCTGATTTTCTTACAAGTTTTGGAAGATCACTGAAAATTAAATTCAGTAAGAAATCATGGTGGTGATGATTTTTTTACTTAATTGTCAGTTATTTTAGTTATTTATTCATAAATACTAAATATTTAGCATATTTTTTTCATTATTTTTAAAAGTTAAAAGTTTGGCCATTGCTATATCAGAAAGTTGCAAGATAATTTTACTTTTCATCTGGAATTATACAGCAATGGCTAAAACTTTTAACTGTACTTTAAACTCATCATTTGTGTGTATTTTTAGCTCAACATTACATGGCTGGTACTGATGACAGCAGTGCCAGAACCACTGATACTGATGGACAAGCTCTGCATTGTTAGCTGTCAGTATAAAGAGAGTTATGTACCCTGTCGGGCGATCAACCTTAATAAACAATTTCATGATGTTTGTCCATCAGCCTCCCAGTCTGAACAACCACGTCCTCCTCAGACAGCTGAATCTGGATGACAACAGCATCTCCTCTCTGCAGAACCTCACTGCCTGCTGGCTTCCCCTCTTGAATGTCCTCTCTGCAGCCCAAAATAGGTACGATCTTTAAACATTATGTAATTAACCTCAAAGCTCACATGTAAACACTTTAAAAAATTTATACCTTATACATACTGGCTCTGTAGTAAATGCACAATAGAACAGTGATGTACTACATGTAATTTGCCACACTTAAAACAGATGTTTTCAAATTACATTTGCAGTTGCATTTTCAGGCCTGTAGAGGGCAAAGTTAGCTTATTTGTATTTTTCAAATAGTCTATGTTGGGACAATGCCTAGTTACAGTAAGTAACTACAGTAAGTGGGGTAACAGGTAGTTGTTATTCTTCTGTACCATAGCAAGAGAACATCTTTTTAGCAGCAAATGCTAACTCTTCCTTCAGCTGGTTGTCTGCAGCCCTTGCAGTGGCAATATAAGTGAGTAACTATTATTTTTCATTCTTAGAGTGCAAACTGTTTCGTAGCATTTGACTCAATTTGTGTAATTTTGTTAGTGCAACATTCAAGATGTGATCGCGGACTCAGTTCTGCCATAGATCTCTATGTCAAACCCACCATCTCTGTCATTAAATGACAACATATTTTGTATTGGTTGTTTATCAATGCTTTCTGTACTTTAGGTTTCAGTTTCATAATTTTTAACATTAAGTCTTGTCCAACCACAACTCTGCCTGTTCCTTGGAGAATGTCACGTCAAGAAGAGTTAGTTGGCTGTGAATCCTAGTATAGGACAGGAGTCACACTGGGTATAGGAGTACAAACATGCAAAAAATAACATTATGGGGATACTTCACTGATGGCCAAGGTAAATAAAATCATCTTGTCCATGTGGGCATCAAAGTAAAAAAAAAGAAAAAAAGAAAAAGTTGATTTCCTTCTATGTTAACAAATCTTTAAACCTAGTTTGAATGCCAGCTGATTTGGAACACCTTTTTGGCCTGTGACATCACATATGAACCTGTACAAAATGGCAGGTTATCATCCAACCATGTTTGTCCTTTTCCCCAGTAATGTGGAGGGATTCTTTGAGTGCAGACATTGGAGAAATGTTTCACTGGAAAAGTGGAGCAAAGTCTGAGGGTGTATGTTTGCATATTTACCGTTTATGGCCATGATGAACATGATTAACCTGAACTGGAGCCTGAATATGTTTCAGTGACAAAGTAAATAGTCAACTCTCAACTTTTCCTCAAACTTCTATAACAACAGAGATACCGATCAGTCCCTGGAATAAATATAGTCTGTAAACAGTTATGATTGGATTTGTCTGTGTTTAAAGCAAATATATAAACTCACCATTCCCTAGTCTATCCTTCATGGGAAAATTGTGAAAATTCTGCGTATAACTTATGATGAGAATTCATTCTCAAAGTGTGTATATGATTGTCACACCTTTTTACATTTCCCGAATATGTTTCTAAGGGCCCCTTCACACTTAACACGATTTAAGCCGACTAGCGCACGAAGGAGGAATTGCATGCCATTTGTGAAAAATCGGCGCTGCCTTCAATGCCTTGTACATGTGTCACTTCAATTATTTGCGCACACCAGCGGCTGAAAGACAGAGAGTGAACACATGTGACGTATGTGTGTTTCGCGCCCCCTGCTCCCCCCTACACATGTGGTGTGCGGTGGGGGGCACACTTGCATAAAATGCTTATACGTATGTACAGACATAATCACATGCAGGGTGGACAGCCACGTCAGAATGCACACAGCATGGGGAGATGCCTCCCAGCTCCTGACTAGAGACACAAGTGACGGCTCAGAGCACAGGACGTGTCACAGTACAAACACAGAGACCACAGCCAGGACAGGTATATTAATAAGTACTACACTACCTACATACACAATTACATAACAAATAAACCAAAAAACATGATTGCATAACACAGAAACAGTGACACACTGGTGTGTGCACTGGATGGACAGGGGGTGTGTCAGCTGACAGCAGCTGCTGTTGAGATCTCTGGTTCTGGACGTCCCAGCTAGGGAACACATACCGTGTTTTGACGGACATGAACTAACAACTGTCCATTGTGACGCGCGTATGTCCGCTTACTGTCCTCACGTGGACATACATAAAAACATATATCGCCGTTGCGACGGGCTGCAGTGAGCGAGCGCACGGCGCAAACACTGACAGGCTGCCCCGGGTGAAACGGACCATCAGATCATAACACGCAGCGGGCGAGCTGAAGGTCACGTCATGCATGTGAGCTCTGTTCCTCATGACGTAGTGTCTTTCCTATGGTGCGCTGTCCACAGGACACGCGTGTCAGGCCGGATACATGCGCGAGACCCGACTGGACACGCCGGATCAGCAGATGTGGACGGTTTATACTTGTATTGTCCGCTTGATAAGAGGGATTCAATAAAATGCGTTTTTTATGGTGTGTGGTTTTATTTTTTTTAAATACGTTTATCTATCTCCTTGTTGATTTCAGGTATTTTATGCATCTTTCATAGGACAGCGATGGTAGCACAGTGGTAAAGTTTCTGGATGGCAATCAGAGCTTTTGTAAACTGCAGGTTCGAATCCCGTCTTGTGGCATGTATTTTTTTTTCTTTTTTCTATAGCAGCTACTCCATGTGGTTCCACATGGAGCAGCTGCTCACACTGTGTTCCTGCTGCGACGGTTTCATGCATGCTCGTGCGTGTGCACATGCACAAAACCATTGCAGCAGAATCGTTCACCCCTGCCCGACCGTGTGTCACTCCCATTGTCGGCTCGATGTTATCGTGTGGGTAGTTTCGTGATCCGTGATTCGCCCTGATTCCTACTTATTCGTGCTATATATGAAGGAGCCCCAAACTGCTGCTGACAAAACACACTTGACCTGCACTTTAAAGAAGTGTGAAATGTCCAGATTGTTCCTGTCTGACACAATATTTAGTGATATAATGTGATATACATGCAAATGACAGCATGCCTAATAAACAATCAGTGCTGGTCTATTGCTCTCATGCTATAATAAAGGACACTCAGTGTCACATCCGCAGGTTTTGAGGGTAAATATAGTAATTGTAAGCAAACACAGAGCAGGTATAGTGCCTATAAAAGTATTCACCCACATTTTAATTTATTCATGCCATTTCATTAAAAATAGAATTCTGGCTTCTTTTTATTATTATTGTAAAATTATCCTCTTTCAAGGTGCCCCATTTGTGTCCTTGTAAAATGCCTCACTTTTGTCAGAAGTGCCAGGAACTAAATGCTCTGCTGTGTTTTGGAAAAACAGATGTGATGTCCTTCATGAATGAAGATGACTATGACTTCACAGTATCACTGGGTGTTGTGGGTGTGGAGATGACGAATCAAGCCAGTCTTTGCTTTGAATTTTCTACTGTAGTTTGGCATGGAATATCTGGCTGGGAGGAGGAGCCTGACTGGTCTTTCTAGCATTGTTGCTTCTGCTGCAGTTCTTGGATGCATTGTGCTTCTAACTCTGCTACACCTGTTCTGACTGAGGTGTGCCAGGGAGGGTGATCTTGCGCAGCTTCTTCCCAGGAGGCAGGGGGATATTACAGTGCTTCACGGAAGCCTGATACGGAAGGGTATCATTGAAGTGCTTCTTCTGACCACCATGAGTTCGCTTCCCTTCTGTGAGCTCCCCATAGAAGACATGCTTTAGGGGGCAGCTGTCATCCATGCAGAGTACATTGCCAGCCCATCACAGCTGGGAGTGCATAAGTGTGGCATGAATGCTCTCCATCTGGGTTCACTTGAGTTCTTTGTGTCCGGAATGTTGATCTGCCATTTGATGCGTAGCGGCATTCTCAGGCATCTCACGTGGAAGGCGTTCAGCTGTCTGGCATGGTGACTGTAGACTGTCCATGTTTCACTGGTGAACAGTAGGGATGGGAGCACCATGGCATGATACACCTTCAACTTGGTTTGCAGGATCAGTCTGCATTGCTCCCAAACCTGGTCTCTGAGTCTGCCAAAGACTGCGCTGGCAATCCTGTAGGCCACCTCCTCGTCGATGTTGGCAGAGCGTGATAAGGTGCTTCCCAGGTAGATAAACTTGTCTGTCACAACAGGTTTCTGTCCTGGGGGTTGCTGGTGCAGAACCTCGGTCTTCTCCGTGGAGTCATTGCACGCCTTGGGGAACAGGTCCATGCTTTCCTGCCTATAAGACTGTGCACTGGCAATCAGTGTGCAGTCATTTGCAAAGAGAAAGTCACGAGCAGTGTCTTCCTGTACTTTGGCTTGCAACCTCTGCAGGTTGAAGAGCTTTGGCTTCCCGTCAGTCCGGTACCTGAGGCAAACACCAATGTCGGCAACCCAGAAGGCGTCATTCAGCATGGCAGAGAACATCATGCTGAAGAAGGTAGGGGCCAGCACGCAGCCCTGCTTTACACTGTTGGACACGTGGAAGGGCTAGGAGTACTCTCCATCGTCCTGGACCCTTGCATACATGTCGTTGTAGAACTGTGAACCAGAGAGATGAACTTGGCAGGGCATCCGTACTTGGCCATGATCTTCTGCAAACCCTTGTGGTAGACAGTGTTGAATACTTTTGTCAGATCCACGAAGGTTCTGCACCTGGCACTTTTCTTGTAGTTGCTGCGCAGTGAAGATCATGTCTGCGGTGCTACGTCCACTCCTGAAACCACACTGGCTCTCTGGTAGCAGGTCTCGCTCAAGATGTGCATTGAAGAGGTTGACCATGAGTCTGGTGAGCAGTTTCCCAGCAATTGAGAGCAATAAGATGCCACAGTGGTTGTCACATATTTTCCTGTTTCCTTTCCATTTGTATAGGTGGATAATCGAGGTGTCTTTTTATTCCTAAGGGAACTTTTCATGGTGCTACATGGACTGGAATAGCTCTGTGAGGCATTCGGTCAGGTACAGGCCACCAGAGGCAAAGATCTTAGCAGGCATCGAGTTGGCACCAGGTGCCTTATTGCTAGACAGATGCTTGGTGGCCAATGGGGGCCTGCAGCAGCCTGGCAATTGCTTCCTCATTGATTGTAGATGGGCAGGTAAGAACATCGTGGAAGTGTTCTGCCCAGTGTTCCATGATCCTCTCATTGTTTGAGATCAGCGTGTTCCCATCTGCATTGAGGATATGATCCAGAAGATATGGGGCCATAGACAGCCTTGAGGGCGCTGTAGAAGTTCTTCACATCCTTCCTGTCAGCATTCGACTGGATCTTGTAGGCCTTCTTGCTAAGCCACTCATCCTGCATGTAGCGTAGCTCATGTGTTACAGTTCTTGTGGCATTGCTGAAGGCTGAAGATTGTCGCTCCCAGGCAAGGCTACGATGACATCCTTCAGGTCCTCATAGAACCTGGCTTTCACCTCATCAGGGTTGGTCATTGTGGGGGCATACGCACTGATCACTTTCTCAGGAGTGGAAGTTGGACAGCCATCAAGTGGCCTTTGATTCCTTTTGGGGGTACAGACAGCTTGTTGACCAGGATAGACGTAATGGCAAACCCAATTCCTGTCTCATGACGCTCATCTTGTCTGCGTCCAATCCAGAGGAACATGTAACCGGCACTTCCCTCCGTCAGTTGTACCACCTTGGCTAGGTGACCTGCATGTTGTGATCTGCACGTTGTATCTGGCTAGCTCACTGGCAATGAGGGTGGTCCTCCTCTCTGGATGGTCTGTTCTGGCACGGTCTAGCAAGGTGCACACATTCCATACCCCAGTCACCTTTGTAGTTGTATGTTTTCTTTTGACTTGATTCTTACTGCTGGGATGGGAATCCTGCCACCCATGGTTTGATGACCTGGGTGGGGTAAGACAGGCGATGTTTAGGGCTCCTTTTATCTGGGATGGGAATCCTGCCACCCATGGTTTGATGACCTGGGTGGGGTAAGACAGGCAATGTTTAGGGCTCCTTTTTATCACCTCTGCAGAATTGTGGCTTCAATTGCCAGTGTATCCAAACCTGTCGCTTGCCAAGCATCCATCGCTGCAGGACTCTCTGTGATGGTAATGAGTGGGTGAAGTCATGCCTTGCGCATGAATTGTTTTAAAGTGAGGGGGAGTTGTGCATGGTCATCAGCCTCACTCTCTCGTCCCTGTCCATCTGGATCTGGTGGCAAGACTGAGTCAGGAGGGCCGGAGATGGACTCATGGATGCAGTAAATGGCCAACAGTGTCTTAATTGTGACAGTGTGCCCTAATCGCGCTCCACAATGTTTTGCTGGGATTGCTTTCTTCCCCGTTGAACCTGTTGAGAGGTTTCCTCTGCACAGTCCATGAGAACCAGGCTCTCTTGTTGTCAGAGTGATATTCTCCTAGGAGACTTGCTTAACAGCCATTCCATGTTTTTGTCAAGGAAGTCAAGGGTCCCTATGATGAAGCCATGAGTTCTGTGACAAAGAAGCATGGAATTCCCCTTAAGACTCCCAAAATCTGTCCCATGGATGTGTATAACAGCAAGACAGTGGAGATTTTGAAATCACGTTTTCTTTCTCCTAGATCAAGCCAAGATCCAGCCAAGGTTTTACAAGTCCCATCTGCCTGAAGCAGCTGGTTATTATATAGGCACCAGTGACCCACCTTGCGTTCCTGCCAGTAGAAATTAAAGAAACACGCTGCTATGGCAGTGATTATATCATTTTTACAGTGTAGAATTTTGGCATCTGTGTGATTTTTTAAACCCATAAATTGTTGATGTCTGCCTTATAATTCTGTGAAGGCCATGAGCTGGACTTGGCTGTCAGAGGGGTGTCAGTCTGTTGGAGGTGCATGCCATATGGGCACTTTGAAGGAGGTGGGAGCTTAACCTCACTACCACCTCAGCTATAACAACTGTTTGGACCCAGAAAAGCAGATACTTCAGTACCGAATACTGAATTTGTATCTATGGTGTTGGTCTTTATATTCATTCATTCATGCATTTATTCATTCTCTAAACCCAGTTATTCCAGATAAGGGTCAAGGGGGCTGGAGTCTATCGCAGTGGTCACTGAGTGAGAGGTGTGGTACACCCTGGATGGACTACTAATTTATCCCAGGGCCACACAATATAGACAAACACATTCACAGCTATGGTCACCAATTCATCTTTTCGGAAGTGGGAGGAAACAGGAGCACCCGGAGGAACCCGCTCTAACATGGAAATTAACCTGTGATCTTCTCACTCTGAGGCAACAGTGCAAAAACTAAGACATGGTGCTTCCCTCATATCTACAGCATCCTCAGGAAAAAAAAAGACTCAGTTACATAGTTTATCCTTGTTGTACTTATCAGTCTTATGTGATAACATCTACATCAACTAAAGATATAGTGTAGCTCTCTCTCCCTCTCTCTCTCTCAAGCATTACATGTCTTACAGAATCACCCAGCTGCCCTCCATGACTGATTTTCCATCCATAAGGAATTTGGATCTTCGACATAATTGCCTTTCAGGTAACATGCTGTCTTGATTAAACAACCTATAAATGTCATTTTATAAGAAGAAAACAAGGCCAGTTTCTACTGTGCTGTGTTGTGGATGGATTTCAAACATTTATTTGTTTCTGACTTCATGTTTGGAAAAGCTCCATTCCCTGAACTGAACAATGTTTTCACAATGCTTTGTCAATTTTTTTCTACAATTTATCATTCAAATGTCAGAAAATGAGGGAAACCAGTGTGATGCATTCATACTAGAGATGCACAATGCTGGCAAGATTGGTTGGTTTTCTACTCACATTTAACAATATTGTTACTGAAGTTGGAGGAGGTTGTTATTGCCCCCGTTTGTTTGTCTGTTTGAGAACAACTTGGAGCCCACAATTTTTTCGTATGTTGTTATGAAATTTTTACTGAAGATTCATAGGCAAGAACTGATTCAATTATGGCGGTCAAAGGGCAAAGTCAGGAAAAATCCCAATCTTTAACATTGAATGAAAAAATTCATAATTCTGTCAAAGAAGATAGAATTTCTTTCATCTTTGAGAGGTTTATGTAGGATGGTGTCCTATATCGACTGACAGGGTTTGATCCAGATCTGATCCAGATTGCAGATTTTGTCACCATTTAAATTTAACATTGAAAACCACATTTAATGTATATTTTACATTATATCTTAATCAAACATTCCCCAATCACTCTCATATTTGAAAGTGAGGTGCAGACTGGCACTCACTATTCCCTGACAAAGTTTGATCCAGATCTGATCCTGATTGCTGACATTTGAATTGAAAAGCCTGTTTGATGTACATTTTGCCTTATATCTCAATCTAAAGTGCCTCAGTCACTCTCATTTTTTCTGTTATGGATTTACCTACACCACCAAAATTGGATGGAGGTTCCAGTTTTATGTCTGTCTTCCAGTTATCACTCGGAAACCAAGTGCCAAACAGCAATGACAAATTATGCATAGCAAAGATAACCAATGTACTGTGAAAATGATCTAAAAAAGAATTCAGAAACTGAAAAAAATGACAATACCACCACAAAAAACCCTTCGATTCAAGTGCATGACCTAAGTACATACTCCTGATATTTGATCACATCTAATCTAGCTTATGGCCACTTCTAATTGGACTTTGACCTTGAAAATGTTTCCAAGGTAAAAATTTGTGGAATTGGAGTGGTGATGGAGGTTTGCGCTCTACGAGCGTGATGCTCTAGTTGTAGCTGTGTCAGTATAGCAGCATCATTAATATCAGTCCTGTCAATGATTTTCTGCCATAGCAGATCCAGATTCTATTCTAGTTATGCACCAGATTAGGCTTTTTTGATTGTTAATTATGAGTGACAGGTGCAGACAGGTATTTACTCATGATATGCACTTTAAACTTGCTCGCTATATTTCAGTCAGTACACCTAAGTCATTTTGTAACCATGTTGCTTTTTTCATTCCAGTATCACCAAATACATCACTACTTTAATTGGATATTTTGCTCCATATTAACACCACAACATAAAGTAATTGATATAACTTACTGTATTTTCTGACGTATAAGTCGCCCCATAGTACGAGTCAGACCTTTTTTCTGTATTATCAGTTCTTTAGTTTTTCTTTTTTTGTACATTTTTTTTTTTTTTTTTTTTTTTGCACATACCGTTTTATTATTGGCATTCATTCTTCTATTACTGGTGGGTTTTTTTGTTTTTTCTGCTGTTTGATTCCTGAGAAACTCGTATATAAATTCATATTATTTGGTATATATGTTGTGCTGGAGTACAAGTTGCAGAACCTCCCAAAGTAGTAAAAACATGCAAGTTAAATTTAATTGACTGGTGCAGGGCTGCTGAAATTGGGTGAGCTTGTACTATTCTGGGTACCACTGTACTCTAAGGTGTATTTGTAGATTATAAAACCATGTCTTTGGACAGACTCTGGGGAAAGTTCGAGCGACTTTATTTATCCTTTATATGAACTCTCATTCTCAAGAGAAACCTGTTTCAGTCAGACATACAATATAACAAACAACAATCAGTTACCGACAGATAGATATATAATATGCCATATCAGTATAATACAGTAAAATCAAAGTGCCAAATGGAAGCAGATTAAAATAAAAACAGGAGTGCCCTTAAAATAAGTTTGAAATCCCCCATTGGAATCAAACTGGACAACCTCAGATCCTGTTGTCGAGTGTTCCAGGAACAAGGGGCAGAATAAGGAAAAGTATTTTTGCCAATGTCTGTATGTACTGACGAAACACTGAAAATAATAATGGCCTGGGAATGCAGACTATGGCTTCACTGTATGTATGACACGTAGGAAGATATATTTAAGGGCAACAATTCCAAGAATTTTATTTTCTAAATGAAGTTGTATTATATTTCAATTTAGTGGCAGATTGAAGGCTCTTAATGAAAAAGTTATTATAGTAATAATGTACCACCTGCAGTTTCAGTATAAATACTGCTCGAGCACTGCGACTTTCAACTTGGCTCTCTACCAACATTTGAGTTGTACATCTCCGCTTGTCTCTAGAATGCGCTTCCTTTTGTTAAATCCATTTGATTTATGAATGAATGAATTTATTCAGCACACACAGGTTCCATAACAACAAAAAACTTACAATGAAAGAGAGAAAGAAAATAGTTCAACAATGCATCCATGTGCTTGAATTGGTGTATGCAAAAGCTTGTAAACGCCTACCCCTTTAACAAAAAATAAAAATTATATATATGTATATAAAATTATACATATACCCATCATAACTAATATAAAGTATACATTGATCCATGAATTTGAATTTCACAAAAACACAAACATGCAATCAGCAGTGCAGAAAACAGAATCAATCAAAATCAAATCAGAAAAAAAAAACAGAGTCAGTAAATATAATTTAACATGCCATAGCAAGTAATCAAATAATTTTTATAGAGCCTTTTAAAACCAACCAAACTACTGAGTGATTTTATATTATCTGGGCAATTATTCCAAATATTTACACCTTTAACAGAAATACTGTACAGTGACTTTTTACGGTAGTTCGAATCTTTGATTTCTGAAATAATAATGTTCCTCCTAAATTATAACTGGAGTCCCTCATTCCAAACAGGTCCTGGACGTGTTGTAGCAGAAGTCCATTTTTCACTTTGAACATAATTTGTATCATGATGTAATCAATCAAGTCTCAAAATATGCAAACAGACACTCACGATAAGGTTTCTTACAAATAATTCTTATAGCTTTCCTTTGAAGTAAAAATATAAGATTTGTGTTCAATTTTAGGTGGTTCCCCAAACGTCAATACAGTAGGTTTTGTATGGAACAAGTAATGAGTGATATAAGTGCCATGTGACTGGGCCATAAAGTAACTGAGTGTTGGGGGAGGACGTCTTGTGCTTTATACAAAATGGCAATGATCTTTGACATTTTAGATTTAACATAATTTCTGTTTTCCAACTTAAACTACCGTCAAAGACCCAATAAATTTAGTCCATCCTAACCACAGCAGAGCCTCGTGATTGTGAGAAAGATGTTGGAAAATAGTGAAGATACTGTCTTTTATTTTCAGAGTTGAACAATATCTGTGAAAGCCTGGAAGGATGTCCATTCCTGCAAGAAGTCCATTTCACAGATAATCCTCTTCAGCACGAGAGTGACTGGAGGTGAGGCTCATGTGTTATAAAGGCTGCTACACACTTTGCATTTGTGTGATATCTGTGTTGGGGTCTCAGCCATCCACCCACCTGTGACAAAGTGAGTCAATAAAGATACTCACTTTGACAGAAGAGGTCAAAGGTCAAAACACAGACAAACAGTCCAAATCTGGCAACAATGTCCGTGAGGGGATAGGCAGGAGAGTGGTCAAAGAAGCAGAGAACATGAGAAACAATGACAACAGAAGTGTCGAAAATGGCAGGCAAAATTACAAACATTCACTGGAAAAAATAAGGTTCAGCAACAAACAGTCATACATGGAAGAACACCAGAAACAAGAGCAAAAAAGAGGGCAAAGCACACAGCATTGAGACAACATACAGGGGGAACACAGAGGTATAAATTCACACTGGGTAATCACACACATGAGACACAGGTGAGGGTAAACACTAATTGATAACAGCTGGGGAGAGACACAAGAAGAAAGTTAACAAAACACACAAGGAAACCATGACCACCAAAATAAAATAGGAAGAACTACCTTCAGTAAATTCAGAAACAAAACCATGATAAAATAAACACAGTAATGAGACACAGAATAGAATAGAGCCTTTTTTGTCATTGCATATATATATATATATATATATATATATATATATATATATATATACACAAACAACCCCAATTCCAATGAAGTCTGGACGTTGTGTGAAATGTAAATAAAAACAGAATACAATGATTTGCAAATCCTCTTCAAGCTATATTCATTTGAATACACCACAAAGACAAGATATTTAATGTTCAAACTGATAAACATTGTTTTTGTGCAAATATTTGATCATTTTTAAATGGATGCGTGCAACACATTTCAAAAAGGCTGGGACAGTGGTATGTTTACCACTGTGTTACATCACCTTTCCTTCTAACAACACTCAATAAGCGTTTGGGAACTGAGGACTCTAATTTTGAGTGTCATGATTGGGTGTAAAAGGATCATCCCCAAAAGGTTCAGCCATTCACAAGTAAAGATGGGGCGAGGATAACCACTTTGTGAACAACTGCGTGAAAAAATGGTTTAAGAACAATGTTTCTCAACGTTCAATTGCAAGGAATTTAGGGATTCCATCATTTACAGTCAATAATATAATCAGAAGATTCAGAGAATCTGGAGAACTTTTTACACGTAAGCAGGAAGGCCGAAAACCAACACTGAATGCCTGTGACCTTCAATCCCTCAGGCAGCACTGCATTAAAAAGCGACATCATTGTATAAAGGATCTTACCGTGTGGGCTCAGGAACACTTCATAAAACCATTGTCAGTTAACACAGTTTGTCGCTACATCTACAAGTGCAAGTTAAAACTCTACCACGCAAAGTAAAGTGAAAGCCATACATCAACAACATCCAGAAACACCGCCGCCTTCTCTTGGCCAGAGCTCATTTGAAATGGACAGACGCAAAGTGGAAAAGTGTGCTGTGGTCTGCTGAGTCCACATTTCAGATTGTTTTTGGAAATCATGGATGTTGTGTCCTCCAGACAAAAGAGGAAAAAGACCATCCAGATTGTTACCAGTGCAAAGTGCAAAAGCCAGCATCTGTGATGGTATGGGGTGTGCTAGTGCCCATGACACAGGCAACTTACACATCTGTGATGGCACCATCAGTGCTGAAAGGTACATCCAGGTTTTGGAGCAACACATGCTGCCATCCAAGCAACATCTTTTTCAGGGACGTCCCTGCTTATTTCAGCAAGACAATGCCAAGCCACATTCTGCACGTGTTACAACAGCGTGGCTTTGTAGTAAAAGAGTGCGGGTACTAGACTGGCCTGTCTGCAGTCCAGACCTGTCGCCCATTGAAAATGTGTGGCGCATTATGAAGCGCAAAATACCACAACAGAGCCCCAGGACTGTTGAATGGGAAAGAATTCCACCTACAAAGCTTCCACCTACAAACAATTTGTGTCCTCAGTTCCCAAATGCTTACTGAATGTTGTTAGAAGGAAAGGTGATGTATCACAGTGGTAAACATACCACTGTCCCAGCTTTTTTGAAGTGTGTTGCAGGCATCCATTTCAAAATGAGCAAATATTTGCACAAAAACAATAAAGTTTATCAGTTTGAACATTAAATATCTTGTCTTTGTGGTGTATTCAGTTGAATATAGGTTGAAGAGGATTTGCATATCACTGTATTCTGTTTTTATTTACGGTCTGTTTTTATTTTCTGTCTGGTGATTACACACCGGACAAAAATACTGATAATGAACAGCGTGAGTGGAAAAAACTTATATGATCCGCTCAACATAACGGGAGTGATACGAGGTCTGTTAGAAAACTATCCGACCTTTTAATTTTTTAAAAAAACTATATGGATTTGAATCATGTGCGCTTGCATCAGCCAAGCTTGAACCTTCGTGCTCATGCGTGAGTTTTTTCACGCCTCTTGGTTGCGTCATTCGCCTGTGGGTAGGCTTTGAGTGAGCACTGGTCCTCCCCCCTCGTTGGATTTTCATTGTCAGGGAAATGGCTGAGCGATTGGAGCAGAGCGATGGCCGCTCGGAGCGCGGCGCACCCTGCACCGCTGTGGGCCGTCTTTAATCCGGTTGTAATGGTCCTTAATCTGTGTGACACCCAGAGTATCCTCACCGAAAGCCGTCTGAATCTTCCACCTGGCTGTCTCTCACAGTTTCTGGAAAAATTTGATTCAGCGCAGCTCCAATCACTCAGCCATTTCCCTGACAATGAAAATCCGACGAGGGGGGTGGACCAGTGCTCACTCAAAGTCTGCCCACAGGCGAATGATGCAACCGACAGGTGTGAAAAAACTCACACATGCGCACGAAGGTTCAAGCTTGGCTGATGCAAGCGCACATGATTCAAATCCATATAGTTTTTTAAAAAATAAAAAGGTCTGCTAGTTTTCTAACATACCTCGTATATTAGTGCAGGAGCTCGCCTTGCAGGGAAAAAACACGAGCATGTCACAAAAATGCGCTGGGAAGCACCAGTGGAAAAAAAAATACAGACGTATACTCTCGTGGACAAGGGTGCCCACAGCGAGAGGGTTACAACAAGAGCACGGAATTACAGTCCGGGAAAAAAAAACGGAGCAGGAAGAGTCAAGAGCTTGAAAACTCCCGTCAGGAAGACAACAGGTGGCATTATCTCCAAATGTGACGACGTAACGTCAGATAAAGCACACTAAAATAAAAACAAAAGGTTACCGGCTGGGTGCGATGAAAGAGCACAGCTGGGAACTCATGGCAACCCGGCTCCAACCCAGAGGACACGGAGGTTCTTAGGGCGGACTGCAGCAGATGTCAGCTGTTGTCGCAGTGCGTAGCAGTGAAGAATCTGGCCCCAAACCCATGATAGGTTTGGGGTTAAATCTGGGATGTTGATGATCACCAGCTGTGAGCACCCACTCAATAATGATGCAAATCAGCTGTGGGACGCCGCTCTGTCAACCCCCAGCGCTGTCTTGATGGATGAGGGCGGGGCCCACGTGCAACATGACAGCTGGGAGTGGAGCCCTGATGTTGCACGCAGAGGATGCATCCACCCACTACCCAGCAACTCCACCTCAGCTTCACCTGAAAACATAAAAACAAACAGAAGCCAGCAGACCAGGGGCAATCCACAGCAGTTTCTCTGCTATGAGGGAGTGGAAACCAGACTGGAACTGTTCGTGCAAGTTATTGTGAGATAAATGGGAGTGAAATTAGACAGCTACTGTTTTTTCAAGAATATTGAAAATGAAGGGTCGATTAGAAATATTACAGAAGTTATTGAAGTTGGTAGGATCAGCACCAGGCTATTTCAATGTTGGAGTTATTGCAGCTGTATTGATGGATGCAGGAACAGTTCCAGTGGTGAGAGAGGAGTGAATGATAGCAGAGATGAGGGGGACCAGAGAAGGGAAGCAGAGGGGGTCCAGCTGAGAGGTGGATGGTTTGAACATCTGGATGAGATCTGAGATATCAGAAAAGATGGAAAGTTGGAAGGAAGAAAATGAATGAGTGTGTGGACGAAGTTCAGCTGAGGTAGAAACAGAGGAGTTTGGAACAAGATGCTGGTCGATCTTCTGCATTTTCTCATTAAAGTAGCACATAAGGGGGTTACAGAAGACAGCTTCTGTAACTCCCTTATGGACTGGTGGATGGACTGAAAACGCCTTTGTCCCTCAGGCCATATGACTGTTTAACTCCTCAATCATGGGACGAGGAGTAACAGGAAGACAGGGGACGGGAATCCAGGTGAGATGGTAGAGAGTCCGGGGGTTGGATGATATTATTAAACAGTGGAAACAATGATTTGATATTACCTTCATTTAAACAGTAATAATAGTTGGATTTGGTTTGAGCAATACAATCCTTGTAATGTAGTAAATGATTTTTGCACATTTCTTTGTGAACAAGTCCAGTTTTCTATGAAAAAAACTTCATAAGCTGAAGTTCAGGCATAAACCAGGGAGCAGAGAGACAGAAGGAGACAGATCTGGTTTTTATCAGAGCAAAGGAGCTAAGAATGCCGTGAACGTCAGTGTTATGATGTGAAACCGGCTCTTCAGGGGTGGATACATTGTGAATGTTCATGAGAGAATCAGTACTAGAGGAGAGAGAATCAAAATTAATGTCCTTAACATTATGGAAAGCGATGAGATTATGGAGCTTACTAATGGAGAGAGTGAGTTTGACATTGAATGAGAGGAGAGAATGATCAGTTATCAGGAGTTCATCTGCTGGACAATCAAAGGGGGTGATATTAACAGATTCAGTCCAAGATGTGCCCTTTAGAGTTAGTGGGAACATCAGTATGCTGCTGAAATCCAAAGCTCTCAAGACAAGATGAAATGTCTCTGGTAAGAGGGTTATTGATATTTTCTGTGTTTATGTTGAAATTCTCCAGTATTATTAATTTTGGAGAGAGGGTGGATGGATTGTCAGAAAAGCAACAAAATCGTTTAAAAAGTCATTATTTAGTTTCGGAGGCTGGAAACAGCTGACGGTAGGGATAGATACCATTTTAGTCTTTCCAGTTGAAATCAATGGAGCGTCACCAAGCATTGAGCTCTGCAAGTACAACAGCGCCATCCACTGAGATATGTCAGCCTGCATTAAAGGAAAGAAATTTGGACCCCTGGAGCAAGTCTTCGCTGGTGTTTCACAGAGATTTTTGAGAATATGCTGTGCTGGGCAGCGTCAGCCACAACAGAGTCCCAATTCCTATACATAAAGCACCTAACACACGTATGTGCATGTGTCTGTCTGTGTGTGCCCACAGCCCGTACATATGGGCAAAGATGTGGAGTGTGAGTGAGACTGTATGTGACCTGGGCAGGACTAATAAAGCCTCACGAATGACAAGCTACAACAAGCTGACCTCGGTTCGGGAGTTTATTACAACATATTGTGGATGGCTGAGTGGTGGTTCTCATAATGCTTTAGCTTTGTGTGGTCATTAGAAATTAGGACCTGCTTATTTTGTGGATTAATGACCTAATATCATAAAGCTACTATAGCTGCCAGTAATGCTCACACCTTTAGCATCCACAGTTACATCACACAGTAATTTTACTGAACACAAATAGCAGCATACACATCTTAGATAATCCAATGGGAGAATTACCAAATACACAACAAGCCATATTATTACAGATATTTGAAATAAAATGCTCAAAAAAGGGCCTTCACAGCAGCAGCCTCTGACCAGCTGCAGCGACAGCACATGAACTGTCACTCATAGTTCCCAAGCCCCTAATCAATTAGTCACATGTCCAGTCCATGACCAGTTCTGATCGAGGTAGCTGAGGTGGAGGCTGCGGATTCCTACAAGTACCTCGGACTGTGGCTGGACAGCAAACTGTACTGGACAACTCACACCAACCACCTGTATAGGAAGGGACAGAGCAGGCTGTACTTTCAGAGGAGGTTGCGGTCGCTTAACATCTGCAGGAAACTCCTGTGGATGTTCTACCAGTCCGTAGTAGCCAGCGTCTTCTTTTACACCGTGGTGTGTTGGGGGGAAGCACATCCAAGAAGGACACAAACAGGCTGGACAAACTGCTCAGGCAGGCTGGCTCCATAGTTGACATGAAGCTGGACTCTCTGGTGACGGTGGCAGAGAAGAGAACACTGAACAAACTGCTGGACATTGTGGACGATGCAGGTCACCCTCTGCACATCGTCATCAGCAAACAGAGGAGACTCTTCAGCCAGGGACTGCTCCTTCACAAGTGCAGGACCAACAGACTGAAAACGCCTTTGTCCCTCAGGCCATCAGACTGTATAACTCCTCAATCAGGGGAGGAGGAGTAACAGGAAGACAGGGGATGGGAATGAGAGGAACAGGAGTAGCTAGTAAGCCAGTATTGATCAATATGTTTGGTATTTATATTGTGTATTTATTTTTATATTTGCAACCTGTTTTTCTTTTTTACTTTCTCTTAAGATGCTCTGTGTGCTTCTTACCCTGTGTGCTGCTATACGAAGTCTGTTAGAAAACTATCCGACCTTTTTATTTTTTGCAAAACTATATGGATTTGAATCATGTGCGCTTGCATCAGCCAAACTTGAACCTTCGTGCGCATGCGTGAGTTTTTTCACGCCTGTCGGTTGCGTCATTCGCCTGTGAGCACGCTTTGAGTGAGCAGTGGTCCACCCCCCTCGTCGGATTTTCATTTTGAGGAAAATGTCTGAATGATTTGGAGCTTTGCTGCATCAAATTTTTCCAGAAACTGTGAGAGAGGAGCGGAGGAATTCGCCACGGAGCCACTAATGGCGCGGGACAAAAGCACCTCCGTGTTGGTCTCACAGGACATGTTGTAACATGCCCAGCTCTTGCACCATTCACAAGATTCAGACGGCTTTCGGTGGCTTTTCAGTCGTGTGACTGTCCGAGAAATTGTGGACGAGCTGGACATGCCACAACATGTCCTGTGAGGCTTCATCATGGCGTTGCTTTTTGTTGTGCGCCATGCGGCTCCGTCCCGACGCGCGAATTCCTCCACATGTCTTTTCATGACAGAAACTCAACAGTGGAATGTGCCAAAAAAAGTGCTATGTCCACATCTTCTGCCATTTCTCGGGTAGTCAGACGATGTCCTGGATCAACACAGTGTTCACTTTGGAAATGATCTGGTCGTTTCAGCCTGCCTATCGCCGCTCGGAGCGCGGCGCGCCCTCCGCCATTGTGCGCCGTCTTGTAGCGCCGGTTGTAACACTCCTTAATCTGTGTGATCCCCATAGAATCGTCCCTGAAAGCCGTCTGAATCTTCCGAATGGTTTCCACCTGGCTGTCTCTCACAGTTTCTGGAAAAATTTGATGCAGCAAAGCTCCAAATCGTTCAGACATTTTCCTCACAATGAAAATCCGACGAGGGGGGTTAGAGTAGCGGCCATGCCCAAAAAAGACTGCTAGAAAAGGGTGATACCCCTCCCGGCGGTAGAACAAAATGAGACCTGTTTTATTTAAAGGGTATGGATGTCTACTTTTAGAAAATCATGGTTGTACTAAATTAAAATGTGTACAATGCATCAGATTAACCCCCTGTTTGCCAAAACATTAGCATGTCTTTGTACTGCAATATTTGATATATTCACCTGGCAAAGAGGCATAATATGTAATCAGAGCATCAATTAACCCCATCTTTCAGGTGTAAGACATACCACTACACACATTCTTAGGGTTTAATGTGGTTTTTATCCTACTGTGGGGATATTAACCCCTTAGAACTCAAATTTTTATGAATTTTTTTTTGCTGTGTATATCATTTGACAATTTTAGATGTCTTTTATTAGAAAATACCAGGTAGAATCATTTAAAATGGGTACAGTGCTTTAAATTAACCCTTTGTTTGTGGTAAACCATCAGTCCACAGTTAGTAAGCAATATGACTGATTGTGGCCGAGATTTCCTTTGGGGATGAAAGTACACGACTTTTATATAAAAATCATCACACAGAATGTTCTGAAGTCCTTTAATGGCAGTATAGACAGTGTTAACCCCTTTCCAGCTAATGACATGTTGATCAAGAATTCTTTCGAAACTTGCCAGAATGCATCTGGCTGTACAGTTTTGATAATCTTTCTGAAATTAACCACTACTAATACAAACAACGGAGTGTTTTAGGTATCTTTCAGTGGTTTTACCCAGTTAATTCACTGTATCTCTGAATGCAGCAACTTAAAGAGCAGTTGACTGTTGATAACCATTTTCATCATTTTCAGGTGTAGCTTCCCATAGATTCTATGTCTTCAATTTGCCTATAGATGGCTCCATAATTGATCCTTTGTTTCAAGAAATGGCTTTGATCTCAATCAGGACTAAACGAACAAAATATGACCAAATTTGACCAAAATAAGTTATAATTAAGTTATAATAAGATAGTATTAATTGGTCTAACAAAGGTAAGTAAGAGTAGAAACAGTGAGATGGTACAAATTTTAATTTCAATGAACTTAATTAAGCCAACAGATTGTTTCTGAGAAGGTCATTGTGCTTCTATGGCAGACCAATTGTGCATTAATTAATGAGGCAGCAAATAATATTTTACTGCAAATGTGCAGTAAAATAACTGCAAATGTGTATTTTGCAATGACGATCGAAACTGGTCACACAAATACCCTCTGCAAGTTTCAAATAATGATTGCTAGATCAACATGTGATTAGCTGGAAAGGGGTTAAAACTGTCTATACTGTCATTAAAAGGACTTCAGAACATTCTTTGTGATGATTTTTATATAAAAGTCATGTACTTTCATCCCCAAAGGAATTCTCTGCCACAATCAGTCAAATAGCTAACTAACTATGAACTGATGGTTTACCGCTAACAAAGGGTTAATTTGAAGCATTGTACCCATTTTAAATGATTCTACCTGGTATTTTCTAATAAAAGACATAAAATTGTCAAATGTTATAAACTTCAACTTATTTTATTCCCATTCACTCATGAATAATCTGTGCTATCAACAAAATATATGGGGGAAAATTCATAAACAAAAAATTGGATTCTAAAGGGTTAATATCCCCCATAGTAGGGTAAGAACTTAATTAAACCAAAGAATGTATGTAGTGGTATGCCTTACACCTAAAAAATGGGGTTAATTGATGCCCTGATTACATATTGTGCCTTTATATTGCAGTACAAAGACATGTTAATGTTTTGGCAAACAGGGGGTTAATCTGCTGCACTGTATACATTTTAATTTAGTACAACCATGATTTTCTTAAAGTAGACATCCATACCCTTCAAATAAAACAGGTCTCATTTTGTTCTACCGCCGGGAGAGGTATGGGTATTTTTTTCTAGTGGACCACTTCTCTCTCAAAGCGTGCTCACAGGTGAATGACGCAACCGACAGGCGTGAAAAAACTCACACATGCGCATGAAGGTTCAAGCTTGGCTGATGCAAACGCACATGATTCAAATCCATATAGTTTTTGCAAAAAAGTAAAAAGGTCGGATAGTTTTCTAACAGACCTCGTACAATGCTGCTGGAACCTCGATTTCACTGAGAGAGTCTTCCCAAGGGATCTAATCTAATCTAATCTGTTATTGATATAATAGTTTTCATACAAATAAAATACAATACAAAGTGTTTTCACAATAAAATTGTGCCACAGACCCCACCCAAGGTCTTAAAAATGTCAACACCAAAAAAATATGTTTGGGAAATTGGCCTTTAATGTGATAGTAAATATGATTACGATATCTAAAAGGAAATACGTGTTTGAATTATACCCCTGGCTTTGATTTTTACATGTTTTTTGATTTATGTTTTAATTTCTTCAACTTGATTGACCAACATATTGAGCAGCAGTATATACAGTGAGGAAAATAAGTATTTGAACACTCTGCGATTTTGCAAGTTCTCCCACTTAGAAATCATGGAGGGGTCTGAAATTTTCATCTTAGGTGCATGTCCGCTGTGAGAGACATAATCTAAAAAAAAAAAAATCCGGAAATCACAATGTATGATTTTTTAATAATTTATTTGTATGTTACTGCTGGAAATAAGTATTTGAACACCTGTGAAAATCAATGTTAATATTTGGCACAGTAGCCTTTGTTTGCAATTACAGAGGTCAAACGTTTCCTGTAGTTTTTCACCAGGTTTGCACACACTTCAGCAGGGATTTTGGTCCACTCCTCCATACAGATCTTCTCTAGATCTTTCAGGTTTGGAGTTTCAGCTCCCTCCAAAGATTTTCTATTGAGTTCAGGTTTGGAGACTGGCCAGGCCACTCCAGGACCTTCAAATGCTTCTTACGGAGCCCCTCCTTAGTTGCCCTGGCTGTATGTTTGGGGTCATTGTCATGCTGGAAGACCCAGCCATGACCCATCTTCAGTGCTCTTACTGAGGGAAGGAGGTTGTTTGCCAGAATCTCACAATACATGACCCCATCCATCCTCCCTTCAATACGGTGCAGTCATCCTGTCCCCTTTGCAGAAGAGCACCCCCAGAGTATGATGTTTCCACCCCCATGCTTCACGGTTGGGATGGTTTTCTTGGGGCTGTTCTTATCCTCTAAACATGGTAAGTGGAGTTGATTGCAAAAAGCTCTTTTCTGGTCTCATCTGACCACATGACCTTCTCCCATGCCTCCTCTGGATCATCCAGATGGTCACTGGTGAACTTCAAACGGACCTGGACATGTGCTGACTTGAGCAGGGGGACCTTGCTGCCCTGCAGTATTTTAAACCATGACAGCATCATGTGTTAATAATGTAATCTTTCTGACTGTGGTCCCACCTCTCTTCAGGTCATTGACCAGGTCCTCCTGTGTAGTTCTGAGCTTTCTCAGAATCATCCTTACCCCACAAAGTGAGATCTTGCATGGAATCCCAGACCGAGGGAGACTGACAGTCATCTTGTGTTTCTTCCACTTTCTAATAAATAATCTTTTTTTTTTTTTTTTTTTTAATTTATACTTTATTTTAGTTTTCAAAAGGATACAGTTTTACACATAAACATTTGCACCGATTGAACTTGGTAGCATCCCACAAAATAATTAACATTTGTGAAAACATACTTTTTTTTTTTTTTTTTTTTTTACGAGAACTGTAGCATTGAACCCGGGTGTAAAGAAATAATCTTATTCATAAGTCCACTTTGTGAAAGTCCATTGAAATATGTTGAAAACATAGAAAGCAGATTCACCTACAGCATTTACACATTTTTGTACCCCCCTCCCCCATTCTTACTTAATATGTATGTGGTAAAATCCTATATAAAGTCAGATCTATATTGTCTAATGTATTGTAGCCATCCTTTCCATACATTATTGAATTTGTCAACTTCCAATCTAACAGATGCTGTTACTTTTTCCATAGTTTATATATTTAACATGACATCAACCCATTCCTCCACCTTTGGGATCCGATCTGTTCGCCATCTTTTGGTGATTGCTTTTTTACTAGCTAAAAGCATGATTCTCATAATTTTATAGTCATCTTTTCTTCTTAAATGTAACATTTCTATATTAGTCAAATATAACATTTCAAAACTTAACGGGATTCTGACCCGTACTACTTCCTCTATAATGTTTTTGATTTCAGACCAATACTGAGTCATTAAAGGGCAACCCCAAAAGATGTGAAAATGATCCGCTTTGTCTTCTCCACATGATCTCCAACATTTTGTGTCTACATATTTTCTTTGAGCAGGTGTTAAGAAAAGCCTTATTACATTTTTCCAGCCATATTCTCTCCAGAATAGAGAGCTTGTTGTTTTCCATTGATCCCGGAGTATTTGATCCCAGTCCCCCTCTGAAATTAAAATGTTTGCTTCCCTCGCCCACCTTTCTTTGACATATCCTGTGGCATCCCCCTTTAACTCCTCTAAAGCTGTATATAATTTTGAAATAACTTTGTAACTTAACTCTGATTTATAAGCATCTAGGATAAGTTTAAGTATATTTGACCGAGTAATATTCATATCCTTATTTTTCATTTCTTGCTTTAAATAATGCCTTAGCTGCAGGTACCTATGGAAATCCTGATTTCCAAGATGAAAGACATCTCTTACTTGTTGAAAACTCATTACATCATCTCTTTTGATTATCTCCCAGTGCATTCTTGGACCATTTCCCCACAATTTAAATGTGCTGTCCAATGCATTTGGTACAAAATCAGTATCATATGCGATCCATCTCAAAAGCCTGCATTTTTCAACTAAATTATACTTTTTCAAAATTTCAGACCAGATTCCCAGAGAAACCCGCAGCAAAGGGTTCACATTTTGTCTCCAGTTTACCTGTAATTGCAAATCACACAACAGGGCTTGTACTGGTGGCTCCATTTTCCCCTCAATATCTTTCCATTTCGCTACATATTCTGGATCACACAAACCCATCAACACCTTCAACTGAGCAGCTTGATAGTAGCTCTTGAGGCATGGTAAAGCTAGACCTCCATGTTTTTTTGGCAACTGTAAAGTTCTATATTTAATGCGTGGTCTTGCCCCCTGCCATATGTATCTAGATATTAATTTGTCCCATTCTTTAAAGTCCCTCTCAGTTAATTCAATAGGAAGATTTTGAAATATATATAACAACCGTGGCAAAATATTCATCTTAATCACCTCAACTCTTGATACCAGGCCTAAGAAAGGGATTAAATTCCATTTTGAAAAGTTGGCTTTGATGTTAGACATCACCTTATCATAATTTGAGATTTTCAAATGTCCAAGATCTTTTGTAAGGTGAATGCCCAAGTACTTCCTTGATTGCTGCTCCCAATTAATTGGATAATTTTGTTTTATAAATTGGTTTGGTATATAATTATATGATAAAGCTTGAGTTTTCTGCCAAGAATGACATCAGGACTGGTAGTGATGAGCTTGGGTTCTCCAGATAGATCAAGACATCATCTGCGAACAACGCTAATTTCTGCTCTATTCCTGATACGGTTATTCCCTTGATATTGACACACTGTTTTATCCTCTGGCTTAGCGGTTCCAAAAAAATATCAAATAATAACGGACTGACTGAGCAGCCTTGACGACAACCCCTCTCTAATTTGATTACCTTTGACAGACTACCATTGACTTTGATCCTTGCTATTGGGTCCACATACAGAGATCGAACAGTCTCAATATAACCATCATGAAAATTAAATTTTTTCATTACTCTAAATAAAAAATTCCCACTTAACGGAGTCAAATGCTTTTTCTGCATCCATTCCCAGTATGGCGGCCTCCAGGTTTCTTTCTTTGATGTGTTGCATAATAAGTAATGTACGGCGAATATTGTCATGTGTTTGCCTTTTCTTTATAAATCCAGTCTGTTCTAAACTGATAATATCTGGTAATATGTCCTCCATTCTTCGAGCTAAAATTGCTGTAAAAATTCTATAATCCACTTTAAATACACTAATAGGTCGGTAGCTAGAGCAATTTGTTACGTCCTTACCCTCTTTTGCAATAACGGAAATAATTGCTTCCCTCCAAGAATCTGGAATTGTCCCACCCTGTAAAATCCAACTGAAAGTTTTTTGTAATAAAGGGATTAAAGTTTTCCTGTATACTTTATACCATTCGGAGCCATAACCATCTGCACCAGGATTGGTGTCAGATTTAAGTCTAGATATGGCTGAATTGATTTCTTCCACCGTTATTAGAGCAATTAATTTCTTATTCTGCTCCTCTGTTATTTGTGGCAAATGTAACTTGTCTAAGTACGTGTCTATTTGAGATTCATTATTATTTTCTGTTTGTGCATACAACTTGGCATAATAATCTTCAAAACATCTATGTATATCCTCTGTTTTGTATACCATTTGCTTTGTTTTAGGGTCTTTCATCTTAGAAATTTGTCTTAATGTCTGTTGCTTTTTAAGTTTATACGAAAGTAATTTTGTAGATTTACTCCCCGCCTCATAATATCTTTGCTTTGTGTAAATCATTTTTTTTGGATTTCTTGAGAGAAAATGTCATTAATTTTTGCCCGTATTATCTTTAATTCTTCATTAGTTTTATCATCAACTTTGTTTTTATGCTCTCTTTCCTTTTTTTCCAAATCTGCTTGTAATTGTTTTAGTTCGGCTTGTCTCATTCTTTTTATGTGAGCAGATTTTGCTATCAGCTTTCCCTTCAATACCGCCTTGCATGCGTCCCATAGTATAGGTGGAGACACTTCACCGTTATCGTTTTCTTTAATATATTCGCAAATATTCCTCTCAATTTCCTCTTTCATCTGACCATTGAGCAAACTTGAATTTAGTCTCCATACTGTTGTTTTCTTTTCAGTCCCTGTGAATATTTTTAAAAATATTGGGCAATGATCCGATAGGTCCATGACCCCCATATAACATTCTTTTACTCTATAACGATCTTTTGAGTTAATTAAAAAATAATCGATTCGTGAATACAGAGCATGAGGAGCTGAATAATAGGTGTAATCTTTTTTGAGTGGATTTAGGTCCCGCCATATATCTAAAATCCCATGTTCTGACAATAATTTAAAAATTCTTTTACCAGTAGTGGTCTTTTGTTGGGTTTTCCCTGTCGAATCTAAATTCGAATTAAGATGCTGATTTAGATCACCTCCCCCTATTAACACTCCTTCACTCTCAGTTATCACCAGCTCAAAGAGGAGTTTGAAGAAACTCCAGTCCGAGCCTGGGGGGGCATAGATATTGAGCAATGTAACCAGAACTCCCTCTAGTCTACCTATAACTATTACATATCGACCTTCCTTATCCTTTATAGTTTTAAGCATTTCGAAACTTATTCTATTGGATATTAATATACAAACCCCTCTTCTATGCCCTGACTGATATGAAGATGAAAATTCCTGATTATATCCATTTCTCTTGAGTTTTTCATGTTCTTTATCAGTCATATGGGTCTCCTGTAAGTATAGCACTTCCACACCCTCTTTTTTCATCTTGCTCAACACCTTGCCCCTCTTGATTGGACTGAGGAGACCATTAACATTGTATGAGGCTACTTTTATATGAGTACTCTGTGATGCCATTCTATGTTACATAATGTAAATATTGTTATTCCTTTCACCCTATGTTCTACATAAAACAAACATTTGGAACAGTAATGAATACAGAAGAACAACTTTGAACTAAATATACTCAAGACTTCCAAACATGAGGTCCAAAAGGAGACCTTTGTAGAGCAAAGTACCAGCTCTGAGGGATAACCCCTAACCCCGTAGGGTAGGGGGCCCTTGTGACCATATTTGGCCCTGTTCATTCCTCCCACTTTTTGTCCACTTTGAAATAAACATAAACTCCCCGACTGATAAATTAACTAAATAGAGGAAGGCTCCCTCTCTGTTGTAAATGAATACACAGCCATTTTCAACATAATTTCCATAACACCACACTGTTGTCTTGATGAGAGAAGGTCCTATTGGTCCAGTGGCTTACTGGTCCTCTTCCCCCGCTCTTCTGTAGTTGAAGGCTTGCAGTTTCTCCTTATATCCCAAAGATGCTGTCTGGTCTGGTCTGTCCCCTCCTCGAACAGAGCGCCACATCAGACGAGACAGCCTCTCCAGGGGTCATCCACAGGTCTGATGATCCGGATCTGGAAACCCCTCGCCACCATATCCTTAGTTGCCTCTGCTGCCGTGGTATACAAGCGAGTTTCATCTTCATAGAAAACGCGAAGCTTCGCGGGAAAGGGCGTCTGGAATCTGATTTTTTTTTCTCTCTCAGCACTCGCTTTGCTTCAGCGTATTCCTTTCTCCTTTTCATGACTTCAGGTGCATAATCATGATCCACGTACACCCGTTGCTCCTCAAACATGAAGCCTCTCATTCCCCACGCCTTCTTTATAATTTCCTCTTTACATTTGTAACTTGACAGCTTCACAATAATCGAGCGTGGAGGGGCACCTGTAGGGGGACGTGGTCCGAGTGCTCTGTGTGCTCTCTCCACTCGGAGTGCAAATGTCGGTGGCAGCTCGAGTTTTTCCCGGAGTAAAGTTTCCACGAATGTGCACACTGACTCCGCGCTCTCCTCAGCCCGTTCTCTGATGTTGTGCAGACGTATATTTTCGCGTCTGCCTTGTCCATCCTGGTCCACCAACCGCTCCTCCAGCCTTCTCTGGATCTTGATCAGCTCACATGTCGCTTGCTCAATGCACTGGACTCGGTCCTCAGTCCCTTCGATACGTCTTTCCACTTCATCAATTCTGCTATTGGCCGTTTTTATTTCTGCCCTGATATCTTTCAGATTTTCCACTGTTTCATGGCGAAATTCCCTAATTTCACGCAGAACAGTCTCCAGCTCTGACATTTTCCTGGGTTCGGAGTACCTCTGCACTGCCCGTTCCTCCTCCGCATGTACCTCTGTTAGCTTGGTTAGCTGTGGTGTTAGCTTACCTCCCTCTTCTTTGTCCGTGTGTATCTCAGTGTTTCTAAAAGATTTTTTTGTCTTTCCTCTTGTCATTGTCAAAAGCCCCTTTATGCCTTGATATTTTAGGGATTACACGGCAAAATTCACCACTCAGGGCTTCACCCAACTTAAAAGTCGGGGAGCAATGTTTTTACGCTGCCGCTATCATCGAGTCCCGACCGGAAGTCATCCTAATAAATAATCATAGCAGTTGTTGTCTTCTACCAAGCTGCTTGCCTGTTGTCCTGTAGTCCATCCCAGCCTTGTGTGGGTCTACAGTTTTGTCCCTGGTGTCCTTAGACAGCTCTTTGGTCTAGGCTATGGTGGACAGGTTGGAGTGTGATTGATTGAGTGTGTGAACAGGTGTCTTTTATACAGGTAACAAGTTCAAACAGGTGCAATTAATACAGGTTTTGTGGGAGAACTTGCAAAATTGCAGGGTGTTCAAATACGTATTTTCCTCACTATATATATATATATATACACATACATACATAAACAAGTGATTGCGTATGTGTGTGTGTGTGTATATATATATATATATATACACATACATACATAAACAAGTGATTGCGTATGTGTGTGTATATATATATATATATATATATATATATATATATATATATACACACATACATACATAAACAAGTGATTGCGTATGTGTGTGTATATATATATACACACACATGAGGTCTGTGAGAAAACTATCCGACCTTTTTATTTTTTTCAAAAACTATATGGATTTGAATCAGACAAGCTTGAACCTTCGTGCGCATGCGTGAGTTTTTTTCACACCTGTCGGTTGCGTCATTCGCCTGTGGGTAGGCTTTGAGTGAGCACTGGTCCACCCCCCTCGTCGGATTTTTATTGTTTAGGAATGGCGGAGCGACTGCTGCTTTGTTCCATGAAAATTTTTTCAGAAACTCTGCCAGACAGCCAGATGGAAACCATTTGGAAGATTCAGATGGCTTTCGGTGAAGATTCTATTGGTATCATACGGATTAAGGACCATTAAAACTGGATTAAAAACGGCCCACGGCGGCAGAGGGCGCACCGCGCCCCAGGCGGCCATCGACAGGCTGGAACGAGCAGATCACTTCCAAATTTAAGGCTCTGTTGATGCAGGACGCCGTGTGACTAGCAGAGAAGTTTCAGAAGAGGTCAGGATCAGAGGTCCGTCAGCACTGCGGACAGATTCGCGCGTCGCGACGCAGCCGCTCATGGCGCGGGACAAACAACATCTCCGTGTTGGAAACCATTCGTAAGATTCAGACGGCTTTCGGTGGCTTTTCAGTGGAGTGAGTATCCGAGAAATTGTTTAACAGCTGGGCATGTTTCAACTTGTCCTGTGAGACTTCCAAAACACAGTCATCTTGTGTTTCTTCCACTTTCTAATAAATAATCATAGCAGTTGTTGTCTTCTACCAAGCTGCTTGCCTGTTGTCCTGTAGTCCATCCCAGCCTTGTGCGGGTCTACAGTGTTGTCCCTGGTGTCCTTAGACAGCTCTTTGGTCTTGGCTGTAGTGGACAGGTTGGAGTGTGATTGATTGAGTGTGTGAACAGGTGTCTTTTATACAGGTAACAAGTTCAAACAGGTGCAATTAATACAGGTAAAGAGTGCAGAATAAGAGGGCTTCTTAAAGAAAAATGAACAGGTCTGTGTGAACCAGAATTGTTGCTGGTTGGTAGGTGTTCAAATACTTATTTGCAGCAGTAACATGCAAATAAATTATTTAAAAAATCATACATTGTGATTTCCAGATTTTTTTTTTTTTTTTAGATTATGTCTCTCACAGTGGACATGCACCTAAGATGAAAATTTCAGACCCCTCCATGATTTCTAAGTGGGAGAACTTGCAAAATTGCAGGGGGTTCAAATACTTATTTTCCTCACTGTATATATATATATATATATATATATATATATATACACACACACACATACATACATACACAAGTGATTGTGTATGTATGTATGTATATATATACGTATATATATATATATATATATATATATATATATATATATATATATATATATATATATATATATATATAAAATACCCTTGGCTGTATGAGCATAAAAATAGGAACGAGAATGTGACCTTTTGACCTCTTAAAATAGGTCAAGGTTAGAACTTGTCCAAGGTCTGTGTCGCAATAATGCTCCCTGTGAATTTGAAGACCCTGGCAGTAATAAGAATGGACCTAAGGTGTTGGCTGTTTGTGCATAACAATAGGAAAGCGAATGTGACCTTTTGACCTCTTAAAATAGGTCAAGGTTAGCCATCTTTGAACTTGTCCAAGGTCTGTGTCCCAAGAATGGTTCCTGTGAATTTGAAGATCCTGGAAGTAATAAGAATGGACTTATGCTGAGCACAGACAGACAGATGGACGGACGTCAAATCTTTGCAATACCCAATGGCCATATTTTGGCCTTGAGTAAAAATGACAGCACCCACAGCCTGAATAATATAATATGGTCACTACATTTATTTCTTTAAAATCTTTTGCATTTGGTGTTCTCACTTGCTCCTGAACTAACACTAATCTTCAATTTTGGAATCAGGTTATTTTAAACGTGATTAAGTAACATCTAGTACGATTGTGATCCACCCATGAGAAAGTGAATGTATTTGACCTTTTAGTCTAGTACTAGGGTGAATTCCTTTGTGCAAAGCCACACCGAAAAAGTCAAGAACTCAGAATGAGCCTACCTATTACACAAGCCCTGATTCGGTAGATGTGAACTCAAAGATGTAGGAAATCTTATTTAATGAAATAGGGCATTCATACAGGCACACAAATAATCATCATCATGTCTTAACAGACCAGACTGAGAGCCATGATTTTGCCGATTTTTAGGTTGTTATCAGTGACATGTACAGTTAGGGGGCAGTGTTCTTTTATGTGGCACACATGAAGGAACATGAGCCAAGAACAGCATTTCCCTCAGAATGCTGGATGTAATTTAAAGGTGCTTTGTCATTTCCTGCAGTGTTTATTTTCTCCAGCTATCAGTTCATTTTGGCTTCAGACAACTGTTTCTCAGTGGAACCACCCTGCCTTGTGGTTTTAGCCTGTTTTACATGCTGCCTTAATTCTGTGTTATTAACCATAGTCCATTTCTGTGTATACGATAGCAGTGTGGAGGTATGCACATACAAAAACTTTCAACCAAGATGGAGATAAAAAAACAACAAAATTTAGAAGCTCTATAAAAAAGCATAAAAATCTGAAGTCACGTGTTAAGAAATAATAAAGGGCGTTTATTTGGAAGATGGGTGAAGCAAAAGCTGTGCTTGGAGTAACATATGATCATTGGTGTGCACTAAAGATGGAACTAATGCTTTGTAAATATTTCATTACCAAGCTAATGGAACCATGAGTACCAGATAAAATCTGGGCAATTATTTGATTTATTTATGAGTTGTGTTTTTTGACGAATGACAGAATAACAGTTATATTTTGCTCTTACGTTTTATTTAACGGTTTTATAGTGATACTTTATATAGTGACAAGGTGTGAATGGCTGAGCTGAGCAGGTACAAATGATCCTGTTAACACCTGTGAACAGATTCTTTTTCTTTATTTTTAATTACCATGTAAATTGCATGGTGAATCCATTGAGCCACCCAAAATATTACATTGCTTCTGAATTGGATCTTCCAATTTACTCATGATCATAAATGTAAGTAAGTCCCTTCAGGTGCTCCCTTGTTTTCACTCGGGGTCGCCACAGCAAATCCAAGGTGGATCTGCATGTTTGATTTGGCACAAGTTTTACTCTGGATGCCCTTCCTGACCCAACTCCACATAACATGGAGAAATGTGGCAGGGGCAGGGTTTGAACCGGGAATCTTCTGCACTGAAACCAAGTGCATTAACCACTTGGCTGCCATCCCTGCATCTGCCATATTTTCAGTTATTTCTCTTACATAATCATGAAATAAAAAAATAAAAAATCTTCAATTCACATTTGCTCTTTATTGCTTGTCAAATCAAATTGCATTGCATGAATCACAAATAAATATTGTGATTGTGGGATGTTGTGTAAAATGTAAATAAAAACAGAATACAATGATTTGCAAATCCTCAACCTATATTCAATTGAATACACCACAAAGACAAGATATTTAATGTTCAAACTGATGACCTTTTTGCTTTTGTGCAAGTATTTGCTCATTTTGAAATGGATGCCTGCAACACGTTTCAAAAAAGCTGGGACAGTGGTATGTTTACCACTGTGTTACATCACCTTTCCTTCTAACAACACTCAATAGGCGTTTGGGAACTGAGGACACTAATTGTTGAAGCTTTGTCCGGGGTCTCCGTTGTCGTATTTTGTGCTTCATAATGCGCCACATATTTTCAATCGGCAACAGGTCTGGACTGCAGGCAGGCCAGTCTAGTACCCACACTTTTTTACTACGAAGCCACGCTGTTGTAACACGTGCAGAATGTGGCTTGGCATTGTCTTGTTGAAATAAGCAGGGACATCCCTGAAAAAGAAGTTGCTTGGATGGCAGCATGTGTACATCCAAAACCTGGATGTACCTTTCAGCATTGATGGTGCCATCACAGATGTGTAAGTTGCCCATGACATGGGCACTAACAAAACCCCATACCATCACAGATGCTGGCTTTTGAACTTTGCCCTGGTAACAATCTGGATGGTCGTTTTCCTCTTTTGTCTGGAGGACACGATGTCCATGATTTCCAAAAACAATTTGAAATGTGGACTCATCAGACCACAGCACACTTTTCCACTTTGTGTCTGTCCATTTCAAATGAGCTTGGGCCCAGAGAAGGCGATGGTGTTTCTGGGTGTTGTTGATGTATGGCTTTCGCTTTGCATGGTTAGAGTTTTAACTTGCACTTGTAGATGTAGTGACGACCTGTGTTAATTGACAATGGTTTTATGAAGTGTTCCTGAGCCCACATGGTAAGATCCTTTATACAATGATGTCAGTTTTTAATGCAGTGCCACCTGAGGGATCGAAGGTCATGGGAATTCAATGTTGGTTTTCGGCCTTGCCGCTTACGTGTAGAAAGTTCTCCAGATTTTCAGAATCTTCTGATTATATTATGGACTGTGGATGATGGAATCCCTACATTCCTTGCAATTGAACACTGAGAAACGTTGTTAAAGTGTTGGACTATTTTTTCACTCAGTTGTTCACAAAGTGGTGATCCTCACCCCATCTTTGCTTGTGAATGGCTAAACGGCTACCAAACACACTGATATGTCATCCTCAACTCATCCATGTGTGTGCACTACTGCAGTGCCACCACCAAATGGCAGATTGCTCTACACACATTGATTAGATGTAAAAACTAGCAAGGAATAACAGTAATTAATTATGGAAAAATTATTTTTTTTCAAGTTTTGAAGCAAGTCACAGTGGCAGAAGATCAAGTAGCTCATCCCACACTTCCCTATCCTCAGGCAGTGGACAGGGGAAAAAGCCCACAAAATAACAAAGCTTCAGTAACTCTGGTTTGTATCATATTTTAAAGCTGCTCTCCCTGCGGTTGGGACTGTGTAGAGACCAGATTGAGGAGGGGATTCAGTTCTCACTTTGTACATAGTAGTAGATGCCTATGGTATTCATCGTAGTAGTCACTATAACTTTCAGTATTATGTCACTTCTGATAGTTTCACGTTGTGTGCTGTGTTTAAAAACTGAATCAAACAAAACAATTTCTAAGTATGGAACTGATGAAACCTCAGAGAATAGTACTCAAAAGGAATCAATACAATTTAAACTCTGAAATGAAGTTTACCCTAATCATGATATATCCTGTTGTGGTGACTGTGACTTTTAAAGCTTTGAGTCTACAGAGCTCTGAGAATCAGTTTTGAGAATCTCATTTATTCACAATGTTAAAAAAGAAATCAAAACTTTGCAGGCTTCAGGTGATTTGGTGGTGTTGTGGTTAGCATTGTCACCAGTGGTGGGCACACTTCCGATAATCCGATAACAGATAATTATCGAAGATAACGTTTTCATTATCGGATTATCTTTTTAGATAAATTTAAAAACCATCATCGGACTAATTATCTTCCGATGAATTACCGTCCGATAACCTTTAGACCGACAACGTACTAAACTAAGCTGAACAGTGAAAAACATTTTTAAAACTCATTTTAGACAAGTTATTTAAAATTATTATCATGTATGAAGTTTATAAAGTGAAAATATCAGATATATGTTTTCATTTTAAAGTAATGTGCTAATTTTTAAGGTTTTGTGAGCACATGCTGTGCCAGGCAGCAATGCATTATGGGTAGCATAAGGTAATCTCAGACGTTCATGACAGGACAAATGCATTTCAGACACTCTGTTCAGGGTCCACAGATAACAGCTTTAAACTCTAGTGCCTAAAACTCTCGTGAATATATTCTCTGGGTTTATAGACGTTAGTGTATTTGCGTTTGTTAAATTCCACGCATCTTAAATGTAGCAGACACGGATTATCTGGAATTTTGTTTGACATTTTTTCAAGGCCGCTACTGCCATCTACTGGCCAGGAGTGTTCATGGCAGTATTAAACGTCTGGGTACATGGCTGCTCTCAAAGTGTTGGTATTGTCCATTGTCCAGGCGCTTTTTGTGTGCATATATTTGTTAACTTTGTATTCTAAAACTACGGTTAGAAGTAATTCCGACTCCTTATCGGTCCACACAAACAAGGTTGGCGCCATGTTTTTAGTTTTTGTGGAAGTGACGACAAGAGAATAAGGCTCCTGATTGGATAGAATTTTAATCAGTACCGCCACCCAAAGGTTTGGCAGACTAATTACAACACATTTATACGGTTCGATGTGGATGGATTTTTTTTGTGTGGATGAAGTTTTTTCCCCAAACTGAAAGGGTAAGATATTCGGTTTTACAAATACCCGACAACGTGTGTACATGGCCTTATGTCTGTGAAAGGCACTATATAAATAAATTTACTTACTTACTTACTAATATTGAGTGCACGTTTTACAACATCATAAAAGTTTTAAAACATGCAATTGCGATGACACTTCCAGGGCTCCATAAAAATGCTTGTTTTTACAAATAAAAATGGAATATTTTACAAAAGCACATTTATCTTTAAACCAACACACGACACACGTCACATTAATGTGTTGGTTTACATAATGGATTACTGAACCAATCACTGTTTAGCACTTTTACCCAGAATGCTTTGCAGTCTGTTGTTTGTTACAAAACCTCAGAATTAGTGCCTTATTCAACATTAAAAGGTATATGTTTTAGTTTAACTTTGTACAAATGACAGAATTGACATTAATGGAGTTATTCTATCAGTATTTAAAAAAAAAACATAAGTTAGTATGACTTTATTTTTCAAGACCCCCACCTGACCGGAGTGTTAAAATTGATAGAGAGCTGGTCTTATGGCTGCTCTCAGTGTGTCTCTGTGGTGGAAGGGCTGTTGTAAAGAAGAGCTTCCAGCAGGGCAAAATGTTGAAAGAAAAATTATTATGATTAGTAAAGAGTTGATTTCGTGGGTGCTCTCAGGATTTGTCTGTGCTGCTTCCTGCAGGGGGCAGCATGGTCAAACATTCTTGCTTATTCTTTAGGTCTTTTGATGCTTTCCAAAGTGATCGTGTTAAAAATCAATTTCAGCTCTTTAGTAACTTCAAACGTCCCATCGACAACACCGGAATTTATCGATTATCTGTAACTTCCGATACATTTTTGGGTGGTTTATCGGTTTATCTTTATCAAAGATAACTTTTCAGTTATCTTATTATCTGTTATCGAAGTTAATTTTTTGGTTATCTGTGCCCACCACTGATTGTCACCTTTCAAAATATAACTGTGTGCTGTTTATGGGGAGTTTTTTCCTTTGTCCACATGAGTGTCAATTGTGAACAACAGTTTCCTACCATGTTGAAAATTTATTAAGATAAAAAAAAGTTACTGCCTGTGGGCTTGAATTTTCGTGGATTTTATTATTGTATCTCCCAAGTGTCCTGTAGAGTTTAAAGCTCCACATTTTCCCACTGAACACAGACCAGATTTGACCCGTGCTGCAGTGACAGAGGCGGTGAGTCTGTTTCACAGGCAGATAGTTGGGATTCTTCTGCTTGTACATCCTGAGCCTCAGGCAATGGTTACCTAAACTCCAGATTCTTACAATTTCAGGACTCTACTTTCACTTCCAATAAGTATTTGAACAGTGACAGAAGAGCATACAAATACCTCACTCAAGAAACATTCATGCGTTATACAGATCACTCATTTGCTGTCACCTACACTTCACGGCAAGTGTGTGGAGCCCAACAACGTCAAGGAAACAGAAGCAATAAAATTGATACAATGAAAAGCAGCAATATATCTACCAGATTGCATTCAGTTCAATTCAGCTTATTTATATAGCAGCAAATCACAACACAAGTTGTCCAGAAACACTTCACATGGTAATGTCTTACCTTACCAACCCCCCTGAGCAAGCACATAGTTGACAGTGGTAAGAAAAAACTTCCTCTGGTGTTTTTTGAGGAAGAAACCTCAAGTAGACAAGACTCAGAGGGGTGACCCACTGCTTAGTCCATTCTAACAATAACTGAGTTCGAACAAGCAAAGTACACATGAGTAATCATCAGACATCAACCATTCACGACAAAAACAAGTTCATAGTCAAGTGGAATTTTAGGTTAAGTGTCCCAGTCAGTGTCCTTTTGTGTGTTTTTGGACCTTCAGCCTTTTGGTCCAGTATACAGTAAAATCACCAGTGTAAAACTAACACTGAGAGTGTTAAATTAACACTGCCAGTGTAAATATGTTCCTACTCTGGTCAGAGTGTGACCATATGTTCACTGTCGTGTTAATTTAACACTGGTGATTTTACTGTGTAGGAGGTGTAGAACTTGAGTCTTATTCAAGGGTCCAGCAGACGGTGTAGAACTTGGGCCTTATTCAGGGGTCCACCAGGTGGCGTACGACTTGGGCCTCATTCAGTTTTGTTTCTAAGTAGGTCACCAATATAAGCACTGTAAAGCACTAGCCAGTAAACCTGTATCCATGGAATACTCAACCTGCAGCTGTTGTAGACAAGCTTGAACTCTTTCAAGAACAGGCTGGACAAACATTTGTGAAAACCTAGAGATGGTCAGCAACTACAAAACATCTTTAGACTTGATGGGGTTGCATTCAAATCCAAACAGAAAACAAGACATAGAGACCAAGAGGACCAACGCCACAAGCATACTAAAGTATCCTAAAGTAAATTGCAGTTTCATAACCTTGTTCATAAAAATTTGTTGCCGTTGACCTGAAAACTAAAGCCACATCCACATTTGTATTTTTGCCAAGAATGTTTTTTTCACAAAGTTAAATGTATCTGAATGCATGTTGCCTCGATTTAATACTTCATCATGATTCATTCCCCTGGTGTTTTCTGTACATATTCTCAAGACGACAGTTGATAAACTTTGATACACAAATTTGTGCTGATGCCTAATCACTAAGTACAGGAGCATGCACATTATTCTCATGTTCTTCAACTTATCTATATGACAGTACTGCTCATGATTAGAATGACTATAACTTCATGTTGTTGGTGGGAGTCCAGGGATGAGAGCACACATCCCTAATGATGGTGATGACGATGGAAAATGTTTGATAGTTTCATTATGTTCATGTTTACATTATAAACTTGGTTCAAAGATCCAAGTGGCCGGTGTACTCCTTTGAAGGGGCTTCTTGAAAGGTATAATTACCGTGTTTGCGCATCTGAGCACCCTGTACGGTAATAGATATTAGGATATTAAATTGTGAACACTGATATTTTGTCCAATGTGCTGTTCTTTCTAGGTCTGCTCTGCACAGAGCAGTGCCTTGTCTGCGAGTCATTGATGACCAGGAGACGGGGTCTGTTCTGTCGCCTCCTGCTGTCCATCACACCAGCTTGCATTCAGACAGCTTCCTGGCTTTCTGTCAGGCTCAGCTGCAGCAGACCCATCAGCTGGAGCAACAGCACCACAGAGAGCTCAGGTGGGAGAGAAATACTGGTGTGTTTCACCTCAAATTTTTAAAAGACACCCCTCTTTCACACAGTGCCTGTGTTTGGTAGCTTTGCCCCCTCATCATTAGTATTGCCCTCATACTCTCTTATTCATTATTTTTTTTCCCACAAAGACCCTGATTAAATGTTACCTTACCCAGAGTGACATTACACCAACACTAACATGTTGTATGTAGACTCAGCATTATATCACACAGCAAGATATCAAATCCAACACTCATGATAAAATAAATCTGTACATTGCATTTGCATATTTAAAGTAAAAATGATGCATTTAGATAATGAAAAAGTACCTACCAAACTTGCCGAATTTGCAAACACACAGCAATGCCTGCTGTTGTGGGTAAAAGTTAAGAATATCATATTAGTTCATTGCTACCACATTAACTTTTATACAAAGGGATTCATTTGAGTTTGTTTGTAAAACAGCAAAACAACAACAACAACAAAAAAAAACAGTTGGACAGCTTGTAGCAGAAATTATTTTTCCTATTAATATTGTCCTATTAATATTATAGCATGTTATATATTATTTTCTGCACTAAAACCAGCATTTTTAAATACATTTGTTCAGTTATTTAATTAATGAAGTGGACTGGAATTTTTTGTGGCTTTTGATGAATTTCTTCAGCAAATAGGGATACTGCACTGATAAAACCCGTTTATAAAATAATTGGTATCAATAAAGCAACATGTCCTAAGTAACATCTGATGATTTCGCTGCATTTCAGTGTGTATTTCCATTTTTACTGAGAGGTTACTTTCAATGCAGCTATGTCTGCCTTTTTTTGCTGGGAACACATGACCTAAATTCACAGATGTGATGACAAGTGTGAATAGTTAGAGTGGATGCAGGAGAAGTCAGCTTGATGCAAACTTTGTCCCAAGTGTGAACTGGGTCCACGGCTAACCCTACGCCTAACACCTACCCCTAACCCTTCTTTCTTGTCTGAACAGAATGTTTACATCCTCTTCTCTTGCTCCATTTTCCCATGAAACATTTCCCAAATGTCTGGGTTCAGATTGCTAAAGATTTTTCTTCCACATTATTGGTAAAATGGGGAGGTTTGTGTCTGAACATATATATTAATGAAGTGTTATGATGCAGGTCAAAAAAGTGTTCCAACATCAGCAGAAAATGGCGGTGTGCATTGAGAAAGAGTTTAAAATTGACTTAAAAAGAGCAGACACTGAGGAAAATTTACAATGTTTTGATAAATGACAGTTGGCGAATCTTATATGGGCATGGTGATTTTAAATAGCCACACAAAATCTGTTATCTGGATAAAACTTTGTCAGTCGTTAAAGGATACCATCCTACATAATGCTCTTAAATATGAAAGATATATGATCTTTCTTGTCTGAGTTATGAATTTTTGAACATTTGTTCAGTGTTAAAGATAGGGATTTTTCCAATTTTTCAAGATGTTTCCTAACTTTGACCTATGACTTTGAAAATTCAGTCAATTCTTGCCTATCAGGATATGAATCTTAAGTATAAAATTTAATAATGATGTATGAAAAATTGTCAGTTCCAGGCTGTTCACAAACAGACAATCTAACAAACAAACAGGGGCAAAAACATAACCTCCTCCAACTTCACTGGTGGAGGTAATGACACAGGCAAAAAGTTTTGAACACCTGAAGAGTGGTGCAAAAAGGCATGTACAGCCAAGACACCAGCTAAACTCAATCAGTAATTAGAAAACAATCCTGCCCCTATTCAGTGCAAATTAATATTAGATGGTTCATCCCAATTGGTGGCCTACAAAAAGATGTCTCATTACCAGGGTGTCACACAAAAAACATCTCATGATAGGTAAAAGCAAAAGGCTCTCTCAAGATTAGGGATGCACTGATCCACAACTTCCAACCCTATCCCAAAACATGAATTTGGATATCTACCGATACCGATACCGATACTTTTCTGATCCAGTACCAGACCTATGTTTGCTTTAATATTATTATCATTATTGTTGATTTTACTTATATGAGAATTTTCTTAAAAAGGAGACCTGAAAGTTCAGCTACAGTTTACCAGAAGGTGTATCTAAGATGAAAGCCTAGATTTAATGTTTTGATGAAAGATTTAAGTACTTTTATTTTTTATAGACTTTTATACCCTTATTTTTATAGACTTAAAGAGAAAAGACAGCACTCTCTCTCTCTCTGTTTGCCTCTCTCCTTCTCTCTCTTCTCTCTCCTCTCTCTGTTTGTCTCTTCCCCCTCCCCCCCCCCTCTCTCTCTGTCTGTCTCTCCTTCTCAATTTTTAATTTCAGTGGAGCTTTATTGACATGGGAAACATGTTTACATTGTCAAAGCAAGTGTTACAGAGTAAAATTTAAAAATTAAGTTCGCTCTCTCCCTCTCTTTCTGTCTCTCGTTTACTCTCTCTCTCTCTCTCTCTCTCTCTCTCTCTCTCTCTTTCGTTTGCTCTCTCTCTCCCTCTGTCTCCCTCTCTTTTTCTTTCTCATTCGCTGTTCTTGTGCTGTGCAAATTTCAAACTTTTTGGAAACATGAAGCCTTTCAACTGTAAAATAAACCGTAAATGTTATCAGTGACGCTCACACGCAACATTTTAATGGAGATTTTTTTCACTTTCTGTGGATAGAATCTCGGTTTGGCTATCTTCCTCGACTGCATGCAGAACTGGCATTTCACAGGACGTTGAAGCGGCTAAATTTTCAGCACAGATTTTCACCAACAATTCAGTTCATTTTTCCGAAAATCTGTGCTCAGTGAACAGACAATTTGAACCCGAGAGCAGATCGGAAATTTGCCGCTACCCACAGCTAGAACACTGCGGAAGAGAGCTCTTTCAAACAGCCCAGCTTCAGAAACCTCCCCACCTCCCCTTGACAGCAAACAAAGCAGAGAGCAAACAACAGCAGTTGAGAGGATTCACAGTGGCTCCTCACGTATCGGAAAATGTTGTGGGTTGGATCTGAATTGCATCAGTAACGGAAGCTGATACCGGATTGGATTGGTTGCAACCTTACTCAAGAGCTTCACAACCTTATTGTTGCAAAACAAACTGATGCCATTAGTTACAGAATGATTTCTCAAGAAGAGGTTCATGGAACCTTCAAGATTTGAAGAAGGTTTGTGTGGAAGAATGGGCCAAAATCACACTTGAGCAGTGCATGCCACTAGTTTCTCCATATAGGAGGTGTCTTGAAACTGTCATTACCGACAAAGGCTTTTTGTACAAAGTATTAAGTAAAGTTCAGTAAGCATGTTCAATACATTTTCCCTGTGCCATTACATTTTATTACACATAATGTTATGTGGGCCGCTGAAGAGGAGGTACTGCTGGCCCACCACCACCAGAGGGCGCCCTGCTTGGAGTGCGGGCTCCAAGCACGAGAGGGCGCCAGACCCAGAAGAAGTGACAGCTGTCATTCATCCTCTGCACCAGCTGTCACTCGTTCATCATCATCGTCATCACCATAAAGGCCGGACTGCAACTCCACCTCCTCGCCGAGAAATCGACTACCGAAGAGGTAATTTTCTCTGCTGACTCATACGTTGAGTAATAACCTGAACTTCTGTTGCAGCCGTTTTCCTGGTGCTTTCCTTATCTGTGGGATTGGCATTTGGTGTGACAGCGACGGCTTCGCCTCACACCCCAAACCAGATAAGTGGTTAATCAGGAGCTGCACGAGTGTGTGATTGGAGGTGGAGGTGCTCCCTCCTAACTGTGTGCAGACTGTGGATTACTGAGTGTGCGGACTCACACTCATTCATCTTGTCTTTGCTTTCTGCCAGCAGTACCAGGGTCGACAGCCGAAGACAGATGCCACCTGGGGACTCGGGACTTGGCGGCTCCGGTGTTCTTCAGACCGTTGGTGGTGGAAGCCGTGTGGGACGCGGCTTCTCTCTCGTCGGGGGTCTTCTATCTTCGAGCCTGCCCACACGTCACCTGGTGTTAATTGACTTTGCAAATTTTGTATATTTAGTTGTGTATTGTCACAACATTAAATTGTTACTTTTTGGCTTATTCATTGTCCGTTCATTTGCGCCCCCTGTTGTGGGTCCGTGCTACGACACCTTCCCAACAGGATTTCTCGGCCAATCGTCATGGATTCCGAGGGGCGTCAACCCGAGCTTGAATGGCCAATGGAAGAGCCAGGAGCGCAGGCGTCAGCGGGAGGCATGTTGAGTGAGCTGCAGCAGATCTTAACCGCCTTCATGGCTCGGCTAGATTTAGTGACCGAGCAGAATGTTCTCCTTAACCGGAGGGTGGAGGCTCTCACCGCCAGGGTGGAAGCGCGCGATCAGGGCGCTGCTGCAGCCACTCCTCTTGCTGGTCCTGGGCCTGTAACAGCCGTTCCACTGGTCGTTCAACAACCCCCCCCACCGTCCCCTGAAGCATACATAAGCCCTCCGGAACCGTACGGGGGCTGTGTTGAGACGTGCGCAGACTTCCTCATGCAGTGTTCGCTCGTCTTTTCACAGCGCCCTGTCATGTACGCGTCAGACGCCAGCCGGGTGGCTTATGTTATTAATCTGCTTCGAGGAGAGGCACGCACCTGGGCTACGGCGCTTTGGGAGCAGAATTTACGGCTCCTAACGTCTTATACTGGGTTTGTACGGGAGTTAATTAATTACATTTTTTTTAAAAAATTTTTTTATATAGCGCCAAATCACAACAAACAGTTGCCCCAAGGCGCTTTATATTGTAAGGCAAGGCCATACAATAATTATGTAAAACCCCAACGGTCAAAACGACCCCCTGTGAGCAAGCACTTGGCTACAGTGGGAAGGAAAAACTCCCTTTTAACAGGAAGAAACCTCCAGCAGAACCAGGCTCAGGGAGGGGCAGTCTTCTGCTGGGACTGGTTGGGGCTGAGGGAGAGAACCAGGAAAAAGACATGCTGTGGAGGGGAGCAGAGATCGATCACTAATGATTAAATGCAGAGTGGTGCATACAGAGCAAAAAGAGAAAGAAACAGTGCATCATGGGAACCCCCCAGCAGTCTACGTCTATAGCAGCATAACTAAGGGATGGTTCAGGGTCACCCGATCCAGCCCTAACTATAAGCTTTAGCAAAAAGGAAAGTTTTAAGCCTAATCTTAAAAGTAGAGAGGGTGTCTGTCTCCCTGATCTGAATTGGGAGCTGGTTCCACAGGAGAGGAGCCTGAAAGCTGAAGGCTCTGCCTCCCATTCTACTCTTACAAACCCTAGGAACTACAAGTAAGCCTGCAGTCTGAGAGCGAAGCGCTCTATTGGGGTGATATGGTACTACGAGGTCCCTAAGATAAGATGGGACCTGATTATTCAAAACCTTATAAGTAAGAAGAAGAATTTTAAATTCTATTCTAGAATTAACAGGAAGCCAATGAAGAGAGGCCAATATGGGTGAGATATGCTCTCTCCTTCTAGTCCCCGTCAGTACTCTAGCTGCAGCATTTTGAATTAACTGAAGGCTTTTTAGGGAACTTTTAGGACAACCTGATAATAATGAATTACAATAGTCCAGCCTAGAGGAAATAAATGCATGAATTAGTTTTTCAGCATCACTCTGAGACAAGACCTTTCTGATTTTAGAGATATTGCGTAAATGCAAAAAAGCAGTCCTACATATTTGTTTAATATGCGCTTTGAATGACATATCCTGATCAAAAATGACTCCAAGATTTCTCACAGTATTACTAGAGGCCAGGGCAATGCCATCCAGAGTAAGGATCTGGTTAGACACCATGTTTCTAAGATTTGTGGGGCCAAGTACAATGACTTCAGTTTTATCTGAGTTTAAAAGCAGGAAATTAGAGGTCATCCATGTCTTTATGTCTGTAAGACAATCCTGCAGTTTAGCTAATTGGTGTGTGTCCTCTGGCTTCATGGATAGATAAAGCTGGGTATCATCTGCGTAACAATGAAAATTTAAGCAATACCGTCTAATAATACTACCTAAGGGAAGCATGTATAAAGTGAATAAAATTGGTCCTAGCACAGAACCTTGTGGAACTCCATAATTAACCCTAGTCTGTGAAGAAGATTCCCCATGTACATGAACAAATTGTAATCTATTAGACAAATATGATTCAAACCACCGCAGCGCAGTGCCTTTAATACCTATGGCATGCTCTAATCTCTGTAATAAAATTTTATGGTCAACAGTATCAAAAGCAGCACTGAGGTCTAACAGAACAAGCACAGAGATGAGTCCACTGTCCGAGGCCATAAGAAGATCATTTGTAACCTTCACTAATGCTGTTTCTGTACTATGATGAATTCTAAAACCTGACTGAAACTCTTCAAATAGACCATTCCTCTGCAGATGATCAGTTAGCTGTTTTACAACTACCCTTTCAAGAATTTTTGAGAGAAAAGGAAGGTTGGAGATTGGCCTATAATTAGCTAAGATAGCTGGGTCAAGTGATGGCTTTTTAAGTAATGGTTTAATTACTGCCACCTTAAAAGCCTGTGGTACATAGCCAACTAACAAAGATAGATTGATCATATTTAAGATCGAAGCATTAAATAATGGTAGGGCTTCCTTGAGCAGCCTGGTAGGAATGGGGTCTAATAAACATGTTGATGGTTTGGATGAAGTAACTAATGAAAATAACTCAGACAGAACAATCGGAGAGAATGAGTCTAACCAAATACCGGCATCACTGAAAGCAGCCAAAGATAACGATACGTCTTTGGGATGGTTATGAGTAATTTTTTCTCTAATAGTTAAAATTTTGTTAGCAAAGAAAGTCATGAAGTCATTACTAGTTAAAGTTAATGGAATACTCAGCTCAATAGAGCTCTGACTCTTTGTCAGCCTGGCTACAGTGCTGAAAAGAAACCTGGGGTTGTTCTTATTTTCTTCAATTAGTGATGAGTAGAAAGATGTCCTAGCTTTACGGAGGGCTTTTTTTATAGAGCAACAGACTCTTTTTCCAGGCTAAGTGAAGATCTTCTAAATTAGTGAGACGCCATTTCCTCTCCAACTTACGGGTTATCTGCTTTAAGCTACGAGTTTGTGAGTTATACCACGGAGTCAGGCACTTCTGATTTAAAGCTCTCTTTTTCAGAGGAGCTACAGCATCCAAAGTTGTCTTCAATGAGGATGTAAAACTATTGACGAGATACTCTATCTCACTTACAGAGTTTAGGTAGCTACTCTGCACTGTGTTGGTATATGGCATTAGAGAACATAAAGAAGGAATCATATCCTTAAACCCAGTTACAGCACTTTCTGAAAGACTTCTAGTGTAATGAAACTTATTCCCCACTGCTGGGTAGTCCATCAGAGTAAATGTAAATGTTATTAAGAAATGATCAGACAGCAGGGAGTTTTCAGGGAATACTGTTAAGTCTTCTATTTCCATACCATAAGTCAGAACAAGATCTAAGATATGATTAAAGTGGTGGGTGGACTCATTTACTTTTTGAGCAAAGCCAGTAGAGTCTAATAATAGATTAAATGCAGTGTTGAGGCTGTCATTCTCAGCATCTGTGTGGATGTTAAAATCGCCCACTATAATTATCTGAGCTAAGCACTAAGTCAGACAAAAGGTCTGAAAATTCACAGAGAAACTCACAGTAACGACCAGGTGGACGATAGATAATAACAAATAAAACTGGTTTTTGGGACTTCCAATTTGGATGGACAAGACTAAGAGTCAAGCTTTCAAATGAATTAAAGCTCTGTCTGGGTTTTTGATTAATTAATAAGCTGGAATGGAAGATTGCTGCTAATCCTCCGCCCCGGCCCGTGCTATGAGCGTTCTGACAGTTAGTGTGACTCGGGGGTGTTGACTCATTTAAACTAACATATTCATCCTGCTGTAACCAGGTTTCTGTAAGGCAGAATAAATCAATATGTTGATCAATTATTATATCATTTACCAACAGGGACTTAGAAGAGAGAGACCTAATGTTTAATAGACCACATTTAACTGTTTTAGTCTGTGGTGCAGTTGAAGGTGCTATATTATTTTTTCTTTTTGAATTTTTATGCTTAAATAGATTTTTGCTGGTTATTGGTGGTCTGGGAGCAGACACCGTCTCTACGGGGATGGGGTAGTGAGGGGATGGCAGGGGGAGAGAAGCTGCAGAGAGGAGTGTAAGACTACAACTCTGCTTCCTGGTCCCAACCCTGGATAGTCACGGTTTGGAGGATTTAAGAAAATTGGCCAGATTTCTAGAAATGAGAGCTGCTCCATCCAAAGTGGGATGGGTGCCGTCTCTCCTAACAAGACCAGGTTTTCCCCAGAAGCTTTGCCAATTATCTATGAAGCCCACCTCATTTTTTGGACACCACTCAGACAGCCAGCAATTCAGGGAGAACATGCGGCTAAACATGTTACTCCCGGTCCGGTTGGGGAGGGGCCCAGAGAAAACTACAGAGTCCGACATTGTTTTTGCAAAGTTACACACCGATTTAATGTTAATTTTAGTGACCTCCGATTGGCGTAACCGGGTGTCATTACTGCCGACGTGAATTACAATCTTACCAAATTTACGCTTAGCCTTAGCCAGCAGTTTCAAATTTCCTTCAATGTCGCCTGCTCTGGCCCCCGGAAGACAATTGACTATGGTTGCTGGTGTCGCTAACTTCACATTTCTCAAAACAGAGTCGCCAATAACCAGAGTTTGATCCTCGGCGGGTGTGTCGCCGAGTGGGGAAAAACGGTTAGAAATGTGAACGGGTTGGCGGTGTACACGGGGCTTCTGTTTAGAACTACGCTTCCTCCTCATAGTCACCCAGTCGGCCTGCTTTCCCGGCTGCTCGGGATCTGCCAGGGGGGAACTAACGGCGGCTAAGCTACCTTGGTCCGCACCGACTACAGGGGCCTGGCTAGCTGTAGAATTTTCCACGGTGCGGAGCTGAATCTCCAATTCGCCCAGCCTGGCCTTCAAAGCTACGAATAAGCTACACTTATTACAAGTACCATTACTGCTAAAGGAGGCCGAGGAATAACTAAACATTTCACACCCAGAGCAGAAAAGTGCGGGAGAGACAGGAGAAGCCGCCATGCTAAATCGGCTAAGAGCTAGTAGCTGCGCTAAGCTAGCGGATTCCTAAAAACACGCAAAGTGAATAATGTGTAAATAATTTAGAGGTGATTCAGCAGAAGGAGTGCTTTAGTTAAGGCACGTAAAGATTACACTGGGAAACAAATCGTAATCTAGATAACTAGATCAATCTAACTGCGCAGATTAAACAGATAACAGATACAGCAAAACACCGCTGTGCTCCGGAACAGGAAGTGATACAATACCGCATTGAGAGCCAACCACCAGTAGAGGCAAGCAAGAGCAAGTTCAAACAAGTGTTTGACCATCCCAACAGAGGCGAGACCACTTCGAGCGTGCTGCTGTCAATGAGACAGGGGCGCCGCAGCGCAGCCGAGTATGCAGTCGACTTCCAGCGAGGTCCGGCTGGAATAACATTGCGCTCCGCGCCGCCTTCGTAAATGGACTGTCTCCGGTCCTGAAGGAGCACCTGCTGGCTAAGGAGGAACCGCGGGATTTTGACGGGCTTGTCGATTTGGTTGTACGCTTAGACAACCGTTTAAATGAGCATCGTCGGGAGCAGGCCGGGGGGCATGATCGGGCACGGGCCGTCCCTCCCCCTTCCGGTTCCGAAAAGGTGACGTCGTCCCCACGCTTCACTGCCAGAGAGCTCCGTGTGGCTACAGCTCCCCCTGCTGAGGAGGCTATGGACACGAGCAGGGCCAAAGTTAAAACAAACATCAGACAAAGGAGGCTGGCCCGCGGGGAGTGTTTTGTCTGCGGCTCTTGTGAGCACCAGCAGAAGGACTGCCCCAAACGGTCAAACTACAACGCCCGTCCTTAGAAACTGGGCTAAGGGTGGGCCATAACACGCACGCGGGGAAACCCCGCAAATCTGCACGAATCCCAGTAACGATCCTTTGTGGGGATTTAACCCTTCACGCCCCAGCACTGGTAGACACGGGGTCGGAAGGGAATCTGCTGGATAGCAGATGGGCAAAGGAAGTAGGGCTCCCCCTGGTGGCTCTGTTGGCACCATTGCAGTTGCGAGCACTAGATGGCACCCTGCTTCCATTAATCACACATCAGACACAGCCAGTGACCTTGGTTGTGTCTGGAAATCACAGGGAGGAGATCGTTTTCCATGTAACACCTTCTACCTCCCGAGTGATTTGGGGATTTCCATGGATGGTGAAGCACAATCCCCGGATAGATTGGCCGTCCGGGGTTGTGACGCAGTGGAGCGAAACCTGCCACCGGGAGTGTTTAGGATCCTCGGTTCCTCCCGGCACGACGGCTAATTAGGAGGTTAAAGTCCCCCCCAATCTATCGGCGGTGCCAAAGGAGTACCACGATCTTGCTGACGTTTTCAGCAAAGATCTGGCGCTCACTCTTAACCCGCACCGACCGTACGATTGTGCCATCGATTTGGTTCCGGGTGCTGAGTACCCGTCCAGTAGGTTGTACAACCTCTCACGTCTGGAACGCGAATCAATGGAGACCTACATCCGGGACTCTTTAGCTGCCGGGCTGATCCGGAACTCCACCTCCCCGATGGGTGCTGGTTTCTTTTTTTGTGGGCAAAAAGGACGGCGGACTCCGTCCATGCATTGATTACAGAGGGCTGAACGAGATCACGGTTCGCAACCGATACCCGTTACCTCTGTTGGATTCAGTGTTCACGCCCCTGCATGGAGCCCAAATTTTCACTAAATTGGATCTTAGAAACGCGTACCACCTGGTTCGGATCCGGAAGGAAGACGAATGGAAGACGGCATTTAACACCCCGTTAGGTCACTTTGAGTACCTGGTCATGCCGTTCGGCCTCACTAACGCCCCCGCGACGTTCCAAGCTTTGGTAAATGACGTCTTGCGGGACTTCCTGCATCGGTTCGTCTTCGTATATCTGGACGATATACTCATCTTTTCCCCGGACCCTGAGACCCATGTCCAGCATGTACGTCAGGTCCTACAGCGGTTGTTGGAGAACCGGCTGTTTGTGAAGGGCGAGAAGTGCGAGTTCCACCACACTTCTTTCTCCTTCCTGGGGTTCATCATCTCCTCCAACTCCGTCGCCCCTGATCCGGCCAAGGTTGCGGCGGTGAGAGATTGGCCCCAACCAACAAGCCGCAGGAAATTGCAGCAGTTCCTCGGCTTTGCAAATTTCTACAGGAGGTTCATTAAAGGCTACAGTCAGGTAGTTAGCCCCCTGACTGCCCTGACCTCCACCAAGGTCCCCTTCACCTGGTCGGATCGGTGCGAAGCCGCGTTCCAGGAGTTGAAACGCCAGTTCTCGACTGCACCAGTTCTGGTGCAGCCTGATCCTGATCGCCAGTACATAGTGGAAGTGGACGCCTCTGACTCAGGGATAGGAGCCGTGCTGTCCCAGAGCGTGGAGGCTGATAAGGTTCTCCATCCTTGTGCCTATTTTTCCCGCAGGTTGACCCCAGCTGAACGAAACTATGACGTTGGCAATCGGGAGCTCCTCGCGGTGAAGGAGGCTCTTGAAGAGTGGAGACACCTGCTGGAGGGGGCGTCGTTGCCTTTCACGGTTTTCACGGACCATCGGAACCTGGAGTACATCCGGACCGCCAAGCGGCTGAACCCCAGGCAAGCCCGCTGGTCTCTGTTCTTCGGGCGCTTTGACTTCCGGATCACGTATCGCCCCGGGACCAAAAACCAAAAATCGGATGCATTGTCCCGGGTGCACGAAGAAGAAGCCAAAGCGGGGCTGTCGAACCCCACCGAGACCATCATCCCCGAGTCCACTGTCGTGGCCTCCCTCACCTGGGACGTGGAGAAGACCGTCCAGGAGGCCCTGGCAAGGAGCCCGGACCCGGGGACCGGCCCCAAGAACAGAATGTACGTCCCACCAGAGGCAAGAGCTGCCGTGTTGGACTTCTGTCACGGGTCCAAGCTCTCCTGTCATCCCGGAGTGCGTAGGGCCATGGCAGTGGTCCAGCAGCGCTTCTGGTGGGCGTCCCTGGAAACCGACGTCTGGGACTACGTCCAGGCCTGTACCATCTGCGCCAGGGGCAAGGCAGACCATCGGAGGACCTCGGGACTCCTCCAACCCCTGCCGGTACCTCACCGCCCCTGGTCTCACATCGGCCTGGACTTCATCACGAGCCTCCCGCCGTCCCAGGGCAACACCATTATTCTCACGATAGTGGACCGGTTCTCCAAGGCGGCCCACTTCGTGGCCCTCCCGAAGCTCCCGACGGCCCAGGAGACGGCAGACCTCCTGGTCCACCACGTCATGCGGCTGCATGGGATACCATCGGACATTGTATCAGATTGTGGTCCCCAGTTCTCTTCGCAGGTGTGGAAGAGTTTCTGTAACGAGCTGGGGGCCACCGTGAGTCTCTCGTCCGGGTATCACCCCCAGACAAACGGCCAGGCAGAGTGGGCTAACCAGGAGTTGGAACAGGCCCTTCGCTGCGTCACCTCCGCGCACCCGGCGGCCTGGAGTCACCATCTGGCCTGGATCGAGTATGCCCATAACAGCCAAGTCTCGTCTGCTACCGGCCTCTCCCCATTTGAGGCATGTTTGGGGTACCAGCCCCCATTGTTCCCGCTGGTGGAGGGAGAGGTTGGTGTGCCCTCGGTCCAGGCCCACCTCAGGAGGTGCCGCCGGGTGTGGCGGACCGCCCGCTCTGCCATGTTAAAGGCCCGGACGAGGGCCAAGACCCATGCGGACCGCCGGCGTTCCCCGGCCCCCACATACCAGCCCGGGCAGGAGGTGTGGCTCTCGACCAAGGACATCCCTTTCCGTGTTGACTCCCCAAAACTGAAGGACAGATACATCGGACCCTTTCGTATCCTCAAGATCATCAACCCGGCCGCAGTGAAGCTCCAACTCCCAGCTTCACTGCGGATTCACCCTGTGTTTCATGTGTCCCGTCTTAAACCACACCACACCTCGCCCCTCTGTGCTCCAGAACCTACGCCGCCTCCTGCCCGGCTCATTGACGGGGAGCCTGCCTGGACAGTCCGCAGGCTCCTGGACGTCCGTCGTAAGGGCTGGGGGTTCCAATATCTGGTGGACTGGGAGGGGTATGGACCTGAAGAACGCTCCTGGGTGAAGAGGAGCTTCATCCTGGACCCGGCCCTCCTGGCCGATTTTTACAAGAGACATCCGGACAAGCCTGGTCGGACGCCAGGAGGCGCCCGTTGAGGGGGGGGGTCCTGTTATGTGGGCCGCTGAAGAGGAGGTACTGCTGGCCCACCACCACCAGAGGGCACCCTGCTTGGAGTGCGGGCTCCAAGCACGAGAGGGCGCCAGACCCAGAAGAAGTGACAGCTGTCATTCATCCTCTGCACCAGCTGTCACTCGTTCATCATCATCACCATAAAGGCCGGACTGCAACTCCACCTCCTCGCCGAGAAATCGACTGCCGAAGAGGTAATTTTCTCTGCTGACTTATACGTTGAGTAATAACTTTAACTTCTGTTGCAGCCGTTTTCCTGGTGCTTTCCTTATCTGTGGGATTGGCGTTTGGTGTGACAGCGACGGCTTCGCCTCACACCCCAAACCAGATAAGTGGTTAATCAGGAGCTGCACGAGTGTGTGATTGGAGGTGGAGGTGCTCCCTCCTAACTGTGTGCAGACTGTGGATTACTGAGTGTGCGGACTCACACTCATTCATCTTGTCTTTGCTTTCTGCCAGCAGTACCAGGGTCGACAGCCGAAGACAGAGGCCACCTGGGGACTTGGGACTTGGCGGCTCCGGTGTTCTTCAGACCGTTGGTGGTGGAAGCCGTGTGGGACGCGGCTTCTCTCTCATCGGGGGTCTTCTATCTTCGAGCCTGCCCACACGTCACCTGGTGTTAATTGACTTTGCAAATTTTGTATATTTAGTTGTATATTGTCACAACATTAAATTGTTGCTTTTTGGCTTATTCATTGTCCGTGCATTTGCGCCCCCTGTTGTGGGTCCGTGCTACGACACCTTCCCAACACATAACTTAATTTCTATACTTATTTGTTTTGGTTAATTTACGCATGTGGATTGCTTGAGTTGTTACCACCATCCTTGACCCTTACCTGGAGTAAGCGGGTATTGAAGATAGATGGGTGGATGGAGTGATGGTTCTAACCCAGGTCCTTACATCCCAACCAACCTACACATTTTCCATCTCTCCCTGCCCTGCTGTAAGCTATCTCATTCAGGTGTGCAGCAAATCAAGTACCAACACACACCTGAAAGACTGACGCTTTGAGTGACTGTGGCTTTATATTTGTCAAGTGGCACCAATATTCTCACTTCACTTTGAAATACAAGGATAAAAAAGCCTGTGTTTCCATTGTATAGACAAGAACATGAATATAATGCTGAATTGATGTGAAAATGATTGTAGAATTGAAAATGAATATAGAAATGAATATAACCTTGAAGACAGTATGATATGCTTTGTCTCAGAAAAAAGTTTCACATTTTTCTCATATTGTTCTTTTTATCTTACGCTTGTGAGGCTCTCAGACAATCAGTCAGGAATGTCAGCTATCTTGTTATGTCTGATACACAGGGCGTAGTGAGCCCAAAGACAACGATCATCTATTTTCACAAGTCCTTCGATGTCACATTGACACCGAATGGACCACCAACACTTAAAACAGTGGTCAACTTTATCTTTATGACCCTCCCAAATTACACAGCACAAAAGATGAAACGTGGCGGCAGCAACTCGCCTGGGTCACACCACGGACTCCTATGGCTTAGGGGGTTAGTGTGTTGCTCTCTTTGCCTCACCCCTCACTGTGCGCCCTCCACCCCTGGGCCTCTGGACAATGGGCCATTCTGGCAGCTTTGCAAGGACCAACATAGCCATTTAACCCCTGGCCTGACCTTGTGTCACACTTTGGTTTAGTGGAGGTGAGAAGGCTGCCACACGCCAGACCACTGTTGACTGTCAGCCAGGGAAACAAGGATTCATCAGGGGTCTGGTTTCACATCATTCTCTGCAGGGTATCAGCTGTGGGATCAGTTCTGTGTTTGGTGCGAACATGTAGGTGTCATACATTTGCAACATTTACAACTGCTGTTGTAAGAATCATACCTCTAATGATTCATATGTTGATAGTTGTGATTCATTTAATAAAAAAGCCAGAAAAAAACCCATCACACGCTCTTTGAAATGTCTCCAAATTATTTTAATAATTTTAAATTGGACGTTATAAAACTATTTACAGCACCTCTAATTTAATCAATTTATTGTTCCATCAATTCTCTGAACTTGCTCATTCTAGTTAAGGCTCAGGGCTGTTGGAGGGAAGTTGAGGACTATCTTGCTGTGAGGCAGCAGTGCTGACCGCTAATCCACCATGCTGGCACCAAGCAGTTGAAGCTGCGCTATTTGTACTTTAACCAAACTAAGTCCAGTTAGACATTTTACTGTTGGTTTAGAACATTTTCAACCAGTTGTTGTCTGAGTCAGTTTACAACAAATGAAATGATACAGTGTTACAAATACAGTGAGTCTACACAAGACTGTCTTTATTTTAAAATGACTGCTTAACCACTTTTAAACTGGATATAAAGTGGTTAAGCAGTCATTTTAAAATAATTGAAAATAAAAAGGGAAAGGGGGCTATTCACATATTTAAGAAGCTGTAACCAGTGTTGGGGTAGTTTCTCAAAAAATTAATGTATTCCACTTTGCTCACTAGTAAAAAAAAAAAAAAAAAATCTAAATCCTGCCATATAAATGAAAATAACTTGTTACATTCCTTGTTCTGTTTGTGTTAGGCCCCATAAAAAAACAAACAAACAAACAAACAAAAAAAAAACAAAAAACCCAAAACATGTTTTTCATCCTTGACATCAGGAAAAAGTGGTGAGGGAGGGTGGATTTCTTTTTAACCGAGGCCAACATACGGCCATTGGGTATTGTGAAGACCTGGCATCTGTTCGTCTCTCTGTCTGTCTGTTCATCTGTCCGTCTGTCTGTGTACAGCATAAGTCCGGTTCTATTACTGGCACAGTCTTCAAATTCACAGGGAACATTCTTAGGACACAGACCTTGGACAAGTCCGAAGATGGCTAAGCTTGACCTATTTTAAGAGGTCACGCGGGTGACAGCCAATTAGAGTTGAGCTGCACTGTGACGTCAGTTGCTGGTTTCTTCAAATCCGCTTTGTTTTGTGTGTTTATATGCATGTTTCTCATATATTGTGTAAATTTTAGCAAGAAGTAAGCACTTCTAAAATGGAAAATGCTATTTTTGCAACCTATTAACACCTCTGAACTTATTTATAAGACATTTTATGGAGGTTACCATGGTGACGTCAATTCCTAGTTTAGTGACTTGCCGACTGCTTTGTTTCTGGTATATTATGTAAAAGCAAGCGAGAAATAAACACTTCTAAAACTGAAAATGCTGTTCTTGCAACCTAATAACACCTCTGGTGTCATTTATAAGACATTCTAATCCAGTTACATTTGTTATGCAAATCTGATTGGTTAATTGTGTGTGATTTCAGACCATAGAATATCGCGTGACATTGATGTATTCCGTGTACTCTGTGCGCTGACCGCACGCATTGCTATGCAGATGTCAATAATGGCGCTGCCAGCTGAGAACGACAGTAATTGGCGAAGTGATGACGATGCTGAAATGGATTAATTTAAGCTACCATATGACAGTATTGATGTGGATTCTGCTCACTGAATTTCCAGTTTGGCATGAAGACGCTGTTGCTATGGTAAGCTTTGATGAGCCGACTACACCCTTTGTCTGCGTAATAATTTTATCGAACTATATTATTATGCGGATTAAGATGTAGCCTTCAGTGGTGAACTGTTCTTTCAATGAAAACACGGATCTGTGCAAATGTTGGAATTGGATTACAATGGGAATAACCCCTTGTGTCTGATGATTTGTGGACATTAATGCTGGATTACGGTTGTAAATATCCGTCTTACCAGTAAAACTCCTTTTTACTGGCTTCGCTAACGCATCACCGGTAAAACTCAATTTAAGACCGTAAAATCTAGCATTAACGTCCACAAATCACAACAGGGTTATTCCCTAATTTTGTGGTCGTTAGCTTGGATGCTAACATTCACTAACTCAAAGCTTTCTATGGAGTTAAATTTGTCTTATTAATATTAATAGGATGATCTACAACTATTCCTTGATTTGCACAACATGAACAAATGATGATTTGATGTGAACATGTACAAACTGTACATAAGACAATAGGATCATAATAATTAAACAATTGCAAATTATAAATAACACCTCGGCTGCTCATACAGCCAAGGGTATTTTCACATTGCATTATATATGTTTTTATACCTGAAAAACAATACATACAGCACCTGCATTTTTAAAATAAATTTTGTTTCCATGTTGAATACAGTCTGTGTACTGCACGCAAGTAGCATGATAAACATGCATAGTGTGTGTGAGAGAGAGGGAGCAAGTGACTGTGTGGTTGTCAATGACAACAAGCCGCAAGCTCTGGTGTCGCCGACTGAACGGTCCCCCCTAAAAATTGTTTCGCCCTGCCTTCACTGCACATGTAGCAGAGATTCACGCCAGTCATCATCTGTCTCAGCAACATATATCTGAAGTTTTTGTACAACAATCATTTTCACATCAATTCAGCATTATTTAATCATAAAAGACAGGGAACCAATCAGAGCGCCACAGCAGCACATTGACGTGTTGCTGCTGCACCTATGTCATTTCAGAGTGTCAGTATTGACTCACCGATTATCACCTTGTTTCTGCTTAAAACTGACTTTAGAATGATTTAAGAGATTTTACTTTGTCATCTGATGGTTAATAATCACATTATTCCCTTTTATCGCTTTTGGTGTAGAGAGTCAGACTCAGAGAGTCGGACTCAGATGTGCTGCTGTGGTCCGAAGACACATGTGCAGTAAAGGCAGGGTGGACCAGTTTTTAGGGTGGCATTCGGTCGGTGACACTAGGCCCGGAAAACTTTGGCATACTTTCCACCTAGCGGATGTGCCAGTTCTTGCACCAGCTGTACATATGTCAGTGAAATTTGCAAAAAAAAAGGGAAAGATACGGGCCAATTTTGGCATGTGGGCGAGGATAATAAACTGTTTTATTATGGGGCCTTACTTAGAAACAGCCTATAGCCAAACCTCACACTGATGTGCTCTGCACATATATAACAAATTTCTACTGCTATAAGGAAGTTTCACTCTGTCTCTCAATTCAGTTCATTTCATTCTTTATTGGCATAAATGTACAGAATGCAGTATTGCCAAAGCATCAAGTTCTGTTATGACACATAAAAAGAAAATGTTACAATTCCTAAAATATTGTACATAGGGGCCTGTTTGGTGGGCAAAGGGTAAATGCAGCTTGCTTCTAGAGCTGAAGGGTTCCAGTTCAAGGCCAAGTAATAAAAAAAAAGTAATACTTCTGATCTGGTGTTGTTGTTTAATCCGAGCAAAAAAGTATCCAAAGGCATTGACATCTACCCCAGTTATTGCTCTTAAAAAGACTTATGAGAGGGGGAGAATCTTGTCTGTGCCGTGTGTCTGACTATAAACAGTTTCCAGTTTATGAAGGGGATGTAATCACACAAAGGAGCATTGAAATCTAGTGTTTAGAAATGAGAAAACAGGAGCATCACTGATTTCTTATCTATCCTTGGCTACGTGTAACCCTGTTTTTGCATGTTGTGATTCTCCTTATAGAATATAACACAGAGATAAAAATCAATAACTGTGAATGAAAGAAATGACTGAAAGTCCATTTAAAATATTCACAGTAATTTCAGATTGTACACACAGAATTAAGCACACACAGGCTCAATATCAATCAAAATCTGCATCGTAGTTATTATTTTACTGCCATAATCTTTGCATGCTGCATACTACTCTTCCTGTTATACATTCTCATGGTGACCGTGGAGTGAACCAGCAGGTACCAGGAGGAGGGGTCACTGGGGTCACAAACCTTTTGGACTTTCTGACTCCTCTCTCCCTCATCCCACTGAGAATGAAAAGCTTGGTCTTTGTACAGAGAAAGTGGCACTACCTAAGGCTACTAGCCTTCCAGTCTGGCTGGATATTGAAGTGTCTCTAGGCCCCTCAGGGGTGAGGACAGACAGGGTGAGAGGGGAGCATAGCTAACCATTGCTACCAGATTCATTAAGTTCCCATTGAGGTGGCTTTGTAGCCAGTTTGCCCCCTCAATGAAAGAGACATTATATGTGTATTAGGGTACTACATAGGGCATTCTGACAACTCAAACAGGCATCCATAGTCAGAAGGTTGAGCTAAATACATCAAACACTCTTTTAGCACGGAATGTTCCATAATTCCAAAAACTGCGCCATATTTTGTCATCATTTTTATATATAGACTGTTGGTACAATTAAAGTCATATCCATTGTGTATATGAAGAATTTAACTTAGAAACACAACCAATCCATTTTTACAAACCAGGAAGACACTGACATGGAGACGGGTTTAAGTGTATTTGCAATATTATAATATTTGTATAATAGTGCCGTTTTGTCTGCAAAGAATCAGTGTTTTCAGAGCCTGAAGCCGCTACTTTTTGAAGACTGGTCCCAGAGTGGATAAATCTGAAAACACTGGATTCACGTCTTACAGCTTTTCTGAAATGATATCATAACCTCACCTCTGTAAGCGCAGCCGCTCACAATGGATGACATGTTGTTGTTGTTAACAGGGTAATTTAACATACTTTTTTGACTTCATCCTAAATGGGCAACCTAAATGGGATTTATTTTCATTGCTTGCAAAAAGAATGACAAAGAATGTCTGTGGTGAATGCTTAGACTATTGCAACTAATGAAATAATTGCAGAAAAGACTTTTTGCTTTTAAAATAAGTTATTTTTTTCCCTAAATTTAATAATTTTGGAATCTTGCAGCAGGATTAACATTATTGTGTGTTGATAGTAGTGTTTCTTGCAATAACACAGCTTTAATCTTGCCACCCCTGTCTGAAATTACATATGGAGTAATTCAATGTAACACTGTTATCTGCATGAAATTTATTTATTTTTTTCTGTTATGAAGTATTTATGATTGACTGGTTTCAATCAAGAGCAGTGGGTTGCCAATGAGCTTGAAAAATTCCTTGCCAAGGAAGACAACCAGGTCACTGGGCTACACAACTTTAAGTAAAGGTGGGAGTAAATCACTGTCAAGTCATTCTCAAGTCATGAATCAACAAGTCCCACGTCATGTCTCAAGTCAGCCTGTAAACAATTGGTGGTCATTATGACTGGGGGAGGTGATGGTCTAGTGGTTAAAGCATTGGGCTTGAGACCAGAGTACAGTGTTGAATGGTGTTCAGATGTGTTTCTCTTTACTTTACATCCGTTGTGACTGGTCAGCCTGATTCACATGCTGGCAGCATGCTTTGCTCAGTGATTGATGAGCTCTTGTGCAGCCTGCTTGCCCAAACAAATTAACCAGTTAAATCGCTAAGACAGACATGGGTTTTGTGATTATTTTAACACATATATGTGTCAAGATAACAAGATGAATATATAAACATCCTGAATCACCAATTTAATTTTGAATTAACACAAGATAACTACATAATGACACATTGACTCACCAATTTAATGTGCAAATAACAAAAAGAAAGCATATATCAAACCACTATTTTAATTTAAAGGAACTTAACCTTAAATTCGTTATAACTGATTTACAGATTGTTCATTATTCATGAGTACCCAATAAGTACCAATAGTATCTAATTCAATATAAATAGTTTGAAAAGTCAGGTGAACAATGGGCAGAATGCAAAGTCAGTGTGTACTGATGCCGAATGAGAGATTCATGGTATTAATACTGCATAAATAATGAGTTACTCAGATTTAATTAATTGATTTTTCTACACCTGCTAGTTCGAGTTAAGGGTCTGGGCGAGCTGGAGCCTATCCCAGCATTCCTTGGGTGAGAGGTGGGCTACACTCAGTACCAAACAAACACATTCACAGCTACGGTCTGTTTGAAGTTTATAATGAATGAATGAATGAAAACTGTTTATTTCGAACATTTGATACAACAACAATTACAAGATAGATCAGTAAAGACAACAACAAAAAAGTTCCTACTGTGTACCCAACATGTCCGAAAAGGGGTAGGGTGAAGCATCAGCTTATTTATCCCTACCCCTTCTTCCCCACAACCAGTAATACCCTTTGCCACATATACACATAGATTCCTACACACCTAAACCGATATCAATATATATATATATACATATATATACACATACACATACATATATACATACACACATCAACATACATACACATATACATACACATATATATACACAAACATAAATATACACCTACACATACCTACTTACATACAAAATACTATATATTTACAAGCCGAAGCAAAAAACAAAAACACTCTAACCCTCATTACCCTTCCTCCTCCCTATACCCAGAAAAAAACATATTTTTGTACCGCTGTTTGAACTGGTTCATGCTTGGACATTGCTTGAGCCCCACTCCCAATCTGTTCCACATCCTCACCCCACAGACAGAAATACAGAAACCTTTTAATGTTGTTCGTGCCCACTGATGCTTTAAATTAAATTTCCCCCTCAGACTGTAATCCCCTGATCTGTTAAAAAACATATTTTTAATATTTGCTGGAAGTAAATTGTTTATTGCTTTATACACAATCTGTACTGTTTGAAAATGAACCAAGTCTGTGAATTTTAAGAATTTGGATTGTAAAAATAGTGGATTTGTATGATCTCTATAGCCAGTATTATGAATAATTCTTATAGCTCTTTTCTGCATTACTGATAGTGATTGTGTTGTACCTTTATAAGTATTACCCCATACCTCTGCACAGTACTGTAAATATGGTAAAACCAGTGAGCAGTAAAGAATGCGGAGTGAGTTGTGGTCCAGAATATGTTTCGCTTTGTTTAGAACTGAAATGCTTCTTGACAGTTTACTTTGTATATGTTTTATATGAGTCTTCCAGTTTATCTTATCATCTATTATCACCCCCAGAAACTTATTTTCATGTACCCTTTCAATATCTACCCCCTCGACTTGTAACTGAACCTGTATGTCTGTATTACAATAGCCAAATAACATGTATTTTGTTTTACTTAAGTTTAATGATAATTTGTTTCTGTCAAACCATATTTTCAATTTTCCCATTTCTATACTGATCCTCCTCAGTAACTCCTGCAAATCCCCCCCTGAACAAAAAATGCTTGTGTCATCTGCAAATAATACTAATTTTAATATTTTGGAAACATTGACAATATCATTTATATAAATTAGAAACAGTTTTGGACCCAATACTGACCCCTGTGGGACGCCACAAGCATTGTCCAAGCATGATGATGTATATTCCCCCAACTTCACAAACTGTTTTCTGTTACTTAAGTAGCTTCTCACCCAGTGCAACACCAACCCCCTAATCCCATACTGTTCAAGTTTATTGATTAATATGTCATGATTAATTGTATCAAAAGCCTTTTTAAGGTCTATAAATATTCCAACTGAATGTAATTTGTGGTCTATGGCGTTTGTAATCTCCTCAACTGATTCTATTAATGCAAGTGATGTTGAACTATGTGCTCTGAATCCATATTGACTATCAGTAAGTAATTTATGTTTATTTATGAATTTGTCTAATCTATTATTGAATAACTTTTCTAATAATTTGGAAAATTGTGGAAGCAAAGAAACAGGTCTATAATTTGTGAAGTGGTGTCTATCCCCAGTCTTATACAGCGGCACAACCTTAGCTATTTTCATTTGATTGGGAAATTTACCGGTTTGAAATGATAAGTTACAGATGTATGTTAATGGTTCTACAATCCATTCAATGACCTGTTTTACCACCACCATATCAATTTCATTTAAATCGGTAGATGTTTTATATTTACAATTATTCACAATGTCTATAATTTCATTTCCATCCACTGCTGTGAGGAACATTGAACAGGGATTTCTTTCTATGAGATTATTATCCCAATCCTCAGGTTGGGAATCGGGAATTTTTTCTGCCAAGCTTGGTCCAATATTTACAAAAAAATTATTAAAACCGTTGACTACCTCATCCTTATTTTCCTTCTTGACATTATTATCAATGAAATACTGAGGGTAACTCTGTTTTTTATTACCATTTTTGATAATGCTATTTAATATATCCCATATTCCTTTAATATTGTTTTTGTTATTATATAATGTGTTACTATAATATTCCTTCCTACATACCCGTATAATATTAGTTAATCTATTTTTGTATTTCTTATATCTATTTTCTGCCTCTTTCGTCTTTAGTTTTATGAATTCTCTATACAGTGTATTTTTCTTATTACATGCATTTCGTAACCCTTTCGTCATCCATGGTCGAGCTTGGATTTTTTGTTTTCTGTAGTCTTGTTTAATTGGACAATTTTTTATCATATAATGATGTAAATATTTGTAAAAAAAGTTTCATATGCACTATCAACATCACTTTCACTGTATACCTTTTCCCAGTTTTGCTCCTGTAAATCCTTCTTTAGTGTGTTCATGTTTTCCTCTGTCCGCACTCGCCTGTATTTTATTTTCTCCTCTGGCTGATTCCGCCGATGATTTCTATTATAAACGATGAAAACTGGTAGATGATCACTAATGTCATTGATTAATAATCCACTCACAGTGTTATTCTCAATATCATTGCTGAATATATTATCAATTAAGGTGGCACTATGGGATGTAATTCTGCTTGGCCTGGTGATTTTTGGATATAAACTCATACTGTACATTATACTGATAAATTCATCTGTTATTTTATGCTTATTTGGATTGAGCAGATCAATATTTAAGTCACCACAAATGAACACAGTTTTTTGATTAGTTTTTGAGAACATTTTTCCCATACAGTCAGTGAATGTTTCAATACTAGATCCTGGTGCTCTATATAGTGCTCCTGGTGCTCTATAATCAACCAAACATGCATGTCTTTGGAAGTGGGAGAAAGCCAGAACACCCGGAGTGAACCCATACAAAGGCGGCTAGAATATGCATAATCCACACAGGAAGGATGCGATCCCAGGACCTTCTCACTAGCAGGTAACAGTGCTAACCACTAATCCACCATGCTCAAACTTGTAATGTATTATTCTGATATTTTGAGATGCATTTTGTTTTTGTGGAGCTGTAGACCATAATGATCAAAAATAAAGAAATAAAACATTTTAGTTTGCATGTGATGTCCAGAATATATCAAATTTGGGCTCTCTTTATATGAGATACTATAGTAAGTCCCTTTGGCTGCTCCCTTTTTTGCACTTGGGGTCGCTACAGCAAATTTTTTTTGGCCATTTTTCAGACAACATGAATGACAAAACAAACACTTTTTTCACTCATGGTTAGTCATTGTGTGAAGCCATTTATTGCCAAACAACTGTGTTTACTCTTTTTTAAATCATAATGACAACAGAAACTACAGTGGGGCCAAAAACTATTTAGTCAGCCCCTGATTGTGCAAGTTCTCCTACATAGAAAGATGAGAGAGGCCTGTAATTTTTATCATAGGTACACTTCAACTATGAGAGACAAAATGAGAAAATTAAAATCCAGAAATCACATTGTAGGATTTTTAAATAATTTATTTAGAAATTATGGTGGAAAATAAGTATTTGGTCACCCACAAACAAGCAAGATTTCTGGCTCTCACAGACCTGTAACTTCTTAAAGAAGCTTTTCTGTCCTCCACCTGTTACCTGTATTAATGGCATTTGTTTGAACTTGTTATCTGTATAAAAGACACCTGTCCACAGCCTCAAACAGTCAGACTCCAAATTTCAACCGTGGCCAAGACCAAAGAGCTGTCGAAGGACACCAGGAAGAAAATTGCAGATGTGCACCAGGCTGGGAAGAGTGAATCTACAATAGAAGTAGGTTGGTGTGAATAAATCAACTGTGGGAGCAACTGTAAGAAAATGGAAGACATACAAAACCATTGATAATCTTCCTTGATCTGGGGCTCCACGCAAGATCTCATCCCGTGGGATCAAAATGGTCATGAAAACAAAGAGCAAAAATCCCGGAAACAACACGGAGAAATCTGATTAATGGCCTGCAGATAGCTGGGACAAAAGTAACAAAGGCTACACACTATGCAGAGAGGGACTCAAATCCTGCAGTGCCAGGCATGTCCCCCTGCTTAAGCCAGTACATGTCCAGGCACGTCTGAAGTTTGCCAGAGAGCACATGGATGATCCAGAAGAGGATTGGGAGAATATCATGTGGTCAGATGAAACCAAAATAGAACTTTTTAGTAAAAACTCAACTAGTCATGTTTGGAGGAAGACAAATGCTGAGTTGCATCCCAAGAACACCATACCTACTGTGAAGCATGGGGGGTGGAAACATCATGCTTTGGGGCTGTTTTTTCTGCAAAGGGGACAGGACGACTAATCTGTGTTAAGGGAAGAATGAACGGGGCCATGTATCATGAGATTTTAAGCCAAAACCTCCTTCCATCAGTGAGACCATTGAAGATGCAACGTGGCTGGGTCTTCCAGCATGACAATGATCCCAAACACACTGCTCGGGCAACAAAGGCGTGTCTGTGTAAAAAGTATTTCAAGGTCCTGGAGAGGCCTAGCCAGTCTCCAGACCTCAACCCCATAGAAAATTTGTTGAGGGAGTTGAAAGTCCATGTTGCCCAGCAATAGCCCCAAAACATCACTGCTCCAGAGGAGCTCTGCATGGAGGAATGGGCCAAAATACCAGCTACAGTGTGTGCAAACCTGGTGAAGACTTACAGAAAACGTTTGACCTCTGTCACTGCCAACAAAGATTATGTTACAAAGTATTGAGTTGAACTTTTGTTATTTTCCACCTTAGTTTACAAATACATTCTTTAAAAATCCTACAATGTGATTTCCTGGATTTTTTTTTTTTTTCTCATTTTGTCTCTCACAGTTGAAGTGTACCTATGTACCTTATGTCTTACCTATGTCTGTAAGTGTACCTTACAGACCCCTCTCATCTTTCTAAGTAGGCGAACTTGCACAATCAGGGGCTGACTAAATACTTTTTGGCCCCACTGTACCCAAATGACCCTGATCAGAAGTTTACATATCCCGATTCAAAATACGGTGTATTGCCCCATATCATAATCAATTTTGTCTTCATGATTCTGGCTCTTCAGTGTCATTAGCTGTCACTCAGGTCAGTGCAGACACTGAAAAATGAGTGAGCACTCATGAATAAACCACTTTGTATTTGTGTTTGTGATTGTTCACAGAAATGTTTCATCTCCACTGGATGCAATAAAGCTGTCCTGCCAACACTTTGCTCAAGCTTTGCAGCTGGCTGAAGAACACAGATTTGCTCATGAATATGGGGACAAGACTATAATTAACAAACATGGTGCTGCAGATCAAACAACTCAGAGTGAACTCCTCAACAAGAATGGTGCATGTGCTGCAGTTTCATCTGAGCCCTTTGAGGTGATGTCTCAAAGAAACAGGAAGGTGCATGACTCTCCGATTCTATGTGTTGACAACCTGAGCAGGATGTTTGAGGAAAGAGGAGCAGCTCACAGGCAGCTCGACACTTTTGAGAACCACACATTGAAGTCAACCAACTCTGTTGCTTTTAGCTTTCACAACCTGGCAACAATGGAAAAAACAGCTTCAGCATCAGTGTCCAACTGTCAGGATGTGGACCTCAAAAAGTAATGCACCACTTTCTAACTGTATAGCTGGTAGTGTAGTGTACATAATTTCACACAAAACTACAATTATCAATTAGAATAAGCACAGGTCATGTAGCGGGGGATATAAGGCTAACATCGTGCGTTTTTGGTATGAAAACATGAAACTTGGCACAATTGTAGAGTGACCCCAGGTGAGCATTTCTGGATATGGAAACAAGTTGGCAGAGCCCCCTGGTGGTGTCTTTGGGAACTAATGTTTTGCCAACTAACCATATTCGTGAACACATTCTAATATTGGGATAACTTTTACATTACTTAATATAGAATCAGGAAAGTTGGCAAATTTTGAAAGGAGAACAGGGTAAATATAATAAAAGTATTAAAAATTTCATAAGAGCCCCCTGGTGACCAGATATGTTAAGCAGTGCTGGTGTCGGTCCATATTGTGATATGAAACAGTCTCGTCCATTGTGTATTATCTGAAAGTGTAAACTTTACAATATTGGATGAAAAGCAAATTGTAGAAAAGAGAATGAAGTAAAGGTGAACTAGCTTAAACCAAAACAAACTCTTTGGGAATATTTGCAAGTGATCTATGTTTGAAAACAGCTCCCTTCACACTGGCAGAGTGATGTGCATTTGAGCTTTGCTTTGCTGCATGTACACATACCACGGCATGATTTCTTACAATTGCAATGTATCAGCTCATAGCACATTTCATGGGCCTGTTGAAGGGTGGTCCATTTTGGCAACCATTGAGATGAGTTTGCATCCCATTCCCAGCCAAAGTCAGAAGGGCTCGGCAGTTTTGCGTTCAGCTGCAACGACTGACCCCACACATGTGCAGCTTGGAAGACTGCTCTCAAGGTATGCTGTTTGAGTGCAGCTTCTGTGGGAGGAATGCCTTCTATAGACTGATTTCTTTGAGAACATGTGCTGACGTGCTTCGTTGACACTGGAGGTGTCAGCAGTGCGGTCATACCACAGTGCAACAAATCTCTGAATAAGAGCCAGTAGATCATCTGTCAACTGAAGTTGTGGATTTGCAAGGGACAAGAAAGCATCTGTGACCTCTGGAAATGCAATCCAAGTTTCCCATGCACTCTTCTTGCCTCTTCCAGCAAAGAAAGCTGTTGCATCACAGCCAGTTAGTGCATGAAAAAATGACAGAGCCTTTGCTTTGGTTGATGGCAGGGCAGTGGCAATCTCATGTACAGCAATGTATCTTTGGGACTTTCCATTACCAAATGATATCCACAATTCAGAGGTGGCAAACTGGCCACAGCTAGTACAACAACATCAGTGTCTGCTGTTCTAATGAGGATACTCTGGTCACCCTTGTTGGAAGCATCCTTGGCATGCAACATGATGCGTGTGTCTGCTTCTTCCTGCGTACAGGGCTGAAGATTTGACGTGTCTGTCACAGCAGCATTGCAAGTCACATGTTCCTTCAAAGTGCAGACAACTTGTCTGTTTTGCATGTGAATGCCTGCAGCATGTTCAGCTAGAAGTACAAACAGCTCAGTTTTGTTGTCATTATTCTGGAGGAAACTGCCAGTTTCCTGGAATTTGGTTGGTGAGAGTTACTTTCCTGCGTACACCATTGCCTCTTTTCTCCCTGGTTGAGTTCTTCAGACTCTGTGGCTTGTAGACATCAAACACTACATCGACCCTTTCAGCATCCTTCAGGATGTTCTCACTGTGGGGCACGAAGACCTGTGTGACATAGTCTGAGAATGTCTTTGACTCTGTTGGGGTTAGAGTGTGCACCACCATTGCACCATCAAGCACGACTGCTGTAACCTTAGGGACTGTGTGGTCAGAGTTTGAAAGGCTTTCCAGAGGAACCAACAAGTCAGACTTCTTTCCTGATCTCATCTCCCCTGACTTTGATAGAGATGGTGGCCATTGTTGGTTCTCATATGTGAATAACTCTTCCATTTTTCCCTCTCGAGATTGAAACTACACAACAGTAACAGTAACCAGAATGGAGCCAATGTTTACAGAGGCAAGCTCTGTGACAATCACAGACCCATGTGGACTAGGCCATTTCTGAATTGGTACAATGTTTCTTGTATCTTGGGAGTCAATTTTTTTGTCTCCAAAGAAACACACACAATCACAAGCCCCTGTATGACAAGGCTATTTCATAATTCAATGCAGGAAAGTAGCATTCGTCATGATCATAAATTCTGGGTGATTCTTGAGCAAACACGTGGTCTCTCTCCTTCAATGTTCACAATGGCAGTAAGTGGCGTTCTAATCTAGGTCAGCTGAATTAGTTCAAGGATGGCCAGACTACAGGGTGCGATAATAGCTACGTAATTTTATATACAGGGTGGGACTAAATTTGACCATTGAGGTTTTCATCTTGTTTGAAAAATTAGAAAAATGCTATTACTGTATATTTTGAACTTCATGCCAATGAAGAAATACACTACACATGCAAAAATGTCTATGGCCTAATTGCATGATCATTATTTTATTTGCTGCCTTGGGGGGCTCTGCCAACTTCTTTCCATATCCAGAAATGCTCACCTGGGGTCACTCTACAAGTGTGCCAGGTTTCATGTTTTCATACCAAAAATGCACGAAATGATGTCCACACCAGCCTGACATCTCCCGCTAATGGCTTTGTGTTTCTCATGGAGATTATATGATAACCAGATTTAAAATTTTCAGACTTTGTCTAAGTAACTTATGCTGTGTTTACACATAACAATGACAAGTCATGAATGTGACAAAGTATACATTCTTGGCTGTTGATCACGAATGCAATGATTCGGGGCAGAGGCGTCAGGAGTCCTCAGGAACTGTTAAAACTTCTTACCATGCGTTACAATTAATGGCATGTATCGCTGGCAAATGATCACGAACCATTACGCATGGGCAATAATAATATTCCCGCTGTTGCGCACTGTTGCATGTAACAGTACATCATTACATTCTGTCATGAATCTCTCAGGAATGTTGAATCAGGCGAATTGTCTCTACATACACCCCACATTATTCCAACCTCAGCTTCTGAACCGTTCACATCACTCTAGATTGCTCCTTAACATCCAGATGAATCCACAGCAGAAGAAGAACTTTGTGATTGCATGTTTAGTTTGGCTCGATGCCATGGAGTTGCGCAGAAAGGAGGAGGAGGAGACGGAGAGAGCCAGATGTTTGGCTGCATGTGGCTCTCCTTTGGCTCAGACTTGTTCTCCTGAACATCAGGCACAATGACAGGTCAACATCCACCAGCAGCCAGCACTCCCTCCACTTAAGGACTTTCAATAAATATCTTGCATCTAGTGGTACCATAATAATAATAATAATAATAATAATAATAACCTTTATTTAACCAGATAAAATCCCATGAAGATTGAGACCTCTTGTAGGGCCCCTTCACACATAACTCGATTGAGGCAGAATGGTGCATGGAGGAGGAGTCAAATGGCACTCATGGAAAACCGGAGCCACACTCACATGCATGCAAGTGTGCTCCCCATTGCATGCGAGTGTGCTGTCTGCTCCCCCCCCGCCCCCCCACAACGCAGATGCCGTGTGAGTGTGTTGCTCCCCCCCCACACCACAAGCCTATAGTCGAGGTGCGGCTGAGGTTAAAGACGGTGGCTGCAGTGCAGTGTGATCACGGCCAGCAAAGTGTGCACAGCTGGATGGCTGTTATGTCCATGATGGCGCAGCTGAAAGCTGTGGAACATCATGGCATATCACAAACCCACACCACCACAACAGAGATCCTGTCACACCTTGACGATTTAGCCAGCGTATGCTGACCATATTAAAAACTTTGGCATACGTGGGTGTACACCTAATATGTTATGGGCAAATTTTTTATAAGTTAACACCATGTTGAAGCACGCTGATATACACTCAACAAAAATATAAACGCAACACTTTTGGTTTTGCTCCCATTTTGTATGAGATGAAGTCAAAGATCTAAAACTTTTTCCACATACACAATATCACCATTTCCCTCAAATATTGTTCACAAACCAGTCTAAATCTGTGATAGTGAGCACTTCTCCTTTGCTGAGATAATCCATCCCACCTCACAGGTGTGCCATATCAAGATGCTGATTAGACACCATGATTAGTGCACAGGTGTGCCTTAGACTGCCCACAATAAAAGGCCACTCTGAAAGGTGCAGTTTTGTTTTATTGGGGGGGGGATACCAGTCAGTATCTGGTGTGACCACCATTTGCCTCATGCAGTGCAACACATCTCCTTCGCATAGAGTTGATCAGGTTGTCAATTGTGGCCTGTGGAATGTTGGTCCACTCCTCTTCAATGGCTGTGCGAAGTTGCTGGATATTGGCAGGAACTGGTACACGCTGTCGTATACGCCGGTCCAGAGCATCCCAAACATGCTCAATGGGTGACATGTCCAGTGAGTATGCCGGCCATGCAAGAACTGGGACATTTTCAGCTTCCAAGAATGGTGTACAGATCCTTGCAACATGGGGCCGTGCATTATCCTGCTGCAACATGGGGCCGTGCATTATCCTGCTGCAACATGAGGTGATGTTCTTGGATGTATGGCACAACAATGGGCCTCAGGATCTTGTCACGGTATCTCTGTGCATTCAAAATGCCATCAATAAAATGCACCTGTGTTCTTTGTCCATAACAGACGCCTGTCCATACCATAACCCCACCGCCACCATGGGCCACTCGATCCACAACATTGACATCAGAAAACCGCTCACCCACACGACGCCACACACGCTGTCTGCCATCTGCCCTGAACAGTGTGAACCAGGATTCGGGATTCATCCGTGAAGAGAACACCTCTCCAACGTGCCAAACGCCAGCGAATGTGAGCATTTGCCCACTCAAGTCGGTTACGACGACGAACTGGAGTGAGGTCGAGACCCCGATGAGGACGACGAGCATGCAGATGAGCTTCCCTGAGACGGTTTCTGACAGTTTGTGCAGAAATTCTTTGGTTATGCAAACCGATTGTTTCAGCAGCTGTCCGAGTGGCTGGTCTCAGACGATCTTGGAGGTGAACATGCTGGATGTGGAGGTCCTGGGCTGGTGTGGTTACACGTGGTCTGCGGTTGTGAGGCTGGTTGGATGTATTGCCAAATTCTCTGAAACGCCTTTGGAGACGGCTTATAGTAGAGAAATGAACATTCAATACACGAGCAACAGCTCTGGTTGACATTCCTGCTGTCAGCATGTCAATTGCACGCTCCCTCAAATCTTGCAACATCTGTGGCATTGTGCTGTGTGATAAAACTGCACCTTTCAGAGTGGCCTTTTATTGTGGGCAGTCTAAGGCACACCTGTGCACTAATCATGGTGTCTCATCAGCATCTTGATATGGCACAACTGTGAGGTGGGATGGATTATCTCAGCAAAGGAGAAGTGCTCACTATCACAGATTTAGACTGGTTTGTGAACAATATTTGAGGGAAATGGTGATATTGTGTATGTGGAAAAAGTTTTAGATCTTTGAGTTCATCTCATACAAAATGGGAGCAAAACCAAAAGTGTTGCGTTTATATTTTTGTTGAGTGTACGTTCTGATATGCTGAGCACCTCGAAAAGTTGTGGGCATGCTGAAAATTTTCAACGCATGCCAGTGTAGTACTCATACATCCTGCACACATATGGAACATAAGTTGAAGGTAAGTTATGCTATTGTTGACATACGTACATTTCTTGTAATTTACTCATAAGATGAAGTACGTCTAACGCTGTCTTGGCTGATTGGCTTAAAGCTGCGTCCTCATGCAAACAGACTTTTTCAAGTATTAAACCATTCACACAGAGTAAATATAGCTTATTACCTGTTCATTTCAACATCACAGTTTGATTAAAAGTTATATCCACATAAACCCTCCTTGGAAAATGAAGTCTGAAAATACTTCAATTCCTTGTCGTGACTGAAGAAATGTCTGTCTGTGACACTGGCCCTTTGCAAAATTGGCTCCATCATATCATGGTTCCGACATCAGCACTTTGCGCGCCTGTCTCCACCAGATCATGGTTCCGACACCGGCAATTTGCGCACTTGACTCCATCAGATCATGGTTTCAACAGCGGCAGTTTGCACACATGGCACCATCGGATTATGGTTTTGACACCAGCACTTTGCACACTTGGCTACATCAGTTCATGGTTTCGACAGCGGCACTTTGTGCACTTGGCTCCGTCAGATCATGGTTCTGACACCGGCAAGAAGTTGAAAGTCACAGCACCTCATTCATAAAAGCGTCTGTGGATTCTGTCTGCACATGATGAAATTAAAAACCCATGATCCACAAAGAAATAAAATAAAGTTCAAATTACCCATTTTGCCACCGTGTGGAGTGGAGGTGCCACGCCACACAGTGCGTGCGCTTGATGATGTGCTCGTCAATATTAAAGTGTTCCACCTGCCAAACAAAAGAGATTTCCTGGTGGTGGAAACGCAAATCAAACCAGACCTAACTGCTCTGATACGTATAAAGTTGTGCAGCACCGACTCGAACCATTCTATGGAAACGGAGCTGTCAGTGTACGCTGGTTAAGTCATCAAGGTGTGACAGCTACATTAACTTATTAGACACCCGTGTATGCCACCATTTGTAATACGATCGGCATATGCAGGCTAAATCATCAAGGTGTGACAGGGCCTGATATACGAACCCAGCCCGCCTACGTGTCACAGCTCCAGCCGACCAGACAGGCATGTCATGTGACAGGTGATCGCAACATCCACATAGTCCGCCCATCATGTCACAGCCTGACTGACATCCTCATGGAAAAACACAGCATGGCTAGCTCTGCTGCCCCACTCTCTGTGAACTCGTTGCTGCAATGGGAAGGTGGGCGTGTCGTGTGTTGATCATGTATGCACGACAGTTATGTGTTTGTCAGGGGATCGTGGTTGACATGTAATGACGTCATGGGTTAGATGACATTTCACATCAAGCAGTGATGGAGCTGAACACTGCCCACGGCCACTGCTGCAGTCCTGCAGCATGTGCCGCTCCACATGGCAGCTGACCGCCGCATCATTGCAATGGAAAGCTGGGGGACACATATTGTCACATGTGCTGCTATCACCCATGTGCAAGGCACGGTGCTGCACGTGTCTGCAAATGATGATGATATGGGGAAAAATAAAAACACACTGGATCGCCCCAACCACGTCTCAGCACGCACTGCGTTGAGCTGCAGTCAAAGCTGCACCTGACCATGGCGTGATTGCTATGCACAGCTGGGGAACACATATCGTGCCATGCAGAATATCACCTAACGAGTCGCCACACTGAGGCTTGTGCATTGGCGGGCTTTCCTCACATTGTACTCAGTAAAACCACATATCACCTTTGCAGCGCGGTCAGCAGCGCCTCAGTGTGAGCTGGACAGAGGGTCACGTGGAGCCGGCTCATGTGATCAGGATACGAGTGCATCAGGTCATTCATGTAAAATATAAAAGGAAGAAAAAGTCATCCATGTCAGTTCATGACTTCCTGGTGTACGTCCAGGAGGAGGATAATTCTTGTATTGTCTGCTCTTTATAACAGGAATTAAATATTAAAAAGTGTGGTTGTGTTTTTTTGTATGTGTGCTTTTTTTTTGTTTTTACATTAAGAACAGCATCATGGCCAGTAACATGATTGTCTTACATTTTAACAGTATATTCATTGTTCTTATGTTGTTCTGTTTAGTGCTTTCACATTTCCGTTGATTTATGCACAGCATAAATATGTCCAGTATGTAATCACTGCTGATGCTATCTGAGCGTGATGTACATCCTCACACTGTGTTCGTGCATGCTCCTGCGTGTGCATGAAACCATCGCCACGCACACGAAACGCCTTTGGACAGGCGTGGCATTAATGAAATTATTATGTATCAAACTGCCACCTTATCGTGGTGGGGGAGTTTGCATTCCCGGATGATCCTAGGAGCTACATTGTTGGGGGCTTCGTGCCCCTGGTAGGGTCTCCCATGGCAAACAGGTCCTAGGTGACGGGCCAGACTAAGGGCAGTTCAAAAGCTCCAATGACCGACACAAAATCAAGGACTGAGACGTTGCCCGGTATGGCAGAGCCGAGGACCCACCCTGGAGCCAGGACTGGTGGCTGGCCTTAGCCCACGGGGCCCGGGCCGGCTCAGCCCGAAAGAGCGATGTGGGCCTGCCCTCCTGTGGGTTCACCACCTGCAGAGGGAGCCATGGGGGTCAGGTGCAGGGAGGACTGGGTGGCAGTCGAAGGCGGGTGGCCCGGCGGCCCGGTCCGCGCTCACAGCCTCTGGCTGTTGGGACGCGGAACGTCACCTTGCTGGGGGGGAAGGAGCCTGAGCTTGTGCGAGAGGTTGAGAGATACCGACTAGAGATAGTCAGGCTCACCTCCATGCACAGCTTGGGCTCTGGTACCCAACTCCTGGAGAGGGGCTGGATGCTCCACTTTTCTGGAGTTGCTCACAGGGAGAGGCAGCTAGCTTGGGTAGCATTGGTTATTGTTCCCCAGCTCAGTCGCCATGTGTTGGAGTTCACCCCGTTGAACGAGAGGGTTGTGTCCCTACACCTTTGGGTTGGGGACAGGTCTCTCACTGTTGTCTTGGCCTATGGGCCAAGCAGCAGTGCAGAGTACCCAACCTTCTTGGAGTCTCTGGGAGGAGTACTAGATAGTGCTCCGACCGGAGACTCCATTGTTCTCCTGGGGGACTTCAACACCCACGTGGGCGGCGACAGTGAGACCTGGAGGGGCGTGATTGGGAAGCACGGCCTCCCCGATCTGAACCCGAGTGTTGTTCAGTTGTTGGACTTCTGTGCTAGCCACAGTTTGTCCATCATGAGCACCATGTTCGTGCACAGGTGTGTCCATAAGTGTACGTGGCACCACGACACCCTGAGCCGGAGGTCGTATCATCTGACCTTCGGCCACGTGTCTTGGACACTCAGGTAAAGAGAGAGGCTGAGCTGTTGACCGATCACCACCTAGTGGTGAGTTGGATCCGCTGGGAGGGGAGGAAGCCGGTTAGACCAGGCAGGCCCAAACATATCGTGAGGGTCTGCTGGGAACGACTGGCAGAACCCTCTGTCAGCGAGGTCTTCAACTCCCACCTCCAGGAGAGCTTCTCCCAGATCCCGGGGGAGGTTGGAGACATGGAGTCCGAGTGGACCGTGTTCTGCACCTCCATTGTCGATGCGGCCGCCTGCAGCTGTAGTCGCAAGGCTCTGTAGTGCCTGTCGCGGCAGCAATCCCTGAACCCGGTGGTGGATGCCGGAAGTAAGGGATGCTGTCAAGCTGAAGAAGGAGTCCTACTTGTCTTTGTTGGCAGGTGGGACCCCGGAGGCAGCTGACAGGTACCGGCAGGCCATGCGTGCTGCAGCCTGTGCGGTCACAGAGGCAAAACCTCGGGTCTGGGAGGAGTTCAGAGAGGCCATGGAGGAGGATTATCGGTCGGCCTTGAACAAATTCTGGCAAACCGTCCGACGCCTCAGGAGGCGGAAGCAGCTCTCCACCAACACTGTCTATAGTGCGGGTGGGGACCTGTTGACCCTGACTGGGGATGTTGTTGGGCGGTGGAAGGAATACTTCAGAGGATCTCCTCAATCTCATCGTCACATCTTCCGAAGAAGAAGCAGAGACTGGGGACTCAGAGGAGGACTCGCCCATCACCCAGGCCGAAGTCACTGAGGTCGTCAGAAAGCTCCTTGGTGGCAAGGCTCCTGGGGTGGACGAAATCCTTCCTGAGTACCTTAAGTCTCTGGATGTCGTGGGACTGTCCTGGTTGACACGTCTCTGCAACATTGCGTGGCGGTCAGGGACAGTACCCCTGGATTGGCAGACTGGGGTGGTGGTCCCTCTGTTTAAGGGGGACCAGAGGGTGTGTTCCAACTACAGGGGGATCACACTCCTCAGCCTCCCTGGTAAGGTCTATTCCAGGGTGCTGGAGAGGAGAATTCGACCGATAGTCGAACCTCGGATTCAGGAGGAACAGTGTGGTTTTCATCCTGGTCGCGGCACACTGGACCAGCTCTACATCCTCCATCGGGTGCTCGAGGGTTCATGGGAGTTCGGCCAACCAGTCCACATGTGCTTTGTGGATCTGGAGAAGGTGTTTGACCATGTCCCTCGAGGCTCCCTGTGGGGGGTGCTCCGGGAGTACGGGGTCCGGGGTCCTTTGCTAAGGGCTATCCAGTCCCTGTACGACCGCAGCAGGAGCTTGGTTTACATTGCCGGTAGTAAGTTAAACCTGTTTCCAGTGCACGTTGGCCTCCGCCAGGGCTGCTCTTTGTCACCGGTTCTGTTCATTACCTTTATGGACAGAATTTCTAGGCGCAGCCAGGGTGTAGAGGGGGTCTGGTTTGGGAACCACAGAATCTCATCTCTGCTGTTTGTGGATGATATGGTCCTGTTGGCTTCGTCAAACCAGGACCTTCAGCGTGCACTGGGGCGGTTTGCAGCCGAGTGTGAAGCGTCCGGGATGAAGATCAGCACCTCCAAATCCAAGGCCATGGTTCTCGACTGGGAAAAGGTGCCTTGCCCTCTTCAGGTCGATGGGGTGTCCTTGCCTCAGGTGGAGGAGTTTAAGTATCTTATTCACAAGTGAGGGACAGTTGGAGCATGAGCTCGATAGACGGATCGGTGCAGCGTCTGCAGTGATGCGGTCACTGAATCAGACCGTCGTGGTGAAGAGAGAGCTGAGCGGGGGGCAAAGCTCTAAATTTACTGATCGATCTACGTTCTGACCCTCACCTATGGCCATGAGATTTGGCTCATGACCGAAAGAACAAGATCGCGAGTACAAGCAACCGAGATGAGTGTCCTCCGCAGGGTGGCTGGACCCTCCCTTAGAGATAGGGTGAGGATCTCTGTCACTCGGGAGGAGCTCAGAGTCAAGCTGCTGCTCCTCCACGTCGAAAGGAGTCAGTTGAGGTGGCTCGGGCATCTTTTCCGGATGCCCCCTGGACGCCTCGCTGCAGAGGTGTTCCGAGCATGTCCCATCGGGAGGAGGCCCCGGGGAAGACACAGATCACGCTGAGGGACTACGTCTCTCAGCTGGCTTGGGAACGCCTCAGGGTTCCCCTGGAGGAGCTGGGGGAGGTTTGTGTGGATCGGGAGGTCTGGGCGGCTTTGCTTGAGCTGCTGCCCCACGACCCGACCTAGGATAAGCGGAAGAAAATGGATGGATGGATGGATGGATGGATGGAAGAAATAATGGCACAAGAATGCAATAATGTTCTCGACCCAATCTAACCTTCCTTTTTGGATTTTGTCAGAAGGTATATACTCTAAAAGCAGCCTTTTATTTTGAAATTCATGCCTGAAAAGCTTCATCCATAGCATAAAGCCATTTCATGCTGTGTTTGAGCAAAAATGGGCTTTTTTTGTAAAATATTCTTTGTACATAGTCAGCTCCTCAGTTTGTGCTGCAGAGTGTCTGTCGTCATTAGGGCCTCCTCTGTGTGATTTACATCTGAAGATGTTGAACATGTTATTCATTTTAACATGCAGCCTTGTCATTAACGCTTTGAGGATAATAGATCTTTGATATGACGTGACGCTGAACAGGATTAAATTCTCCAGGGTCCTGCCCTTCAGATGTCTCCTTTGAAAGAAATTTGTATTTTAAAAGATGGTGCTGCTGTGACATTGTGTAGATCCCTCACTTTGTGTTTGTGGTTTTTGGAGCAGCACAGCCGCAGTAGTGATTCAGCAGTGGTGGAGGAATCACAGACAGAAATGTGTGAAGATCAACAGTCCCTCTTTCTGTGAAAAGGGAGGAGGAAGAGGCGGTGATGGAGTAAATCCAGAACTAGGACCTTCCTATACTGAATACAGCATTCTTGGGTGGGATTATGCAGCAACGGTCATCCAGGTAAACTAGCGTTGGACCTGTGTGTTTATTTGTTTTACAGTACATAGAGTACCATACACTGGGAAAAAAATTAGAGAACTTTAAAACTCAAGGCACTTACTTTTTGAGTTTACTCAGCTTATAATTATAACATCTCACTGTTGTTTTTAAGTTGTGAACAGTCTGTTTTCTTGATATTATGGGCTTTCTCAACATTAAAACAAAGTGTCGGTAGAGTGGGATTGCAGTTTACTGCTGCCGTTTATCAAATTGTTTTTGTTGAATATACACTCAACAAAAATATAAATGCAACACTTTTGGTTTTGCTCCCATTTTGTATTAGATGAACTCAAAGATCTAAAACTTTTTCCACATACACAATATCACCATTTCCCTCAAATATTGTTCACAAACCAGTCTAAATCTGTGATAGTGAGCACTTCTCCTTTGCTGAGATAATCCATCCCACCTCACAGGTGTGCCATATCAAGATGCTGTTTAGACACCATGATTAGTGCACAGGTGTGCCTTAGACTGCCCACAATAAAAGGCCACTCTGAAAGGTGCAGTTTTGTTTTCTTGGGGGGGGATACCAGTCAGTATTTGGTGTGACCACCATTTGCCTCATGCAGTGCAACACATCTCCTTCGCATAGAGTTGATCAGGTTGTCAATTGTGGCCTGTGGAATGTTGGTCCACTCCTCTTCAATGGCTGTGCGAAGTTGCTGGATATTGGAAGGAACTGGTACACGCTGTCGTATACGCCGGTCAAGAGCATCCCAAACATGCTCAATGGGTGACATGTCCAGTGACTAAGCCGGCCATGCAAGAACTGGGACATTTTCAGCTTCCAAGAATTGTGTACAGATCCTTGCAACATGGGGCCATGCATTATCCTGCTGCAACATCAGGTGATGTTCTTTGATGTATGGCACAACAATGGGCCTCAGGATCTCGTCACGGTATCTCTGTGCATTCAAAATGCCATCAATAAAATACACCTGTGTTCTTCGTCCATAACAGATGCCTGCCCATACCATAACCTCACCGCCACCATGAGCCACTCGATCCACAACATTGACATCAGACAACCGCTCACCCACACGACGCCACACACGCTGTCTGCCATCTGCCCTGAACAGTGTGAACCAGGATTCATCCATGAAGAGAACACCTCTCCAACGTGCCAAATGCCAACGAATGTGAGCATTTGCCCACTCAGGTCGGTTACGACGACGAACTGGAGTCAGGTCGAGACCCCGATGAGGACGACGAGCATGCAGATGAGCTTCCCTGAGACGGTTTCTGACAGTTTGTGCAGAAATTCTTTGGTTATGCAAACCGATTGTTTCAGCAGCTGTCTGAGTGGCTGGTCTCAGACGATGTTGGAGGTGAACATGCTGGATGTGGAGGTCCTGGGCTGGTGTGGTTACACGTGGTCTGCGGTTGTGAGGCTGGTTGGATGTACCGCCAAATTCTCTGAAACACCTTTGGAGACGGCTTATGGTAGAGAAATGAACATTCAATACATGAGCAACAGCTCTGGTTGACATTCCTGCCGTCAGCATGCCAATTGCACGCTCCCTCAAATCTTGCGACATCTGTGGCATTGTGCTGTGTGATACAACTGCACCTTTCAGAGTGGCCTTTTATTGTGGGCAGTCTAAGGCACACCTGTGCACTAATCATGGTGTCTAATCAGCATCTTGATATGGCACACCTGTGAGGTGGGATGGATTATCTCAGCAAAGGAGAAGTGCCCACTATCACAGATTTAGACTGGTTTGTGAACAATATTTGAGGGAAATGGTGATATTGTGTATGTGGAAAAAGTTTTAGATCTTTGAGTTCATCTCATACAAAATGGGAGCAAAACCAAAAGTGTTGCATTTATATTTTTGTTGAGTGTACGAGGTCTGTTAGAAAGTATCCGACCTTTTTATTTTTTTCAAAAACCATATGGATTTGAATCACGTGTGATTGCATCAGCCAAGCTTGAACCTTTGTGCGCATGCGTGAGTTTTTTCATGCCTGTCAGTTGCGTCATTTGCCTGTGAGCAGGCTTTGTGTGAGCAGTGGTCCACCCCTCTCGTCAGATTTTTATTGCGAATAAAATGTCTGAACGATTTGGAGCTTTGCTGCATCAAATTTTTCCAGAAACTGTGAGAGACCTCCAGGTGGACACCATTCGGAAAATTCAGATGGCTTTCAAGGACAATTTTATGGGGATTACACAGATTAAGGAGTGCTCCAGCTGGTTTAAAGATCGTAAAAGCCGTCCTGTGAGACCAACACGGAGGTGGTTTTGTGCCGCGCCATGAGCGGCATGGTGGTGCATCCCTCCACTCCTCTTTCCATGGAAAAAACTCCTGTAACAGTGGAATGTGCCGAAAAAGTACTGATGTCCACATCTTCTGCCATTGTTGTGTAAGTCAGACGATGTCCCGGATCAACAAAGCCTTCACGTTGGAAATGATCTGGTTGTTTCAGCCTGTCGATCGGCGCTTGGAGTGCGCCATGCTCTCAGACGCTGTGGGCGGTCTTTAAACCGGCTGGAACACTCCTTAATCTGTGTAATCCCCATAAAATCGTCCCTGAAAGCCATCTGAATTTTCCGAATGGTGTCCACCTGGAGGTCTCTCACAGTTTCTGGAACAAGTTGATGCAGCAAAGCTCCAAATCGTTCAGACATTTTATTCGCAATAAAAATCTGACGAGAGGGGTGGACCACTGCCCACACAAAGCCTGCTCACAGGCGAATGACGCAACCGACAGGCGTGAAAAAACTCACGCATGCGCACGAAGGTTCAAGCTTGGCTGATTCAATCACACGTGATTCAAATCCATATGGTTTTTGAAAAAAATAAAAAGGTCAGATACTTTTCTAACAGACCTCGTATATCACATAAATGAGGCTGCTCACCTTTTGAATCTCAGTGCTTTACTGGACTTATCTCAAAAGCACATTAAAGTGTTTACTCTGTTTTTAATGGATGCATTTTTAGATGTTTGTATTTGTTTGCATGTTTTTGCTTCTTGATCACGAGTGTTCAACTTATACTTTGCTCTTGCCCTTTATGCACTGAAATTCCTCTACATTTGTTGAATTGTTTAATGACATTATACACTTTATATACAATCTTTGAGGAAAATTGTTTTCAAACATTTCAATAATTTTCTCATAAAGTTGTTGTCAGACATTGTTCCTCAAAGATTCAACCTTTTGTGGATACTGCTTGTGTATCAAATTATGATTACAATCACCTGGGGCTTCATATACAACCCCTGGCAAAAATTATGGAATCACCGGCCTCAGAGGATGTTCATTCAGTTGTTTAATTTTGTAGAAAAAAAAGCAGATCACAGACATGACACAAAACTAAAGTCATTTCAAATGGCAACTTTCTGGCTTTAAGAAACACTATAAGAAATCAAGAAAAAAAGATTGTGGCAGTCAGTAACGGTTACTTTTTTAGACCAAGCAGAGGAAAAAAATATGGAATCACTCAATTCTGAGGAAAAAATTATGGAATCACCCTGTAAATTTTCATCCCCCAAATTAACACCTGCATCAAATCAGATCTGCTCATTGACATTGACCCTATGCCATGACATTGACCCTATGTGTCTTTTTGCAAGGAATGTTTTTGCAGTTTTTGCTCTATGGCAAGATGCATTATCATCTTGAAAAATGATTTCATCATCCCCAAACATCCTTTCAATTGTCCAAAATATCAACATAAACTTGTGCATTTATTGATGATGTAATGACAGCCATCTCCCCAGTGCCTTTACCTGACATGCAGCCCCATATCATCAATGACTGTGGAAATTTACATGTTCTCTTCAGGCAGTCATCTTTATAAATCTCATTGGAAAGGCACCAAACAAAAGTTCCAGCATCATTACCTTGCCCAATGCAGATTCGAGATTCATCACTGAATATGACTTTCATCCAGTCATCCACAGTCCACGATTGCTTTTCCTTAGCCCATTGTAACCTTGTTTTTTTCTGTTTAGGTGTTAATGATGCCTTTCGTTTAGCTTTTCTGTATGTAAATCCCATTTCCTTTAGGTGGTTTCTTACAGTTCGGTCACAGACGTTGACTCCAGTTTCCTCCCATTCGTTCCTCATTTGTTTTGTTGTACATTTTTCGATTTTTGAGACATATTGCTTTAAGTTTTCTGTCTTGATGCTTTGATGTCTTCCTTGGTCTACCAGTATGTTTGCCTTTAACAACCTTCCCATGTTGTTTGTATTTGGTCCAGAGTTTAGACACAGCTGACTGTGAACAACCAACATCTTTTGCAACATTGCGTGATGATTTACTCTCTTTTAAGAGTTTGATAATCCTCTCCTTTGTTTCAATTGACATCTCTCGTGTTGGAGCCATGATTCATGTCAGTCCACTTGGTGCAACAGCTCTCCAAGGTGTGTTCACTCCTTTTTAGATGCAGACTAACGAGCAGATCTGATATGATGCAGGTGTTAGTTTTGGGGATGAAAATTTACAGGGTGATTCCATAATTTTTTCCTCACAATTGAGTGATTCCATATTTTTTTCCTCTGCTTGGTCTAAAAAAGTAACCGTTACTGACTGCCACAATCTTTTTTTCTTGATTTCTTATAGTGTTTCTTAAAGCCAGAAAGTTGCCATTTGAAATGACTTTAGTTTTATGTCATGTCTGTGATCTGCTTTTTTTCTACAAAATTAAACAACTGAATGAACATCCTCCGAGGCCGGTGATTCCATAATTTTTGCCAGGGGTTGTAGAAAGACTTGCGTGGATTTCCTATTGAAACATGGTGTTTGCCAAAACCCAGAAACTGGCATAAACACAAAAATATCCAGATGTATCAAAGTGTGTAAGCACACATGCACATGCACCAAACTCTGCCTTGGCCACGCGCTATTTCAATATGCAAATCCATGTAAATAGGCCCTGGAGTTGGTATTTCCCACGCAGTCACATCAGATAGCATGAACACAGAAAGGAAATTATACAGAGTGTGTGCTACAGATTACTGGAAATTACATGGAGACATGCAAGGATCGTTTATTTGGTACCCTGGTAAACAGAATAGGGTAAGTGTACCCATTAAGCCCACCAAAATCTAAGTTTTGCTATTTTTCCTATATATTGATATAATTTGTAAGTGACATCATTTGTTAAGGGCAAGTTTTACCTCTCATTTGAATATTTCATAATTAGTTGATGTACAATTCAAAAGATGTAATTAAGAAATTTTAGGGAAAATGTCAAAAGTCTGGAATGGGCACAATTGGTACCATGGTACAATTTAAGCCAATGTGTGTTCCAAATAAACCCATAAGATCATTTATTGATTGATAAAATAAACTTGTTTAATGCAGTAATTAATGCATAAAAAATATAATTAATGCAATATATTTTATAAATGACAGTGAAAATGTTTTTTAAAAATCCCCTTTGAACAAGATCATCATCTGAACAAATGACATACATGACAAACAGTGCAGTACACAACACAGAACAATGAATCAGTTAATTTAGTTTCATTTCAGGCAATTCAATTACAGATACAGCAATATACATTAGTAAACAATAATCAATAAACAGCAATATATTTATTAGATAACAGTAAACATGTCTTTAAAAAAATACATTCATATTTACATATTAAAATTAGCATTTTATCTATCTATATATCTCTGTCTGTCTATCCCTCTCTTTATCTATGTAGTAAAGTAGATCAGTAATTTAAAGTCACACAGTAAATACTTTTGAACAGAAAAATGTATTTAACTTGCACTAGAGGAAATTGCTAATTGAAATACAGTAGTGTTTGGAATAGTAGTAGTGCTATGTGACTAAAAAGATTAATCCAGGTTTTGAGTATATTTTTTATTGTTACATGGGAAACAAGGTACCAGTAGATTCAGTAGATTCTCGCAAATCCAACAAGGCCAAGCATTCATGATATGCACACTCTTAAGGCTATGAAATTGGGCTATTAGTAAAAAAAAAAGTAGGAAAGGGGTGTTCACAGTAATAGTAGCATCTGCTGTTGACGCTACAAACTCATTAATTTTGTTGGTTTGGAACCAAGATTTTGCTCGTTTACTAGTGTGCTTGGGGTCATTGTCTTGTTGAAACACCCGTTTCAAGTGCATGTCCTCTTCAGCATAAGGCAACATGACCTCTTCAAGTATTCTGACATATCCAAACTGATCCATGATACCTGGTATGCAATACGAGGTCTGTGATAAAAGTAACGAACCTTATTATTTTTTTCAAAAACCATATGGATTTGAATCACGTGTGATTACATCAGACATGCTTGAACCCTCGTGGGCATGCGAGAATTTTTTCACACCTGTCGGTTACGTCATTCGCCTGTGGGCAGTCTTTGAGTGAGGAGTCGCCCACCCTCTCGTCGTTTTTTCATTGTTTAGGAATGGCTCAGAGACTGCTGCTTTGTTTGACAAAAATTTTTTCAAAAACTGTAAGGCACAACCGAGTGGACACCATTCGATAAATTCAGCTGGTTTTCGGTAAAAAATTTAACAGCTGATGAGAGATTTTGGTCTGGTAGTGCCACCGTAAGGACGGCACACGGTGCCTGACGACGATCTTAACGGACATTTTGTAATGAAAGAACGTGCGGGCAGAGTCCCATGTCGGGCCGGACCCGACCGTGGGGGGTCGCGATAGGAAAAACACCTCCGTTGGAAACCTTAACGGGCAAGTTGGAACATGCCCAAGCTGTTAAACAATTTCTCAGTTACTCACTTGTTGAAAGCCATCAAAAGCCGCCTGAATTTTACAAATGTAGTCGTCACGGAAATGACTCGGCGAATTTGCGCGCACGTCTTTCATTACAAAATGTCCTTAAACAGTGGAATGTCCGCATAAAGTCCTCATGCCGGCCTGTTCTGAGTGTTCTCTGTTCTCTCTCGACGTCCTGGGTGAATTAAGCCTTAAATTAGAATGTTTTCAGGTCGAAACAGGCCGACGACGGTGCTTGGAAGCGCTGCGCGACGTCCCGCTATGTGGGAAGTCCTTACAACGACAGAAACACCCCATAATCTCTCATCAGCCATTAAACTTTTCTGAAAACCAGCTTAATTTCTCGAATAGTGTCCACTCGGATATCCCTCACAGGTCCAGAAAAAATGTTGATAAAGCAACGCGCGCCGTCCGCAGCGGCTATTCAGACAAAGAGATTCCGACGGGCGGGGTGGAGCACTCCTCACTCATCGCCTGCCCACAGGCGAATGACGTCACCGACACGCGTGAAAAAACTCACGCATGCGCATGAGGGTTCAAGCTTGTCTGACGTAAAAACATGAATCAAATCCATTTATTTTTAGAAAAAAATAAAAAGGAACGCTTTTTTCATCACAGACCTCGTATATAGGCCCAACACCATAGTAGGAGAAACATGTCCATATCATGATGCTTGCACCACCATGCTTCACTGTCTTCACTGTGAACTGTGGCTTGAATTCAGAGTTTGGGGGTCATCTCACAAACTGTCTGCGGCCCTTGAACCCAAAAAGAACAGTTTTACTCTCATCAGTCCACAAAATATTCCTCCATTTCTCTTTAGGCCAGTTGATGTGTTCTTTGGCAAATTGTAACCTCTTCTGCACGTCTTTTATTTAACAGAGGGACTTTGCGGGGGATTCTTGCAAATAAATTAGCTTCACACAGGCATCTTCTAACTGTCACAGCACTTACAGGTAACTCCAGACTGTCTTTGATCATCCTGGAGCTGATCAATGGGTGAGCCTTTGCCATTCTGGTTATTCTTCTATCCATTTTGATAGTTGTTTTCCGTTTTCTTCCACGCGTCTCTGTTTTTTTTTGTCCATTTTAAAGCATTGGAGATCATTGTAGATGAACAGCCTATAATTTTTTGCACCTGCGTATAAGTTTTCCCCTCTCCAATCAACTTTTTAATCAAACTATGCTGTTCCTCTGAACAATGTCTTGAACGTCCCATTTTCCTCAGGCTTTCAAAGAGTAAAGCATGTTCAACACGTGCTGGCTTCATCCTTAAATAGGGGACACCTGATTTCACACCTGTTTGTTCCACAAAGTTGATGAACTCACTGACTGAATGCCACACTACTATTATTGTGAACACCCCCTTTTCTACTTTTTTTTTTTTTTACTAATAGCCCAGTTTCATAGCCTTAAGAGTGTGCATATCATGAATGCTTGGTCTTGTTGGATTTGTGAGAATCTACTGGTACCTTGTTTTCCATGTAACAATAAGAAATATTCTCAAAACCTGGATTAATCTTTTTAGTCACATAGCACTACTATTATTCTGAACACTACTGCACATGAGATGGGCTTAAATGGAGCATGCCGGGCTTAAATGGTTCTGCCGTGAGGAACGCTTAAAAACGACAATGCTTTCCTTTCAAAATATAAGATATGCTCACATAATTATGCATGGAGCCTAAATATAGTTTGCATCAAATATTACAGCACTTACTACTGAGCACACATTCAGAAATATAAAGTTTTTGTCATTCAATATTAGCATGCGCTCACTGTAGTTTGCATGCATTTTGATGGGATGTACCATTTAAGCACACCTGAAAAAAAAGTTAATTTAGGAAATGAATCAGCTCCACAGAATGCATTTATCTAAATATCAATGTTAAATGAATAACAAAATGCTTAATATTTGTAGATGACAACCTTATTTCTTGTGGCAGAGTAGCATTAACAGAACGAGAGTTACGAATGTAACTAAGGTTCTCTGAATTCCGGATGACTGCCAGAGAGTCGTGCTTTAGCACCTGGATAACTACATATGCGCAAGCACAGAGAGGTCACGAATATATACCCACAAAGTCATGCCATTGGATGTGACCTGGGTGATGTCACTGGTTGTCTTTATATGCCAGACACACTCAGCGCTCACTTCTTTTCGGAATGAACTTGCAAGACTCTGAGTGACAAGCAAATGTGGCGGTCATCCGGAATTCATAGAACCTTAGTTACATTCGTGACTCTCCTTCTATTTCATTCCTACTGACCGCCAGAGGGCGGTGCTTTAGCATCTGGATGACTTAATACCAATAAGGTCACGAAGAGTCACACTCCCCTAGCATCGGCAGTGGGGAGTGGAGGCAGACAACACCGCTGAAGTCACCGCAGGAGGAGCGGCCACATTCAGTCTGTAATAGCGGGCGAAAGGTACAGGACGAAGCCCGTATAGCAGCAGCACAAATATCACTCAAAGGAACACCTCTCATTGCAGCCCAGGAGATGGACACCCCTCTGGTGGAATGGCACGTAACTTTAGGAGGCTGAAGACCCCTGGACTTGTATACTTGTAAAATGGCATCCACGACCCAATGTGAAAGTCACTGCTTTGAGACAGCACAGCCTTTTTTGTGATCACTGTAACACACAAACAGGGCATCTGTTTTCTGAATCCCAGCAGTCGCACTAATGTACCGCTTCAACATTGGACAGGACACAGGGTACCTGAAATCAGAACGTGGGGCATACACAGCCAAGGAAACTGGCTGGTTAACATGAAAGGTTGAAATTCTCTTGGGTAAAAAGGACGGATTAGGCCACAGCATAACCCCAGATCCGTCAGAATTCCATCGCAAACAGTCCTCAGCGACTGATAGGGCATGGAGGTCTCCTTCCTCTCTGGGAGAGCCCAAGGTTCCCCCTCGAGGAGTTTGTAAATCATGGGAAACCAAATCCTCCCCGGCCAGAACGGAGCAACCAGCAGCACCCTGTGGCTGCTCTGGTCTATCCTCTGCAGTGTCAACATTAGCAGTGGGAGAGAGGGGAAGGCATAAAGGAGGCAGTCCGGCCACGGGTGAGCCATTGCATCCTGCCCCAGCGAGCTGTCTGGCTCCAAGGGGGAGTACCACTGTGGGCAATGTGTCGAGGTGCTTGAAGCAAAGAAGTCCACTTCCACTACTCCATACTTCTGCCAGATCATCTGGACCACAATCGGGTTCAGTCTCCACTCTCCAGGTGGTTGTTTCTGTCTGGAGAGTAAATCCACAGCGCTGTTCTGTACACCGGACAGATGAACTGCTCTGACACTTTGAAGGTGAAGCAATGCTCATAGGAGAAGCCTCCGAGCTTCTGCCAATGAGTGATTGGACCTGGTGCCCCCCTAATGGTTTATATGGTAGACTGTAGCTGTGTTGTCTGACTGGACAAGAACATGTCTTCCTCTCAGGGCCGGGAGGAAATGCTTGAGAGCCAGTCGCACAGCACATAGCTCCAGCACATTTATGTGTTGAAGTCTCTCCTGAGGACTCCAGACATCCCTCACCATCCTGTGATTCCACACGGCCCCCCAACCTTTGAGTAATGCATCTGTAACAACCACCTCTCGACGAGAAGGGATAGAGCCTAGAGGGACACCCTTGCAGATGAAGTTCACGTTCCACCAGGGTCTGAGGTGCAGAAGGCACTGGTTGGAGAGTCGTACAAGCCTGTGCTGATGCATCTTTGAGTTGAGGCCTAGGTTGTTGATCCAAATCTGTAGGGGATGCAAAAACAGAAGTCCCAAAGGTACCACTGGCGACATTGCAGTCAGTTTGCCCATCAACCGGAGCAGCAAACCAAAAGGCGGTGTCACAGCCCGTTGAATGTGTGAGACGAGACAAATTACATTGTGCACTCTCTGCAGGGATGGCGATGCAGTCATAGTTAGGGAGTTGACGGCAATGCCAATGAAGGTTGTTTGTTGACTGGGAACAAGACAACTCTTCGCAGAATTCACTGTGAGTCCTAACTGAGAGACATGGTTCAGTCGAAGAGCTGTGTTGTTGTGCACCTGCTCCTGAGTCGGAGCGCTGACAAGCCAATCGTCTAAGTAGGGTAGGATTCTTAATCCGAGAGCTAGCAGTGGGGCTAGTGCTGCAGTCATACATCTGGTAAATGTACGAGGGGCGAGAGAGAGGCCGGAAGGAAGCACCCTGAACTGACCCTCGAAAGCAAAGCAGAGAAACTGCCTGTGATGAGGCGCCACTGGCACATGGAAATAGGCGTCCTTTAAGTCGACACTTGTGAACCAGTCTCCTGGTGTGATAGCTTGAAGGACGTCTACTGTGCGCAGCATGTGAAACTGCAGCACCTTGAGATAATGATTCAGACGTCGGAGATCGAGGATAGGACAAAAGCCGCCATCCTTCTTTGGAACAAGGAAGTAAATTGAATAGAACCCCCTGAACTGGTCTGAACCGTGAACTGTCTCTGTGGCCCCCTTCTCCAGGAGTTCCAAAATCTCCCGTTGTAGGGTGGCAGATTGCACCGGGTCGGGAACAACAGTCATCCTCACCCCATTGAACTTTGGAGGATGACATCTGAACTGAATTCTGTAACCCTCGAACAAGGTTGAAATGACCCATGGGTCTTGAACTTGAGCCTCCCAGTGGCTGAGATGATTTACTGAAAAACTGCTGGGGACCAAACGTTGGCAGTCAGACCCGACCACCTCTGCCTTGCATCCCTGAGGACCTCTGGGCGTGATTACTGGAAGCTCTGTGAAACTGTTCAGTTCTTGGGGTATGCCCATAGGCTCCCGAAAGGCAGGCCACTGGGAGACCTGGTCCTCAACTACGAAGGCTCTGGGAGTAGGCGGGAGCCTGGATGTAGAGTGAAAAGCTGTAGCACGTCTTACTGGCTGAGGCTTGGAAGACCAGTGTAGGTCAACAAACTGTCGCCGAGATTTACTAGCCTCAACAGCACGCTCCAAAGTTTGTTGGGCCGCAGGTCCAAATACTTGGCCTGGAAGAACTGGCAGTGAACGGAGTGTACCTCTGCAGGATTCGGACAGGGGGGACTGCGCAAGCCACACCTGATGTCTAGTGATGGTAAGGGTTGACATCAGTCTGCCAAGCTCTCTGGACATATAAGCAAAAGTTTGGAGTGAGGCATCACTAAGACTTTGAGTAGCATCATCAACCTCTGCCTCCCTCAAAGACTTTGAGAGGGCAAGGGCTAAAGGGGACAGTGAGTTGCCTAGGTGACCAATGCGAGCAGCTATGTCATAGTTATTGGTGAGGAGGTCATCAGTGACCCTACACTGAGGTCGTGGGCAGCGGGCATCTGGCCGAGCAGCATCAGCTGGAGCCACAACCAGGTTTGCAATAATGCTGTCAACATCGGGCATATGGTTCAGTCCATACTGAGCTGAATCACACATAGAGCTAAGGGCTCTGCAGTCCTGCGATAGATGGATCAATGATTTGGGGTCTGCCCAACATTGGTGGAGCTCCTCGATATATGGTTGCGAAACTGGAACATTGAACTCAGGTTTCTGAGTGACTTTGAAAAAGGCACTTGAAGTGGTGGTTTCCGCATGGGGATTGTCGACCCCAAGCCTGGATGTGCACAGAGGAAAATACCCAGCAGGGCAGCGGCAAAGGAGTGCACCCGGCGAGGAAAGTGTACTCATGACAGGTGTCAATCGAAGAATACAAAACGGTGAAGCCGTGTCTCGCAGCCTCTGGAGGACATGTGCAGTGCATGTGGCTCCAACCAAAGGTGGATTGCGAGGCTACAAGCAAGAGTAGCAATCGTAGCTAAATGTGTTCTCAACCTCTTCAGAATGCGAGAATGTTGAAAAGAAGCGAGCGCTGGGTGCGTCTGGCATATAAAGACAACCAGTGACGTCACCCAGGTCACATCCAATGGCGTGACTTTGTTGGTATATATTCTCGACCTCTCTGTGCTTGCACACATGTAGTTATCCAGGTGCAACAGCACCGCCCTCTGGCAGTCAGTAGGAATGAAATAGAAGTAGATGTGTTAGCATGACATCAGCTATGTTTGCTAGCTCATAAAACTCATCTTTCCATTTGAAGGGAAATCTTATAATTTGGCAAAACACTATTTATCTATAAATCAAAATGAGTACATTTACCTCTTATTTGACATAATATTAATGTACTTACCAAATATGTGGCAGAAATTTGCTGAAAATGAATAAAACCTGACAGGTCCCAGAACACCAAAGTTTTTGGTTGTCTTCTTGTCAGGGGTCTGGAGACTGTATACTTTGGGGTGGAGCTAACTCAACAATGGAAAATGTGATTTGTATACTGGCCTCACTCTTCATGCTTGAAAAAGCTTATTCAGCAAGCTAAACAATCAGACATGTTCAGAAAAGACTCTCAGACCGAAGAAGTTGCGTTGTCTTTGAGTTTACTGAGGGACATGACTTGACTGTGAAACTAATACAAACAATACAGAATACAGTAAATGTATACTCTTCAATGTAATTCACCAACCAAATTCTTATCACTCAAGCTAAAGTAAGTATTTACCATATACACAATCATCCTTGAACAATACACATGAATAAATATGCCATTGAATGCAATAAAAAATGTTATAGAAGTAACAAACCCTTTGTTTGGATGAAGTAATGGATGGCAGAATATATACGAGGTCTATTAGAAAAGAAACCGACCGTTTTATTTTTTTAAAAAACTATATGGATTTGATTCATATGTTTTTACTTCAGCCAAGCTTGAACCTTCGTGCGCATGCGTGAGTTTTTCCACGCCTGTCGGTGACGTCATTCGCCTGTGAGCACGCCTTGTGGGAGGAGTGGTCCAGCCCCCTCATCGGATTTTCATTGTCTGAGAAGTTGCTGAGAGACTTGTGCTGTGCTTCATCAAAATTTTTTCAGAAACTGTGAGGCACATCCGAGTGGATGCCATTCGAGAAATTAAGCTGGTTTTCGGTGAAAATTTTAAAGGCTGATGAGAGATTTTGGATTGTTTCTATCACTGTAAGGACTTCCCACGGAGCGGGACGTCACGCAGCGCTCCGAGGCGACGTCGTCATCCTGTTTCAAGCTGAAAACCTCCAAATTTAAGCCTCTGTTGACCCAGGACGTCGTGAGAGAACAGAGAACTTTCAGAAGAGGTCAGAATCAGCAGTTTATTCGGACATTCCATTGTTAAAGGAGATTTTTTTAATGAAAGACGTGCGGACAGATTGGTGTGTCGGCTGATTGATAACCATTTGTAAAATCCAGGCGGCTTTTGGTGGCTTTCAGTTGAGTGAGTATCTGAGAAATTGTTTAACAGCAGGGCATGTTCCAACTTGTCCTTAAGGCTTCCAACGGAGGTGTTTTTTCTGTGGCGGGCGCGCCGCGCTGGCTGCGAGCCGATGCGCCAATCCGTCCACACGTCTTTCATTAAAAAAATCTCCTTTAACAGTGGAATGTCTGGATAAACTGCTGATTCCGACCTCTTCTGAAAGTTCTCTGTTCTCTCACGACGTCCTGGGTCAACAGAGGCTTAAATTTGGAGGTTTTCAGCTTGAAACAGGATGACGACGTCGCCTCGGAGCGCTGTGCGACGTCCCGCTCCAGGGGAAGTCCTTACAGCGATAGAAACAATCCAAAATCTCTCATCAGCCGTTAAAATTTTCACAGAAAACCAGCTTAATTTGTCGAATGGTGTCCACTCGAATGTGCCTCACAGATTCTGAAAAAAGTTTAATGAAGCACAGCGCCAGTCTCTCAGCAACTTCTCAGACAAAGGAATTCCGACGAGGGGGCTGGACCACTCCTCCCACAAGATGTGCTCACAGGCGAATGACGTCACCGACAGGCGTGAAAAAACTCTTGCATACCCACGAGGGTTCAAGCTTGGCTGATGTAATCACACGTGATTCAAATCCATATGTTTTTTTAAAAAAATAATAAGGTCGGATACTTTTCTAATAGACCTCGTATTTTCCTTTTTTTGTAAATTGATATCAAAGTTGAAAGTGGGCTTAAAGGGTACATGGGCTTAATGGGTACACTTACCCTAATCATGAAACTGGAAACTGTTTGTGGGAACATGTGTGTGAGGCTGTAAATGCTGCCAACTCAGAACAGTGCATACACACTGAAGTTAAAAATGTGAGGTGCGCCGTCGCTGACAGTGTGTGACATTCACAACTTTACAAACACGTTTATTGACAAATACTGAACACAGGGAGACAATCAGGGGCCTGTTTAGAATCTGAAGCTCCAGTATCACCATCAAGAAAAAGAAAATACATTAATAATAATAAAAAACAACACCTTAGAATGCGCACATACCCAAATGTGCCTGCGCTGGTTTTCGTTTGGAACAGTTACACAAATGCACTATTTACACAGCAAGCAGCCACCCATTGCACACCATGCCAGCCTCAAGCCATGTGAACATTGATGGAATGAAATTGCTTCCTATTAACAAAAACAAATTCATCATGTGATAGCGCCTTTGTGTGTGCAATCAATAGCTCAGATTACATTAGGGAAACCGGCTCTTGCTGCAAATTGCATTTTAATGTTGGAATGTGATGTACCTGGATGACATTCAGATGATTGCGTTCCACACAGCTGGCATAGCTCAGCTCAAGGTTGACTGGCACACTCCTGACTGACCAGCTCCCGTTGGAATGCCCCTGTTGCCAGGAAGCGCAGCATGCTGTTGGATATTCGTGTGTGTCACCTGGAATTTGGCCGACACCTGCCGTGAAAGGGTTCAATGGGCTCTCACAGTGTACACTGTCTTTTAGCCGCTGGTGTGCGCAAATCGTTGTAGCAACAGGTGTACGAGGCATTAGAGGCAGCTACGATTTTACATGTATTGCATGCGATTCCTGCTTCATGCACACTTCATGCGCAATTCGGCCAAATTCACACTATGTGTGAAGGGGCCCTAAGAGATGACGTTATAGGTTGAGGTTACCCAGTGTGGATTTTACCCAGAAGTGGCCAAGGCAGTTCACTCCTTTTTTTTTGTGTATGGTGAAATAATGAATGTCCAAATATACGTATATTGTATGACCAGCTGGTAGATTATTATATTTGCTATACGTCAGTGCTACATGAGGTCGCTGTCACTCTTTGTTAAGATTGCTCAGATGGGCAGAATTGACAAGATCAGAACATGAAGAGATTGAACTGGGGGTGGGACAACAGAGCATTATTCACTTCTTCAGAATTATTTGTAGTTTGGTACATTGTCACTCTCAACTGTGCTCCAGAGTGAATCAGTAAATTAGTAACAGTAAATAGGTAAATAATTAAAATAAAAATTCCTTGCTCTTTGAGGGGGTTCATGAAGCCAGGATTTCCTGAGGGGAGCCACTGTGATGAGCCAGCTGAGCTCTCAGTGGTCATTTATCTTCTATTCCTCTGGGAAAAAAGCTGCCTACCCTGTGTTTGCAAACAAGTAAACCTACAGTTATAATGGTAGTTCAGTTTGCATTTTCTGTGCCTTTGCTCATCCATCAATTAAACTCAAAATCCAACATGTCAACTCAGAGGCTGAAGGTGCATTTCTGATTCTTGAATTTGTCAGTGTTGTGACTGAAGGTTGGAGTCGCTTGTGTCAAAGATGTCATAATTCTTATTATAATTCTTATAAAAATCTTTTTTTTTTTTCCCTTGAAAATCCACTTTTAGTGCTTTAAATGTTGTAGAAATATTCTCTCAATCCTGTGCCTCAAGGTGTAAGCTGCTGCCCTAAAATTATGCTGCTCAACACTTTTTGAAGACCAAATCAAAATGTTTGATGGGTCCTTCAGGACTTCTTGAAGGTAGAAGCTGGGGTGGTGATGTAGGAGGATGTGTGTGTCAGAGGACTTCACTGGTGATTAATCAGATTGTAAAGAACTGCAGTAGTAAGAGTTGTAGGATTCCTGTCTGGCTCAATGTGAAGTGAAACTTTCTACCCCCCCATCCCACTGGGAATTGGAGGATTTAGAGGCACGCTGTTGCTCCATTTGTCTCGGAGCAGCCTGGAGTCACACAGAGTTCAGACAGCAGAACACTCAGCAATTAAAAGAGAGGTTAACATGTTTTATCTCCCTAATGGGCTGACGGGCAATATTTATGTCTGATTCATAATGTTTTTTTCCTGTTTCACCTTTTTCTTTGTGGATACCTCCAGGCATACTGGAGGGGCTTTGCTCTGAGGAAGAGGCTCAGATCTGCTCTGGCCGCTGTTGTGTCCCCTGATATTGATGATGACGACACCTTTGAGGAGGCGAATATGGGCGAATTTGACTTTGATGAGGTATTTGTTTGTTTTCAAGCAGAATTATCCCAGCAAAAATACATTTCTGACTTCTTAATTATTAATTAATTGTTTTGAATAATTTATCCAGGAAAAAGTCAAACATTCTTGGGTAAAAAAAACAAAACAAAAAAAAACAAAAACCTTCTCAAGTATGACTATTTCTTGCTTTTCTCTGCTTTGTGTCGTTATGTGTTGTCAGGATTTGTAATGTTCATTCAATAAAAAACAAACAAAAAACTAAACAAAAACAAAACATTTAAATGTTTAATATTTGAATCTGGGGAACTGTGACTTCTCTGGTATTAATATATATATTAATGGAGATATCCTCAGACAATGCTAAGAAACCTGGATCTTGGTCCAAACAGGGACACATTTGCTCATTTCCTCCCTGTTTTCACCTGAAATAATGCTGTGACCTTAAGACAATATTATTTGTCCTTCAAACAGCAGTTTTATACTCTGTCCCATATTTTCACAGTGTTTTCATTTAGCTTGTTCTTCCATCTTGTTATCCCATTCCTGGTCACAGAAATTAAAAAAAAGGTGAAATACCACATTGACATGTTTTAATAGTAATCATCTCACATAATAATCAGTAATACAGTATATTAATAACATAACTTGTTTAGAGTGTTTCTGCTGTATATTAAATTAACTGGATGATTAGTTAACACATTTGTTTGAGGTTCCATTGCTGACAGTTTGTGTTAACACTAAATCATGATGTCAGAAGAACTGCTCACAAAGTACAGAGACAGGCTTTGGAGCAAAAAAAATCAACAGTACTGAAGGTTCCAAAAAGCCAGCAACAGGCTTTGTATTAGACAGGCAATAGGTCAGGTACACAGGCGATCAGTCCAGCAGGTAACACTCTTTCTAAGGGAGACAGCAGAGGGTTATTTAAAGGACGTATATCACATTTTTTAACATCCCAGGGAGCAAGAGAACATAGAAGTACACATGATTGTAAGTCTCTCCACACAGATTTTAATAATTAGTGATTGCTGATGGGTTTTATTCCTTTCACTATGAGCGTTAGCAGGTGCATTTCCAGAAAACGTCTCACTCAGCATTTCTCAACATTTTTCATTGTATGACGTACATTTTAGAATGAGCAGAAACATCCTGGTGACTGACAGACAGAGGGGAAACAAACTTGGTCCGTCTGAAAACGAAGCTTCTGAGCTTTTGTTAAAAAGTGATGGCTCAGATTTACAGAGCATTTACAGACAGGAGAAGACACACTTCACCTCGAAACTCTTAAGTTTTTCAGAGTGTTGGATTTTGGAACTTAAAGTGTGGTGACGCTCTCTTTACGTGGATGCTGGTATCCTGAATCTGAACAGGGATGTGGGATATCTCTATGACATTGTTTTATAGACTGCCTGGACACAGAGATGGATTTGTTACAGTGGAAGAAGTCAGAATATTATTTACAGGAGTTAATGGACTTTATTTAACATGTCACAATCGTGAGAGAACTGAAGGTGGGGCTGCAACCAGCGATCCCGTGCGAGCATGAATGGGGCTTCTTTGATCGTGTGGAGTTTACATTTGGAAAACAATCTACAACTGGGTGAGACTGGCATGTTCAGGTTCCCCCCCTTTTATGTTTTTTGTCAGTGGAGCTGGCAAGCTTCTTTTTTTTTTTACTTTGAGAGAGTCTAAATTTGGATGTGGAACGTGTGTGCGTGTGCTGTGCAGCACCTTGCGCCTCTCAGCTGTTGTACTGCCGCTGTGTGTAAATGAATGACTGTCTCCACAATGTTTTTTCCCCGGCAGATGTATTTTTTTTTAGATTTAATTGATAACAACACTGATAATTAATCATGCACAAAGCTGAGCCTCGGGCAGAGATTGTTATTGACAGGTTGCGTTTATGATGAGTTGCTACAGGTACACTCAGAGCTGCATCTTTTACTGTGACTGCATCAAAATGAACAGTTTTCACTTAAAAACAAGTCATCATAACACAACATCATACTTATGTCAACTTTATAATTAATCTGTGCCTCAGTTCCTAACATTAGCAGCTACATTCCATTCAAGTGCATGCTGGGATGCTTCTAATAGTCACGTCACCTGTCTGAAACACACAAGTACTTTGTTTTCGGAAGTCTCTGTAGCTGTTTGTTGCGAATGCTGTATACTTTGAAACCGGTAATGGAAGTGCACAAAGTAATCCTGGTGGATCGTTGGATGGTCACTAACAGCCTAAATCTTAATTGTTGTGATTTTGGTGCAACATGTCCTTTAAAACCAATGGCAACAATCAGGAACATGGGACGGCAACAAAGGAACACTAGAAACTGGAACACTAGAAATAATCACTGGAACAATTACGTGAGAGAGCAGGGCAAACCTGCACAATATGTTGATGACAGAATGTTCGAAATGGGATCATACATTCACGCATGGAAGTGCAGAAACCACCTAATCCTAACCCAAACCCCAACCTATACAAACACAGGAGAAACACCAAAGTAAAAGTTCCAGTGAATATTTACCATGACATAAAGTTACAGATAACACAGAGAATAAGAGGAAACATTCATTCATTTTCTATACCACTTGCTCCAATCAAGGATCATGGGGCTGAGGGGAGCTAGCATCTAGCCCAGCAGTCATAGGGCGACAGGCATGGTACATCCTGTGTAGGACACCAGTCTATTGCAGGGCCACATATAAACAGACAAACTCAGTCACACTCTCATGCACACCTACGGTCAACGAAGGTTCCAATTCATCATCTTGCTCTGAGGCAACAGTGCTAACCACTATGCCAACATGCTGCCATAATAAGAACATGCAGAGAATGATGCCAGAGACAGAATAACATGGAGAATACTACGAGAAACAGATTATCATAGATCATAGCTTAAGGCCCCTTCACACATAACATGAATAAGGCTGAATGGCCCACGAAAGAGGATTTAAACAGCACTCATGAAAATCTGAGCCACAGTCGAACACCTTGTACAGCAGTTGGCACAACCGTTCAGCCACAGCACATGCATTCCACATTCAGACCGCGCTTGGCAGTCAAGATGAGGTCGTACTGCTATCTGACTGTGATCTCAACATTCATACGGCATGTCGTACACAGGTTGGACCATTCGGACCATGGTCTAAGGACTGCACAAAATAATCAAACACATTGAACCCTGGTTGAATGTCACAATCGAGCAGCCTTCACACCAGTGGCCAAATGAGGACGAATGGCGCCGAATGGCCCTTTGACACACTCGCGGGGCGCATATATCGGTGGCCTCTTCTCACATTGTAATAACAACACATATCACCTTTCCAACACGGTCGCCAGTGCTTCAGTGCAGGGACATGTGGAGCCGGCTCATGTGATCATGATATGAGCCAATCAGGTCATTCATGTAAAACATAAAAGGAAGAAAAAGTCATCCATATCAGGTCTGTGCTTCCACGTTTACACCCAGGGGGAGATTTTTTGTAGTGTCAACTCTTTATAACAGGAATTAAATATTTAAAAGTGCAGTTGTGTGTTTTGTGTGTGTGTGTGTGTGTGTGTTTTTACAGTGAGAACAGAATAATGACCAGTAACATGATTGTCTTACATTTAAACAGGACATTCATTATTCTTATGAACTTCTGTGCACTGACATTATTTTGTGCTTTACAGATTTACGTTGATTTATGCTGTACATAAATAATATGTCCAGCATGTACCCACTGCTGCTGCTACCTGAGCGCGATATACGTCCTCAAACTGTTCATGCAGTCGCGGACAAAACCGTCACCTCGGGATCGTTCACGCCTGTCCTCTAGTGTCCTTGTGTCTTGTGTCTCATGTGTGTCCCTCTTGACAACAGGTGGAATTTTTTTTTGCCATTCGCCAAATTTTTTTTTTCTGCTCTTTTTCGCCCGCTTCCTGCTTCTTTCACCTAACTTCGTGTTATGTATGAAGGGGCCATTATGTTTGAAGGAAACAAGACATCACTCATCATCTCCACAGTGAAGCCTTGGTGGCAGCATCATTTTTTTGTTCTAGGGACTGATGTTCTCTATCCAGCTTAGCAAATCAAAATAATTTATGGGTAAAATGTAAGAAATTCCCCAAATCCAGTGGTTGGAGCTTGTTCGATTACATTCAAGAAGACTCCAGACTCATGCCAGTGAAAGCCTGGATCTTAGTGTTTACCCAGGATATTCACAAGCCTAGACATTAGGAATTCTCATTCAGGTTCTCCCATGTTGTAACCAGGACATCCAACAGTTTCATAAAAATCACAACACTGTCTGCAAACTATTTTTTCTTCAGAGACATATACACTCAAATCAGACTTCATCACTCTTCCCAACATGTAGTCCATGCAAACACTAAGGTGGACACCCCCAGACTTTTCTGGGAGTAGGTTAGAGTCTCTGCTGCCACTCACACACGCAGTGAACAATGCCCATGTTTAGACCTGCAACAATGTCCATCACCTTACTGTGAATCTCGCAAGTTATCATGTTGTTCCACAAATAAGCCCCATGAATTGAGTCAAATGCTTTGTGAAAGTAACCAGGAAGGATGCAGAGAGTCAAGCACATTCAATCCCCATAGACCATCGTTGGCCAAATGTATCGTAGTGAAAAGCTGTGTGACTTTAAACATGGCTCTCTCAAAAGATAGCACGTTTGCCATAAGTCAGCTTATGAAATGTCTTTTGTGGTCAAATGTAAGTGCTATTGTTGTGAATTAATAGCATCTGGGAGCAGCAACAGCCTAGCCATGAAGCATTGACCACGAATACAGACTCAGACTCCTGAGTCCTGAAGTGTATAGATGTGGAAAAAAAGAAAAAGAACAGCTAATATCTAATAGCTAATAATAATAATAATATCAGTTATCAAGTTGTTCACCAATGAATATGGCTTTATACACCCTGAAGAAAACCATACAAGCTGAGGCCGAAGGGTGTATGGTTTTCTGAAGGTTGTAAAAAGCCATATTCATTGGTAAAAACAACTTGATAACATTTTATCATATACCTATAAATGATAAATGTTGCATGGTTTTCTGAAGGGTGTAAAAAGCCATATTCATTGGTGAACAACTTGATAACGATTTTATCATACACAGTGGTCCCTCGTTTATCGCTGGAGTTACATTCTAAAAATAACTCGCGATAGGCGAAATCCTTATTTTTTACAATTATAGATGTTTTAAGGCTGTAAAACCCCTCACTACACACTTTATACACTTTATCAAACAGGCATTAACATTTGTCTCATTTTTCTCTCTTGTGTAAACACTCAAAGTTCAAACCTTATTAGAAAAAAATAGAACATTTTCCTATAAATAATTATGATGGCTTTTAGAACTAACAATTTAATTTATACGATCAACCTATGAGGTTGGACACGTAAGAAATTATTAATAGTGACTCACCTGTATTTCACAGTTCCTCTGAACGTGCCTCTTTGTCGTGGCGCCACTCCGCGTCCAGATTGGCTGATTACTCTGGTGGTATGAAAAATATTACCCATCCGTGAAAAGGGTGTATTGCTATTTATTCTTTAGTGTTTTATCCAATCATATTGGCGTATCATTTATAGGTATATGATAATGGTTAATATTGCTAATTTTCCAAAATATTAGTCCTATCACTTTCCATTTTCCACAGCGTTCATCCTTGACCCAAAATACATAAGCATACCAAACGGCAAATGTCAGCTCTCCCCAGTTTCTCAGTGATTGAAAGCCATATACACACACACACATTTTCCAGAGTATATGTGAGGGGGGGTCCTACGACTTATATATTATGGTGTGACTTGTATACCAAAAAAAAAAAAAAATCACACGTTCCTATTAAAATAATTTTAATAACAGCTATTTAAATAGGGCTTTCCCATGAATCAACATACTAAACAAACCCCGTAATGAAGGTACGCTGTAACAATGCATAAAAATCCCAACTTAAAGACCTGATGAAGAAAAAAAAAACAAATGGACATTTTATTGCACTGCTTCTAATAAAAGTAGTCAGCAAACCATGTTCTTCTCCATCATATATCATCCAATATGTTTCCATTGCAAATTTAAAAAAATGTTAAAAGTCCCTTTGACACACACCACAAGCTGGTGACTTTTTACAAAAGTGTCCAGTTCTCCATCCTTATTCATCTGACATTTTCTGTTCCCCAGATGGCATCAAATAACACCCATTATGGTTTCCATTGCATGTTTATTGGGCAGCGCAGTCTAGTTTGAAGGCGGGCGCTAAAGGGGTAAATACAATGAAAAAGTGTCTATGCGGTGGAAAGTGGACATGGGTTGCAGTTTGTTTATGACCCCGGAGCTCAATATGCAAGGTGGTTTTGCAGGCGAGAGACCACAGCTACTCTGGTTAGCTGTGTAGGCTAACACTTACTGACAGAACGTCTCCCATTTGCCTCGTCTTCCCTTCTCCATTGGGAACCAAAAAAATGGCACTTTTCGCAACTGCTTTGGTGATTGCACCCGAAAACAAAACAGTACACCATTTTTCCATGTAAAATTATGCTGTGTATATATTGAGCACCAGGACCGGCTGTCCCCATAAGTCGTCAAATCCCACAATATCATGCAGGGTTCAAACGAGACTGCGCTTCCCTATTAGTCCCGCTTCTTTATTTTGGGAATTTAAAAGCCCCCATCATGTACACCACAAGTCAAGGGTTTCCTGCAAAAATCCACTGTACAGTTCTCCATCCTTATTCATCTGACACTTTCTGTTGTTCAGTCATCATCAAATAACATCACCTATGTTTCCATCACGTTTATTCAACCATTTTATTTATTTTTGGAATTTAAAAGTCTTTATGTAAGTCACAAAACAGGGTGTGATGTGCACATGAGCTATATTGACTTCCTGTCCGTTAAACTTATTCATTACAAAGTAAGTTCCATATAGAGAAACAAAGTACAAGTCATACTTCCGTGTGACTTATACTTTAGAAAATACTGTGTATTCATCTACCTGTTTTATCCATGCTATCTATCTTGATGTGTTTATCCATACAAGTACTATTGCTGATATACTGTTTATGTGAAACTGTGCCTCCTCAAATCCATGAGTCATCATTAAAATCTATTCTGACATGAATAATATTCTTCCTCATTAAATTTACATACTATTTATGGGAATATGAAGATCCTTTCCTTTGGCGTTGTTCCTGTGTTGCTTTCTTCAAATATGTTTTCAAAACCTTATAATTTCTAAATAGGTGGTGCTGGAGAAAAGATGGACATTACCACCTTCTGAGGCATCACAGCAGCCACCATCTCTGGAGGTAAATCAGTTTTGAGCCATTAATCAGAAATTTTGAAATATTACAGGTACATGTGGGCTGCTTTCATAGCACAAGTGACCAGTGAATGCTTGAATTTCGACTGCTAGATAGGGTCAGGTGTAGCCCTATCTCAGTTCTCAGTCCCTCTATGGTCTGTCTCACTCTCTTTAATTGATCTTTAAATTTATTCACTTTGGGAAAAGATGTTCCAGGAAGTCTAAGGGTTGCTTTATATCAACAGATGCCATTTTTTCACACTGCTACACTGACATCTTGCTTTTTACAAATACATTTTCCTGTCATTGGCTCTTTTCTTGGAGCGTGCTCAGTGCTGTACATCATAGTTGCCCGTTCAGACCAGTTGATGTAGTGTAACTGCCGACATGGTTGGCCTGACACTGGTAAACCATCAAGGAGGGGATGAACAATTTAGAGCTTCAGAAAGAGAAAATGGAACCATGAGAGTAATCAAGCTGCTAGTTTGACTTACATTTGAGCATTCCTTGAGTGTGAAAATCTGCTCTCGGTAATGATTTCACCAAAAGTGTCAAATGAAAAACACATACTTGAGTTAAATGTAACTGGACATTACTGTGAACATTTTATTTTTCTTTCAGTGTATGGGATCATTACAGAGTTTAAACTATAAATCAGCATTTAAAACTGTTGCTTCATATGCTTGTTAACATACCTGGAAAAAGGAATTATTTTTAAACCTAAAAAAAACGCTAAAACTTAAACTTTAAATACATGCTCAAGAAAAACAGGGTACTAGTTACATGTACTCTGCCCGTATATATTATTTGTATCCTGTTTACAATAGCATTTCTCTACTTTATTTTCTTGGTTTAACATGTAAATGACTGCATTTATACGAGGTCTGTCCATAAAGTATCGTACCTTTTTTTAATTTTTTTTTAAACTATATCGATTTGATTCATGTGTTTTCACGTCAGACAAGCTTGAACTCTCGTGCGCATGCGTGAGTTTTTCCACGCCTGTCGGTGACGTCATTCGCCTGTGAGCACGCCTTGTGGAAGGAGTGGTCCCGCCCCGTCGTCGGATTTTCATTGTCTGGAAATGGCGGAATGATTTGGGGGGTTTTTTCCATCAGAATTTTTTCAGAAGCTGTTAGAGACTGGCACCTGGAAACCCATCGAAAATTTTATCTGGCTTTCGGTGAAAATTTTACGGGCTTCACAGAGAATAAGGACTATTACTACAGCTTTAAGGACGGCCCACAATGGCGCTCGGCTTTGTGCATCACGACCGATTTGCTGTTCGAGCGAGACAAAGAACACCTCTGTTTCGGCATGTCAGACGACAAGTTCGGACATGCTCAACTCTCCACAATTTCTCTTATAACTCACTCAACTGGTAAGCATTGAAAGCCGAGATAGGCATGTTGCAACTTGTCCTCTAACATGCCGAAACGGAGGCGTTCTTTGTCTCACTCGAACAGCGAATCGGTCGTGATGCACAAAGCCTCCGCGCGGCTTTCCACGACAAAATCTCTTGTTAAAAGTGAAATCTGCCGGAAAATGGTTGATGTCCAGCTCTTGTGATAACCAGAGAAAGTGCACACGATGGTCCCAGCTCCACACAGCCATCCGTTAGAAATAATCCGGTGGTCCGCGCCATTGTGAGCCGTCCTTAAAGCTGTAGTAATAGTCCTTATTCTCTGTGAAGCCCGTAAAATTTCACCGAAAGCCAGATAAATTTTTTGAATGGTTTCCAGGTGCCAGTCTCTAACAGCTTCTGAAAAATTCTGATGGAAAAAAAACCCCAAATCATTCCGCCATTTCCAGACAATGAAAATCCCGACGACGGGGCGGGACCAACTCCTTCCACAAGGCGTGCTCACAGGCGAATGAAGTCACCGACAGGCGTGGAAAAACTCACGCATGCGCACGAGGGTTCAAGCTTGTCTGACGTGAAAACATATGAATCAAATCCATATAGTTTAAAAAAATAAAAAGGTCGATACTTTATAGACAGACCTCGTATATAGTGCTTTTCCATCTGCATCAGAAGCTTAAGTGCTTTACAATTATGCCTTACATTCACCCATTCACATTCACACGTGTGAGGGTGCTGCCATCTAAGTGCACACTGGGAGCAACTTGGGGATTAAGGACCTCAGCAATTTTCCGGTCTGGCTTGGTTTTGAACCGAGGATCCTCTGGTCTGAAACCCAACGCTTAACCACTAGACCATCACTTCCCCACGTGTAGTATTTGCCCTGCCTTCTATTTGCACAAGTACTATCACCACTATACAACCCCTGACAAAAAAATATGGAATCACCGGCCTCGGAGGAGTGTTCATTCAGTTGTTTAATTTTGTAGAAAAAAAAGCAGATCACAGACATGACACAAAACTAAAGTAATTTCAAATGGCAACTTTCTGGCTTAAGAAACACTATAAGAAATCAGGAAAAAAAATTGTGGCAGACAGTAACGGTTACTTTTTTAGATCAAGCAGAGGGAAACAAAATAGGAATCACTCAATTCTGGGGATAAAAATTATGGAATCATGAAAAACAAAAGAACGCTCTAACACATCCACTAGTATTTGTTGCACCACCTCTGGCTTTTATAGCAGCTTGCAGTCTTGAGGCATGGACTTAATGAGTGACAAACAGTACTCTTCATCATCTGGCTCCAACTTCTTTGTATTGCTGTTGCAGATCAGCTTTGCAGGTTGGAGCCTTGTCATGGACCTTTTCTTCAACTTCCACCAAGATTTTCAATTGGATTAAGATCCGGAACTATTTGCGGCCATGACCATTGACCCTATGTGTCTTTTTGCAAGGAAGGTTTTCACAGTTTTGCTCTATGGCAAGATGCATTATCATCTTGAAAAATGATTTCATCATCCCCAAACATCCTTTCAATTGCTGGATAAGAAAAGTGTCCAAAATATCAACGTAAACTTGTGCATTATTGATGATTAATGACAAGCATCTCCCCAGTGCCTTACCTGACATGCAGCCCCATAGCATCAATGACTGTGGAAATTTACATGTTCTCTTCAGGCAGTCATCTTTATAAATCTCATTGGAACGGCACCAAACAAAAGTTCCAGCATCATCACCTTGCCCAATGCAGATTTGAGATTCATCACTGAATATGACTTCATCCGCTCATCCCAGTCCACGATTGCTTTTCCTTATCCCATTGTAACCTTGTTTTTTCTGTTTAGGTGTTAATGATGGCTTTCGTTTAGCTTTTCTGTATGTAAATCCCATTTCCTTTAGGTGGTTTCTTACAGTTCGGTCACAGACATTGACTCCAGTTTCCTCCCATTCATTCCTCATTTGTTTTGTTGTGCATTTTCGATTTTTGAGACATATTGCTTTAAGTTTTCTGTCTTGACGCTTTGATGTCTTCCTTGGTCTACCAGTATGTTTGCCTTTAACAACCTTCCCATGTTGTTTGTATTTGGTCCAGAGTTTAGACACAGCTGACTGTGAACAACCAACATCTTTTGCAACATTGCATGATGATTTACCCTCTTTTAAGAGTTTGGTAATCCTCTCCTTTGTTTCAGTTGACATCTCTCGTGTTGGAGCCATGATTCATGTCAGTCCACTTGGTGCAACAGCTCTCCAAGGTGTGATCACTCCTTTTTAGATGCAGACTAACGAGCAGATCTGATTTGATGCAGGTGTTAGTTTTGTGGATGAAAATTTACAGGGTGATTCCATAATTTATTCCTCAGAATTGAGTGAGTCCATATTTTTTTTTCCCTCTGCTTGGTCTAAAAAGTAACCGTTACTGACTGCCACAATTATTTTTTCCTGATTTCTTATAGTGTTTCTTAAAGCCAGAAATGACTTTAGTTTTTGTGTCATGTCTGTGATCTCTCCTTTTTTTCTACAGAATTAAACAACTGAATGAACATCCTCCGAGGCCGGTGATTCCATAATTATTGCCAGGGGTTGTAGATTTGACATTGCAAATTTACCCATGCATGACTAGTAACAGAGTATCTTTATTTTTAGTTAAAAATTTCCTGAAGATTTCAGGGGAAAAAAAAAGACAGATATTTTTCTCAATCAGACATATTCTTTTCAGGCAAAAGACTGGCCTAATGTCAGTGGCTTCCTTGTGTAAATTGTCTAAGTGCAGGGTTCCACCACATGGATTTCTCCTCTTGAAAGTAGTCATGGAAACTAGCATTGTGCTAAATCTGGCATATTTACATTAAATTGTGTGCTATATATATAAAAACTTTGACTTTCAAAATAATATAACTAAGGCAAAGCCTTGGACCCGAACGTTGACGTGTAAATATATCATGTGAATTATATGTGATACACTTAGTTCAAAAATTGCTTAGGGTTGATGAAGGTCTCAGAGATCAGTGATTTTAAATGACGACACAATTTGTTAATGATAAACTATTGTAGGCTTCAATTATACATACTATGGGTTTATTAAGGGATTCATGAAAATAATATGTTTCATGTCGCTGAACATTAATTATAATCTTCACATGCAAAGGCTGCAAACTACCACTGTCGTACTGCTGGGTTAGGTTAGGGTTATCCCAAACAGCAAGCAGCAAGGTGAGCGTGCACACGGAGCCATTATCAGAAATTTTGTCAGCCCCCCAGGTTGAAACAGACCATCAGATCCAGAACACACAGTGGCGATCTGACCGTCACGTCACTCCTGTGAGCTCTGTTCCACATGATGCGGTGTCTGTGCTGTGGCGTACCGTCCACAAGACATGTGTCCGGCAGAACATGCGTGCGGCCGACTGGACGCACCTGACCAGTAGAGGCGGTCATCAGAGCCCACTGCTTCTCATTCATGTCATTTCATGACTGTATGTCTGTGACCATGGGTCATCACCAGAGGAACAGACGGAGCATATTTGTATTGCTCACTTGATAAATGCGGTGTTTTTATATGGTGTGGGATTTAAATTTTTTTGTAATACTTCCATGTCCTTCCTGATATGAGGCTGCTTCCTGCAGCTTTCAAAGAACAGCTCTGTAGCTCAGTGTTAAAGTCTCTGACTGGGAATCAGAGGTTTTGAAAGGCGCGAGTTCGTGTCCCGGGTGGTGTGTTTTTCTTTTCTTTTTTTTAATTATTCCACATAAGCGGCGCGATGTGGTCCCACAGGTACCAGCTCATTTTAATTTTTTTATTTATTCCACATAAGCAGCGCAATGTGGTTCTATACATACCAGCTGGTTTTTATTTCTTCCACATAAGTGCGCCATGTGGTGCACCTGGCACTGTTCCTGCTTGACGGACACCAGCGTGTGCTCAAACTCTTGCACTGGGTTCATACACGCCTGCCCATCGGCGCGATGTTTCACGCGTTAATTTCGAACTGTTTAGCGTGGTTTCGCCGTTTTCATCCAAACACCATCCAAACTTTGCACTATGTGTGAAGGGGCCATTAATGTTCACTCTGTTTATTTTTTGTGTTTGCTTTTGTAGTTCTCTTGCTGGTCTGTTTCCTGCTTGGGTCTTTTCTATCACTATCTCTCTTGTCTGTGTCTTGGTGCTTGGTGATGGGTGTCTCATTTGGTCTGGCCACACTCATGTTCTGGTGTTTTCCACCCACTCCTGTTTCTAATCTACATCTCATCACCTGGGTGTATTTAAGGCTCACAGGTTCCTCTAGTACTTCCCCAGATCGATGTGCCATGTACCTTTTGTGTTTTTGTTTAGTCCTGCTTGCTTTATAGCATTTTGACCACCTGCCCATTCTTCTCGACACACGCCTTTAGCCTGATGGGTTTTTTGTACTGTGTGTCTTCTTGACTGCTGTTACCGTGTACTGACCCCAGCATACATCTTCAGTAAATGTTCTCACCTACAGAGCTGGGTGTTTGTGTCCTGCAGTTGTGCCCAGCCATTTCTCACCAACAAGCCTGATAGATTGATCTGGCCCACTATGGACACGCGGACCAAACGGTTTCAGCTGGCAGTACGCCATCATAGCTGCAGTTAGCTCTGCAGGAGGACTAGCTTGCCTCTCTTACTCTGAGTTTAGCGAATTAGCTAAACGACAGGACTCCTTCATGTCCACTGTGAGCACGCAGATGGAGCAAGTTCTAACCATGTTTAAACGTCAGGCAACTATAGGACACAACCCTACACCACCGCCACTTCACTTCTGGGACTGCCAGCAGCCTCGCCGGCTTCCTTAGCAGCCCTAGATATTTGCAAACAACTCTCATGGCCTGAACGTTTTTCCATAGAGTCAGGGGATGTGAAGCCATTTATCACACAGTTGAGTTGCACTTTGAACTTATGACATCAATGTTTCCATCCGATAGGACAAGATAGCATTTATGATCACTCACCTGACTGGCTGGGCTGCAGTGTGCGCCACAGCAGAATGGACAGAAATTCCACCACCTGTTCATCGCTTCCAGCTTTCCAAGTGCGCTACAGCAGGTGTTCCCAGCATACTTTCTCCGGGCACGAGGCGGCGCCCTTCTTGATGAGGCTTAAGCAGGACAGGGTGGCAGACTGCGCCATAGATTTCCGCATCCTGGCAGCAAAGAGCGAGTGGAATCCTGCAGCACTCTTCGACGTATTCTTCCAGGGACTGGCTGACAACATATAAGATCAATTTGTCGCCGTCGACCTTCTTGACGACCTTGATAAACGGACTGACCGACGCATGTCAGACCGACCACCCCAGGATGCTCGTCCATCCACTCAGAGTCTGTTCACTCCACCCGTCCGTCCTCCCACTTCTGGTCATGCCAGGTCCAGTCCTCCACACAGCATTGTGGAGGAGCCCATGCAGTTGGGACGTACTCGTCTTTCTGTGGAAGAACAGGAGTGATGCCGAGCGGAGGACCTGTGCTACTACTGTGTACAGTCAGGTCACTTGATCACCAATTGTCCAGTCAGGGGTGCCCCGGTGCAGTTAACATCAGTATTGCGGGTGATGCAAAGTTCAGTTTCTTCTTCTTAACTGAGTATATTGTTTCTGCTAAATTAATTTCTAATCACTCGTCAGTCTCAATTCCTGTATTCATTGATTCGAGATCTGATGCTAATTTATTACTGTCCTCTCTCACCAGGTCCCTATGTCTTAAATTGTACCAACTGTCACATTCTCTGGTGGTGCATGCCATGTATGGCCACAAACTGGGTCTTATTACTCATCATACTCATATGATTATACAGGGTTCTAGCTAGGATAAAATTTAGCGTAGTGGTATGTTGAAGGAGTATGGTGCGGAAGGGGGGGAAGCTTTTGAAATTCAAGCTAAAAATTGGCCATTCTAGGGATACCCAAAGGGGTAAAAGCCAGGGTACGACAGCCCAAGTCCCTTCATCATGTCAGAATCAATCAATCAATCATTTTATTTATATAGCGCCAAATCACAAAAACAGTTGCCCCAAGGCCGCTTTATATTGTAAGGCAAGGCCATACAATAATTACGTAAAAACCCCAACAGTCAAAACGACCCCCTGTGAGCAAGCACTTGGCGCACGTGGGAAGGAAAACTCCCTTTTAACAGGAAGAAAACCTCCAGCAGAACCAGCTCAGGGAGGGGCAGTCTTCTGCTGGGACTGGGTTGGGGCTGAGGGAGAGAACCAGGAAAAAGAACATGCTGTGGAGGGGGAGCAGAGATCAATCACTAATGATTAATGCAGAGTGGTGCATACAGAGCACAAAGAGAAAGAAACACTCAGTGCATCATGGGAACCCCCCAGCAGTCTAAGTCTATATCAGCATAACTAAGGGATGGTTCAGGGTCACCTGATCCAGCCCTAACTATAAGCTTTAGCAAAAAGGAAAGTTTTAAGCCTAATCTTAAAAGTAGAGAGGGTGTCTGTCTCCCTGATCTGAATTGGGAGCTGGTTCCACAGGAGAGGAGCCTGAAAGCTGAAGGCTCTGCCTCCCATTCTACTCTTACAAACCCTAGGAACTACAAGTAAGCCTGCAGTCTGAGAACGAAGCGCTCTATTGGGGTGATATGGTACTATGAGGTCCCTAAGATAAGATGGGACCTGATTATTCAAAACCTTATAAGTAAGACAATGAAGAGAGGCCAATATGGGTGAGATATGCTCTCTCCTTCTAGTCCCCGTTAGTACTCTAGCTGCAGCATTTTGAATTAACTGAAGGCTTTTCAGGGAACTTTTAGGACATCCTGATAATAATGAATTACAATAGTCCAGCCTAGAGGAAATAAATGCATGAATTAGTTTTTCAGCATCACTCTGAGACAAGACCTTTCTAATTTTAGAGATATTGCGTAAATGCAAAAAAGCAGTCCTACATATTTGGTTAATATGCACTTTGAATGACATATCCTGATCAAAAATGACTCCAAGATTTCTTACAGTATTACTAGAGGTCAGGGTAATGCCATCCAGAGTAAGGATCTGGTTAGACACCATGTTTCTAAGATTTGTCGGGCCAAGTACAATAACTTCAGTTTTATCTGAGTTTAAAAGCAGGAAATTAGAGGTCATCCATGTCTTTATGTCTGTAAGACAATCCTGCAGTTTAGCTAATTGGTGTGTGTCCTCTGGCTTCATGGATAGATAAAGGTGGGTATCATCTGCGTAACAATGAAAATTTAAACAATGTCGTCTAATAATACTGCCTAAGGGAAACATGTATAAACTGAATAAAATTGGTCCTAGCACAGAACCTTGTGGAACTCCATAATTAACCCTAGTCTGTGAAGAAGATTCCCCATGTACATGAACAAATTGTAATCTATTAGACAAATATGATTCAAACCACCGCAGCGCAGTGCCTTTAATACCTATGTCAACAGTATCAAAAGCAGCACTGAGGTCTAACAGAACAAGCACAGAGATGAGTCCACTGTCTGAGGCCATAAGAAGATCATTTGTAACCTTCACTAATGCTGTTTCTGTACTATGATGAATTCTAAAACCTGACTGAAACTCTTCAAATAGACCATTCCTCTGCAGATGATCAGTTAGCTGTTTTACAACTACCCTTTCAAGAATGTTTGAGAGAAAAGGAAGGTTGGAGATTGGCCTATAATTAGCTAAGATGGCTGGGTCAAGTGATGGCTTTTTAAGTAATGGTTTAATTACTGCCACCTTAAAAGCCTGTGGTACATAGCCAACTAATAAAGATAGATTGATCATATTTAAGATCGAAGCATTAAATAATGGTAGGGCTTCCTTGAGCAGCCTGGCAGGAATGGGGTCTAATTAGACATGTTGATGGTTTGGATGAAGTAACTAATGAAAATAACTCAGACAGAAGGCTGGGGAAGTTTGTTGAGTGGGCAATCTCATTCTGGGTTAGCCAGTACATGGCCCTCAGTGAGGCAGTCGGAGTCCATGGACATTTTTAAGTCAAGACTTAAAACCTATTTTTATTCTCTTTCTTATCAGTAGTTTTTATTTTGTTATGTTTTATTCTTTTACTTCGGTTTTTAATTAGATATTTGAATTTTTTATTTTTATTTATTTATTTAAATTTTTATGTTGAACTGTTCTGTGTGAGGCACCTTGGGACGGCTTTTGTTGTAATTTAGCGCTTATAAGCTGAATTAAAGTGAAATTGAACAACATTTTATTGAGTCTTAAAGTAAATAATATGAAATTGGTTACTGGATCCTTAAACTCTGGACATAATAAACTCTACATGGTGGATCCTTGATCTCTCGACATAAACAAAATAAAATCTGTTAGTTTTTGTCAAAAGCATTTCCTTTCAGACATTATTATTAGCATGAATGTATTTCCATACCTATGTGATGAGCTCTTGCAGCTGTGCTGCAGGTCAGGTTCATAAAGAATGCAGGACGTCTCATTTTGGGAGGGAAAAATGTTTTAGTTGATTGTAGTTTATTGTCTGTATTGCAACATTTGCAAGAGGTGTCATTTTATTTAAAGCGGCAGTTCGTTTTGAAGTTATTAATTCCGACCGGACCGGAAGCTGTGCAAACGGAACAGAGGATGATTCTTGTTTCTCGACTGCAACAAGACAAGAGTCCCAGTTAGTGACTTTAATCCACACAAAAGTGACTCATGATATTTTAATGGCTTTCAGAGGGGTTAAGAAGCGGACTTACCGCTTCTGAAGAGCAGCAAATCAAAGAGCCACGAGCCATTGAATCAAAGCATTGCTTCAATTCACGCTTCAAACTGGAGTCGCGCTGTAGAAACGGTTGATTACAGACGCTGTATTGAAAATAAGCGTAATGGTCCAAAATAAGTGTAACTGCCCAAAATTATAGCGTAATGGGCCATAATGCAAGTTTGTGCTAGCTAGAACCCTGATTATATCTAAAAATCATTCTGAATCCATTAGCTTTAATATCTTTGATAATAGTAGAGAAGCTTGAATCTTCGACTGGACTAGGTTGCTTGACGCGAGGACGTTTCGCTTCAAATCGCAGAAGCTTCCTAGGCTAAAATTCTTGCTCTGGTGGTCTGACTTCTGTCTTGACTCTTGTAGAGAAGAAGTTTCAGACCACCAGAGAAAGAATTTTAGCTGAGGAAGCTTCTGCGATTTGAAGCGAAACGTCCTCGCATCAAGCAACCCAGTGCAGTCAAAGATTCAAGCTTCTCTACTATGGAAACCACCTGGACAACTGAGAGCCTACACAATCTTTGATAATATGACTCACCCAGCTATATTGGGGCATCTAGCCCGAGTCTTGATTGGGCTAAGGGAAAGATGGACGCTTGGGGTCCCTTATACAAGAACACCTGTCTGTTAAAACCTGAGAAATTTGAATCTAACCTGGATCTCATCAGTTTTCCCTCCTGTTATCATGATTTAGCAACAGTTTGCTGCAAATCAAAAGCTAAGTCTCTGTCTCCGCACCCTGAGCACGATTGTGCCATTGAGCGTCTCACGGGGGTTACCTCCCCCGGGAGAAGTTTTTCTTTCTCTCGGCTCCAGAGCATGCTGTTGTGAATGACTATATTCAGGAGTCATTCACAGCTGGTTTGATCCATCCATCGTCTTTGCTGCAGGGGTGGGGTTTTTCTTTGTAGAAAAGAAGGATAAATCTGTCCGCCCCTGCATTGACTATCATGGCTTGAATGACGTCAGGTTAAGAACCGGTATCCGCTGCCACTCACTTCCTCTGCTTTTGAGCTGCTAGAGGGGGGCAAAGATTTTTTCTAAACTCGATTTGCGGAACCACATATCACTTGGTTGGGATTCGTTCAGGAGATGAATGGAAACTGCATTTAACACACCTACCGGTCATTATGAATACCTGGTTATGCCTTTTGGCCTCACGAACGCCCCTGTACTATTCCAAAATTTAGTCACTGACGTTCTGCAGGTGCATGTTAACAAGTGCATTTTTGTTTACCTTGATGATATTTTGATCTTTTCTCCTGACCTGGAATCCCACACGTAACATGTTCGCGCAATCTGCAAACCCTGTTACAGAATAATTTGTATGTCAAACCAGAGAAGTGCGAATTTCACAGGTCCACTGTTTCATTCCTGGGGTTTGTATTTCGAGGGCGAAATCCAACTGGATCTTGAAAAGGTCGCAGCTGTACGGGAATGGACTGTCCCCAGCAGTTGCAAAGAAGGACACTGGTTTCTGGGGTTTGCTAACTTTTATCGCAAATTTATTCATAACTTCAATGAGATTGTGGTGCCATTACATAACGTGACTTCTTCACTGCGGTCATTCGTTTTGGACGCCGGAGTGTGATGAAGCTCTCTGGATCCTAAAGCAGCGTTTTAATGCGACCCCTGTGCTAAACACATCATCTGCAAAAAGCAGAGATGCAGTTCTGAGGTCACGGAACTGGACACCCTCCAGTCCCTGACTGTGCCTTGCAATCCTGTCCATGAACATCAAGAAAAGGTTTGGTGACAAGGGGCAGCCCTGTCGGAGTCCAACTCCCACTGGGAACAGGTCTGATGTGATGCTGGGAATACGCTTTGCTTTTCTTTATAGTTTATTCCAGTACATTATTGAACTCTGGCTACATATCCCACATACTCCTCTGTGATAAAAGCCTGATTTAAAATGCATACTGTACTCTCCAGTATTGCATAGTCCATTTCTGCAATGGAATTATGAATTCATCATTACTTTCTAGGCATTGTGTTGTAAGGGGTACAGCCTCCTTTCCACATATGTACGTGCTTTTTAAGGGATAATCATGCCAAAATACATTCTGACTGCATTCTAGCATAAAGAAAGCCATGAAAGCTATTTTTTTAATTTGAAGACTTCATAAACTTTCAAGAGCTGTTGTAAAAAATTACTGACACTTTATATGTATTTTCAGCCTCCTGAGGACTTTGCAGGACCCTCCCTGTACATTTTCCACCATTGCTTGCAAGGAGAACAAAACAGGCCTGGGTTGTTGGGGAACAATTAGATTCTAAGGTTATGCGGGATCTCCAAGGTAGCACCAACAGGTAGAAAAACTAACAGCCCACTTACAACCTCTCAATTAATAGTATCCAACTTGCAACATAATTTAAATAAACATTTCATGATAATTGGTTTTGCGAAAGACTGGCAGCCTGTTCAAAGTGTACCCGCTTTTCGGCCCAGTGGACTGCTGGAATAGACTTTGGAATTGGATAGATTGTGAAATTACCCGGGTGAAATTCAAATTGACCAAAGTTGAATCACTGGTGTCAAGGTAATTGGGTCAAGAATCAATTTTTTTTTTCACTCTGATTTGCACCAAACCTGACAGCACCGTATAGAGGTGTATTCAAGAATTGAATTACCCAGGTGAGTTTACTTTTTCCAAAGGTCACTTATTAGAGCCAAAGTCATGTCTGTCTGTATGTCTGTCTGTCTGGTGGTTGGACCACTCTTCAGAGGTCCTATTGCTGATTTCCCACTAAAATTGGTATGTCAAAGAAGGTGGACCCTGAAATTGCCCTTAAATTACTTCATTAAGGAATTTGGTTTCTGATTTGTATCAATATGGCACACACTAATGTGCATTCCAGAATTGCCTGGCAAAGTCAGCCGGAGGTCAATTACTTGGGTAAAGGTAAAGGGCTGTAGCCCTTGCTAGGTATTATTACATAGTATTGTATAAATTGTATCATTCTGACATTTTCTCCTGATGTTTCTGGATGAAGAAAACACTTTCAGAATAATATTCTCTTTGATTTCAGAAGCCAGTCTCCGGCTGCAACATCAGTGAGCAGCAGCCACTCTGAAAAATCAGAAAAGTTAATGAAAGAATGGTAACATATTCATTTATTTATTTTGTCGTACACTGTGTCTTCATGATGTTTATGTGTGTATTGTTATTGTATTGTGTGCAGATGTCTGTGTATCGCTTTTGTGTTTGTTGCCTCCAGGGGCTTCACTGACCCTCGCACAGCTCTCCTGTTACTCAAGAGGGCTCAGAAGATGAATCCAAAGAGGCCCCAGCAGAAGAGATGTAGCGGTGAGTGTGTACAAAACAAAACTGAAGGGATACAAAAATTTTGTTCTGAGGAAATGGAGATACTTCACAATGTAATAAACGCTACCACAAAGAGGTTAATAAATGAGAACTGGAGGCCGCAGTCGCACTGGGCCGTGTCTCAGCAAGGAGGTGTGGTCGCCATTTTAATTCCGGGCAAGTCAGTATGCAGCATGCATAGACGCTCAATTAGTCTAATCAAGAAACAGGTGGAATATTCCTAAAAGCTGCACATGTTGGCAAAGCCACAAACGGAGGAAGAAGGGAGACAACATTTCCTTCCATAAGTAAATGGTTTTGGTTATTGTTGTCACTTTGTCTGTGACATTTGGTTGATAAACAGGTGTATGTTGCCTGCCGTGCCTGTGTCGTCCGTGGACACGGACCATTAACTCTTCACTTATGTCTAGTTGATATTTTCCCTTCTAGACCAATGTCTAGTTAAAAAGTGATTAAAATTGTTCGACAAGACCAACTATTTTTTTTTTTTTTTTTTCACCTTAAATCACCGAGATGCTGCTCGGTAATTTAAGGCATCCCTTCACTGGCTTCCTGTCCCAGTGAGATCAGATTTAAGGTTCTGCTACTAGTCTATAAATTGTTCATGGGCTGGCACCTCCTACTTAGCTGACATAATTAAACCTTACGCACCAGCCCGGAATATGTGTTCTCAGGATGCAGGACTACTTTGTGTCCCTAGGGTGAATAAGAAGTCTGCGGGTCATAGAGCTTTCTCTTACCGTGCCCCTGTTCTGTGGAATGATCTCCCTGCGTCAATAAAACAGATTCTGTGGAGACTTTCAAGTCCAGACTTAAGACACACTTATTTTCCCTTTTGTATGCTAGCATACTGGCACAGTATAGTTTCACGTTTTTTACTCTTTTAATTCATTTTATTAGGAAACGGAGCATGCCGCGGCCTCAACTTTACCTAAATTCTGGGTCTCTTAGTGAAGCTTAGGGCTAGTGGTCGGCAATCACCTTAGTATTTCCTGTTTTCTTGTTGTTTAATGCTGGCAAATTAATACTGTATTACTTGTCTTCTGATGCCTGATTCTGTTTTTTCTCTCTGTTTAAGGTGCAGCTCCATCCAGAGATGGGTGTGGTATTTGTACTGGAGACCCTCCTGTCCTGTGCACAACTGCAATTCCTGTATATTCATTTTGTAAATTGTTCTGTAATTTATGTCCATAGCAAGGCCCAAGCAGAGGGTCACACCTTTGAGTCTGGTCTGCTTGAGGTTTCTTCCTCAGAGGGAGTTTTTCCTTACCACTGTGACACTGGGGGTTAGTAAGGGGTTAGTAAGGTTAGACCTTACTTGTGTGAAGCGCCTTGAGGCAGCTCTGTTGTGATATGGTGCTATATAAATGAAAATAAATTGAAATTGAAATTGCTGCTCAGAGATTATAATAACCCGCACTGTGCCACTCAGTCACAGCCTCACACAGAGATGTGCACCCACACCACTGACTTCATGAATGTAACTCAGTCAATAAAAGATAATTGTGTAAAAATGTAATATATATAAATGTATTGTAATGGTTTTAGGAGTCGTGCTGCGCTGAACACAGTAGCAGCAGATGTCTCATTTTAGCAGCGGCAGCTGGAACAGATTAAATCCATGTATCTTTCAACACTAATATTTGGGAATGTGTGGGTGTCAGAGTAAGTTTAATACTTTCTTTACATAATTAATGTAAATTAATTTTACTGGCTCGATTTCCAGGTCAGAGTGGCATTTTAACATGGTTTTGTGAACGTTTTTTGTGAGTGTTTTCAGTTGCAAATCCGCATTGAAAATGCATTAACATCCGGTACTTTGGCAATATTTTGCCTGGTTAGGAAGTGTCGTGTCGCTGTCCATGAAGGGACATTCACGTTTAGTAGGCAGCATTTGGAGTGAGGACTCTAGTACTCATATTAACCTCAGCATAGCAGGATTGTCTGAGGGTGGCTACCAGATCCTGAGATATGTTGCATAATTGATTATTTGATAGGATTAATGAGTGAGTGAGTGTGCAAAATTTCCATATGGAACTGTGTAAAAATTACTGCATATTCAGCTCTGAAATTTGGGTTCTGATAGATACAGGACCCAGTGAACCTCCTATTATGGGCCATTGTGGCATCTTTAACATGCACAATGACAGAAACATGAATTAAAGAGGACAGATGCCTGTCAAGTTGATTTTGAAGTTTTGTAGCTACTCGCAGGATCCTGGTGGCCACAAAGGTCGCTGTGGTTTTTATAAGTACTACTTTATCATATACTAGCCGATTACCCGCCCCAGTGTGTGTTTGATTCCCAGACAGGAAAACTTTATCATCACCAACAAAGCTATCACCTCCCACCTCTCACGGATTCCAGAGAAATGTTAGGGCAAGACTAAAGCTGCTTCAGGAAGAGACAGCTGCTATTACTACTACTCCTACTACTACTATGCTTCTGTTACTGTTACTTGCAAAAATGAAGTGGTAAAAAAATTCAAAGTAAAGAGAAGAGAATAGAAAAGTATGACGCCAACCTTTTAGCACACTTGCCGATGACAATGCAGCACAGAAGTGTCTCTCGCCTTTACTACTACTACTACTACTAAAGTGCTTAAAAGCCTGTGTCACTCCCCGTATGTCAAAACGTGTGCGAAGTTTGGCTCAATTTTGCAGCACAAAGGCGTCTCTCACTCTTAACTACTACTACTACTACTACTACTGCTGCTGCTGCCACCGCTAATACTGCAACTACTACAACTGCTACTACTACTACTACTACTACTACTACTATTACTACAGTGCTCAATGTCCTGTGACACGCCCCGTATGTCAAAGTATATGTGTGCCACTTTTGGCTCATTGTGAAGCACCAAAATCTCTCCTCTTACTACAACTATTACTACTGCTGCTACTACAACACCTCCTACTACTACTAAAGTGAACATAGCCTATGTCAGGCCTCATATGTTAAAGTATATGTGTGCCATGTTTGGCTCAGTTCTGCAGCACAGAAGCATCTTCCCCTTAACTACTACTACTACTACTACTAAAGTGCTCAATAGCCCATGTCACTCCCCATATTTCAAGTATATGTGTGCCAGGTTATGCTCGGGTTCTGTAAACACAAAAGTGTCTTCCCCTTAACTACTACTCCTACTACTACTACTACTACTACTACCACTACTGCTAAAGTGCTCAATAGCCCATGCCACTCCCCATATTTCAAGTATATGTGTGCCAAGTTTGGCTCAGTTCTGCAGCACAAAAGTCTCTCCCCTTAACTACATCAACTGCTACTACTACGACTAAAGTGCTCATAGCTTATGTTTACTCCCATCTCTCTCTCTCTCCCTTTCTCTCTCTCTCTCTCTCTCTCTCTCTCTCTCCTCTCTTCCTCTCCTCTCTCTCTCTCTCTCTCCCTCTCTCTCTCTTCTCTCTCACACACACACACACACACACACACACACACACACACACACACACACCACACACACACCACCCACACACACACACACAGACAACTGAAAATACAACCTCTTATCAGACAAACTCGTATTTTAACTAGTTTCACTTTGTGATTTCTGAGATTTCTGTAACAAACATGTTAACAAGAAAGCCAACACAACTTTAAAGTGACTGGAGAAGGAAAAGGACTTTTAAATCAATCAATAGGTAAAACTAAGTTAACAACCCTGTTAAAATGTGCCAAAATGCAGGAAAAGCACCAGACATCCCACAACATTACAGTGCTCCTGATGCCCATGTGTACACAGCTATGATGAGGCATTCTGCCTGGCACAGCAGGGTTTTTACTAAAATTTTTCAAGTGTTGGTATGTCCATTGTCATACTGCCTTTTGAAGAGGACTTCTTCCCAGTAAAATACGGATAACTAGTATCTACGAGGGTCAGCTGAGAAGTTCTGCCTTCAACGCGATTGTTTCAATAACAAACAAGATATCAAAGCAAAGCTGGTACGAGACTCATCCTTTACTACAACAGAAAAAGGATGCTACGGAAAGTATATATAAAAAATATACTAAATAAAAACAGTGATTCTTACTTTTACTTCATACAGTCTGCATTACTTCAAGAAACACATTACACTAATGATGCAGAGGTAGAGAATTCACACTCAAACTCAATAATAATAAATTAAAAGGATTTTAACTATGTGAACTTGAGAAAAACATTTCCCAGATTGAAACAACAGATACATGTTGCCACCAGAGGTGAGAAAAAGTTTGATTGGCAGTTTTAACAAAATCCTCAAAGTGCTGTAGTGTGTACTCCATTTGGTCTGTTGGACAACAGTATAATTTTTCTCATCTCCTAGTATCACCCAAGATATTTTGTGTTTTGTGTTCTGTTGCACACCTTAAGATGTGTTTGAATAAATAATGGGAGAAAATAACACCTGAAATGCTTGATTGTTTGTATCGTTATGGCAAAACGTCTTTTAGGTGTGGGTACTCATCCGGATAAACTTAGTTGAAGTTGTTTCAGGGTTGGACTTCTCTTTTTCAGCTTGTCGCAACTTGGTTGTGTCAAACTTGATACGGCAAGACTTGTGCCATTTTGCCTGCCGCTCTTCGAGGGTAGCCTTAACACCATTGCCCTCATCAGTGAATATCTGGTGCCACTGGAATACTATCTAGTTCATGAAAATGACCTAGGTTCTCTGAGAAAGTAATGTACCCGGCCCCTTGATCAGTACGTCTTGATTCTGCTGGACATTGCAAATTCTCATCACTGACTGTTTGGAAAATGATGCGTTTGTTCCAGTCTGTTAGCTGAGTGCCTTGAGAAGGCCCAGGGATGTGGGATGTTGTAATCTGGTGCTTTTTCTTCCCACCACCTTTAGTCAAACCATCATTCTTAACCATCACCTCGTTACTGCACTAAGCAACATCTACTGATACCTGCAAATAGAAAAGGCCAATTTTAATTACAACTTGGAATTGCACACTTTTAAGATAATTATTAGTGTATACTGTTAGGAATGTACAAAGCAGAATGTGCTGAAATAAAGTCCGAATGAGAGTCCACAATCTGCAACATGGTGTACAATAGATGTAAAATGTCACAATATTGGGAACATAGTTGATGTGTAAGGAAGGTACTGCTGGAATAAACACTGGTTAATATAAGGATATTAAATAGTAAAACCCAGGTGTCAAAATAATTCACATAACAATAGTACCGGTAGATAGTAGTAGTCCAACTGGCTGCAAATTCTTGTTTGTATTAATGAACAACTCTTTTGGATATATTTTATTACTACAATAAAGAATTTATAAATATGGAAGTATTAATCCATTTGAATCATATAATGTTGAAGGTATGGTGCAGATCTATGAAACATATATGTTTTACTGGTGGCCATATTGGAAAATGGCTGCCATTCACTTCCTGGGCAGAGTTCTTGGTGGCCCATATCTGAAAATCTTCACAAGGGTCTAAACTTCAGTTCTGCCACATTTTATGCTTTTAACACCATTTGAACAAATTATTTGATTTTTTTTCACATATCCACCTATTTGGGGTTCTGCCTTTGCTTGAACCTCTATAATATATATTAGTATCAAAATATAGGAACATTATAGAGAAATGTTGTATTCTTATGAATGCAGATATGCTCAGAGGCTCATATTCACCCCAGCGCAAAGCTACTTCTGTTCAGTGATCCTATGAACTAATTTTTCTTTTTAAACCTTAATAATGAAAACCACTGCCAAACACCAGACTTACTTACAATTTCAAGTAACTGCTGTTGGATTTAAATCAGATTCCAAAGGGGGGTGGGGGCTCCAAGCTTATTTTACCCTAGTTGTGTTAAACATTAGTGAACCTTTCCACATGGTGTATCTTAATGAGCCATAACAGACAGCAGAAGCCACAGCCTGCTGTGTCCTTTTTGGCCCGATTTGAAGACCTGCAAGGGAAATAGCCAATGCTGAGAAACTCTTGACAAGTTGTCCCATGTATTTTCATAGTTTTTGTGTGTGTGTTTCATGTGTTTCCCTCTGTAAGAGGGAAAAGTAAGGAGTAATGCTCTGAGGCAAACAGTTCTATCATGTCTGCAGCACCCAGACACTTGACGAAGTGTGTTTTTATATTTTCTGCCTTTAAGAAAAAGTCTTTTGGCTGAGCTTTCCCTCTCTCTGGATGTGTAAGATAATACTGGTTTCTGACTACTTGTCAGCTAGATATCAATGTACCCATTTTGCTGAGTCTTCCTGTGATTCCACACTGTGTCAAAGGGTGTGCCCCAAGGTTCCATTCTGGGGCCACTATTGTTTTCGATATATGTAAACAATTTTTGTGACAATTTATTGAATGCTGCTTACCATTTCTATGCAAATGATACAGTCATCTATTTTCCTCCTCCTCAAAAATCTGGAACATCTGCAGTCTGCCTTTGATGTTGTTCAGACCCACTTATCTCAAGTCAAACTCTTGTTAAATGCATGAAAATCTAAATGCATGTTGTCTTCAAGTGGCAAAGAACGATATTCTAATCTTTCTAAAATCTCAATGACTCAAGGGATTGAATTGAAATAGTCACATCGTACAAGTATTTAGGTATCATCATTGATCAGAGTCTGTCTTTCAAAACACACTTTGAAAATCTTGTCTCCAAGTTGAAAGTCAAATTGGGTTTCTTCATTGGGCACAGCTCCAGTTTCTCCCTCAAGACAAGACAGTACTTGATATCAGCAGCTTTATTATTTATTTATTTATTTATTTTACCTTTGCTGGATTATGGTGATTATTGTTTTTGACTGCCCCTGATCAGTATCTTAAGAAATTAAATGCAGTGTACCACTGCGCTCTGTGTGTTATTACTGGTTGTGGATATTGCACCCACACCATTGTATTTTGTATGTTATTGCTAATTGGCTATCCCTCTATGTATGCAGGTCCTCTCAGTGGTTGATCTTTATATATAAAATCATTATTGGCATAGATCCTCCTTTTCTGTCTACCTACAGTACTTTCCAGAAGTATTGGAACACTTTGTATTTCAAACATTTTAAAAATGCCATTTCAAATGCAAAAAAAAAAAAAAAAAAAAAAATCTCCTCTGTACCACTTCATTATGAAGCTGTACAGTTGGTGATACTAATTGCAAAACATGCTCTATGCACAATTTCTCCAATCACAGCCACAGAAGCCTATAACTTCTTCTGGGTTGCCTGGATGTCTTGGTAGCTTTCCTCACTCTTCTCCTTCTCCTCCTTCGTCACTCAGTTTTTGAGAAATGTGTACTCCACACAGAGCTACCATAGAGTGCCATATTGTTTGTTATTCTTCATAATTTATGTAAAGAAAGTCCAAGACATATTCAGTGACTTGGAAATGTTCTTGTATCCATCCCCTGAATTGTCTGAAGAAAACTGGCAATAAAACAGATTATTTACAGGTGTTATACCAAGGGGCCCAGTACTTATGCAACGCATCATCTTGGCTTTTATATATTTAATTAATTTATATGAAGTTGTAGAGATTTGCTTTTAGTTTAAAGTTAAAGGAAGATTATTTTAAAAAATGTATTTTTTTGTGTGTGTGTTTGAAATGGCATAAATGAATTAATTTGTGTGAAATACCAACGTGTTGCAGTACTTTTGGAGGGCACTTCTGCAGATGGTGGTTCCAAGAGTGAGAATAAAACTTGGAAAACAAATCTTTTAAATATGCTGCTCCTTCCACGTGGAATAACTTAGAGACTGATTGAGAGGAAAACTCCCTTGGTCAATGTGACTGCTTTTAAATGTTTTTATGACATTTTAGAAATTGTACCTGTATCCCATGCTAACTGGATGTTGTGATTTTGTTTTATTTATTGAACTCTCTCTCTCTCTCTCTCTCTCTCTCTCTCTCTCTCTCTCTCTCTCTCTCTATATATATATATATATATATATATAAACTTATTTCTCTTTGTGGCCATGTTATTGTGCTGCCTTCTTGGCCAGGTCACCCTTGGAAAAGAGATTTTTAATGTCAATGAGGCTTTTACCTGGTTAAATAAAGGAGATATATACTATACCCATTTCAAGTGAATTACTCACGTCCAGCACATCCACACAAAGAGGCCGGATTATTGTATTTCATTGTAGTGGTTCAGTGAGGCTGCAGTTAAAGGTGACCTAACCTCCGCACTGCTCGTACAAACAGTAGTCTTGCCACGGTTATCATGCTGTAGTCAAGTAAAGGAAAACTGTTCTTTGATCAAAATTAGAAATGCATGATCCCACTGGCAGAACTCTTGTCATCTTGTTCCATCAATGCACAGGTCTGTGTCTACCGTAACTGTTAATGACATCCACCTCATTAAAACCAGAACACTGCTCTAATATATTCCGAATGTTAGGCCCTGCTTTTCTGCTTCTGGTTTTTGGTCTCTCATGTCCTTCTTTAACCCTCTCGCTTTTGGTTTTTGTAGACCCGCATGTCTGTCTGGCCTTGACGAGAAAGAGAACGAGCCAGCTCGGCCCTGTGGAAACACAAAATAAGCCTGCGCAATGTAGAAGAAATAATACAAAGGGTAAGACTTGGATACTGTGTCATAATATTTGTGAAGTCATTTTTTCCACCTGTAAACCGTTCTAGTCTCAGTTGTGTACATCTCCTGTTTTGGCTTTATCTCTGTAACTTTTTCCCCCTTTTCTGAGTGGGGGAAAATATTATCGAGCCTATGGTTAAACCTTTTTAGTATGATGTTTACATGGCATTTTGGAGTGGAAGATGAACTGGAGCATGTCTGAAAATGGACAATCCTAAAGTCAAGGCTTGTTATACGATCAAATGCACTGGATGTGTGTCTCTGCCTTACTGAACCATGACTCTGCATATTTTGTTGCGTGTGGTCAGTGCATCTCAGACATATTCTACAAAGAGAAAACTCTACTGCTTGAGATAAATAGAAATGCTGAGGTTATGGGGGCAAAATGAATGCATATGAATGGTGGCTGAAAAAAAATCTGACACTAAGTGTTTTGGATGATGGATGATAAACAAGATGATTGTGTTACAGTCGGGCTTTGTAGATGACTTGAAGTGTGAAATCGAGTTAAGTGCTCAGGAGGTAGGGGTTTCCAGGCTGAAATAAAAATATATACGCTTTTGTCCTTCTGACATGACGACGGATGTTTGGTGGAGTTGGATATTAGTTTGGATGGACAGCATGGAGGAGGGAGGGGTGGAAAAGTAGAAAGTGGGAGTTGGACAGAAAGTAAGAGGGAAAAGTAAGGAGTAATGCTCTGAGGCAAACAGTTCTGTCATGTCTGCAGCACCCAGACACTTGAAAGTACAAATCATCTCTATGAAGTATGTTTTCATATTTTTTGCCTTTAAAGAAAAAGTCTTTTGGCTGAGCTTTCCCTTTCTCTCTCTGTGTGTCTCTGGATATGTAAGATGATACCCATTTCAAGTGGGTTACTCATGTCCAGCACATCCACACAAAGAGGCCGGATAAAATAAACATGCCGCGTCGGATATCTTGGAAAGAATCTGTCATGGGTTTGGGGCTAATCACCTCCAGAAGGGGCTTGACTCAAAGCCTGAAACGTTAGCCTCAGCCGGGGAGCACTGGCTGGGTTGAGCTGTCTAGGCCCCGGGCACTTGGGATGGATCCGGAGTAGGGGTGCCTTCCACAGGTCAGGACCAGGAGGGACAGAGATCAAGCTGGTCTGGGTTTTGGGATCACAGCAGTCACCATCAGGGTTTGAGGCACCACTGCTGCCACCTGTTCACCCAGTGAAACAGCAGACATCGTTTACTTCACAAGTGAGCTGGATTTACTGACCTGTTTTGCATGATACTGCTTAGTCCATTCGGAAAACAAACCGAGAGCTTTGGGTTTTTGGCACAGTGAAGCGTTACTGCATCACCTGATGCATCTGCTTCCCTTCCCCACTTGTCATTTAATTATCAAAAGAACATGGAGAAATAAGGACAGTGGAAACAAACAGCGTTGGAATAGCAGTTTATTTGGGATGAAAGTGGTCTTTAGATGTCAGCTGGCTGATTGCAGGTCCGAAGTTATGTTATACTACAAAATTGCCACATGCAGTTCTGAAGAAACCAACATATGAAGCATTTCATATATCTTCCAAAAGGTTAAGTACAATATTTCCTAAATATTTGTATGAATTTACATGTGCATGTGCAACATGCCTTTGACATTTAGCATACAGAAATATAGGTTAGGATAACATTAATAACAATAATAATAACATGAATTTCCACCATTTGGGGTGGTGTGTGTGTGTGTGCGCGCGCGTGTGTGTGTGTGTGTGTGTGTGTGTGTGTGTGTGTGTGTGTTGGGGGGGGGGGGGGCGTGACAGAAAATGTTGAATGTGGGGGATATGTATAAATTTTTGCACATTTTACTACAAATTTTTCATGAGGGGAAGCCAAGTAAACACAACATGACAGTGTTATATTTAAACAGGTATACAGACCTAGTTTTCCATGTTGAAGTAATTAATGATCAAAAAAATTCTACACTGGAAATTGACAGTTAGCATTACCCAAAATAATAATACATTTTTGTTGCAGGTAATTTTGCTGGTCATTTTTCTTCTATACGGTACTACAACTCTTGCTTAGTAAGAATGATTTGTAAATGTGCTAGGAGACCACTGGGTGGTGATTGGGGTCAGGTGGGGGGTTATCCAGGAAGTACATTACTGTATAAAAGTGAAATTACAAGTAAGTAAATGAAATGTAAACGTGATTCACAACATCATTTAGCTGAATTCATGCGAATTTGAGAAAAAGGTTGCTAGTATTGTTGTTATTATTATTATTTTAATAATTTAGTAATTAGAAATGTCTTAATTGTGAACGAAAAGTACAGTTCAAATGGTTACATTTATTGTGATATGCGATCCATCATTTTGATTTTGTTTTTGTGTCTCAGAGTTAAACATTCCCGTGTCCAGTTTCACAAGAGCCTCACACTTACCTTTGAACTTTTATGAGACTTTGAAGATGGGTGAAGAACAAGAAGGAGAAAAGCAAGCTTAACTTAACTGATGTATAACATTGCAACCCATTACAACCATTCATCATTGTTAGTTGTAATAAATCTCTTGTTTAAGGGTGAGAATATGTACCTATGTATGACTGCCTGTGGAGGGAGTTGTACTGGGGTTGGAATGTTATTTTGGATTGGAGATGTATACTGGTTTGCATATATACTGGACTGGTGTGTAGTTGGGCTTAAAATCTATTTGTACTAGAGCAGTACCCATAGGAAGTTTATATTCCTGTAGAACATTGGGAGCTTAAGTAAATTTCTCATGGATGGTCGCATGAGGCTGTGTTTGAAGGTGGGATGTAGAAAAAGGTGTACTTATGTTTTACTATTATCTGAATATGGTATTTCATATTATTTTAAAAAATAAGTTCTTTTATCAATTATATGAAATAAAAGTATTCTTATTAAACAGGTTATTGGAAGAGAGTCAGACAAAATGAAACAGAACATTTAGAATTTTTGAAACAACAAATCAATATCCCACCTCCTGAACACAGTTTATTTAAACTTAAACTCACAGTAAATATAAGATTTTATTCAGCTTATGCACTTAATGAAACATTGTCCAAATTGTGGGAAAATGTAATATTTTATTCAGCTTATGTACTTACTGGAACGTTGTACAAATTGTGGGTAATTTGTTGGTCAAGTTAAAGGACATGTCGCACCAAAATTATAACAATTTATATTTAGGCTGTTAGTGACCATCCGATGATCCACAAGGATTATTTTGTGCACCCCCGTGACCAGTTTCATAGTATACGGCAACACAGCAAACAGCTACAGAGATGTCCGAAAACAACGTACTACTCGGTGACGTCGCTACTAGAAGCATCCCAGTGCTTCAATGGAATGTAGAGAATTGAGGCACAGAACAATTCCAAAGTTGACATAAGTGTGATGTTGCGTTATGATGACTCGTTTTTAAGTGATAACTGTTCATTTTGATGTAGGTTTGTTAAGGTTGATGTGCACCTGCAGCCACGAGTCATAAATGCAGCCTGTCAGTAACAATCTCTGCCCCAGGTTCAGCATTGTGCACAATTAATTATGAGTGCTGTTATCAATAAAATAAAATAAAAAATAAAAAACATCTGCTGCCAGGGCAATGGAGCATCTTGTCAGCTGCACAGCGCGCACACACACAGACACACAGCAAGCTTCACGGCACACATCACCAAATTCACTTTCTCAAGGTAAAAAAAAAAATAGAAATCTAACCACAAAACACAAGAGGGGTAAAATCCTGAACATGCCAGACTCACCGTTGTGTTACGATGCATGAGAGATCACCGTCTGCAGCCCTGCCTCGATTGTGGCATGCAAAATAATGCCCATTACAGTAATTCCTGGAAATAATGTATTCTGACTTTTTCCAGTGTAACAAATCTATCTCTGTGTCCAGGCAGTCTGTTAAAAACAGTGTCAGATGTCCCGATGTCCCGATCAGCTTCAGTAAACCAGCATCCACACAAACAGCACGTCATCACAATTTAGGCTCAAAATCTGACACTCTGAAAAGGTTAAGAGTTTCAGGGTGAAGCTCTCTGTAAATCTGAGCCATCATGTTCAAACGGCAGGTCAGAAGCTTCATTTTTGGATGGAGCAGTTTCATTTCGCTCTGTCTGTCAGTCATTGGGATGTTTCTGTTTTGCTAATAAGGACGTCACACACTGAAAAATGCAGAGAATTGTTGAGTAAATTGCCGTTTTCCGGAAATGCACCTGCTAACGCTCAGAGTGAGAGGAATAAAATACATCAGAGATCACTAATTATTAGCACGTGTGCGGAGACACTTACAGTCATGAGTACTTTTATGTTGTCTTGCTAATTGGGACGTTAAAAAAACGTGAGACATGTCCTTTAAACTCAGTCACAAGGAGCATGCCTTTCACAAAAAAAAAGATTTGCTGGTATGCTGGCATTAAACATTTTATTGTGAAACAGTGCAAGCAACATGAGCTATCTGATGCTGTTTAACTTTGCTACCAGTAACATTAGTGAGCCACACCATTTCGGAAGTACGAATGTTACAATGTTAATCAAAGTAAAGGTTTCAAAATTAAGGTTTTGAAAATTAATCCCAAACATTTTCATAATAAAGGATGCACATTATAGTCATATCTGAAAGCTGAGGCCAATCTGACAAATAGTCGGAGAGATATGCAAGTCACATGCACACACACACAGACATTTCTTGCTTCATAGATAGGTATAGGTATGTGTAGGTTGTGTGTGTGTGTGTGTGTGTGTGTGTGTGTGTATATATATATATATATATATATATTATACACACACACAACCTAAATGGTATAACTAGATGAATGCTTGCTTTGCAAACTCATATGGCTAACTGGAAACAGGATGACTATATCATGATTAGGTCTAAATGATGGAGAAGGGGTAGGATTAGATATGTTTTACTTCTTTATACCCCTTTTTTAAACATACACACTAATTATGTAATTATGTGGCATGTCTCTGTGCATGTATGTGGATGGCTATGCTTGTTTTATCTGTATAGTTAGTTAATTTGCATTTTTGTTGCAGTCATATACATATATGTGATGTTTGCATGGTGTTTGTATTACAGTTTTTCTCCACTGGTCTGGCTCATTTCTTGAAAAAGAAATTACATTCTGAAAACTCTAAGGTCATTTGGCAAAACAGTCTTACAATTCAGCACAACACCACGGTTCATCTGTAAAAGCTCATATCTCTCCAAAACAGTTCACTCACACGTCAAAACTAAATTCCCTTCTCATATAAATAGTCAGTGCCCCCAAAATGCATTGTCCCTTTGGCATTGCGTAAGTACTGCAAATCAAAATGTTTAGATGTTTTGTCACTGTGGCAGAGGACCATTGAAATATCCCTCATGCCCACCTCTCAGTCTTAGCTCAGTCTTTCATTGACAATGGTTAGTGTACTAGTTTTTGTTGTCTAGCTAACAGAATACAATTGTGTATAAAACTGAAAAAAATGATTTTATAGTAAGGGTAGACCCCAAGGTTTGACATCACACATTGCACTCATACTGCCAAGGAAACTGTAATTATTATTCACACACGTAAAGTAACTCACATACATCAGAGTAAAAAGAAAATGTATAAAGCATAATTTTATACAAATAATGAATGTTTATGAGTTCAATGGTACGAACATTTCATGAGGTGAAAGATGGATTGATCCATTCAACGAGGTTGATGGTACGAATAATCCATGTCACTTGACATCCAAGGCTCTTAGAGGTAGAATATTCACTTAATGAGGCTCATCTCTGAGTGTGGCGCTAATTTCAAGAAGTTAAAAATTTAGCAACAACAGAGTGGGGCAGTTTATATATGGGGTACTATGGGGACAAATGAGGATTTTAGAGGCATGTTTGTAGTGAGGACAAGGGTATTAAAAGCCCATTATCCGAGCACCTGCTGGCTACGAGGACAGGACAGGCTGTTTTGGACAGGCTATTTGGCTTCGCCCTCTCGCTCACTTCATTGTGATAATCCCACCTGCTTTCTGCACCGGATGCTGTATATAAAATAATTATTTTGTAGCGAATTAATCATTTTCTGTCAGAGCTTGGCAGTTGAAAACTCCTCTAATCGCTTCTGGAATCACAGAGGACTGTTTCATCTGGACTCTTTTTTCTCATGCGCTGAGGTGGAGAACATATTTGGAACAGTCTAAAAGGTAAGTATTTGTAATGTTTTTATTGTAATAGCTTGGTAAAAGCTTGCATGTTCATTCCTTCTATATAAGCAGCTGTAAAAGTATGTTTATGATAGATTTAACATCTTGTTATAATGGCTCAGATGAGCTCCGCTGTGTGTGCGCACTGATGCAATGACTTGCACTCAAGACGAGCATTTACGCACAATACCAGCTCGCAAAAGAGGCTGGATGGGGCTGAAATGACAGGTCAGTCATGGCTGATTAGAGGCTGATACCTGGCACATGTGAGGTACTTAGAGGCACATCGAGGCTTCTTCATAGTGGATATGTGATACATTTATACATGGATCACTATTCAAATAATCACTGAAATTTCTGGCAAATCCATATGTGGCTCATTATTCATGGCTTTATTATTTGGTGGGGCTGAGGCTTTATTGTTCTGCTATGTGGCACTGTCTTTTGTCCACACGAAAACAGTCTTGTTCCACCCGAAGCTGGCTTCCAGTAACTTAGTTTAGCTATTAGTTTAGCCCAGCTTGGACAATAACATAAATGCTGAAGCTGGTCTACATCAGGCTCTTCTCTTAAGTGCGGTCACTCTTTGTTAGGTCCTGTCTGATTCTGTGATTACAGAAGTGACTTCCTCAGCAAGACTTGCTTGTGTCCCACATATAACAGCTCAGCTTAGCATGGTGCGACGCGATGTTGCGGCACAATCCACAAATACGGCTGGTTCCATGCTTTCGGGAGAGGAAACATGCTTTAAGATTTTTCTCCTGGCCACACAAAAAGAAAGAATAAAATCAGTGGTTATATCCATGTTTTGAAGAACATTTTCAAGCTGTGCTGAGCTTCAGTTCTGCTCTTTGTCCGAGATGCACTATAAAAAAACAAACTCTTGCTTTTCTCCTTAAAGTAATATCTCTGGAAAATCTGTCCCCCTAATAAGCAACACGAGTTTTCACCATTTTCACCATTTTGACGTATTCATCGTCAAAGTCCATTGAAACACTGATTTCACACTAAAATTTCAGTTTTTCCCATTCATTTCAATAGAGGCCCTTGAGGGGCCATTCCTGCATATGTCATCAAAGTGCACATTCCTCACAGCTTGACGTTGCTGAGCGTTTAGCAACAGCAGGTGAAATCATGCTAATTTTCCCATGTTTATGACTTAATTTCTCAGGGTATATGGTGCCAAAAATAAAATGCAATAAATCAGTACTTTCATAATTCTTTCTTTAATTAGAATAGTCAGCTCATTTGACATTTTATAAACTATTGATACGTACTTTATGGCCCCTTCACACATAACACGATTGAGGCCAAATGGCGCACGGAGCGAGGATTCAAATGGCACTTTGAAATTCAGAGCCACTTCAAACAGCAGTCACCACATTAATTCGGCCACGGCACATGCACTCTACATTCGCATAAGGCTCGCACTGGAAACCCATTTCAATGGCGGCCAATATGAGGTTGCACTGCCATCTGATCGTGGTCACAACATTCGCATGGCATGTCGTACGCAGGTCAGACAAATTGGGCCTGCACAAAATCATCTGCCATGTCAACCCTGCCTGAATGGCGCAATCGAGCCAGCCTTCACCACAGTGGCCGAATGACAGCGAAGGGTAGACAAGTACCCATACGACCCACTCTCGACTGGAGTCCAGGTGCCACCCACAACATCCACACCACTCGCAGCGCACTTAGAAAATGCGGGGACATTCGCGCTGCCATCATTAATGTAGAGCGCAGGACACCACTTTCGAGCTGCAGACCAGGTGGTGCCTTTAGTGTTATTGATTGATTGTGTTTTGTACACTGTAAACCCAAATGTTCAGCTTAATTAAATAGATTCAGTAGTGCAAAGTCAAAGTTTTAAAAAAAACATTCTATTTATTTAAATATTTCAAGTTACACATATTTGAAATATTTAAGTAAGTAGAACATTCTGTACCTGCTTGGGGCAGAATGCAGAAAAGACAAAAAGCTCTGGATCGGTTTTCTCACCACAATATATTAAAAGCAAAGTGGCCTGTGTACATGTGTGTGTGCGTACGAGCATGTGTATAAATTAGATTACAGACAAACTGGGGAAAGCTGACATTTGCCATTTGGTACGCTTATGTATTTTGGGTCAATGATGAACGCTGCCAAAAAGTGAGGTTGATAGGACTAACATTTTGGAGAAACTATGGACAATAGCTAACAATACTGAACAATGGACAAACTGATCTGTATATAATACTGGGTAGCTCATTGGCCCACACACTCCGTACAAACCATGGAAGCCATCTTACCCCTCGCAAGTTATACAGACCGCACATAAACTGCTTATTAGAACGTCAAAAGTTTTGAGTAATAACCGAGCTGATTCTCTCATTTCCTTCTTTTTGTTCTCCAATTACAGTAATGTAACCTTCATCCATCCTAACCTATGTCTGCCATGGTTAGCTATTTGATTTATTTCCTTTCTTTCTTCTAGGACTTTGACACATTCTCACCTTCTGTTTTTAATAACGCATATCTCACTAGGACAAATACTCAAGTCTAAAAATTATGATTCTTTAATCAAACTTCATACAACTGTTGTGTAATCATCAGCAAGCTTATATATATATATATATATATATATATATATATATATATATATATATATATAATATATATATATATATATATATATATATTCAAGTTCAAGTTTATTCGGTTCAAGGAAAAGAACTTTGCAACAAAATAAAACAAAACAAAATAAAACAAAATAAATAAAACTGATTTCTCAGCCAATCAACCCATGTAACCGAATGTAAAGGTATAGGTGTAAAGTGTATGTAAAGGTGTTGGTAGAAGCAAAGCTTATATACACCTACCCCTTTTACCTCAGTAACTTTTATTTATCACAACAAAACCAAAACAAAACAAAGTGAGCAGAACAGCAAAACACAGTATATATGTGTATATATATATATATATATACGTGGTGTGTCCATAAAGTAACGGTCCTTTTTATTTTTTTTAAAAACTATATGGATTTCATTCATATATTTTTACGTCAGACATGCTTGAACCCTCGTGCGCATGCGTGAGTTTTTCCACGCCTGTCGGTGACGTCATTCGCCTGTGAGCACGCCTTGTGGAAGGAGTGGTCCCATCCCCTCGTCGGATTTTCATTGTCTGGAAATGGCGGAATGAAAAGGACTTTTTTTTCCATCAGAATTTTTTCAGAAGCTGTTAGAGACTGGCACCTGGAAACCATTCGAAAAATTTATCTGGCTTTTGGTGAAAATTTTACGGGCTTCACAGAGAATAAGGACTTTAACTACAGCGTTAAGGACCCCTTTAAGGACGGTCGGTGCGCCGCGCTCCGAGCTGCGACGTCGCGGCACAAACCACTGGATCATTTCTAAGCTGATGGCTCTGTGGATACGAGACCGTCGTGTGCTCTTTCTCTGGTTATCACAAGAGCTGGACATCAGCCATTTTCCGGCAGATTTCACTTTTAACAAGAGATTTTGTCATGGAAAGCTGCGCGGAGGCTTCCCGCGTCACGACCGATTCGCTGATGAAGCGAGACAAAGGAACACCTCCGTTTCGGAGTGTTAGAGGACAAGTTGGGACATGTCCAGCTCTCCACAAGTTGTCTTATACTCAGACTGGTAAGCACTGAAAGCCGAGATAGGCATGTCCTTAAAGGGGTCCTTAAAGCTGTAGTTAAAGTCCTTATTCTCTGTGAAGCCCGTAAGATTTTCACCAAAAGCCAGATAAATTTTTCGAATGGTTTCCAGGTGCCAGTCTCTAACAGCTTCTGAAAAAATTCTGATGGAAAAAAAGTCCTTTTCGTTCCGCCATTTCAAGACAATGAAAATCCGACGAGGGGACGGGACCACTCCTTCCACAAGACATGCTCTCAGGCGAATGACGTCACCGACAGGCGTGGAAAAACTCACGCATGCGCACAAGGGTTCAAGCATGTCTGACGTAAAAACATATGAATGAAATCCATATAGTTTTTTAAAAAAATAAAAAGGACCGTTACTTTATGGACAGACCTCGTATGTATATATATATATATATATATAATATATATATATATATATATATATATTATATATATATATATATACACACACATACACTCAACAAAATATAAACGCAACACTATGGGTTTTGCTCCCATTTTGTATGAGATGAATTCAAAGATCTAAAACTTTTTCCACATACACAATATCACCATTTCCCTCAAATACTGTTCACAAACCAGTCTAAATCTGTGATAGTGAGCACTTCTCCTTTGCTGAGATAATCCATCCCACCTCACAGGTGTGCCATACCAAGATGCTGATTAGACACCATGATTAGTGCACAGGTGTGTCTTAGACTGCCCACAATAAAAGGCCACTCTGAAAGGTGCAGTTTGTTTTATTGCAGGGGGGATACCAGTCAGTATCTGGTGTGACCACCATTTGCCTCATGCAGTGCAACACATCTCCTTCGCATAGAGTTGATCAGGTTGTCAATTGTGGCCTGTGGAATGTTGGTCCACTCCTCTTCAATGGCTGTGCGAAGTTGCTGGATATTGGCAGGAACTGGTACACGCTGTCGTATACGCCGGTCCAGAGCATCCCAAACATGCTCAATGGGTGACATGTCCGGTGAGTATGCTGGCCATGCAAGAACTGGGACATTTTCAGCTTCCAAGAATTGTGTACAGATCCTTGCAACATGGGGCTGTGCATTATCCTGCTGCAACATGAGGTGATGTTCTTGGATGTATGGCACAACAATGGGCCTCAGGATCTCGTTACGGTATCTCTGTGCATTCAAAATGCCATCAATAAAATGCACCTGTGTTCTTTGTCCATAACAGACGCCTGCCCATACCATAACCCCACCACCACCATGGGCCACTCGATCCACAACATTGACATCAGAAAACCGCTCACCCACACGACGCCACACACGCTGTCTGCCATCTGCCCTGAACAGTGTGAACCAGGATTCATCCGTGAAGAGAACACCTCTCCAACGTGCCAAACGCCAGCGAATGTGAGCATTTGTCCACTCAAGTCGGTTACGACGACGAACTGGAGTCAGGTTGAGACCCCGATGAGGACGACGAGCATGCAGATGAGCTTCCCTGAGACGGTTTCTGACAGTTTGTGCAGAAATTCTTTAGTTATGCAAACTGATTGTTTCAGCAGCTGTCCGAGTGGCTGGTCTCAGACGATCTTGGAGGTGAACATGCTGGATGTGGATGTCCTGGGCTGGTGTGGTTACACGTGGTCTGCGGTTGTGAGGCTGGTTGGATGTACTGCCAAATTCTCTGAAACGCCTTTGGAGACGGCTTATGGTAGAGAAATGAACATTTAATACACGAGCAACAGCTCTGGTTGACATTCCTGCTGTCAGCATGCCAGTTGCACGCTCCCTCAAATCTTGCGACATCTGTGGCATTGTGCTGTGTGATAAAACTGCACCTTTCAGAGTGGCCTTTTATTGTGGGCAGTCTAAGGCACACCTGTGCACTAATCATGGTGTCTCATCAGCATCTTGATATGGCACACCTGTGAGGTGGGATGGATTATCTCAGCAAAGGAGAAGGGCTCCCTATCACAGATTTAGACTGGTTTGTGAAGAATATTTGAGGGAAATGGTGATGGCCGCGGCATGCTGTTTCCTAATAAAATGAATTAAAAGAGTAAAAAGCGTCAAACAAAACGATACCAGTATGCTAGCCATACGAAAGGGAAAATAAGTGCGTCTTAAGTCTGGACTTGAAAGTCTCCACAGAATCTGACTGTTTTATTGATGCAGGGAGATCACTCCACAGAACAGGGGCATGATAAGAGAAAGCTCTATGACCTGCACACGTCTTATTCACCCTAGGGACACAAAGTAGTCCTGCACCCGGAGAAGGCAAAGCCCGGGCCGGTACGTAAGGTTTAATTAGGTCAGCGAGGTAGGGAGGTGCCAGTCCGTGAACAATTTTATAGACTAGTAGCAGAACCTTAAAATCTGATCTCACTGGGACAGGAAGCCAGTGAAGGGATGCCAAAATGGGTGTAATATGGTCAAACTTTCTGCTTCGTGTCAAAAGTCTGCCTGCAGCATTTTGAATCAACTGGAGATCCAATTCTAATGCTGGACTGCGGTAAACCAGAAAATAGAACATTGCAGTAGTCCAACCTAGAAGACATAAACGCATGGATCAGGGTCTCAGCATCAGCCATAGACAGGATGGGATGAGTCTTTGCTATATTTCGCAGGTGGAAGAAAGCAGTCCTCGTAATATTTCTAATATGGAGGTCAAAGGACAATGTAAGATCAAAAATTACCCTAAGGTTCGTCACTTTGTCAGTGTGATGTATGACACACGAGCCTAGGCTAAGCATTAACTGGTCAAATTGATGCCAATGTCTCACTGGACCAAGAACCATCATTTCAGTCTTATCAGAGTTTAAAAGTAGGAAGTTTGTAGACATCCAGCTTCTCACTGATGCAAGGCAATCTTCTAAGGATTTTATGTGGATGATATTACCAGCAGTTATCGGCATGTATAACAGTATCATCAGCATAGCAGTGAAAGGTAATCCCAAAACGCCGCAATATGTGCCCAAGGGGTGCTATATAAAGGGAGAAAAGCAGGGGGCCTAAGATGGACCCTTGTGGAACCCCAAATTTCATGTCACAAAGGTTAGAGGTAGTGTTACTGTACAAAACACAGTGAGAACAACTGGTCAAGCATGACGTCAGCCATGCAAGGGCACTCCCAGTAATCCCAAAATGATTTTCCAGTCTATCAAGCAGAATATGATGATCCACGGTATCAAATGCAGCACTGAGATCTAACAGCACCAGAACCGTAGTGGTGTCTAGATCCATTGTAAGCAGAATATCATTCACCAGTTTCGTGAGAGCCGTCTCACTTGTCAGAATCAGAAAGAATAAAGTTGCGTTCGCCTGCTTAAAGATGGATAGAAAAGACCATTCAGGAGTGGCACATGCGAGTGGTAATGGTGTCCGATTTGCTTAAAAATATTTGCCATGGAGGTATCCAGTGTTATATACAGATCAGTGAATGGAAATTGATAATTACATTCTGGACTTACACGCCATTCCAGCAGGGGGCGGTCAGTCATCTATATATTAAAAGTGAAGTGGCGTCTGTGTATGTGTATGCATACATGCTTTTATTTAGTAAGTTCAATGTAAGTACAAAATATAATTGTAAGTAGATTAAAAATACATGGATGACACAAGAAAGTGGAAACACTTATATCCATTGTGGTCCATTTAAAAATCAAATGAAACAATAGTGTTGTGTGGGCCGCTGAAGAGGAGGTACTGCTGGCCCACCACTACCAGATGGCGCCCTGCTTGAAGTGTGGGCTTCAAGCAGGAGAGGGCGTCATAGCAACCGGGAGTGACAGTTGTCACTCGTCATCAGCACCAGCTGTCACTCATCCACATCACCACCACCATAAAGGCCGGACTGCAACTCCACCTCCCCGCCGAGAAATCAGATACCTTGGAGGTAATTTCTCTGCTGACTTAAAACTGAATAATAGTCTGAACTCTTTTGCAGCCGTTTTCCTGTGGTGTTTCCTTATCTGCTGGATTGGCGTTTGGTGTGATTAGCAACTGCTTCGCCTCACACCCCAACCAGATAAGTGGTTAAACAGGAGCTGCACGAGCGTGTGATTGGAGGTGGAGGTGCTCCCTCCCAAAAGAACACAGACTGTGGGATTACTGAGTGTGCGTACTCACGCTCACCTGTGCTGTTTTTGTTATCTGCCAGCAGTGCCAGGTCTGACAGCTGGAGACGGTGGCCACCTGGGGACTCAGGATTAACTGTAGTTCCAAACTTGTTGTTGTCTGTATTCCGTTGTGCACAATTTACAACATTAAGCGCGATCCGGCTGGAATGCTGTTGCGCTCCGCGCCGCCTTTGTAAACGGACTGTCTCTGGTCCTTAAGGAGCACCTGGTGGCGAAGGACGAGCCGCGGGATTTAGACGGGCTTATCGACCTGGTTATACGGTTAGACAACCGATTAACAGAACACCGACGGGAGCGAGACGAAGGGCGTGGTCAGGCACAAGCCGTCCTTCTCCCTCCCGGGTCCGAAAGGGAGCCGACTTCCCCACGCTCCACAGCCAGGGCAGCTCCCCCTGCTGACGTTGCTATGGAAACGACCAGGGCCAAAAGGCGATCAGATCAGAGACAAAGGAGGCTGATCCGTGGGGAGTGTTTTCTCTGCAGCTCATCCGAGCACACACAGAAAAAATGCCCCAAACGATCAATACAGCAGCACTCGTCCTTAGAGACTGGGCTAAGGGTGGGTCACAATACCCACGCGGGGAGACCCCGAAAATCTGCACGCATCCCATTCACGATCCTGAGTGGCGATCTAACCCTTCACGCCCCAGCACTGGTGGACACGGGGTCGGAGGGGAATCTGCTGGATAGCAGATGGGCAAAGGAGGTTGGGCTCCCTCTAGTGGCCTTACCGTCACCATTGTAGGTGCGGGCACTAGATGGCACCCTTCTTCCACTAATCACACACCAGACACAGCCAGTGACATTGGTGGTGTCTGGAAATCACAGGGAGGAGATTGTGTTTTATGTAACACCTTCTACCTCCCGAGTGATTTTGGGTTTTCCATGTTTGTTAAAACACAATCCCCGGATTGATTGGCCGTCTGGGGTTGTGGTTCAGTGGAGCGAAACCTGCCATCTTGAGTGTTTAGGATCCTCGGTTCCACCTGGTGTGACAGCTAAGGAGGAGGTTTTAGTCCCCCCCAATCTGGCGGCGGTGCCAGCCGAGTACCATGGCCTTGCTGACGTCTTCAGCAAGGATCTGGCACTCACGCTGCCCCCGCACCGTCCGTACGATTGTGCCATTGATTTGATACCGGGCGTTGAGTACCTGTCCAGCAGGCTGTACAACCTCTCACGTCCGGAACGCGAATCAATGGAGACCTACATCCGGGACTCGTTAGCTGCCGGGTTGATCCGGAACTCCACCTCCCCGATGGGTGCTGGTTTCTTTTTTGTGGGCAAGAAGGACGGCGGACTCCGTCCATGCATTGATTACAGAGGGCTGAACGAGATCACGGTTCGCAACCGATACCCGTTACCTCTGTTGGATTCAGTGTTCACGCCCTTGCAATGGAGCCCAAATTTTCAGAAAATTGGATCTTAGGAATGCTTATCACCTGGTTCGGATCCGGGAGGGAGATGAGTGGAAGACGGCATTTAACACCCCGTTAGGTGACTTTGAGTACCTGGTCATGCCGTTCGGCCTCACCAATGCGCCCGCGACGTTCCAAGCATTGGTTAATGACGTCTTGTGGGACTTCCTGCATCGGTTTGTCTTCGTATATCTAGATGATATACTCGTCTTTTCTCCAGATCCTGAGACCCATGTCAAGCATGTACGTCAGGTCCTGCAGCGGTTGTTGGAGAACCGGCTGTTTGTGAAGGGCGAGAAGTGCGAGTTCCACCGCACTTCTTTGTCCTTCCTGGGGTTCATAATGTCCTCCAACTCCGTCGCCCCTGATCCGGCCAAGGTTGCAGCGGTGAGAGATTGGCCCCAACCAACAAGCCGTAGAAAACTGCAACACTTCCTCGGTTTTGCAAATTTATACCAGAGGTTCATCAAGGGCTACAGTCAAGTAGTTAGCCCCCTGACAGCCCTGACCTCCACAAAAGTCCCCTTCACCTGGTCGGATCGGTGCGAAGCCGCGTTTAAGGAGTTGAAACGCCGGTTTTCGACTGCGCCAGTCCTGGTGCAGCCCGATCCCAATCGCCAGTTTATAGTTGAAGTGGACGCCTCTGACTCAGGGATAGGAGCCGTGCTATCCCAGAGCGGGGAGTCCGACAAGGTTCTCCATCCTTGTGCCTACTTTTCCCGCAGGTTGACCCCGGCTGAAAGGAACTACGACGTCGGGAATCGAGGAACTTCTTGCGGTGAAGGAGGATCTTGAGGAGTGGAGACACCTGTTGGAGGGAGCATCGGTACCATTTACGGTTTTCACGGACCATTGGAACCTGGAGTACATTCGGACCGCCAGGCGTCTGAACCCCAGGCAAGCCTTGCTGGTCACTGTTCTTCGGGACGAAGAACCAGCGATCTGACGCCCTGTCCCGGGTAAATGAAGAGGAGGTCAAGACCGAGCTGTCAGACCCGACGGAAACCATCATCCCCTAGTCCACTGTCATGGCCACCCTCACCTGGGACGTGGAGAAGACCGTCCGGGAGGCCCTGAAACGGAGCCCGGACCCAGGGACAGGTCCGAAGGACAAATTATACGTCCCACCAGAGGCCAGGGCTGCGGTCCTAGACTTCTGTCACGGTTCCAAGCTGCACCACCTGTGCCAGGGGCAAAGCCGACCACCACAAAGCCCAAGGCCTCCTCCATCCTCTGCCCGTGCCTCATCGCCCCTGGTCTCACATCGGCCTGGACTTTGTCACGGGCATCCCGCCGTCCCAGGGCATGACTACCATCCTCACGATAGTGGACCGGTTCTCCAAGGCGGCCCACTGCGTGGCCCTCCCAAAGCTCCTGACGGCTCAGGAGACTGCAGACCTCCTGGTCCACCATGTCGTGCGTCTGCATGGGATTCCATCGGATATTGTCTCAGACCGTGGTCCTCAGTTCTCCTCTCAGGTCTAGAGGAGTTTATGCAGGGAACTGGGGGCCACCGTGAGTCTCTCGTCCGGGTACCATCCTCAGACGAACGGACAGGCAGAGCGGGCGAACCAGGAATTGGAGCAGGCCCTCCACTGCGTGACCTCCGCGCACCCGACGGCCTTGAGTAACCAACTGGCCTGGATCGAGTACGCTCATAATAGCCAAATATCGTCTGCTACCGGCCTCTCCCCGTTTGAGGTGTGTTTGGGGTACCAGCCCCCATTGTTCCCACTAGTGGAGGGAGAGGTCGGGGTGCCCTCGGTCCAGGTCCATCTGAGAAGGTGCCGTCGGGTGTGGCGTACCGCCCGCTCTGCCCTGCTCAAAGCCCGGACGAGGGCCAAGAACCATGCAGACCGCCGGCGTGCCCCGGCACCTACGTATCAGCCTGGGCAAGAGGTTTGGCTTTCCACAAAAGACATTCCCCTGCAAGTGGAATCCCAGAAGTTAAAGGACAGATACATTGGACCTTTCACCATACTCAAAATCCTCAGTCCAGCTGCAGTGAAGCTGAAGCTGCAGCTTCGCTGCGGATCCACCGGTTTTCCATGTGTCACGCATCAAACCTCACCACGTTTCACCCCTCTGTACCCCCGGACCGGCACCGCCTCCTGCCCGGATCATCGACGGGGAGCCGGCTTGGACCGTGCGCCGGCTCCTGGACGTCCATCGGAAGTGCCGGGGGTTCCGGTATTTGGTGGACTGGGAGGGGTATGGACCCGAAGAACGCTCCTGGGTGAAGAGGAGCTTCATCCTGGACCCGGCCCTCCTGGCCGACTTCTACCGGCGGCACCCGGACAAGCCTGGTTGGGCGCCAGGAGGCGCCCGTTGAGGGGGGGGGTCCTGTTGTGTGGGCCGCTGAAGAGGAGGTACTGCTGGCCCACCACCACCAGATGGTGCCCTGCTTGAAGTGCGGGCTTCAAGCACGAGAGGGCGTCATAGCAACCGGGAGTGACAGCCGTCATTCGTCATCAGCACCAGCTGTCACTCATCCACATCACCACCACCATAGAGGCCGGACTGCAACTCCACCTCCCCGCCGAGAAATCAGCTACCTTGGAGGTAATTTCTCTGCTGACTTAAAACTGAATAATAGTCTGAACTCTGTTGCAGCCGTTTTCCTGTGGTGTTTCCTTATCTGCTGGATTGGCATTTGGTGTGATTAGCGACTGCTTCGCCTCACACCCCAACCAGATAAGTGGGTTAAACAGGAGCTGCACGAGTGTGTGATTGGAGGTGGAGGTGCTCCCTCCCAAAAGAACACAGACTGTGGGATTACTGAGTGTGCGTACTCACACTCACCTGTGCTGTTTTTGTTCTCTGCCAGCAGTGCCAGGTCTGACAGCTGGAGACGGTGGCCACCTGGGGACTCAGGACTTGGTGGCTCCGGTGTTCTTCAGATCCGTTGGCGGTGAGGGCCGTGTGGGATCCGGCTCGGTTCTGGACGGGTGTCTCCTATCCTCAAGCCTGCCCACACGTCACCCAACGTGTAATTGACTGTAGTTCCAAACTGATTGTCTGTATTCCGTTGTGCACAATGTACAGCATTAAATTGTTACTGTTTTGACTTATCCATTGCCCGTTCATTTACGCCCCCTGTTGTGGGTCCGTGTTCCTACACTTTCACAACAAATAGAAGTAATAATAAAATGAAATTAATCCAGACAATAATACACACACACACACATATATATATATATATATATATATATATATATATATATATATATATATATATATTATATACGAGGGCTGTCAATAAAGTAACGGTCCTTTTTATTTTTTTCAAAAACTATATGGATTTCATTCATATGTTTTTACGTCAGACATGCTTGAACCCTCGTGCGCATGCGTGAGTTTTTCCATGCCTGTCGGTGACGTCATTCGCCTGTGAGCACTCCTTGTGGGAGAAGTCGTCCAGCCCCTCGTCGGAATTCCTTTGTCTGAGAAGTTGCTGAGAGACTGGCGCGTTGTTTGATCAAACTTTTTTCTAAACCTGTGAGACACATCGAAGTGGACACGGTTCGAAAAATTAAGATGGTTTTCAGTGAAAATTTTAACGGCTGATGAGAGATTTTGAGGTGATTCTGTCGCTTTAAGGACTTCCCACGGTGCGAGACGACGCGCAGCGCTCTCAGGCGCCGTCGTCAGCCTGTTCAAGCTGAAAACCTCCACATTTCAGGTTCTATTGATCCAGGACGTCGTGAGAGAACAGAGAAGTTTCAGAAGAAGTCGGTTTCAGCATTTTATCCGGATATTCCACTGTTAAAGGAGATTTTTTTAATGAAAGACGTGCGGACGGGTCCGCGCGTCGGGACGCAGCCGCCGCGATGCTCCACCACAGGAAAAACACCTCTGTTGAAAGCCTTAGGCACAAGTTGGAACATGTCCTGCCTGTTAAACAATTTCTCATATACTCACTCCACTGAAAGCCATCAAAAGCCGCCTGGATTTTACAAATGGTTATCAACACGGAGGTGTTTTTCCTGTGCCGCCGCACCGCGTCGGCTGCGTCCCGACGCGCGGATCCGTCCGCACGTCTTTCATTAAAAAAATCTCCTTTAACAGTGGAATATCCGGATAAAATGCTGAAACCGACTTCTTCTGAAACTTCTCTGTTCTCTCACGACGTCCTGGTTCAATAGAGCCTGAAATGTGGAGGTTTTCAGCTTGAACAGGCTGACGACGGCGGCTGAGAACGCTGAGCGACGTCTCGCACCGTGAGAAGTCCTTAAAGCGACAGAATCACCTCAAAATCTCTCATCAGCTGTTAAAATTTTCACTGAAAACCAGCTTAATTTTTCGAACCGTGTCCACTTCGATGTGTCTCACAGGTTTAGAAAAATTTTGATCAAACAACGCGCCAGTCTCTCAGCAACTTCTCAGACAAAGGAATTCCGACGAGGGGCTGGACGACTCCTCCCACAAGGAGTGCTCACAGGCAAATGACGTCACCGACAGGCGTGGAAAAACTCACGCATGCGCACGAGGGTTCAAGCATGTCTGACGTAAAAACATATGAATGAAATCCATATAGTTTTTGAAAAAAATAAAAAGGACCGTTACTTTATTGACAGCCCTCATATATATATATATATATATATATATATATATATATACAGTCAAGGGCGTAGGTTTGGTCTCAGCTTTGGTAGGGACAATACCCCCCCCCCCGGCCCCCCTGCCCACCACCACCACCCCCTAACCCACTCATACCATTAGATGCACAAGTACAGCATAATACATAACATATGACGACATAATGCTGAATAATTTAACACTTTATTTACATTATTAAGTGTGTAGGCAAACAAACAAATAGCTTAAATAACAAAATTGCACCCAAAATCACTAATCTATTCTATAGGCCTACACCTGAGAGAACAAGACAACAAAAAAATACTTGTGTAGCTAACAAAAAAAAAAAAAAAAAGTTTTTGCAACCAAGATGTATAATCTATTCTTTTCATCAATAATGCAGTTGTAGGTATCTGGCAACCTAATTTGCCCAAAAAAAAAAAAAAAAAAAAAGATTTCCAATGATATATATGGTGTATTACGGTAAACGTAAGCCTGTGATGTCATAACGCAAAGGAAAAACACGGAAGTTTCACACTAGTGCGCCGCTGAAAAAACCCAAAAAACTAGTGTGCCGCTGATTCTCATTACCGTAAGTTCTCATGTAAGCCCTCACTCTGAAAAATTTGACAGCAAGCCAAGAACCCGTTCTTTCCAACAGTGCGTTCTGTGACTTTTGAAACAAGGGAAAGTATGAAAAAGAGCGCAAAAGTGACAGAAAAGTACAGAGACAGACAGCAAACATAAATGTAGTAATTTTTGAGGAAAAGGCAGGATGTTAGTGTCATTTGTGAAGGTGTGTGTGCGTGTTTGTGTGGGTGTGCAGTTTATTGTAAGTGTGGCGCACAGCATTGTTCGCAAGCCCTCCACCCCGCCCTTCTTGTTTTTCTGCACCGGAGCAGTGTTGCCAGATATGAAATATGAAACTATCGTACCAAACCTCAAATGATCGTATTTGGGAGAAATTATCGTACACAAACAAAACGCATACAACGTAGCTATTTTAGCGTTTTTTTTTTAATTTACAAAGAATTTTATGTCACATTTTTAAACAGTAATTATAGTAATGGGGAAACTATGGCACAAAAACAACGCAAATGCACTACCAGACTAGAAACATTTTTTTTTTTTCTGTGAAGGGACACAAACGTGTTAATTACCAGACTAGAAAGAGTCGAATTCAACCTCGAGGTCGCTGTCGTCATCCGATGCCATGGCCACTTGTGCAGATTTTGTTGAACACAGAAAAAATGTTGACACCTCCATAAGGAACTTGGAACTTTTTTTTATTTTTCTTGTATATCTCTTTGCTCTTGTGTTTTGTTCGTTTGTTATTGCATTTGTTGAAATAAAGTTTCGAAAAAAAAAGATGGTTGGGGAATCTTCCTGTCACGGCAGAGATTGGATGGAACTCATTACTCTGTATGAGAGGGGGCGGGCTTTCAAATGACGGTCGCCGAAAGCCAGCAGCAGCCCTGTGTGTGGTGTGTCTTTGATGCCGACTGAGTGCAACGCCTGCAAAATGATTCTTGGGTGTCAGAGAGAGATGTGTATTTGGCCAACCAACTGAAATTATCGTACATATTGGATTTTTTCCCATTATTGATCGTACAGAGGGCACAACTATCGTACAAATACGATAATTATCGTACATTTGGCAACACTGCACCGGAGCCACCCATCCTCTCTGCTCCGGGACCTCCCACTTTACAAATGAAGCACTGCCTGCCACGAGATGCACTTTGTTTACGTCCATGTGAGAAGAACGTGAGCTAATGAAATTGCAACATGGGTAACCCTGTCACTCTGGCACGTCGAAAACACAAAACATGACGACTAAAATTATAGTATCGAGTTCGCAAAAAAATAGTGAATGATTTTGTTATATAAACAAAAATGCTAAATATTGGTAGGGACTATTTGCCATCCCAAAATATTGGTTGTGACTTGTCCCTATGGTCCATATGCAAACCTACGCCCCTGTATACAGTGGTCCGTCACTATGACGCGGTTCACCTTTCGCAGCCTCGCAGTTTCACAGATTTTTTTTTTTTTTTTTGTGCAATTTTGCATGCTTTTTTTTTTACAGCGCATTGTGTTCTGCGTCCTTATCAGGCGGGCCGGTCGCGGCACTGGTCAGCATCACCGCAGTTGCTCTCACTGCCTCCGATGCACTTTCTACGGGCTCGGTAAACGCAGCAGCGGGCCACTCACACTGCCCTCCTGTCTGCTGTGTCGAGCTGCGCCAAATCTGGCAACAGGTCCAGAGACTACACTCGGATGTTGACTGCAGCCGCAGAGCTCCGTGGCCACCGAGAGAGGACATGGATTCTTTGCGGGTCCCGCATCCGTACCTCCAGAGGCAGTGAGCGAAGGGAGAGTTCTGCGTGTGTCTGTTTATAATCTTCTCGCCCAGAAGAAAAAAGAGTGTTTACACAGGAGAGAAAAGTAAGAAAATGTTAATGCCTGTTTGAGAAAAGTGTATAAAGTGTGTAGTGAGGGGTTTTACAGCCTTAAAACATCTATAATAATTGCAAAAAATAGCGCTAACTACTTTGCAGATTTCACTTATCGCGGGTTATTTTTAGAACGTAACTCACGCAATAAATGAGGGACCACTGTATATATATATATATATTCCCTGATAAAGAAAAGAACATCAAAGATGACAGATTTGAGGAGATACATTTGCACGTTACTGTATGCACATATCCATCAATAATTGTGTATTTTTTTCTTTTCAAATTGAAGCATTGTCAGATCATGTCACATCATCCACATCTTTCATAAATTGAGCACATTACATCACAACAGAGTTTTAAATTGACTCATTCATCACTATTTCACAGGTGGGTTGTCAAAGGGTTCCACCCAGTGGAGATGAAGTTCATTCATTCATTCATTCATTCATCTTCTACCGTTTAGTCCAGTTATGGGTCGCGGGGGGCTGGAGCCTATCCCAGCAGTCATAGAGTGCAAGGTGGGGTACACCCAGGACAGGACGCCAGTCTGTCACAGGGCCACCAACAGACAAACAAACACAGACACACCCACACACACACCTACGGACAATTTAAAGATTCCAATCCACCTAACCCACGTCTTTGGATGTGGGAGGAAACCGGAGCACCCAGAGGAAACCCACGCAAACACAGGGAGAACATGCAAACTCCACACAGAAAGGCCACAGGAATCGAACCCACAACCTTCTCACTGTGAGGCAACAGTGCTGCCACCGTGCTGCCGGAGATGAAGTTAAAATAATAATAATAAAAAAAACATCCCAAAGCCTAAAAGGTACAATATCTTTTGTTGCTGTTATTATTTTACTTTAATATGAGTTGACAAGCAGGCAGTCTGGATTTTTTTACAGCCAATTGCATGCTTATGACAGCATTGACTGTTGTTGTTGTTGCATTGTCTCACTGACTGCTGAATAACTGCGAGCATCATTCTCTCTGAATGTGAGGTCTTGACCCTACTGGGTGTGGGTGCGTGCAAAAGATCGATGGAGACGGGTTCTTATAATAAAACCCAACTTCCTCCCTCCTACCCTCTCCCCTATGTCTTTCCTCCTTTTTAAGTTTGGCTGTGCATGTCACAATGCCAAATCATCTCCACCTCAGGGCAGGGCAGGAGGCCACAGCACAGAAAAGGGGAGACACATTCGGTATGTGTATTGCATAGAGTGATCATATGTTACACCATTTTCAGCTCTAAATGTTCTTAAAAACTCTGTTATCCACAAAATTAAGATCAAGAGCCTTATTTAAAATCAGTCTTGTTGATGGTGCAGTGGATATAGAAAGTCCATATATCCTTGGGCTTTGACATAAAAATTTTTTATGCCATTAAAAACATTAATTTGTATATTAAATTTCAAAGACTCCCTTTTAAACACAAACCAAAAAAGAATCTCAACACATGAGATATAAATTGAATAAAAATGTCAACACCAAAATAATTGTGGAACTCATTCGAATAACACAAGTAAATCATGACTTTCACAGCCAATCTTTATGTCAGTTGGGAATCGACACATGAAGATTCACTGAAGATGTCTTGGACTTAATTTACATAAATTACTAAATATACAAACAGTGGCACTGTAAAGTATATCTGTATGTAAAGTACAGGTATACTTACATTGATTTTCTGCGTGCAATTGATTCGGACACCACGATGGTGTTAGTGCTTTTAGATCTTAGTGCTGCATTTGATACTGTGGATCATCGTGTTTTACACTTGATAGGCTGGAAAATTACTTTGGGATTACTGGAAGCGTCCTTGCTTGGTTAATGTTATACTTGTCCAGTCGTTCTCATTGTGTTGTGTATAATAACACTACTTCTGGCCTTGGTGAAATGAAATTTGGGGTTCCACAGGGTCTGTGTTAGGCTCCTTGCTTTTCTCACTTTATATAGCGCCCCTTGGGCATATTCTGTGGCAGTACGGATTGCCTTTCATTGCTATGCTGATGATACTCAATGGTACATGCCGATAACTGCTGGTAATCTTACCCATATAAAATTCTTAGAAGATTGCCTCGTATCTGTGAGAAGTTGGTTGTCTCGTAACGTCCTACTCTTAAATTCTGATAAGACTGAAATGATGGTTCTTGGTCCAGCCAGACATCGGCATCAATTTGACCTGTTGGCACTTAATTTGGGTTTGTGTGTTATACATCATACGGACAAAGTGAGAAATCTTGGCGTACTTTTTGATTCTACGTTATCTTTTGGCCCCCACATTAGAGATATTATGAGGGCTGCCTTGTTATGTGTCGACGCGGGTTGAGGAGCGGACCTGCGTCTGACAGAACCCAGCGCTAAAAATAACCAGAAAGCGGTTCCAAAACAAAACAATTTATTTTTTACCCTCTTGGTGCATAACAATGTGTACAAACTAAACAGCGTCTTTCTGGTGGAGTGACTGTTGGCACACTCTCCAGCGCCCGTAAGGATCAAAGCCGGCGCTCCTGGACCCACTACCACTGCCAAACACCCCCCAGGTGGACACGACAAACTGACTCTCTGTGAGCAAAGAAGAGGTGAGGTAAGTCAGCAGTTACAACAATATCTTTCAAAAGACACACGCTATCAGCAACACATTCAGGTCTGTATCTTTTTTAACTTTATGCAAATGAGCAGCTTCTCACAACAGGTGGAGGATCACTTATCCGCACGCCACAGCAGTGAGAAGCAAGCTGCACAATACTGTGTAACAAAACACCAAGTTACTATCAACAATTAGTCAAACACTTAATCACCTTTGATGTGTGCTGACAGCATGTGTCCTCACCCTTCCTTGCTTCACGGGCTCGATGTGTCAAACCCAGGCGCGGTCCTCAGCGTCTCACAAACGAACATCACAAGGTCGAGTTCCCGGCAGTTCTGCTTGAGTCACACATGACTTAAATGCAGAACGCCATCCAATTATCTGCTTCAGCTGAAAGTCTTTAAGGTTGCATGTGAGCACCAGTCACAGGTGCTACACATGATGTTGATGAGGGTGAGGACTCTTCAGCCAGCACCTTCTCCACAGACAAATCAGTTTCCATGCCACCTGAAGAGCAAAGAAAAGAAAACACCAAAATATCCAGCCACACCCCCCAACACACAACATGCCTTCTTCCATCTGAAAAACATAACAAGGATTCGTCCCATCCTGTCTATGGCTGATGCTGCGACTTTGATACATGCATTTATTTCTTCTAGATTGGATTATTGTAATGCTTTATTTTCTGGTCTGCCGCAGTCTAGCATTCGGGGTCTTCAATTACTGCAGCATGCTGCTGCCAGACTTTTGACACAAAGTAGAAAGTTTGTCCACATTACACCCATTCTGGCGTCCCGTCATTGGCTTCCGGTTTCTGCCAGATTGGATTTTAAAGTCCTGTTGCTGGTCTATAAAATTGCTCATGGACTGGCTCCTACCTACCTGGCAGACTTGGTTAAGCCCTACGTACCCTGCGAGGCCCTTGCGTTCACAGGACGTAAGGCTTTTGTTGGGAAAGTGTAGTGACACGGACCCACAACAGGGGGCGTAAATGAACGGACAATGAAAGAGTCGAATATGAACACTTTACTGTTGTGAATGAGCACAACCACTATACAGAGGACTACAGAATTTTGCACACAGTCAATCCACAAAGATGACATGTGGGCAGGCTCGAGGATAGAAGATGTCTGTCCTGAGAAGAACCGGAACCACACGATTTCCTCCGCCACCGAACCTGGAGAATACTGGAGCCGCCAAGTCCCGAGTCCCCAGGTGGCCACCGTCTCCGAGTGTCGGATCTGGTACTGCTGGCAAGGAGCAGAAAACAATAAGATGTGGGTGTGTGTACACCCAGTAACAACAATGGTGGAGATTCCACCTCCACCTCAAATCACACACTCGTGCAGCTCCTGTGTAACCACTTATCTGGTTGGGGTGTGAGGCGAAGCCGTCTCTAATCACACCAAACGCCAATCCAGCAGATAAGGAAACACCACAGGAAAACGGCTGCAAAAAGAGCTCAGATTATTTGTCAGAGTTGACTACAGCTGAGAAGTTACCTTAACAGGTCGAAGATAGCTCGGCAACGAGGTGGAGATGACGTCCGGGTTTTATGGAGTATGATGAAGTGAAGATGGGTGACAGCTGTCATGAGATAATGAGTGACAGCTGTCACCCCCGGCTGTGTCCGTGGCGGCAGCGCCCTCTCGTGCCTGAAGCCCGCACTTCAGGCAGGGCGCCCTCTGGTGGTGGGCCAGCAGTACCTCCTCTTCTGGCGGCCCACACAACAGCTTTTGTGTGTTCAAAGGGTGAATAAAAAGTCTGTGGGGTATAGAGCCTTCTCCTACTGTGGCCCTACTCTTTGGAACAATCTACCTGCAATTATTGGGCAGTCTGACCCGGTGGAGACTTTTAAATCAAGACTGAAGACCCACTTTTTTAGACTGTTTTATCATTAATCTGTTTCTGTTTTATGTTTGCTTTGCAATTTCTTTTTATTCTACTGTGTTTTACCTTTTTATTGTGCCCATTTGATTTTAAATTTTGATTTTAAATTACTTTGTGTTGTCATAAATTCTGTGTTATGTGAAGCGCCTTGGGGCGACTATGTCGTGAGATGGCGCTATATAAATTAATAAATTGAAATTTAAATTGAAAGTACATTTGTATGTAAAGTATATCTGTATCAGTTACATTTTGCTCTAGAAATAGTGCACCTTTTGTATTTTGCATCACCAATTCCACATCATCATGGTGGAGTGGAGCAAAGAAGGATTTTCTTAAAAGATAACTTGCAAGTTCAGCTGCAGTTCGCCAGAAGACACACGGATGAGTTTGATCTGTTTCCTTGCTTGAAAATCCCACACTATACCACTCCACCATGATGAAGCAGACAAAATTTGGCCTATGCATAGAGTCGGACCGCATGTTCACTGTCAGTGTTAATTTAACACTGGTGAAGTTACTGTGTATGCAGCAGTATGCTGAGGGCTACATGAGGCAGACGCAAAAAATTAAACGTTTAATTTTTTTCAGCGTAGAGCACTGGATGCAGAATGTAGGCAGTTTTTAAGCAAGTCTACACAACACTCTGCTACTGTACGTAAATCTACACAACACTGTGCTACTGTACACAAAGCCTCCACAATTCTACCCAACCCTACACCAGGGTGAAAAATCCTTTTAGGTTTTTTATCAGTACATACCACATTGATAGATTTTATTCATCCCGCTGGACTTTGCTGACAGTGAAACTTCAAAACCACAGAAGAAGAAGAAGAAGAAGCTTCCATGTTCAGAGGACATGTCCACATCCACTCCTCTTGGATAGATCGCCAGTGAGAGGACGTGTCCTCGTTCACCATCCAATCCTCACCGACGGATCGTGCGTGCCATCGCCACTGCAGAGCTGCAGCTTTCTTTCATTTCCAAGTTCTCTCAAGATTGGGGCAAGTTAAATAAAGTCGATTAACTCCTGCTCACAGACCAATTGCCAGTGAGAGGACATGTCCACCAGTATAACTCCTCATGGATGGATGGCCAGCGAGAGGACGTGTCCACCGTCCACTCCTCATGGACGGAACGCGCATACGATTCCCGGCTGCCACACCGTGGCACTTTCACCTTCTTAAGTTCTCTCAAAGATTGTGGCACATAAATAAAGTCCATTAACTCCTGGAAAAAATGTATTTGGACTTTTTCCAGTGTATCAAATCCACCTGCATGTCCAGGAAGTCTGTCAACAACGTCATGGAGCCAAACTTCATCCCTCTGCGTGTGTTTTTTTCACTCTCTCTCTCTGTGCGCAACTACACAGCCATGATGAGGCAGCAGCTTGTGTCCCACTGTACGTCTGGAACGTTAGTGCCATTTGCTTTCATGTACCATTTTGAGAATAGAGTGCATTTCCACAATGCCAAAAGAAACCCCAAAAAGTAGGTTGGAGTGGATTGTGAGAGGCAGAAAAATATTGGTGAAGGCTACATATGTGGGAGTAAGCATACAATAAGCAACCATATACAAATGTAAGCAAGACTAGGAACGTAACCATATACCATCACACACCAGCCTATGCAGGGACTACGCCAAATCTGTGCAAATTTCCAGGGTATTCCATACGTATCACAATGCAACTGTATGCAAAGCCGGTGTGAAAAGGGCTTTAAGCTGGGCATACTTTTTCTGCTTATCAGCAAAATAATTAAGTGAGTAATCATTTCACCTTTGCATAGTAAACAGCCTGTTGTGGTATTTCAAAGTGGCGTACTGTCAGGCTGTAGGGTTTGCTCTCTCTGCTTGTTTGTTTCTCCTGTGAGAAGAAGAGGAGAAGGATCTGCTATGTTGGCTTTGCGTCATGTCCTTCCACTTTGCTGTGGTTCATGATGTCAAGTTTTCACCCCACTGTTAAAGTACCCACTCTGATATTATGTTCTTAAATGTAGACGAGATCACTTAATGTGCTTAGGATTCCCCTTTAACAGGCGGAACTCCTATAGCTCCAGAAGGGGGAGGAGGGAGATTGTCTCTCTGCCACTGCAACATCAGTGTAAATCTTTTCATGATTTTCTCTCTGATCTGTGATTGCTGTGTGGATGGTCATACTTGTCTCCATAGAACTATCACAGTCAACATCTTTATTAACAATTGTGACCAATCTGCAAATTCAGGCCTAAAACTCCCCCAAAACTCTTTATAAACCTTCTGGCTCCCTTTTTTGCAGATCTGCCATATAAGGCATTTTAGTCCAATCTGGACCAGGGCCCAAACATTCAAAATGTTTTGTTTGAGAAACAAAATGGTTTTGAGTAATCCTGGTAATCAACCAACTAACAGACAAGAGTAAAACCAGCCTTGGGATTTGGAACCACTTCCTGGCCTTTGCTGCCCCACAGGGAAGCATCTATCACTTGACATTTTTAGTGCAGCTTCTCAGTTAACTCATGAAAACTGTGAAGTTTTTTGCAACTCGACTAAAATGGCTTAAATAAATGCTTCATTAGTTCCAGCACTGGGCTGTCAGAATTCATTATCGGTTCACACCCATCTACTGTGGTATTATTGTCAGCACAACATAAATGTTTACTTTGAATTACGACCTTATTATGGGATTTCAGCAGAGGTTGTAAATCTCAGCTTTTCACATTTCTTAGATGGAGAATTGGTTGATTTCAAATTTACACAATACCACAATCGCCCACAATAGTAAATAAAACAGCCCATCCTGTTGGGTTTTTCATCAACTTTAACGTAGTGTGAGTCCGCCAAACAAATGTGGCCTGTTAGGCTAAAACAAAGGCTGTGAGACTTCACTGCTGATTTCTCCCAAAGCTTGTAACACTGGCCAGCTGTAATTACAGTGAAATATGTCAAATCAAGCCCACGAGCTGTTATTTAAGCTTGTAAGCTTGCTGAGCATCTGTTAACCAAACTCTTTGATTGCAGCGCTGATTACATCTCCTGTCACTTAGAAACATGCCACACTTCCTCTGCAGGCTCTCTGGTTTAGAACATTGTCATCGGGAATGTTATTTAACCACCAAAGTGAAGTTAAGAAGTGGAGAAAGAATCGACTGTAACGTTTATTTGATGTTTTCTGTCGAGTGCAGTTGGTGAAGCTGAGCCGGGCCTCGATCTGACAGACAAGACCGCGCATTTGAAGCAGGAAAGAAGTAACGAGTGGCTGCACACCCAGACTGCTCAGCGGCACAGGATCTCAGACAGGTGAGGCACTCAGTGTGCAGTGTAACACAAGAAACTATGTTTAGCTCAAATAAACACTGTTGTCTATGTATAACACAGCTGAAGGCTATGTTTAGTGATGTCAGAGTTCTTATAATGCATCAGTTCTTTTTGCAACAAATTATTTAGTCTTAAAAAAATCTGAAATACAGAAAAAAGAAATTAAAAGAGGGGAGAGCAAATATGAATTTCCCACCACTCAAGAAGACATCTTGATTTTTTTTTTTTTTTTTGTCTAAAATCCAAACTCAATACAAATTGGAAATGCAACACTCATTTTCATTTTGATTTTCAGGAAAATATCTAAGGTTTTTCTTCTCCGTACACAAAAGGCTAATTTCTCTCACAAATCTTTCTCACAAATTTGGTAAAATTCCTGCTTGTGAGTACATACTATCTGAATGCAATAATACAGCATGTGGCTGTTACAAATAGGGGAACAGCACAAATCTGTTGCTGTCTGTTGTTTCTGTGGCGTAGAGCTGACTCTCGCAGTCGCATGTAGCGTAGCACAAGGTACACAGGTGAACAAACCACATTTAATTTGTTTAATATTATTGTATTTCCAAAAGTACAAGTTGCATTGGTCCCAAAATGCCTCTTTAAGAGAAAAAATAAAACACATATAAGTTGAACCAAAGTATAAGTCGCGTTTATCACTTCATGCTAGAAGAAGCAAAGTGGATTAAATCGTATTATTCTTTTATAAGGCAGACATGGTGTAAAGGAGCACAGGTAATGAGCTAATTAATGTCATTATAAGGACACAAAATGTGAGTAAAGTGCTTCTTTCAGCCACTGAAAGAACGTACCACGTAATGAAACGTTTGAAAACCCAATGTATCATTTATATTTTTACAACATAGACACTGCTTTAGCCATTGTAAGCTAAAGGCTAATTAACTTTTTTGTTACAGGCCCAAACTGCTTCTTGAAATTACCATTAATTTTCTTCTTCTTGTTAAAAGAGCTGCCTTTGTACTTTCAACTAAGTCCAAATAAGGTTTATTCCAAAAGAGAGAAATAAAAATCCATCTTCATTCAGAAGTGTGGTCTTCCAGTAAAAAACACGTTACAGTATTTCTTCAGAACAAAGATGCTTCTTTCTTTCTTTCTTTCTTTCTTTCTTTCTTTCTTTCTTTCTTTCTTTCTTTCTTTCTTTCTTTCACGATCTTATTCTGGTGGTTCCGAGGTCTCTTTCCTAAGGGCCCCTTCACACATAGTGCGAAGTTTGGATGAAGCGCACATTTAATGCACATGACGCAGGAATCGTGTGCAAACCATGTAGTGCCGTTCCTGTCGCCAACGCCTCATACACCTGTTGCTACAACTATATGCGCGCACAAGCGCCTGAAAGACAAAGTGTGCGCTGTGCGAACCCATCGCACCCTTTCGCGACAGGTGTTGGACAAATTCCAAGTGACACGCACAAACATTTAATACCGCTTGCATGGCACTTGGAAAATAGCCAGTCGGACTGTTGGTATGACAAGAGACTACAGATGACCACTGTCGTACTGGGAGTGAAATTCGTCTAAGTTCCACGCGACTGTGGAGTTGCCGAGATATGGCCATTGGCTCCCACAACACTGTGTGTGTGTGTGTGTGTGTGTGTGTGTGTGTGTGTGTGTGTGTGTGTGTGTGTGTGTGTGTGTGTGTGTGTGTGTGTGTGTGTGTGTTGCGCAGCTTGTCCCATAGAACACAATGCGAGCAGCTGCAGCAGTGTGAGTTGCTGTTCATGCTCGACAGACACCGTCACGTGCACGAACCATCACGCTGGTGTCATGCATGCCTGCTTGCCAGCGCAATGTTTCCCGCTGTGCTAATTTCGAACTGTTTTGCCGTTTTCGTCCACACGTCGTCCACACTTCGCACTATGTGTGAAGGGGCCATAAAGTAAGGCATCTTTGGACAGATTTTACACAACACCATAACTCTGGGTGAGAAGTGGGGCTAATAAGTTCGTCCTCCCCTCCGCCGGCTAAATCGGCCGACTGGCGCGCCTGCCTTGCGGGTGGTTTCCTCCTCTGGGATGGGCTCTTTTTGTGGATACTCCCAGTTACAGGCCCACCAGGACCCCATTTTGTGATCAGAGGACATACTGTTTTGTTTGAGTCGCTTTCCAGAGCTCAGTTAGCTGATTGGGATTTTTTCCTGTTCCTTGTTTAATGGTGAATTATCAAATTTTGAGCCAGAGCTGACCTCTTGTGGATTACTTTTTACATGGAACATTTGCCAAAGGGACAGAATGGTCCAACGCAAACTTAGGGTTTGTTCATTTTTAAATCAGCTCACAGCACATTTATCTGTTTCCTATTCAGTTGTTTCTCTGCTGTGGACATGAATGTTTTGGTTGTGTTGTAACCGCACCGCACACACAGACATGATCATCTGTTCGTTTGCGCTGTAACAACGCACAAACACAGACACGAATGTCTGTTCCTGTGCATTTTTATGGCACAGTTCTTTGTGTCATTAGACTGTCTTTGCTGTCTGATAAAGACATTTATCAGACTTAACTAAGTGGCCTCTGTGTGCATGTATGCATGTGTGTGGTGGTATGGCTTTAATCATGGACAAACTGGGGAGAGTGACATTTGTATTTTGGCCTCAAGGATGAATGCTGCAAAAACACAAAGTTGCTCGGACTAATATTGCTCGATAAATTAGCGATATTAGCTAACAACACTGAACAATGGACATTGATAATTACATTCTGGACTCACATGCCATTCCAGCAGGGGGTGGTAAATAATCTTAATATTAAAAATCATCTTTATATTAAAAGCATGAGCGCGTGAGAGCGTACAATACTACATAATATAATTGCAAATACGTTAAGTGAAAATACTTATTTCTATTGTGGTCATTAAAAAATCAAAATAATAAAATAGAAGTAATAATAAATAATAATAATAATAATAGTGTGTATATGATAACAATAACCTAAACAATTTATAAATTGACTTGCAGACAATATTTTATCAATCAGGAGGAGGTACTTTGTAAATATAACTGATACAAACACTCATGTATCCCTTATCAGTGAAGATCATAAATGAGCAGATGGCTCAGGGTGGACACAAAAGATAAGGTCATGTAATGCTGAATTTGCACTGGTATGCTGGTATGCACTTTTTTCTCGATTTTGTTGAATATGGATTTGTATTTATTATGTAATTGTTTTAATGCACAGGTAGAATGTATAAATGTGCTGGATGTGTTGTTGATGTGCAGGTAGACCCCTCTGTCCAAGACAAATCTCTCCCTAAGAAGACAAAAAAGACACTTTGACTTTAAATACATTAAGACAGTAAAGTAACTTAAAATTACCATAATTAACAGAAATAAAAGGTTGAGTTCTTCTTCTAAAAACTGTTGAGGTTCTAAGGTTCTAAAATAGAAACTTGCACAATTATTACCACCCTTAAAAAATGTCAGCTACCTATTTAATAAACCACTACCGAATCTAGAGCCAGTGGATCCCCACCAGCAACGCACTAGTTTCTACTTTACCCTGTTGTTGCTGTCCTTCATGTGAGCAGCCAATAGTAGTGCAGTTGTACATAATGTCATTCATACGTAACACAACAATGTCCAATGCCTACTAACATATGCAGAGCAATTTCCTGATTTGTACAATGCGATAAAATCACACTGATACTCGGGCAGAAAAGTGGTTACATGACATAAACCTATGTATCGTGTACAATCATAGAAAGACAGTTGTGTTTATATCACACACTTCTTGATGATGCAGCTTCCTACATTAGCAATGGCCCATGTGCCAACCAGGCACAAGAATTGCACCCCTGGAAAGACTGCTCTCCACAGTTTCAGAAACAGCATCACGTGCAAGCAGGCTGAGGTTTTAAGCTGTGTTTAAATGAATAAATCAACATCAACTTCTTGGTTCTTTGTGTATTTAATGGTAGTAACATAAAAAAAAAAAAACAATGTTCTAAACTGTTGTGTGGAAACCAACAATGGAAGCAAACATGATGTGCACTAATAAAGCAATGTTTGTTTTTTTTCTAATCCTCAGGGAACATTTCATACCAGAGATCAACTCTGACATTGTGAACAGAGGCAGAATGCAGCCTGTGGTGAGCATAGTCTCTACAGTTTTCCCATAATTCATTTACATCATAGAATGTCCATGAATCATGATTTGAATCTTTTATGGGGGCAGTTCCACATATACAAAAGTATGCATTATTTACATGAAGTAGTCCCATGGTGCATGTTTCCTCTCCTGGAGCCTGTCTCATCAGTTTGATTTAAACAAGGAATTGGGTGGGGGTGGGGTACAAGCCACAGGTCTCCCTGTGCCGTAATAAGTTAAGATAGCTGCCAAGAGGACCGGCCCATTCCTTGTGTTTGTTACTTAGATGCGTTCAGACTGTTGACTGCATTTCAAAATGCTGTCATGTTGAGCGTCATGTGTGTGTTTGCGTATTGTGTGCAGGCTGACCCGGGATACACAGAATGTCTACGTCAGACGAGGGGTCTTGGGCCAACAGCAGTTTAATTGCCCAGTCTTGGAAATCAAAAGGTTGCACTCACAGAATCTCCGTGAGGCGTCTCAAAGTGAGTTTATGTGTCAATTTTACTGCTGGTTTCCACAGAAATTCATCTTAGGACAGAATTAACATCCCTGGGTGAAACAGTTTATCTTGTTCTGGTGAAAAACTGTGAAAACAATGGAATTTTAATGTTGATGTTTCAAAAACTTAAAACTAAAAAGACAAAATACTAGCTGGTGCAGTTCATTCTCAAAAAACTGACTGTTTATGCCATTATATACCGATACAATGTTCTTCAGTCTCCTCATCTTATTCATGTTATGCCACCAGAAATAACAACAATATAAACCTAAACCTCACATGGACAGTGAAAAAAGCAAATTATGGCAAGTACTGTATTTTTCAGATTTTCACTTTTTTCTTTTTGCTTGTTTAATTGGTCCTTTGCCTTATATTTCAAAATGACTCAATGTCACAAATACTGCATTACCATCTAGCCACAAGATGGTATTGTCTACATGTGTACTGTCTGACCAGCACTCTGGAGCAGAAGTTGGTGGAGGTCGTGGTAATGCACCATTAAGCTGGATACCAATTGCAGTAAAGTAAGAAGAAGAAGAAGAAAAATAATAAGGTTTGAATGAGGAGGACGTGCTAGGGCTTAGACAGTGAGTGAAATAAAATTAAAAAAAATTTTGACACGTTACTCCCATTGAGATCGAGTCCTCTTTTACAAGAGAGACCTGGACAGTTATAAAGTTTCCAGTCCACCTAACCTGCATGTCTTTGGATGTGGGAGGAAGTTGGAGCACCCGCAGGGAAATCACGCAAACACAGGGAGAACATGTAAACTCCACACAGAAAGGCCACAGTTGGGAGTTGATCGCATGACCTTCTTGCAGTGTATAAAATACTGTGTATTTTTTAAGTACTGAAAGAATAAACAGGGAATAACCTTGATGTGCTCTTGAATAAACAGAGAGAATATCATTCATACTGCTCTGCACTCCACTTGTTTGTAGTTTGTGGCACAGCCAGAGGGCATTGAGGAGGATGGCTAAGGTAAGGCTAACTATAATATTTAAAAAATGTATAATCAGTTAAAAAGTCATTTACATTTTGTGAGGCAAATATGGACACATTTAGCTCCCCACTAACGTTTTCATCTGTTCAGTGGTGACAACAAGCAGTTTGCTCGCAAACACAGTATTTGCCTTATAAATGTATGCTATACTACGTAATTTAATTCATTTTGCGTTGTGTTGCAAGAAGCAGTAGTGCCACATTTCAAAAATAAATGTGACTTCCATGCCAATGTGACTTTTCTATGTTTTTTTCCCTCTCTGTGATGCATTTTTGGTCAGACATGTCTAGTACTCAAGTGTATCTTACAGTCTGGAAAATACCACACATATTCACTGTAAATTCTGCAGACAGATATTATTTCCCTACAGATTCATCTCTGAACCAGTAGCAGTTTTCCCCTAATTTTTTTTTCCTGCTTTGCTAATTCTAGTGTAACCATTATGTTAATGTTGTAGGTTGCGGTTTGCACAGACTAGTTGACCACTTAATTTTGTTCGTCTGCAGTGATGCTTTATATCAGTATGTCATGACCATGCGATTTTGGCAAGCGACCTGTACTGTATTTCACTGTTTTGGTTCTCAACAGTGACACATGACATTTCATTGTGGTGGCACTGACATAAAATGTGAGTGGAAAGGAGTAATTGTGGTAAACTGTGATTGAAAACTTTATTATAGTGCTTATATAGTGCTGACGCCTCCTGTGAGGGGTTATTTTATGTATGTGCCATGTTGTACTTCATATCCCCAGTTAGACATACTTGTCGAAAAGCAGAAAACACCTTCCACTTTCTGCAACTCTATGCACGTGCATAGTCTCCTCATGGTATTCAACATTATGGACACAAATAGCAAAAATTATGACTGGAAGGACCACAACGGCAAGGAAAAGTCTTAACCTGGCATAACACAGGACAACCTGATAGGATGCAAGAAGCCATGATTGGGACATTTCTGCAAGGATCATTGACTTTGGGTTTGCATGCAAAGCATGATAATATACAACTGGATATGAAACAGTAGCCCCAATTTTTCAGTGCGGAGCATAGCAGACATTTACATCACCAGAGTGGTTACCGATGTGATTCCTCACTGTTCCACAAGTTACCAGCAGCCACTGCCATTCATCAATTCACAACAATAGCGTGTGGGTTGTGACCACGGATTTCCAGACGTCTGGATCATGACGGACATTTACAGACCACTGATGGCCATGTTGGAAAGCTTCAAACCTTCATATAATGTACCAGACGTCTTCTGTCTCCTTATGAATAATAAGGTGAGTTTTGCACAAAGTATTTGCTTTGTCACAGACACAACAGATTTAATCTTGCGTGAGTAATTTTCTCTTATACCAACATGTCTTCTTTAACTCTTAAATGGAACTTGTAGCATGCAAGTGTTGTTTCTACTTGTTTTTTAAGAGCCCCTTCACACATAACATGTCTGAAGCCGATTGATGCATGAAGGAGGACTCGCATGCCACTCATAAAAAAATGGGAGCTGCCTCGAACGCCTTGTACAGTTGTCACCACAACCATTTGCACACACAGGCGGCCGAAAGACCTGCGAGTGTCCATTCAACCCCCTCTCGGCAGGTGTTGGCCAAATTCCAGGTGCCACACACGAACATCCAACAACACTTGCTGGGCACTTTGAAAATGTGGGTCTTTGCGCGCTCCCAGCATGATAGTGGAGTGCAGATGACAACATTCCAGCTGTCTGTGAAAAGTGTCACGTGAGTGTGCTGTTACCAAGCAACACATAGGTCAAGCAAGTGTGCCCCACCCCAACACATGTGGCGTGCGAGTGTGTCGCATGCCACATGACATAAAATTCATATCACGGTTTATATTGAATCCCTTCACAGTAACAGTATATATCGTGATATAAACCTAAGTGTAAAATTATAATGTGTTTCTGAATGGATCACTTAGCAAAGGTAAATTGATCAAAATAAAATAAATAAAAATGACAACAAAAATAAAAACAGATATAAGTAATTTTGAAAACATTTATTGTGCAGATCTCAAAGCTACTGGTACAATTTGCCAGAAGGTACATCTAAGATGGAAGCCTAGATTTGATGTGTGGTGAAAGAATTAAATAAATTTATGGTCAGTGGCTGACGTTTCATCTCGTGAACACTAGATGGCACAACCGCTCTGAATACATGAAGCACTTTCAGGACAGTCACTTCCTCATTTAAAAAACTCAATTTGGAACCACCAAAACACTCATCACTCATCACACATCTTCAACTGCTTTTCCGGGTTCAGGTCGCGGGGACAACAGCTCCAGCAGGGGACCCCAGACTTCCCTTTCCCGTGCCACATTGACCACCTTTGACTGGGGGATCCCGAGGCATTCCCAGGCCAGTGTGAAGATATAATCTCTCCACCTAGTCCTGGGTCTTCCCCGGGGTCTCCTCCCAGATGGACGTGCCTGGAACACCTCCCTTGGGAGGTGCCCAGGAGGCATCCTTACCAGATGCCCGAGTCACCTCAGCTGGTTCCTTTCAACGCTACGGAGGAGCGACTGTACTCCAAGCTCCCCATGGATCACCAAACCTCTCACCCTATCTCTAAGGGAGACACCAGCCACCCTCCTGAGGAAGCCCATTTCGGCCGATTGTACCCACGATCTAGTTCCTTCGGTCATGACCCAACAGTCCTGACCATAGGTGAGAGTAGAAGCGAAGATTGACCAGTAGATCAAGAGCTTCACCTTTTGGGTCAGCTCCCTTTTTGTCACAACAGTACAGTAGAGCGAACGCAATACCGCCCCTGCTCTATCTCACGCTCTATTGTCCCCTCACTCGTGAACAAGACCCTGAGATACTTGAACTCCTTCACTTGGGGCAAGGCCGTATTCCCTACCTGGAGTAGGCAGTCCAATGGTTTCCTACTGAGAACCATGGCCTCAGATTTAGAGGTGCTGATCCTCATCCCAGCCGCTTCACACTCAGTTGCGAACCGAAACATTTTATAAAAATGTTTAATTTACTCATATTTGAAGTCAGTCTGAGTAAATTGACATTACCTGGCTGATTTTGTCTTTCTGCTCCGGTTAAAAAAATAATTGCGTTATTAAATGTAGTGCTTTCTCAAATGTTTGATTCAGGTCGTGACGGAGCTTCCGCCTTCCCCTTCCCCCAGTGTGTCCGCTGAAATAAATAAACAACGGCTTTGCAAAGAGGCGTCTCACAAACATACATGAACAGCAGTGAGAGTCAGTCACCTCAGCTCAGAACACCCCTCTCCACCACAGCAAACTGGTTCACACACACAGTCCCTTCACCGAGGAGTTTTCCTAGATTGAAAAACTTCGCGGTCATTATCGCAATTAGTCGGTGGAGTCCACATCTCTACTGTCAGCCAAAATTATACCGTGTACCAGATAAACCGCCTAAACCACGCAGGCCTACTTGCATGACATGCTGATAATTCTATACAGATAAGATCACATGGGGACCGGCCAGCCACGTCTGAGCGCGCATGGCACAGCAAGGTGTCTCTTAGCTGATTGCCAGCCAGCCACTCACTGATAGCTGGAATTAACAGCTCAGTGCACACGATGTGTTAAATTAAAAACACAGAGACCACAGCCAGGACAAGTATATAAATAAATACTACAAACATAATTACATAACAAATGCATAAAATAATTAATCACAGAACAAAGAAACAGAGAGTGACACAGCAGCTGTTGGGATCTGTGGACCTGCAGTTCACAGCTAGAGAACCCGTACCATCTTATGATGGACATGCAGGCAGGCTGCTTCATGTGAAAAGAACGTGTGATCATGTGAACACTCAGCTGCAGTTGAATTGTCACGTTCACCACATGAGTTATGGGCCATATGACACTGTCCTTCGGTGCGCCGCTCGCTGGACACCTGGACACGCGGCGCCGACTGATATGTCCATGTCATGAGCGCATGGCTTCATTCATGTCACTCCATCAGTGTGTGTATGTGCATGACCATGGGTCATGTGGAACAGGAGGATGACCTGTATTATTGTCTGCTCTTCATAACATGAATTAATTATTAGAGACTGTGGTGTTTCTTTTTGTTTTATACAGTGTCAACAAATTCATGACCAGTAACGTGACTGTGTTACATTAATTAGTAAATTCATTTATTCTCTATATTCTGAGTCTGTACATCACATTATTGTGGGCTTCCATATATTTGTTGATTTATGTCCAGCATTTAATTGCCCCGCTGCTGTGGAAGCGCAATGTGGTACGACACGTTCCAGATGCAGCAGTATTGTGCGCGCCTGTCTGTCCGTGTGTCCCTCCCAACAGCAAGGGGAATGTTTTGCGGTTCCCCATTTCGTTTTTTGTTTGCAGATTTTTGTCCAGTTTCTGCTTCTTTTGCCCAACTTCGTGTTATGTGTGAAGGGGCCCTAATACATGTTATGAAGCATCACCATATCCCTAAATTGTAAAAATGTAATCACTGGAATGCATCCTCTTCTCACATGGTTTTATTAATAATATCATCAGCAGTTTGTGAACTCAACTTTCATGACATGAATGTCAGCTTGTAAAAAAAAAAATCTGTCGTCCTCAACCCCTAGCTGTAGTAGTCAAATCAGTTCAAATCAATTTTATTATATAGCACCAAATCACAGCAAACAGTTGCCCAGTAGTGTGTAAGTCAACTAAAGTGGAGCTGGCTCTTCAACAGTTAAACTGACACAACAAATGAGAGGTAACACACAAAAGACAAATTTCTGCTTGGTGGTACTGCACTGAGATGAAAACACAACTTGAATTTTGTTGACTTTAGCTCTGACAGATGTGGTTTGACTGAAACGTTCTACACGGTTTGGAAATATGAATGATTTTTAATGTTGATTTCTAAGTTTCCAGAAAATCTGCAAAAAAAGTTGCTTCTATCCTGAATACATTTAGCTATATACAGATTAATGGTTGAAATAGAACATATTAAGAAAATTTGGTTGTGTAAACAATGAAATAAAAAACCCCCCAACAAACAACAGTATTTCTGGAGTAGAAGTTGCACCAGAGTATAAGTTTAACCTTTTTTCCTTATTTTTCGGCCTTTAAATTTGGATTTTTGTGCATAGTTGTAGTGTACTTTATTGTTAGTCTTATTATTAGTATTATTCTTTCATTATTGGACTTTATTAGACCCCCCATGACTCTTAATTGGAATAAACAGGTGCTCACAGGGAGGAGGTCATGGGTTCAGTTCTCGCCTGTGGCCTTTCTGTGTGGAGTTTGCATGTTCTCCCCGTGTCTGCGTGGGTTTCCTCCGGGTGCTCCTGTTTCCTCCCACATCCAAAGACATACGGGTTAGGTGGACTGGAAACCTTCAATTGTCCGTAGGTGTGCGAGTGGGTGTGAATGTGTTTGTTTGTGTTGTGTGGGCCGCTGAAGAGGAGGTACTGCTGGCCCACCACCACCAGAGGGCACCCTGCTTGGAGTGCGGGCTCCAAGCACGAGAGGGCGCCAGACCCAGAGGAAGTGACAGCTGTCACTCATCACACCAGCTGTCACTCATCTACACCAGTACTTAAGCCGACTGCAACTCCACCTCCCCGCCGAGAAATCGACTACCGAGAGGTATTTTCTCTGCTATCTGACACTTTGTGTGTACTAAACCAGATCTCTCTTGCAGCCTTATTCTTGTGGACGTTGCCTTATCCGGACTTCGGCGTGTGGCGTTACGACGACGACTGCGCCACACTCTCTGAACAGATAAGTGGTTAGACAAGAGCTGCACGAGTGTGTGATTCGGAGGTGGAGGTTCTCCTCCTGACTGTGTACAGACTGTAGACCACTGAGTGTAAGGACTTACACTCATTCATCTTGTCTCTGCTTTTTGCCAGCAGTACCAGGTTCGACAGCCGAAGACAGAGGTCACCTGGGGACTCGGGACTTGGCGGCTCCGGTGTTCTTCAGACCGTTGGTGGTGGAGGCCGTGTGGGATGCGGTCTCTCTCGTCGGGGTCTTCTATCTTCGAGCCTGCCCACACGTCACCTGGTGTTAATTGACTTTACAAATTCTGTGTGTTACGTTGTGTGTTGTCACAACATTAAATTGTTACCTTTTGGCTTACTCATTGTCCGTTCATTTGCGCCCCCTGTTGTGGGTCCGTGCTACGACACCTTCCCAACAGTTTGTCTCTTTGTGGCCCTGTGACAGACTGGTGTCCTGTCCTGGGTGTACCCCCGTCTCACGCTCTATGACTGCTGGGATAGGCTCTAGCCCCCACGACCCTTAACTGGACTAAGCAGTTGAAGATGAGAGAAAAAGAATGAATTAATAAATATCAGTTAAATGGCCCACATACAGTGCCCTCCAAAAGCATTGGAAGACTTGGTATTTCACACATTTTAATTTGTTTATGCCATATCAAATAAAAAATACAAAAATAAAAATTTCTAAATTGATCTTCCATAAACTCAAACTGAAAGCAAATCTTTACAAGTTGATAAATTAATTACGAATATGAAAGCCCTGATGGTGGGTTGCATAAGTAATGGAACGCATTGGTATGATACCTGTAAATAACCAATTTAATCGCTAGTTTTCTTAAAAAGAAGACCTGAAAGTTCAGCTACAATTTATCAGAAGGTACATCTGAGATGCAAGCCTATATTTGTGTTTTGGTGAAAGAAATTCCTCCGCTACCAATTCATTAGGAAACTGTGTAAGTGAGGATACAAAATGGCAACACATGCACTATGCACAATTTCTTCAATCACAGCCAGAGAAGCCTATAATGTCCGAAGATGGTTGGGGAATCTTCCTGTCACGGCAGAGATTGGATGGAACTCATTACTCTGTATGAGAGGGGGCGGGCTTTCAAATGACGGTCGCCGAAAGCCCAGCAGCCCTGTGTGTGTTGTCTTTGATGCCGACTGAGTGCAACGCCTGCAAAATGATTCTTGGGTGTCAGAGAGAGATGTGTGTTTGGCCAACCAACTGAAATTATCGTACATATTGGATTTTTTCCCATTATTGATCGTACACGTACAGAGGGCACAACTATCGTACAAATACGATAATTATCGTACATTTGGCAACACTGCACCGGAGCCACCCATCCTCTCTGCTCCGGGACCTCCCACTTTACAAATGAAGCACTGCCTGCCACGAGATGCACTTTGTTTACGTCCATGTGAGAAGAACGTGAGCTAATGAAATTGCAACATGGGTAACCCTGTCACTCTGGCACGTCGAAAACACAAAACATGACGACTAAAATTATAGTATCGAGTTCGCAAAAAAATAGTGAATGATTTTGTATATAAACAAAAATGCTAAATATTGGTAGGGACTATTTTGCCATCCCAAAATTGGTTGTGACTTGTCCCTATGGTCCATATGCAAACCTACGCCCTGTATACAGTGGTCCGTCACTATGACGCGGTTCACCTTTCGCAGCCTCGCAGTTTCACAGATTTTTTTTTTTTTTTTGTGCAATTTTGCATGCTTTTTTTTTACAGCGCATTGTGTTCTGCGTCCTTATCAGGCGGGCCGGTCGCGGCACTGGTCAGCATCACCGCAGTTGCTCTCACTGCCTCCGATGCACTTTCTACGGGCTCGGTAAACGCAGCAGCGGGCCACTCACACTGCCCCTGTCTGCTGTGTCGAGCTGCGCCAAATCTGGCAACAGGTCCAGAGACTACACTCGGATGTTGACTGCAGCCGCAGAGCTCCGTGGCCACCGAGAGAGGACATGGATTCTTTGCGGGTCCCGCATCCGTACCTCCAGAGGCAGTGAGCGAAGGGAGAGTTCTCTGCTGTGTCTGTTTATAATCTTCTCGCCAGAAGAAAAAAGAGTGTTTACACAGGAGAGAAAAGTAAGAAAATGTTAATGCCTGTTTGAGAAAAGTTTAAAGTGTGTAGTGAGGGTTTTACAGCCTTAAAACATCTATAATATTGCAAAAAATAGCGCTAACTACTTTGCAGATTTCACTTATCGCGGGTTATTTTTAGAACGTAACTCACGCAATAAATGAGGGACCACTGTATATATATATATATTCCCTGATAAAGAAAAGAACATCAAAGATGACAGATTTGAGGAGATACATTTGCACGTTACTGTATGCACATATCCATCAATAATTGTATTTTTTCTTTTCAAATTGAAGCATTGTCAGATCATGTCACATCATCCACATCTTTCATAAATTGAGCACATTACATCACAACAGAGTTTTAAATTGACTCATTCATCACTATTTCACAGGTGGGTTGTCAAAGGGTTCCACCCAGTGGAGATGAAGTTCATTCATTCATTCATTCATTCATCTTCTACCGTTTAGTCCAGTTATGGGTCGCGGGGGGCTGGAGCCTATCCCAGCAGTCATAGAGTGCAAGGTGGGGTACACCCAGGACAGGACGCCAGTCTGTCACAGGGCCACCAACAGACAACAAACAAACACACCCACACACACACCTACGGACAATTTAAAGATTCCAATCCACCTAACCCACGTCTTTGGATGTGGGAGGAAACCGGAGCACCCAGAGGAAACCCACGCAAACACAGGGAGACATGCAAACTCCACACAGAAAGGCCACAGGAATCGAACCCACAACCTTCTCACTGTGAGGCAACAGTGCTGCCACCGTGCTGCCAGATGAAGTTAAAATTAATAATAAAAAAAACATCCCAAAGCCTAAAAGTACAATATCTTTGTTGCTGTTATTATTTTACTTTAATATGAGTTGACAAGCAGGCAGTCTGGATTTTTTACAGCCAATTGCATGCTTATGACAGCATTGACTGTTGTTGTTGTTGCATTGTCTCACTGACTGCTGAATAACTGCGAGCATCATTCTCTCTGAATGTGAGGTCTTGACCCTACTGGGTGTGGGTGCGTGCAAAAGATCGATGGAGACGGGTTCTTATAATAAAACCCAACTTCCTCCCTCCTACCCCTCCCCTATGTCTTTCCTCCTTTTTAAGTTTGGCTGTGCATGTCACAATGCCAAATCATCTCCACCTCAGGGCAGGGCAGGAGGCCACAGCACAGAAAAGGGGAGACACATTCGGTATGTGTATTGCATAGAGTGATCATATGTTACACCATTTTCAGCTCTAAATGTTCTTAAAAACTCTGTTATCCACAAAATTAAGATCAAGAGCCTTATTTAAATCAGTCTTGTTGATGGTGCAGTGGATATAGAAAGTCCATATATCCTTGGGCTTTGACATAAAAATTTTTTATGCCATTAAAAACATTAATTTGTATATTAAAATTTCAAAGACTCCCTTTTAAACACAAACCAAAAAAGAATCTCAACAACATGAGATATAAATTGAATAAAAATGTCAACACCAAAATAATTGTGGAACTCATTGGAATAACACAAGTAAATCATGACTTTCACAGCCAATCTTTATGTCAGTTGGGAATCGACACATGAAGATTCACTGAAGATGTCTTGGACTTAATTTACATAAATTACTAAAATATACAAACAGTGGCACTGTAAAGTATATCTGTATGTAAAGTACAGGTATACTTTACATTGATTTTCTGCGTGCAATTGATTCGGACACCACGATGGTGTTAGTGCTTTTAGATCTTAGTGCTGCATTTGATACTGTGGATCATCGTGTTTTACACTTGATAGGCTGGAAAATTACTTTGGGATTACTGGAAGCGTCCTTGCTTGGTTAATGTTATACTTGTCCAGTCGTTCTCATTGTGTTGTGTATAATAACACTACTTCTGGCCTTGGTGAAATGAAATTTGGGGTTCCACAGGGTCTGTGTTAGGCTCCTTGCTTTTCTCACTTTATATAGCGCCCCTTGGGCATATTCTGTGGCAGTACGGGATTGCCTTTCATTGCTATGCTGATGATACTCAATGGTACATGCCGATAACTGCTGGTAATCTTACCCATATAAAATTCTTAGAAGATTGCCTCGTATCTGTGAGAAGTTGGTTGTCTCGTAACGTCCTACTCTTAAATTCTGATAAGACTGAAATGATGGTTCTTGGTCCAGCCAGACATCGGCATCAATTTGACCTGTTGGCACTTAATTTGGGTTTGTGTGTTATACATCATACGGACAAAGTGAGAAATCTTGGCGTACTTTTTGATTCTACGTTATCTTTTGGCCCCCACATTAGAGATATTATGAGGGCTGCCTTGTTATGTGTCGACGCGGGTTGAGGAGCGGACCTGCGTCTGACAGAACCCAGCGCTAAAAATAACCAGAAAGCGGTTCCAAAACAAAACAATTTATTTTTTACCCTCTTTGGTGCATAACAATGTGTACAAACTAAACAGCGTCTTTCTGGTGGAGTGACTGTTGGCACACTCTCCAGCGCCCGTAAGGATCAAAGCCCGGCGCTCCTGGACCCACTACCCCCGCCAAACACCCCCCAGGTGGACACGACAAACTGACTCTCTGTGAAGCAAAGAAGAGGTGAGGTAAGTCAGCAGTTACAACAATATCTTTCAAAAAGACACACGCTATCAGCAACACATTCAGGTCTGTATCTTTTTTAACTTTATGCAAATGAGCAGCTTCTCACAACAGGTGGAGGATCACTTATCCGCACGCCACAGCAGTGAGAAGCAAGCTGCACAATACTGTGTAACAAACACCAAGTTACTATCAACAATTAGTCAAACACTTAATCACCTTTGATGTGTGCTGACAGCATGTGTCCTCACCCTTCCTTGCTTCACGGGCTCGATGTGTCAAACCCAGGCGCGGTCCTCAGCGTCTCACAAACGAACATCACAAGGTCGAGTTCCCGGCAGTTCTGCTTGAGTCACACATGACTTAAATGCAGAACGCCATCCAATTATCTGCTTCAGCTGAAAGTCTTTAAGGTTGCATGTGAGCACCAGTCACAGGTGCTACACATGATGTTGATGAGGGTGAGGACTCTTCAGCCAGCACCTTCTCCACAGACAAATCAGTTTCCATGCCACCTGAAGAGCAAAGAAAAGAAAACACCAAAATATCCAGCCACACCCCCCCACACAACATGCCTTCTTCCATCTGAAAACATAACAAGGATTTGTCCCATCCTGTCTATGGCTGATGCTGCGACTTTGATACATGCATTTATTTCTTCTAGATTATTGTAATGCTTTATTTCTGGTCTGCCGCAGTCTAGCATTCGGGGTCTTCAATTACTGCAGCATGCTGCTGCCAGACTTTTGACACAAAGTAGAAAGTTTGTCCACATTACACCATTCTGGCGTCCCGTCATTGGCTTCCGGTTTCTGCCAGATTGGATTTTAAAGTCCTGTTGCTGGTCTATAAAATTGCTCATGGACTGGCTCCTACCTACCTGGCAGACTTGGTTAAGCCCTACGTACCCTGCGAGGCCCTTGCGTTCACAGGACGTAAGGCTTTTGTTGGGAAAGTGTAGTGACACGGACCCACAACAGGGGGCGTAAATGAACGGACAATGAAAGAGTCGAATATGAACACTTTACTGTTGTGAATGAGCACAACCACTATACAGAGGACTACAGAATTTTGCACACAGTCAATCCACAAAGATGACATGTGGGCAGGCTCGAGGATAGAAGATGTCTGTCCTGAGAAGAACCGGAACCACACGATTTCCTCCGCCACCGAACCTGGAGAATACTGGAGCCGCCAAGTCCCGAGTCCCCAGGTGGCCACCGTCTCCGAGTGTCGGATCTGGTACTGCTGGCAAGGAGCAGAAACAATAAGATGTGGGTGTGTACACCCAGTAACAACAATGGTGGAGATTCCACCTCCACCTCAAATCACACACTCGTGCAGCTCCTGTGTAACCACTTATCTGGTTGGGGTGTGAGGCGAAGCCGTCTCTAATCACACCAAACGCCAATCCAGCAGATAAGGAAACACCACAGGAAAACGGCTGCAAAAAAGCTCAGATTATTTGTCAGAGTTGACTACAGCTGAGAAGTTACCTTAACAGGTCGAAGATAGCTCGGCAACGAGGTGGAGATGACGTCCGGGTTTTATGGAGTATGATGAAGTGAAGATGGGTGACAGCTGTCATGAGATAATGAGTGACAGCTGTCACCCCCGGCTGTGTCCGTGGCGGCAGCGCCCTCTCGTGCCTGAAGCCCGCACTTCAGGCAGGGCGCCCTCTGGTGGTGGGCCAGCAGTACCTCCTCTTCTGGCGGCCCACACAACAGCTTTGTGTGTTCAAAGGGTGAATAAAAGTCTGTGGGGTATAGAGCCTTCTCCTACTGTGGCCACTCTTTGGAACAATCTACCTGCAATTATTGGGCAGTCTGACCCGGTGGAGACTTTTAAATCAAGACTGAAGACCCACTTTTTTAGACTGTTTTATCATTAATCTGTTCTGTTTTTATGTTTGCTTTGCAATTTCTTTTTATTCTACTGTGTTTTACCTTTTTATTGTGCCCATTTGATTTTAAATTTTGATTTTAAATTACTTTGTGTTGTCATAAATTCTGTGTTATGTGAAGCGCCTTGGGGCGACTATGTCGTGAGATGGCGCTATATAAATTAATAAATTGAAATTTAAATTGAAAGTACATTTGTATGTAAAGTATATCTGTATCAGTTACATTTTGCTCTAGAAATAGTGCACCTTTTGTATTTTGCATCACCAATTCCACATCATCATGGTGGAGTGGAGCAAAGAAGGATTTTCTTAAAAGATAACTTGCAAGTTCAGCTGCAGTTCGCCAGAAGACACACGGATGAGTTTGATCTGTTTCCTTGCTTGAAAATCCCACACTATACCACTCCACCATAATGAGACAAAATTTGGCCTATGCATAGAGTCGGACCGCATGTTCACTGTCAGTGTTAATTTAACACTGGTGAAGTTACTGTGTACGCAGCAGTATGCTGAGGGCTACATGAGGCAGACGCAAAAAATTAAACGTTTAATTTTTTTCAGCGTAGAGCACTGGATGCAGAATGTAGGCAGTTTTTAAGCAAGTCTACACAACACTCTGCTACTGTACGTAAATCTACACAACACTGTGCTACTGTACACAAAGCCTCCACAATTCTACCCAACCCTACACCAGGGTGAAAAATCCTTTTAGGTTTTTTATCAGTACATACCACATTGATAGATTTTATTCATCCCGCTGGACTTTGCTGACAGTGAAACTTCAAAACCACAGAAGAAGAAGAAGAAGAAGCTTCCATGTTCAGAGGACATGTCCACATCCACTCCTCTTGGATAGATCGCCAGTGAGAGGACGTGTCCTCGTTCACCATCCAATCCTCACCGACGGATCGCGCGTGCCATCGCCACTGCAGAGCTGCAGCTTTCTTTCATTTCCAAGTTCTCTCAAGATTGGGGCAAGTTAAATAAAGTCGATTAACTCCTGCTCACAGACCAATTGCCAGTGAGAGGACATGTCCACCAGTATAACTCCTCATGGATGGATGGCCAGCGAGAGGACGTGTCCACCGTCCACTCCTCATGGACGGAACGCGCATACGATTCCCGGCTGCCACACCGTGGCACTTTCACCTTCTTAAGTTCTCTCAAAGATTGTGGCACATAAATAAAGTCCATTAACTCCTGGAAAAAAATGTATTTGGACTTTTTCCAGTGTATCAAATCCACCTGCATGTCCAGGAAGTCTGTCAACAACGTCATGGAGCCAAACTTCATCCCTCTGCGTGTGTTTTTTTCACTCTCTCTCTCTGTGCGCAACTACACAGCCATGATGAGGCAGCAGCTTGTGTCCCACTGTACGTCTGGAAACGTTAGTGCCATTTGCTTTCATGTACCATTTTGAGAATAGAGTGCATTTCCACAATGCCAAAAGAAACCCCAAAAAGTAGGTTGGAGTGGATTGTGAGAGGCAGAAAAATATTGGTGAAGGCTACATATGTGGGAGTAAGCATACAATAAGCAACCATATACAAATGTAAGCAAGACTAGGAACGTAACCATATACCATCACACACCAGCCTATGCAGGGACTACGCCAAATCTGTGCAAATTTCCAGGGTATTCCATACGTATCACAATGCAACTGTATGCAAAGCCGGTGTGAAAAGGGCTTTAAGCTGGGCATACTTTTTCTGCTTATCAGCAAAATAATTAAGTGAGTAATCATTTCACCTTTGCATAGTAAACAGCCTGTTGTGGTATTTCAAAGTGGCGTACTGTCAGGCTGTAGGGTTTGCTCTCTCTGCTTGTTTGTTTCTCCTGTGAGAAGAAGAGGAGAAGGATCTGCTATGTTGGCTTTGCGTCATGTCCTTCCACTTTGCTGTGGTTCATGATGTCAAGTTTTCACCCCACTGTTAAAGTACCCACTCTGATATTATGTTCTTAAATGTAGACGAGATCACTTAATGTGCTTAGGATTCCCCTTTAACAGGCGGAACTCCTATAGCTCCAGAAGGGGGAGGAGGGAGATTGTCTCTCTGCCACTGCAACATCAGTGTAAATCTTTTCATGATTTTCTCTCTGATCTGTGATTGCTGTGTGGATGGTCATACTTTGTCTCCATAGAACTATCACAGTCAACATCTTTATTAACAATTTGTGACCAATCTGCAAATTCAGGCCTAAAACTCCCCCAAAAACTCTTTATAAACCTTCTGGCTCCCTTTTTTGCAGATCTGCCATATAAGGCATTTTAGTCCAATCTGGACCAGGGCCCAAACATTTCAAAATGTTTTGTTTGAGAAACAAAATGGTTTTGAGTAATCCTGGTAATCAACCAACTAACAGACAAGAGTAAAACCAGCCTTGGGATTTGGAACCACTTCCTGGCCTTTGCTGCCCCACAGGGAAGCATCTATCACTTGACATTTTTAGTGCAGCTTCTCAGTTAACTCATGAAAACTGTGAAGTTTTTTGCAACTCGACTAAAATGGCTTAAATAAATGCTTCATTAGTTCCAGCACTGGGCTGTCAGAATTCATTATCGGTTCACACCCATCTACTGTGGTATTATTGTCAGCACAACATAAATGTTTACTTTGAATTACGACCTTATTATGGGATTTCAGCAGAGGTTGTAAATCTCAGCTTTTCACATTTCTTAGATGGAGAATTGGTTGATTTCAAATTTACACAATACCACAATCGCCCACAATAGTTAAATAAAACAGCCCATCCTGTTGGGTTTTTCATCAACTTTAACGTAGTGTGAGTCCGCCAAACAAATGTGGCCTGTTAGGCTAAAACAAAGGCTGTGAGACTTCACTGCTGATTTCTCCCAAAGCTTGTAACACTGGCCAGCTGTAATTACAGTGAAATATGTCAAATCAAGCCCACGAGCTGTTTATTTAAGCTTGTAAGCTTGCTGAGCATCTGTTAACCAAACTCTTTGATTGCAGCGCTGATTACATCTCCTGTCACTTAGAAACATGCCACACTTCCTCTGCAGGCTCTCTGGTTTAGAACATTGTCATCGGGAATGTTATTTAACCACCAAAGTGAAGTTAAGAAGTGGAGAAAGAATCGACTGTAACGTTTATTTGATGTTTTCTGTCGAGTGCAGTTGGTGAAGCTGAGCCGGGCCTCGATCTGACAGACAAGACCGCGCATTTGAAGCAGGAAAGAAGTAACGAGTGGCTGCACACCCAGACTGCTCAGCGGCACAGGATCTCAGACAGGTGAGGCACTCAGTGTGCAGTGTAACACAAGAAAACTATGTTTAGCTCAAATAAACACTGTTGTCTATTGTATAACACAGCTGAAGGCTATGTTTAGTGATGTCAGAGTTCTTATAATGCATCAGTTCTTTTTGCAACAAATTATTTAGTCTTAAAAAAATCTGAAATACAGAAAAAGAAATTAAAAGAGGGAGAGCAAATATGAATTTCCCACCACTCAAGAAGACATCTTGATTTTTTTTTTTTTTTTTGTCTAAAATCCAAACTCAATACAAATTGGAAATGCAACACTCATTTTCATTTTGATTTTCAGGAAAATATCTAAGGTTTTTCTTCTCCGTACACAAAAGGCTAATTTCTCTCACAAATCTTTCTCACAAATTTGGTAAAATTCCTGCTTGTGAGTACATACTATCTGAATGCAATAATACAGCATGTGGCTGTTACAAATAGGGGAACAGCACAAATCTGTTGCTGTCTGTTGTTTCTGTGGCGTAGAGCTGACTCTCGCAGTCGCATGTAGCGTAGCACAAGGTACACAGGTGAACAAACCACATTTAATTTGTTTAATATTATTGTATTTCCCAAAGTACAAGTTGCATTGGTCCCAAAATGCCTCTTTAAGAGAAAAAATAAAACACATATAAGTTGAACCAAAGTATAAGTCGCGTTTATCACTTCATGCTAGAAGAAGCAAAGTGGATTAAATCGTATTATTCTTTTATAAGGCAGACATGGTGTAAAGGAGCACAGGTAATGAGCTAATTAATGTCATTATAAGGACACAAAATGTGAGTAAAGTGCTTCTTTCAGCCACTGAAAGAACGTACCACGTAATGAAACGTTTGAAAACCCAATGTATCATTTATATTTTTACAACATAGACACTGCTTTAGCCATTGTAAGCTAAAGGCTAATTAACTTTTTTGTTACAGGCCCAAACTGCTTCTTGAAATTACCATTAATTTTCTTCTTCTTGTTAAAAGAGCTGCCTTTGTACTTTCAACTAAGTCCAAATAAGGTTTATTCCAAAAAGAGAGAAAATAAAAATCCATCTTCATTCAGAAGTGTGGTCTTCCAGTAAAAAACACGTTACAGTATTTCTTCAGAACAAAGATGCTTCTTTCTTTTCTTTCTTCTTTTCTTTCTTTTCTTTCTTTCTTTCTTTTCTTTCTTTCTTTCTTTCTTTCTTTCTTTCTTTCTTCTTTCACATCTTATTCTGGTGGTTCCGAGGTCTCTTTCCTAAGGGCCCCTTCACACATAGTGCGAAGTTTGGATGAAGCGCACATTTAATGCACATGACGCAGGAATCGTGTGCAAACCATGTAGTGCCGTTCCTGTCGCCAACGCCTCATACACCTGTTGCTACAACTATATGCGCGCACAAGCGCCTGAAAGACAAAGTGTGCGCTGTGCGAACCCATCGCACCCTTTCGCGACAGGTGTTGGACAAATTCCAAGTGACACGCACAAACATTTAATACCGCTTGCATGGCACTTGGAAAATAGCCAGTCGGACTGTTGGTATGACAAGAGACTACAGATGACCACTGTCGTACTGGGAGTGAAATTCGTCTAAGTTCCACGCGACTGTGGAGTTGCCGAGATATGGCCATTGGCTCCCACAACACGTGTGTGTGTGTGTTGTGTGTGTGTGTGTGTTGTGTGTGGTGTGTGTGTGTGTGTGCGCAGCTTGTCCCATAGAACACAATGCGAGCAGCTGCAGCAGTGTGAGTTGCTGTTCATGCTCGACAGACACCGTCACGTGCACGAACCATCACGCTGGTGTCATGCATGCCTGCTTGCCAGCGCAATGTTTCCCGCTGTGCTAATTTCGAACTGTTTTGCCGTTTTCGTCCACACGTCGTCCACACTTCGCACTATGTGTGAAGGGGCCATAAAGTAAGGCATCTTTGGACAGATTTTACACAACACCATAACTCTGGGTGAGAAGTGGGGCTAATAAGTTCGTCCTCCCCTCCGCCGGCTAAATCGGCCGACTGGCGCGCCTGCCTTGCGGGTGGTTTCTCCCTCTGGATGGGCTCTTTTTGTGGATACTCCCAGTTACAGGCCCACCAGGACCCCATTTTGTGATCAGAGGACATACTGTTTTGTTTGAGTCGCTTTCCAGAGCTCAGTTAGCTGATTGGGATTTTTCCTGTTCCTTGTTTAATGGTGAATTATCAAATTTTGAGCCCAGAGCTGACCTCTTGTGGATTACTTTTTACATGGAACATTTGCCAAAGGGACAGAATGGTCCAACGCAAACTTAGGGTTTGTTCATTTTTAAATCAGCTCACAGCAACATTTATCTGTTTCCTATTCAAGTTGTTTCTCTGCTGTGGACATGAATGTTTTGGTTGTGTTGTAACCGCACCGCACACACAGACATGATCATCTGTTCGTTTGCGCTGTAACAACGCACAAACACAGACACGAATGTCTGTTCCTGTGCATTTTTATGGCACAGTTCTTTGTGTCATTAGACTGTCTTTGCTGTCTGATAAAGACATTTATCAGACTTAACTAAGTGGCCTCTGTGTGCATGTATGCATGTGTGTGTGTGTATGGCTTTAATCATGGACAAACTGGGGAGAGCTGACATTTGTATTTTGGCTCAAGGATGAATGCTGCAAAAACACAAAGTTGCTCGGACTAATATTGCTCGATAAATTAGCGATATTAGCTAACAACACTGAACAATGGACATTGATAATTACATTCTGGACTCACATGCCATTCCAGCAGGGGGTGGTAAATAATCTTAATATTAAAAATCATCTTTATATTAAAAGCATGAGCGCGTGAGAGCGTACAATACTACTATATAATTGCAAATACGTTAAGTGAAAATACTTATTTCTATTGTGGTCCATTAAAAAAATCAAATAATAAAATAGAAGTAATAATAATAATAATAATAGTGTGTATATGATAACAATAACCTAAACAATTTATAAATTGACTTGCAGACAATATTTTATCACTCAGGAAGGAGGTACTTTGTAAATATAACTGATACAAACACTCATGTATCCCTTTATCAGTGAAGATCATAAATGAGCAGATGGCTCAGGGTGGACACAAAAGATAAGGTCATGTAATGCTGAATTTGCACTGGTATGCTGGTATGCACTTTTTCTCGATTTTGTTGAATATGGATTTGTATTTTATGTAATTGTTTTAATGCACAGGTAGAATGTATTAAATGTGCTGGATGTGTTGTTGATGTGCAGTAGACCCCTCTGTCCAAGACAAATCTCTCCCTAAGAAGACAAAAAAAGACACTTTGACTTTAAATACATTAAGACAGTAAAGTAACATTAAAAATTTACATAATTAACAAGAAATAAAAGGTTGAGTTCTTCTTCTAAAAACTGTTGAGGTCTAAGGTTCTAAAAATAGAAACTTTGCACAATTTATTACCACCCTTAAAAAATGTCAGCTACCTATTTAATAAACACTACCGAATCTAGAGCCAGTGGATCCCCACCAGCAACGCACTAGTTTCTACTTTACCCTGTTTGTTGCTGTCCTTCATGTGAGCAGCCAATAGTAGTGCAGTTGTACATAATGTCATTCATACGTAACACAACAATGTCCAATGCCTACTAACATATGCAGAGCAATTTCCTGATTTGTACAATGCGATAAAATCACACTGATACTCGGGCAGAAAAGTGGTTACATGACATAAACCTATGTATCGTGTACAATCATAGAAAGACAGTTGTGTTTATATCACACACTTCTTGATGATGCAGCTTCCTACATTAGCAATGGCCCATGTGCCAACCAAGGCACAAGACATTGCACCCCTGGAAAGACTGCTCTCCACAGTTTCAGAAAACAGCATCACGTGCAAGCAGGCTGAGGTTTTAAGCTGTGTTTAAATGAATAAATCAACATCAACTTCTTGTCTTTGTGTATTTAATGGTAGTAACATAAAAAAAAAAAAAAAACAATGTTCTAAACTGTTGTGTGGAAACCAACAAATGGAAGCAAACATGATGTGCACTAATAAAGCAAATGTTTGTTTTTTTTAATCCTCAGGGAACATTTCCTACCAGAGATCAACTCTGACATTGTGAACAGAGGCAGAATGCAGCCTGTGGTGAGCATAGTCTTCTACAGTTTTTCCCATAATTCATTTACATCATAGAATGTCCATGAATCATGATTTGAATCTTTTATGGGGGCAGTTCCACATATACAAAAGTATGCATTATTTACATGAAGTAGTCCCATGGTGCATGTTTCCTCTCCTGGAGCCTGTCTCATCAGTTTTGATTTAAACAAGGAATTGGGTGGGGGTGGGGGTACAAGCCACAGGTCTCCCTGTGCCGTAATAAGTTAAGATAGCTGCCAAGAGGACCGGCCCATTCCTTGTGTTTGTTACTTAGATGCGTTCAGACTGTTGACTGCATTTCAAAATGCTGTCATGTTGAGCGTCATGTGTGTGTTTGCGTATTGTGTGCAGGCTGACCCGGGATACACAGAATGTCTACGTCAGACCGAGGGGTCTTGGGCCAACAGCAGTTTAATTGCCCAGTCTTGGAAATCAAAAGGTTGCACTCACAGAATCTCCGTGAGGCGTCAAAGTGAGTTTATGTGTCAATTTTACTGCTGGTTTCCACAGAAATTCATCTTAGGACAGAATTAACATCCCTGGGTGAAACAGTTTATCTTGTTCTGGTGAAAAACTGTGAAAACAATGGAATTTTAATGTTGATGTTTCAAAAACTTAAAACTAAAAAGACAAAATACTAGCTGGTGCAGTTCATTCTCAAAAAACTGACTGTTTATGCCATTATATACCGATACAATGTCTTCAGTCTCCTCATCTTATTCATGTTATGCCACCAGAAATAACAACAATATAAACCTAAACCTCACATGGACAGTGAAAAAAGCAAATTATGGCAAGTACTGTATTTTCAGATTTTCACTTTTTCTTTTGCTTGTTTAATTGGTCCTTTGCCTTATATTTCAAAATGACTCAATGTCACAAATACTGCATTACCATCTAGCCACAAGATGGTATTGTCTACATGTGTACTGTCTGACCAGCACTCTGGAGCAGAAGTTGGTGGAGGTCGTGGTAATGCACCATTAAGCTGGATACCAATTGCAGTAAAGTAAGAAGAAGAAGAAGAAAAATAATAAGGTTTGAATGAGGAGGACGTGCTAGGGCTTAGACAGTGAGTGAAATAAAATTAAAAAAAAATTTTGACCACGTTACTCCCATTGAGATCGAGTCCTCTTTTACAAGAGAGACCTGGACAGTTATAAAGTTTCCAGTCCACCTAACCTGCATGTCTTTGGATGTGGGAGGAAGTTGGAGCACCCGCAGGGAAATCACGCAAACACAGGGAGAACATGTAAACTCCACACAGAAAGGCCACAGTTGGGAGTTGATCGCATGACCTTCTTGCAGTGTATAAATACTGTGTATTTTTTAAGTACTGAAGAATAAACAGGGAATAACCTTGATGTGCTCTTGAATAAACAGAGAGAATATCATTCATACTGCTCTGCACTCCACTTGTTTGTAGTTTGTGGCACAGCCAGAGGGCATTGAGGAGGATGGCTAAGGTAAGGCTAACTATAATATTTAAAAAATGTATAATCAGTTAAAAAGTCATTTACATTTTGTGAGGCAAATATGGACACATTTAGCTCCCCACTAACGTTTTCATCTGTTCAGTGGTGACAACAAGCAGTTTGCTCGCAAACACAGTATTTGCCTTATAAATGTATGCTATACTACGTAATTTAATTCATTTTGCGTTGTGTTGCAGAAGCAGTAGTGCCACATTTCAAAATAAATGTGACTTCCATGCCAATGTGACTTTTCTATGTTTTTTTCCCTCTCTGTGATGCATTTTGGTCAGACATGTCTAGTACTCAAGTGTATCTTACAGTCTGGAAAATACCACACATATTCACTGTAAATCTGCAGACAGATATTTATTTCCCTACAGATTCATCTCTGAACCAGTAGCAGTTGTCCCCTAATTTTTTTTCCTGCTTTGCTAATTCTAGTGTAACCATTATGTTAATGTTGTAGGTTTGCGGTTGCACAGACTAGTTGACCACTTAATTTTGTTCGTCTGCAGTGATGCTTTATATCAGTATGTCACTGACCATGCGATTTTGGCAAGCGACCTGTACTGTATTTCACTGTTTTGGTTCTCAACAGTGACACATGACATTTCATTGTGGTGGCACTGACATAAAATGTGAGTGGAAAGGAGTAATTGTGGTAAACTGTGATTGAAAACTTTATTATAGTGCTTATATAGTGCTGACGCCTCCTGTGAGGGGTTATTTTATGTATGTGCCATGTTGTACTTCATATCCCAGTTAGACATACTTGTCGAAAAGCAGAAAACACCTCCACTTTCTGCAACTCTATGCACGTGCATAGTCTCCTCATGGTATTCAACATTATGGACACAAATAGCAAAAATTATGACTGGAAGGACCACAACGGCAAGGAAAAGTCTTAACCTGGCATAACACAGGACAACCTGATAGGATGCAAGAAGCCATGATTGGGACATTTCTGCAAGGATCATTGACTTTGGGTTTGCATGCAAAGCATGATAATATACAACTGGATATGAAACAGTAGCCCCAATTTTTCAGTGCGGAGCATAGCAGACATTTACATCACCAGAGTGGTTACCGATGTGATTCCTCACTGTTCCACAAGTTACCAGCAGCCACTGCCATTCATCAATTCACAACAATAGCGTGTGGGTTGTGACCACGGATTTCCAGACGTCTGGATCATGACGGACATTTACAGACCACTGATGGCCATGTTGGAAAAGCTTCAAAACCTTCATATAATGTACCAGACGTCTTCTGTCTCCTTATGAATAATAAGGTGAGTTTTGCACAAAGTATTTGCTTTGTCACAGACACAACAGATTTAATCTTGCGTGAGTTAATTTTCTCTTATACCAACATGTCTTCTTTAACTCTTAAATGGAACTTGTAGCATGCAAGTGTTGTTTCTACTTGTTTTTTAAGAGCCCCTTCACACATAACATGTCTGAAGCCGATTGATGCATGAAGGAGGACTCGCATGCCACTCATAAAAAATGGGAGCTGCCTCGAACGCCTTGTACAGTTGTCACCACAACCATTTGCACACACAGGCGGCCGAAAGACCTGCGAGTGTCCATTCAACCCCCTCTCGGCAGGTGTTGGCCAAATTCCAGGTGCCACACACGAACATCCAACAACACTTGCTGGGCACTTTGAAAATGTGGGTCTTTGCGCGCTCCCAGCATGATAGTGGAGTGCAGATGACAACATTCCAGCTGTCTGTGAAAAGTGTCACGTGAGTGTGCTGTTACCAAGCAACACATAGGTCAAGCAAGTGTGCCCCACCCCAACACATGTGGCGTGCGAGTGTGTCGCATGCCACATGACATAAAATTCATATCACGGTTTATATGAATCCCTTCACAGTAACAGTATATATCGTGATATAAACCTAAGTGTAAAATTATAATGTGTTTCTGAATGGATCACTTAGCAAAGGTAAATTGATCAAATAAATAAATAAAATGACAACAAAAATAAAAACAGATATAATGTAATTTTGAAAACATTTATTGTGCAGATCTCAAAGCTACTGGTACAATTTGCCAGAAGGTACATCTAAGATGGAAGCCTAGATTTGATGTTGTGGTGAAAGAATTAAATAAATTTATGGTCAGTGGCTGACGTTTCATCTCGTGAACACTAGATGGCACAACCGCTCTGAATACATGAAGCACTTTCAGGACAGTCACTTCCTCATTTAAAAAACTCAATTTGGAACCACCAAAACACTCATCACTCATCACACATCTTCAACTGCTTTTCCGGGTCAGGTCGCGGGGACAACAGCTCCAGCAGGGGACCCCAGACTTCCCTTTCCCGTGCCACATTGACCACCTTTGACTGGGGATCACGAGGCATTCCCAGGCCAGTGTGAAGATATAATCTCTCCACCTAGTCCTGGGTCTTCCCCGGGGTCTCCTCCCAGATGGACGTGCCTGGAACACCTCCCTTGGGAGGTGCCCAGGAGGCATCCTTACCAGATGCCCGAGTACACCTCAGCTGGTTCCTTTCAACGCTACGGAGGAGCGACTGTACTCCAAGCTCCCCATGGATCACCAAACCTCTCACCCTATCTCTAAGGGAGACACCAGCCACCCTCCTGAGGAAGCCCATTTCGGCCGATTGTACCCACGATCTAGTTCCTTCGGTCATGACCCAACAGTCTCTGACCATAGGTGAGAGTAGAAGCGAAGATTGACCAGTAGATCAAGAGCTTCACCTTTTGGGTCAGCTCCCTTTTTGTTCACAACAGTACAGTTAGAGCGAACGCAATACCGCCCCTGCTCTATCTCACGCTCTATTGTCCCCTCACTCGTGAACAAGACCCTGAGATACTTGAACTCCTTCACTTGGGGCAAGGCCGTATTCCCTACCTGGAGTAGGCAGTCCAATGGTTTCCTACTGAGAACCATGGCCTCAGATTTAGAGGTGCTGATCCTCATCCCAGCCGCTTCACACTCAGTTGCGAACCGAAACATTTTATAAAAAATGTTTAATTTACTCATATTTGAAGTCAGTCTGAGTAAATTGACATTACCTGGCTGATTTTGTCTTTCTGCTCCGGTTAAAAAAATAATTGCGTTATTAAATGTAGTGCTTTCTCAAATGTTTGATTCAGGTCGTGACGGAGCTTCCGCCTTCCCCTTCCCCCAGTGTGTCCGCTGAAATAAATAAACAACGGCTTTGCAAAGAGGCGTCTCACAAACATACATGAACAGCAGTGAGAGTCAGTCACCTCAGCTCAGAACACCCCTCTCCACCACAGCAAACTGGTTCACACACACAGTCCCTTCACCGAGGAGTTTTCCTAGATTGAAAAAACTTCGCGGTCATTATCGCAATTAGTCGGTGGAGTCCACATCTCTACTGTCAGCCAAAATTATACCGTGTACCAGATAAACCGCCTAAACCACGCAGGCCTACTTGCATGACATGCTGATAATTCTATACAGATAAGATCACATGGGGACCGGCCAGCCACGTCTGAGCGCGCATGGCACAGCAAGGTGTCTCTTAGCTGATTGCCAGCCAGCCACTCACTGATAGCTGGAATTAACAGCTCAGTGCACACGATGTGTTAAATTAAAAACACAGAGACCACAGCCAGGACAAGTATATAAATAAATACTACAAACATAATTACATAACAAATGCATAAAATAATTAATCACAGAACAAAGAAACAGAGAGTGACACAGCAGCTGTTGGGATCTGTGGACCTGCAGTTCACAGCTAGAGAACCGTACCATCTTATGATGGACATGCAGGCAGGCTGCTTCATGTGAAAAGAACCGTGTGATCATGTGAACACTCAGCTGGCAGTTGAATTGTCACGTTCACCACATGAGTTATGGGCCATATGACACTGTCCTTCGGTGCGCCGCTCGCTGGACACCTGGACACGCGGCGCCGACTGATATGTCCATGTCATGAGCGCATGGCTTCATTCATGTCACTCCATCAGTGTGTGTATGTGCATGACCATGGGTCATGTGGAACAGGAGGATGACCTGTATTTATTGTCTGCTCTTCATAACATGAATTAATTATTAGAGACTGTGGTGTTTTCTTTTTGTTTTATACAGTGTCAACAAATTCATGACCAGTAACGTGACTGTGTTACATTTAATTAGTAAATTCATTTATTCTCTAATATTCTGAGTCTGTACATCACATTATTGTGGGCTTCCATATATTTGTTGATTTATGTCCAGCATTTAATTGCCCCGCTGCTGTGGAAGCGCAATGTGGTACGACACGTTCCAGATGCAGCAGTATTGTGCGCGCCTGTCTGTCCGTGTGTCCCTCCCAACAGCAAGGGGAATGTTTTGCGGTTCCCCATTTCGTTTTTTGTTTGCAGATTTTTGTCCAGTTTCTGCTTCTTTTGCCCAACTTCGTGTTATGTGTGAAGGGGCCCTAATACATGTTATGAAGCATCACCATATCCCTAAATTGTAAAAATGTAATCACTGGAATGCATCCTCTTCTCACATGGTTTTATTAATAATATCATCAGCAGTTTGTGAACCTCAACTTTCATGACATGAATGTCAGCTTGTAAAAAAAAAATCTGTCGTCCTCAACCCCTAGCTGTAGTAGTCAAATCAGTTCAAATCAATTTTATTTATATAGCACCAAATCACAGCAAACAGTTGCCCAGTAGTGTGTAAAGTCAAACTAAAGTGGAGCTGGCTCTTCAACAGTTAAACTGACACAACAAATGAGAGGTAACACACAAAAGACAAATTTCTGCTTGGTGGTACTGCACTGAGATGAAAACACAACTTGAATTTTGTTGACTTTAGCTCTGACAGATGTGGTTTTGACTGAAACGTTCTACACGGTTTGGAAATATGAATGATTTTTAATGTTGATTTCTAAAGTTTCCAGAAAATCTGCAAAAAAAAGGTTGCTTCTATCCTGAAATACATTTAGCTATATACAGATTAATGGTTGAAATAGAACATATTAAGAAAATTTGGTTGTGTAAACAATGAAATAAAAAACCCCCAACAAACAACAGTATTTTCTGGAGTAGAAGTTGCACCAGAGTATAAGTTTAACCTTTTTTCCTTATTTTTCGGCCTTTAAATTTGGGATTTTTGTGCATAGTTGTAGTGTACTTTTATTGTTAGTCTTATTATTAGTATTATTCTTTCATTATTGGACTTTATTAGACCCCCATGACTCTTAATTGGAATAAACAGGTGCCTCACAGGGAGGAGGTCATGGGTTCAGTTCTCGCCTGTGGCCTTTCTGTGTGGAGTTTGCATGTTCTCCCCGTGTCTGCGTGGGTTTCCTCCGGGTGCTCCTGTTTCCTCCCACATCCAAAGACATACGGGTTAGGTGGACTGGAAACCTTCAATTGTCCGTAGGTGTGCGAGTGGGTGTGAATGTGTTTGTTTGTGTTGTGTGGGCCGCTGAAGAGGAGGTACTGCTGGCCCACCACCACCAGAGGGCACCCTGCTTGGAGTGCGGGCTCCAAGCACGAGAGGGCGCCAGACCCAGAGGAAGTGACAGCTGTCACTCATCACACCAGCTGTCACTCATCTACACCAGTACTTAAGCCGGACTGCAACTCCACCTCCCCGCCGAGAAATCGACTACCGAGAGGTATTTTCTCTGCTATCTGACACTTTGTGTGTACTAAACCAGATCTCTCTTGCAGCCTTATTCTTGTGGACGTTGCCTTATCCGGGACTTCGGCGTGTGGCGTTACGACGACGACTGCGCCACACTCTCTGAACAGATAAGTGGTTAGACAAGAGCTGCACGAGTGTGTGATTCGGAGGTGGAGGTTCTCCTCCTGACTGTGTACAGACTGTAGACCACTGAGTGTAAGGACTTACACTCATTCATCTTGTCTCTGCTTTTTGCCAGCAGTACCAGGTTCGACAGCCGAAGACAGAGGTCACCTGGGGACTCGGGACTTGGCGGCTCCGGTGTTCTTCAGACCGTTGGTGGTGGAGGCCGTGTGGGATGCGGTCTCTCTCTCGTCGGGGTCTTCTATCTTCGAGCCTGCCCACACGTCACCTGGTGTTAATTGACTTTACAAATTCTGTGTGTTACGTTGTGTGTTGTCACAACATTAAATTGTTACCTTTTGGCTTACTCATTGTCCGTTCATTTGCGCCCCCTGTTGTGGGTCCGTGCTACGACACCTTCCCAACAGTTTGTCTCTTTGTGGCCCTGTGACAGACTGGTGTCCTGTCCTGGGTGTACCCCCGTCTCACGCTCTATGACTGCTGGGATAGGCTCTAGCCCCCCACGACCCTTAACTGGACTAAGCAGTTGAAGATGAGATGAGAAAAAGAATGAATTAATAAATATCAGTTAAATGGCCCACATACAGTGCCCTCCAAAAGCATTGGAAGACTTGGTATTTCACACATTTTAATTTGTTTATGCCATATCAAATAAAAAATACAAAAATAAAAATTTCTAAATTGATCTTCCATAAACTCAAACTGAAAGCAAATCTTTACAAGTTGATATAAATTAATTACGAATATGAAAGCCCTGATGGTGGGTTGCATAAGTAATGGAACGCATTGGTATGATACCTGTAAATAACCAATTTAATCGCTAGTTTTCTTAAAAAGAAGACCTGAAAGTTCAGCTACAATTTATCAGAAGGTACATCTGAGATGCAAGCCTATATTTGATGTTTTGGTGAAAGAAATTCCTCCGCTACCAATTCATTAGGAAACTGTGTAAGTGAGGATACAAAATGGCAACACATGCACTATGCACAATTTCTTCAATCACAGCCAGAGAAGCCTATAATGTCCGGGTGTCTTTGTGCCTTCTTTCACTCTTCTACTTCTTGTACAGTCACTGTTTTTGAGAACTATCTACTCCATGGATATTTACCATAGAGTGCCATACTGTTTGTATTTCTTCATAATTGATGTTATGAAGTCCAAGACATATTCAGTGACTTGGAAATATTCCAGCCAGCATGTACAACCCCTGGCAAAAATTATGGAATCACCGGCCTCGGAGGATGTTCATTCAGTTGTTTAATTTTGTAGAAAAAAAGCAGATCACAGACATGACACAAAACTAAAGTCATTTCAAATGGCAACTTTCTGGCTTTAAGAAACACTATAAGAAATCAGGAAAAAAAATTGTGGCAGTCAGTAACGGTTACTTTTTAGACCAAGCAGAGGGAAAAAAATATGGACTCACTCAATTCTGAGGAAAAAATTATGGAATCATGAAAAACAAAAAAACGCTCCAACACATCACTAGTATTTTGTTGCACCACCTCTAGCTTTTATAACAGCTTGCAGTCTCTGAGGCATGGACTTAATGAGTGACAAACAGTACTCTTCATCAATCTGGCTCCAACTTTCTCTGATTGCTGTTGCCAGATCAGCTTTGCAGGTTGAAGCCTTATCATGGACCATTTTCTTCAACTTCCACCAAAGATTTTCAATTGGATTAAGATCCGGACTATTTGCAGGCCATGACATTGACCCTATGTGTCTTTTTGCAAGGAATGTTTTCACAGTTTTTGCTCTATGGCAAGATGCACTATCATCTTGAAAAATGATTTCATCATCCCCAAACATCCTTTCAATTGATAGGATAAGAAAAGTGTCCAAAATATCAACGTAAACTTGTGCATTTATTGATGATGTAATGACAGCCATCTCCCCAGTGCCTTTACCTGACATGCAGCCCCATATCATCAAGGACTGTGGAAATTTACATGTTCTCTTCAGGCAGTCATCTTTATAAATCTCATTGGAACGGCACCAAACAAAAGTTCCAGCATCATCACCTTGCCCAATGCAGATTCGAGATTCATCACTGAATATGACTTTCATCCAGTCATCCACAGTCCACGATTGCTTTTACTTAGCCCATTGTAACCTTATTTTTTTCTGTTTAGGTGTTAATGATGGCTTTCGTTTAGCTTTTCTGTATGTAAATCCCATTTCCTTTAGGCGGTTTCTTACAGTTCGGTCACAGACGTTGACTCCAGTTTTCTCCCATTCATTCCTCATTTGTTTTGTTGTGCATTTTCAATTTTTGAGACATATTGCTTTAAGTTTTCTGTCTTGACGCTTTGATATCTTCCTTGGTCTACCAGTATGTTTGCCTTTAACAACCTTCCCATGTTGTTTGTATTTGGTCCAGAGTTTAGACACAGCTGAATGTGAACAACCAACATCTTTGCAACATTGCGTGATGATTTACCCTCTTTTAAGAGTTTGATAATCCTCTCCTTTGTTTAAACTGACATCTCTCGTGTTGAAGCCATGATTCATGTCAGTCCACTTGGTGCAATAGCTCTCCAAGGTGTGATCACTCCTTTTTAGATGCAGACTAACGAGCAGATCTGATTTGATGCAGGTGTTAGTTTTGGGGATGAAAATTTACAGGGTGATTCCATAATTTATTCCTCAGAATTGAGTGAGTCCATATTTTTTTCCCTCTGCTTGGCCTAAAAAAGTAACCGTTACTGACTGCTACAATTTTTTTCCTGATTTCTTATAGTGTTTCTTAAAGCCAGAAAGTTGCCATTTGAAATGACTTTAGTTTTGTGTCATGTCTGTGATCTGCTTTTTTTCTACAAAATTAAACAACTGAATGAACATCCTCCGAGGCCGGTGATTCCATAATTATTGCTAGGGGTTGTATATGTCACAGACATGAATGAGCGAAGCTCTTCAGCATCTCACCATGTCATTTAGGTTCTTTAGACTTTTTCAGTAAATGCTCCTGGGGAGCATTAGCATGGCTAAAAACCATCATGAATTTACACACTGAATCAATCAATCAATCAATCAATTTTTTTATATAGCGCCAAATCGCAACAAACAGTTGCCCCAAGGCACTTTATATTGTAAGGCAAGGCCATACAATAATTATGTAAAACCCCAACGGTCAAAACGACCCCCTGTGAGCAAGCACTTGGGTACAGTGGGAAGGAAAAACTCCCTTTTAACAGGAAGAAACCTCCAGCAGAACCAGGCTCAGGGAGGGGCAGTCTTCTGCTGGGACTGGTTGGGGCTGAGGGAGAGAGGGAGAGAGAGAGGGAGAGAACCAGGAAAAAGACATGCTGTGGAGCCTGGACACTGAAAAGTCACTGACTGACCTCATGTGCTGTCAAGGAGCGTGCTGCCTCTCACTTCAGTGTTCCCAGATTCAGTGTCGACTCAACATTTAGCATTTCCTGTTTCAGTGTCAACTGTGCACTGAATTCCCATGAGATCTCCTCTATTCGTGCGAGATTGCCTCTTTCTATTTTTCTTTCTTTCTCTTTCTTTTTTTAAAAAATTGAAATAAAAGTCTTACAGAGGATAAACATACCAGCACAAAAACAACATAATTAAAAACAGGTTTATATATTTTGCTGTTGCTCCAGGAAGTGTTCAACATTTTACATTTCCTGTTTCACTGTGGGTTCAAAATGTGGCACTTCAAATGTCAACTTGCCACTGAATTCCTGCAAGATCTCACAAGATCTCCTCTATTGTCAATCCAGGAAGTGTCAATCCAGAAAATGTTCAACATTTGACATTTCCTGTTTCACTACGGACTCAAAATTTGGCACTTCCTGTTTGGGACTCCCTGTACCATGAGCGAGGTTGCGCCGCTTCGACGGGGCTTTGCTCGTATTATACCAAAGCGTTCCATTACTTATGCGGACCCGGCACCACGAGGGGGCGTTTTGGGGCGACGCCCCCTCACGTCATCAACCCCGCCCCCTCGGATGTAAGAGTTATCAAAAAATAAAAAAGAAAAAGAAATACTGGAAAATATAGCAAAATATTAGTTATTCAATAATATCATGTATTTAATAAATAAACCAAATTAATTAAAGTTATTTTTTTTTAAACAAACATATGGGGATATGGCGTGTGTCTGTGTTCAAGCGATTTGATAGGTTGAAGGGCCTTTCACACTGAATACTTTAGGCCAGTCTGTCAACGTGTCCCAATCCGTCGACGCATCCGACGCATGATGTCAGATGCGTTGCTTCGGAAGCGGCAAGGGGCCGGAGATTGCCACGTTACACTCTGGCCATTTCCACAACCTGTAAAAAGTTCAGCGATCGCCATCTTGAATTTGGATCGCCTGAACCACAAAAAAGCTTTAAAAAAACAGCAGTAGAATGATTCTCCCATCACCCTGCTGGGAGAAGCTTTTTATCAGCTACTTTTCTGAGTGACGCCGACCTAGGGAGGACTGACGACTTGGTGGGATATCGATCGAACCGCGACAGTGGGCCGACCCGCACGGGGAAGCCGTGAAGAGGTGAGAATAATGTAAAAATAAAACGTGACGTTTACTGAACTGCTGTGAAGGTTTAATGATGGGCTAACGTTAGCGTAGCCTTTTAGCACAGTTGATCTGAGTGAACGCTTTAATTTCTAAATGGTTCAGTCTTTTTTATTTTTACCAAATAAAGCTACAGCTTTTTTCAGACACCACAAAAACTCAACTTTAAATAACTTATTTTTTCGGGCGTTTTTTCCATCGTTTTTGTTTTCCCCCTTTTTTATATATAAACTGTTTAGTGTTTCTTTATATTGAAAGAAATATTTTTATTTGTCCCAGTCAGGAACATTTGCTGTGCAGACAACCAAACTTCCATTGATGAGCTGAACACCACGAAGTCCAGTTGAAAGAAAACATCTCTGCTCTTCAAAAAAGGACAAAAGTGTCTTCAGCAACACCACCAGAGTTCAAAGCTGCAGAAGAGACCTTCATCTGGTCCCGAGAATCCAGCATAACATCACCTGCTTCTAAATAAAAGGCTCTTTCAACAGCAACTATTTTATAATTTTTAAAAAAGCTGTTCATTTTATATTTTAAAATAAATGAACAGATCATTAAAATGTCCACAAAATCAAAGTCAAAAGACATTTGCACAAGTAGAAGCTCTCCACTTATTGCGCTCAAATTCATGTTTTAGAAATGACTCTGTCCTGATAACAATATTAAAGGCAATTACATATTTAGGTGAAATTACAAGTTGAAATGACCATTAAAAAAATTCATCATGAGGTTTATGTCACAGAAATCCTACTTTACAATCACACTGCAGTCATTGTTAAATTATTTCCTGTTGCATTTATAATAAACATTTGTATTTATTTACAGTGTCTGTTTTTATGGTTGAAATGAGATATAAATAATCTACCAGACTTAAAAAATGTACAAATTTCCATGTTATTTTGTCTAAAAATAAATGTCTGTGGTTCCTTATGTTAAACAAGAAATTATCTAATCTGAAATCACAGGTGGTTTTCGTTTACAGAAAGGTTTCTAAAGAACCATTTATTGATTTATTTAGCTATTTTAATTACAAGTGTTCTAATTTTTTTTTAACAGTAATCAGAAATTCTGAGGTAACAAACAATAACAAAAAACATTTCCAAGGATTTTTCTTCAGAAAACTGCTCCATAAATGAGCAGTCCTGTGACACGTTTGTTTTGTAGAGATCAGTGGTTTGTTTCTACACCAATCCATTTTCTAGAGATCAGTGGTTTCTGCCACTAGTTTTCCGTGTTTTGGCCTGACGCGTCATTCCTTTTGGACAATGCAAAGGCACGTCACAGCTCAGAGTGTCGAAAGTTGGATTGGATTGAACTTTGACTGCGTCAGCCTGCCGACAAGCGGCAATGCGCGCTCCCGTCAGAAGCGTCGGTTTAGCTCGGCTTTTGACGCGACGCATCTGACGCATCTAAAAAGCAATGCGTCTCATTGAAGATAATGCTTTTTAGACCGATTTTTTTCTGACGTATTCAGTGTGAAAGGCTCATTACTCTTACTCAGTCAGTCTCTTACAACGGTGTAGCCTAAATACACGAGCTTTCAAGGAGTGCACCCAATTCATTATGCACGCTCAGAGGCACGTCCCCTCCGGTGCGCACTTTTTTTTTGGGGGGGGGGGGGGTGCGACCCCACCCCCTGTGATCAACTCATCGCCCCCTTAATATTTTTTCTGGCGCCGGGCCTATACTTATGCAACCCATCATCTTGGCTTTTATATTTTAAATTAATTTATATCACGTTGTAGAGATTTGCATTCAGTTTGAGGTTAAGGAAGATAATTTTAGAATTTTTTTGTATTTTGTAAATGGTAAATGGACTGCATTTATAAAGCGCTTTTCCATCTGCATCAGATGCTCAAAGCACTTTACAATTATGCCTCACATTCACCCCGATGTCAGGGTGCTGCCGTACAAGGCGCTCACTACACACCGGGAGCAATAGGGGATTAAAGGCCTTGCCCAAGGGCCCTTAGTGATTTTCCAGTCAGGCGGGGATTTGAACCCATGATCTTCTGGACTCAAGCCCAACACCTTAACCACTAGACCATCACCTCCCCCAATTTTGTATTTGAAAAGGCATAAGCAAATTAAAATGTGTGAAATACCAAGTGTTCAAATACTATTGGAGGGCACTGTACAACCCAGTCTCATGCTACGTTTGTGATGGCATCATGAGAACTGCATCAATCTAAGGTATTAGTTTGTGAAGAGCTACTATATTTCATGATGATATCAAAAAAAAAAAAAAAAAAAAATAATCATAGCATCACGAAATTTGGGGTGACACGGGGTGGGAGGCATGGGGTTATGGTTGGACTTATAATTAGTCAGTCATTGGTGACCATGTCACAGAAATGTACTACTTTTTGTGACAGTATCACAAAAAACAAAACAAAAAAGTAAGACCAGGCTGCCCATATATTATACAAATATCTTCAAATATCTTTGAGTTGTTGTTAACCCTCAACCACCAAGCTATTTTAGTGACTTATATGGCCGAGTGGGGTTATTTATGACCCCGTTGACTTTATATTGGAATATTTCTATATAAATGATTGTTTTAGGGTTCTTCATATTTATTTCACTCTCTAATATATTTGTCCATCATCCTTTTCATCTTAACTCTGTCATCAAGAATCAGTCTCAGTGCTTGTGCAGCTGTGAATCTTGCTATTCTAGGTCTGTTGGCCATGCGTCCTTGCAAAACAACAAAATATAATGATTAGAGTTGGCAAATTACAATACCAACTGAAGCTATAATGTCGAAAGTCTCATAAATCTTCCCGGTCTTCCCGGTCATAAGTGACAAGTTTTGGATCATGAAATTCTATGAACAAATACAGGACAAATAGATTGATAATTCATGGTCAATTAGAAAAATGGTGCACAAAAATATATGTCCCAGGTCAAAAATGATCCCACTCGGCTACTTGAGGGTTATGATGAGAGATGAGTACTTCCGCAGGTGTGTGTATGTGTGTATATATATTACTATCTATTATTTGCACATACAGGTTGATGTGTCAGGTCATACAGTCCTGATTCGTCATAGCCGGGATTCAGACAGACTCAGTCCACAGGTCAGTTATTTTGGTGGTGGCGGAGGCACAGAGACGGGCTGGGGACAGAGTGCTCTGACTTTGGCCTCTTGACAGGAAATGGTAGGGGAAAAAAGCAGTCCTTTCAACAAAGAATGACTGGTCCTTCTGTCAGGAGGATTGGGACTCGGGTTTGAGTGACAAAGATGCTACTGACAGATATCCACTTTAAACAAGTCCAGCAATTCCAGTGAACGAGCACCCTGTTACTGTTAACGACACCAAATTGGATTCTGAAGACTGAATCACAATGATTTTCACGAGGTGCAGCACCAGCAGACACAAGTGTTGTGTTGTGCATAAGGTTTGTTGTTTTTCTCAGGAGCAGGCACAAAGAAAGCCTCTTTGTCCACATTGATGAAAACACGACTTACCAAAATTCTCTGAGGCAAACTGAAGTGTGAATGTAAATAAATGTATTTCATTTAAAACAAAGTCATTATGTATTTCATGAACTTAAAAATCGATGACTGGTGGTTTTCAGCGTAAATCATCAAAGCCAACGGTGATAGCTGGATGAAGGGCAAAAAGTCAAAAATCTTTGAGAAAAGGTTGACGAAAGATCCTGGACTTTTCCCACCACTGAAAAGCCTGTGAATCAAGCGAACTCAAAACGAAATTAGTTGAAAGTGTCTGCGAAGATTTCAACAAAGGATTGAAGAAAAGGAACAAAACAAAACCGAAACTAAGGAAAGAAAAATAAAGCGAACGTCGACCTTTAAACAACATCAAAATGAAATATTCACTATGATGTGACCGAAAGGGGTATAAAACCAAGCACAGCCAGCCTTGTTCTCATTTCTGCAGTATTTGCAGGTGCAAGATTTTGTTTGTCTTAACAACAGGTGAGAGAGTTTGTTTGTCTTCACAACAGCGTGTTTTGTTTGTCTTCACATTCTGATGTACACTTTATCTGTGATAGTACTTGTCCTGATGTGTCCATGACATCAGCCATGGGGAACTGTCTCTGAAGACACGCACACACAGATAATAAAAAGTTCTTAATGCAGTTGTTTCTGTATGAAAACGTTGCTTTTTCCTCACAAAAATGAAGGATTCATTAGCGATATAAGGATGTTTCATTCAGCACGTCAAAGTTTTAGTTATTGATTCATTCAGATATCATTGCGTTCGTCAACCTTCGTTCAGTACGTCAGACTTGGGAGGTTGAACGAAGTTGGACGAAACTCAAACGAAACGCTAATGTTCCGAAAGCAAACGATAAGAAACCGTCAAGCACGAAAGCAAAACAAAATATGGACGAATTGAGATTGTCGTCGGTATACGTTCAAATTTTTCAACAGTTTAAAAATTCTGACAAGTGCCAACTGCAGGAACGAAGCCGAAAAGTCCAGAGTTCTTGTTTTGTTTGGGCTTCGTTATTCTTCGTTAGTGCCGTGTGACCGGGGCTTAAGAGAGGAATTTTGTTAACTGAAATCTAGAAACAAAGAATGCAGCATCTATAACCCGAGTTGGGCAGGATTACTTTGAAATGTATTCAGTTACTGAATACAAAATACAATAGTAATACCTTTGGATGGCCTAAAACATAATCGGAATACTTTTGAAATACTTCGAATTCAGTTCCTGAAAATTATGCACTTCATACTAAAAATGGATACAACCACAATTACTTTTGTTTTAAAATCTTGATAAACTATAAATGACGTTCTAACTTAAACTGTCTCAAAATATCCATCCATGCATTTTCGATTTGTTTCCTTTGTTTTAAAGAGAAACTATGCAAGATTTTTACCTTAATTTTATAGTTTGGGAGTAATTGTAATTGCTAAGTGGGCCCCTTTTTCACAGGACTGCAGCAGTTGTTAGTTTGTCGAGCAGCTTAAAACGTGTCCGATCTGCAGAGGTGACACAAAAACACCTTTCTGTGTAACTACTTCAATGACCTTTGTACACATTGTTGTCTCATGTGGAGTTTGTGCACTACAGATGACGTCACATTTCCATGGAGATCTGCCACGTTTTTGACATACAGTGAGGAAAATAAGTATATGAACACCCTGCGATTTTGCAAGTTCTCCCACTTAGAAATCATGGAGGGGTCTGAAATTTTCATCTTAGGTGCATGCCCACTGTGAGAGACATAATCCAAAAAAAAAGAAAAAATCCGGAAATCACAGTATGATTTTTTTAATAATTTATTTGTGTTACTGCTGCAAATAAGTATTTGAACACCTACCAACCAGCAAGAATTCTGGCTCACACAGACCCGTTAATTTTTCTTTAAGAAGCCCTTTTATTCTGCACTCTTTACCTGTATTAATTGCACCTGTTTGAACTTGTTACCTGTATAAAAGACACACACTCAGTCAATCACACTCCAACCTGTCCACCATAGCCAAGACCAAAGAGCTGACTAAGGACACCAGGGACAAAACTGTAGACCTGCACAAGGCTGGGATGGACAACAGGACAACAGGCAAGCAGCTTGGTAGAAGACAACAACTGTTATGATTATTTATTAGAAAGTGGAAGAAACACAAGATGACTGTCAATCTCCCTCGGTCTGGGATTCCATGCAAGATCTCACTTTGTTGGGTAAGGATGATTCTGAGAAAGCTCAGAACTACACAGGAGGACCTGGTCAATGACCTGAAGAGAGCTGAGACCACAGTCACAAAGATTACATTAGTAACACATGATGCTGTCATGGTTTAAAATCCTGCAGGGCAGCAAGGTCCCCCTGCTCAAGCCAGCACATGTCCAGGCCCATTTGAAGTTCACCAGTGACCATCTGGATGATCCAGAGGATGAATAGGAGAAGGTCATGTGGTCAGATGAGACCAAAATAGAGCTTTTTGGAATCAACTCCACTTACCATGTTTAGAGGTTGAGAACAACCCCAAGAAAACCATCTCAACCGTGAAGCATGGGGGTGGAAACATCATACTCTGGGGGTGCTCTTCTGCAAAAGGGACAGGACGACTGCACCGTATTGAAGGGAGGATGGGTGGGGTCATGTATTGCGAGATTTTGGCAAACAACCTCCTTCCCTCAGTAAGAGCATTGAAGATGGGTCATGGCTGGGCCTTCCAGCATGACATTGACCCCAAACACACAGCCAGGGCAACTAAGTAGGGGCTCTGTAAGAAGCATTTCAAGGTCCTGGAGTGGCATGGCCAGTCTCCAGACCTGAACTCAATAGAAAATCTTTGGAGGGAGCTGAAACTCCAAACCTGAAAGATCTAGAGAAGATCTGTATGGAGGAGTGGACCAAAATCCCTGCTGCAGTGTGTGCAAACCTGGTGAGAAACTACAGGAAACGTTTCACCTCTGTAAATGCAAAGAAAGGCTACTGTACCAAATATTAACATTGATTTTCACAGATGTTCAAATACTTATTTGCAGCAGTAACATACAAATAAATTAAATCATACATTGTGATTTCTGGATTTTTTTTTTTTTTTTTTTTTTTTAGATTATGTCTCTCACAGTGGACATGCACCTAAGATGAAAATTTCAGACCCCTCCATGATTTCTAAGTGGGAGAACTTGCAAAATTGCAGAGTGTTCAAATACTTATTTTCCTCACTGTATATGATGGATTTTGAGCAGCTTTCCATCATATTTCCTCACTGTGGATGCACATTGAGAGAGAGAGAGAGTCGTCAGTTTGGATTTATCTTGTGTGGGTACGCGTGTGTGTTTCTCGCAAGAAACACAAACTGCTTTACGGGCACTACAACACATACAAGCCTTCCTATCGTGGCACCGGCCAGCTAGCAGCTTTAAGAACATGCCAATGAAGGCCTTATGCCTTACATATTCATCGTCATGGCAGAGCCTGGCAAAAAGCAAACTAAATGAATAAATAAATAAACACTGTCAGAGGAAGAGAAAAAGGGCATGCGACCCAGCAAGAGATCACACATGTGTCAGCCTTGGCCAGGCTTTCTTGGAATAGTGAGAGATGGAAGATAAAGAAATGTACAAAAAGGATGTAGACGTGGTGTTCTTGCTGTTGCACTAAGTATACTGAGATAAACTCTCTGTTCTCTGTGTACACTCACCGGCCACTTTATTAGGTACACGTGCTCAATTGCTTGTTAATGCAAATAGCTTATCAGCTAATCACGTGGCAGCAACTCAGTGCATTTAGGCATCTAGACGTGGTGAAGATGACTTGCTGAAGTTCAGAGTATCAGAATGGGGAAGAAACTGGATTTAGGTGACTTTGAACGTGGCATGGTTGTTGGTGCCAGATGGGCTGGTTTGAGTATTTCAGACACCGCTGATTTTCACACACAACCATGTCTAGGGCTTACAGAGAATGGCCCGAAAAAGAGAAGATATGCAGTGAGTGGCAGTTGTGTAGACAAAAATTCCTTGTTGATGTCAGACGTCAGAGAAGAATGGACAGACTAGTTGAATCATGACAATATGAAAACCATAATTTTCTAAAGTATTCCTGCTTCATTGTATTTTGTATTCAGTAACTGATTACATTTCACACTATTCTTACCCAACTCTGTCTATGACTTAAAACTTTTTTTGGCCAATTAAATAAATTAATCATTTTACGTGACAATAAAATGTAATAAAACCTATTTATCATGCAGATTCCCTGCTTTGCTTCTGAATCAGTGTACTTAGATCAAAGTGAAAGTTCAAAGGTAGACTTTGACGGAGCTCGCCACAGTAATAAACACTATGTAAATACTCTACACCAGGGGTGGCCAAGTCCGGTCCTCGAGATCTACCTTCCTGACACTCTTAGTTGTCTCCCTGTTCCAACACACCTGAATCCAATGAAAGACTCGTTAGCGGGGTTTTAATGAGTCTTTCATTGGATTCAGGTGTGTTGGAACAGGGAGACAACTAAGAGTGTCAGGAAGGTAGATCTTGAGGATCGGACTTGGCCACCCCTGCTCTACACCTTACTCCATAACCTACCACAATATGATTCGTACCACTTACTGAGGTGGTTGTAAAACATGCTGCCAGTATTACAAAATGTTTTCATTATGCCTGCAAAGGAAACCACTGGAGTTGCATATCTGCTGCTTCAGTTCTGTTCACTGCTCAACCCTAATGATCAAAAACAATTTGCTTGGTTACAGCAATTGGATCAAATGTGTGTGACTATTTATTTATCTCTAGACATTTAAGAGTGTGACTGAGCGGATTTGAAATTATCAACATGTGCTTTGGCTTCTGGATTGAATTTGGAAGACATAAAACAAGTCTTCATGAATCTAAATTCAATCACTAAAGATAGACCACGACCACAGACATGAATTAAATAAAAAAAACTAAAGATGTGTAATTAAGGTAAGACTCCAGCTCCTTTGGGAGTGGATGGATATTTTGAAGTATATCAACTGTGCAGATATTTGGAGCTGGGTCAGTACCTATGATCCACACTATGACCCCAGCTCCTCCTGAACCCTCCTGTGTGTGGTGACTGTGGAAGCTGCAGGCCTGGACTCTACACGTGGAATGCATCATGTCCGAAGAAATCTTTCCCCATCTTTATTTTAAAAAGCTTTATGTTAATCCTTCGGTGAAATAGGAGGACCTCCACTGTACTGACTGAACACTTCCCATTATAGTTCGTACCTCCAGCAATATAGCAGTCAACCTTTCCTTTCTGTGTGTGTGTGTGTGTGTGCGCGCGCAGCTGGGTATTAAGTAGTTGTGGAGATTACTAAACTCAAGGGGCAGGAAACAAATATCGATACAAGACCTTGATATTTTATTGTACGATATAAGAATTTTTCAAGACCACAATAACTACAATTCCAACTCAATTGCTGGTGAAAATGAGGTGGAAATGCAGTTTCGCTTTCATTCAGTAAAGTGTGAAATGTATTGTTAACCTCATTGGACTATTACGTTACATCACCTCCATGTAAATCAGTATTCAGAAAAAAAAATAATGGCAGCCCCAGAGAAACTCCCCTGGAGATCAGTTTGAACACTGAATGTTTACTGAAAGGAGCAGCAGCCATAGAATGCAAAAATTAAAGATGGGAGCAAGCCTTTATTTGTATGTTTAAAAGTTGAAATATAGTGGGTTGAGGTGGGGAGCCAGAACTCTGCCGACTCTCAGCTGGCTGCTCTGCTCAAAATGGCCCATCTGCTAACTGGACTATGAAAGAGGGAGCACATTACACCTCTCCTGGCCTCCCTTCACTGGGTGTCTGTGCAGATTAGGGTTCATTTCATTTTGCTCCAGAGTGCTCTTGACCTCAGACTGGGGCGATGGTTCATCTTTCAGCAGGACAGTGACCCTGAGCACACAGCCAAGATATCAAACGATTGACTTCAGGGCAGCTCTGTAAATGTCCTTGAGTGGCCCAGCCAGAGTCCAGACCTGAATCAGACTGAACATCTCTGGAGAGATCTGAAAATGGTTGTGCACCGACGCTCCCCATCCAGCCTGATGGAGCTTGCGAGGTGCTGCAAAGAGGAATGGGCAAAACTGCCCAAAGATAGAAGAAGAAGAGCCTTTATTGTTATTGTACATATACATACATACAATGAAATTTATCCTCTGCCTTTAACCCATCCTAATTACAGTTAGACACAATCCAACCACTAGGAGCAGTGGGCTGCCACAGTCCGGTGCCCGGGGACCAACTCCAGATGTAGAGACGCTGCCTTGGTTAAGGGCAGAGAAAGGAACAGATCCTAAATAAGCATGTTTTGATTGTGGGAGGAAACCAGAGTCCTGGGTGAAACCCACGCAGACACGGGGAAAACATGCAAACTCCACACAGAAAGGGCGGGAAGTGATCCCACAACCTTCTTACTGTAAGGCACCAGTGTTAACCACTAATCCACCATGCCACTGGTAGGTCTGCCAAATAGATAGGTGCACCAAGCTTGTGGCATCATATTCAAGAAGACTTGAGGCTGTAATTGCTGCCAAAGGTGCATCAACAAAGTATTGAGCAAAGGGTGTGAATACTTATGTACATGAGATTTCTTAGTTTTTTATTTTTAATGAATTTTTAATAAATTAAAAAAAATGTTTTTCATATTGTCATTATGGGATGTTGTGAGTAGAATTTTGAGGGGAAAAAAATATTACTCCATTTTGGATTAAGGCTGTAACATAAAATGTGGAACCAGTGAAGCGCTGTGAATACTTTCTGGATGCACAGTATGATATGTATTGAACTGATACCCAAGTATTGTGAAATGTATCAGAGATAAGTGTATCTTCCCAACCCCTACTAAACTCTGACCCACTTTCTGCCTGAATCAGCTCGTAACTTTAAGTCTGGTGGTACACATATGCAGAAAAACCTGTCTATTCCTATACAGCTTTAGTGCCATGTTTGAGTTAATCCAGGCCTTTTGTCCACATGCAAACTTCATTTTAGGTCACTGAAAATAGAGCTTTTGCAAAAACCCTTTCAGGGTGAAGATTTTTTTTTTTAGAAACTGTTTGTGTAGACAAGGAAATTGAGTTTATGTCTTGCATTGTCGATCTTTATTTACAGACAAAATCCTGCCAAAATAATACCCATATAACAAGAAAGTGGAAAAGATACAATTCACTGAACGAAGCACACATTCACCGTATCTACTGTTAGCATGAGTTTATTATCTCTATTAAAGGCAGTGGCTAAAATGCTGTTACTTTTAATGTTGCTATCTGGACTTCACATGTTTATAAAAAAAAAAAACACAGTTACTGTTTGCTCATGTGACGTTTGACGCCGCTGCTACCTTCAACACACACACACACACTTGTATGGCTCAGTCATGCTCTTGACAGCACTTGACATGTTTTCTGTTTTCATGTGGATGGAAATAGACATTTTTTTTAAATAGTGCTTTTGAGGATGGGATTTTAAAAAAAACATACAAAAAATAAAAGAAAGGCAGAAAATCAAAAATGTCTATGTGGACTTTTTGTACACCACAGATGCAGACCTACACAGTCCTTACCAGGATTCTCTGTGGAGTTTTTCCACTTCGGATCAAGCAACAAGTCATCTTTGCCCAATGAGTGAACTGCAGTGGTCAACCTAGACATTTTTACCTGCTCATTTATATTTTATTTTACGGAACATCAGGTTTTGGCAGACTCAGATCTACAATATAAAATTTAAAATGATATAGAAAAAGGAAAGCAAAAGATGGTATAGTTTTACCAATCTAACTGGCGTAAAAACTTCACTACGTCTCCTTTGGTGATTCAGACTCAGTTTAGAGCTGTTTGTGTCGCTAAGGGCCCCTTCACACATAGTGCAAATATGTACAACTCAGGGTGACACCCGTTGGAGTAGCTCATATGAGCGCACCACGAAACATCGTGCAGACGAGCAGCCGTGCACGATGCCGGTGCGACGGTTAGTGCTCCTGGGAACACAGTGCCACCAGCTGCATGATGTGTAACCACATTGCGCAGCTGCTGTGAAAATAAAAAAATAAAAATTACATGCCATCCACTTGAATTGAACCCGCACCAAAAGCTCTGATTGCCAGTCAGAAACTTTAACAATAAGCTAGGATCACTATCCTGTGATAGCTGCAGGAAACTGCTTCATATCAGGAAGGACATGTACGTATTTTAAAAAATAAAACCGCACACCATGTAAAACACCTCCTTTTAGTTCAGCACACACACCAGCATGTCAGTGTGTGTATTTGCAAAGCCACACTCGTGGGGCACTTAGACAAATTTCACTGCCAGCACGACAATGATGGTCTGCTGACTGTTGTCATGTTAATAGTGCAAATGGCCACACATTTTCTAAGTGCCATGCGAGCGGTGTTAGATGTTTGTGCGTGTCACCTGGAATTTGGCCAACACCTGCCGCAGCTGCGTAGTGTGCGCAAATAGTTGTAGCAATAGGTGTACTAGGCAGCTGCGATTTTGTATGTTTTGCACACGATTTCCGCTTCATGCGCACTTTATGTGCAAATCGACCAAATTTGTGCTATGTGTGAAGGGGCCCTTATATTGCCATTTCCTGACAGGCTTTTTTTTTACCAAGCCTCTCCCATGTGCACACACTAATTCTGATTCTGCAATTGAATCATGTCATCCATGTCCTTTAACTAAATGTTTTATGAGAACCAACACCAGGCCCAGTCTCCTAATGAGAATTGAATGTAAGAATATTTTCTATGCGTGTTTCATCAAAAGTCATTTAAAAAAATCCACATTTCCCAAAGTAACTTGTTAAAGTGGACGAACACGCATGCTGTTTTGGTGAGCTGTCCATGGTGCTGTTCAAAATACTGCAAATTAACATTCAAATCTTTGATACACTTTAATTACATAATTATTAATTATTTCACATGTAGGTTTTTTTTTTCTTTTTTTTGCTTTATGTGTGAGCTTGAATTGGTTTTTGTTTGTTTTGATTTACTGACTGAAAATAAGTTTAAGAAAGTCAAGTTACGTAGCTGTAATTCCTCACAATGAAATCAACAATATAAAAATAATGACACCGAAGGGTAGCCTCAGTGATCAGTGTGTTGTGTTATATTGCGGCTGTCTGTGTGATGCAGAACTATTTTTCGCTTGAGTCCAAATCACAACATGAGCCACCTCAAGACCCTACACACAGTGGTGGACACAGCTAACCAAAAAGTTAGCTTCGATGACTGTTAATCCGCTAACTGAAAAGTTAACTTTTATGAAGCGAAACCGATAAATCCCTAAAAAATTTAGCGTAAGTTACAGATAAAAGCTAAACCAATAACTTTCAGCATTGACTTCACTACACTGGCAGCTACTGACACAACAGCAAGTTAGCGGTTCTGTCTCAGATCAGCTTTCTCTCATCAAAAGAGACCTAGTGATCAGAGAGAAAAGAAAGAAGGAATAGTAGTAGTAGTAGTAGTAGTAGGAGGAGGAGGAGATAATTTCTCTTCACACCATACAGACCTGCCGGCATATCACTGGAGTCATCCACAGGCAGACAGTTTTGACTAATGGTTATAATTTTAAACAAACTAATTCCGAACATGTTATTGAAATTAACATCACGTCTGTCGTTTTACAAAGTCAGAATATCAGCTATGTGTTTTAGCAATGCACTAATTTTGAAGGTTTTAGCGTTTAGACACACATGCCGCAGTGCATTATGGGTACATTAGTTTCCAGATGTCAGTGGTTGATTGGTCGGTATAACACACAGTTACTGAAATGTGTGGTGGGTTTTGCAAATAAATCTGTATTTGTAAATACGAGGTCTGTTAGAAAAGTATCTGACCTTTTTATTTTTTTCAAAAACATGATGGAATTGAATCATATGTGCTTGCATGAGCCAACCTTGAACCTTCGTGCGCATGCGTGAGTTTTTTCACGCCTGTCAATTGCATCATTTGCTTGCAAGCAGCCTTTGTGTGAGGATGGGTGGAGTCTCTCATCGTTTTTTCTTTGCAAGGAAATGGCAGAACGACTGGAGCAGCGCGACTGCATCAAATTTTGCCAGAAACTGGGCGACAGCCAGGTGGAAACCATTCGGATTATTCAGACGGCTTTTGGTGATGATCCTCTGGGCATCACACAGATTAAGGAGCGGTACAACCGGTTTAAAGATGTCCGCACAATGGTGGAGAGTGATCCGTGCTCCGGTCGGCCATCAACATGCTGAAATGACCGGATCATTTTCAAAGTGAATGCTGTGGTGATGCAGGACCATCGTGTGACTATCCGAGAAATTCTGGAAGAGGTGGACATCAGCACTTTTTCAGCACATTCCACTGTGACAGAAGATTTTGCCATGAAAAGAGTTGCAGCGAAATTTATCGGCACAAAGCTGATGGCGCAGCAAACGCGCCTTCGTGTTGAAGCCTCACAGGAGCTCGTTCACCATTCGGAAGATTCAGACGGCTTTCGGTGGCTTTTCAGTCGTGTGACTATCTGAGAAATTGTTCACTGCCATGAACACTGCCATCTACTGCCAGTAAATGGCAGGCACTAAAATCTTTGATTTCAGACTTTATAAATGCTGTTAAGCTTTATTCACTATGCCTGCAAAAATATGTTACCGGAACTAAATTTTGCGAAAGCTAATTGGTCCACTGATGGTTTTCAAAGTTATCTGGAAAGCTAATCCACTAATGAAACCATTAGCTTCAATAATTAGCGGTTAGCAGATTAGCGGAACTGTGACCACCACTGCCTACACATAAGTACGACTTAAACCTTACCCACCCCTGAGTATGCACATTGGTAACAGTGGGAAAGAATAACTTCCTCGGGTGTTTTTTAAATTACAGGTAGAAACCTCAGGCAGACCCAGACTCAGTGGCGTAACCATCTGCTTCCACCATACTAATGAAATAAAACAAAGCACAGGAAAGAATTTTGCACTTACAAAGACAGAAATGTTGCAGCTAAGCAACTGCATCCAAAAAGTATTCACAGCGCTTCACTTTTTCCACATTTTATGTTACAGCCTTAATCCAAAATGGAGTAAATAAATTTTTCCCTTAAAATTCTACTCACAGCAGCCCATAAGGACATGAAAAAGTTTGTTTTTTTATTTTTGGAAACTTATTAAAAATAATAAAAAAGAAAGAAATCACGTGTACATAGTAAGTATTCACACCCTTTGCTCAATGCTTTGTTGATGCACCTTTGGCAGCAATTACAGCCTCAAGTCTTCTTGAGTATGATGCCACAAGCTTGGCACAGCTATCTTTGGGTAGTTTTTGCACATTACGATTTGCAGCACCTCTCAAGCTCCATCAGGTTAGATGGGGATCATCTGTGCACAGCCATTTTCAGATCTCTCCCGAGATGTGAAAAATCAGATTCAGGTCTGGGCTCTGCCTTGGCCACTCAAGGACATTCACAGAGTTGTCCTGAAGCGACTCCTTTGATATCCTGACTGTGTGTTTAGAGTCATTGTCCTGCTGAAAGATGAACTGTCACCCCAGTCTGAGGTCAAGAGTACTCTGGAGCAGGTTTTCATCCAGGATGTCTCTGCACATTGCTGCATTCATCTTTCCCTCAATCCTGACTAGTCTCCCAGTTTCTGCCACTGAAAAACATCCCCACAGCATGATGCTGCCACCACCATGCTTCATGGTGCCTGGTTTCCTCCAAGCATGATGCCTGGGATTCACGCCAAAGAGTTCAAGCTTTGTCTCATCAGACCAGAGAAATGGCAAACTCTTATGTGGGCTGCCTTTTACTAAGGGCTGGTTTCTGTCTGGTCACTCTACCATGCAGGCCTGATTGGTGGATTGCTGTAGAGATGGTTTTCCTCTGGAAAGTTCTCTTCTCTTCACAGAGGAATCCTGGAGCTCTGACAGAGTGGCCAAAGGGTCACTTTGGTCACCTGACTAAGGCCTTTCTCCCCTGATCCCTTAGTTTACTCGGCGGCCAGCTTTAGGAAGAGTCCTGGTGGATCTGAACCTCTTCCATCTATGGATGATGGAGACCACTGTGCTTATTGGGACCTTTAAAGCAGCAGAAATGTTTCTGTTTCCTTACCCAGATTTGTGCCTTGAGACAGTTCTGTTTCGGAGGTCTGCAGACAATTCCTTTGACTTCATGCTTGGTTTTTGTTGTGACATGCAGTGTCAGCTGTGGGACCTTATATGTCAAGAGGTGTGTCCATTTCCAAATCATTGTCTCCATTTGTTTGTGCCAGTCACTGGGCAGTTGTGTCTCCTGTTTACCTTTCCTCTGGATCGTCTAGCAGTTTAAAGCCCTGTTGTGTAAGTGACACTTGGCTCAGTTTTTGATCTGCAGATTTTTGTTATTCTACTTTTTGCCTAAACTAAGATGTTTCGCACTATTATTGGACTTTGACCTCTGAGTCATTTTTGTTATTACTTCTGCTTTTGAATCTTGGATTATTAAACACCTGTCTTTTGCACCTTACCTCTTATGTCCACTGCCTTGCATTTTGGGTTCTTATCCTCCTGTTGTTGGCGTTTGACCTTAACACAGGATGCACTCAAGCTCAATTTTGAGCTTCATGGCAAAGGCTGTGAATACGTATGTACACGTGAATTCTTAATTTTTTTTTTCTAATGAATTTGCAACTTTTTTATCACATTGTCATTATGGGGTATTGTGTGTAGAAGTTTGAGGAAAAAATGAATTTCATCCATTTTGTTAAGGCTGTAACATTACAAAATGTGGAAAAAGTAAAGTGATGTGAATACTTTACGGATGCACCGTACGTATCAACCTGGTCTCACAGCAAGTCGTGATTCAGCAGCATGAAATATACATTAATCTATTGGTTCGTGATATTGTGACAGAAAGTGCTTCATTTTCATCACGGCAGCACAAATTCATTCTAATTCATTCCGTGATGGCTGCACGAAATTAAACGTGAAGTTGGGGGTGGTTATGGTTGGGGTGGGGGGAAAGAGTAAGATTAGGTTATGGTTAAAGTTAGGGTCAGGGGTAGGAGTAGGGTTAGTAATAGTGAGTTAAAAAAAACCCTGTCACGAAAATTTTACTCATTCCGTCACGGGAGCACGAAAAAAAACATGAGACTGGGCTGTACGTATACAGCCCAGTGATCACAACAGCAAATGGCTTGAAGGCAACCAGAGGTGAAGAGCAAAGTCTCAGTAAAATCAGTTTTTTGACCATAAGATTGTGAACTCATCGGTCCTCTCCAAGTCTCAAACAGCTCCAACAGAGAACGGATACATCGCAGTTCTGGATGGATGATCCCTCAGATGGGCCACCATGTGGCACTAATGTCCTTTTGTTTCCTCATGTGTTCTTTGGAACAAATGCTTTCTCTGTCTTTCTGTGCACACGTCAAAACATTTTAAAGCTTCAAAACTCTTTCTTTTTCTCTCTCTCTCTCTTTGTCTTCCTCCTAACCCTCTCTCTATTTTTGTTTTCACTTAAAAGAATAGAAATGTGTTTATCACGCAAACACACACTGTCAGATCAGGTCTGCGAGCATGTGGTAGTGCCACAGATCACGATATTCACCACATTATGGAACTACCTGGGGTCCTGGATGGCAACCACCCAGTCAGACAACTGGTCCATCTCCACTTCTTGAAAGTACCTTTCCATCTGCTGCAGCCAGGTGAAATGTAGGCATAACTTGGCCTTCTCCAGCCATTGGGGTTTTCAACACTGAGACATCTCCATGCTAGATCGTGTACAGAGAACCGTACCGCATGGACAAAATGTCATAGCTGATGTTGTCTCACATTGCAAATGATACTCCTCATCTTCGTCTCCTAAAGTAACCGCTTGTTCATTGCAAAGTTGTTCTGTTGGTACCCATTGGTCTTCCAGAGAGACCTAGTTCAAATGGCATCCAGTCATTGCCTTAGTTCACTGGTTAGCATCCTAGTTCCACCAACATATAATACGACAGGAAGAACCAGGACCCTAAAGATGTCGAGCTTTGTCTTCCTTTAAATATACTGTCATCACCAAACACCTATGTCTAGTGAACCTGACTTCATAAGCTCTTCCCAGGTGTCTTGATTACAAAGGACAAGAACCGAGAGACATGAATATCATTGCCAAGAGAAGCCAATTCCTTTACAAGTTCAACACTTTGACCACATACAGATACACTTCTGATGTCTGAGTCCAGGAAGTCATTGAAAGCCTGAAGATTACTCCATCAACTTCTCAAGTGCTCCAGCCAAAATTTCCACTGATACATGCATGTATGTGGAACATATTCATGCTACCTTGTCACCAGCCATGTCAAAGTCAGTAACCTTTCCTCACCAACAAAGGCACCTAAGTCACTGGTTTCCACAGCCCAACCCAGCACCTAGTTCATCCAAACATTGAAGAGTGTAGGAGCTAGAGCATATCCCTGATGAACACCAGCAATGGGAAAAGGTAAGAGATTCTGGTTCAGCTGCAACTGCACTGCACTCACGGCACCTATGTTTAAGCTGGTAATTAAATCCAGAAACTTGGGGATTCCACAAATTCTCAGGATGTCCCATGGAGTAGCCTGGTCAACCGAATCAAATACTTTACCAAAATCAACAAAGGCTGCAAAAAAAAAAACAAAACACTGCTGATATTTGTGCTCGACTTCAGTGACAACTCTTCGAAATGTAGCGAAAGCGCATGTTCCACCTGGAAGACTCAGATTTCAAGCTTCTCTGCTGATTGCAGTTGCTGACCAGGACAGTGCCTTCTCCACCCTGACACCACAGGTTGGTTTCTATTGTTGGCCAGGAGCATGCCCTCCTCAATCCTGCCACTGTTAGTTGATCCCTCTCTGTTGCTGGGGTCATGGATCATGACTCTGCCTCATCCACCCAGTCCCTATGTGATGTCCAGGTTGCTGACCAGGCTTGTACCCTCCTTCAGCCCACTGCCACCAGTTGGTCCCTGTCTGTCATCAGGAGTCAGCACCGTCCCTGCCTTCTTCCGATAGCAGGACTACAGTTTGACGTAGCCCAATGCTGTCAGGAGCAGGACCAGCCCCAAAGACTGACTGTCATTTGTAAAGCATATCTATGGAATAAATATTTAACAGTCTCTGGTCTCCTGAGTCAAAATGGTAGAACTACTGGTAAACCACATCCCCATTCTCCCATTCTGTACACCCACAATCCAAAGATTAACCAGTGAAGAACGATACCGAAATCAGTTATTTTAATGTGAAACTTTCTTTAATGAAATAGATTAAATAAAAACTCCTCATACACAAAGTTTGGATGTTTTGAGTAACAGAGTTTAGGTAACCTAACTGGTAATCTGTTTTCAACAACTAATCTGTTGTACAAAATGTGATGTTTAGCAAACCTTGTTGTGTGGGCCACCAGAAGAGGAGGTACTGCTGGCCAGCGTCATGGACTCCGAGGGGGGTCACCCGGCTGTTGAATGACCAATGGGAGAGCAGGGAGCGCAGGCATCTGCAGGAGGCGTGATTGGTGAGCTATAGCACATTCTCACCGCCTTTACGGCTCGGTTGGATCAAATGACCGAGCAAAACATCCTCCTGAACCGCAGGGTGGAGGCTCTCTCCGCGCAGATGGCGGCGAGCGCTCAGGGCGCTGCTGCAGCTCCTCCTCCTGCCGACCCTGTGCAGGATATGAACGTTCCAGTGGTGGTTCAACAACCCCTCCCACCATCCCCTGAAGCATACATAAGCCCTCCTGAGCCGTACGGAGGTTGTGTGGAGACGTGCGCGGACTTTCTCATGCAGTGTTCGCTCGTCTTCGCACAACGTCCCGTCATGTACGCGTCAGATGCTAGTAAAATAGCTTATGTGATTGCTCTGCTTCGGGGTAAGGCACGCGCCTGGGCTACGGCGCTCTGGGAACAGAACTCACGGTTGTTATCAGCATACACTGGGTTTGTGGGGGAGTTCAGAACAGTGTTTGATCACCCTAACAGAGGAGAGACCGCTTCAACAATGCTGCTGTCAATGCGACAGGGGCGCCGATGTGCAGCCGAATATGCAGTCGACTTCCGCATCGCGGCTGCGAGGTCCGGCTGGAATGACGTTGCGCTCCACGCCGCCTTCATAAACGGACTGTCGTTAGTCCTGAAGGAGCATCTGGTTGCTAAGGAGGAACCGCAGGATTTAGATGGGCTTATTGATCTCGTTATACGGTTAGACAATCGGTTGGAGGAACGCCGTCGGGAGTGAGGCGAAGGACGTGGCCAGATACGCGCCGCCCCTCTCCCTTACGGTTTAGAAAAGGGGCCGCCCTCCCCACGCTCCACAGCCGCAGCGCTCTGTGGGGCAACAGCTCCCCCTGCTGACGTTGTTAGGGAAACGCACAGGGCCAAAATGAGGAGGCTGATCCGCGGGGAGTGTTTTCTCTGCAGCTCAAAAGAGCACACACAGAAAAACTGCCCCAAACGGCCACAACCACAACCGCCCTCAGAGACTGGGCTAAGGGGGGGTCAAAGCATTCACGTGAGACACACACAGATTGCCACACGACTCCCAGTTACAATCCTGAGCGGGGATTTAACCCTTCAAGTCCCAGCACTGGTGGACACGGGGTCAGAAGGGAATTTGCTAGACAGCAGATGGGCAAGGGAGGTAGGGCTTCCTCTAGTGGCGCTTCCTTCGCCATTGCAGGTTCGGGCACTAGATGGCACCCTCCTCCCTTTAATCACACACAAGACACAACCAGTAACTCTGGTGGTGTCTGGAAACCATCGGGAGGAGATTGAGTTTTTTGTAACTCCTTCTACCTCCTGCGTGATTTTGGGCTTCCCATGGATGTTGAAGCACAATCCCCGGATTGATTGGCCGTCTGGGGTGGTGGTTCAGTGGAGCGAAACCTGCCATCGGGTGTGTTTAGGATCCTCGGTTCCTCCCGGTTTACATGCTAAGGAGGAGGTCAAAGTCCCTCCCAATCTGATGGCAGTGCCGGTTGAGTACCACGATCTTGCTGACGTCTTCAGCAAGGATCTGGCGCTCACCCTTCCCCCGCACCGTCCGTACGATTGTGCCATTGATTTGGTTCCAGGCGCTGAGTTCCCGTCCAGCAGGCTGTACAACCTCTCACGACCTGAGCGCGAATCAATGGAGACCTACATCCGGGACTCATTAGCTGCTGGGCTGATCCGGAACTCCACCTCCCCGATGGGGGCAGGTTTCTTTTTTGTGGGCAAGAAAGATGGCGGACTCCGTCCATGCATTGATTACAGGGGGCTGAATGAGATTACGGTTCGCAACCGATACCCGTTGCCATTGTTGGATTCCGTGTTCACCCCCCTGCATGGAGCCAAAATCTTTACTAAGCTGGATCTTAGAAATGCGTATCACCTGGTTCGGATCCGGAAGGGAGACGAATGGAAGACAGCATTTAACACCCCGTTAGGTCACTTTGAGTACCTGGTCATGCTGTTCGGCCTCACCAACGCCCCCGTGACGTTCCAAGCCTTGGTTAACGACGTCTTGCGGGACTTCCTGCACTGATTCGTCTTCGTATATCTGGACGATATTCTCATCTTTTCTCCGGATCCTGAGACCCATGTCCAGCATGTACGTCAGGTCCTGCAGCGGTTGTTAGAGAACCGACTGTTTGTGAAGGGCGAGAAGTGCGAGTTTCACTGCACGTCTTTGTCCTTCCTGGGGTTTATCATCTCTTCTAACTCTGTCGCCCCTGATCCAGCCAAGGTTGCGGCAGTGAGAGATTGGCCCCAACCAACAAGCCGTAGGAAGCTGCAACAGTTCCTTGGCTTCGCTAATTTCTATAGGAGGTTCATTAAGGGCTACAGTCAGGTAGTTAGCCCCCTGACAGCCCTGACCTCTCCAAAAGTCCCCTTCACCTGGTCGGTGCAAAGCCGCGTTCAAGGAGTTGAAACGACGGTTCTCTACTGCGCCAGTTTTGGTGCAGCCCGACCCTAGCCGCCAGTTCGTGGTTGAGGTGGACGCCCGTTCTGCCTTGTTGAAAGCCCGGATGAGGGCCAAGACCCATGCAGACCGCCGGCGGTCCCCGGCCCCTGCATACCAGCCCGGGCAGGAGGTGTGGTTGTCGACGAAGGACATCCCCCTCCAAGTACAGTCTCCTAAACTGATGGACAGGTTCATCGGCCCATTTCGTATCCTCAAGGTCCTCAGCCCTGCCGCAGTGAAGCTCCAGCTCCCAGCTTCACTGCGGATCCACCCGGTCTTCCATGTTTCAAGGATCAAACCTCACCACACCTCACCCCTCTGTGCTCCCGGTCCGGCGCTGCCTCCTGCCCGGATCATTGACGGGGAGCCGGCTTGGACAGTGCGCCGGCTCCTGGACGTCCGTCGAATGGGCCGGGGGTTCCAATATCTGGTGGACTGAGAGGGGTATGGACCCGAAGAACGCTCCTGGGTGAAGAGGAGTTTCATCCTGGATCCGGCCCTCCTGGCCGACTTCTACCGCCGACACCCCGATAAACCTGGTCGGGCGCCAGGAGGCGCCCGTTGAGGGGGGGGTCCTGTTGTGTGGGCCGCCAGAAGAGGAGGTACTGCTGGCCCACCACCAAAGGGCGCCCTGTCTGAAGTGCGGGCTTCAGGCACGAGAGGGCGCTGCCGCCATGGACACAGCCGGGAGTGACAGCTGTTACTCATTACTTCCTGACAGCTGTCACTCATTCTTCATCATCTCACTCCATAAAACCCAGACGTCATCTCCACCTCATCGCCGAGATATCATACTTCATTGGAGGTAATATCCTCAGCCGTTTTTGTGTTACAACATTGTTTGTATATTGTGAGTGTTTTCAGGAGTACCGGTACCATTGTCAGTGGAAGCTGAGAGAGCGCTAGAAGGCACTCTTTTCCCCTGAGGAATCTACAGTACTCTGCAAGTTATAGAGTGAGAGGTGGAGGTGGCATTCCCACCGTTATTGTTACTGGGTGTGCACACACCTACACTTGACTGTCTTTGTTCTCGCCAGCAGTACCTGATCCGTCAGTCGGTGACGGTGATCACCTGGGAATTCGGGACTTGGCGGCTCCAGTATTCACCAGGTTTGGCGGTGGCGGAAATCTTGTGGTTCCGGCTCTTCTCAGGACAGACGTCTTCTATCCTCGAGCCTGCCCACACGTCACCTTTGTGATTTGACTGTAATTATATTCTGAGATTGTCTGTATTTCGTTGTGCACATTTCACAACATTAAATTGTTACTTTTTGGCTCATCCATTGACCGTTCATTTGCGCCCCCCTGTTGTGGGTCCGTGTCACTACACTTTCACAACAAACCTGCTTGGATCATGAAAGTATTTGAATTATAAGTGTGGAAATTGTGGGTCTTTGAGATCATGCAAAGCAGAAACTTGGATGGCAACAGTAGTTGATCCTCAGATGTCCTTTCGTGTTACTTTGACTTGAAGCATTTCTTTAATATATCTTTGAAAGCCAATCAACTGTGTTTCAAGAACAGCACGTGCATTTGGCTCCAAAGAAGAATGGATTAATACTTTAAGAAGATGTAGAAGGATAAAGCTATTTTACACTGCTTCTGTCTCTGTTTTTCTTTCTCCAGGACAAGATGTGCCATCTCCAAAACAAGTAACATCTGCTCCGTTAAAAAGGGAGCGCTTCTCCTTCAGAGACAACCCAGTGCAGCTCAGTGTTGGTTGGGGAAGTGGAAAGAAGAGGGCACAAGTACACAAGTAAAATATTTACAGCCCTTTGAGCAAGGAACCCATTTTGTGACTTTATATTTTGTTTTTGCTTTTTTTATATATCTATGTCCCTGGTACATGCACAATTAATACAACTGTATATGTATTTGTTCAGTTTGGGACAGAACACATTCATGTTACCTGTTAAATAGAATTAAATGCTTCATAGTTTTTTTGCTGGTGTTAGCATATTCTTTTGCAAAAACAAAAAATTCTGGGGCAATGGAGAATGTCAGTATTTTATAGCTAAGTGATCAGTAGAGTCCAGTTCTGTATGCGGGTGGCGGTGTTTAGCCTGTTTGTACAACACCAATTCCAGTGAAGTTGGGACGTTGTGTGAAATGTAAATAAAAACAGAATACAATGATTTGCAAATCCTCTTCAACCTATATTCAATTGAATACACCACAAAGACAAGATATTTAATGTTCAAACTGATAAACTTTATTGTTTTTGTGCAAATATTTGCTCATTTTGAAATGAATTTTTTCACTTTTAAATTTCAAGAAAGCTGGGACAGTGGTATGTTTAACGCTGTGTTACGTTACCTTTCCTAGAAGGAAAGGAAAGCGTTTGGGAACTGAGGAGACTAATTGTGAGTGTCATGATTGGGTATAAAAGGAGCATCCTCAAAAGTCTCAGCTGTTCACAAGCAAAGATGGGGCGAGGATCACCACTTTGTGAACTGTGTGAAAAAATAGTACAACAGTTTAAGAACAATGTTTCTCAGTGTTCAATTGCAGGGGATTTAGGGATTCCATCATCTTCAGTCCATAATATAATCAGAAGATTCAGAGGATCTGGAAAACATTCTACACGTAAGCGGCAAGGCCAAAAACCAATATTGAATGCACGTGACCTTCGATCCCTCAGGCGGCACTGCATTAAAAACCGACATCATTGTGTAAAGGCTCTTACAGCGTGGGCTCAGGAACACTTCAGAAAACCATTGTCAGTTAACACAGTTCATCGCTACATCTACAAGTGCAAGTTAAAACTCTACCATGCAAACCGAAAGCCATACATCAACAACATCCAGAAACACCGCCACCTTCTCTGGGCCCAAGCTCTTTTGAAATGGACAGACGCAAAGTGGAAAAGTGTGCTGTGGTCTGATGAGTCCACATTTCAGATTGTTTTTGGAAATCATGGACATTGTGTCCTCCGGACAAAAGAGGAAAGAGACCATCCAGATTGTTACCAGTGCAAAGTTTAAAACTTCAGACTTAAGACAACTTTATTGATCCCTAAAAATTCATTATACACCAATTTCCTCAGACAAATATACATTAATTAATCCACAATTATTACTTGTTGAACGTAATAATGGCACACATCAGAATTAAAACAACCGCACATATACACCTGATTGTTTATGTACACTAAACTTTGAAACAGTCTGTTATCCGAATTGAGAAAATGTGAGGGTGGGGGAGCCGCAGCAACACGTGGTCGTGCAGCCAGCTTGGGTGGAACGGGGAGCTGCAACAGCTAAAGCTGTGCTGCTATCCTGGAGGGGGATGAGAGTGGCGTGAGCGGGGGCCGGAATGGGGACAGGAATACAATGGAGGGGGTGGGGGGCGGGGGTGGGAGCATGCCTATCAGTCTCTGTCCATCTGTCCAAAAGCCAGTGTGTTAGTGCCAATGGCTTTGACAACTTACACATCTGTGATGGCACCATCAGTGCTGAAAGGTACATCCAGGTTTTGGAGCAACACATGCTGCCATCCAAGCAACGTCTTTTTCAGGGACGTCCCTGCTTTCAGGACAACCCCCCCCACCCCCACCCCCCTGCTTCACTCACGGTATTTTTCTAAATTATATCGGTTTCACGGTATTTGACAATATTTTTTCTTTTCAAGCACAACTGGGTGTTTGCCTTATTTTCTAATGATTTAGAGAATAATTACTGCAATAAAATGGCTTGGAATGGCGTATTCTACTGTTATGAGTGAATATTGTAGAAAAATGAATGTCCATACTAGTATTAATGAAGAGGAATCAGAATGCTTGATTGTTGTAGTCAAAATACAGACCTTTTTATTATGCAAGTTTTCCAACTTAAACATCTTTTGAAAACAATGTAAACTATGTAAACTATATGACTCATGTAACTCCAAAGTAAACTTAGTAACTCCAAAGTAACTGAAGTAAAACTTCTTTATTCCCTGAACATTCAGTAAGGAATCATCCATAAATAAATAAATAACATAAACAGAAAAGGTGTGCAGCTTGCTTTAACTTTACCTGCAGACGAGGAGGACGAAGCTCGTAGTTACATTTCCTGTGTTTGCATGTTTGCGGCTGAGGTGGTGGAGTAAATTGCTCGTGTTTCCTCCTGCTGCTACAACTTTAGCGCAACAGCATTTGCATAGTATTGTAGTTTGGTCGACGTCGGACTTTTTAAACCCAAAGTACTTCCAAACAACGGACACAGCTCCTCGTTTCGGTACAAGTTCTTCTGTTTCAGTTTCTCGTTCTGGTTGTTCAGTTTCAGAACTTTCCCCCTGTTTTGCCATTATGCTCACCGCGAAACATCCGTTCACTCTACACGGGCTGTACTCATGCTGCTTGTTTGGTGCAACCGCTAAACTGTCCCCACTCAAACAATGCCCTGCGGGCACGGCGTTCCGCCGCTCTGCGCAACGCACTCACCGGTATGGAGGTATTTTTAAAATTCATATCATAGAAAAAAAAACACCGGTATTCGGTATGAAGCGGTATACCGCCCAGCACTAAAATGAATTCATGCTGCCGTGACAAAAATGAGGCACTTTTCGTCACAATATCACAAACGTATATTTCGTGCTGCTGAATCACGACTTGCCGTGAGACTGGGTTACCTGAACAGATGAAGTGCTTTTTGGTTCAGTTCAACAAAGCCAGTGATTTGCCTGTAATAAGTTTTTGAATGTAGCTAATTAAAACCTGCCATCAGATCTGTCTCAGAGCTGATTTTTGCTCAAACTGTAGTTTCTGATAAAGACTGCTGGGCTTTGAAGATCCTATAAGTGGTGCCTTTCTTGTTAATGTCGACATCATCTAACTATTAACTGTAATTTTAGGATAGTTTAATAAAATTAAATGTTCTACAAATTTTAGGATGACATACGGGATGTTCGCTAAAATTGTAAGTCTGGCATTGGCCACCACACTGACCCTGCCAGAGGTGCCTCTGCCCAAAATGTGAGTTCTCTACTTTACCCACTGTGTTTTAACGTGGCAAGATTTTTATCTTGCAAAATGACTGTTTTATTTATAGCAGCATCTCTGTGCTTGCAATGAAACGCCCTGTGCGTGCATGTTCCTTTTTAAGCTTGGCTCCTTCTCATGAAAATGAACCGAGCAATACGACCTGGCCAAGCCCAAATATCTTCAGGCGGTTCCATTATGACTACTGTGTTCACTTATCACAACTTCAGCATGATTCAAGCCATTTGTTTGGAACAAAGTCACAAACCTTCAGCATATGACATGCTTCATATGTAAGAGATGGCAGGAAATTCAAAGCACACCTTTTTAATACTCCAGAATAATTTTATTGACTATCCCAAACTGGTGTTGCATTCTGGCAAAGCACTGTATCGTTCAAAGGCAAATAAAGGATTGGATTTACTTCTCCCACTTGTGCTGTGCTGTCTTAAAAGTGAGTTGTAATAATTCCAAGACATTTTAGAGCATTAGTCTGTTCGCTTCTATATTTAGCTGTTTTTGGCAAAGAATGATCTTAAAATGACCATTTTTTGTTTTGTTTTGGTTTGGGGTTTTTTTAGCTCAGCAGAACCACTGGTGTTAGAATTAGAATGAAGTTTTCTTTATTTTCAGTTGCGGATCATAATGGCTTGTCTGCGAATTTCAATTTGGAAAGATGAGGCATCCATCCGCAAACACTGCCCCACCGGAGGCGGTCAACCTCAGTCTCAGAGGTTCCTAGCTGGATTGTTGCCTGGAAATGATAACTTAATGAATGTCAAGACAAACAGTCAGAGCTCCAGAGTGGCTCTCTGGCAAGAAATGTGTGTCTGTTGATGTACTTTCCTTCTATCTTCCACTTACACTTCTTGAGGGTGTGTTTTGACTGCATATGGGATGATGAGTTGTGAGGGAGGTGTATGGTTGAGATTTAAAGGTCCTGTTCACTCAAGGATGGCTGAAAACCAAAACTTTTTTTTTCTTCCAAGGGGGCACAAGAGCTAGATCATTCTGAAGAGATTTTGTTATTCTCAAGTTGAAGATCATAGTATTGAAAACTGTCTTGTGCATCTGCTCATGATACCTCAAAAATCTAATGGTCTGATTGGCACATTGACTTCCACTGGACCATGGCTTGGTCTCCAGCAAAGGAAAGCATGATCAAGACCTAAATTGTGAAATTTTTTAAGAATTCATATGGGCCTCGATCTCCTGTTTTTGGCTGTGACTCACTTAAAAAAGTATAGGCAAGGCCTAGTGATGTCATGGGCTCCAGCTTGATGGAGGACATCTGCTGCAAATGCTTTTGGGGCACGTCTGCCCACACATCACTATTTACAGAGCACCGACACTCAGCGCGAACAAGAGTGCTGGACATAAAGGGGCTGGATTAAGTCACCCAATCAGTCATGAGCATATTGAGGTCCATGACTAATTTGGCAGTAGCACTTGTTATTAAGCTCCAGACAGTTGGTTCACCAATGTGAGACTGGCATAATTGTTTGAGTGCAGCGCTGGAAGGGTTTAGGTTTCATGTGTGTGTGTGTGTGTGTGTGTGTGTGTGTGTGTGTGTGTGTGTGTGTGTGTGTGTGTGTGTGTGTGTGTGTGTGTGTGTGTGTGTGTGTGTTGGGGGTTAAGCTTTTAATAATCTGACATACGATTAGAGCATTTGAGGGGAACCTCGGGATCTTCAGGGAAGAGTTAGAGGACTTCGGCCGAGTATTGGGAAGCATGGATGAGCTGCCACCGTGACCCAGACCTGGATGTTGGTAGAAAATGAATGATTCTTTTTTGGGGGACTGGGGAGGGGCAGTAATTATGTCCAGCATACATTTTATATCAGTGTAGCACTGTTGCCTCAGAGCAAGAAGGTTGTGGGATCGCTTCCCACCTGGGTCTTTTCTGTGTGGCATTTGCATGCTCTCCCGTGTTCGCCTTTGTCACAAGTAGACTAGATTATTGTAACTCTCTGTACGTTGACTTCATCAGACCTCTCTAAACCACCTCCAGCTTATTCAGAACTCTGCTGCTCGTCTTCTTTCGGGAAAGAAAAAGTCCGACCACATTACGTCGGTCTTGGCTACTCTTCACTGGCTTCCGGTCCGTTACCGGGTTGATTGTAAACTTCTTTTAATTGTTTTTAATGCCCTCAATGGCCTGGCCCCAGTGTATCTCTTGGAGCTTCTTTTTCCTTACACCCCAACCAGAGCCTTAAGGTCTTCTGACCAACTGTTTGCTGGAGGTGCCTAAAACCAGATTAAAGATGAGAGGTGACAGAGTCTTTGCAGTGGCTGCCCCCAGGCTCTGGAATAGTCTCCCCTTTTAATATTAGATCATCCCTGTCCCTAGAGACTTTTAAAGCCTCTTTAAAAACCTATTTCTTTTCTCTGTTGTTCTCTAAATGAGCGATTACATCTCTGTTTCCCTTTAGTATTTCTTCTGTTTTTCCTGTTGCTTAATGCTGACAAATTATAACTTATTTGTAGTCTTTCAGTAGCATGGCCCAAGCAGAGGATCACCCCTTTGAGTCTGGTCTGCTTGAGGTTTCTTCCTCAAATCACCAGAGGGAGTTTTTCCTTACCACTGTTGCCTGTGTGGTTGCTCTAGGGGTTGGTAAGGTTAGACCTTACTTATGCGCTGTGCCAGAGGCAGCTTTTTTCTGATTTGGCGCAATGTAAATAAATAAATCAAATCAAATTAAATTATTTCCTACTACTTTTTACTCTTTATTTTGCCTTGTCTTTTATTTGTTTTATTGCCTGTTGTAATTTTATTGTTATTCTTAATTCATTTACTTACGACTGGGGGTAACTTGGTGCCCATTTTTTAATCATGTACAGCACTTCAGTCGACTGCTGTCATTTTAAACATGCTTTAGAAATAATTTTTGAGTTGAAAGTTGAGTGTTTGTGTGGGTTTCCTCCGGGTGCTCGTGTTTTCCTGCTGCATCCAAAGATGTACAGATTAGGTGAATTGGAAACTTGAAATTGGCTGTAGGTGTGTGTGCAGGTGTGAATGTCTTTGTCTGTCTATATGTGGCCCTGTAACAGACTGACGTCCTGTCCGGGGTGTACCCTGCCTCTTGCCCTATGACTGCTGGGATAGACTCCAGTTGGAATAAGTGGGTATAGTGAATGAATGAACTATTGTCCGGCACCATATTATATTATTAAGAGATTTTTAATCCTTGAATGGATGTAAATTTGAGTCCAACTCTAATGTATGACATTTAGCTTTGGTATGCCTCCAGCTAGCTTGACAAATTAACAAGACACCATGTCACAGTGGTTCAGTCTTTCTCCAAAATCACCTACATGTGATCAGAACAACTGGAACTGGACTTTAGTTTTTGATGTTTTCTTTTTTATGGATTCTTTACCATTAATAAAGATCATTTTTGATGTACTGATGTGATATAACCAAGCAGCACTGGCCTCGGTGGCAACCAGACATAGGATTTGGAAATGATGGAAATGAAAGAAAGTGAGAAATATGCTAATTTAACTCCTTAACGCCTGAATTTATATAGCTGTATATAAAAAAATGTTTTGTGTGTGTTTTTGCCTTTAAGTAGATGGTAAATAATGTTGAGATTATTAATTTCACTTTTGCACAAAAAATAAATAGTAATTTTGGTATTTTGGTAATGACTTTATGTTATAATGTTATAATAATAATAATGGTATGTTGCAAATTTGCAACAACAGGCATACTGGTCAATTTGGTATGTTGCATATTTGAGTCAAATACGAGGTCTATTAGAAAAGTATCCGACCTTATTTTTTTTTTCAAAAACCATATGGATTTGAATCACGTGTGATTGCGTCAGACAAGCTTGAACCCTCGTGCGCATGCATGAGTTTTTCCACGCCTGTCGGTTGCGTCATTCGCCTGTGAGCAGGCTTTGAGTGAGGAGTGGTCCACCCCCTCGGCGGATTTTCATTGTCAGGAAATGGCGGAATGATTTGGGCTTTTTTCCATCAGAATTTTTTCAGAAACTGCTGGAAACCATTCGAAAAATTTATCTGGCTTTCGGTGAAAATTTTACGGGCTTCACAGAGAATAAGGACTGTTACTACAGTTTTAAGGACGCCCGGCGCGCCACGCTCCATGTCGCCATCGAGAGCCACAAACCACCGGATCATTTCTAAACGGATGGCTCTGTGGAGCCAGGACCGTGACGTGACGTGCGGAATTCCTCCGCACGTCTGTCTCAATGTACCGAAAAAGTGCTGATGTCCACGTCTTTTCACAATTCCTGTGCTAGTCAGACGATGTCCCGGATAAAACACAGCGTCCAGTTTGGAAATGAACGGCACATTCCACTGTTACAGGAGTTTTTGTCATGCAAAGAGGAGCGGAGGCTTCGTGCGTCGCGGCAGTGCCGCATGGCGCACAGCAACACCGTGATGAAGCCTCACGAGACATGTTCTGGCATGTCCAGGCACATCCACTATTTCTCGGATAATCACTCGATGGAAAAACCACCGACAGCTGTCTGAATGCCATCTCAAAGCTGTCCTGTGAGACCAAAACGGAGGTGGTTTTGTCTCGCTCCAGTAGCGAGCGAATCCATCATGACGCGCTCGGCTTTCCATGACAAAATCTCTTGTTAAAAGTGAAAACTGCCGGAAAATGGTTGATGTCCAGCTCTTGTGATAACCAGAGAAATGGTACACGATGGTCCCGGCTCCATAGAGCCATCCATTTAGAATTGATCCGGTGGTTTGTGGCTCTCGATGGCGGCACGGAGCGCGGCGCACCGAGCGTCCATAAAGCTGTAGTAACAGTCCTTATTCTCTGTGAAGCCTGTAAAATTTTCACCGAAAGCCAGGTAAATTTTTCGAATGGTTTCCAGCTGCCAGTCTCTAACAGTTTCTGAAAAAATTCTGATGGAAAAAAAGCCCAAATCATTCCGCCATTTCCTGACAATGAAAATCCGCCGAGGGGGTGGACCACTCCTCACTGAAAGCCTGCTCACAGGCGAATGACGCAACTGACAGGCGTGGAAAAACTCACGCATGCGCACGAGGATTCAAGCTTGTCTGATGCAATCACACGTGATTCAAATCCATATGGTTTTTGAAAAAAATAATAGGTTGGATACTTTTCTAATAGACCTCTATTGTAGCATATATGCGACAGTAGGCATTAAGGGGTTAAAGGTTCATTCATGTAACTTCAAAACCACACATGCATTGAAAGAGACAGTGAGAGAAGGAAGAAGTGTCTGCTTCAGCTTGATTCATACAAAATCCTTTCCATAGGGTTGTGTGGACCACTATGAAACAAGCAATGATGACGAGCAGCCAGACTTCAGAAGCAACTTAAGAGAACTGTCTGTCTTTTATGGTCATTGTGCATGTTAAAAGGTGACACCATGGCCCAAGAGGAGGATCACTGGTCCTCACCTAAATCTATCAGAACCCACAATTTCAGAGTTGAACATGTAGTCATTTGACTCCTTTAATCCTCATTGTAGGGAACAATCAGAAAACAAGTTTCCTTCTTTGATTTAGTACATTTCTGTGTGGACACATTGTCTCTCCCACTGACAGCCACACCTGCTCCTAATCTCCACCATCCATCCAGCATTCACTAACTATCCAGCAGATGGCAGACACGTCTATGGGATATTACATAAACAAAACAAAGTTGCTTTTTGGATGGATGTGGTACATCAAAGTTCACAAGACTTTAAACGGCTCACCCTCAGGGAGGAGATGGTCTCGAGCAAACATTCCCAAACTCAAGAACATAGGGGGCAAACTTTGAAGCCTGAAAATTGGTTGAAGCCCACTCAGTCCTTTAATCATGTTTTTGAGCAACATATGAGATGATTTTATATTAAACAAGTTGAGATAAATGGAGACTAACATAATATTATCTCTCAAGCTTACCTAGGTTTCTTTACCAGTAGCTATGTCCCTTATGGACTTAGTCGGGGGGGTGCCCTGTGTGCCTGCATCCGTGTAACACATCAGGGTCCCCAAGGGTGATGGAGGGCTGATGGAGTTGGTGGGTGAGATGAGCTGGTTCTACTCTGGGCCCCACTGCACTGCAAGATGTATTTGAAGTTTTATATATTTATATATTTCAACATCATGATTTTGTTTATTATTATAATCATTATTATTGTTGTTGTTGTTGTTACTTTATTTGAGGTTGTTGTTGATGTCCATTCGGCTGCTCCCGTTTTGCTCGGGGCCGCCACAGCGGACACAGCCAGATCTGCATTCATATCTGGCGCAAGTTTTATGTGATACCGCAATTTTAATACAGAATTGAAAATCAATGACTTTTTAAAATCTATATTTAATGACCTTTTCTGGCCAACCTACAGTACCTTTGTGCCCTGCTGGGGGCTATGTCCCTCACTTTGTGAATCACCAGTCTAGTTGTAGAAGATAAAGAGGCAGGCTTATGACCAGAGGATGGTCAGTCTGATTCCCGATCAGAGAATGGAGACACACGTCCCTTGGGCAAGGTCCATAATCCCTAAATTGCAGCCATGCAGTTGAGCGCCTTCACTGGCAGCACACTGATATGGGTGTGTCAATTTGAAGCATCATGATAAAAACACTTTGAACATCTACATCACATGGAAAAGCAGTACAAAAATGCAGTGCATTTGCCCTTTTAATTTGTAGACATATGAGATAACAACATTTATTTTTATGAATTATGGTGTTAACAAACTGCAGGGGACTGGCTCATTCATTTATCACTTTCTAACTGTTCACTCACCGCATTTTTACAAGGTACAACAAAAGGTACACTTTTGCAAAGCCTAGGAAAAAATATCAATGCCACTTATACCAGAAATGATTACCAAACTGTGTGAAGCAATGAAAACCTGATTTTTGAAATGCTGTTAATACTGTATAATATGCAAATGCAAATTCATGACAAATGCTGCTTTGCCTGATAAGAGTTCAGTTTTCCGAGAATGGTAAAGTTCTCTGTAAGTACTGCTTCTGAAATTACACTGTCAAAGCAGAACCCTGCAGCCTGCATTACGTTTGTTTACTTCTGGGTAATGGCTAAATGATATGTAACCTAAGATGTTCAGAATGGTTTGCCTGGTGCTGCACCACACATTGAGATAAGATGAAGAATGTCCCTGTGAGCTCACGCTGTGTGCCAAACTGACCTCAGGTCAGCACATTTCAAAAGAAGTCTGCCACAGAGACGCTTTTCATCAGACCTGTTCCACGTGCAGCAGTTTCTCACTTTAACCGACACACCAGATATGATGTTTGTCAAAGTGGTACAGCTGCTTTCAGGGTCTGGAAGCACTTTTATACAACACTCAGGTGAAGTTCATAAAAAAAGGATTAATAACAATGTAATCCAGATTAGTGGCATGTCCTTCTAGTAGACATTTGTTACATTTCAGGGACACGACGCTGGACCACAGGAAATTAAATAATCTTAACTGTATCACCCATAAAAACTCATTTTCTATAAAAAGAATAAAGTTTTTCTTTTCTGTTTGACTCCTGTCGTGCCCCCCACCCCCCAAAAAAATGTGTGTTAGGGAGATAAACTGAGCAATGTGCCGGCTCTATTAGAAATCCAAACTCTGCTTTAAATAAATAAAATAAAATCTGAAAATAAGGTTAAGGAATTGCACAGCGCTAAACCCAGTAAAAGTGAAAAATTGTTTGTTGCTAAATGACTAACTGGGCATTTTAATGTGACTTGTAAGAAAAAACACAAAAGTGGCCCTTTAAGAATAACACATCTTTAGAGACTTGTAGAGAAATTAGATTCTCAACATTATTATTACTGAGTTTGAATTAAAGCTGAACCCTTTGAGTTTGTCAGATAGATTTATATGTGCTCACATTTTCTTTTGCATTACAATGTTAATTTACTGTTGAAATAGGAAACTGATGAATACATGAATTTGCAGAATGCTTTTCACACGATCGCATCATTATAATGCAGTACATCATTATTACACTATGATATAATGCAGTGATCACCACATGGTGTCCCGTGGGCCACACGTGATCCGTGGGAAATGTTTTGTGGTCCTAACACAGTGTGCATGCATTGGAATGTGTGCCTTACGATATTTAATGCCATGCAGCTCTTTCATTTTTCTTTATGGGCCTGAGTGTTACTCTACAATCACAGTGGGCCCTACTGTATCTGGCACCCAGCCCAAAGCAACAACAAGTATCTGGCATAATAAATCTGACATATTAACATTTTCTTAAAAAGAAGATCTGAAAGTTCAGCTACAATTTCCCAGAAGGTATAGTGAGAGGGAAGCCTAGATTTGATGTTTTGGTGAAAGAAAATCCTCCTCTATACCACTTCATCATGAAGGTATATAACTGGTGATATAAAATGCAAAACATACACTATGCACAGTTTCTCCAATCACAGCCAGAGAAGCCTGTAACTTCTTCTGGATTGCCTGGATGTCTTTGTGGCTTTTGTCACTCTTCTCCTTCTTTCACAGTCACTCAGTTTTTGAGAACTGTGTACTCCACAAAGATTTACCATAGAGTACCATACTGTTTGTATTTCTTCATAACTGATGTAAATAAAGTTCAAGACATATTCAGTGACTTGGAAATGTTCATGTATCCATCACCTGACTTGTCTGAAGAAAACTGCCAATTAAACTGATTATTTACAGGTGTTATACCAAAGTGTTCCATTATGCAACCCATCATCTTGGCTTTTATATTTTTAATTAATTTATATCAAGTTGTAGACATTTGCTTTGAGTTAAAGGAAGATAATTTTAGAATTGTTTATATTGAGAAGCCTGATTTACTTTTTTGTATTTGAAATGGCATAAACAAATTAAAATGTGTGAAATACCAAGGGGCCCAGTACTTTTGGAGGGCACTGTATCTTATGCCCACAATCTACCCATGACTAGTCAAGGGTCTAAATACATCCCCTTTGTACCCTGTGTTTTATTTTGCATGCATATTACACACTGTGTAAATAGCAGCTTAGAGATAGAGAGATAGAGGCTTTATTTGCCATTTGTACTCGCACGCAAGGTTTGGGTACATTGGAATTCTTGTGCAGAGCTCGTGAGTAAACAAATATAAATGGTATGAAAGTATAAAAGGTATAACAGTATAAAGGGGATACCTGGTGCACATGAAAAAAGAAAGGTTGGTGATAGACATGCCCAAATGCACGTGCTATGTACTTTAGACCATCCGCTATACATCATCAAGAGAAAGCTCCTAAAATCAAACTGGCTCAACGTTTCTTTGAAACCAGATAAAAGCCACTTTGTCCTGCACTTATACTGGTTTGGTTTGGTTTTCTTTGCAAGTTTGGGTTCTTTATGTCAGTGAGAACACTGTCACTCAAACTCCAGTGTGGACCAAACAAGCACCACAAGGCCAAATGCAGGGACTCGACCCACAATGACTTTGTTTTTAAACGTGTTATGCTCGAGGTTCCGGGTGTGTGAGTGATCTAAAGGGTCTCGGTTCCATCTTCTGCAAAGGACAAAACCCAAATAGCATTCAGTTCAAATAGAATCAATACAAATTACAGTTATGACAAAACACGGTCTGGTCCAGGGAGTCCAAGTCCTCAAGGATTTAGCTCCAGCTCAAATTTGTGACTTGACATGATGCGCAAATGTTTTAGACATACTGTAATTTTAATACCAGCGTACGATGTTGCTTTGGGTTTTCCTTATCAGTGTGTGTGTGGAAAATTGAAATTTAAAAATTTCAAATATTTCCAAGAAATAATTGTACAAAATAAATATTTCATTGAAAAAGGGGAGAAAATTCATAAATGATCAGAGTACAAGCCTTATTTTGCAAAAATAAACAAAAACTCAATAATTATAATCTTTTGTTATTATTATTATTATTATTATTATTATTATTATTTTGTACTGTATGGTCCTTGACACAACACTCAAAAAAATGACTCATTGGATGAACTCAATTCACTTATGTGCAAGATTTCCATCTTTTATATATATATATATATATATATATATATATAGCCCCAACTCAAATAAAACACATCCATGCAAGATAATTTAATTTAATTTAGTTGGGACGACATATATTTATTAGATGGAAATCCAATCCAATGAGTCAGTTTTTTGAGTGAACAACCAGGTGCTGCTGATCAGATCACTAAATGTTAAAATAACTGGAAAAATTACCAAACACACTGATATGGATGGATGGGTTATTTATAAAAATGAAATATGCAGGAGTTTTTCATTTATGCTTTAGCTACATGTAATGTGCCTAAAACCTTTGCACAGACCATATTGTATCTCAGACAATCACAGAGATTGATATGCAACACTTCCAAATGCAATTTAGTTGGCTTTTGATTGAAAACTTCCTCTGTTGAATTATTATTCATAACTTCATGGTGACACTATCTATACATTATCAGTGAAAGTGAAAAATGTGAATTTAAAACAGATAATGAAGTCTTTCATCTTATACTTTTATTTAGTGGAAATTCATGAGTAAACAAATACAGAGTAAACAAAAATTTGTGAGTAAACAAAAACAGATTATGAAGCCTTTCATCTTATATTTTTATTTAGCTCTGTTGATTTTTCTTTTTGTTTTTTGATAATGCTGTAAACTTTATCAGCATTAATTTTATGAAGATATTATTGAACTGAATTTATTGGGCACCCATATGCTTAACAAAAATCACTCGTACACAAACAAAACTCGGACAAAGTAGTTTAAAGAAAGAAAAGAAAAAAGAAAACAATGTACATAGTGCCCAAAAGGTATAGGCAGAAGCAACGCTTATCAACGCCTGCACCCCTCCGTACAGTCTTATTAAACCAGCCTATGTGCCTTGAACGATCATTTCCAAACAAAATCTAAAGTGAAGTCACATATTTCCCAAACAGCTCCTATTGCGTGCTCGATATCACCATACATTTTCAGTAGTAAGGATTCAAGTGTAGCAGATTCTTCATATAACACACAAACTCAACCTGTTTCATCAGCTTCATATCCAGACAACACCATTTCTTTATATAAATATTTGAACTGGTTAATATTTGGACATTGAGTTCCTCAGGTAGATTATTCCATTTTTGGGGGCCACAAATGGAGACACAGAAGCATTTCCTGGTCGTCCGAGCACCCACAATTTTACTTTTGAGGGAAGGATATCCATCTGTCCATCCCTCCATCCACTCACTCATTTTCAGTACCCACTTATTCTAAGGGTCATGGAGCCCTGGTATCTGGACTATCATAGGCCTCCATGATCATATTTCTCATATTATTATTATTTACATAAGTGCCATTTGTCATTGCTCCTCTGAATGTTTTTTGAAAAGCAACAGAACTAAATTTTAAAGCACAAATGTCTTTTTTTTCCTCATGATCTTATGGAAGTGTTTCACAGCTTTGACTGACACCCGTAAAGTTCCACACAGTCCTTTGGGGAAAATAAAGTCACGTTGTCTGGGAGGTGCAGGGTGGGTTTGGTCATATTAAGACGATTGGTTCAGCTCGATGCTGTTCACGGGGTAATCAGTCTGACAGCAGACAGTGTTCGGACTGCTCGACCTCCACGTCTCCTCTGGCAGAAATTTCTGTCAACTTTTGGGACTCAGTCTGAGGCAGCGCGTAAGAAGTCCAATCACAACCCCCTGCTATGTGTGTTTATTTAGGTTTTTTACCTCTGTGGCACCCTGCAGCCTCAGGTCCAGCAGTTGACCCTGCGGCCAACCACAGCTGAATGTGCGTGCCATGCAGACGTGCACCAGAAAATATGTCAAAGTAACTGGTTCTTTCAAGAAAGGAAAAAAAAAAGCTTTGTGTTGACCTGAAAATATCTTCAGTGAAGCTGAACTTGTTTTATCAACAAAAAAAAAAGAAAAAGAAAGAAAAAAGGACAGGGGCAATGTTTAAATTACAGGGGTTGTCAATATCAAACTAGAAGCACTCAGAGAGCGCAAACCTCCGCCAAGGCCATAGGGTCACTGACGTCACATGGAATACTCTTTGGCAAAGAGACTTATTCCACGTCATTTCATGCATCTACCGTCATGTTTCAGATTCAGTGATTAAACCCTTAGATCTTCAGCAGATGTATTTCTAAAGAGAAACTGCATGAACTACACAAGTTTTTTATTTTCTAATAAGTTTATTCAATGAAGAGAAACAAATGCTAAATTATTGTTGTGTCGTAACTTAATTTTTGTTCAGCCTTTGACCCGTCGTCATGACGTTAGATGCAAAAATGTTGAAATTGGTCCTATCCTGCAATGATAAAGAATCCTTAAAAAAATTACTGGATCCGGATCATGTTCCGGATCATTACCAAAATTTCATGACTTCTAAGTTAGGCCAAGATATACCCCTGGTAAAAATTTCATTGAAATCCGTGGAGGATTTTTTGAGTAATCCTGCTAACCAACCAACGAACAAACAAACGCAACCAAAAACATAACCTCCTTGGCGGAGGTAATAATGTGGTAAAATGTATCCTAAAAAAAGTCAGAGAAATAGTCCACTATTTCTACTATTAAGCTTTTTCTTATATCACATTCTAAAAGTCTGATTGTAATGCTTAATCTAACTTGGTATAAGACTGCAAGTACCTGACTAAATACATTAGTGTTGTTATAAAGCTACAAGACCATAAGTTACAGATTTATCTTGTGCAAATGCAACAAACTAAAGGTTTTGTCTGACATTAAATTTACATTTTTAATAAATTCAACTGAAACCTAAATATTTTCTAAATTAAAGATAATAATAATCACAGTAATCGTAAAAGGAGCCACAATAACAAAAATAGTAATATAAAATATATTACTATTACTATTTTAATAATATCTCAATATTTGCACTAGAAACAAAATACAATAACAGTAATAATTATAATAACAGGATACTACAAATAATAGTATAATATCTGACACTGCACTTTCACAGCAAATACATTTCAGTGTATAGGTTTACATCATGTGAAATATTATTTTGAGTTCCATATCATATCTACATTAAACATATCTATTTAAAATGCCATAAGACGGTGTCTAATTTCAGTTATAATTGTTTGGGATTTTAATATATTTATTTAACCAGTTATGTTATAGTACAGTGTTGTGATATTTTCTGTCCTTGACTGTGAATTTTCTGATTTAGGTTGCACATTTTATTTTAATGTTAGGTGTTTATAATATGTATTTAATGTATGATTTTTGTTTCTTTGTCATCTGGATTTGTAATGGTTTTATTTTAATTTTTAATGTCTGAATACTGCGTTATAAATGTTTATGTGTTATGTTATGTTGTGCTATCTGCTGTGGAGAATAAAAACCCTAACCTCAAACGTGAATTATTATTATTGTTATTATTATTGATAATGATAATAATAATAATAATAATGTTGACTGTTTTTTTAAACATCTAAATTTCTGGGATTTTTTTTATATAAATAATGAAGTATTTACGCAAAGACTATGGGACAGCCAGGCCCATTTTACAATAAGGACATAAATTATTGCGCACAGATGCAGTAAAAAAAAAAAAAAAAAAAAAAAGCATATTAAAGTGTCTGCATAAATGGAGCTGTTGTTCCGTACTTTCTCAAATGTACTTTTTTTGGTGTGTGTGTGTGTGTTTTTTTTTCCATAATTCAAATTTGACAATACATACTGATCTGCGCGGCCTTTGTGGAGCGGTGAGTGACAGCGTGTCGGTGCAGATCACCTGCGGATTTGCAAACATGCTGTAAATTAAAATGGTCGTGGGTCCGCAGAGCGCGCGTGCACTCGGGCCGTGGGAGGAGTTGGATGCAGTTTCCTCTTCAGACAGGGGGGGTGCTCCTTCTCTTTGGGGCTATAAAGACGTCGTGCTTCCGAGACACAGCAAATTAATCCATTATTTCATTACGGAGCGTCGGCGCGCATCGATTAGTTTGTGTTCGTCAGTGCGCAGATGATGATGGAGTACATGGAGGATAAGTTTGTCTTGAAAAGCCAGGCGATGAAGACCGGTGATTACTACATGGACCAAGTCATGGAGAGTTTGGACAGCGCGCAGTACTTCAACAAGTCCTCCCCGAAATGCGCGCAGGCCTTCGTGCTGCAGGGCGCAGAGCAGCGCACCTCACCGTGCGCGGACAATGGTGCGTAAAAGTGCTCACTGCAAGATCTGCGTGTGTCATAAAAAAAGGCAACGAATGTTTCCTATATTTAAAATGTGGCACGAACTGTTGACATGTGAAGTAATTTCATTTAAAATATTTGTCGGCTTTACACACAAAAGAAAAAAATGTGAAAGCCTGCTGTCATCACCATTTATTTCAAAATGGCAAAAGTTAAGATGGCAAGTTAATATTTTATGACGTACCGTTACGTTTAAAAATTTGTTTGTATCAAAGGGTAGAATCGAATAAATTGCTGCGTTTCTTCATTCCAGCCGCTTACGGAGTGCCAAAAGCGGACGACGAGTCTTTGCGCTCGGACCTCGGCAGGCCGATGGATAATTGTTGCAGTCTGAGGGCGTCTCCGGTCACGAGTGGACCAGAGAAAACGGATTTGGACGAAATGGGAGACAAGTGCGACAGTAACGTGTCCAGCAGCAAGAAGAGGAGACACCGGACCACGTTCACCAGCGCGCAGCTGGAGGAGCTGGAGAAAGTGTTCCAAAAAACGCACTATCCGGACGTGTATGTGCGGGAGCAGCTGGCCATGAGGACCGAGTTAACGGAGGCGAGAGTGCAGGTACCATCCGTTTTAACGTAAAACAAAACAAAACAAAAAAAACCCCTCCATAAAACCCGCTGTGCGTAAAGCTCATCGACCGGCGCGCCGCACCGCGCAGTGACGCGCCTGAATTCAGGCCTTTTAATTCCAAGTGCAGTCCGATTTCTTTATTTTATTTTATTTATTTTTTTGTGTGCGTAAAACTTAAATTTTCCCCTTTTATTTCCTGAACAGGTGTGGTTTCAAAACAGAAGAGCAAAGTGGAGGAAAAGAGAGCGCTACGGGCAGATCCAACAAGCCAAAAATCACTTTGCAGCCACCTACGATTTATCTGTTTTACCGAGGAACGACAGCTACACGCAGGTAAGATGCTCACAAAACAACATCACATCAAAATACACATTACATACAATATTAATATATGTCAGACGCCAATCAGGTTTTATTCACTAAACTGCAGCTTTAGTTCAGAATACAAAAACATACAAACGATCAAAAAACAAAATCAATATCGTGAGACAGCTCAGCGTGCACGCACTGCACACGCTCACAAATCAACTTAAGTACTGCGCCCAAATATTCCTGCACCAGATCGAAGGCAAACGTATTCTCTCAGTCAGAAATAATTGTGTGAAGCGCCTTGTTGTGAATTGGCACTAAATGAATTAAACTGAATTGATTTGTCTGCAAAATGAGCAAATTATCACATTTTCTGTCATCAAAACAAAATCTAAAAAATACTTTGATGTAATAATTTCAAAAATGCGCGCTTTATTGAAACTAAAAAAGTCTGTAATATGATTAAGTAAAAAATGAAACTGCAGCCCACAGCATAATGCTGTTTCTGAGGAATTTAACAAAGTTTTGCGATTTCCAAAGTCTCTGCTTTCCATCTTCTGACGTGTTAGTCCACCTTTTAGCTGTGTGAGAATTTATTATTTTGAGTTTGATGTTTTAAAACTCCCCCCCCCACACACACACACTTTCAGTTTAAACAGGAAAGTGTTTCATTTTCATTCATTTTCATCTTCATTTTCAAAGAAAGCTTTTTCTAAATCTATCTATCTATCTATCTATCTATCTATCTATCTATCTATCTATCTATCTATCTATCTATCTATCTATCTATCTATCTATCTATCTATCTATCTATCTATCTATCTATCTATCTATCTATCTATCTATCTATCTATCTATCTATCTATCTATCTATCTATCTATCTATCTATCTATCTATCTATCTATCTATCTATCTATCTATCTATCTATCTATCTATCTATCTATCTATCTATCTATCTATCTATCTATCTATCTATCTATCTATCTATCTATCTAATCATGCATTTATATGTACATTATTATAAGAATGAATTGTTTTGGCCTAAACTTGGATCTCTAAATAATCAGTAATAATAATAATAATAATAATAATAATAATAACAATAATAATAATAATAATAATAATAATAATAAGGAAGAAAGAAGAAAACCAATATTGCATTTAATAACACAGTTAAATGCAGAGCTTCATATAATTCCATTGTTCTTTAATCATTTCTTTAATCTATCTGAAATTAAAATTATATATTCAACCTCATTTGCACTTCCTCAATTTTAATATTTTATGTTTTCAAATCATTGCTTTGATTTAAGCAACAAAAAGAAAAAAAATCCATCCATTTTCTATCCCAGCTTACTCCAATTAAGGGTCACAGGGGTCTGGAGCCTATATCCCAGCTACCCAAAAAACTGATGCATTGGATGAACTCAATTCAATTATGTGCAGAGTTTCCATCTAATAAATATATGTAATTCCAACTAAACTAAATTCAATTATCTTGCATGGATGTGCTTTATTTGAGTTGGGGCTTCAAATATTTATTAGATGGAAATCCTGCACATAACTGAATTGAGTTCATCCAATGGGGCATGAGGCGGGGTACACCCTGGACAGGACGCCTGTCTGTCCCAGGGCCAAAACACCCCCCCCCTCCCCAACACACACACACACACACACACACACACACACACACACACACACACACCACACACACACACACACACACACACACACCACACACACACACACACACACACACACACACAAAACTATTTCTTTGGCAGTTGATCACAAGTTAACTAACATATCTTTTTAAACAGCTTGGTTCAAAACTTAAATTTCACAACAAGCAGAAACCTAATTTAGCAGAGGTACATTGACTCTGCAGTGTTAAATCAGTTCTATTTTGTTAAATCAGTTCTATTAGTGTTACACCAGCTCTATTGTAGCGTTAAATCAGTTCTTTTACAGTGTTACATCAGCTATATTATAGTGTTAAATCAGTTCTGTCAAGTGTTACATCAGATCTATTCTAGTGTTAAAAACAGTTCTATCACAGTGTTATGTTAGCTCGGTTAGAGTGTAAAATCAGTTCTATTACAGTGTTACGTCAGTTCTGCTATAGTGTTAAATCAGTTCTGTCAGTGTTATGTCAGCTCGGATAGAGTGTAAAATTAGTTTTATTACAGTGTTACGTCAGGTCTGTTATAGTGTTGAATCAGTTACATCACAGTGTTACATCAGGTCTATTATAGTGTTAAATCAGTTCTGTCAGTGTTATGTCAGCTCGGTTAGAGTGTAAAATTAGTTTTATTACAGTGTTACGTCAGGTCTGTTATAGTGTTGAATCAATTCTATCACAGCGTTATCTAAGCTCTGTTATAGTGTTATATCAGTTACATCACAGTGTTACATCAGGTCTATTATAGTGTTAAATCAGTTCTGTCACAATGTTACATCAGCTCTGTTGTACTGTTAAATTAGTTCTATCACAGTGTTACATTAGGTCTATTATAGATCTGTCACAGTGTTACATCAGCTCTGTTATAGTGTTAAATCAGTTCGATTACAGTATTACATCAGGTCTATTATAGTGTTAAATCAGTTCTGTCACAGTGTTACATCAGCTTGGTTAGAGTGTAAAATCAGTTCTATTACAGTGTTATGTTAGGTCTGCTATAGTGTTAAATCAGTTCTATCATAATGTTATGTCAGCTCAGTTAGAGTGTAAAAATCTTTTTATTACAGTGTTATGTCAGGTCTGTTATAGTGTTAAATCAGTTCTATCACAGTGTTATGTCAGCTCAGTTAGAGTGTAAAATCAGTTCTATTACAGTGTTACGTCAGGTCTGCTATAGTGTTAAATCAGTTCTGTCACAGAGTTACATCAGCTCTGTTAGAGTGTTAAATCAGTTCGATTACAGTATTACATCAGCTCTGTTATACTGTTAAATCAGTTCCATCACAGTGTTACATCAGCTCTCAGCGGGTTCATTTGTACTGTGATGGAGTTAATTTAACAGTCTTTGGAGTGGTACCATTTTTACTCTCTGCAGAGCTAGTTTAGCAGAGTTAAATTGACTCTGCAAACCAACTGATGGAGATATGCAGAGGTTATATCATCACCCCGTTTGCCTGCGTGGTAGATATTTCAGAAGGCTTGATTGTGGAGACATCAGTTGAATTTTACTTTTATCTTTTTTCTCTTTCAATTCGCTTTCTTTCAGATTGTAATTCATGGAGTTTTTGATGAATTCTAAAGTTTAGAATTCCAAATGTCTTGAGTATTTGGTGGAATTGTAAGTTAAAGATATATGGCCACTGAGGTTTTTAAGATTTAAGGCATAAAAAGAATGTTCACTGGCACCACTATAATTTTATTTATTGGCCTCTAAGTAGGAGATTCATAATATGACATTACCAATATGATCAAAATTTGCATTGTCTAGAAAAAAATAATAAAAAGTTTCCCTGAAGGGTAAATTTTCAAAAGAACAGACGACTTTGAACTACTGACGGCAGCAAAGGTTAAGACTGACAGTGATATCATAGATCACATAGGGGCTTCCGCAGACTTGTGCAAAGCATTGTGGGAAGAACATGGTGGCAACTAATCAGAGTAAAGTGATACAATGACGTATGCTAGGTCGTCTCGCTCTGGCACGTCCTCCAACATTGCGGAAAATGCTCCAAAACTCTGGCATTTGTATGTAAAAATAAGATGTTTCTCATATATCATGTAAAAGCAAAGTGAGTAATAAACACTTCTAAAATGTTTTTGTAACCTGAAAACACCTCTGGAGTGATTTACAAGACATTTCACAGATGTCAGCATCACACATCGCATCAAGGTAACTTCTGTTTTTTTGAAAAGCTCATGCATGCACACATGCATGCCTGCAGATGGCGCTAAAAGAAAAGAAAGTATTCCTTATGGAATTCCCCCGTTCAAGATGTTTAAAAAATAAACTGTTATTATACTGTTGGGATTTCAGGAGAAACTAAATTTTGTCAATTTAGTTTTTCTTTGGAATAAATCCAACCACTGGGGGGGATAGATCTTGTTGTTACATACGGTGTGCGTGATGAGCAAGTGAAACTCTGTCCACATGTTCTTAAGAATCTAGATCTGTTGAAGTAAAATATAACAGGGATAATATTAATAATGTTTACAAAAAGTATACAAAAACACTCCAACCTGTTTTATTCCACTTCAAATTTCCAGCTGAGGCTGAGGAATCCCAGCGGGCTCTCTGTGGTTTACGTAGGTGGGGATTGTAACCTTAATGTGTAGTTTGATGCAAAAGGTCAACACCCAAATAAATGAACTTTGCCTAAATTAAAAATGCTGTAGCTTTTAGAAAGTCTCCACCTGCAGTGATGGTGATTCACCCGTTCATACCGTGATGTTATTTGAGTAATTTTTGGAGGAGTAAGTGTGCAATGCACTTGTGCATCAAGCACGCACATGTTTCTAACTCTTCTGCACCATAACCCTCACCCTTGGTTTTGCATGAAGATTCCCTTCAGATAAAATCTGTGCACAGTGATTAGACCCTCTGAGGTGTCACAGCTGAATTAATGACCAGATATCAGATTTCAAGTTGGCTGAACATTTATCTGGCGGGATGGACAAAGGTCAGACACAAGATGAGGTGAGAGGAAATACACGTCTGTCAGTTTGTCTCTCGATTTCTTTTAGGTGTTTCCTCTCACTGTCGCACTTTCAAAACGTGGCTCCTTGTGTTTGTGAGAGTGAAGTATGCAGGCGACAGTTCGCTGAATGGAAACAATGTGTTTTAGAGAAAGGAGATGTAGAGTTGACGCTCAGGAACAGAAATCACTGTCCGTTTGTGATGTTTGGACATCAGCAGCTCTTCCGGCTGATAGAGATTATCATCATTCACAGGAAGGACGTCTCTCTGCTGTTGGTTTTATGGAATGATCTTGGATGTGGGTCTACAGGATTTTCTGTCTTCTGCTGTGTTTGTTTCCCACTGGGCACAGTGGTGTTGCATCAACATGTTTTTCGTTGGTTGTATTACATTTTGACATCAATCAGGGTGATATCGTCATTGATCCTATGCGTCTGATGCCGATGGAAAAGTGCTATATAAATGCAGTCCATTTCCATTTACCTTTTATCCTAGCTCATGATGATGTAACAGCGTCAGAATACGACATTAATACAACGCTGAAATGTGGTTAAGTTCCTGACCTATAATTTGATGTAGTCATAATTGGTCAGAAAAGCAGCGGGAAGTGTATTTATTTATTTACACAAAGCAACAGATGTGTTACATTTATTATAATAAGATGATTATTACTGTATTTTCTGGCATATAAGAATACATTACTAGTTTAGGAGGCCCTTCAATGTATACTCCAGTGTGACTTATTTACAGAAAAATAATGCATTTGTTAATAATAATAATAATAATAATAATTATTATTATTATTATTACTATTATTACTATTATTATTGATAGAGTGCTTTCCCAGGAATCAAAACATTAAACAAAATAAACTCTAATACTAAAAAAATGAATGCCAGTAGTAAAAGTACATTTCAAAAATGTACAAAAATCCCAAATTTAAAGAGCTGATAATATAGAAAAAAGGTACAATTTATACTCTGGTGGACTTTTACTCTTGTGTGACTTATATATGTTTTTTTTTCCCATTCAAGAAGATTTTTTCTCTGCTGCCATGAAATAATCGAATTAGAATAGAATGTCCTTTATTCTCATTATACAAAATGTACAACGAGACTGGAGAAAGCTTCTCTTTTTTTCAGTGCAAACGGATAAGGTGAAAAAAAAGTACAGATAGTTATAAGTATAAAATCCTAGAGAGCGCAATGAAAATCTCTATGTACAAATATAAGATAAGAGCAAGCTGAAATTTCTGACATCTGCCAAGGGTTGACGAGGAGTCAAAATAACAGATATGTGATTCACATCATGACCTGGACTTTACCTGAATCCGAATTCTACAATACATTGCAATAAATGGATACTGATCCAGAATGGTCCGACTGATCAAGATATTGCAGTCTGATATTTAATTCCCAACCTGAAACAAACAGTGTATTACTGATCTTGGTTTTACATCGTGATGTCATATCCTTGAAGTAGTTTTAATGTAATTCTTGAAATGTTTCCAAAGTGAAATCCTGATCCAGAATTTGGATCCAGATCACCTCCACAATTTAATGGAGACTTCCAATGCTTAACACCAATGCGTGGTGAAAATATGGTGAAAATCTGTTAAGTAGCTTTGATGTAATCCTCAAAAACCAATAAAGTGAAGTGCACAAATTGAAATCCTGATTCAGAATCTGGATCTGGATCACCTTCAAAATTCAGTGGAGTCTTCCATGGCCTAATATCTATCTGTGGTGCAAATTTCATCAAAATCCATATTTGACATAATCCTGCTGCTAAGAGACAGACAGACAAATAAATAAACTAGAAGCACTCGGAGAGCGCACACCTCCGCCAAGGCCATAGGGTCACTGATGTCACGTGGAATACCCTTTGGCAACGAGACTTATTCCACGTCGTTTCACGCATCTACCGTCATGTTTCAGATTCAGTGGTTAACCCTCTGGGGTCCGAGGGCATTTTTTGTACAGTTCACTCGCCTGGCATAAATGTTTTATTATTGCTATTAACAGCTCTCCCTGCATCCCACAATCAAGTTTTATGTCTCTTTTTTTCAGGACAACCTGTACTTTCAAAATATATATGCTATAGTTACGTTTTATAAGTGTAATAAAGGTTTACAATCAGAAATAAGAAAGGAAAAAGTAAAGCGGCAATAATTTTCCACACACATTTCTTCAAACACATAGCAAACTATAATAAACTAGTAACACATCACTCCTAAAAACAATCTTTGGTGTGTCACGTGAGGTGCATCTGCCCTACGATTGGATTTTGGAAAACCATGTGACAGTGAACCAATTCCGATTGGACACTCACATTATGCACGTCATCACAAGGCGTCTATGAAGAGTACAAAGATGGTGGACAGTGGCTTGAAAGTCCGTGGAGTTAACTTTTCAGCAAAAAATAAAAAGTAAGTTTCTATCTCATATCATTAAAAAGTTATTTGTAATTTAGTAAAGCTTGGTCTCAGCCGTCGTATACGACGGCGTTGGCCCCAGAGGGTTAAACACTTAGATCTTCAGTAAATGTATTTATAAAGAGAAACTGCATGAACTACACAAGTTTTTTTTTAAATTTTCTAATAACAAGTTTATTCAGTGAGGAGAAACAAATGCTAAATTATTGTTGTGTCGTAACTTAATTTTTGTTCAGCCTTTGTGACCCGTCTTCATGGAGTTAGATGCAAAAATGTTGAAATTGGCCCTATCCTGCAATGATAAAGAATCCTTAAAAAATTATTGGATCCGGATCGTGTTCCAGATCATTACCAAAATTTTATCACTTCTAAGTTAGGCCAAGATACACCTCTGGTATAAATTTCATTGAAATCCATTAAGGATTTTTTTTTTGAGTAATCCTGCTAACAAACCAACCAACCAACAAACAAATGGATGCGACCGAAAACATAACCTCCTTGGCGGAGGTAATAAACGCCAATGATTTTATTACATCCTTGGTGGACATAAATATAAAAATATAAAATGATTGTATTGCACGAGATGAATAAATATTGGGGTAGTAAGGGGGCCATTGAAATAGACTCCATGCGTCCATGCGTGTGTCCATCTGTCAATGTGTGTGTAACTTTTTGAGAACCCTAGATTTCCCAGTTGCCCCTTTCTGAGACATTACTTACCTGTATCATATTATAAATATAAAGAAATGTGACGTCTACGCATATGACTTTGGCACAGCCAAAGACAACAGCCAAAAAAGACACCCACCGTCTCACCCCACAATAGCACTTTTCTCTCCAAATATCGATTCTAGAGCTTACGTTTACATTGAACACCTACAGCAAATTATGTATCCTGACTCCTGTTAGCACACTACAGTTGACCTTGAACCTCAGGGTCAAGGTCAAACATGCGAATAGTAAAAAAAAAAAAAACCCAAAACAAAAACTTTTTGGGAATATTTTGCCTTGTCAGAACCACATTTCTTTTCTAAAGCCTAAATTTGCATTGAACACCTATAACAAATCATTCATCCCAGCAACCTTGAGCCAATTGCATTTGACCTTGGACCTTAAAGTCACACATGCTAATTAATGGAAAATTGCTTTGCCACCTGCAAATTTCAGTTGTAACTTTTTTTGTGAAATGCTGCAAAATGTCTGTCAATAAATGTAAAATATGTAGCTACATTTCATCACTGAAACCAAATAATTTCTTTTACTTGTTACCTGGACTTCATATCACATTTGTAGACTAATCAGTGCCGTGCACCCAGAAATAAAAAAGGGATTTTTAAATTGATAATTAACTGTCTGCAATTAAACTGAGAAAAAAAGGTGATATTATTTGTTTTTTTGTTAGAAATATATATTTGTTTTATAGATATTTAATATATAGATATTTCAAATAAATTTATTATTATTTTTTTCTTGTTGACCCACTCCACAAAAAAAGAAAACTCAATAAAATGTATACTCATTTATACATATTGTATTTTGTGTCAGACTTTTCCATAATACTGCATTTTCAGAGCGTGTCTCACATTAGATCTAAAAGTCCTGATTTTTGCGCCAGCTTTGTCATTGACGCGCAGTCGCAGATGCGCAGAATTTTGAGAAGCTGCTCATAAATAAGTAAATAAATAAATAAATAAATATGTTTTTAAAATCAGACTTTTGAGGGACTTTTGCAAAAATTGCAGCCTTTTTCCTCATTTGCTGACTCATCACTCCCTCAAGAAATCTGAAAAATTGTGAAATGTATACACACTGAACCAAACCCATGCGTCTGTTGTGTCTCACAAGAATACATATATAAAAAGAGTTTTATTCCTGCAACTATTATACTGAGGAATAAGTCATAATTTTTTATTCTTTTTTTGCACAGGTAGTTTTTAGTATTTATTGCTATTTTATTTGCTTTTTTATTTGCTTATTGCTGTTTTTGCAAATTAGTGTACTGCTTTTAGATTTTACTGTTTTATTTGAGTAGTACATAGACCTGTAAGAAGTTTTTAATTTTACTATGATCTTGTCAAGTTTTCTTCATGTGTGCCTCTGGGTTTTTCTCATATGTATGCATGAGGACTCTACTGCAAAACAAAATAGACCTCTGGGTACCAATAAAGTAACTTGAACTTGAACTTGGTACTTGACCGTTGACGATCACCTTTTTAAACAGCTGGGGGATAACATTTTTCTGTCATAGCAGCCCCGAGAGCAATGCAAGCTCTCAGAAAAATGTTCCAAAAAGCAGTCTTTAATGATGTGTCATATTGAAGGACGTAAATTGGTGGGTTTGTGAATCGGACACAGTTTTGTTCCAGTAGCCACCCACTGTGGTTTATTTTAAGTGTACATCCACCACTGAAGTTGACTTTTCAGTCATATCTGTTTGTTTGTTTGTCACCAGGATCACTCACCCTTTTTCATGATGCTTGGTGAAGGGGCAGAGCATGGACCAAAAAAACAAAAAAAAAAAACAAAACAAAAAAACAAACAACTGTTAGATTTGGGGATGGATCTAGAATCATGGGTGGATCCAGGATTTTATTGAAATTATTTTTTATTATAGTTTGGTCAGTATTGTGAGATAAGATGTTTTTCTGTTTTCATCAGCTTCTCGTGAAAGGTAGGGATGGTGGCCAAGTGGTTGGTGCGCTTGGTTTCAGTGGTTCAAACCCCACCCCTGCCACATTTCACCATGTAATGTGGACCTGTGTCAGGGAGGGCACTTGTGCCAATTCAACATGCAGATCCACCTCAGATTTGCTGTGGTGACCCCGAGTAAAAAACAGTGGAGCAGCTGAAGGGACTTGCTATCACTTTGTCATGAAATCAAAACCGATAGAAGATGGAAAAATCAGTGAACATACTCAGTGACTTGGAAATGTTCTTGACTCCTTTCCCTGAAGTGTAAGTTATCAAGTCAACAATCCAGTCTGCAGACTAACAATTTGGATATTATGTAAGTCATGAGGTCATCCTGTGCAGAATCTGGCCCAGAGACGGGCGGGGGATTTGTTGTTCACCACTTCTCCTTGAATGTGTCCTCTGTCCCTCAGCTGATTTAAGTTTGCCCGTCCTGATCCGTCACCTTTGTCCTTCAACAGATCCCCAACAACCTGTGGCCCAGTCCAACTCCTGGCGGCTCCGTGGTGTCCTCCTGCATGCTGCCACGAGCCTCCCCTCCCTGCGTCTCCTCATACTCGCACTCCCCCCGTCAGGCAGCTGCAGCTGACCACGGTTACTTCTCCAATCAGCAGAATCAATTCAGCCACATCTCCCTCAACAACTTCTTCAGCACCGACTCCCTCCTCACACCGGCTGCCAACGGACACCCCGCCTTTGAGACCAAGCCCGAGTTTGAGCGGCGCTCATCCAGCATCGCAGTGCTGCGCATGAAAGCCAAGGAGCACACAGCCAACATCTCCTGGACCATGTGATGGGGTTGAAAGGAAGCTGGATTTCACCTGTGGTTCAGGTTTAGCTACATTTTGTGTTGCATTGCAGAATAAATGTCATTTGACAGCTGGTAATTGGTCCAGAGTGGGACAACTCTCATGTTTCATATCAAAGTCTGAAGTGACACAGTGTGAGAAAAGGAGGCAGAAACACTAAAGGCTCCGGTGGAACCCAGTCCTGATCTGGGTCCATGTGGAGGGGTCTTAATCCACTAAAAGCTTTACTACTCTTCTTTTCAGCATCCTCTCTTGTAGCTCGGCACTGAAGAGCAGGAAGACGGAGACAAAGACTGTGCACTCTGAGATGAAGAGTGCAAGTTCAGGCAGAAGAGGCATGTTTCAAACTGTTTCAAAGTTTATCTGCTGAACGCATAATAAATGAGCGCCACCTGTTTCCAGTATGTTTGCACTTCTTTTTTCATGCCTTCATCTAGTGCCACCAGCCTCAGCTATCACACGTACAGCTTCTACGTAGTACATGTTCAGCGCTCAACTTTTGAAAATCTCAAGCTACACAATTCAAATTCCTCATGTTTAAACGTCATGCAAACATCAACAAGCTGTCACATCTGAAAGTTGTAATTTTATTAGAATTTTTTTTTTTTTGTCTATTGTTTTGAAGGACAAAGATTGCAGTGCAACCACAGTTGCTTTTAATTTTTCTCCAAATTGCTGATGTTGAAGTAAGTCTTAAATAGGCCCTGAGGCCCGTTGGTGCTGGTGCTTATTTCCCGATACCATAGTGTCAAGCAGATGAGAGTCTAAGATTCCCCTTGGACAGGACACCAGTTGAATGCAAGTTACTTCCCCAGCCAATGTCTGTACCCATTTTCAGCAGGGTGGAGTGGGACAATGTAGAGGCACATAGGCAGGCAGTATGTGCAGGATTCAAACCCCAGTCTACATATTGATAGGCCAGGAGCTCGTTTTCCGCTCATATACCTGTGTTTTGTTGATGGATGTTGAAGGGTCTTTGGTAAAATTACAGTGTTGTTAAAGATATTACTCCTGGTTTTGACCTATTTTCAATTTACAATAAACATAACTAATAATCAATAACTTCAGTCATGCAGTCACATTCCATCTGAAATCACCCAGTTTTGAAAAAAAAAAAAAAATCCCTCAGCTTTATTCTATCAATTTTATATGTTAATCACTTTCCAAAGTTAGGGTAAAACACCAAATATTAGGTCTGTATCTTGAAAACCTTTGAAGTTACAGCCTTTGGAAATTTTTGTGAATTTTTCACATATGAAAACTGTGTTTTCTACCAACTTTGCACATTAATAATATGCTTCCTATATGGCTCACAGCTTTGAAACTGCTAATACCAGGCTAACCTTTTGTGTAGAGTTGGGAAATTGTGGCAGTTTTGGTGTATCTAGTGTGATCTGCCTTCCACAAAGGCCTCAAAATGGTAGAAAACCTTAAATTGTACATGTCGTTTGTGTCTGATTAGTTCAAAATCAATGAAATATACCAGTTATTGCTATAGAACTTTTTGTATGATGGTTTGTGATATAATGGAACATATCTACACTTTTAAATGATATATTAGGTTGTTTTAGCAACATTTATAGTTGTTGAAAAAATGATAATTTTTTAACAAAACTGCCAACATTTCCAAACTCTACACCAACAGTTAACCTGGCAAGAGCAGTTTCAAAGCTGTGATACATATAGGGAGCTCATTATTAATGTGCAAAGTTGGTAGAAAACACGTTTTCACAATATGTAGAAAATTCACAAAAATTTCCAAAGGCTGTAACTTCAAATGTTTGCAAGATACAGACCTAATATTTGGCATTTCACCATAACTTGGTAATAGGAATAACATATCAAACAGACAGAACAGAACTGAGGGATGACCTGGGAGCCTCTGGGTGACTTGAGATGGAATGAGCCGTTAATAATTCATTTGTAGCTATTCCAACAAATCAAACAGTACTAATATTGATTTAGATTATTACCTTGACTGACACAGGAGGCTGGAGGTTATGTGAACTCTCCTGTCTGCCAGAGGCGTGAACTCTTACTATTCTCTTGCTCGATCTAATCACTATGTACATGTGTATTTTAGCAAGATGTCTTTAATGCCTGATGCAATTTTTATTAAACCTGGCAGGTACATTGTGCCTGTGAATGAGAAAAACTGATTTGATTTCAGTTTGGATTTGTCACCGATCAAGGCCAGATGTCAAGGTCAGATTTCGAGCCTCATGCCAGTGCAGAGAAAAACTGCTAATTTTGTTGAAATGAATTGAGATTTATTTTTTAAAAACTTTACAGTTTGAAAACCTATGTCACTTTTCTGTGCATGCCTGGGGCCTCATTTATAACTGTTGCACATGCACAAAAAGGTACCTAAACCATTTTAATGCATACGTTGTGAACTACAAAAGCAGATGGTAGAATGTTCACATATGCAGACAAACTAGAATGTTCACATATGCAGACAAACTGTGACCCATGCATACAAACATTTGGAGAGGGTTAAAATGTGAGTGGCAGCATGACACAGTATATGATGCCATGGGAGTGAGTCATAACTTGTATGTTAAGTTCCACTTAATGACATACATCACATACACATCATAAAAAATTGTATTTGTGATAGCCATAATTCTTCCAGAGTAGTTGTTCAACTGGTAAATATACAAACCACTCAGGTCTTACTTCACATTAGCTGTTTAATATTTCATTAATGCTGTTGTCTTGCAACACAGCTGCTGAAATATAAATGTATTAGTAGTGGACATGACTGGATTATTACCATCATTTGGACAAAAGGATGTGAAGTCCTGCCTGATACACTGGCATGAAACAAATCATTCTCATCTTGCAATATTTTATTAAAAATGGGGCCACATTATTTTCACCAAAAATCAAGACAACAGCTTGGTGATGTCACAGTCATGCAAAGGATTCCGGGACAACTGTAATGATAAATAATTGTCCAGTTACTGTTATCTGGAAAGTTTCATTCTGGTTCTTGTGATAGGATTTTTAAGGCTTCTTAAAGTTTCTTAAAGATTGTTAGTTATATAAGTGACTGTGATATCACAGTGTTTCCACTCATTGCATTTACTTTTTTTTTCATTTTGTTTTAATCATCCTTCTGCTGTGATTGCACACATGCATGTCTGATTCATGTCTTTTTTCCTGCTCTGCATCTTGGGAAAGAGTGTGTTTCAAGCTTCATGTGTATATTTTTGAATATTCATGAGGTGTTGACAAATTGGTGGCAGCACGGTGGATTAGTGGTTAGCACTGCTACCTCACATTGAGAAGGTTATGGGATCAATTCCCACCTGTGGAGTTTGCATGTTCTTCCCTGTGTTTGCATGGGTTTGGCTTCCTCCCACATCCAAAAACATGCAGGTTAAGTGGATTGGAAACTTTTAAATTGCTTGTAGGTGTGCGTGCAGGTGTGAATGTGTTTGTTTTGTCTATATGTGGTCTTGTGACAGACTGATGTCTGGTCCAGGGTGCACCCCGTGTCATGCCCTGTGGCTGCTGGGATAGGCTGCAGCATCCCAGATAAGCAGTTGAAGACAAGTGTGTGTTGTGAACTGGCCATTTTTGGTTGAATGTGTGTCTGTAGAGGGCAGGATATGAGGCACATCAACATGTACACAGTTGAAATTAGTGGGTGATTTATAAAGATGACTTGCTTGCATGTTTTTGTATAAACAGATTTATTAGTCTACTTTTGTTTGTATGCCACTTTTGCCTTTTGTTTGTACGTACACATTTCGTGTGAATTCTACGCAATGGTTTATCAATGAGGCGCACGTTACTTTGAAATGTGGGTGTGGTGTCACTGTACGATCACAGCACTGTTGATCTTGTGCTTTATGATTACTCAAAAAGTGTCATTTCAATTTTGGTAAAATTTAGTGGAGGAAATGGTTCTTGAATCAGAGCAGGATGATTTTAGCAGATCCAAATCTGACAAGAAAAAAATAATCTTTTGATATCCTTTCCAGTATTTAAAGAAGCACCATTATGACATCAAAACACGCACACGCATGCACACACACACACACACACACATGATGCACAAAGCACATAGAAGTGTATTTGGTACTTTTTAACAGCTGGATGCCCAGCAGGTGGTGCTCCAAGAGCCCGAGCACTTAGAGCACCTCATTCCCCCAGCCAATCAACACCCAGTGTTGAGGAGCAGCAGAGTGTGTGAAATGTCCACTAACGGGATCCTCTTCTACTGTAGATGTACATCAGAGCTCCACTTTTCCTTCAGAGGATTTTGGCCAGCTGTTTTGGGTATCACGCAGTACAGCGTCTGAGCCATCGTCAAGGAATTCATTAAGTGGTATGACTTCACTCCATCCTGGTCCAAGAAAGTGTGGTGGTGCCAGAGTCTAATCCAGTCCCATCTGCCTCTGTAACAGCCATTGTTTTTGTGCTTCATTCTCCTTGGAGTGGTTCAGTGTTTTCTAGCACTCTAAGTTAACAACATTTTGCTTTACATACCTGCTTTATTTTTGTGTTTCTGTAATTTTCTTAATGTGCTTTTATTCACATGAATTTCTTATGTGTTTGTTGTTTTTGTTGATTGTTTGATCTGCACGACAGACCAAAAAGAAAAGAAGAAAGAAAAATTGGGCAAATGGGCTCTTTTTATTTATCTTATTTATTTTAATTCCTGATATGTTCTGTATTTTACACATTTTTTTTGCACTGTACTTGTATGCATTTAAACAACAAAGGCTGAGATAATCTGAGATTTAACCCCAGTAACCTTGACCCAAATGATTGACTTCGACAAGGAAATTCTGAAATATACCACACTTGCAACATTTGGTGCAAATCAGGATGAAAATCAGTTCATTTGTCCTTTACTAAAATGAATTAAGTTTTGTGGCCAACCAGATGCGGGTGGTGGTATTGATTTTTAAGAGGGCACACCTTTGCTTCTTCATGAAGAGGGATGTGAGACAGATTTAATGTGAATAATGATCATAGGGCTGTCCCCAGAAGAATGATTGTTGCATCATATGCTCTTTCATTTAACCCCTTTATCGCCCACCCTCAAATGAGACCATGCTGCCTCAATCACTCTCATTTTTCCGTTATGGATTTACCTACATCACCAAAATTGGATGGTGGTTCTAATTTTATGCCTGTTTGTCTATCTTCCACTTATCAGTCAGAAACCAAGTGCCAAAAAGCAATGACAAATTCTGCATAGCAAAGACAACCAATGTTCTGTGAAAATTATCTGAAAAAGAATTCAGAAACTGAAAAGTAAATAACAATAATAATAATAAAAACACTTGACAACACCACAAAAAACTTCAATTCAAATGCATGAACTACATACACACATCTGACATGTGGTTACATGTAATTTAGCTTATGAAAAGCCACTTCTAACAGGACTTTGACCTTGAAATTTGTTTCCAAAGTAAAAATTTTGTGGAAGTGGAAACTCATGTTGGTGGAGCTTTGCACTCTACGAGCACGGTGCTCTAGTTTTTATTGTTATTATTATTATTGTTATTATTAATCACAATAAACAGTATATTGAACAACATCAGTGCAAAATTTGGTGCATTTACCATAAAATGCACAACTGTTTGTCATATCTGACTCGCTAGTTTACAGGTCCTTGGTATGCTGGTTCTTGGAGTGAAGATTCCAGAATAAATTATAAAACTATACAAATAATGAGATATTTAAAGCAGTGGACACAAAAAGTCATCACAGCAAACTACTAAAAAAACAAACAAAAAAACCCTCCACACACATTAATCACTTTTCATCGATTTTTGCTGTTGGAATATCAGTCTCCATTTCTGATTCTCTTCTGATTCTGATTCTCTCAGATGTGTTCTTCAGTTTTCTATCATGCTTGATTTTCATTTTTTTGGTGGCCGCTTGTGCTTAGCTAAATAATTTTGGTAGTAGGAGAATTGTTACTGATGTGTTTAAAGTGTTGTTCATGCCTTAGCACATGGCATTTCTGTTTGAAGTATTTCTTTGAAAGTATTTCCTCATATTTCTGTAACAGAGGCTTTTGCTGTGATGGAGTGTACATTAGCACCCCCCTTTGTGTGTATGTGGTGCTCTTAACTTCACCACTCATCCAAGCTGTTGAGCAGAGTTGATAGAATCACCACAGGTGTGCACGCTCTTCAGAGATCATTGTCTCCAGGTTGTCTAATCAAAGCCTCACTTTGAGGAACCACATTAATTTATTTGACCAGGATGAGCAAATTCTAGATCAGCCAGATCTCAGATCTTTTAAGCAAAGTACAATACAGAGAAACATTATTCATTTATTTTGTATGTTTTTCATTTTCTTAGGAATTAATTAATTAATAATGTTTGTTCAAGGTTATTTTTATGCTGTTCTTTCAGCTTTTCCAATATGGATCTGCATGTTGATTTGGCTTTGGTTTTTAGTGCAGCAGATAAAACTGAAACAATCCTTCAAATGGCAATAGAATCACCAAACTTGGCACAAAAATTCCTTAGATATTACTCTTTTGAAAAAACAATTGGCCACTTGAATTTTCAAAAGGGTGTAGGGGTCAATTGAAGAATTACACGGGGTCAAAATTAAAAAATGCTCCAAACATATTGAAAACTATAACACATAATTTGTCTGATCATAAATATTCCAAAAAGGTATAGTTTGGACTATCTATTACTGAATGTTATGGAGTTATGGGGTAAAAACAGCACGAATGGTGACAAAGGTCAATTTCAGTTTGTACAGGGGTCAAAAGTGAAAGTTGCTTCAATTTGGGGAAAAACTGGTACAAATTATAGATTGAGTTAATAGGATTAATAGTTTTATAGATTAATAGTGGAATAGTTTTGACTGTGCTTAATGCTTGGTTTCCAAAATAAAGTTCAAACAACATTCATTCAGTTCTACGACATGTGACACATGCAGGGTTCTAGCTACGGTGGGTGGTGCCGGGTGGAACCGCCCAGCACTGCAAATTTCTCTCGGGTTCAGATTTCCTCTCCTGCCCAGCACGGATTTTCCAAAATATGAACTGAAATGTTGCTGAAAAATGTACCAAATTGATCGTATTTCAAGTTTATAGTGTCATACTTTTGTTTTATTTAGAAATTTCAACCAAATAATTAAAGAAATAAGAAATATATTTCTCATTTCTCATTTTCTGGGCTGATGCTGAGACTCTGATGCATGCATTTATTTATTCCAGATTCGACTATTGCAATGTTCTGTTTTCTGGTTTACTGCAGTCCAGCATTAGGGGTCTTCAATTAGTTCAAAATGCTCCTGCCAGACTTCTAACACGAACAGAAGGTTTGACCATATTACACCCATTTTGGCATCCCTTCATTGGCTTCCTGTCTCTTTGAGATCAGATTTTAAGGTGCTGTTACTGGCCTATAAAATTGTTCACGGACTGGCACCTCCCTACCTGGCTGACCTGGTTGAGCCGTACATACCGGCTCAGGCCTTACGTTCACAGGGTGCAGGACTGCTATGTGTTCCTAGGGTGAATAAAAAGTCTGTGGAATGATCTCCCTCATGGATACCGCAGTCAGTCCAGATTAAAGACTCGTTTGTTTACCCTGTTTTATTGTTAGTATTTTATGTGATTGTGTGTTTTCTTTTATTCTTTTTATCTTTTATGTTTTTATTCTTTTATTGTGGCTTTTAATCTTTTGATTCATGTTGCTTTGTTCTTTTGTGTTGTGTGAAGCACCTCTGAGGTGACTACATCGTGAGTTGGTGCTATACAAATTAATAACACTGGAAAATTTGAATTTCAATTGAAATAATCCAGAGTCTCAGTGTCCGCAGATGATTGCTGATACATTCAGAAGTTTGCGGTTTATTTTACAGTTTAAATCCTCCGTTTTGAAAAAGATCGTAGGAAAACCGCACTGACAGAGTGAGGAGGAGGGTAGGGGCAGGAGAGAGCGCACATGAGGGGGGGCCTCATTCAGCTCTTGTTCAAACAAGACAGTTAGTGGTTATATTGGGTTTTATTTTAAAGTAATGCAATCCAACTCAAACATGTTGGGAAAAAAACTGTAATGACAGAAAAACTCTGCCTGCTTGATTGGAGGAAAGAAGAAGAAAAGTGCAAAAGCTATATGCCCATCAAATATTAATGTATTTTTAACCTTTTCAATGTTATTTATTTATTAACTTAGACTTTGACAGAAACACTTTAAAAAGAACTTTGGTATTACAAATACCGCAACATAAATGTCATTTTTTTTGTCTATTATTCTTGCTTTCAATGCATCTAAAACCACTCAAAATTGGTTAAAATAGGGCTTGCCAATAACATTTTAGAGATATAAAACCCTAGAGCTTCAGGGGGCTTTGCCCCCTTGACCCCCGCTGGTGCCCCTGCATCCTCGGCCGTGAAGCATGGTCACGTAATTTACCCGGCACTAAAATTGTTCTAGCTAGAACCCTGGACATGGTGCAAACTGCTGCTTTTAAAAACCTTATTAACTCAACTAGTAATTTGCATCACTTTTTACCAAAATTAGAGCAACTTTAACTTTTGACCCCTGTACATCATGTTTTTACTCCATAACTCCAAAATATTCAGTCTCGGGTAGTCCAAACTATACCTTTATGGAATCTTTATAATCAGACAAATAACAATACAATAACATGCTTTTGTGTTGGGAAGGTGTAGTGACACGGACCCACAACAGGGGGCGTTAATGAATGGACAATGGATGAGCCAAAAAGTAACAATTTAATGTTGTGAATCGCACAACGGAATACAGACAATAACAATAGAGGAGTACAGTCGATTGTATACAAGGTGACGTGTGGGCAGGCTCGAGGATAGAAGACGTCTGTCCAGAGAAGAGCCGGATCCCACACAGCTTTCACCGCCAGCGGATCTGAAGAACACCGGAGTCGCCAAGTCCCGAGTCCCAGGTGGCCACTGTCTCCAGCTGTCAGACCAGGTACTGCTGGCAGAAACAGAAACAGTTAATGGTGGGTGTGTGAAGACACACCCAGTACACTTCCCTTGATCAGTTCCTCCGGGAGGGAGAACCTCCACCTCCAGAAACAGTTTCACCCGTGCAGCTCCTGTCAGTCTCTTCCCTGGAAGGAGTGAGAGGCGAAAAACGTCGCACTCCCACTATCCGCCAATCCAGCTTCAGACTGAGTCCACAGGAAAACGGCTGCACACAGAACAATGTTTAGATACAACAAAATTACCTTGTGGAGTTGCAGTCCAGCCTTTATGGTGATGAGTTGGATGAGTGACAGCTGGTGCTGATAAGTGACAGCTGTCACTCCCAGCGGCTCCAACGCCCTCTCGTGCTTGAAGCCCGCACTCCAAGCAGGGCGCCATCTGGTGGTGGTCGGCCAGCAGTACCTCCTCTTCAGTGGCCCACACAACACTTTTGGAGGGCGATATGCATTTTCAGAGGCCCGACGTTCATGCCCAGTCACCCAAAATGATAGATAATCTGTCATTTTGGGCGACTGGGCATGAACGGAGGGAATGAATGTCATTGCATGGACGGAGGGACTCAGAAAATGCATACTGCACGACAACAGCGTGTTATTTGCATTATTATCACTTACTGAGATACACAACACGTAACGCGTACATAAAACGTTGGCTCACTTTAACTTTTGTTATGTCGGCTGGCGCTCACTGCTCTCCAAATTCAGCAGCTGACTGCTTTGGCTGCTGTTCATTGTTGTACTATCCATGAGAAAATCATCCGGAATATCCATATTGGACCAACACACACTTCTCGCCTTTTTATCTTTTCCTCTGCGGACATTTTTTTTTTCCCCTCTGTGGACAGTTCCTGGGCTGCGCGCTATAATGTCATTTGTTTACGCACAGCCGGCGGGTATAGCCAGGTAGCGTCGACGTAAATCTATGATACCAGCCTAGCAACGCCTCGGTAAAGTGATAATAATAACACAATAACATGCTTTTGGAGGGCGGTATACATTTTCAGAGGCCAGACGTTCATGGCCAGTCGCACAAAATGACAGATATTCACCCGCGTTACATAACAAGTTGGCTCACTTTAACGTTTTTTTTCGTGTTGGCTGATGCGCGCTGCTCTCCAAATTCGCCAGGGCGTCTTCATCAAGCTGGCTGCTTTGGCATACTGTTCATTGTCGTACTATCCATGAGAAATTCATCCAGAATATCCATATTGGGACCAACACACACTTCTCTCCTTTTCATCTTTTCCTCTGCGGACAGTTGTTGGGCTGCGTGCGCGCTATGATGTCATTTGTTTACGCACACCGGGCGGGTATAGCCAAGTAGCGTCGACGTAAATCTATGCTACTGGCCTAGCAACGCCTCGGTAAAGTGATAATAATGTGGTATATTTTTCAATATGATTGGAGCATCTTTTAATTTTGACCCCTGTATAATTGTTCAATTGACCCTACCTAGCTACCTACTGAAAATTCAAGTGGCCAATCGGATTTTTCAAATGAGTAAAGGCAAATGAGTACTCGTGCCAAATTTGGTGCTTGTATTACCATTTGCAGGATTCCTCAGTAAATACTCTGTTATCTGCTGCACTATTTATGCTGTATGCCTTCCTGATGCAATGCCACATTACACAGCGAATGGACACTGGTGGTCTTGAACCAGGAACCTTCTGCTTTGGAAGTAAGTGCCCTAACTGCTTGGCCAAAATGCTGCCCTTCAAAATTATGTTTTTTTTTTAATACTCCAAAACATCTTTCCACTCTCAATTATCTCCACCAACCATCAGAGGAGGTTATGTGATTGCTTCTGTGTCTGTTTACATAATCTAAGGTTCAAAAAGTGGTTGGTAGGTTCCAAAAACATCTTGTGGAAAGTTGGCCATGGGATGACAGAAGAGTTGCATGATTTTATTTTGCTTTTTTGTTGCAATGATTGAAATCTGCCTTGAAGTATTTCCTTTGAGCTAATTCTTTACCATTTGTTGCCTTATGATGTCACAAAGACTTTAGTAATAAGAAAGTCAGAATTCTAACTATGCTGTTCTATCCATTGCCAGTGGTAAGATTGGTTGGCTTTTAAAGTCAAGGTCTGGGAGCATGTACTGGTGTCGCACATCACCCCACCACCATGCTGACACCATGGAACTGTCTTGGGTCCTGGATTGCAACTATCCAGGCAGACAACTGGTCCATTCCCACCTCTCAAAAGTAAGATGTTCTACAGTGTGGGAGTACATTTGGACTTCTCCAGCCACTGGGGTCTTCAATACTCAGGCACCTGTGTGCTGGATCATGTGCAAAGAAATGCCCACATGGTCAGACTATCTGAACTGACGCAAAGCCATTCTCGCAGTACCCAATGATCCTCAGAAGAGATTGAGTACATCCAGTCATTGCCTTTGGTCTCTGGTTAACATCCAAGTATCACAATTATACAGTAAGACAGGAAGCACCAGGACCTTAAATATTTGGTCCTTCATTCTTCTGCAAATATCATATTGTTAAACACCTCTGTCCATCATCGTCATGACTCCACAAGCTCTTCATTAGATTTGATGTTGAATTGACATTTCTTTGCTGACTGGGTGAACCCCAGTTGTAGGGTTTTTGTGTCAACAGGTAGCACACTTTCATATGCAACATTGCCACTTGAGCGTACACAACTGTATCTGCTACCCTTAAAATAGCACTAGTAAAGTGCTGCCCGGAGCAATCCAATTAATCTAAACCCTGTGCTGGTTGTAACCATTTTCATCAGGCCACTGAAAAACTCAAGCCTCCCTGAAAGACAGACATAAAAGCTGCTGTTTCATGCAGCCTGCTGTCGTGCAACGAGGAGCATATCTGCTGTTTCCCTGCTGATGTCATCTTTTTGTTTTGCTCAGAGATCACAGTCAGTGGTGCAGAGCATCTCAGGGAAACCCTGTCCATAGGAATGTGGGGCTTGATTCAATTACGACTCTAACTTATGTCAGATGCTTCGAAATGAAAACACATTTGTTTCTACGGGGGAACTTCCTGGTTCCTGCCGTTCAAAAATCCCGGCTCAAATCTTATGGGCACGCATGCTTTGATCCACAAACACACTTTGTGTGTTTGTCTTCTTCTGAAGAGTAAACAAAGTGATCACCACATCATTTTTATAATGTCTGATTTTGATAATTACCTTATGCAGTGGATGAATCCAAGACATTTGTTTATATCGGGATGGATACATGGATGTTGCTCTTCTCTTCTCTTCTCTTCTCTTCTCTTCTCTTCTCTTCTCTTCTCTTCTCTTCTCTTTTCTCGCGCGTGCACACACACACACACACACACACACACACACACCACACACACACACACACACACACACACACACACACACACACACACACACACACACACACACACACACACAGAATTTTTACCTTTTTTCACATTTCATTGTTGGCACAGTTACTTTGATAAATTACTTTATTAGTAACTATTTTTTACAGTTACTTTATACAATTACTTCATTAGCAGCTGTGGACAGCTTGTTGGCAGCTGCTAAATGTAACTATTAAAGTACAACCCCAATTCCAATGAAGTTGGGACAGCGATCGCCGGGCCGACCGGGGAGAAGGCATTCTGGTGCAGAGCGTACAGAGACAGGTGCATAGCCGACTCGATTGATGCTGTCTGCTGTGGGATAGATCAGATTAGAGGCTAAGAACAATGCTGCAGCCTCTGTGACAGTGAACAGGGAGGCTTTTATGAAGAAAACGGCAGAACAGAATTTGTAATTCTTCAGGTACCAAGACACACTTTGAGATTTTGGTGCTGGATAGCAGCGTGCATTATTTCCATTCTTCTATGTTGTAAAGGACATGTTGCACTGGAATCATAACATTTCTGAGTGTTTCCTACAGCGTTTCTTTGAGGAAAACATCCCAGAGCGAGCGAGCTTGAAAGGAATGCGTTGCTAATGTTAAGAACAGAGCCACAGATTAATTACAAAATTTCCATAAGTGTGACGTTGTGTTATGACAACTCGTTTTTAAGTGATAACTGTTCATTTTGATGCAGTCATGGAAAAAACAGCAGCCGGTCTCCACTGAGAAAACTTACAGCCGCTTTCCACTGTGCAAAAACAATGCACGTGCATATCCACTTATCATGAACACAGCCTGTTAACGGTTTACTAGATGCTCAGCTTTGTGCACATTATCAGAGTTTAGCATCAAAGTGACCATTTTAAAAAATCGTCACTATATTTGCTCGAGAGCACTGAGTCTGTGAACAGGACCTGGTAACAAAATACAATGCAACATATGTGGAAGATCTAAAATTCTTCTAACACATCTATTCCACAATGTTTGGAACTGAACAATATTCCTATATCTCAGGTTCCATGCTTGAGCACCACAGAAATGACAATATTTTGAATGAAAAATATTGACAATTATGTCCTTACTACATTTGCCCAGTGTTGCAACAGTATGATTAAGTCTGTACACAACATCGCTCCTTTCATTCTAATTTCTGTCTTTTCAGACATAATATGTATATGTTGCAGACATGAACAAGCGAAGCTCTGCAGCATCTCACCATGTCATTTAGGTCCTTCAGACTTTTTTCAGTAAATGCTTCTGGAGAGCATTAGCATGGCTAAAAATCTTCAGCTTCCGGAGGGCTTCATCTTATTTGACTTTAAGACTTCAATAGCCTTAAGACCTTCACAATATTTTACAACTCTGTCCTCAGCAGAAGCTTGTCCACATTTGTCCAAATAATTATAGATGCACTTCATATTTACAGGATCAGATGGGACACTGTTAAACAAATTTTTATATTTGCTTACAAAATGCTGTGCTATTTCTTTCCCATCACACAGACCATCAATTGTAACAGGCACTTTAGATTTAGGCTCCAATTTGGAAACTTCACTGAAAAAGATCTCTCATATTATAATATTAATTATAATATTAATATTATAATAATAGCTGCTACCATCTTTTCTTTTCTATTTCCATCTTGCTTTCTCTTTTTTCTCCTATTAGCATACATATATTGCTTCTTGGTGAATTTTATGACGTTATATAGTGCCCCATTTCTAGGAGAGCCAGCATCTAACCATAACTTATGCCAAAAGATACAATCATCACAATATGGTTTAACCTCAGTAGACCAACCTGGCCTACATGGTCGACCATCCTTTTACTCTGGGCAGTACTCAGAAATGCAGCAACACTGTATAAGATAGTGGCACCAAGAGTCTATCTGCTTTTTATGGTCCTCACTTACACAACTAGCATCACTACAGTACGTGACGTCATACTTGCACATTCTATCCAAATACTGGTCCTGACATATCTGGTAAGCTGTTATTTCATTATTTGTTACCTTATACCAATCTACATCCCTTTTGTAACTACTGTTACCATCCGATAGCTTTACTCTCTCTGACAGAACCCTAAAATTATCATTACTGGACTGTGATAAAATGGATTAAGAGGCTCACAGCACCCATTCATCCTCCCAATAAACCCATGTAGGGATTCACTAACAGTAAAATGATCTATACATGTGAAACAATCTTTAGCAGAGTCATTATATGTGTAACTTATCTCATAGCCTGGTAACTCATGGGCATAAGTACAATCAATGCGGTCACACCATTCTTTATAATACCCATCATGCACATTATATCTGGATACATCTAAGTTCATGTCACCACAAAAAATAATGTGCTTCCCATACCAACCATGCAAAAACAGCTCTACACAATCCAATACATCAATAAATTCTTGACTAACATTGGCTTTACACTGATTGTCAACTGGCAAACACAAATTAACTAGTACAAGATTACCCAATGAAAGTTCTACTGCACATGTTCTACTTGTACAAGACATTTTAACAAATTTACAAATATTACTTATAGATTTGTGCCACAGAATAGCTAAACCACCTTTAGGTTTACCAACTAAAATTTCACAATCATGAGTAGCTGCAATACCATTGGCAAGGTACTCAGGGCTCAACCCCTTAAGAACATTTCGTCTGGAATTAATTAACCAGGATTCCTGTATAAACATAACATCAGGTCAATATTTAGACAACATTTCTCTGATGAAGTCTATCTTTTCGCTGTCCATACCGGTACTGTTATATGATTTAGACTCTTAAGTTAAAATCCATAATTAAAATGCAGTTAGAATCTAAAAATGAAACATCAGTCAATTATTAATTCTAAGTCTGTATCTTCCCGGCAGGGAAACACTGCTTTCATAAAAGTACCTGCAGGCCAGATCTCTGGTTACGCCACAGCGTTCAAATGTTCAATCCCAAAGGTCACCAGTTAGTGCTTGGTGTCCCACCAATCCAATGTCGTGACCGTCACCTACAGTCTGCACATAGTTTGTAATATCATCTGTGATAGTCTGACTGTTGAAATTAGTCAGCTGCATGTACACACAGTTAGATCCTGCTCGGAGTGTTGGGGAAAGTGAAATGCACGGACCCACACCATGGGGCGTAAATGAACGGCCAATAGAGAATCCAATAAATACAATTTATTGCTGCAAATGTGCACAACAGGTCAAAATATGCTTTGTCGGGGTGTCGCTGGTAGAAATCCGCCAGGAGGGTGGGATCCAAGATGAAGCTCCTCTTCACCCAGGAGCACTCTTCTGGTCCGTAACCCTCCCAGTCCACCAGATACTGGAAGCCCCGACCCTTCCGACGCACGTCCAGCAGCTTTTTTACAGTCCAGGCCGGCTTGCCGTCAATAATGCGGGCAGGAGGCGGCGCTGGTCCGGGGGGGCAGAGGTCCGAGGTGTGGTGTGGTTTAATTCTGGAGACATGGAAAACCGGGTGTATCCACAGTGAAGCTGGGAGTTGAAGCTTCACTGCGGCGGGACTGATGATTTTGGTGATTGGAAATGTCCGATGTACCGGTCTGTCAACTTAGGTGAGTCCGTTTGCAGAGGGATGTTTTTGGTTGAGCCACACCTCCTGCCCGAGCTGGTAAGCTGGGGCTGGGGCTCATCGGCGATCTGCATGGCTCTTCGCCTGCGTCCGGGCCTTGAGGAGAGCAGAGTGGGCTGTCTTCCACACCCGACGGCATCTCCTCAGATGGGCCTGGACCGAGGGGACCTCGACCTCTCCCTCTATTGCTGGGAACAATGGGGGCTGGTACCCCGAACAGACTTCGAAGGGGGGAGAGGCCGGTCACTGACGAGATCTGGCTTTTGTGAGCATACTCGATCCAGGCCAGATGTTGGCTCCAGGCCGTCGGGTGCACGGAGGTAACACACCTCAGGGCCTGTTTCCAGTTCCTGGTTCGCCCGCTCTGCTTGGCCGTTGGTCTGGGGGTGGTACACGGACGACAGGCTCACGGTGGCCCCCAGTTCTCTACAGAAACTCCTCCAGACTTGCGAGGAGAACTGGGGACCACGATCCGAGACGATGTTCGCTGGGATACCATGCAGATGCACGACGTGGTGGAAAAGGAAGTCTGTGGTCTCCTGGGCCACCTTGGAAAACCGGTCCACTATAGTCAGGATGGTGGTCATTCCCTGGGACGCAGGGAGGCCTGTGATGAAGTCCAGGCTGATGTAGGACCAGGTGCGATGAGGCACGGGAAGCAGCTGGAGGAGTCCTTGCTCGGGTTTGTGGATAGCCCTGCCCCTGGAACAGGTCGTACAGGCCCGGATGTAATCCCGGGTGTCAGCTTCGACTGACGCCCACCAGAACCGCTGCCGGACCACTGCCATGGTTCTGTGCACCCCTGGATGACAGGAGAGCTTGGAACCGTGACAGAAGTCCAAAACTGCAGTCCGAGCGTCTGGTGGGATGTACAGCTGGTTTGGTGGTCCACCACCGGGATCAGGATGTCGGGTCAGGGCCTCCCTGACCACTTCCTCGATGTCCCACGTGAGGGTGGCAACGATAGTGGACTCCGGCAGAATGGTCTCTGGTGGATCCGACAGCTTTGGTCCAACTTCCTCTTCATGCACCCAGGACAGTGTGTCAGACCTTTGGTTCTTCGTCCCGGGGTGGTAGGTGATCTTGAAGTTGAACCTACCGAAAAACAGTGACCAACGGGCTTGCCTGGGGTTCAGATGCTTGGCGGTCTGGATGTATTCCAGGTTCCGATGGTCAGTGAGAATGATAAATGGGACCACAGCTCCTCCAGCAAGTGTCAACTGGTGCAGTCAAAAACCCGGGTTTCAACTCCCTAAACACGGCCTCGCACCGATCTGACCAGGTGAAGGGGGACTTTGTGGAGGTCAGGGCAGTAAGCCAACCAACAACCTGACTATAGCCCTTGATGAACCTCCTGTAGAAATTGCGAAGCCGAGGAACTGTTGCAGCTTCTACGGCTTGCCGGTTGGGGCCAATCTCTCACCGCTGCGACCTTAGCCGGATCGGGTGCGACGGAGTTGGAGGAGATGATGAACCCCAGGAAGAACAAAGAAGTACGGTGGAACTCGCACTTCTCGCCCTTCACAAACAGCCGGTTCTCCAATAACCGCTGCAGGACCTGACGTACATGCTTTACATGGGTCTCAGGGTCCGGAGAGAAGATGAGGATATTGTCTAGATATACGAAGACGAATCGATGCAGGAAGTCCCGCAAGACGTCATTAACAAGTGCTTGGAATGTCGCGGGGGTGTTAGTGAGGCTGAACGGTATGACCAGGTACTCAAAGTGACCTAAGGGGGTGTTAAATGCCGTCTTCCAGTCGTCTCCCTTCCGGATCCAAACCAGGTGATAAGCATTATGCAGATCGAGTTTAGTGAAGATTTTAGCTCCATGCAAGGGCGTGAACACTGAATCCAATAAGGGCAACGGGTATCGGTTGCAAACCGTGATCGTGTTCAGCCCTCTAAAATCAATGCATGGACGGAGTCCGCCGTCCTTCTTGCCCACAAAAAAGAAACCTGCACCCACGGGGAGGAAGAGTTCCGGATTAACCCGGTAGCTAAAGAGTCCCGGATGTAGGTCTCCATTGATTCGCGCTCAGGATGTGAGCGATGTACAGCCTGCTGGACGGATACTCAGCGCCCAGAACCAAAGCAATGACACAATCATAGCGGTCGGTGCGGGGGGAAGCGTGAGTGCCAGATCTTTGCTGAAAACGTCAGCAAGATCATGGTACTCAGCTGGCACCACTGTAAGATTGGGGGGGGGGGGGGGGACTCGGACCTCCTCTTTAGCAGTCTCACCGGGTGGCACCAAGGATCTTAGACACTCCCGGTGGCAGGTTTCCCTCCACTGAGCCACAACCCCAGACGGCCAGTCAATCTGGGGATTGTGCTTCACCATCCAGGGAAAACCCAAAATAATCCTGGAGGTAGGAGGTGTTACTAAGAACACAATCTCCTCCCTGTGATTTCCAGAGACAACCAGTGTTAAGGGCTGTGTCTGGTGTGTGATTACTGGAAGGAGGGTGCCATCTAGTGCCCGTACCTTCAATGGTGAAGGAACAGCCACCACAGGGAACCCTACCTCCTTAGCCCATCTACTGGCCAGTAGATTTCCCTCTGACCCCGTGTCGATCAGTACTGGGGCATTAAGGGTTAAATCCCCACAGAGGATTGTGACTGGAGTCGTGTGGATTTACGTGATGTTCCCGCGTGTGTATTATGGATCACCCTTAGCCCAGTCTCTAAGGGCGAGCGTTGGTGTTTAACCGCTTGGGCAGTTTTTCTGCATGTGCTCACTCGGCCGCAGTAAAAACACTCTCCACGGGCCAGCCTCCTTTGTCTGTTGTCAGATCTCATTTTAGCCCTGCTCGTGTCCATAGCTTCATCAGCAGGGGGAGCTGTCGTCATGCGGAGCTCCCTGCTTTGGAGCAGGGGGAGGACGGCGCTAGCTTCAGGACCTGGAAGGGAGAGGGATGGCGCGCTCCCGGCCAAGTCCTTCGTCTCGCTCCCGTCGATGTTCCTCTAATCAATTGTCTAACCGTATAACCAGGTCGATAAGCCCATCTAAATCCCGCGGCTGATCCTTCGCCACCAGGTGCTCCTTAAGGGCCGGAGACAGCCCGTTTACAAAGGCGGCGCGGAGTGCTACCGTATTCCAGCTGGCTCTCGCTGCCGCCGACGCGGAAGTTGACTGCATACTCAGCGGCGCTCATGCGCCCCTGTCGGATTGACAGTATCACATTTGAAGCAGTTTCGCCTCGGTTGGGATGATCAAACACCTGTCTGAACTCCTGAATAAACCCAGTGTATGTCGTTAGGAGCCGTGAATTCTGTTCCCAGAGCGCCGTAGCCCAGGCGCGTGCCTTGCCTCGAAGCAAATTTATGACATAAGCTACCCGGCTCTGGTCTGACGCGTACATTATGGGGCATTGTGCAAAGACGAGCGAGCACTGCATTAAGAAGTCCGCGCACATCTCGACACAACCCCCGTACGGTTCTGAGGGCTAAGTATGCTTCAGGGGATGGGGGGGGGGGGGGGGGGTCCGTTGAACGACCACTGGAAGGTCTCTGTTCTGCGACAGGTCCACAGGAGTAGGAGCTGCAGCCGCGCCCTGTCCGCGCGCTTCCACCTAAGCGGTGAGAGCCTCGATCCTACGATTGAGCGGTATATTCTGCTCGGTCACTAAATCCAGCCGAGTAGTGAGGGTGGTTAGTATCTGCTGCAACTCACCCAACACGCCTCCTGCTGGACCCTGCGCACCTTGCATCTCCATTGGTTGTTCAACCGGTGGTATGTGCCCCTCGGAATCCATGACGTGGCCGAGTTATCCTGTTGGGGAAAGTGAAATGCACGGACCCACACCAGGGGGCGTAAATGAACGGCCAATAGAGAATCCAATAAATACAATTTATTGCTGCAAATGTGCACAACAGGTCAAAATATGCTTTTATTCTGTCAATATCAATATAACCAAAGATGACGTGTGGGCAGGCCCGAGGGTAGGAGACGCCTAACCAGAGAAGAGCCGGGACCCACGATGTTCCACCGCCAACAGAGACCTGCAACACACCGGAGCCGCCAAGTCCTGAGTCCCCAGGTGGCCACCGCTTCCAGCTGTCAGATCCGGTACTGCTGCAGGAAAAGAGACCGGTTACCGGGGTGGTGTGTGAACACCCAGCAAACAAGTCAGCTGAAAATACGATTCCTTTCTGGGGGAAAACCTCCACCTCCAAACACAGGAACACAGAGTACGTGCAGTGCCTTATGTATCACTTAATCAAGTCAGAAGTGAGAAGTGGAGATGCCAACTCCTCCAACTTCCACAAACTCGGCTACAAGCTGCAAGTGTACAAAAGGTTAACGACTGCAAAAAGCTCAGATGCAAAAATCGTGTGCGTACTGCACAGAATGGCTGAGTAAGTTTACCTGTGTGGTAAGCTGATAACTCGGCAGAGTTCTGATGTCTCTCCCAGGCTTTTATGGGTGGTGGTGATGATGTAATGAATGACAGCTGTCAGCTCTGGGCTCCTGGTGGACTTCCTGCGGCAACTGCGCCCTCTGGTGCCTGAAACCGACAACAGGCAGGACGCCCTCTGGTGGTGAGCCAGCAGTACCTCCTCTTCGGTGGCCCACACAAGACAGAGACCCTCACTGTGACCTGTACCACAGATCTTAGGTGCACCAATTCTCTTAAGGCCACCAGCACACCACTGCCCTCATTGGAGCCTTTCTTGGGATGTGTCCCAGCTTGTTTGAAATCAGAGTCGCAGAGTGGGGCCCCGAAGAAGCCCAGCATATATAGTCCCCTGCTTCTCGGTTACCACCCATATAGGAGGATTATCAGTGCATACATATATAAACTTACATATATAAACTGTTACCAAAATAAAACCAACCATCCATATTGTTGTTATTGCATCCGTTTATACAATGCTATTTAATAATGAATACATCAAATTACAGTAAATAATGCAGGTTCAGTTGTTATTCATATTTCACTTGGAGTCCTACTCTCAACATTGGCACAAATATAATCCCATAGAGGTGAGACAAATATAATCCCATGGAGTCCATTCTCTCTCCATAGTGCATACACGGCTGAACTATGAACATATTTTCGGAGCACCTGAAGCCCTCAATCGCAGTGGTAATGAACTAGCTGCTGTTAGCCTGCTAGCCACCTTTTCTGTTACCTGGGGCCTCATGAACAAAGACTTGCGTGGATTTCCTACAGAAACATGGCATATGCTAAAACCCATAAACTGGCGTAAGCACAAAAATATCCAGAGGTATCAAAGCATGGATCCAAGTACATTCTGTTTCCCACTGAATGACAAATTGAGTGCACATGCACATGCGCCGAACTCCACCCTTTTCATGCCCCTATTTAAATATGTAAATCCATGTAAATAGGCCCTGGAGGTACGATTCCCCATGCATCACATCAGATAACACAAACACAGAAAAGAAAATACGTATACAGAGTGTGAGCTACAGATGATGGGAAATTACCTGGAGACACGCAGGGATAGTTTATTTGGTACCCTGTCAGATGGAATATCGTGGAACTAGAAAAATGTTCATTGGAGCGTGTGTGTGTGTGTGTGTGTGTATGTGTGGCTGTAAAACACTGTCGGCTTGGACCACGCCCATACTGAAGTTAAAATGTGAGGTGCACCACCATTGACAGTGTGTGACATTTGTTTATTGACAAATACTGAACACAGGGAGACAATTGGGGGCCTGTTAAGGATCTGCAGCTCAAATTTCACCATCAAGAAAAAGAAAACACATTGATAATAATAACAACCATCATATTTGAATGCACACATGCCCAAATTTGCCACACTGGTTTTCATTCGGAACAGTTACACAAATACACTGTTTTGTGTACCGTGCCAGCTCCAGCCTGATGTGCATTTGAGAACCACATATAATTTGAACATTGATGGAATGAATTGTTTCCTATTAACAAAAACAAATTCATCATGTGATGGCATATTTATGTGTGCAGTCAATAGCTCCAATTACATTTGGAAAACTGGCTCTTGCTGCAAATTGTGCTTTAATGTTGGAATGTGATGTAACTGGATGACATTTGGATGATTGCATTCCACAAAGCTGGCATGGCTCGGCTCAAGGTTGACCGGCACACTCCTGACCAATGGACCAGCTCCCTCTGGAATGCCCCTGTTGCCAGGATGCCCAGCGTGGTCAGCACCTGTGTAGGCACAGATAACACCTGGCTCCTCACTGTAGTGCACTCTGGGCCAGCCAACGTTCTGTGTATAACTCCAGTGACAGTGGCCTTGGTAATCAAAATTGGCTCATGAGCCAGTTATTGTCATTTAAACTATCGTCATGAATTATCATCAATTATCATCATGAAAATCCTCGCGTTTCCTGAATGCACACTGACATTGGATTGCACCATTTGCAAGGTCCTCTAACAACGCTAACACAGCCATTGTTAATGCCACACATCACTTTGCGCATGCTTTTATGTTCACCCATATAATTGCAAACACGTGGGTGTGCTGATTGTTCATAAGTGTGTCTCTGGTGTGCACATCGCTCTGATGACATCTTGTTTTCCACACTATCGACAGTTTCCCAGCATCACCTCTCTGTGTTGGCAGTGGAACAGTAGCTGTAAAAACAAACGTGTGGCCGTCAGGATTTTTGCGTGATGCACTGCACATTTCCACAGTCATTTCACTTTTGATACATCTGAACGTTGGCATGGAGACGGAAGTACACCACATTTTTGTGCGTATGCATGCTACATGTACATGAGTCCCCAAAAGAGGCTGAACTGTATTTGTAAAGATGAGTAGAACCGGCACAAGTAGAAGACGTTGATTTTGACTTGTGACTATTCCTGCCAGGCCAAGTCCCTTTGTCGTGTTATGTCTGACATAAGTACGTCATGTGTATGCATCAGCAGCTACATAGAGATTGCATGAAATACCTACAGTTTGAAAAAACAAAAGACAACCAAGGTTTTACTGGTTTACATGCTGTTGTAGTAGTCAGTGTGATCATTCAGCAGACTTGGAGACCTCCTAAAGGGCAGTAATTCATGAAACACAACTTCACACTGATTAGACAATGGTTCAGAGCCAGGACAAACTGCAGACTGTCTGAAACGGTGTGAGAGTATATGACAGAAAAATTTCCCTTGTCTCTAATTCCTTTGTCTTTAACACTGTTTCTTCTCTGGTGGAACTTCAAACAATCGCCTGTATTGACGCCTTTATGGTGTCAAATCTTGCGCATAATCACGTTTCTTGCCGGGGAGGCCGAGATTTAATTGTCAGTGTAACAAGCGTTTGCAGCAAACTTGTTTGCAACATTGCGTTGTTATGGAGGTGAGTTCAACCAAAATATGTATTTAGGTGTTTAACTAAGATAATTGTGAGTCTTTAATGTGAGTGTTTATAAAAAAAAAAAAAAAAAAAAAAAAAGTGTGTTTGCTGTTAGGGTTGTGTGTTGGGGAACCGGTTTCTTTTCGGGTATCCTTAAGAAATTATTCAATCCATTCCCTTATTCGATCAATTCCTTATCTGTCCTTCAGAGTGGCCGTTGTTTTTGGGGGTGTTGTCATTTCTCTACATTGACTACAGAACTTGCAGTGGGGTCCATATAATAGCCGTTTCTGCAATGCGGTTTGTTTTGAATCTTGAACCAATGAAGCAGTGCTTCGATCTTCAGTCCGCTGCTTCGTTGGTTCTTTGTTTTATTTTGCTTTATCTTATTTTTTCCCCGCTAAAACCCTACAGAACATATGTCTCTGAGTAATATTTACCTTTTTATGTTAAACTGACCTGTTATGGTCTTCTGAAACAGTTGATAGATGTATTTCATAACTTAAAAATGGACCCGATGCTAACGCGTTAGCATGTCTATTGTATTTTCAATATTAAAGTTAGCGTTAAGCTGAGCCATTATCAAGCCTCCCTCCTCAGTGCGCAAAGGATTCTAGGATACTCTAAAACCATCAACGGACGAACTGCCACTGATTGAATAACCCGGTCCTCGCGGCAAGTCGTGATTCATCAGCACGAAATATACATTAATCTTTTGGTTCAGGATATTGTGACGAAAAGCACCTCATTTTCGTGACGGCAGCACAAATTAATTCTAATTCATTCCGTGATGGCTACATGAAATTAAAAGTGAAGCAGGGGTGGGGGGGGTTGGGTTGGTTATGGTTAGGGTGGGGGGAAGGAGTAAGATTACGTTATGGTTAAGGTTAGGGTCGGGGTAGGAGTTAGGAATAGTGAGTTAAAAAAAAACCCTGTCACGAAAATTTGACTCATTTCATCACAGAAGCATGAAAAACAAACAACAACAACAACAACAAAAAACAAAAACAAAAACATAAGACTGGGCTGGATCGAAATGTCACTTATGTGAGATTATCTCCTTTAATGTTTCAAGTTCCAACAGTCATTAGCCAACAATGATATAATGGGAGTTCCACTGGATTACCACAATTTACAACAAGTGTTCAGCAAGAGACACCATGGCTATCACTCCTGAATAGCCATACAACCACGGGTCAGTTGTATTCTATGTCTGGGCCAGAAAAACTACCCATGAACATGTGCATTGGAGAAGGGTTAGCAGCTGGTATTATTCAACTTTATGTTCTCCAGGAGAGGCAGGCTTCTTCTTTGTGGAGAAGGACTAGATTGAGCTCCCTGCATTAATTACTGAGCTTTGAATGATATTACTGTTAAAAACAGGTATCTGCTTCCACTGTTATCCTCTTCTTTTGAACTATTGGAGCACTCAAGAGTCTTCACCAAACTGGATTTATGTAACTCCTACCATCTGGTCCAAATTAAGAAAGGTGATGAGTGGAAGACGGCCTTCAACACTCCACGTGGACATTATGAATGCCTGGTAATGCCCTTAAGGCTTTCAAATGTTCCGGCTGTTCTTCAATGTCTTGCCAAAGACATTTTAAGAGATATTCTTCATGTCTTTGTATTCATGTACTTGGATGATGTGTTTTTCTTCTGAGTCTCAATGAGCATGTTGTCCATGTTTGTAAGGTCCTTCAAAGGTTATATATGCCCATTTCCTGCATTTTAGGCCTGCAACACATTCCAAAAAAGTTGGGACAGAGGGAATTTAGGGCTAGTAATAATACAATGTTCCTCAAAGACAGCTTGTAAGGGATTTGCATATTTATCCCCCTGCAAATTAAACAATTCAAGCAATCTGAAAGAATCTGCAAAATGAGCAAGGGTGCAAGACTAACTGAACACTCACGAGCTTCAATTCCTCAGCCGGTACTCGCATCAAGAAAGCTCATTCATCAATCCCTTGCTCATGTACAGCCACATGGGCAGGGGATTATTTTCAGAAGACTTTGTTAAGCACTACAATATGGAATTACATTCACAAATCCTGCTTCAAACTTTGCTCTCTAAAAAAGAAACCTCATGTTTGGGGCCCCTTCACACATAGTGCGAATTTGGTCGAATTGCACATGAAAAAGGAATCTTAATGCAATACGTGTAAATTCGAAGCTGCCTCGAATGCCTCGTACAATTTTTGCCACAACTATTTGGGCACACCAGTGGCTGTAAGACAGAGTGTGCACTGTGCGAGCCCATTGAACCCTTTCGCGGCAGGTGTCGGCCAAATTCCAGCTGACACACATGAACATCTAACACCGCTCACATGGCACTTGGCACAATGTGTGGCCATTCGCACTGTTAAGACAACAGTCAGCAGACAATCACTGTCGAGCTGTGAAATTTCTATAAGTGCCCCACAAGTGTGGCTTTGCAAAAACCCACAACACATGTGGTGCATGTGTCTCGCACGCAAAGAAGAGCAAGAAGGAGAAATGTATCAGATGAAATTCAAGCAACCTTGGTGGGCCATGTGATGAACCACGGCCTCACATGAAAGGAAGCTGCATTCTAAAAAAGGTGCTGTCTCAATGAGAAAAATTGATGTAACAGTTTGCATATACTTTTCTTTTGTAATTTCAACTTAGTTATTTCATAATGCCACAAGACTTCTCTAGTTACGTAAGTTGAAATAACTATGTAGTGAAGTTACAGTAAAATAACTTAAGAAAATCTATGCAAATTGTTACATCACTTTTTCCTATTGAGGCAGCAGTTCATTTTTTAGAGTGTGGACAAAGGGTCAACTCAAACCTCAACCACCACACAGTGGACAGTACTGTCAAGTGCAATATCATTCTGATGTTAATGTAGCAAGTATGTAAACTACAGTACTGTAAACACTTGTTTTCATTGTTTTGACTTTGAACTGTATAGTACTCTATCTTTCGTTAGGTATTTGCAAGAAATTTCTATTTCTTTGTACCACCCCAATTCCAATGAAGTTGGGACATTGTGTAAAATGTAAATAAAAACAGAAATGATTTGCAATTCCTCTTTAACCTATATTCAATTGAATACACCACAAAGACAAGATAATTAATGTTCAAACTGATAAACTTTGTTGTTTTTGTGCAAATATTTGGTCATTTTGAAATGGATGCCTGCAACACATTTCAAAAAAGTGGTTACGGGGCAACAAAAGACTGGGAAAGTTGATGAATACTCAAACAACACCTAATTGGAAACAGGTGAGTGTCATGATTGGGTATAAAAGGAGTATCCCAAAAGGCTCAGCCATTCACAAGCAAAGATGGGGTAAGCAGGGCTTAATTTGAGGGGGACAAACCGGAGCGCGCTCCGGAACCTCTGATGTTGGCTCCGCCAGCTACTGGATCCATTACTGGATCCGGTGACTAACAAAAATATATATATATAAAAAAAAAATCACCGCGATTGCTCTCACTGCCACTCATACTGCCCTGTCTGCTGTGTGGAATTGCGCCAAATCTGGCAATAGGCCCAGAGGCTACGCTCGCTGTTTTGATCCGGATGTTGACCGCAGCCACAGAGCTCCTTGGCCACTGAGAGAGGACTTGGAATCTTTGCGGGTCCCGCATCCAACCCCCGGAGGCAGTAATAAAAGGAGAGAGCTGCGCATTGTGTTCTGCGTGTGTCTGTTTATAATGTTCTCACACAGAAGAAAAAAGAGAGTGTTTACACAGGAGAGAAAAGTGAGAAAATGTGATGGATTTCGTTTATCGCGGGTTATTTTTAGAACGTAACTCCCGCGATAAACAAGGGATCACTGTACATCATTAAACAGGAATTTGTACTGTATCTGGATTTGGTGTGACTAGTGTTATTAGGCCTACAATACATGCCCAGTTTATTTTCGGTGTGGCGCACAGCGTTGTTCGCAAGCCCCCCGCCCTTCTTTTTTTTTCTGCACCGGAGCCACCCATCCTCTGTGCTCCGGGACCTCCCACTTTACAAATTAAGCACTGGGGGTAAGGATCACAACTTTGTGAACAACTGCATGAAAAAATAGTCCAACAGTTTAAGAACAATGTTTCTCAATGTTCAATTGCAAGGAATTTAGGGATTCCATCATCTACAGTCCATAATATAATCAGAAGATTCAGAGAATCTGGAGAACTTTCTAAATGTAAGCAGCAAGGCGGAAAAACAACACTGACTACCCATGACCTTTGATCCCTCAGGCAGCACTGCATTAAAAACCGACATCATTGCAAAGGATCTTACCGCGTGGGCTCAGGAACACTTCAGAAAACCATTGTAAGTTAACACAGTTTGTCGCTATCTACAAGTGCAAATTAAAACTCTACATGCAAAGCGAAAGCCATACATCAACAATATCCAGAAATGCTGCCGAGTTTCTCTGGGCCTGAGTTCATTTGAAATGGACAGACGCAAAGTGGAAAAGTGTGCTCTGGTCTGATGAGTCCACATTTCAAATTGTTTTTGGAAATCATGGACGTCGTGTCCTCTGGACAAAAGAGGAAAAAACACCATCCAGATTGTTACCACCGCAAAGTTTAAAAGCCAGCATCTGTGATGGTATGGGGGTTTGTTAGTGCCCATGGCATGGCCAACTTACACATCTGTGATGGCACCATCAATGCTGAAAGGTACATCCAGGTTTTGGAGCAACACATGCTGCCATCCAAGCAACGTCTTTTTCAGGGACGTCCCTGCTTATTTTAGCAAGACAATGCCAAGCCACATTCTGTTACAACAGCGTGGCTTCATAGGAAAAGAGTGCGGGTACTAGACTGGTGTGCCTGCAGTCCAGACCTGTTGCCCATTGAAAATGTGTGGTGCATTATGAAGTGCAAAATACGACAACGGAGACCCCGGACTGTTGAACAACTGAAGTCGTACATCAAGCAAGAATGGGAAAGAATTCCACCTACAAAGCTTCAACAATTAGTGTCCTCAGTTCCCAAACGCTTATTGAGTGTTGTTAGAAGGAAAGGTGATGTCACAAAGTAGTAGACATACCACTGTCCCAGCTTTTTGAAATGTGTTGCAGGCATCCATTTCAAAATGGAAAATATTTGCAAAAAAACAAAAAGTTTATCAGTTTTAACATTAAATATCTTGTCTTTGTGGTGTATTCAATTGAATATAGGTTGAAGAGGATTTGCAAATCATTGTGTTCTGTTTTTATTTACATTTTTCACAATGTTCCAACTTCACTGGAACTGAGGTTGTAAGAAAAAATTAAATAGAAAAATAATAATAAAAATAAAAACAGGGAAATAACACTTTTCTTGCTAACTACTGTAACTTTCAGCTCTTGTTTAAGGAAAAAAAAAATTGAGTGTTTTGTGTAAAACACATCAGTGTGTTGCTGTCGATTTGAAAGTGTTTCAAAATGGCGCATGTGTGTATCATTTTGTTGCCTCATGACATTTTTAGAAGCGATTGTTAGTTTTTGACTGTAGGGTTTCATTTTGACGGAGCTGTGAGGTGTTTTACAATGAGCATTCCGTCTTATTTTGCTTGTGTGTAGAGTTTTGACACAGTGAGCCAAATTTTGCAAAATGTTTGTAAGCAATCGGCAAAAACTGTAATATTTTGCCACCGTCTATGCGATATTTTATGGTGTGAAATCTCACACCATTAACAATCAGATTTGCAGAAAAAATGTAATTGGATTAGAATAAGAAATTAAAATGAGCTGACAACACAAAATATGCAATATGCATACTATCTGCAATGAAATAGAAAAAGTAAATGTAAGGATGATTGATTTTTGTATTTTCCATGTCGTTCATACTTTATCAAATTTGAGGTGGGAATATGTTGTAGTATAAACATGGAGGTTAAATAACAGCAATAGCCATTGCACAACCTGCACAACACACACACACACACCACACACACACACACACACACACACACACACACACACACACACACACACACACCACACACACACACACACACACACACACATATATATATATATATATACAACCCCAATTCCAATGAAGCTGGTACTTTGTGTAAAATGTAAATTAAAAACAGAATACAATGATTTGAAAATCCTCTTCAACCTATTCAGTTGAATACACCACAAAGACAGTGCTCTCTCTCTCTCTCTCTCTCCTCTCTCTCTCTCTCTCTCTCCTCTCTCTCTCTCTCTCTCTCTCTCTCTCTCTCTCTCTCTCTCTCTCTCTCTATATATAGACCCTGCTGAACTACAATTATTTTATTTCTGCACTCTGTTTTGCTGATCCCATGTTGTCATCCCTCTTCCCAGCCCCCTCACCAAAGCCTCTTCATCTTTCCACACTGTGGTGATAACCACACTTCAGATGGACAAATGATTGTGTAACTGCGCCTGCACATGTGTGGATGAGTATGCAGCGAGAGTGAGCAAGAGAGTGAGTGTTCCTGCAGACCAAATCCATCAACAGTTCCAATGGGTTTGACCCTCACAGGTTAACCACAGCCATTAATATAAGTGCGTCCCTCCTCCGCATCCCCGCTTCCCTCATGTGGAGGAGGACAGGTCAGTGTGTGTGCATCTCTTATGCACATGTGAGCGTGCGCACACACACACACACCACACACACACACACACACACACACACACACACACACACACACACACACACACACACACACACACACACACACACACACACACACAGATGACTGCTGACATGAACACATGAAGTTAGATCAAATGTTCTGGCAGCCGGCGCCTGAAAAATGGAGCTGGTGGTCACGTATGTTCCTCAGCAGAGATCTACATTGCTGTTTGCTCACTGTTGTTGTTCTTTTCACTCAATGGGAATTTTTAACTTCACCAGTACATCTGGCTTCTTTCTTTTTTTTTAATGAAAACATTCATTTCTTGTTCAGTTGGTTCATTGGACATATTAACATTTATTCCATGGTCATTTAACTCAACTGAGTTGTTTTTTTTTTGTCTGTAAAATTACAAAGCACATTTCAGTTCACTTAAATTTAAATTTCCAGAATCTGTGAGCTGCCCCAGTTTCAAATGAGGTGATATACAGGTGTATTAGATAAGAAACCGACACTTTTATTTTTTTTAACTATATGGATTTGAATGACATGCGATTACACCAATCATGCTTGAACCCTCGTGCGCATGCGTGAGTTTTTTCACGCGTGTCAGTGACGTCATTTCCCTGTGGGCAGGCCTTGAGTGAGATGTGGTCCCGCCCTCTCGGCTGAATTCCTTTGTTTTACACGCTGCTCGAGACGGCGCGCGTTGCTTTATCAAAATTTTTCTGGACCTGTGAGGAATATCCGAGTGGACACTATTCGAGAAATTTAGCTGGTTTTGGTGAAAAGTTTAACGGCTGATGAGAGATTATGGGGTGTTTCTGTCGCTGTAAGGACTTCCCACGGAGCGGGACGTCACGCAGCGCTTCCAGGCGCCGTCGTCGGCCTGTTTCGACCTGAAAACATCCTAATTTAAGGCTTAATTCACCCAGGACGTCGTGAGAGAACAGAGAAGATTCAGAAGAGGCTGGCATGAGGACTTTATGCGGACATTCCACTGTTTAAGGACATTTTGTAATGAAAGACGGAAACGACTCGGCGAATCTGTGTGCGCCGTGACAGGAAAAACACCTCCGTGTTGAAAACCATTTGTAAAATTCAGGCGGCTTTTGATGGCTTTCAACAAGTGAGTAACTGAGAAATTGTTTAACAGCTTGGGCATGTTCCAACTTGTCTGTTAAGTTTTTCAACGGAGGTGTTACCTCAAACATGTTGGGAAAAAAACTGTAATGACAGAAAAACTCTGCCTGCTTGATTGGAGGAAAGAAGAAGAAAAGTGCAAAAGCTATATGCCCATCAAATATTAATGTATTTTTAACCTTTTCAATGTTATTTATTTATTAACTTAGACTTTGACAGAAACACTTTAAAAAGAACTTTGGTATTACAAATACCGCAACATAAATGTCATTTTTTTTGTCTATTATTCTTGCTTTCAATGCATCTAAAACCACTCAAAATTGGTTAAAATAGGGCTTGCCAATAACATTTTAGAGATATAAAACCCTAGAGCTTCAGGGGGCTTTGCCCCCTTGACCCCGCTGGTGCCCCTGCATCCTCGGCCGTGAAGCATGGTCACGTAATTTACCCGGCACTAAAATTGTTCTAGCTAGAACCCTGGACATGGTGCAAACTGCTGCTTTTAAAAACCTTATTAACTCAACTAGTAATTTGCATCACTTTTTACCAAAATTAGAGCAACTTTAACTTTTGACCCCTGTACATCATGTTTTTACTCCATAACTCCAAAATATTCAGTCTCGGGTAGTCCAAACTATACCTTTATGGAATCTTTATAATCAGACAAATAACAATACAATAACATGCTTTTGTGTTGGGAAGGTGTAGTGACACGGACCCACAACAGGGGGCGTTAATGAATGGACAATGGATGAGCCAAAAAGTAACAATTTAATGTTGTGAATCGCACAACGGAATACAGACAATAACAATAGAGGAGTACAGTCGATTGTATACAAGGTGACGTGTGGGCAGGCTCGAGGATAGAAGACGTCTGTCCAGAGAAGAGCCGGATCCCACACAGCTTTCACCGCCAGCGGATCTGAAGAACACCGGAGTCGCCAAGTCCCGAGTCCCAGGTGGCCACTGTCTCCAGCTGTCAGACCAGGTACTGCTGGCAGAAACAGAAACAGTTAATGGTGGGTGTGTGAAGACACACCCAGTACACTTCCCTTGATCAGTTCCTCCGGGAGGGAGAACCTCCACCTCCAGAAACAGTTTCACCCGTGCAGCTCCTGTCAGTCTCTTCCCTGGAAGGAGTGAGAGGCGAAAAACGTCGCACTCCCACTATCCGCCAATCCAGCTTCAGACTGAGTCCACAGGAAAACGGCTGCACACAGAACAATGTTTAGATACAACAAAATTACCTTGTGGAGTTGCAGTCCAGCCTTTATGGTGATGAGTTGGATGAGTGACAGCTGGTGCTGATAAGTGACAGCTGTCACTCCCAGCGGCTCCAACGCCCTCTCGTGCTTGAAGCCCGCACTCCAAGCAGGGCGCCATCTGGTGGTGGTCGGCCAGCAGTACCTCCTCTTCAGTGGCCCACACAACACTTTTGGAGGGCGATATGCATTTTCAGAGGCCCGACGTTCATGCCCAGTCACCCAAAATGATAGATAATCTGTCATTTTGGGCGACTGGGCATGAACGGAGGGAATGAATGTCATTGCATGGACGGAGGGACTCAGAAAATGCATACTGCACGACAACAGCGTGTTATTTGCATTATTATCACTTACTGAGATACACAACACGTAACGCGTACATAAAACGTTGGCTCACTTTAACTTTTGTTATGTCGGCTGGCGCTCACTGCTCTCCAAATTCAGCAGCTGACTGCTTTGGCTGCTGTTCATTGTTGTACTATCCATGAGAAAATCATCCGGAATATCCATATTGGACCAACACACACTTCTCGCCTTTTTATCTTTTCCTCTGCGGACATTTTTTTTTTCCCCTCTGTGGACAGTTCCTGGGCTGCGCGCTATAATGTCATTTGTTTACGCACAGCCGGCGGGTATAGCCAGGTAGCGTCGACGTAAATCTATGATACCAGCCTAGCAACGCCTCGGTAAAGTGATAATAATAACACAATAACATGCTTTTGGAGGGCGGTATACATTTTCAGAGGCCAGACGTTCATGGCCAGTCGCACAAAATGACAGATATTCACCCGCGTTACATAACAAGTTGGCTCACTTTAACGTTTTTTTCGTGTTGGCTGATGCGCGCTGCTCTCCAAATTCGCCAGGGCGTCTTCATCAAGCTGGCTGCTTTGGCATACTGTTCATTGTCGTACTATCCATGAGAAATTCATCCAGAATATCCATATTGGGACCAACACACACTTCTCCTTTTCATCTTTTCCTCTGCGGACAGTGTTGGGGCTGCGTGCGCGCTATGATGTCATTTGTTTACGCACACCGGGCGGGTATAGCCAAGTAGCGTCGACGTAAATCTATGCTACTGGCCTAGCAACGCCTCGGTAAAGTGATAATAATGTGGTATATTTTCAATATGATTGGAGCATCTTTTAATTTTGACCCCTGTATAATTGTTCAATTGACCCTACCTAGCTACCTACTGAAAATTCAAGTGGCCAATCGGATTTTTCAAATGAGTAAAGGCAAATGAGTACTCGTGCCAAATTTGGTGCTTGTATTACCATTTGCAGGATTCCTCAGTAAATACTCTGTTATCTGCTGCACTATTTATGCTGTATGCCTTCCTGATGCAATGCCACATTACACAGCGAATGGACACTGGTGGTCTTGAACCAGGAACCTTCTGCTTTGGAAGCAAGTGCCCTAACTGCTTGGCCCAAATGCTGCCCTTCAAAATTATGTTTTTTTTTAATACTCCAAAACATCTTTCCACTCTCAATTATCTCCACCAACCATCAGAGGAGGTTATGTGATTGCTTCTGTGTCTGTTTACATAATCTAAGGTTCAAAAAGTGGTTGGTAGGTTCCAAAAACATCTTGTGGAAAGTTGGCCATGGGATGACAGAAGAGTTGCATGATTTTATTTTGCTTTTTTGTTGCAATGATTGAAATCTGCCTTGAAGTATTTCCTTTGAGCTAATTCTTTACCATTTGTTGCCTTATGATGTCACAAAGACTTTAGTAATAAGAAAGTCAGAATTCTAACTATGCTGTTCTATCCATTGCCAGTGGTAAGATTGGTTGGCTTTTAAAGTCAAGGTCTGGGAGCATGTACTGGTGTCGCACATCACCCCACCACCATGCTGACACCATGGAACTGTCTTGGGTCCTGGATTGCAACTATCCAGGCAGACAACTGGTCCATTCCCACCTCTCAAAAGTAAGATGTTCTACAGTGTGGGAGTACATTTGGACTTCTCCAGCCACTGGGGTCTTCAATACTCAGGCACCTGTGTGCTGGATCATGTGCAAAGAAATGCCCACATGGTCAGACTATCTGAACTGACGCAAAGCCATTCTCGCAGTACCCAATGATCCTCAGAAGAGATTGAGTACATCCAGTCATTGCCTTTGGTCTCTGGTTAACATCCAAGTATCACAATTATACAGTAAGACAGGAAGCACCAGGACCTTAAATATTTGGTCCTTCATTCTTCTGCAAATATCATATTGTTAAACACCTCTGTCCATCATCGTCATGACTCCACAAGCTCTTCATTAGATTTGATGTTGAATTGACATTTCTTTGCTGACTGGGTGAACCCCAGTTGTAGGGTTTTTGTGTCAACAGGTAGCACACTTTCATATGCAACATTGCCACTTGAGCGTACACAACTGTATCTGCTACCCTTAAATAGCACTAGTAAAGTGCTGCCGGAGCAATCCAATTAATCTAAACCCTGTGCTGGTGTAACCATTTTCATCAGGCACTGAAAAACTCAAGCCTCCCTGAAAGACAGACATAAAAGCTGCTGTTTCATGCAGCCTGCTGTCGTGCAACGAGGAGCATATCTGCTGTTTCCCTGCTGATGTCATTCTTTTTGTTTTGCTCAGAGATCACAGTCAGTGGTGCAGAGCATCTCAGGGAAACCCTGTCCATAGGAATGTGGGGCTTGATTCAATTACGACTCTAACTTATGTCAGATGCTTCGAAATGAAAACACATTTGTTTCTACGGGGGAACTTCCTGGTTCTGCCGTTCAAAATCCCGGCTCAAATCTTATGGGCACGCATGCTTTGATCCACAAACACACTTGTGTGTTTGTCTTCTTCTGAAGAGTAAACAAAGTGATCACCACATCATTTTTATAATGTCTGATTTTGATAATTACCTTATGCAGTGGATGAATCCAAGACATTGTTTATATCGGGATGGATACATGGATGTGCTCTTCTCTTCTCTTCTTCTCTTCTTCCCCTCTTCTCTTCTCTTCTCTTCTCTTCTCTTCTCTTCTCTTTCTCTCGCGCGTGCACACACCACCACACACACACACACACACACACACACACACACACACACACACACAACACACACACACACACACACCACACCAACACACACACACACACACACAGAATTTTTACCTTTTTTCACATTTCATTGTTGGCACAGTTACTTTGATAAATTACTTTATTAGTAACTATTTTTTACAGTTACTTTATACAATTACTTCATTAGCAGCTGTGGACAGCTTGTGGCAGCTGCTAAATGTAACTATTAAAGTACAACCCCAATTCCAATGAAGTTGGGACAGCGATCGCCGGGCGACCGGGGAGAAGGCATTCTGGTGCAGAGCGTACAGAGACAGGTGCATAGCCGACTCGATTGATGCTGTCCTGCTGTGGGATAGATCAGATTAGAGGCTAAGAACAATGCTGCAGCCTCTGTGACAGTTGAACAGGGAGGCTTTTATGAAGAAAACGGCAGAACAGAATTTGTAATTCTTCAGGTACAAGACACACTTTGAGATTTTGGTGCTGGATAGCAGCGTGCATTATTTCCATTCTTCTATGTTGTAAAGGACATGTTGCACTGGAATCATAACATTTCTGAGTGTTTCCTACAGCGTTTCTTTGAGGAAAACATCCCAGAGCGAGCGAGCTTGAAAGGAATGCGTTGCTAATGTTAAGAACAGAGCCACAGATTAATTACAAAATTTCCATAAGTGTGACGTTGTGTTATGACAACTCGTTTTTAAGTGATAACTGTTCATTTTGATGCAGTCATGGAAAAAAACAGCAGCCGGTCCTCCACTGAGAAAACTTACAGCCGCTTTCCACTGTGCAAAAACAATGCACGTGCATATCCCACTTATCATGAACACAGCTGTTAACGGTTTACTAGATGCTCAGCTTTGTGCACATTATCAGAGTTTAGCATCAAAGTGACCATTTTAAAAAATCGTCACTATATTGCTCCGAGAGCACTGAGTCTGTGAACAGGACCTGGTAACAAAATACAATGCAACATATGTGGAAGATCTAAAATTCTTCTAACACATCTATTCCACAATGTTTGGAACTGAACAATATCCTATATCTCAGGTTCCATGCTTGAGCACCACAGGAAATGACAATATTTTGAATGAAAAATATTGACAATTATGTCCTTACTACATTTGCCCAGTGTTGCAACCAGTATGATTAAGTCTGTACACAACATCGCTCCTTTCATTCTAATTTCTGTCCTTTTTCAGGACATAATATTATATGTTGCAGACATGAACAAGCGAAGCTCTGCAGCCATCTCACCATGTCATTTAGGTCCTTCAGACTTTTTTCAGTAAATGCTTCTGGAGGAGCATTAGCATGGCTAAAAATCTTCAGCTTCCGGAGGGCTTCATCTTATTTGACTTTAAGACTTCAATAGCCTTAAGAACCTTCACAATATTTTACAACTCTGTCCTCAGCAGAAGCTGTCCACATTTGTCCAAATAATTATAGATGCACTTCTATTTACGGATCAGATGGGACACTGTTAAACAAATTTTTATATTTGCTTACAAAATGCTGTGCTATTTCTTTCCCATCACACAGACCATCAATTGTAACAGGCACTTTAGATTTAGGCTCCAATTTGGAAACTTCACTGAAAAGATCTCTCATATTATAATATTAATTATAATATTAATATATATAATAGCTGCTACCATCTTTTCTTTTCTATTTCCATCTTGCTTTCTCTTTTTTCTCCTATTAGCATACATATATTGCTTCTTGGGTGAATTTTATGACGTTATATAGTGCCCCATTTCTAGGAGAGCCAGCATCTAACCATAACTTATGCCAAAAGATACAATCATCACAATATGGTTTACCTCAGTAGACCAACCTGGCCTACATGGTCGACCATCCTTTTACTCTGGGCAGTACTCAGAAATGCAGCAACACTGTATAAGATAGTGGCACCAAGAGTCTATCTGCTTTTTATGGTCCTCACTTACACAACCTAGCATCACTACAGTACGTGACGTCATACTTGCACATTCTATCCAAAATACTGTCCTGACATATCTGGTAAGCTGTTATTTCATTATTTGTTACCTTATACCAATCTACATCCCTTTTGTAACTACTGTTACCATCCGATAGCTTTACTCTCTCTGACAGAACCCTAAATTATCATTACTGGGACTGTGATAAAATGGATTAAGAGGCTCACAGCACCCATTCATCCTCCCAATAACCCATGTAGGGATTCACTAACAGTAAATGATCTATACATGTGAAACAATCTTTAGCAGAGTCATTATATGTGTAACTTATCTCATAGCCTGGTAACTCATGGGCATAAGTACAATCAATGCGGTCACACCATTCTTTATAATACCCATCATGCACATTATATCTGGATACATCTAAGTTCATGTCACCACAAAAAATAATGTGCTTCCCATACCAACCATGCAAAAACAGCTCTACACAATCCAATACATCATAAATTCTGACTAACATTGGCTTTACACTGATTGTCAACTGGCAAACACAAATTAACTAGTACAAGATTACCCAATGAAAGTTCTACTGCACATGTTCTACTTGTACAAGACATTTTAACAAATTTACAAATATTACTTATAGATTTGTGCCACAGAATAGCTAAACCACCTTTAGGTTTACCAACTAAAATTTCACAATCATGAGTAGCTGCAATACCATTGGCAAGGTACTCAGGGCTCAACCCCTTAAGAACATTTCGTCTGGAATTAATTAACCAGGATTCCTGTATAAACATAACATCAGGTCAATATTTAGACAACATTTCTCTGATGAAGTCTATCTTTTCGCTGTCCATACCGGTACTGTTATATTGATTTAGACTCTTAAGTTAAAATCCATAATTAAAATGCAGTTAGAATCTAAAAATGAAACATCAGTCAATTATTAATTCTAAGTCTGTATCTTCCCGGCAGGGAAACACTGCTTTCATAAAAGTACCTGCAGGCCAGATCTCTGGTTACGCCACAGCGTTCAAATGTTCAATCCCAAAGGTCACCAGTTAGTGCTTGGTGTCCCACCATCCATTGTCGTGACCGTCACCTACAGTCTGCACCTAGTTTGTAATATCATCTGTGATAGTCTGACTGTTGAAATTAGTCAGCTGCATGTACACACAGTTAGATCCTGCTCGGAGTGTTGGGGGAAAGTGAAATGCACGGACCCACACCATGGGGCGTAAATGAACGGCCAATAGAGAATCCAATAAATACAATTTATTGCTGCAAATGTGCACAACAGGTCAAAATATGCTTTGTCGGGGTGTCGCTGGTAGAAATCCGCCAGGAGGGTGGGATCCAGATGAAGCTCCTCTTCACCCAGGAGCACTCTTCTGGTCCGTAACCCTCCCAGTCCACCAGATACTGGAAGCCCCGACCCTTCCGACGCACGTCCAGCAGCTTTTTTACAGTCCAGGCCGGCTTGCCGTCAATAATGCGGGCAGGAGGCGGCGCTGGTCCGGGGGGCAGAGGTCCGAGGTGTGGTGTGGTTTAATTCTGGAGACATGGAAAACCGGGTGTATCCACAGTGAAGCTGGGAGTTGAAGCTTCACTGCGGCGGGACTGATGATTTTGGTGATTGGAAATGTCCGATGTACCGGTCTGTCAACTTAGGTGAGTCCGTTTGCAGAGGGATGTTTTTGGTTGAGCCACACCTCCTGCCCGAGCTGGTAAGCTGGGGCTGGGGCTCATCGGCGATCTGCATGGCTCTTCGCCTGCGTCCGGGCCTTGAGGAGAGCAGAGTGGGCTGTCTTCCACACCCGACGGCATCTCCTCAGATGGGCCTGGACCGAGGGGACCTCGACCTCTCCCTCTATTGCTGGGAACAATGGGGGCTGGTACCCCGAACAGACTTCGAAGGGGGAGAGGCCGGTCACTGACGAGATCTGGCTTTTGTGAGCATACTCGATCCAGGCCAGATGTTGGCTCCAGGCCGTCGGGTGCACGGAGGTAACACACCTCAGGGCCTGTTCCAGTTCCTGGTTCGCCCGCTCTGCTTGGCCGTTGGTCTGGGGGTGGTACACGGACGACAGGCTCACGGTGGCCCCCAGTTCTCTACAGAAACTCCTCCAGACTTGCGAGGAGAACTGGGGACCACGATCCGAGACGATGTTCGCTGGGATACCATGCAGATGCACGACGTGGTGGAAAAGGAAGTCTGTGGTCTCCTGGGCCACCTTGGAAAAACCGGTCCACTATAGTCAGGATGGTGGTCATTCCCTGGGACGCAGGGAGGCCTGTGATGAAGTCCAGGCTGATGTAGGACCAGGTGCGATGAGGCACGGGAAGCAGCTGGAGGAGTCCTTGCTCGGGTTTGTGGATAGCCCTGCCCCTGGAACAGGTCGTACAGGCCCGGATGTAATCCCGGGTGTCAGCTTCGACTGACGCCCACCAGAACCGCTGCCGGACCCACTGCCATGGTCTGTGCACCCCTGGATGACAGGAGAGCTTGGAACCGTGACAGAAGTCCAAAACTGCAGTCCGAGCGTCTGGTGGGATGTACAGCTGGTTTGGTGGTCCACCACCGGGATCAGGATGTCGGGTCAGGGCCTCCCTGACCACTTCCTCGATGTCCCACGTGAGGGTGGCAACGATAGTGGACTCCGGCAGAATGGTCTCTGGTGGATCCGACAGCTTTGGTCCAACTTCCTCTTCATGCACCCAGGACAGTGTGTCAGACCTTTGGTTCTTCGTCCCGGGGTGGTAGGTGATCTTGAAGTTGAACCTACCGAAAAACAGTGACCAACGGGCTTGCCTGGGGTTCAGATGCTTGGCGGTCTGGATGTATTCCAGGTTCCGATGGTCAGTGAGAATGATAAATGGGACCACAGCTCCCTCCAGCAAGTGTCAACTGGTGCAGTCAAAAACCGGCGTTTCAACTCCCTAAACACGGCCTCGCACCGATCTGACCAGGTGAAGGGGACTTTTGTGGAGGTCAGGGCAGTAAGCCAACCAACAACCTGACTATAGCCCTTGATGAACCTCCTGTAGAAATTTGCGAAGCCGAGGAACTGTTGCAGCTTCCTACGGCTTGCCGGTTGGGGCCAATCTCTCACCGCTGCGACCTTAGCCGGATCGGGTGCGACGGAGTTGGAGGAGATGATGAACCCCAGGAAGAACAAAGAAGTACGGTGGAACTCGCACTTCTCGCCCTTCACAAACAGCCGGTTCTCCAATAACCGCTGCAGGACCTGACGTACATGCTTTACATGGGTCTCAGGGTCCGGAGAGAAGATGAGGATATTGTCTAGATATACGAAGACGAATCGATGCAGGAAGTCCCGCAAGACGTCATTAACAAGTGCTTGGAATGTCGCGGGGGTGTTAGTGAGGCTGAACGGTATGACCAGGTACTCAAAGTGACCTAAGGGGGTGTTAAATGCCGTCTTCCAGTCGTCTCCCTTCCGGATCCAAACCAGGTGATAAGCATTATGCAGATCGAGTTTAGTGAAGATTTTAGCTCCATGCAAGGGCGTGAACACTGAATCCAATAAGGGCAACGGGTATCGGTTGCAAACCGTGATCGTGTTCAGCCCTCTAAAATCAATGCATGGACGGAGTCCGCCGTCCTTCTTGCCCACAAAAAAGAAACCTGCACCCAACGGGGAGGAAGAGTTCCGGATTAACCCGGTAGCTAAAGAGTCCCGGATGTAGGTCTCCATTGATTCGCGCTCAGGATGTGAGCGATTGTACAGCCTGCTGGACGGATACTCAGCGCCCAGAACCAAAGCAATGACACAATCATACGGTCGGTGCGGGGGAAGCGTGAGTGCCAGATCTTTGCTGAAAACGTCAGCAAGATCATGGTACTCAGCTGGCACCACTGTAAGATTGGGGGGGGGGGGGGGACTCGGACCTCCTCTTTAGCAGTCTCACCGGGTGGCACCAAGGATCTTAGACACTCCCGGTGGCAGGTTTCCCTCCACTGAGCCACAACCCCAGACGGCCAGTCAATCTGGGGATTGTGCTTCACCATCCAGGGAAAACCCAAAATAATCCTGGAGGTAGGAGGTGTTACTAAGAACACAATCTCCTCCCTGTGATTTCCAGAGACAACCAGTGTTAAGGGCTGTGTCTGGTGTGTGATTACTGGAAGGAGGGTGCCATCTAGTGCCCGTACCTTCAATGGTGAAGGAACAGCCACCACAGGGAACCCTACCTCCTTAGCCCATCTACTGGCCAGTAGATTTCCCTCTGACCCCGTGTCGATCAGTACTGGGGCATTAAGGGTTAAATCCCCACAGAGGATTGTGACTGGGAGTCGTGTGGATTTACGTGATGTTCCCGCGTGTGTATTATGGATCACCCTTAGCCCAGTCTCTAAGGGCGAGCGTTGGTGTTTAACCGCTTGGGGCAGTTTTTCTGCATGTGCTCACTCGAGCCGCAGTAAAAACACTCTCCACGGGCCAGCCTCCTTTGTCTGTTGTCAGATCTCATTTTAGCCCTGCTCGTGTCCATAGCTTCATCAGCAGGGGGAGCTGTCGTCATGCGGAGCTCCCTGGCTTTGGAGCAGGGGGAGGACGGCGCTGCTTCAGACCTGGAAGGGAGAGGGATGGCGCGCTCCCGGCCAAGTCCTTCGTCTCGCTCCCGTCGATGTTCCTCTAATCAATTGTCTAACCGTATAACCAGGTCGATAAGCCCATCTAAATCCCGCGGCTGATCCTTCGCCACCAGGTGCTCCTTAAGGGCCGGAGACAGCCCGTTTACAAAGGCGGCGCGGAGTGCTACCGTATTCCAGCTGGCTCTCGCTGCCGCGACGCGGAAGTTGACTGCATACTCAGCGGCGCTCATGCGCCCCTGTCGGATTGACAGTATCACATTTGAAGCAGTTTCGCCTCGGTTGGGATGATCAAACACCTGTCTGAACTCCTGAATAAACCCAGTGTATGTCGTTAGGAGCCGTGAATTCTGTTCCCAGAGCGCCGTAGCCCAGGCGCGTGCCTTGCCTCGAAGCAAATTTATGACATAAGCTACCCGGCTCTGGTCTGACGCGTACATTATGGGGCATTGTGCAAAGACGAGCGAGCACTGCATTAAGAAGTCCGCGCACATCTCGACACAACCCCCGTACGGTTCTGAGGGGCTAATGTATGCTTCAGGGGATGGGGGGGGGGGGGGTCCGTTGAACGACCACTGGAAGGTCTCTGTTCTGCGACAGGTCCACAGGAGTAGGAGCTGCAGCCGCGCCCTGTCCGCGCGCTTCCACCTAAGCGGTGAGAGCCTCGATCCTACGATTGAGCGGTATATTCTTGCTCGGTCACTAAATCCAGCCGAGTAGTGAGGGTGGTTAGTATCTGCTGCAACTCACCCAACACGCCTCCTGCTGGACCCTGCGCACCTTGCATCTCCATTGGTTGTTCAACCGGTGGTATGTGCCCCTCGGAATCCATGACGTGGCCGAGTATCCTGTTGGGGAAAGTGAAATGCACGGACCCACACCAGGGGGCGTAAATGAACGGCCAATAGAGAATCCAATAAATACAATTTATTGCTGCAAATGTGACAAACAGGTCAAAATATGCTTTTATTCTGTCAATATCAATATAACCAAAGATGACGTGTGGGCAGGCCCGAGGGTAGGAGACGCCTAACCAGAGAAGAGCCGGGACCCACGATGTTCCACCGCCAACAGAGACCTGCAACACACCGGAGCCGCCAAGTCCTGAGTCCCCAGGTGGCCACCGCTTCCAGCTGTCAGATCCGGTACTGCTGGCAGGAAAAGAGACCGGTTACGGGGTGGGTGTGTGAACACCCAGCAAACAAGTCAGCTGAAAATACGATTCCTTTCTGGGGGAAAACCTCCACCTCCAAACACAGGAACACAGAGTACGTGCAGTGCCTTATGTATCACTTAATCAAGTCAGAAGTGAGAAGTGGAGATGCCAACTCCTCCAACTTCCACAAACTCGGCTACAAGCTGCAAGTGTACAAAAGGTTAACGACTGCAAAAAGCTCAGATGCAAAAATCGTGTGCGTACTGCACAGAATGGCTGAGTAAGTTTACCTGTGTGGTAAGCTGATAACTCGGCAGAGTTCTGATGTCTCTCCCAGGCTTTTATGGGTGGTGGTGATGATGTAATGAATGACAGCTGTCAGCTCTGGGCTCCTGGTGGACTTCCTGCGGCAACTGCGCCCTCTGGTGCCTGAAACCCGACAACAGGCAGGACGCCCTCTGGTGGTGAGCCAGCAGTACCTCCTCTTCGGGTGGCCCACACAAGACAGAGACCCTCACTGTGACCTGTACCACAGATCTTAGGTGCACCAATTCTCTTAAGGCCACCAGGCACACCACTGCCCTCATTGGAGCCTTTCTTGGGATGTGTCCCAGCTTGTTTGAAATCAGAGTCGCAGAGTGGGGCCCCGAAGAAGCCCAGCATATATAGTCCCCTGCTTCTCGTTACCACCCATAGTAGGAGGATTATCAGTGCATACATATATAAACTTACATATATAAACTGTTACCAAAATAAAACCAACCAATCCATATTGTTGTTATTGCATCCTTTTATACAATGCTATTTTAATAATGAATACATCAAATTACAGTAAATAATGCAGGTTCAGTTGTTATTCATATTTCACTTGGAGTCCTACTCTCAACATTGGCACAAATATAATCCCATAGAGGTGAGACAAATATAATCCCATGGAGTCCATTCTCTCTCCATAGTGCATACACGGCTGAACTATGAACATATTTTCGGAGCACCTGAAGCCCTCAATCGCAGTGGTAATGAACTAGCTGCTGTTAGCCTGCTAGCCACCTTTTCTGTTACCTGGGGCCTCATGAACAAAGACTTGCGTGGATTTCCTACAGAAACATGGCATATGCTAAAACCCATAAACTGGCGTAAGCACAAAAATATCCAGAGGTATCAAAGCATGGATCCAAGTACATTCTGTTTCCCACTGAATGACAAATTGAGTGCACATGCACATGCGCCGAACTCCACCCTTTTCATGCCCCTATTTAAATATGTAAATCCATGTAAATAGGCCCTGGAGGTACGATTCCCCATGCATCACATCAGATAACACAAACACAGAAAAGAAAATACGTATACAGAGTGTGAGCTACAGATGATGGGAAATTACCTGGAGACACGCAGGGATAGTTTATTTGGTACCCTGTCAGATGGAATAATCGTGGAACTAGAAAAATGTTCATTGGAGCGTGTGTGTGTGTGTGTGTGTATGTGTGGCTGTAAACACTGTCGGCTTGGACCAGCGCCACATACTGAAGTTAAAAATGTGAGGTGCACCACCATTGACAGTGTGTGACATTTGTTTATTGACAAATACTGAACACAGGGAGACAATTGGGGGCCTGTTAAGGATCTGCAGCTCAAATTTCACCATCAAGAAAAAGAAAACACATTGATAATAATAACAACCATCATATTTGAATGCACACATGCCCAAATTTGCCCACACTGGTTTTCATTCGGAACAGTTACACAAATACACTGTTTTGTGTACCGTGCCAGCTCCAGCCTGATGTGCATTTGAGAACCACATATAATTTGAACATTGATGGAATGAAATTGTTTCCTATTAACAAAAACAAATTCATCATGTGATGGCATATTTATGTGTGCAGTCAATAGCTCCAATTACATTTGGAAAACTGGCTCTTGCTGCAAATTGTGCTTTAATGTTGGAATGTGATGTAACTGGATGACATTTGGATGATTGCATTCCACAAAGCTGGCATGGCTCGGCTCAAGGTTGACCGGCACACTCCTGACCAATGGACCAGCTCCCTCTGGAATGCCCCTGTTGCCAGGATGCCCAGCGTGGTCAGCACCTGTGTAGGCACAGATAACACCTGGCTCCTCACTGTAGTGCACTCTGGGCCAGCCAACGTTCTGTGTATAACTCCAGTGACAGTGGCCTTGGTAATCAAAATTGGCTCATGAGCCAGTTATTGTCATTTAAACTATCGTCATGAATTATCATCAATTATCATCATGAAAATCCTCGCGTTTCCTGAATGCACACTGACATTGGATTGCACCATTTGCAAGGTCCTCTAACAACGCTAACACAGCCATTGTTAATGCCACACATCACTTTGCGCATGCTTTTATGTTCACCCATATAATTGCAAACACGTGGGTGTGCTGATTGTTCATAAGTGTGTCTCTGGTGTGCACATCGCTCTGATGACATCTTGTTTTCACACTATCGACAGTTTCCCAGCATCACCTCTCTGTGTTGGCAGTGGAACAGTAGCTGTAAAAACAAACGTGTGCCAGTCAGGATTTTTGCGTGATGCACTGCACATTTCCACAGTCATTTCACTTTTGATACATCTGAACGTTGGCATGGAGACGGAAGTACACCACATTTTTGTGCGTATGCATGCTACATGTACATGAGTCCCCAAAAGAGGCTGAACTGTATTTGTAAAGATGAGTAGAACCGGGCACAAGTAGGAAGACGTTGATTTTGACTTGTGACTATTCCTGCCAGGCCAAGTCCCTTTGTCGTGTTATGTCTGACATAAGTACGTCATGTGTATGCATCAGCAGCTACATTAGAGATTGCATGAAATACCTACAGTTTGAAAAAACAAAAGACAACCAAAGGTTTTACTGGTTTTACATGCTGTTGTAGTAGTCAGTGTGATCATTCAGCAGACTGGAGACCTCCTAAAGGGGCAGTAATTCATGAAACACAACTTCACACTGATTAGACAATGGTTCAGAGCCAGGACAAACTGCAGACTGTCTGAAACGGTGTGAGAGTATATGACAGAAAAATTCCCTTGTCTCTAATTCCTTTGTCTTTAACTGTTTCTTCTCTGGTGGAACTTCAACAATCGCCTGTATTGACGCCTTTATGGTGTCAAATCTTGCGCATAATCACGTTCTTGCCGGGGAGGCCGAGATTTAATTGTCAGTGTAAACAAGCGTTTGCAGCAACTTGTTTGCAACATTGCGTTGTTATGGAGGTGAGTTCAACCAAAATATGTATTTAGGTGTTTAACTAAGATAATTGTGAGTCTTTAATGTGAGTTTTATAAAAAAAAAAAAAAAAAAAAAAAAAAAAGTGTGTTGCTGTTAGGGTTGTGTGTTGGGAACCGGTTCTTTTCGGGTATCCTTAAGAAATTATTCAATCCATTCCCTTATTCGATCAATTCCCTTATCTGTCCTTCAGAGTGGCCGTTGTTTTTGGGGGTGTTTGTCATTTCTCTACATTGACTACAGAACTTGCAGTGGGTCCATATAATAGCCGTTTCTGCAATGCGGTTTGTTTTGAATCTTGAACCAATGAAGCAGTGCTTCGATCTTCAGTCCGCTGCTTCGTTGGTTCTTTGTTTTATTTTGCTTTATCTTATTTTTTCCCCGCTAAAACCCTACAGAACATATGTCTCTGAGTAATATTTACCTTTTTTATGTTAAACTGACCTGTTATGGTCTTCTGAAACAGTTGATAGATGTATTTCATAACTTAAAAATGGGACCGATGCTAACGCGTTAGCATGTCTATTGTATTTTCAATATTAAAGTTAGCGTTAAGCTGAGCCATTATCAAGCCTCCCTCCTCAGTGCGCAAAGGATTCTAGGATACTCTAAAACCATCAACGGACGAACTGCCACTGATTGAATAACCCGGTCTCGCGGCAAGTCGTGATTCATCAGCACGAAATATACATTAATCTTTTGGTTCAGGATATTGTGACGAAAAGCACCTCATTTTCGTGACGGCAGCACAAATTAATTCTAATTCATTCCGTGATGGCTACATGAAATTAAAAGTGAAGCAGGGGTGGGGGGGGTTGGGTTGGTTATGGTTAGGGTGGGGGGAAGGAGTAAGATTACGTTATGGTTAAGGTTAGGGTCGGGGTAGGAGTTAGGAATAGTGAGTTAAAAAAAACCCTGTCACGAAAATTTGACTCATTTCATCACAGAAGCATGAAAACAACAACACAACAACAACAACAAAAAACAAAAACAAAAACATAAGACTGGGCTGGATCGAAATGTCACTTATGTGAGATTATCTCCTTTAATGTTTCAAGTTCCAACAGTCATTAGCCAACAATGATATAATGGGAGTTCCACTGGATTACCACAATTTACAACAAGTGTTCAGCAAGAGACACCATGGCTATCACTCCTGAATAGCCATACAACCACGGGTCAGTTGTATTCTATGTCTGGGCCAGAAAAACTACCCATGAACATGTGCATTGGAGAAGGGTTAGCAGCTGGTATTATTCAACTTTTATGTTCTCCAGGAGAGGCAGGCTTCTTCTTTGTGGAGAAGGACTAGATTGAGCTCCCTGCATTAATTACTGAGCTTTGAATGATATTACTGTTAAAAACAGGTATCTGCTTCCACTGTTATCCCTCTTCTTTTGAACTATTGAGCACTCAAGAGTCTTCACCAAACTGGATTTATGTAACTCCTACCATCTGGTCCAAATTAAGAAAGGTGATGAGTGGAAGACGGCCTTCAACACTCCACGTGGACATTATGAATGCCTGGTAATGCCCTTAAGGCTTTCAAATGTTCCGGCTGTTCTTCAATGTCTTGCCAAAGACATTTTAAGAGATATTCTTCATGTCTTTGTATTCATGTACTTGGATGATGTGTTTTTCTTCTGAGTCTCAATGAGCATGTTGTCCATGTTTGTAAGGTCCTTCAAAGGTTATATATGCCCATTCCTGCATTTTAGGCCTGCAACACATTCCAAAAAAAGTTGGGACAGAGGGAATTTAGGGCTAGTAATAATACAATGTTCCTCAAAGACAGCTTGTAAGGGATTTGCATATTTATCCCCCTGCAAATTAAACAATTCAAGCAATCTGAAAGAATCTGCAAAATGAGCAAGGGTGCAAGACTAAGCTGAACACTCACGAGCTTCAATTCCTCAGCCGGTACTGCATCAAGAAAGCTCATTCATCAATCCCTTGCTCATGTACAGCCACATGGGCAGGGGATTATTTTCAGAAAGCTTTGTTAAGCACTACAATATGGAATTACATTCACAAATCCTGCTTCAAACTTTGCTCTCTAAAAAAGAAACCTCATGTTTGGGCCCCTTCACACATAGTGCGAATTTGGTCGAATTGCACATGAAAAAGGAATCTTATGCAATACGTGTAAATTCGAAGCTGCCTCGAATGCCTCGTACAATTTTTGCCACAACTATTTGGGCACACCAGTGGCTGTAAGACAGAGTGTGCACTGTGCGAGCCCATTGAACCCTTTCGCGGCAGGTGTCGGCCAAATTCCAGCTGACACACATGAACATCTAACACCGCTCACATGGCACTTGGCACAATGTGTGGCCATTCGCACTGTTAAGACAACAGTCAGCAGACAATCACTGTCGAGCTGTGAAATTTCTATAAGTGCCCCACAAGTGTGGCTTTGCAAAAACCCACACACATGTGGTGCATGTGTCTCGCACGCAAAGAAGAGCAAGAAGGAGAAATGTATCAGATGAAATTCAAGCAACCTTGGTGGGCCATGTGATGAACCACGGCCTCACATGAAAGGAAGCTGCATTCTAAAAAAGGTGCTGTCTCAATGAGAAAAATTGATGTAACAGTTTGCATATACTTTTCTTTTGTAATTTCAACTTAGTTATTTCATAATGCCACAAGACTTCTCTAGTTACGTAAGTTGAAATAACTATGTAGTGAAGTTACAGTAAAATAACTTAAGAAAATCTATGCAAATTGTTACATCACTTTTTCCTATTGAGGCAGCAGTTCATTTTTTAGAGTGTGGACAAAGGGTCAACTCAAACCTCAACCACCACACAGTGGACAGTACTGTCAAGTGCAATATCATTCTGATGTTAATGTAGCAAGTATGTAAACTACAGTACTGTAAACACTTGTTTTCATTGTTTTGACTTTGAACTGTATAGTACTCTATCTTTCGTTAGGTATTTGCAAGAAATTTCTATTTCTTTGTACCACCCCAATTCCAATGAAGTTGGGACATTGTGTAAAATGTAAATAAAAACAGAAATGATTTGCAATTCCTCTTTAACCTATATTCAATTGAATACACCACAAAGACAGATAATTAATGTTCAAACTGATAAACTTTGTTGTTTTTGTGCAAATATTTGGTCATTTTGAAATGGATGCCTGCAACACATTTCAAAAAAGTGGTTACGGGGCAACAAAAGACTGGGAAAGTTGATGAATACTCAAACAACACCTAATTGGAAACAGGTGAGTGTCATGATTGGGTATAAAAGGAGTATCCCCAAAAGGCTCAGCCATTCACAAGCAAAGATGGGGTAAGCAGGGCTTAATTTGAGGGGGACAAACCGGAGCGCGCTCCGGAACCTCTGATGTTGGCTCCGCCAGCTACTGGATCCATTACTGGATCCGGTGACTAACAAAATATATATATATATATTAAAAAAAAAATCACCGCGATTGCTCTCACTGCCACTCATACTGCCCTGTCTGCTGTGTGGAATTGCGCCAAATCTGGCAATAGGCCCAGAGGCTACGCTCGCTGTTTTGATCCGGATGTTGACCGCAGCCACAGAGCTCCTTGGCCACTGAGAGAGGACTTGGAATCTTTGCGGGTCCCGCATCCAACCCCCGGAGGCAGTAATAAAAGGGAGAGCTGCGCATTGTGTTCTGCGTGTGTCTGTTTATAATGTTCTCACACAGAAGAAAAAAGAGAGTGTTTACACAGGAGAGAAAAGTGAGAAAATGTGATGGATTTCGTTTATCGCGGGTTATTTTTAGAACGTAACTCCCGCGATAAACAAGGGATCACTGTACATCATTAAACAGGAATTTGTACTGTATCTGGATTTGGTGTGACTAGTGTTATTAGGCCTACAATACATGCCCAGTTTATTTTCGGTGTGGCGCACAGCGTTGTTCGCAAGCCCCCCGCCCTTCTTTTTTTTTCTGCACCGGAGCCACCCATCCTCTGTGCTCCGGGACCTCCCACTTTACAAATTAAGCACTGGGGGTAAGGATCACAACTTTGTGAACAACTGCATGAAAAAATAGTCCAACAGTTTAAGAACAATGTTTCTCAATGTTCAATTGCAAGGAATTTAGGGATTCCATCATCTACAGTCCATAATATAATCAGAAGATTCAGAGAATCTGGAGAACTTTCTAAATGTAAGCAGCAAGGCGGAAAAACAACACTGACTACCCATGACCTTTGATCCCTCAGGCAGCACTGCATTAAAAACCGACATCATTGCATAAAGGATCTTACCGCGTGGGCTCAGGAACACTTCAGAAAACCATTGTAAGTTAACACAGTTTGTCGCTACATCTACAAGTGCAAATTAAAACTCTACATGCAAAGCGAAAGCCATACATCAACAATATCCAGAAATGCTGCCGAGTTTCTCTGGGCCTGAGTTCATTTGAAATGGACAGACGCAAAGTGGAAAAGTGTGCTCTGGTCTGATGAGTCCACATTTCAAATTGTTTTTGGAAATCATGGACGTCGTGTCCTCTGGACAAAAGAGGAAAAACACCATCCAGATTGTTACCACCGCAAAGTTTAAAAGCCAGCATCTGTGATGGTATGGGGGTTTGTTAGTGCCCATGGCATGGCCAACTTACACATCTGTGATGGCACCATCAATGCTGAAAGGTACATCCAGGTTTTGGAGCAACACATGCTGCCATCCAAGCAACGTCTTTTTCAGGGACGTCCCTGCTTATTTTAGCAAGACAATGCCAAGCCACATTCTGTTACAACAGCGTGGCTTCATAGGAAAAGAGTGCGGGTACTAGACTGGTGTGCCTGCAGTCCAGACCTGTTGCCCATTGAAAATGTGTGGTGCATTATGAAGTGCAAAATACGACAACGGAGACCCCGGACTGTTGAACAACTGAAGTCGTACATCAAGCAAGAATGGGAAAGAATTCCACCTACAAAGCTTCAACAATTAGTGTCCTCAGTTCCCAAACGCTTATTGAGTGTTGTTAGAAGGAAAGGTGATGTCACAAAGTAGTAGACATACCACTGTCCCAGCTTTTTTGAAATGTGTTGCAGGCATCCATTTCAAAATGAGAAAATATTTGCAAAAAAACAATAAAGTTTATCAGTTTTAACATTAAATATCTTGTCTTTGTGGTGTATTCAATTGAATATAGGTTGAAGAGGATTTGCAAATCATTGTGTTCTGTTTTTATTTACATTTTTCACAATGTTCCAACTTCACTGGAACTGAGGTTGTAAGAAAAAATTAAATAGAAAAATAATAATAAAATAAAAACAGGGAAATAACACTTTTCTTGCTAACTACTGTAACTTTCAGCTCTTGTTTAAGGAAAAAAAAAATTGAGTGTTTTGTGTAAAACACATCAGTGTGTTGCTGTCGATTTGAAAGTGTTTCAAAATGGCGCATGTGTGTATCATTTTGTTGCCTCATGACATTTTTAGAAGCGATTGTTAGTTTTTGACTGTAGGGTTTCATTTTGACGGAGCTGTGAGGTGTTTTACAATGAGCATTCCGTCTTATTTTGCTTGTGTGTAGAGTTTTGACACAGTGAGCCAAATTTTGCAAAATGTTTGTAAGCAATCGGCAAAAACTGTAATATTTTGCCACCGTCTATGCGATATTTTATGGTGTGAAATCTCACACCATTAACAATCAGATTTGCAGAAAAAATGTAATTGGATTAGAATAAGAAATTAAAATGAGCTGACAACACAAAATATGCAATATGCATACTATCTGCAATGAAATAGAAAAAGTAAATGTAAGGATGATTGATTTTTGTATTTTCCATGTCGTTCATACTTTATCAAATTTGAGGTGGGAATATGTTGTAGTATAAACATGGAGGTTACAAATAACAGCAATAGCCATTGCACAACCTGCACAACACACACACACACACACACACACACACACACACACACACACACACACACCACACACACACACACACACACACACACACACACACACACACACACACACACATATATATATATATATATATACAACCCCAATTCCAATGAAGCTGGTACTTTGTGTAAAATGTAAATTAAAACAGAATACAATGATTTGAAAATCCTCTTCAACCTATATTCAGTTGAATACACCACAAAGACAGTGCTCTCTCTCTCTCTCTCTCTCCTCTCTCTCTCTCTCGTTCTCTCTCTCTCTCTCTCTCTCTCTCTCTCTCTCTCTCTCTCTCTCTCTCTCTCTCTCTCTATATATAGACCCTGCTGAACTACAATTATTTTATTTCTGCACTCTGTTTTTGCTGATCCCATGTTGTCATCCCTCTTCCCAGCCCCCTCACCAAAGCCTCTTCATCTTTCCACACTGTGGTGATAACCACACTTCAGATGGACAAATGATTGTGTAACTGCGCCTGCACATGTGTGGATGAGTATGCAGCGAGAGTGAGCAAGAGAGTGAGTGTTCCTGCAGACCAAATCCATCAACAGTTCCAATGGGTTTGACCCTCACAGGTTAACCACAGCCATTAATATAAGTGCGTCCCTCCTCCGCATCCCCGCTTCCCTCATGTGGAGGAGGACAGGTCAGTGTGTGTGCATCTCTTATGCACATGTGAGCGTGCGCGCACACACACACACACACACACACACACACACACACACACACACACACACACACACACACACACACACACACACACACACACACACACACACACACACACACACACACACAGATGACTGCTGACATGAACACATGAAGTTAGATCAAATGTTCTGGCAGCCGGCGCCTGAAAAATGGAGCTGGTGGTCACGTATGTTCCTCAGCAGAGATCTACATTTGCTGTTTGCTCACTGTTGTTGTTCTTTTCACTCAATGGGAATTTTTAACTTCACCAGTACATCTGGCTTCTTTCTTTTTTTTTTAATGAAAACATTCATTTCTTGTTCAGTTGGTTCATTGGACATATTAACATTTATTCCATGGTCATTTAACTCAACTGAGTTGTTTTTTTTTTTGTCTGTAAAATTACAAAGCACATTTCAGTTCACTTAAATTTAAATTTCCAGAATCTGTGAGCTGCCCCAGTTTCAAATGAGGTGATATACAGGTGTATTAGATAAGAAACCGACACTTTTATTTTTTTTTAACTATATGGATTTGAATGACATGCGATTACACCAATCATGCTTGAACCCTCGTGCGCATGCGTGAGTTTTTTCACGCGTGTCAGTGACGTCATTTCCCTGTGGGCAGGCCTTGAGTGAGATGTGGTCCCGCCCTCTCGGCTGAATTCCTTTGTTTCACACGCTGCTCGAGACGGCGCGCGTTGCTTTATCAAAATTTTTCTGGACCTGTGAGGAATATCCGAGTGGACACTATTCGAGAAATTTAGCTGGTTTTTGGTGAAAAGTTTAACGGCTGATGAGAGATTATGGGGTGTTTCTGTCGCTGTAAGGACTTCCCACGGAGCGGGACGTCACGCAGCGCTTCCAGGCGCCGTCGTCGGCCTGTTTCGACCTGAAAACATCCTAATTTAAGGCTTAATTCACCCAGGACGTCGTGAGAGAACAGAGAAGATTCAGAAGAGGCTGGCATGAGGACTTTATGCGGACATTCCACTGTTTAAGGACATTTTGTAATGAAAGACGGAAACGACTCGGCGAATCTGTGTGCGCCGTGACAGGAAAAACACCTCCGTGTTGAAAACCATTTGTAAAATTCAGGCGGCTTTTGATGGCTTTCAACAAGTGAGTAACTGAGAAATTGTTTAACAGCTTGGGCATGTTCCAACTTGTCTGTTAAGTTTTTCAACGGAGGTGTTTTACCTGTCGCGACCCCCCGCGGTCGGGTCTGGCCTGACATGCGACTCTGCCCGCTCGTTCTTTCATTACAAAATGTGCGTTAACAATGGAATGTCCGAATAAAATCCTCATGCCGACTTCTTCTGAAAGTTCTCTGTTCTCTGACGACTTACTGGGTCAACAGAGCCTGAAATGTGGAAGTTTTCAACTTGAAATGGCGAGACGCTGTCGCCTCGAAGCGCAGATCGCCGTCAGGTGCCGTGGGCCGTCCTTAAAGCGACACTACCAGACCAAAATCTCTCATCAGCCGTTAAAATTTTTACCGAAAACCAGCTTTATTTATCGAATGGTGTCCACTCAGTTGTGCCTTACAGTTTTTGAAAAACGTTTTATCAAACAAAGCAGCAGTCTCTGAGCCATTCCTAAACAATGAAAAAATCAACGAGAGGGTGGGCGACTCCTCACTCAAAGACTGCCCACAGGCGAATGACGTAACCGACAGACGTGAAAAACTCTCGCATGCCCACGAGGGTTCAAGCATGTCTGATGTAATCACACGTGATTCAAATCCATATGATTTTTGAAAAAAATAATAAGGTCGGATACTTTTCTAATAGACCTAGTATTTGTTCCACTAATATACAAGAATGCTTGCCCCAAATTCAATATTTCTAAACTTTGATACACAAATCCTCTTTAGCAGCTGTCTTGTATGGGTAATCTTAGACATCTGTGGCTGAAAGGACAGAGGCTGTATGCTACCAAATTTTGGAAAACACTTTTTCATTTCTAGCCTGTGTTGCCAACTTGGCGACTTTCTCGCTAAATCTGGTGACTTTCCAAACCCTCTTGACATCTTATTTTCTCAACAGCAACTAGCAATAAATCTTGGAAATTGAATGGTTTCCACCTGGTTGTCACCCAGTTTCTGGCAAAATTTGACTCAGTAGCGCTGCTCCAGTCGTTCCGTTATTTTCCTTGCAATGAAAATCCACCGAGAGCACTACACATGACCTCACACAAAGGCTGCTTGCCAGCAAATGACGCAATCGATAGGTGTGAAAAAATTCCCGCATGCGCACGAAGGTTCAAAGTTGGCTCATGCAAGCACACATGATTCAAATCCATCAGATTTTTGCAAAAAAAAAAAAAAAAAAAAAAAGGTCCAATACTTTTCCAACAGACCTCATATGTCTGGGTCCTCAGCCTATGGGTCAAGAGAAACCTGGGAAGAGCTTACGGAGACAGCAGATGTGCATACGGCAACTGTGGTTACCAGAATAATTCTATTAAAAAACTGAAAAAAATGTCAAAATGCCTTTACAAAAAGTATTGTAAATTTTACAGTATAAAATCATTGTAATTTGTACAAAGTTATTGAAAAGAGAAGGAAGTAAAGGAGACTTGAACCTTGGGTATACTATATGGGGAGCACACACACCAACTGCTTGTGCCACATGGTGTGTCTTAGTCTGAAAATGTAATCAACTGCAGAATGTTTTATCTTATTGATACGTATGTAGCCTACTCAATTCTAAATAGACAGGATTTCTTTATATTAACATACTTTGTGCAAGTACAGTAAAACTATGATAATATGATATAGTTGAACACTTCATAATATTTTCAGAGTAATTGCTATTGTGTGACAGCACAGGGATGCCAACAGAAAAAAAATGCATGATTCCCACATGAAATGTCCTAGCTTCCAGGCCACCTGAGGCCCATTCTCCTTTTACAGGTGCTGTATTATACAAATCAGGTCAACATGTGGCTCCCATACTAAAGAAAAATAGGAACAGCACAACAATAGGTCAGTGAATGGATTCAATACAGAATACCTACAGACAGCATTTAAATTATACAGAAATAATTAGTTTAAAAAGAGCATGATAATGTTATATTAGCAGGGGTAAGGGGGGGGGGGGGATGCTGGATTTATTGGTTTAAAATGCAGTTTTCTGTGTATATTACAACAGCTTTATACTGCAAAATGTACAGATTATTTGATAAAGGTATTTGTGTATTTTTACTGTATTTTTTAAACAGGATTATTCTGACAACCACAGCTGCCAGTTTTTTTTTTTTTAAACAGATTAATTCATAATAACATCACATTATCTGATAACACAACAAAAGGTCAAAGGATTTCACTGCAGATGCTGAAGGGTGCATTCCCTTTCCACACAACACTCCTTTCTTCAAGTAAACTCGGTTAACTTGATTTTTCATTACCTTTACTACAAGTCAAGGGTGCATGATATTCAAGGATCCTCCAAAGACACCTAGCACCAGTCCTCGCCTTAGGTCACTGGTTAGCATCCAAGTCTCACAAAAATCCAGAAAGTGAGGAGGCGCCACAACCATAAAGATGTGAACCTCATTCTCCTGCAAAGAGATCACCATCACCAAACCCCTTTGTCCAGCGTCACTCAGTCTCAAAGGCAGAGGACTCAGAGACATGGATGTGTCAGCTGAAGTAAGTGAATGTCTCTACAAATTCAACACTTTTACCACATACAGAGACACGTCTGATGGCTGAGTCCAGGACGCCTTTCAATGCCTGAATCTTAGTCATGATCCAGACCAATCTCAAAACCAGACACTTTAAAAGAAAAATTCAACACCATGAATCTGTTATTACACTGGGTTTTAAAAGACACTGTAAAAGTTTTTGTATGTAAAAACTCCACTGTAGACTTTCACATGTGTGCTGTACATTGAAAATAGAATACATGTAAAATATGTTAAATTTAATTTTCATTTCCACGGCTGGTTTGAAAGTATCATTGGAGTGATGTTGCAATTACAAAATCCAAACCTATTTGTCTGCCTGGTTCTTTGAGTCTAACATTGCTGTAAAACTCTACAAATGCCTAACAGCTTTCAGGATTAAGTATGTGTAACAAAAAGTCCTTTCAGGATGTCCCTTATTCTCAGCTCATGGAGGAAGTGGCCCATGAAAGGCCCAAGGCAGTGAACAGGAGGCTATTAGAAGCCTGCAGCAGGATTCCTCCCAAATCCAATTAGGAAGAGCCGGACTGGACGTGCTGTCAGTCAGTGCAGATGAGAGGCATCCAGTTACACAAATGTCTCCCTGAGATATAAGCATGTGTCGGTGCTGCAGGTCTGTATCAGGGTGCATGTCTACATGCATGCACTGGCTGTGTCACTGTGGGAGCGCAGCACATCAGGTCCCCTCGGAAAATGTCGTCTAACCACCATGACTAATGGAGAATCTGGACACTTATTAGTGAATCTCTGACGTCATCTCCCTGCTGCACACAGGAGGCTGCATCTCAAGAGTCATAAAATAAAATAGTCAAAATAAAGCATCAGCTGCAGAATCTCATCCTTTTTCTTAAATAAGGAGTGATCAAACTGATTTATTTCTACCATGTTGATTTTTGACAGCAAGACTAAGAGCTGTGCTGTAACATTTCCAGGCTTCTGCCAACACTTCCATAATTCACTCTGAAACACAGTTCATAAAGACATTTGAATCACTCCAATCTGTAATAATGAAGTGTATCGTAAATTAGAGAGTGCGCTCTGACAGCTCGCACCTCAGTTCGGCTAATTATGTGTTAAATAAGTGCTCTTATTTTGGAGCAGATGGCTGTGTGGCATCACAGCTGGACTCAGGCCACCTCAGGATGTGTCTCTGCCTCCTGTGCTTGTGGGGCTCTTGCGCTCCCATGTGTGTGGAGTTTAGGTACACACTTTCGTTGAGTGCCTGGTCAACAGTGCCTGTGGCTACTTCTGGCCTTCACATGGGATGGGGTGCTGGTTCTGTGCACACGCTTTGGGCTCTTGGTCCTTGCTGTGGTCTGCAGGCCTCTCGCCACAAGGCTATGTTTGGGTTTAGGTGCAATGCTCTATAGCTATTCGCTTTATCACACATATGTTGTCTTTTGATTTTTTTACACTTTTCATGCACTCACACACACACACACACACACACACACACACACACACACACACACACACACACACACACACACACACACACACACACACACACACACACACACACACACACACACACATTCATTTCACTCACACCTTCACAATGATTCCTGATGGCTGCTACCACCCTGACCACCACCCTATTTCATTTCATTTTCATTTACATAGCCCCAAATCACAACAAAGTTGCCTCAAGGCATGACACACAAGTAAGTTCTAACCTTACCAACTCCCAGAGCAAGCACACAGGTGACAGTTTTAAGGAAAAACTCCCTCTGATGATTTGACCTCAAGCAGACCAGAGTCAAAGTGGCCCTCTGCTTGGGCCATGCTACAGACACAGTTGACAAACAATTTACAAAACAAATATACAGGAAATTTTGCCGGTGCACAGGACAGGAGGGTTGCAGAAGAAGACACCACTCCCATCTCTGGATGGAACTGCACCTCAAACAGAGAGAAAAGAACAGAATCAGGCATCAGAAAGACAACAAATACAGTATAATTTGTCAGCATTAAGCAACAAGAAAAACAGAAGAAATACTAAGGTGATCACCAGCCAATAGCCCTAAGCTTCACTAAAAGACCCAGACTTTAGATAAAGTTGAGGCCGCGGCCTGCTCTGTTTACTAATAAAATTAATTTAAAAGGGTAAAAAGCATAGTAACATACTAAGCCAGTATGCTAGCCATAGGAAAGGGAAAATAAGTGTGTCTTAAGTCTGGACTTGAAAGCCTTTACAGAATCTGACTGTTTTATTGATGCAGGGAGATCATTCCACAGAACAGGGGCACAATAAGAGAAAGCTCTGTGACCAGCAAACTTTTTATTCACCCTAGGTGTTGTATGGCTGGGGGGCCTGGCTGCCTTTTTGTTTCTGTCTTTTGTTTTTCCTTCCAGGTGGCTTGCATTTGGGACTGAGTGGCTGTGTAGCTGAGTTTATCAGGACCTCACCCTGATCACCTGCGGCTCGTCAGGACTCACAGCTGTGGTGCATCTACATGGATTGGAACATGGTGGCATTTAAGACTGGAGTACACAGTGTGTATTTGCCAGAGACTCGACCTTGTGACCAGACGGGTGAGATCGTCGTCTCGGGAGCCATCTCATCATCAGTGGATGCAGAGAACGTCCAGGTTTGATGCCTGGTCTGTGAAAGAGGAGAGGGTGAGGTCTCACGCTCGTCAGCACACTTCCTGAGGTACGTTAGATTTTGTGACTAACATTTATACAGTCAGTAAATGTGGTGTCCCTCACACCTTATTATATTGAGCTGTATGTTGGTCGTTTAAATCAGCTTCCACTGCAGTGGAGTTTTGTGAACTGGATGTTCCATGCCTGCAGGGTGGGAAGCTGATTAGTAATTAAGCCAGGAAGTGTTTGCTGTTTGTGCACCTTTGAGCGTTCTCTCTGTGTGTTGAGTGTGGGCTCACATAATGATTCCTTCTTTCACAGACTCGGTTTGTCGCGGCCACCTGGGGGGTGTCGGCGGGGTCCTTGGGTCCGAACCAGTTCTGGCTCTGGACCGTTAGCGCTGCTGGGAGCGCACCGCAATCCACCACGCCAGACCGCGCACTTTTATATTTTTCACAGCACTGTTATGTTCATTAAACTCTGTTATCCTTTGTACCGTGCTCTGCTTATTTTATACTGGGTTCTTCAAACGCTGGTCGGTTCTCCGGGCTGCGTCCGACACATAACACTGGGGACACAAAGTAGTCCTTCACCCTGAGAACACAGAGTCCGGGCCGTTACGTAGGGTTTAATTAGGTTAGTAGGGAGGTGCCAGTCCGTGAACAATTTTACAGGTTAGTAACAAAACCTTAAAATCTGATCTCACAGGGACTGGAAGCCAGTGAAGAGATGCCAAAATGGGTGTAATTTGGTCAACCTTTCTGCTTCCTGTCAAAAGTCTGGCAGCAGCATTTTGAACCAACTGGAGACCCCTAATGCTGGACTGCGGTAAACCCGAAAATAGAACATTGCAGTAGTCCAATCTCGAAGAAACAAAGGCATGAATCAGGGTCTCAGCATCAGCCATAGACAGGATGGGACAAATCTTTGCGATATTTCGCAGGTGGAAGAAAGCAGTCCTCGTAATATCACTATGTGGAAGACAAAGGACAATGTAGGATCAAAAAATTACCACAAGGTTCCTCACTTTGTCAGTGTGATGATTGACACACATGCCTAGGCTAAGCGTTAACTGGTCAAATTGATGCCGATGTCTCACTGGACTAAGAACCATCATTTCAGTCTTATCAGAGTTTAAAAGTAGGAAATTGCTAGACATCCAGCTTTTCACTGATGCAAGGCAATCTTCTAAGGATTTTATGTGGATGAGATTACCAGCAGTTATTGGCATGTACAATTGAGTATCATTAAGGTAATCCCGAAACGCAGCAATATGTGCCCAATGGGTGATATATAAAGGGAGAAGAGCAGGGGGCCTAAGACAGATGCTTGTGGAACCCCAAATGTCAGGTCACTAAGGTTAGAGGTAGTGTTATACAAAACACAGTGAGAACGACTGGTCATGTATGATGTCAACCATGCAAGGGCATTCCCAGTAATCCTAAAATGATTCTCCAGCCTATTGACTAGAATATGATGATCAAACGCAGCACTAAGATCTAACCGAACCGTAGTGGTGTCTGAATCTATTGCAAGCAGAAGATCATTCATCACTTTAGTGAGAGCCGTCTCTGTGGGAAGATATTTTCGATTTGTTGAAAATATCAAGCGTGAGCAGTCTTTGGCCTCTGTCCTGTCTAGCTCTTGTCATTGTTTGCATCTTTGTTGATGTGTCACAGTTTTAGTTTGCACTTGTTGCAACCATCGTCATTGTCTCTGTTTCTTTCATGGAGTTTCTGTGTGTCACCCCTTTATCTATAAAGCAAGACGTGTCTGTGTGTGTGTGGCTCACATATCTCTGTTTGTCACATCAGCCTCAGCTTTCAGATATGGCTTGCACATGGCACGATGATGTGCATCCTTTATTCTGAAAATTTTGGGGATTCATTTTCAAAACCTTTATTTTGAAGTCATTATCATTATGGGTACAAGGCAGAACGTTTTCATGCGCCAGCTTCGACAAAGATCATTGATGAATGAATTCAAAACTTTGTCACAAAAGATGGAATGCCTTTTATATTTGAGAGCGTTATGAAGGATGGCATCCTTTAGGGCTCCTTCACACATAGTGCAAAGTTTGGTCGAAGTGTGCATGAAGAAGGAACTGCATGCAAAACGTGTGGAATCGTATCTGCCTCAAACGCCTCGTACACCTGTTGCTACAACTGTGTGCGCACACCAGCGGTTGAAAGACAGAGTGTGCACTGTGCAAACCCATTGCACCTTCTTGCGGCAGGTGTCGGCCAAATACCAGGTGACATGCACAAACATCTAACACTGCTTGCATGACACTTAGAAAATGTGTGGCCAGTCGCACTCTTGGCATGACAACAGTCAGCAGACCATCACTGTCATGCTGCTGTAAAATTTGTCTAAGTTCCCCACAAGTGTGGCTTTGCAAAACACACACACTGACATGTGGGTGTGCGCACTCCACTAACAGGAGGCATGGCTTCTGACAGAAGCAGCTGTGAGAATCTGTGAATCTGGACATTCCAACTGGACAACACCTACTATGTTTGTACAGTTATGGACTAACAATTGTCCACTGTGAGGCACGTGTGTCTGATTGCTGTAATTACGTGGACATAAATAAAAACATATATCGCTGTGGCGATAAGCTGCAGCAGGCAAGCGTGTGCATGGAGCGGACATTTGACAGCCTGCCAGGTTGAAACGGACCCTCAGATCAGAACATGCATCGGGTGAGCTGACTGTCAATTCACCCATGTGACCTCTGTTTCACATGATGTGGTGTCAGTGCTGCGGCATGCCATCCACAAGACACTTGTGTCGGGCAGAACACGCATGCGTGGGGTGACTGGATGCACCAGACCAGTAGATGTGGACATGATCAGAGCACACTGCTTCTCATTCATGTCATTTGATGACTGTATGTCAGTGACCATTAGTCATCCCTAGAGGAACAGATGGATCATATTTGTATTGCTCATTTGATAAATGTGTTTTTATATGGTGTGTGATTTTAAATTTTTTTTGGTAATACTTCCATGTCATTCCTGATATGAGGCAGGTTCCCACAGCTTTCAAAGAACAGCTCTGTAGCTCAGTGGTAAAGTTTCTGACTGGCAATCAGAGCTTTTTGAAGGTGTGAAGGTTTTTTCTTTTTTTAATTTATTCCACATAAGCGGCACGATTTGGTCCCACAGGTACCAGCTGTTTTTTTGTTATTATTTATTCCACATAAGTGGTGCAATGTGCTGCACCTCACACTGTATTCCTGCTCGAAAGACACTATTGCGTGCATGAAGTCTCGCACCGGGATCGTGCACGCCTGCCCATTGGCACGCTGTATCGTGGTGCGCTAATTCGAACTATTTTGCTGTATTCGACCAAACATCACACTGTGTGTGAAGGGGCCCTTATCAACTGACAAAGTTTGATCTGGATCTGATCCAAATTACAGATTTTATGGCCATTTAAATTTAACATTGAAAACCCCATTTAATGTATATTTTACATTATATCTTAATCAAATATGCCCCAATCACACTCATATTTGAAAGTGAGGTGCAAATTGGCACTCACTGTCACCTGATAAAGTTTGATCCAGATCTGATCTGGATTGCGGATTTTGTGGACATTAGAATTTAATATTGAAAAGCCCCTTTGATCTATATTTTGTATGATATTTTATCTTATGAAAAGCCACTTCGAATAGGACTGTGACCTTGAAAATTTTCCAAGGTAAAAATTTGTGGAATTTGGAAACTAGTGCTGGAAAACTTTTGCACTCTACAAGTGCAGTGCTCTAGTTCTTAATGTATGAGCTGTCTGTGACTCATACTCAAGTGATATATGCAGACAAGGGGTTACAAAAGTGAATCACACACAGCACAATGTGGAGCACATTGGAGTCAGTGTGGGATATCAGGGTTGCACAGTTCATGAACATGCTCATACACTGGCTGTTACGAAAACAAACAAAAAACACAAAATTCAGTCTCCCATTTCAAATATTTAATTAATGTTTCATCAATGGTATTTATGGATGATGCCACCCTCTGCACACCGTCATCAGCAACCACAGGAGCCTCTTCAGTCACAAACTGCTCCTTCCCAAATGCAGGACAAACTGACTAAAAACTCCTTTGTCCCTCAGGCCACCAGACTGTAAAACCCCTCAGGAGTAACAGGGAAGAGAAGTAACAGGAAGTACCAGGAAGAAGAGTAACAGTAGTAGCCAGAAAGCCAGTAGAGAGCAGTATTTCTGCTATTTATATTTGTATTTACATTTTGCTAATTGTTTTTTATTTCAACTTTACTACTTTACTCTACGATACTCTGTGTGCTTCTTATCTTGTGTGCTGCTATACTGCTGCTAGAACCCAATTTCCCTGAGGTAGTCTTTTTAAGGGATTAATCTAGATAATCTAATCTAATCTGGTGAATGATTATGCTGCATTCTGCCAGGAAAGCAGAGAACTGTGTGCAAAGTTGTCTGTGTGTCATGATGTGCCCCGTATCTGGATCTTTGTCATGGTTTTGTCTCTTGTTTGCATCCACTTTGTTCTTTTACCCACTGTTTCTGCTTACCTGTTTGTTTTAAAAGTAAAACAGCCAATAACTAAAGAGTCATCGGTTGTAATATGTATTTATATAACGGTTGAGTGGATCCTTGTAATTTGATTGGTGCTTTGTATGTCACGTGACATGGATTATTCGTCCCATTTGTGTTGCATTGCATTTAGAGTGCAATTTGGTTCCATTTAGCGTGCAAATTTGGTTCCATACATTTGGTACCATTGTACTCTGCGCACATACACTCGCACACACACGCACGCATGCACGCACATGCACACACGCACACACACACACAAAACAAATCCACTGCACTGTAAGACGTCTGAAGGCATGAAGAGCTGTTAGGAGGAAGTTAGAATGAAAAGCTGGATTAATTTCTGACATGATTTTTTTTTTTTTTTGCTGCAGTGAGGAAGTACACAGTCTTTTTTTTGTAAGTACACATGCGCACAAGTGCTGTCCCACTTGTCTGAGCGCACTTAGCTTAAAACAAACATGGCGGAGTTTGTGTTGCTGACAACAAATAATGTCCTCAGTTCCCAAACGCTTATTGAGTGTTGTTAGAAGGAAAGGTGATATAACACAGTGGTAAACATACCACTGTCCCAGCTTTTTTGAAACGTGCTGCAGGCATCCATTTCAAAATGAGCAAATATTTGCACAAAAACAATAAAGTTTATCAGTTTGAACATTAAATATCTTGTCTTTGTGGTGTATTCAATTGAATATAGGTTGAAGAGGATTTGCAAATCATTGCATTCTGTTTTTATTTACATTTCACACAACATCCCAACTTCACTGCAATTGGGGTTGTAGTTTAAGACCCTGGAACTATTATTATTTTTTATTTTATTAGGGTGTCTTAAAGTTTTTATTTTATTTTATTTTTTGTTTTTTTTGGATGGGAGTGCTTAGGCTGTGCGGATTTTTGCTTTTATATTTGTCTCATCTTGATCCAGCACACTGTTTTACACATCTTGGATGTGCGTGTCTTTTTGATTCATCTTTTTAACAAAACCAGGTGAGCGAAGCAGAGGAAATTAAGTGATGTCCCGTGTGTGTGCGTGTGACAGAAATAAATTCAAATGAACAATCCAAACTTATTTCTTTACTAAATTATAAAATTTATTTATATATTTATCTATATGTCTTTGTTAAAGAGTATAAGACAAAGTCTTTCAGTTGGAAAGTACGTATTTTTAATGTGTGACAGCATTCTGTATTGTAACTGAGTCTCTGCTGTTTCTAACAAACCAAGCCGTGGGTAAACTGGGTAAAAATTCAGGGAGTTACGGATTATTGTGGTTGGGGATACACCTTCCTCAGTACAAATAAATGCACTGGGGGCGCAATGGGGACCCAGCCAAGATGGCAGCCGGCTGATACTTCAGCTCCTATAGGCAGCGGCAATCCATGAGGTGTCTAATGTCTATGGCTTCACCCCCCAGACCCCCAACTATGGCCCTCTCTGCCATTTTAAGCATTTTCTTTTTTGCACCTCACATGCCTGAAAAAGAGTCCTCACCATGTAATTTAGGTCCTTCAAACTTTTTTTTTTTTGAGTACATGCTTCTGGAAAGCATAAGCATGGCTAAATAACTTCAACTTCTGGGGAGCTTTGTCCCCCAGACACCCCAACTGTGCCCCTCTTAACCCCCTGCCACATTATGCATTTTATTTTAATGTAGATGTAAATTCATATTCCAGTTCCAAAACTTTTGAGGGAAATTGAGAAACACTCGGGCAGCATCTTACATCTCAAATAAGCAAACAGAGCATGAATCAGCTGCTGCCTGCTCATGGTATTAATGTAACATCAGAAGCATAAGACAACCTGAATGAAAGGAGAAATGCTGCTTTTAACAACCTGGACCTCGTTTCTGGCATAAAATAGTCATTTACTCACTAATCTAACTAGGAGTCTGTGGTTCAGATGAGGTGTTCAGCTTCAAATTTTGCTCAAAAAGTTTTCTTTTTCTGCTATGGTGGACTCAAACTTTTTTTTGTGGAACACAGTGACAACTACTGTACAGGAGGGACCTAGCAGTCAATATGTGCCACCGATTTCAAAATGGCTGTTTTCAACCAGATGTGCGGTGCCGTGACATGTCAATCATCTGGGTGGCACCTGGGGTGTCCAATCTGATTTCAGGGGGGTCCAGTGCAACCCAGCTACACCCATGCCAGGAAGTGTTCAACAATGGACATTTCCTGTTTCACTGTGGACTCAAAATTTAGCACTTCCTGTTTCAGTCTCGACTTGCCACTGAATTCCCGCGAGATCTTGTTTATTGTCAAACCAGGAAGTGTTCAACATTTGACTTTTTTAAAAAAATATTTAATGACACAAACAAAAAGTTACAAAGAAACTGTACAAAGGATTAAATACAGCAGCAAAAACAACAAATCAAAGAACAGGTTAATAAAAAAAAAAAACAGATCAAAAGTATGGGGGATTATAAAAACAAGCAAAAAACACTTTATAAAGTTAAGCACATTTGACATTTCCTGTTTCACTGTGGACTCAAAATTTGGCACTTCCTATTTCAGTCTCAATTTGCCACTGAATTCTCACGAAATCCCATGAGATCTCATATACTGTTTCATCTCTGCCTTTTATTTTGTTGTTGTTCTTTCTTTGTTTTTTTTCATGCTGGCATCATACTGGGCTTTTGGTTTTTGGTTCATCTTCCTTTAATCACTGTTGGTTTTTGGGTAGGATTACTTGCACTTAGTTGAATCTGCTTCTGTCTGTCACACCCACCTGTCACTCTGCTCTTGTCTTCTGTGTCTCGTCCGACCATGCCCTTTCCGTGAACTTTCTCTGCATCTGATTCACATCACACCCTGATTACCGTCCCTGTATTTAAGCCTCTTGGGTCATGTCTTCCACTGCCAGTTCGATGAGCTTACGACTTGTGCCACAGCCATCGTTCCAGCCTGTTCCTTTGCCTGTGTTTGTCTTTGATCATCACTTCAGTCGTGTATGACCTTGCTTGTTCTTTGAACTTGCTTTTGCCTCAGCTCTTAGAACTTTGTCTCTCCGTCTCACTGAACCCTGCTTGTTTTAATTACCATATATTTGCCTTGCACCTGCCTGTACCTGTGTCTCCCTGTGTACCGAACCTTTGCCTGTTTTACAAGATAAAGCCTTTGTTGATTACTCCTACTCTTGAGTCTGTGAGTCCAGCTTCCTGTTTGTTCCATTTGTTACATATCCTGACACTGTGTATGTTAAGTGGCTGATTTAATTTTATTTTGCACTTTCAGTCATTAACATGCGCAAAATTTTCATTTCCATACTCCTGTGTATATCATGTTACGAACTGTCTCCAACCCATCGCACAAAAGTTTGGATCTAAATTATTACTCATTATTAGGAACTTCGTAAATCAGACCTTTTGTATGTTAGATCATGTTAGCAAATCCATCAAAGGAATAACTTTCTCACAATTAAAAACAACGAGATAACAATGTTGTCAGTGACAGTGGCTGAGGTATGTGTTCTGCGAGTGCCCTTTTAACTGACAAATGTGGTTGTACGGGTTAATTGATCCACAATGTGTTAATTTATTTTTGTGCATGATTGGAGCCATTTTCAAATGTTGAATTTGTTCTGTGAATTCTCAACTGTTTCATTTATAAAATGAGAATCAAGGATTTATCCCAAAGTATACATAGCTCCTCAAAGACGTCACATCCACTTGAAGAGGGAATAAGTCAAAGGATTCTCTCCTCAGCAGCTCATCAGTGAAACAGTGCACTTTTTTAAAAGTGGAAGCGAGGACACATAGAGACAATATTCACTGTGCTGTAATACTGTTGCCTCCATAAAGATGAATGTGTGCAGCAAATGAAGGCTGGCAGGGGAGAGTCAGTGTCCAGCTGTGCCGTGGCCAAATCAAACTGCAGTCCAACTATGATGTGACCATCAATCTGGTGCGAATGCATTTGCCTGACACCTCCAGGTGCCTCAAACACCCCATAACCACACACGGCTGAAGATTGCCAAAAGTGCCACCTTCCTATTGCATACGGGACCCTTATAATAATAATAATAATAATAATAATAATATTAGGACAATACATTTACTGTTTGTGTATGGCAACTCCACAGTCATACCTGTCTTATCATCACTCAGTAGGGTTCATTTAGAGAAAACGCATTTGAATATACTGAACAATGCAATCAAAAAACTAGAATACATATTCAACAGCAACAAACTGAAAATACAAATAAAGATCAGAATGTTGGAAGAATGTGTGGAAATCATCTTCCTTTACATCTCAGAACTATGGAACAAAACCCACAGAGAGTAAGATCAACTCATACCAGCGAAGGCTACGGAGAAGAGTCATCATTAGATGGCCCAAAAAATAATGTGACACCCTGCATGAAAAAACAAAGCAAGACAACTGGAGCAAAAAAAAAAAAAAAAAAAATCAAGACCATAAGGACAAGATGGTCATAAATTTGCACTGCAAGAAGCAAAAGAAAGGTCAAGAAACTCAGAGCAGGGTAAAGAATAACCTGGCTCACTGTGCTTGAAAAAGACCTCAGTACACTAAACGTAACACTAGAGGGAGCCACAGTGCTAAGCCAAGACAGAAATGAGTGGAGAAAGGTGGCGTGGAAAACTGGGGCACCATGTGCATGCACACTTCAAGTGTAACAAAAGACTTACATTGGAAAAAAAAACAGTGTATTTGGTTGTTTAATTCATTATTTATGCATGTGAATAACAATCATGCACATCCATACATCACCTGCAGGGGTGGTGGCCAAGTGGTTAATGCGCTTGGTTTCAGTGCAGAAGGTTCCAGGTTCAAATCCCACCCCTGCCACATTTCTCCATGCAATGTGGAGTTGCGTCAGGAAGAGCATCCGGAGTAAAACCTGTGCCAATTCAACATGCAGATCCACCTTGGATTTGCTGTGGCGACCCCGAGTGCAAACAAGGGAGCAGCCGAAGGGACTTACTTACATCCATACATCACCTGCTCCGATATCTGGTCATTGAAAATTAAAACCTGGATGAAAAACAACATGAATCAAACATCTTTACACAGTTTACATATTTCAGCGGTTGCATTGACGTAAATATATTTTCAAGCCACAAGCATGCATGCACACAAACTGTAGATATTTCTGGGACAGTTATTGGATGAGATTAGATTAGATGAAACTTTATTGTCATTGTGCAGAGTACAAGTACAGGGCCAATGAAATGCTGTTGACATCTCATCAGACATCCAAAAAAAAAAAGCATTAAATACCAAGTGCAATCAAGTAATATGTACAGTTAGGAGTGAGGTAGACAATAGGAGATGGATAATATGCAGATGGGTATGTACAGTAATGTATAAATAGATACTACAGTGTGTGTGTGTGTGTGTGTGTATATATATATATATATATATATATATATATATATATATATATATATATATACAAGGTCTGTTAGAAAAGTATCCGACCTTATTATTTTTTTCAACAACCATATGGATTTGAATCACGTGTGATTACATCAGACATGCTTGAACCCTCGTGGGCATGCAAGAGTTTTTTCACGCCTGTCGGTTACGTCATTCGCCTGTGGGCAGTCTTTGAGTGAGGAGTGGCCCACCCTCTCTTCGTTTTTTCATTGTTTAGGAATGGCTCAGAGACTGCTGCTTTGTTTGATAAAAATTTTTTCAAAAACTGTAAGGCACAACTGAGTGGACACCATTTGATAAATAAAGCTGGTTTTCGGTAAAAATTTTAATGGCTGATGAGAGATTTTGGTCTGGTAGAGTCGCTTTAAGGACGGCCCACAGTGCCTGACGGCGATCTGCGCTTCGGGGCGGCAGCGTCTCGCCGTTTCAAGTTGAAAACTTCCACATTTCAGGCTCTGTTGACCCAGGAAGTCGTCAGAGAACAGAGAACTTTCAGAAGAAGTCGGCATGAGGAGTTTATTCAGACATTCCATTGTTAACGGACATTTTGTAATGAATGAACGTGCGGGCAGAGTCACATGTTGGGCCGGACCTGACCGGGGGGGGGTCGCAACAGGAAAAACACCTCCGTTGGAAACCTTAACGGGCAAGTTGGAACATGCCCAAGCTGTTAAACAATTTCTCAGTTACTCACTTGTTGAAAGCCATCAAAAGCCGCCTGAATTTTACAAATGGTTTTCAACACGGAGGTGTTTTTCCTGTCGCGGCGCATTTCATTACAAAATGTCCTTAAACAGTGGAATGTCCGCATAAAGTCCTCATGCCGGCCTCTTCTGAATCTTCTCTGTTCTCTCACGTCATCCTGGGTGAATTAAGCCTTAAATTAGGATGTTTTCAGGTTGAAACAGGCCGACGACAGCGCCTGGAAGCGCTGCGCGACGTCCCGCTCCGTGGGAAGTCCTTACAGCGACAGAAACACCCCATAATCTCTCATCAGCCGTTAAACTTTTCACCGAAAACCAGCTAAATTCCTCGAATAGTGTCCACTCGGATATTCCTCACAGATCCAGAAAAAATTTTGATAAAGCAACGCGCGCCGTCAGGAGCAGCGTGTGAAACAAAGGAATTCAGCCGAGAGAGCTGAACCACATCTCACTCAAGGCCTGCCCACAGGGAAATGACGTCACCGACGCGTGAAAAAACTCACGCATGCGCACGAGGGTTCAAGCATGATTGGTGTAATCACACGTCATTCAAATCCATATAGTTAAAAAAAATAATAAAAGTGTCGCTTTCTCATCTAATAGACCTCGTATATGCAGTAAAAGTTGCCTAAACTGCCTTTGTATAAACTGGATATTCACACTCATCGGACAAAAGCAAAAGTCCCAATGCTTTTGTATGGTTTTCCATGTACTAAACCAGCAGGAGACCATTGATGTGTTCAATGAATTTGGGGACACCACACCTGAATTTATTGAATGTTTTTCTGGTGTCTCTTTTAGTTTTTGCACTTTGTAGATGGTCCCTACACTTCCGCCTGCTTGTTCAGATCAATGTTATTTTTCCAGCTCAGAGGACGGCTCATATGTTCAGTTGTCTACCTTCCTGAGATAAGGCTCGCCTCAACGCCTATATATATATATATATATATAATTTTTCTTGTAATAGGGTTTGCGATCAAGATTTCCTGCAGTAATTGATCCAGAAACTGTAATCCATAAATAACTTAAACTGTAAAAAAATATGAAGGATATTCACATTTTGTGAGGCCTGTGTTCATGTTTTGGGAAATATTTTTTCAGTATTCACGTTTTGAAATTAACAGTTTGTGGATAATTCACGAGTAGCAGGTATTCACGTATCAGAGGTAACAGTGGTTACCATATTTCCTTGACTTACTTCTGTTCTGAAAAAAAAAACAAAAAACAAAAAAAAACAGGAGATAGAGAAGGAAGAGGAGAAAGGGAAAAAGAAATGAATGGGGGAAAACAATTATATACTTGTTTGCATTTTTTAACATGTTTGAGTTCTTGATTTGGTTACTCCTATTCAGTTCTTTTTATACTCTGTTATATTCCAGATGTGTATGTTGTTGTTGTTTTTTTTTTTGCTTTTTTTTTGAGTGAGTTGAAGAATGGGTACACATTGTTTTTATTATTATTATTTTTTTTTTTCAAAATCTTATAATTACATCTTATCCTTAGACTGGATTTGAACAGTAAAATTAAGATTGCATGGAAAAAGGAACTAGGTATGCAAATTATAGATAGAATTAGAACCACTTCCTCTTGTACACGGCTTGGACTTACTTATTCAATTCAAAGTTCGACATATAGGGCTTATTTTTCTAAATCGCGTTTCTGAAATATTCACTGAGATAGAAGAAAAATGTGATAGATATCATGGCTCTCCTTGCTATTTCAGTCATATGCTCTTCCTTTGTATGAACCTACATGATTTTTGGTTTCGTTTCTTTGGTATTATGTCAGAAGTTGTTGGCATCACTCTACAGCCGTGCCCATTGGTAGCTGTATTTGGGATCCCTGAGTTCAGTTCCTTAACCTCCATGCTTAACGATACTGTAACATTTACATCATTCATAGCGAGAAAGACTATTTTATGTAACAGCTGAGTGGATCTTTGTCATTTGATTGGTGCTTTGTATGTCACGTGACATGGATTATTCGTCACCTTTTTGTTGCGATGCATTTAACGTGCAAATTTGGTTCCATACATTTTGTACCATTGCATGCTGTGAACCCCACCCACACACATACTAGTGGGGGCAGAGTTTGTTTTCCTGATGGATGAGGATTTGAACGAGCTAATTGACGGTGCTAATTCTTCTAACACACACACAAAAAACATCCACTACGCCATAAGCTTTCTGGAGGCATGAAGAGCTGTTAGGATGAAAAGCTGGACAAATTTCTGACATGGTTTTTCGCTGGACTGAGGAAGTACACAAGGTCTTTTTTTTGGAAGTATCACAGACTATATCTAACACAGACTACAGTCCAACACGAGTTTGTGTTGAACTGTTGATGTCAAAGCAGCAGTGACGAACATGAAAATGTAAGTCCCTTTTCTGTTGTTTATAAATTAATAAAATATCAAATGACAAGGATCTATTTTAGCGGTTATATAAAACAAATAATAAATGTTTTTCATTCTTTCAATGGAACAAATATTTAATTCGGTAAAAGCTGGAACATGTTTCATTGAACTTGGCTTCGACTCGTTGAATGGAACATTCCATCTTTCACCTCATGAAATATTCACCAATATTATACCATTGAACTCATAAACTCATATTTGTATATTGTTACATTGGAAATCAGCTACTTGTCCCTCTGTCTCTCAAATATTAAAGCAAACCATGTTATAAAACTGGAGAAAATCATATACACAGTGAGAGGATCCACTGAGAAGTTTTTTCATGAATGCCAACTATTTATATCTTATTTTACAGAACTACAATATTGGCTGATTGATTTCTCATCTGCCACTGTTCACCTCTGTTTGTACAGAATTATGTGGCTGGTCTGATGATCCTGGGGTGGGATGGGTTGGGGTTGTTCCGTGTGTGATTTTTATTTGGTTAAGTTTTTTATACTACTTTTTTTGGAATTTATGGTGGCTGATTTTGTACATTACTTTTGTTTTTGCTCTTTTCTGCTCTTCTTCCACCATACTGACTTAGACTTGTTTTTATTGTCATTCGGTAAAAAACATCACAGATGCTGTCACAGAACGAAATATTGATGCACTGCACAAATAGATAAAAAATACAGAATTAAGCACAAAATAGCAGTGAAAGGTGTGTGATACTGATAAACAGGTTAAACAAAACACTATCGATAACTGTCTCTGTATCTGTGTATACACAACATACAATAAATAAATAAAGGACACAGGATATTGCACATATGAAGACCCTACAAAGATAAATTTGCTACCAGATGCCTCAGTGTATTCTATATTGTACATTGCACAGTTCTATCTATGGACTGGTATTAACTGTCTTATGGCGGTTAGGTACAAGCTGTCCACGAATTTGTGTGTTTTGCAACACAGGCTAAAGGTGTCATTTTTTTCGTTATATATTTCATGCTGTTTTGTCAATCTGTTTAAATAAAAAACAAACAAACAAACAAACAAAAAAGAATATGTTATAGTTTAACCACCAAACATGATACAGTGAAAATTCTTAGAGAGTGGCTATACGCCCAATCGTTGGGTCAATAAAGTAAGTACACGAGCATATACGCCCAATCACAACCGACCAATGAGCGCGCTTGTAAGCTCACTTCCAGTTTCAATGTGGGAGGGAAAAAAGGCAGATATTTTTTTGCCGGCTGTGGGAGGGTTCGCAGCCCGCAGAGGAGCTGTGATCTAAAGCAGTTCTGTTTGGCTCATCACACCCAGGGAACAGTGTCAAACTAACACCATCTTACAGCCAACAAGCAGCATTTTGTTCAAACACTCTTTCTTTGTAGTTATCAGGCTTCCGTTCAAAATGCTTATGAAGTTTGTCTGTTTTCATCCATTGCGGTGTTTTCACAGTAATTAAAGACGGCACCATTAAATGTGTCAAACATAGGCCACAATAGAGCGTTAAAAAGTGGTGTAAAATCGTAGTTTATATGCACAAAACATGTCAAATACACGATCACGGTTGGGCGAATAAGATAAGACATTATATTTATCTGCCCAGCGGTTGTGCATGTAATGTTCAATGTATGACTTATCTGCCCAACGGTTGGGCGTATAGCCTTTGCCAAATTCTTATATGTGAGTTATTTATTAAAACTTTGGATTGCCTCACTTTCCCCTCATGAACACAGAAGTTGAAAATGAATCAACCTCCCCCCAACACACACACACACACACACACACACACACACACACACACACACACACACACACACACACACACACACACACACACACACACACACACACACACACACACACACACACACACACACAAAGGTAATCTATTAGAATTCCAAATACATTGGTCTTCTTGTCTTCCTCTGTTAGACATGTGGTGATCTTGCAGCATCAGTGTTGTCTTGTTAACTGTTCCAACATAAATCTACTATTTCATTTTCTCTGCAATACACAATTTTTTGAGCAGTGTCTCGCCTGACATGGTTTTGTTCCTCCAAAATAGCCCTTTCCCCCAGTTTGGTCACCACTGATATGCAATACAGTACTCACATTAGACAACACAGAGCTTTGTAGTATTTGTAGAACACAATGCCATCTGGTTAATGACTGTAATTCTGCATGTGGACACTAGGTGGCAGTACATGATCATTACACTGGCACAGTACACTGAGTTGTTGCAGGATGATGAAGTTTGTGAAACCACTGGACAGATTTAAGTCTGTCTGGCTGATCTGGACCTGTCACTGGTAGTTATCATCTGCATGCAGCAGATGATGCTGGTTAAAGAGCGTCATCGACTTTATGCTTATTTTGTTGTTCATATTCACATCTTTTTCTAATCAATACTTTTTAAAATTAACACATCTAAATCAACACATTTGCTAAACATTCTATTTTTTCTAAATCTAAGGCCTTTAAATCAAAGGTGTGTTATTGGGGTCAAAACTAACTGGACAAAGAAAAAAGTGAGAAAATCATGCTCAGTTTACTCATGTGGGGTAATTACTCTCACATTTAAACTGACATTCTTTCAGCTGTAATATTCTTGACAGCTTGAAAAAAAACTTTATTCACTTACAGAAATACGAACCAAACATAACTGTATAATATGAAGCATACATTAAAAGAGCTTCTTTGGTGTAACACCAGAATGTCAGCACACTGACACGGTGAGGTGACAGCACTGAGGACTGACGGACAGACTCCACAGGCTGCACACTGACATTTCTCTCGAGTGGCTCTAAAACCTCTCAGAGGCACCAGGTGGTACTGAGCACTCAGTGTTTTCATCAGCCGAGATGGAGGAAGGCAGAGTGTTACCATGCCACTTAGCCTGGGGAATCAACTGCGAAGAGAAAAACATGAATGCACTTCACTTTTCAACATTTTCTGAAGTGAACTTCAAGAGCTGCTCCATCGACTGGAAGACCTGGGAAGAAGGCACAAGGGACTGAGCCAGATAATGAGCAATGATCCTCATGGGAGTAGAAGACTTGGAACAAAAATGTCAACAAACAACATAGAGAAGAAGGTGGAAGGAGAGAGAGTCAGATCCTGACCAGCAGAAGCTTCCCACAGCAAACGTTCAGAAACAGAGCACGTCAAGACTGGGCCTGGTCAGTCATCTCTGCCTTGACCATCCCGTCTAGGAATCAATCAAGGGATAATCTTCATAAAAACGGAGGGATCCATCCATCCATCCATTTTCTTCGGCTTTATCCGGAGTCGGGTCGCGGGGGCAGCAGCTCAAGCAAAGCCGTCCAAACCTCCTGATCCACACACACCTCCCTCCAGTTCCTCTGGGGGAACCCCAAGGCGTTCCCAAGCCAGCCGAGAGATGTAGTCCCTCCAGCGTGTCCTGGGTCTTCCCCGGGGCCTCCTCCCAGTGGGACGTGCCCGGAACACCTCTCCAGCGAGGCGTCCAGGGGGCATCCGGAAAAGATGCCCGAGCCACCTCAACTGACTCCTTTCGACGTGGAGGAGCATGTTGGGTGGCGGTCGAAGGCGGGTGGCCCAGCGGCCCGGTCCATGCTCACAGCCCCTGGCTGTTGGGACGTGGAATGTCAAAAACTGAGGGATTGCCACAGCAATTTGTGTGTGGTCACCCACACATTCACAACACAGCAACTGTTGTGCCAAGTTTCCTGTGAATCCCCTTTCTATGGACCGGGAATAAACATGGCATCTCCAATCCCGGATGTGACAACAGAATTAATTCAAATATTTCAAGCACCGAAGGAATGTTGTTGAAAATGAGTACAACATAGAAGTAGTTTCAGGTACACAGTAAATTTTGTTGGGTAAAATATAATCAACCGGGACAACATTTGGTCACAGTCTAAATGGAGTAAAATACACTCTGTTATAGAGTGAAATCAGCTCTAACTTCTGGACAGATCAAGTGTTTCTACTCCAGTAAGGGTTGACTTAGCACTGTGATAGAGTATATTTAACTATTTGGACTGGGACCAAATGTTATTCCAGCAGAGTAAATTTTACAAAATTTACTGTGCATGTGTTCTTCCAATTTGTTCACCAAATTATTACACCCTGGCGTCTTGTCCAGGGTGTATCTAACCTCCTGCCCTATGAATGCTGCGATAGGCACCAGCTCCTCCATGACCCTTGATTGGAGTAAGCGGGTATAGAAAATGATTGATTGAATCAGAATAATTTCTTTGATGTCCGTGCAGCTGGGAATAAGTCAAACATGAGTCAGCATTTACTAAATAACTGGACAAAGTCTTTGATCACTTTCATTATTCTCAAACGTTATAAATATGATCAATGAAATGGCTCATTACTATCATTGTGCAACTATTTCTAATGTGTTTCATACCATGCAATAGAGTTTCTGAGATTTTTAGTAATAGCAGGTGACTGTGTTTTGAATACAGTTTTTAGATTGCCTGGCTGAGGAATTGAAACTTGAACCGTGACAGAGTCCATATTAATGAAATGGACACTGACCTTTGCAAGTCTGCATAAACTGCACATGCATAAATGATATTTTCCACATGAGGCCAATCAATATATTGATGTCTGAGTCCTTCAAGAGTTAATTCATTTGAAACAGAAACACTCTGGGTTTCCCAACAACTTTAGATTCTGCACATATTCATCTCAAAACCAAATTCATGGTGCAGTTTTCTGTTATGTCACATAACATAATCTGTTAAGAATAAGTGCTATCAAAACATTCTATCAGATTTGTCCAGATTCCATAAACACTGAATATGTTAATGAGGCTTTCACATTGAAGCTGAACCACAAAAAGATCAGAAATTGTTAGGGTAGCTGTCCTCAGTGCAGCTAACAAAAGCATCATACAGTAGTGTTCAGAATAATAGTAGTGCTATGTGACTAAAAAGATTAATCCAGGTTTTGAGTATATTTCTTATTGTTACGTGGGAAACAAGGTACCAGTAAATTCAGTAGATTCTCAAAAATCCAACAACGCACGACGTGGTAGACCAGGAGGTCTGCAGTCTCCTGGGCTGTCAGGAGCTTCGGGAGGGCCACGAAGTGGACCGCCTTGGAGAACCGGTCCACTATCGTCATGATGACTGTTTTTCCCTGGGACGCAGGGAGACCCGTGACGAAGTCCACTCCGATGTGGGACCAGGGGCGACAAGGCACTGGCAATGGCTGGAGGAGCCCCTTCTTCAGCTGGTGTGAAGCCTTGCCCCTGGCGCAGGTGGTACAGGCCCGGATGTAGTCCCTGGTGTCAGCTTCGACTGATGGCCACCAGAACCGCTGCCAGACCACTGCCACGGTTCTTCGCACCCCCGGATGGCAGGAGAGCTTGGAACCCTGACAGAAGTCCAACACGGCAGTCCGAGCATCTGGTGGCACGTATAGCCTGTTGGGAGGACCACCTCCGGGATCCGGATGTCGCGTCAGGGCCTCCCTGACCACTCCCTCCACGTCCCATGTGAGGGCTGTGACGATAGTGGATTCCGGTAAGATGGTGTCCAGTGGGTCCAACAGGCTTGCTCCAACTTCCTGTTCGTGCACCCGGGACAGAGCGTCAGACCGGATGTTCTTGGTCCCAGGGCGGTAGGTGATCTTGAAGTTGAAGCGACTGAAAAAAAGTGACCATCGGGCTTGCCTGGGGTTCAGACGCTTAGCGGTCTGGATGTATTCCAGGTTCTGATGGTCAGTGAGAACCACAAATGGGACCACATCTCCCTCCAACAGATGTCTCCACTCCTCGAGGGCCTCTTTCACCGCCAGGAGTTCCCGATTGCCAACGTCATAGTTCCGTTCTGCGGGGGTTAACCTGCGGGAGAAGTAAGCACAGGGGTGGAGAACACTATCGGACTCCCTGCTCTGGGACAGCATGGCTCCTATCCCTGAGTCAGAGGCATCCACTTCAACTATAAACTGGTGGTTAGGATCGGGCTGCACCAGAACTGGTGTAGTCAAAAACTGGTGTTTCAACTCCCTAAACGCGGCTTCGCACCAATCCGACCAGGTGAAGGGGACTTTTGTGGAGGTCAGGGCTGTAAGGGGGCCAACTACCTGACTATAGCCCTTAATGAACCTCCTGTAAAAATTAGCGAACCCTAGGAACTGTTGCAGCTTCCTACGATTTACCGGTTGGGGCCAATCTCATCGGGTGCGATGGAGTTGGAGGAGATGATAAACCCCAGGAAGGACAAAGAAGTGCAATGAAACTCACACTTCTCGGCCTTCTCAAACAGCCGGTTCTCCAATAACCGCTGAAGGACCTGACGGACATGCTTAACATGAGTCTCAGGATCCTGGGAGAAGATGAGGATATCGTCTAGATATACGAAGATGAATTGGTGCAGGAAATCCCGCAGAACGTCGTTAACCAAAGCTTGAAACATCGCGGGGGTGTTGGTGAGGCTGAACGGCATGACCAGGTACTCAAAATGACCTAAAGGGGTGTTAAATGCCATCTTCCATTCGTCTCCCTTCCGTATTCGAACCAGATGGTAAGCATTTCTAAGATCCAGTTTTGTGAAAATTTTGGCTCCATGCAGGGGCGTGAACACTGAATCCAATAGAGGTAATGGGTATCGGTTGCGAAACGTGATCTCTTTCAGCCCTCTATAATCAATGCATGGACGGAGACCGCCGTCCTTCTTGCCCACAAAAAAGAAACCTGCACCTAACGGGGATGAAGAATTCCAGATTAGCCCGGCAGCTAATGAGTTCCAGATGTAGGTCTCCACTGATTCGCGTTCAGGACGTGAGAGGTTGTACAGCCTGCTGGACGGATACTCAGCCCCTGGAACCAAATCAATGGCACAATCATACGGTCGGTGCGGGGGCAGGGTGAGTGCCAGATCCTTGCTGAAGACATCAGCAAGGTCATGATACTCAGCCGGCACCTCCGTGAGATTGGGGGGGACTCTGACCTCCTCCTTAACTTCATCACCAGGTGGCACGAGGATCTTAAACACTCCCGGTGGCAGGTTTCACTCCATTGAGCCACAACCCCAGATGGCCAATCAATCCGGGGATTGTGCTTTACCATCCATGGAAAGCCCAAAATTATCCTGGAGGTAGGAGGTGTCACAAAGAACACAATCTCCTCCCTGTGATTTCCAGAGACAACCAGGGTTAAAGGCTGTGTCTGGTGTGTTATTTCTGGTAGTAGGGTGCCATCTAGTGCCTGCACCTTCAATGGTGAAGGAACGGCCACCAGAGGGAGCCCCACAGCCTTAGCCCACCTACTATCCAGTAGGTTCTCTTCCGATCCTGTGTCAGTCAGTGCTGGAGCGGTAAGGGTTAAATCCCCACAGAGGATTGTGACTGGGAGTCTTGAGCACTTCCGTGGAACGCCCGTGTGATTAGTATGGCTCACCCTTAACCCAGTCTCTAAGGGCGAGCATTGGAGTTTAACCGTTTGGGGCAGTTTTTCTGCACATGCTCACTCGAGCCGCAGTAAAAACACTCTCCACGGGCCAGCCTCCTCTGTCTATCCTTTGATTTTACTTTAGCCCTGCTCGTGTCCATAGCTTCATCAGCAGGGGGAGCTGGTGCTACGCGGAGAGCTCTAGCTTTGGAGCGGGGAGAGGACGGCGCTGCTTCAGATCTGGAAGGGAGAGGGACAGCGCGCACCCGACCACGCCCTTCATCTCGCTCCCGCTTGTATTCCTCTAACCGATTGTCAAGACGAATAACTAGATCAATAAGCCCGTCTAAATCCCGCGGCTGATCCTTAGCCACCAGATGCTCCTTCAGGGCCGGAGACAGCCCATTTATAAAGGCGGCGCGGAGTGATACTGAATTCCAACCGGCCCTCACTGCCGCAACACAGAAGTCGATTGCGTAATCAACCGCACTCCGTCGTCCCTGTCTCATCGACAGCAGCATATTTGAAGTGGACTCGCCTCTATTGGGATGATCGAACACCTGTTGAAATTCCCTAATAAACCCAGTATATGTCGAAAGGAGCCGAGAGTCCTGCTCCCAGAGCACAGTAGCCCAGGCACAAGCCTTGCCCCAAAGTAAATTAATCACATAAGCCACCCGGCTGTGGTCTGACACGTACTTCATGGGTCGTTGTGAGAAAACGATCGCGCACTGACTGCATCAAGAAGTCCGTGCATGTTTCAACACAACCTCTGAACGACCACTGGACCTTCTCTATTAAGCGACAGGTCCACAGGAGGAGGAGTGGCTGCAGCCGTGCTTGACGCGCGCATCTCAACCTGCGCAGTGAAAGCCTCCATCCTATGGCTGAGGTGAATATTCTGCTCAGTTAACAGATCCAACCGAGCAGTGAGGTTGGTGAGAATATGTTGCAGCTCACCCAGCACACCTCCTGATGAAGCGTGCGCACCTTGCATCTCCATTGGTTGTTCAGTTGGTGGTGAATGCCCCTCAGAGTCCATGACGTGGCCGAGTTATCCTGTTGGGGAAGTGAATGCACGGAACCACGTTAGGAGGCGTAAATAAATGATCAATAGGAGTTCAAAATAAATAACAATTTATTATGCAAAGTGCAAACAAAGTCAAATATGCTTAGTCCAATTAACAACAAAATGGTGACACGTGGGCAGCCCGATGGTAGGAGATGCCTATCCAGAGAGGAGCCGGAACCCACAAAGTCCCACTGCCAACCGGAGGCCTGCAATACACCAGAGCCGCCAAGACCTGATTCCTCAGGTGGCCACCGCTCGAGGCTGTCGGACCGGTACTTCTGGCAGGAGCAAAAACAGGTTAAGGTGGGTGAGTGTTCACCCAGCAAACAGTCAGCAACTCACAGAAATCCTCCTGAAGGAATAAATCCAGATACTCCCAGAGTGCAGAGGAAAACTGGAAAACGTGCAGTGTCAATTGTTATACTTAGTAAGTAAGAAGTGAGGAGTGGAGACACCAACTCCTCAAAACGTCCCACAAACTCGGCTCCAAGCTGCAAGTATATAATCACAACTGCAAAGACTTCAGTAACAATGAATGTGCGAACGGCACAAAAGGCTGAGTAAGTTTACCTGTGTGGTAAGCTGTGGTAACTCAGCCGAGTTATGGTGTCTTTCCCAGGCTTTTATGGGTGTAGTGAATGATGATGATGATGAACAGCTGCTGACAGCCTACAAGTGCACCTGGAGAAGTCAGAGAGGCCCACGGGCCGGTGCGCCCTCTAAGGGCCAAAAAGTGCTAGTGTGGCAAGGCACCATCTGGTGGTGGCCAGCAGTACCTCCTCTTCAGCGGCCCACATAACAGCTTGGTCTTAGCCGTCGTATACGACGATTAATGTGAGATGTGTCATGTGTTGGTGTTTACAGATAAATGTGGTTTTATAAAATATGCCAATTTTTATTTGTAAAAAAAGCCTTTATCAAAAAAAAAAAAAAAGCCAAGTTGTAATTAGATAACCGTGTGATATAACCGGTGTCAAAATAAATAGAACATTGCCATGATCTACTGGTGCCAGTGTGAGTTTTGGCCCTTTTTCAGCTGATTTTTCATTTGTGTGAGGATTTTTTGGATCGCACAGAGTTTCAGGTTAATCGCGCGTCCTGCATTGATTAGTATACATGGAGTAACAAGCTGCGTTTAACATCTCATGACCACCTCCTGATAGGCGATCGTATGGTCAGATGAAATCAAACCTGTTGATATTCTGGTCGGCTGTTGTGAGGGTATCCCGCTGCTGAAGCGCTATAAGCGTCCAACCTCTCGCACTGTGTCTGTGCAAACACCGCAGACCTGTCTTGTAATGTTTTTTTTTTTTTAACTTTGATGTCTCCCATCGAGAGTCTTTGTAAATTAAGTTTGATAAAAGCTTCTGTTTATGTTTTGCTTCTGGAAACACGAGTCTGACGTGTGGTTTTTGAACGTACAGTGTGTGTGAGAACATAAATTGTGTGCTCTGAACTTTTACACTGTGCGGTTCTGTGGTACAGTTTAAGCTGGAACCGAGTACAGTGATTGAAAATATCAGCCCAGCTTCAGGGCGAATACTGCCATGGACACTACTGGCCAGTAGATGGCTGTAGAGACCTTGAAAATGTGCCAAAACAAAATTCCAGATAATCTGTGTTGCTATGTTTGGATGTGTGGAATTTAATAAACGCAAACACAAAACGAAAACATATATCTGATATTTTCACTTTATAAAACTTCAGACGTGACATTAATTTAAATAACTTGTCTGAAATTAGTTTGGTTAAAATTTGAACCATAAGTTAAAAATGTATGTCTCTGGATGACTTGGGTGATATTGCCCACATATGAGTATGGGGTTAAAAAAAATGTGTTTGTGTGTGTGGCCAGTTCTCCTGGTGTGGTGGCCAAGTTATTAGTGCACTTTTCACGTTTCAGTGCGTAAGGTTCCAGGTTCAAATCCCACCCCAGCCACATTTCTCCACATAATGTGGAGTTGCATCAAGAAGGGCATCCGGCGTAAAACTTGTGCCAATTCGACATGCACATACACCTTGAATCTGTTGTGGCGACCCCGAGTGCAAACAAGGGAGCAGCTGAAGGGACTTACTTTTGTTTGTATTTATATTTTTATTTGCAAACTCTTTTTTCTTTTTTCACTTTTGATACACTTTTGTTTCTTACCATGTATGCTGCTATACAATGCTCCTGGAACCTCAATTTCCCTGAGGGAGTAATCCCAAGGGATCAGTAAAGTTCTATCTAATCTAATCAAATCGAATCTAATCCAATCTAAGTAACACTCATATATGCTGAAAATCACATTTAGTCACCTTGTCTGCTATGGAAAAAAAAAAAAAAAAAAAAAACATTTCTATGTCCCCACCCAGGATTGAACCAGTGATCTCTCACATTTCATCAAATGGCTTATGAAAATAAGTTATATTGCAACATAATATCATAGACTTGAGAGCAGTTGTATACACCCTTTTAAACCACCCTTTTGTACCTGTGAAAAATGACTGCATTCGTATTTGCTGGGTTTGGAGCATTTCAAAATCTGTTAAATGGATGCACAACATCGATATAGAGCTTTTCCATCTGAATAAGAGCTTCAAAATGCTTTATGATGATGCCTCAAATTCATCCATTCACACGCTGATGTCAGGGTGCTGCCATGCACCCATGTTAAAACAGCACTCAGGCCAGTGTTGGCCTGGCGTCAACCCGCAGTACCTCCATAATTGATGTCTGGATGTGGGTTTGTCTGATCTGTCTGGAACTAAACAAGACTTTATTTCCTCAATTACCAGCCTCATAGGCAAAGAACACACATGTCTAATGGTTACGTAAAGTTCTCGTCAGATGACAGCACCATGGTTGAGTCGATTATTTCTGGTGCATTTGACTGAATCTCTTTTCATCCTCCTGTGAGACTTGTGGTGAAAACTTTTCATGTTCGTGGGTGCAGTGGACAGCAAAGTAGGTTAAGATGAATCATCGATGTACAGTTCTTGGAACAGCTGATAATGCATCATCAGCCCAGATGAACATGAAAAACATCTCTGAGCTCAGACGATGAATCCAAGCAATCAAACATGGTGGGAAACCAATACTTGTGGTATTTCGAAGATGTGGCAAAAATGACGAGTTTATATATATATATATATATATATATATATATATATATATATATATATATATATATATATATATATATATATATATATATGAGGTCTATTAGAAAAGTATCCGACCTTATTATTTTTTTCAAAACCATATGGATTTGAATCACGTGTGATTACATCAGACATGCTTGAACCCTCGTGGGCATGCGAGAGTTTTTCACGCCTGTCGGTTACGTCATTCGCCTGTGGGCAGTCTTGAGTGAGGAGTCGTCCACCCGCTCGGTCGATTTTTTCATTGTTTAGGAATGGCTCAGAGACTGTTGCTTTGTTTGATAAAAATTTTTTCAAAACTGTAAGGCACAACTGAGTGGACACCATTCAATAAATTCAGCTGGTTTTCGGTAAAATTTTAACGGCTGATGAGAGATTTTGGTCTGGTAGTGTCGCTTTAAGGACGGTCCACGGCGCCTGACGGCGATCTGCGCATCGAGGCGGCAGCGTCTCGCCGTTTCAAGTTGAAAACTTCCACATTTCAGGCTCTGTTGACGCAGTAAGTCGTCAGAGAACAGAGAACTTTCAGAAGAAGTCGGCATGAGGAGTTTATTCGGACATTCCATTGTTAACGGTCATTTTGTAATGAAAGAACGTGCGGGCAGAGTCGCATGTCGGGCCGGACCCGACCGCGGGGGGTCGCGACAGGAAAAACACCTCCGTTGGAAATCTTAACGGGCAAGTTGGAACATGCCCAAGCTGTTAAACAATTTCTCAGTTACTCACTTGTTGAAAGCCATTAAAAGCCGCCTGAATTCTACAAATGGTTTTCAACACGGAGGTGTTTTTTCCTGTCGCGGCGCACACAGATTGCCGAGTCGTCACGGAACGACTCGGCGAATTTGCGCGTACGTCTTTCATTAAAAAATGTCCTTAAACAGTGGAATGTCCGCATAAATTCCTCATGCCGGCCTCTTCTGAATCTTCTCTGTTCTCTCACGATGTCCTGGGTGAATTAAGCCTTAAATTAGGATGTTTTCAGCTCGAAACAGGCCGACGACAGCGGCTGGAAGCGCTGCAGGACGTCCCGCTCCGTGGGAAGTCCTTACACCGACAGAAACACCCCATAATCTCTCATCAGCCGTTAAACTTTTCACAGAAAACCAGCTTAATTTCTCGAATAGTGTCCACTCGGATATTCCTCACAGGTCCAGAAAAAGTTTTGATAAAGCAACGCGCGCCGTCTCGAGCAGCGTGTGAAACAAAGGAATTCAGCCGAGAGGGCGGGACCACATCTCACTCAAGGCCTGCCCACAGGGAAATGACGTCACCGACACGCGTGAAAAAACTCACGCATGCGCACGAGGGTTCAAGCATGATTGGTGTAATCGCACGTCATTCAAATCCATATAGTTAAAAAAAAAAATAAAAGGGTCGGTTTATTATCTAAGAGACCTCGTATATATACAGTGGTGGGCACAGTTCTGATAACCGATAATTATCGAAGATAATGTTTTCATTATTGGATTATCTTTTTAGATAACTTTAAAAACCATTATCGGACTAATTATCTTGCGATAAATTTTTGTCCGATAATTGTTAGACCGATAACGTGGTAAATAAAACTGAACAGCTACAAATATTTCTAAAACATAAAATTAGTTGAGCACCTACCTGTTAAATGTTTCATAGCTGATGTGTTGTTCTACCCTCTACAAAACAGAGAAGAGCTGCTTTAAAAAGAAACCACTCTATCGTCTGTAGACAAAGGAGAACTGCCCCCCCCCCCCCAAAAAAAAACTCATTTACTCATTTAATTCAGTTAGATTTTTTATTTAGTAGCATCCTTTTGGAACTTGTTTCACGATGAGCATCATATTTCTTCTAACTAATTTGAGCTGTAGTAAGAAAGATGTCTGAGCTGACACAGTGTCGTGTTTCAGGCCGGAGCAGGAGAACCGATTAGTTTTCACACGAGGCTGTGCCCAGCAGCGACGGTGAGTTCGTCTTTGTAATGAGTGTCATCACGTATACAATTTCAGGAATGTGATTTGTTACCTGAACTCTGTGAATAAAAACACTGGGGCTCTGTTTCATGATGAGGAATGATACAGTATATATATATATATATATATATATATATATATATATATATATATATATATATATATATATATATATATATATATATATATATATATATATATATATATATATATACCCCAATTGCATGAAGTTGGGACGTTGTGTAAAATGTAAATAAAAACAGAATACAATGATTCCTCTTCAACCTATATTCAATTAAATACACCACAAAGACAAGATACTTAATGTTCAAACTGATAGCTTTATTGTTTTTGTGCAAATATTTGCCCATTTTGAAATGGATGCCTGCAACACATTTCAAACAAGTTGGGACAGGGCAACAAAAGATTGGGAAAATTGATGAATGCTCAAAGAACATCTAATTGGAAACAGGTGAGTGTCATGATTGGGTATAAAAGGAGCATCCCCAACAGGCTCAGCCATTCACAAACAAAGATGGGGTGAGGATCACCAGTTTGTGAACAACTGCATTTAAGAACAATGTTTCTCAATGTTCAATTGCAAGGATTTAATTTACATTTTACATGTCCCAACTTCATTGGAATTGGGGTTTCTATATATATATATATATATATATATATATATATATATATATATATATATATATATATATATATATATATATATATATATATATATATATATGTGTGTGTGTGTATAAATATAAGTTGATTGGAATGTTTGACTTCCTCAGAGCCTCGTCAACCTCAGCACTGACTCTGAGTCAAAATGTCACCAAGCCTCTCTGTTGTCACAGGAACAATTCCAGTGGTAAGAAACACAATCCTCATAACAGTGATTTTACACCCGTTTTTCACTCGGCGCTCTCTACACAACAGAAGCCCAAGATATTGTCCTGAAGTGACAAAGTCAAATGGCACAGACTTCTGTCTGATCTAGATTTAGTATCATGCACAATCCCGCCTGGGGCCTCGCGTAAAGCCATGTCTATGCACATTTGGATTTTCTTCAGCATTACAGCTTTCTTGATACTTGCTAATCAGCGTGATTCCTTTAGTAGGGTGACTTATCTTTTGTACTTTTATTGACTGTTGCACCCCCCCCCCAGATCTGCCCCTTCACTGGAGGATCATAAAAGGTGTGAGAACCTTTTCATCTTCAGAGGTGGCATGACCTGGGATTGTATATCTTTTCAGTGCTCTCCAAATAGCATTACAAACTCTCCAAATGACCTCATGTTGGTTGCTCACAAGCTATTCATATCTTTCATATTGACTGGTCGACATCGCAAGACTCGACAGAACTCATTGAAGAAATCACAAATTGTATTGACAAAAAGAAATGTGCTGTTTGGGGTAATATGCTGTTTGACATAATAAATCATGAAATATTACTTCACAAATTGGAACTCTGTGGGATTAGGGGTTCGTGTTGTGGTCTGGTCTGACCTGCAGTCAGGTCCATTGTGTTCTTTTCCAGCTCTTTGTGCCCTGCAGCCAAACCCCCACCTCCTGCCTGGTTGTTGGATGGTCATCCGACCTTTACTGTCCGGCATATCATGGACGTCCATTGACGGGGTCGGGGGCTGCACTATCTGGTGGACTGGTAGAGTTATGGGCCTGAAAAACGTACCTGGGTTTCCCAGCCCCTCATTTTGGACCCTGCTCTTGTCCGGGACTTTCATCAGGCTTACCCGGACAGGCCTGGTGGGCCGGCTGGGGGCTCTCCTTGACAGGGGGGCAGTGGACTGAAGTTGAGTCCATTGTGTTTCTTCTAAAGCTTATCCCTTTTTCCTGCCTGTGGAGTGCCTGATGTCAGCCAGCTGCTGAAGCCAAACACCTGGAGGAAGACGGAGCTGGGTAACCCTTTATTGCCAGAATCTATCATCCCGTGATGTTTGGTCTCCTTATGCACTGTCCATGTGTAAATTTGAAGTCCTTTTGTCATTTTTGAACTCTGTGTTTTCTCCCCAGCTTAGTTAACAGTGTTACTTCCTGGTTTTGGCTTTTGCCTTAGATTCTTGTTATTAAGCGCACTTTTTTTTTTTTAATCACTGAGACCAATGTTGGATTTGGCACGTATTTTTGCAAACTGAGTTTTTTTCCCATTCCTAGATGGACAATTTAAGTTTACTGTACTTATTTTGTCACTGGGGTTTGTTGTTGTTTTCTCCCTCCTTTAAATACTGCCTTCAGTGGATCATCACTATCATCCTTTAGTGGATTTTTGTCCCCTTCATTTCACTGTCTAGCTTGGTCCTCTGATTCCTTGCAGTCTGGAGCTGGTTGTATCTCACCTCCTTAGTCGCTTTTCTACTACACAAAGTAGCACTACTCGGCTCGACTCTACTTGTTTTTTTTTTGCGTTTCCATTAGGTTTAGTACCTGGTGCTTTTTTTGGTACCTGCTCAGAAGCGGTTCCAAGCGAGCTGAGCCGATACTAAAATGTGACATCAACAGGCGGCTGGCCACTGATTGGCCAGAGAATGTCATCACTGGATGAGTCATGAGTGCGCCGTCCGAGACGAGAATCAGACCCGCCATTTTTAAATACTTGCTGCGGCGTTACAGAAACTGGGTTTTTCTTTTGTTTCATGGTGAGTTTTTTTTACTCGCACAAAACCACACTGTGGTCCGTGGATACGTTGCGCTGGTTGCTGTGTTTGGTGGCGGAGGAGAGAATAGGTGAAGTGTACAATGCATCTCCGCATGCGTGGGTCAAATGGGGGCAAAAATTCCAACTACCAAACTCACACCACTACCATTGAATTTCGTATACAGTAGCATTAGCGGACTGTAAAAGTTAAGGCTTACAGGGATTGTTTCAAAGGCTTTAAGCCTTAAGTGACGCATACAATAATGACAGGGGCGCATTGTGCTGTTTTCAAATGCTCAAACGGAATTCATAGGCTTGAAAGTTGGCTGAAAACACGATTGCAAGGCTCCGCCGAGTCCACACAAAGACGGAAAGAAGAAGAAATGTGGTGGTAAAGCTCTGTTCATTCTACACAATTTCCCCACAGAAAAGAAAGCTCCAGACGGACGTAAAAGACGGACTAAAACTGTGTTTCTTGCACACATTTATTTTGTCAATATCCTGAAACTGTGCCGAATTATAATGTGGCTGATAACACCATTTTCGTGCATCGGCTTATGACTGTAATGTTGTGCCATGAATGACATGGCGCGTAAATTGTAACATTAACATGTTCTATAAACAAACTGCATGCATGCACATATTACTGTATGTCAACTTATCAAAACAAACGTAACACCAAAGAGGTTATATGTGAGACCCACCTTCCTTGTAGTCATTACAAAGCCGGCGGAGTAGCGATTTCTCATCCCTGCTTAGCAAATATTCTGCAATATCCACAGTTTCACAGTTTTACAAAAACGCTTTAAATTGTCAACTTTCCAGCAGTTGAAATGATCCAAATAACAGCATTTCTCGCTGCTTTCCGCCATCATAGCTTGTGAATTGGTAGTCGAAAAATTTAGTGTAGCCATAATGCACTGCACGGCCCGAGATGTGCACTTTGCTTATACAGAGAGGTGGATGAAGCAATCCAAAATGAGAAAATCTCCCAGTCTTTAGCCGCTCACAGGGACCGGACATTACAGCAACGCAGAGAACAGCTGAAAAAGCTTAAAAGTGATTACAGGAACACAACGACCGGAGTAGGTCGGATCGTAAGGGCTGAAAACCGTTTGACCAAAGGAACGCTGTTTACGAACACCGACCGGCAAGCACCAGGATGCAGGATGACTGCAACTGGCCACGGCTTTGTTGAAAGCAATGGATGGTAAGTGTTTTTGTGACTTTGTCTGTAGTCTGCTTGAAAGCAGCATTTAATGTTACTTATGCCATTGGTGGGAAGCACACTTTAACAATTGAAGATTTTGAGTCTAAACTTGTGTTAAAGTAGACCTGCATTGAAATAAATGTGGTCAGATTTCAGAAAGAAATAGCTGATATGTATTTATAAGATCCTTGTGAATGCAGTAAAGTAAATCTGTAAGCCCAAATTTGTAATTCAGCGGAGAAATCTTCGTTTAAAAATGACAAATTTGCAGCTAAAATTTAGCCCTCTGTGAAAACAGTTTGTACAGCTGTATCATTTCCATGACGTCAGGAACAAGACGACGCGCTCCCGCCTTCAGTCCGATCCCGCATTGAAATTGATTTTATCTGGTAGTAATGTTACTTATACACGTCCTGGTTTCAACATCCAAAAGTAAGCTGCATTGAATGTGAGATACAGATCTGTGTGCTCAGATCAGCAACGACATAGACAGCGGGCGCCGTTCTTCCTCTCCCGCTCTCTGCCTCCGCTGCGCTTATTAAGTCTGCGGGCTCATTAACGAGCTCGTTAACCGCCGACGCGGGCCACTCACACCGCCCGTGTCTGCTTTGCAGCCGGTGTTGTGCCAGATTCAGCGCACAACACCGGCATCACCTCTCTGTCTACTGAATGGAGCTGCAGCACACTTGGCACAAGTCCTGAGATTACGCTCGCTGTTTTAATGCGAAGCGGCCGGTACACCTGTTGCTGCAAGGACAGACTTCTTGCGGCAAAATCCACAGCACCGCACGTCTCGGCAATCGGAGCCCCAGAGCTCCATGGACGCTGAGAGAGGTTTATATATTTTTAATGACTGGGATTCTTTGCGGGTCTCGCCTCCATATCCCGCGATGGTACCGGAGGCGAAAGACAGTAGATTTTCATTGCGACACCACTCAATCAAACGGGCGTATGAAAAAGTCCCCCAAAATAATTTTCAAGCACAAATAAAAGAAATGTGTACTCACCAAACGTGCCGCAAGACAATATGAAGTTTTAAAAAAGTAGATCCTTCCGTATAAGACAAGAAAAAGGTGCAGATGCAAACTGACGTAAATCCACAAATTACAATTGGTGCAATGCATGCTGGAAGAGGGTCTTGTCCGTGACGTCTCGGCAGCGTCCATGATGAGAGGGACAATTTGCGGAGGGCTAAATGTTAGCTGTAAATTTGTCATTTTCAAATGAAGATTTCTCTGTTGAATGACAGATCTGGGCTTGCAGATTTACTTTACTACATTCAGAAGGATCTCGTGTAAATGTAAGTCATTTTTTGTTCAAAAAATCTGACTGCATTTTTTTCAATGCAGGTCTCCTTTAAAGTAACATCGTTGTCTCATGTATGCGGACACACTGAGCTGGCTGATTGCTAACTAGCGAGCTAGCTAACTCCGTGCTCTGCTTTAAAGTATTAACTTGACAGCATGACAACAAACGTTTACATCTAATTTAGTGCCATTACTGTAATGGCTTTTTTTTTTTTTTAAAACATGTCGCCATTTTGTGTTTTTGTTGAAGAATCCAGTTCCATTGGTGAGGAGGATTCGACCACCAGCTTCAATATCTGTATCAATGTCCAGCACCACACAGCAACATGTTATCACTGGTAAGAATAATGTCTCACATCATGTAGCAAAATGTATTTCCCAAATACAATATATACATATATATATATATATATATATATATATATATATATATATATATATATATATATATATATATATATATATATATATATATATATATTTTTTTTTTTTTTTTTCCTGGACCTTTCCCAAAGTTTCAGTTATCTTGGTCGCTTTGCATAAAAGTCATGTTCTTTCAAAATTATCCTCCAACAAATCAAACCATTTGGAGCATATTTTAAAACAACATGACTTTTATGCAAAGTGACCAAAATAACTGAAACTCTGGGGAATGATCATACAGAAACTGATTTTTTTTTTCAGATTTATTACAATTCTTGTTTGTTTTTTTTTTTTTGGGGGGGGGGGGGGGTCACTCTGTATGTACGTGTATATATTATTTTTTAAAACTTGCTTTTGTTAATCACTTCCCATTTCTACCTTCATTATTGTCCAGGCAAGAGAAAAAGGAGCCTGTTCCAGCAGGAGAATCTGTCCATCCTGAGTGATGTTGTGGTTGAAGCTGAACTAGGTTCAGTGTGATCGACACATCCGGATGATCCTCAAAGAAGCAACGGAGGTGGAAGCTGTGTTTAATTAGGCATCCCTTGACGGGCGTGCTGGGCGAGCTTGTCCACGCGATGCATGACTGGGGCGTGTGTCCTGCACCCCTATCCCAGGACTACAGACACATGGAACTTCTGTATCGTTTGTGTTGCACAGATTTTTTTTTTTTTGTATTTGCTGTTTTAGTTGCAGTAAACAATTTGACTTCTGTAATTGTATCATAATTTGTCATTTCTGGCTGAGTCAACAGTAAAAAACATTTTGTCATTGATGTTTTGGTACAATGATGGTTCATTTCTAAGAATTTTAATTTGGGATTTGCTACTCCAGAAGACACTGCACACTACACCTGGCTAAATCTTTACAAAAATGCTGGAATGATCATGTCTAAACTGAGATTTTAGCAAATGGTATTTAACATAAAAAGGTTTAGTCACTTTGGTGATAGCACCATTACATCAAGGAATTCTGGCTATACGAGGGTTAGGGTTTGAGGAGATGTAACATTTGACCACAAACTATTGTACTGTGGTGTTCTGCTGGATGACTTATACCAAACCAGAAGTAATTTATTCAGATATTTTGAACAACCAGTTTTACTGTTTGTTTACTTTCATTTACATTTATGACCCCATTAAATGTAAAACTTATTTCACTACTGGATTATGCTTAAACAGCTTTTCAAACTGTTAGCATTTAATTTAAATCAGTACACCTTGGTAACTTTTACAAATCAAATTGATGTTATACAAAAGTGGAGACATTTTAGCAAAACGTGCAAAAGTTTATTCAGAATTCACAGGGAAACATAACCGGTGTATAACGTGTAGGCAAATGATGACAAAGGTGTCCCATTCCGTGGCATGAACTTTTGCAGTGGTGTCTCTGAGAAAACCATCTGAAGCACACACAGGGCATACATATTTTAATTAGTGCTGTCAGGTTATTAAAAAATGTAATTGATTACAGGGTTTGTGATTAGTTAATCTAAATGAATAATTTTATTACAGGTATATTAAAAAACAGATCTGTGTGTAATAATCTGGCAAAAAAAGGATCTGGGTTATTTCTGTTACACATCAAGGAGGTATTAAATAAGCTGTGATGTAAATTGATCTTAAATCCGGAGAACTGTCTAACTGTGATCTGGATGGGTTAAATGCATACAAATTTCATTGTATGTATAATGTGTACAATGATAATAAAAGGCTATATTATATAGAATGTCTATAAAAACAGAATTGTGGGAGTTTGGAGACTGATTCTGCACCATCCTTTAATAATCATCTTAGATTTCATTTTTAAATCTGTCCATTGAACATTAAAATCTGGATGAAAAACATAAATCAAGCTCTTAATGGATTTTAAGCCTGTTCGAGTTCAGTGACGACCTTAATTAACAGTCATTAAAACCGAATCAACATTTTCTGCATGAATGCCAATAAACACACAAACACATTAGAGATTTAACAATAAGTTATCAAAGCGAGTTACTGCATGCTCAGCACACTTCTGGATCCAAAACTTGATAGAATTATTCAAAAAATTGAAGGAGTTCAGGACTAATTGTTTGTTGTGTCTTCCATGTCCAGTTATAAGCCCACTGAATCAAGTGTCGCGCTCGAAATGCAGGCACAGCTGAGCTGGCAGGAATTTCACAGCTCCAAAAAATAATAGGTATTCTGGGATTTTTTTCAAGCATCTGCTCCTCAGGACCACTGATCTGAAAGGGTTATCAATAAAAATATTGTTGTTCCCCTCTCAACAGACAATGTAGACATCATCATCTTTTTCAACAAGAAATTAAAGTTAGAAATTTAGATCAGCTTTGCTCCATTTCTTGTTTATTTATTCATTTGTTTATTTTTACTTGATGATTTTAACAGAGGCATCGTTTTATTCACTAATACTGTTCATATTGCAGTTAATACATAATGAAGCATTTTATTTTACGTTATTATGTAAAACATTGGACACTTGGTTTTCATTTGTCATTTTGGACCACAGGCAAATTTCCTTGTTTCAATGCTATTAAGTTTTTTTTTTTTTTTAATGGATGCAAGTTTTTTAAAACTGTTTTTGGTTTGTTTTACTGATGTGAAAAATGAACTGCTACATGGCTTTAAAAATTGTATCCAACCTAAACTGTGGCTTTTGTGATCTGCAACACCCCTATTCTCTACAGCATGAGCCACATTAAATCAGAAAAATTATGAATCCCAAGATAATGGCTCACATAAGTAGGAACCCTGTTTATCTCAAATAAATTGTAATTTTTACAGCCGTTTGGATTTAGACAGTTCACAAGATGGCTGCAAAACATTTCTAAATCTCAGAAAATGTCATTCGCCTATTGACATTTCAAATCCCGCAAAACTTCGAAGAGGTCACCGCGCTGCGAGATCTCAGTAACATTGAGAACTGCATTGAGATGGTCTGATCACGCTGCCCTTTAACCACTGCACACGGACAACACCATTAACATCACAACATAAAACTATTTTTATATTGTGCCTAAAACTCTCATGAATATATTCTCTGGGTTTTTAGACGTTGTTTTTGCGTTTGTTTTATGTAAACATGCGAGAATCTCAGGCTGTCTCTCCGTTATTTTCAATGGGAGCTGCTGTGAGCTACAGTCGCTTCCTGATCATGTCGTTCTGAGGGAAAGTGAAGTTTGTTCTTTAATGTCTTGATTATTGTTCTTTACAACACTGTTTGTCCTCTTTGTTCCAGACTAATAAATATGTCTAAAATTCGGGTTTAATTTATTAAATTCCATGCAGATTTAACGTGGCAGACACAAATTATTTATTCTAATTGTTTTAGCAAGTTTTTAGGGTATCATGCAGCACTCTTATTAATGTGACGAAAAGCATCAAAAAATTACATTTTTATAGTATAATATTCATTTACAATTGTCATCATGTGGATTTTCTATGTTGTTTGACTGCAGCGACTCTCTGGCGCGCAAGGGATTATGGGATATGTCAATAGGGCGAATGAAATTCATTTAAATCAACCATTAAAAACATGTGCACAGTATGACAGAATATGGTAGCCCTCTCTGAACCATTCATTCATTCATTTCATGGTCTGGGTTGTGGTGCAGCAGTGTTGAACAAACTAGAAAAGTCTGAAGGACTGAACTAACAATGGGTGAGTACAGTCAGTGTGCAATATTTAGTTTGTGTTTTAGATTGTATTCATTTTAAATCCGGTGCAGAGATGTGTATACTGTCACATTCAGATTTTGCATAAAAGAGTCTGATAGACGGATCGGTGCAGCGTCTGCAGTGATGTGGTCGCTCTATCGGACCGTCGTGGTGAAGAGAGAGCTGAGTAGGGGGGCAAAGCTCTCGATTTACTGATTGATCTGCGTTCTGATCCTCACCTATGGTCATGAGATTTGGCTCATGACCGAAAGAACGAGATCGCGAGTACAAGCGGCCGAGATGAGTTTCCTCCGCAGGGTGGGTGGGCGCGGTGGGCGCTCCCTTAGAGATAGGGTGAGGAGCTCAGTCACTCGGGAGGAGCTTGAAGTCGAGCCGCTGCTCCTCCACCTCAAAAGGAGTCAGTTGAGGTGGCTCGGGCATCTTTTCCGGATGCCCCCTGGACGCCTTGCTGGAGAGGTGTTCCGGGCACTTCCCATTGGGAGGAGGCCCCGGGGAAGACCCAGGACGCGTTGGAGGGACTATATCTCTCGGCTGGCTTGGGAACGCCTTGGGGTTCCCCCGGAGGAGCTGGGGGAGGTGTGTGTGGATCGGGAGGTCTGGGCGGCTTTGCTTGAACTGCTGCCCCCGCGACCCGACTTCGGATAAAGCGGAAGAAAATGAATGGATGGATGGATGGAGTCAGATTTTAGTTTTTTATTATTTTGATTTTATATTATTTTGGATTTGCTGTGGCGACCCCAAGTGCAAACAAGGGAGCAGCCGAAGGGACTTACTATTATTAATCATAAGAAAAAACATGGAAAAGATCACAGATCATTTTTGTTTTTATTTACAAATTCATTTTTTATGGGTGCTTTGTAAGTTAAAAAAATGGAATTGCACAATCAATGACAGAGCTTGGCCGGGCTCCATGGGCCTCAGCTGGACCTGTCGGCCTCTTGGGATTTACCTGTGCGTGCACCCACAATGCAAGCAACAAACCCATTAGGATTCAGCATGCAATTCGCCAATGATCCAGTTTCCGAGATCACTCAGTGTGTCCAGTGCTGTCAAGACATTATTGATCATTAGTAATGCAGCTGTATACAGCATTTTGAGAAAACAGAATCTATTTTCCTCAGGGTTCATTCAAGTCTCCTATTGATATTATTAGTGTATAAGTTCTGTTTCTATACTTTAAAGTAATCATTCATCACAAGGTCAAAGGGAAAGCCTACTCAGGTTTACTACAGTTTCTCTTTGGGGTTTGCATGTTCTTGCCATTTCCAAAGAAATGCAGGTTGATTTGGAAACTTTTAATTTCACCATAGGTGTGAATGTGTTTGTCTGTCTTGATGTGACCCTGTGATGGATTGTTGGCCTATCCACGCTGTACGCCGCCTCTCTCCCTATGACCGCAGGCATAGGCTCTCTTGGGATATGTCAGGGGTCTCCTGTGACCTCGCCTCCCCCTGCCTCTCTTATCCCATGCGCCCGTTGATTTGAAAGAAGGTATTAACCAGTCATTTAAATTTGAACATAATTACTCTGAGGGCTAGACCACCACTCTGAGATTTATTAAACAGAAATTAAATGTCACACATTTTGACAGAATTAAAGTTTTACAGAATGAGTGAGATAAACAAAGACATACCCAGAAGTTCTGAGGGTCCAGGAGCTGCAAGCTTTCAACCAGCAATTTGGTGTTCCAGCAACCTGACAGCAAGCAGGAACCCTCAACAGTGGGCTGGCTTTGTATTTATACACCCTATGCTACTACAGTGTTTTTCTGCTAATCTTGGGCGGTGTTCTTCATCTCGGTGGTTGTGATCCCTCCATTTCGTGGCATGGTCCTGTCCACATGTGCTCTGAAGTCTTCTGATAAGGTTTTCGGGCAACACCTGCTAACTGAAGGTCCTGCCCACATGCACTGTGAAGTCTTCTGATAAGGTTTTTTGGCAACTGCTAACTGAAAAACTGTCAGCATATCTTCAGGGTCTCACCGAAACAGGGACACATCACATTTACAAGACTTTTGAAAGTGATTATATAAGTAACATATCTTCATGACAGCTTGCTAAGAAACTAAACTAATATTTGAGCAAAAGCAAATCTTAGAACAAAAGCAAATGTAATCATAAACATAACACGCCTTTAATTTGGTAGACACAATACACAATTCAACAGCATTCAAACATATAACCCAAGAGTATTTGAATATATAGATACCATGTAATTTACCTTAGCTATTGTTTACGTGTTTAATAAGCATTGATAAATATTGATCACTATGAGCATATGAGTAATATATTCTTCAACAGCAACAAGCTCTATTAATATAAAAATGATGACTTCTAAACATTAGAACACACTCATGTAACAATATATTTTTCGCTCAATAAAAGATAAATAATATTATGATGATACTGAATGGGGAAAAAGCACAAAAGGTTAATGCATATTTAAGCACATTTAGGATATATTCCTTCAGCTCCACCTGCTCCAAGACCCTTAACTGGAATAAGCAGGTGTAGAAAATGAATGAATGTTTCTTGTTTTTGCAGTCATCTTCTTTTAACTGCTGTTTTTCTCTTCGTCTCAGCTGTTGTCAGCGTGTACACTGGAAACACATAGACCAATCTCTTGCATTATACCTCATCCCATATGGCACGACTCAGCCAATTAAATACTTTATTCAGAGCAGCAATTTGAGTGGATCAAGTAGCACATAGGTCCTCGCATACTGCCATTTTTGACAACAACAACAAAATCATTTCCACTGCATTAATGCAGTGTTTTAAATAATAATAATAATAATAAAAAATCTGTATAGTTTGGAAAAATAACTCAGAAATTATTCTCCAAGAGAAATAAATAAATAAATAAATAAATAAATAATAATAATAATAATAATAATACAAAAATTAAAACAACACAAATTCCTGAAAACTGGTTAATTTTACCCAGTACCACAGTTCAGTCCTCTTGCTGGTGTGAGTGACATGACTGTCTGCAAAGTCCTTCCAGAAAAAAAGCACATGTGCAGCCTGTGAACTCAGAGCTGCAGGAGCAACACAGTCAACAGGCTATTATGTGACTTGGAGATAAGGTTAATGCCTCAGAGGCAGCCCCCTCCGTGTGTGCCTTGCTAAAGGTCAAACATATTCACCATCTCTGAAATCTTATTCACACCGGGCACCCCTGAACGTTTGATTGGACTCGGCACCGTGGCCGCGCAGCTTAACTATCATAAGCTATTGCAATAAATTGAGCTGTCTGAACTTAAGAGAAGGCCTAAGGGAGAGTGTGCGGGTATAAACATTGGAATTCCCTCCAAACACATTCAGTGCTTGTTTTCTCTTTGTGAGAAATGAGCTTCATCACCACCAGAAGGGATGAATGAGTTTTAGAAAAATCATGAAAACAGGAAAGCTTGTGCAGCTGGTCGACGTTGCATATCACAGACACAGCATCCTTGATGGCATTTTAAAAACAGGTGCACTAATAAGTGCTTGACGGACAAAGACAAAATGTTCCATTTGAATTTCTGCTTTGCAGATAACAGCTAAGATAAACAAATGTGTTAATATTTGTTCAGGCAAATGGTCAGAGGTGGATACGCCTAAGGTATGCGGAATGTGAGGAATGCAAAACTGTTAACAGAAACCTCAAGCAAGAAGTCACAGATTAGAAATCCTTGTTTGGATTTCACTGTTCCAGTTATTGACTTACAGAACAAAAATGATTTTTAAACAGCTTGCAGAGAATTTGCTGGGTGATACTCAGTCTTTACTGTCTACAGACACTCTCCTGTTGCAGATTTGTGGCCTTCCCCATTCCAAAAATTAGGAAATGAGGCCGATTTATTACAAAAGCAGTTCAAATTTATATTATACTGTTGTATAAAGATGAGGCATATGGGCACAAGCACTTACAGTTTGTCCACAACATCTATCTATATAAAGCAAGAAACTGTGCGCAAGTATGTGGCTTGCATATTTCTCTATTTGTCAGATCGACCTCAGCTTTCGGATATGGCTTGCACAAGGCACAATGATGTGTATCCTTTATTATGATTTTTTTAGGGATTTATTTTCAAAATCTTCATTTTGAAACCTTTATTTTGAGTATCACTGTAACATTCGTACTTCCAAGATAGCGTGGTTCACTAATGTTACTGCTAGCAAAGTTAAACAACATTAGATAGTTCATGTTGCTTGCACATTTCACAATAAAATGTTTAATGCCAGCATCCCAGCAAATACTTTTACTGTAAAAGCCATGCTGTCCATGTTCCTTGAGACTGAGTTTAACTTGATAACACTGAGGAGATGTTAGCTAAAATCCGTTTTTTGGATAACAACAACAAATTACAAAGTACAGAAGCTGCATAAAATACAAATAAATAAATATTTGCTGTGAGTTCACCTTTAAATAAACTGTGTTCAGGAGGTGGGATACTGATTTGCTGTTTCAATGTTCTGCTTAATTTTGTCTGAGTCTTCCAATAACCTGTTTAATCAGAGTTCTTTTATTTTCATATAATTGATAATAAAACTGATTTTTAAAACAATATGAAATACTATATTGAAATAATAATAATAATATAAGTACACCTCTTTCTGCATCCCACCTTCAAACACAGCCTCTTATGACCATCCATGAGAAATCTACTTAAGCTCGCAATTTTCTATTGGAATACAAATGGGCACTGTTATGTGCTGACGCGGGTCAGAGAACCGAACCAGCATCTGACAATGGAACAGCGCCCCCCAGAGGACCGTACCATCAACCCCAGGTGGCACCCTCCCCACAACCCAGGAACCCCAGACCCGGCCACACTTGGCTAGTCGGCCCCACAAATCAATTCCCCCCCAGAGGACCGTCCCATCAACCCTGGAGGTGGAACCTGGAAGGAAACACAAAAAACACAAAAATCCAACCCCCGGCGGACTCCATTAAACCACCCCGGGGGCAAATAAAACAACCGGAAACCCTGTTACCCTCCCCAGCACCCCGAAAGACCCCAGATTATTCCCAGAGCCTATCGTCAGTACAATTCCGGCGAACGGCACAAAACTACCAAGCCGGGGAAGGAAACGGAAAAACTAACCCAGTCCCATCCCCTAAGCGCAGCAGAAAACCGGAAACACGTCCGGTGCCCCTAAACCGACCATACCACCAGCCTATCGGGAGGGGTGGAACTACCGAAATGGCGAACGGCACAGATCGGCCCACCACTCCGACTGAGGTACGTTCCCGCTGCACTACACCCCGGTAACGCCAATGACGAACGGTCAAAGGCCCACCGGGGCTGCAGTGGAACCGGGTACCAACCAAACCCAAAAAAACGCCCCTGACAACCCCCCCCTAGGTGCAGAGGTTTTCTGAGAAACGCTCAGCGTAACCAACCTGCTACCACCCCACAACCCAAAAGACAACGGTCTTAGAGTACGTGAGGTTGGGGTTAGGGAAACAAGGAAATAAAAAACAACAAAACAAAACGACCCAATCCACAAACAAAAATTACCTAAGGTCAAATAATGAAGACATACGATTACCTGAGTCCAGCCGAGCTCCGAACTGCCAGTCGTTCACCCAACCAGAACAGCCTCTAATTCCCTAAACACTGTATAACCCCTACATGACAAAAACAGAACCAAATAACTAAATAACCAAAGGTCTGCCTTTTTTTTTTTATATATATATATTATGCCTGTCCAAAAACACCTGGAGATACGTCATCGTTATCTTTCTTGACGCTTATGTGACCGGGGCAATATGGCTGTTTCAGCTCGTCCGAGCTGCATGGGCTTCAACGTCTCCCGCATATGGCTCCGGATGACCAATAATTGGTTCGGAAGCCGACACTCTGGGTGACGGAGTTATCTGCACTGGTATCGATGGTGCCGCAGCTGGAGCAGCAGGAAGCGGAACGGCTTGCGCTGCAAGCTCCGTAACGCGGGCATCTGTTTGTTTAATTCGATTTGCAAAATGCTGTAATTGCTCCCATATCTTCTCCAAGTGTTCTTGAACTCTTTCCGCAAATGGAACCGCTTCTGCCGCTGGGTCCATTTTGTAGTGGCCGGGAACTACTGTTATGTGCTGACGCGGGTCAGAGAACCGAACCAGCATCTGACAATGGCCCAGCGCTAAATAACCAGAAAGCGGTTCCAAGAAACAAATTTATTCCCCCTCATGTGCAATAATTCGTGTATAACATAAATATTCAGCTGTCTTGGCAAGGTGAAGGACGGCGCGCTCTCCAGCACCCAAATGGATCAAAGCCCGGCACTTCTGGACTCAGATTCACCGCCGAACACCCCCCAGGTGGATACGACAAACTGACTCTGTGAAGGACGGAAAAGGTGAGGTAAGTCAACAGAGCTACAACAAATATCCTTCAGAGGCACACACTATCAGCAACACATTCAGGTCTGAATTTAAGCTTTATGTAAATGAGCAGCTTCTCACAACAGGTGGAAGATCATCAGTCCGTACGCCACGGCAGTGAGAAACAAACTGCACAATTCTCATCAATGTTCAAATATACTGCGTAACAAAACGCCAAATTACTATTAACGATTATTCAGACGATAATCACCTCTGATGTGTGCTGACAGCATGTGTCCCTCACCCGTCCTCCTTCACAGGCAGGATGTGTCAAACCCTGGCGCGGTCCTCAGCGTCTCACAACCGAACGTCACAAGGTCGAGTTCCCGGCAATTCTGCTCAAATCACTCATGGCTTAAATGCAGAACGCCATCTCATTATCTGCTTCAGCTGAAAGTCTTTAAGTCTGCACGTGAGCATCATCCACAGGTGCTGCAAGTTGTTAGGCCTGCACGTGAACATCCTCCACAGGTGCAGCCAATAGTTCTGATGAGGGTGAAGGACTCTTCCGCCAGCACATTCTCCACAGAAAAAAACAGTTTGCATACCACCTGGAGAGCAAAGAAAAGAAAACAGCAGCAAAATGTCCAGCCAAACCCCCCAGAACACAACAGGGCACTACACAAGTAGAGTCAAATGCACTCAAATACTCCATACAGTCTATGTGTTGACCTGAAATGTTAACATCTTGAAACTGTCTTCAGTTGAATGGTGCAACATGCATGCCATGAAATTTATGTTGTTGAGAAGAAAGGCTTTTGCTCAAAGGCCAGTAGGTCCCTATCATTGAACGTTCCACCTGCTTGTCTACAGCACCTACTTTTTCCACATGCCAGAGCGGTGAGCAGAGCTGTGTGCCTCACAGAGAACTGCTGTGTCCACTGCACACCACTGCTCATGATTGCTGCCCACTCCAGTCAATGGCATTGCTCAACACTCGCAACAATCTGTGCCTTCATTTTAGCCTTTTTATTGTACCTTGGCATCAAAATAACTGAGCAGTCAAAACCACATTCAAGCAGCAATGATTTATTTTAAGCTACACTAACAAAATAAGAACCAAAATCGTCTGTAAAATTACAGTAAAAGACACATATTGCCGCTATCTGCACAACTTGCATCCAATTATTCACTTCTCTGGATGATGATTCATCCTGACGTAAAACTTCAGGGATCTAAAATATTCAGGGAGTACTTCTTCAGCTGGGTGGAGCTACTGTTCTTGTGGCATTGCAAGGAATATTATTCAAAATTTTTGCTGTCAATCCATCAATGCTGCTCAGGCTTTTTTGTAGAGGACATCCTGAGAATTTTCAGCATCCCAGAAATCATAGAACACATATACTCTGGTACTGTGAGCACTGGGCAGAGTGGAAACAGATTAACTAACTTCTTCCCAGTGAATTTTGGGGCTGCAGTCCAAGCATTAACATTAACTGGATTGTGAGAAAAATGGTGGACTTCAGTATCTTAGGTGTCTGTGAATATTTGTAGTTGTCGTGGATCAAGATTAGGATCCAGGCTTTTAAAGACTTCTGGAACTAAGCCATCAGAAATATATCTGTTTGCGGTGAAAGTGTAAAACTTGTTCTGAGTTTCCCTTATCGCAGCAGACCTCAGCCTGTGAGGTTAAGGGGCATCCGGGAAGAGCTTGGGTCAGAGTTAAAAGAAACTTTATTGTTGCTGAAAAAGTCAGGAACTCAATCTGTTGCCTTAGTTTGAGTTTTCTTTGCTATATTAGAGCCTAATTCACTGGTACAATGCACACAGGTTTAAGATTCAAAGCTCAAAAAATCCTGTTAAAAGAAAACTCTCAGGCTGATTAAAGGAGCATTTATATGGTCCACCAATTACTGTGGTCTCATTTGTTTTTGTGATCCGTGTAGCTTCAGTGATCCTTGAAAAGCCTCTTTGTAGTCGGTGAACAACCCCATGGCTAACAAGATGCCGTCTGTGTCTTGTGTGCACAGAATAAGAATGTTTGTAACTACCATTACTGTACCACAATGCTATAATTACACTGCAGTGCAAAGTAAGACTTCTGTTATCACATTAGTTCTGACATTAGTTTTCTCTCATCTCACCAAGTCGTGTGTTTAGTTTTCCAACTCTGATCTAGGTTATATTAACCAATGCGTGCAAATATAACGAACCTGATGCCAGCATATTATTTGCAAACATATCAAAAGGCATATGAAAGATTGTTGTTAAAGTCTGCTGCGTTAAAGTTTGACCAACAACCAGCTGCATACCCAATCACAGTTCAACAATACTAACTTTCGCCCGATCCACACACTCAAAAACTGATGCATTGGATGAACTCAATTCAATTATGAGCAGGATTTCCATCTAATAAATATATGTAGCCCCAACTCAAATAAAGCACATTCATGCAAGATAATGTCATTTAATTTAGTTGGGATGACATCCATTTATTAGATGGAAATGCTGCCCATAATTGAATTGAGTTCATCCAGTAAGCCATTTTTTGAGTGCAGCTGTCTTTGTGTGTGGTCATAATTATTAATAAGGAACTGTAGTGTTCCCAAACAGCAAATTGTAATGATAGTGAAAGATCTGCAAGGTATGATTTGTTGTCTTTTGCCATAACTACATTTTTTCACTGTGCACATGGGTTGCAGTAATATCCAGTCCTTTGCTAAAGTTGCATGGGGGAAACATCGGGTTACAAAGTGAATCTGCACACAGAAAAAAGTTCCACATGTGCAGTTGCTGCATTTGCTCAGTACGCGTGTTTCAAAAGTCCCACATCAAAATTTTCCAGTACAGATATGTGTACTGTTACACCCATATCCCATAGACTGCTTCACTACTAGCATTAGCGTCAGTTAAGCTTGCAGCCAAGGAGAGAACCATGATGCCCATTATATGGGCAAATTTGAGATGAAACAACAGAATAAGATGATAAAACTGGAATTAAAGAACAGATTAACTGTGTGTGACCATAGATGGTGCCAAAACGATTCATCGTTATTGCGAATCTCTCTTGGCAAACTCAAAACACTGCTTCAAAACATTTTTGCAACCTTGGAAATATTGTTCCAGAATCGGGGTAAAAAGCCAGACATGGCAGTATGAGACAAAATATACAACAGAATGTGAAAGTTAAAAAAGAATTAACCCTCTGGGCCCGAAGCCGTCGTATACGTCGGCTGAATACAAGTTTTACTAAATTATAAATAACTTTTTAATGATATGAGATAGAAACGTACTTTTTTTTTGCTGAAAAGTTAACTCCGCGGACTTTCGAGCCAGCCATCCACCATGTTTGTACTCCTGATAGAAGCTGTGTGATGACGTGCGCAATGTGAGTGTCCAATCGAAATTGGTTCACCGTCACATGATTTTACAATATCCAATCGTAGGGCAGAGCAGTCTCACATGGTATCCCAAAGATTGTTAGGAGCAACGATATGTTACTCTTTGTGATGTGAATGCTGTCTGAACAGCCCTCTGGCTGCTGGCTCCATGTGTAAAAGCGCAGCATTGCTCATATGAATGAAGTGATCAGCGTAAGAGGGTCGCATACAACCTCATGTGCTGGACCAAAGACAGTCACTGCAAGCAATCCAAGAGGAAATCAGCTCCATAGAATTAAAAAAGTTTGTGTTGTAAGCCTTTGTGTAATAGCAGACAGAAATTGCTTTGAGATGTGACATAAAGACAAACAAAACACATGGACCATTTTGTTTATATTGTTTAAAATGTGCATTTGTCTTTATTGTTAGAACATTTATTTTGTAAATTCTCTTTGTACAAGATCCAAAACTACCTTTATAAAGTGTCAAAATAGTTGTTTATTATAGTTTGCTGTGTGTTTTGAATAAATGTGTTGGGAAAGTGTAATGACACGGACCCACAACAGGGGGCGTAAATGAATGGACAATGAATGAGCCGAAAATAGAACACTTTACTGTTGTGAATGTGCACAACAAAATACAGATGATTACAGAATCTCGTATGTAGTCAATCTACAAAGGTGACGTGTGGGCAGGCTCGAGGACAGAAGACGTCCGTCCAGAGAGGAGCCGGAACCCACACGATCTCCACCGCCACCGAACCCGGAGAATACTGGAGCCGCCAAGTCCCGAGTCCCCAGGTGGTCACCATCTCCGGCTGTTGGATCTGGTACTGCTGGCAGGAAGCATAAACAGTCAAGGGTGGGTGTGAGCACACACCCAGCAAACAGTCAGCAAAACAGTCTTTAGTTTCACACGGAGGGAAAAACTCCTCCTCCAATCCAGAAACTCGGCACGTGCAGTATTTGTGAGTACTTATCACAGTTTGGCATGGGGAGCGAAGACCTCAGCCCTCCACGTACCACAAACCCAGCCTCCAGCTGCAAGCACTCACAGGAACGACTGCAAAAAGTACAGAAGCAAAAACTGACTCGTAAACGGCTGAGCTGATTACCTTCTTGGCTTGAAGATATCTCGGCAGGGAGGTGGAGTTGCTGTCCGGCTTTTATGAAGATGATGATGGGGTGATGAGTGACAGCTTTCAGGTGGTGATGAGAGACAGCTGTCACTCCCGGCTGCTCCCGTGAGGCGGCTGCGCCCTCTCGTGCCTGAAGCCCGCAATTCAGGCAGGACGCCCTCTGGTGGTGGGCCAGCAGTACCTCCTCTTCAGCGGCCCACACAACAAAATGTGTGTGAAAATTATTTCTGCTTTATTTTTTCCTTTCTTATATCTGATTGTAAACCTTTATTACCCTTATAAAAACACCACTGTAGCATATATATTCTGAAAGTACAGGTTGTCCTGAAAAAAAGAGACATAGCACTTGATTGTGGGATGCAGAACATACGTTTGTAAATAAACCTAAGTTAAAACAACTTAATTCATTCAGGTTTTACCAATTAGATCACTTTTTTAAGTTGGTTCAACTATTCTCTTTTTTCAGTGCAAGTTAGATGAACAGGAAACGTTTAATTGTCTGTAGGTGTGTGTGTAGGTGTGACAGCTTGTTTGTTTATATGTGACGTCCTACCCAGGTTATACCCTGCCTCATGCCCTTTGACTGCTGGCATAGGCTCCAGCCCCCACGACCCGATCTTGTGTAAGCAGTTGAAGATGTGTGTGCTTGTGTGTTCATTGTTTTTCTGAAATGAACAGTGATATGGAGCATGTGTTGCCAACAAGGTACTGCTGAGTGTCATCTGGACCTTCAAAATATGATCATAATCAAATGGGACCTTTAATATTGTAGTGATGCATTTGCTGGTGGACGTCACTGCAAAGCTCGACGTATTTGAGGTGAGTCATCGATCCACTTTACTGACAGCACAGGAGACATGATTCATACTTAGGAGTCACTGTCACGACTTCAGCAAAGTGGTGAAGTCATGCAGATATTTATGCAGGTCACACAGAAAATGGTGATTTCTTTCAAACAACAAACACAGCCAGTTAGAGCAGGAAATAAGAGCCTGTGTTAGATAGATAGACAGATATGCATGTTTGTATGTAAAATTACTTACCATCACTGCAGAGCATGCCAGTAACACGTTACGTGTTACTGGCATGCTCTGCGGCATGCTCTGCGGCATGCTCTGCGGCTCTAATCTGACCACTTTTTTCAGTAACAAGTAATCTAACGCGTTAATCTTTTCAAATCAGTAATCACATTACTTCTTCAAGTCATTGGGAGTTACTATTATTTTTGTATTTTTGTACAGTTTTAGGGGAGGTGATGGTCTAGTGGTTAAGGCGTTGGGCTTGAGACCAGAAGATCCTTGGTTCAAATCCCAGCCTGATTGGAAAATCACTAAGGGCCCTTGGGCAAGGTCCTTAATCCCCTATTGCTCTCGGTGTGTAGTGAGCGCCTTGTTTGGCAGCACCCTGACATCGGGGTGAATGTCAGGCATTATTTGTAAAGCACTTTTAGTGCAGCAGATAACTGAAACAATCATGCAAATGGTGATAAAAGCATCGAATTCGGCAGAAATACTCCTTAGACACTCATCTCTTGAAAAAAACGATTGGCCACTTGACTTTTCAATCGGTGGTCAGGTAGGGGTCAATTGAAGAATTAGACAGAGGTCAAAATTAAAAGATGCTCCAATCATATTGAAAAATATTCCACATTATTTGCCTGATCATAAAGATTCAAAAAAAGGTATAGTTTGGACTATCTGTGACTGAATTCTACGGAGTTACGGGATAAAAGTTACTGGGGTCTTTACCAAGATCTTCAATGAGTCACTGTCTCAGTCTGTCATCCCACCATGCCTGAAGTCGGCCACAATCATCCCACTGCCTAAAAAGACCACCATCAGCAGTCTAAATGATTACAGACCAGTTGCTCTGACACCTGTGGTCATGAAGTGTTTTGAGAAGCTGGTCCGACGCCACATCATGTCCTGTTTTCCACATACATTCGATCAATATCAGTTTGCATACAGAACTAACAGATCGACAGAGGATCTGCACAGCACTCCATGCCACCATCTTCCATCTGGAACAGCAGGGGCGCTATGCCAGAATGCTCATTGTTGACTTTAGCTCTGCCTTTAACACCATACTCCTGGACAGACTGATAATTAAACTCATGGACATCGGGCTCCCTAACACCATCTGCTGCTGGATCAGGGACTTCCTCTCTGACCGTGTGCAGAGAGTCAGAGTCGGTAACCATCTCTCCACAGCCCTCAGCCTCAACATCGGCTCTCCACAGGGTTGTGTATTGAGTCCCCTGCTTTACACTCTGTACACCTACGACTGCATCAGCACCCACCCAGACAACGTCATCGTTAAATTTGCGGATGACACCATCTTAGTGGGACTCATCTCGGGAGGACACGAGACGGCGTACAGGGCGGGGGTTCAGAGGCTGGTCGGGTGGTGTGCAGAGAACAACTTGGTCCTCAACACCTCCAAGACAAAGGAGGTGATTGTGGACTTCAGTAGGAGAAAGACTGATCTGCAGCCCATCTGCATAAATGGAGAGTATGTGGAGAGGGTGCCCAGTTTCAAGTTCCTGGGTGTGCAGGTAGATGCAGACCTCCAATGGAGATCTAACACCTTGGCGGCTGTGAAGAAGGCTCAACAGCGGCTCCACTTCTGAGGATCCTCAAGAGGGTCAACTTGAAGGAGGAGCTGCTGACCGTCTTTTACCGCTGCTCCATTGAGAGTGTGCTGATGTACTGTATCTCTGTGTGGTTCTCCAGCTGCACCATGGCACACAGGAAAGCACTACAGAGGGTCATTAACACTGCGCAGAAGATTATTGGCTGTCCCCTCCCCTCTCTACAAGATTTATACAGCACCCGCTGTCTCAGGAGAGCATGCAGCATTCTGGGAGATAACACACACCCAGGGCACAGGATCTTTCAGCTGCTGCCCTCAGGCAGATGGTTTGGGATGCTGAGGGCAAGGACAAACAGACTGAGGGACAGTTTCTATAACAGGGCCATCGCCCTGTTAAACAGAAATATCTGACATTGACATTATGTCACTCAATTACGGGCCAGGTGCAATTACAACCACACGTGCAATACATTTTTTTAGAGTGCATTATTATAATTTTATATAGTATTAATATACAGGTTTTTTTTAATGTATGTTGTGTGTTATATGTATGTATGTTGCACTGAGGAGAGGGCCGTGCCCCAATTTTGTTGTGCTGGTGTACACTGTATAACTGTGCAATGACAATAAAGACTTTAAACTAAACTAAACTAAAAACAGCAAGAATGGTGACAAAGGTCAGTTTCATTTTGTACAGGGGTCAAAAGTTAAAGTTGCTCCTATTTTGGTAAAAAGTGATGCAAATTATTGGTTGAGCTAATAGGATTAATAAATTGAATAGTTTTGACAGTTTCTGTGTAGGCTCCAGGTGGTTTCCATAGTAGAGAAGCTTGAATCTTCGACTGGACTGGGTTGTTTGACGCGAGGACGTTTCGCTTCAAATCACAGAAGCTTCCTCAGCTAAAATTCTTGCTCTGGTAGTCTGACTTCTGTCTTGACTCTTGTAGAGAAGAATAAAACAGAAGCCACAAAAGCTGGAGTTTTAAACCTAACCAGTCCCCTCCTACCGAGAGGCCGACTGCTATAGGCTAGTGACTAAACAATAGCTCTAATTAGCACCTATTGTGATCTAGTAAGCACCCTCCTAATGACAGGGCAGCTGTCCCTCCTAATGATGGGACGGAAGCCTCTCCTGATGGCTTCCTTGACAACTCTCCTGATGACGTGAATGACTCATTACCATGAACAAAAGACTGAAACTACTTTGACCTGAGTACCCCATTGTAAATAGGGGACAAAGCGTGTCTCAGACCCCCTCCCCGGTTAAGGCTGGGTTTCAACCGTTTCACATAGAATGCCTCTTTGACCCCTCTCTCAAACCATTTCTTCTCTCTGGCTAAGATTTTAACTTCCTTGTCCTCAAACGTGTGGTTAGTGTCTTTAAGGTGGAGATGAACTGCAGACTGAGGTCCATTTGTTTCCTCTCTGCGGTGCTAGTATAGCCTTTTGTGTAAAGGCTGCTTAGTCTCACCTATGTAGTGTTCATTACAGTTTTCCTGACATCTGATAGAATACACTACATTGCTCTGTTTGTAACTAGGGATCCTGTCCTTTGGGTGAACTAATTTCTGTCTCAAGGTGTAAACTGGGATTTTGTGCTGTCTGAAGATCCTCTGTAGTTTTTCTGCTACTCCTGTCTATCTGGTCTCTTTGTTTTCTGGGACTTCTGCATTTTGTCCAGGGACCATTGTGGGTACCCACATACTGTGAGGGCTTTCTGTACAAGTTGTTGTTCTTTAGCCCTTCCCTCTGCAGTTGTGGGCACCTGTAGGGCTCTGTGTTGAAGAGTCCTGATCACTCCGAGCTTGTGTTCAAGGGGGTGGTTTGAGCCAAAGAGCAGATATTGGTCAGTGTGAGTGAGTTTTCTGTAAACCCCTGTCTGGAGCTGCCTGTTCTCTCCAATCATAACATCACAGTCCAAGAAGGCTAAATGGTTGTTTCTGGCATCCTCACATGTGAACTTGATATTGGAATCCACCGAGTTGATGTGTTCTGTAAAGTCCTCAACCTCCTGTTGCTTGATTTTAACCCATGTGTCATCGACATATCTGAACCACTGACTGGGAGAGATGCCCATGAAAGACGTCAAGGCTGTCTTCTCCACTCGCTCCATGTACAGATTGGCCACAATGTGGGATACCGGAGACCCCATCGCACAACCATGGATCTGCCTGTAGTAATTCCCCCTAAACAGGAAAAACGTGGTGTTAAGACAGATCCCCAAGAGTTGGCAGATGTGGTCTGGTGTGAGTTTGGTCCTTTCAAGTAGAGACACATCCTCCAGCAGTCATTGCCTCACAGCTGAGATGGCCTCAGCGGTGGGGATGCAGGTGAACAACGATGTCACATCAAATGACACCTTAGTTTCATCTGCCTCCAGCTGCAGGTCCTTGATCTTGTTCACAAAATCTTGCAGTTGCAAGATTTTGTGAACAAGATTCTCTGTCTCTCTTTTGACATAGTTTGGGTGTAAAAACCAAAGTTTCACTGTGACTTGAAAGGTCCTGTCTGCAGGTTTCAAATACCCAGCTTGCCTTATACACAATACAGCCTGTTGTGTGGGCCGCCAGAAGAGGTACTGCTGGCCCACCACCAAAGGGCGCCCTGCCTGAAGTGCGGGCTTCAGGCACGAGAGGGCGCTGCCGCCACGGACACAGCCAGGAGTGACAGCTGTCACTCATTAATTCCTGACAGCTGTCACACATTCTTCATCATCACACTCCATAAAGACCAGACGTCATCTCCACCTCATTGCCGAGATATCGTACTTCATTGTAGGTAATATCCTCAGCCTTTTTGTGTTTATCTGTAATCTGTACATTGTGAGTGTTTGCAGGCGTACCGGTTCCTTGTTTTGTGGAAGCTGAGTGAGTGCAGGACGGCACTCTTTTACTCTGAGGGATCACTGCAAACACATCAGCATATTGAGTGAGAGGTGGAGGTGGCATTCCCACCGTTATTGTTACTGGGTGTACACACACCCACACTTGACTGTCTTTGTTCTCGCCAGCAGTACCAGATCCGACAGTCGGGGACGGTGATCACCTGGGAATTCGGGATTTGGCGGCTCCAGTATTCTCTGGGTTCGGTGGCGGAGGAAATCGTGTGGTTCCGGTTCATCTCAGGACAGACGTCTTCTATCCTCGAGCCTGCCCACACATCACCTTTGTGATTTGACTGTAATTATATTCTGAGGTTGTCTGTATATTCATTGTGCACGTTTCACAACATTAAATTGTTACTTGTTGGCTCATCTATTGGCCGTTCATTTGCGCCCCCTGTTGTGGGTCCGTGTCACTACACTTTCACAACAGGATATCTCGGCCAGCGTCATGGACTCCGAGGGGCGTCACCCGGTTGTTGAACGACCAATGGGAGAGCAGGGAGCGCAGGCGTCTGCAGGAGACGTGATTGGTGAGCTGCAGCACATTCTCACCCCCTTTACGGCTCGGTTGGATCAAATGACCGAGCAAAACATCCTCCTGAACCGCAGAGTGGAGGCTCTCTCCGCACAGATGGCGTCGAGCGCTCAGGGCGCTGCTGCAGCTCGTCCTCCTGCCGACCCTGTGCAGGATATAAATGTTCCAGTGGTGGTTCAACAACCCCTCCCACCATCCCCTGAAGCATACATAAGCCCTCCTGAGCCGTACGGAGGTTGTGTGGAGACGTAAGCGGACTTTCTTATGCAGTGTTCGCTCGTCTTTGCACAACGTCCCATCATGTACGCGTCAGATGCTAGTAAAATAGCTTATGTGATTGCTCTGCTTCGGGGTAAAGCACGCGCCTGGGCTACAGCGCTCTGGGAACAGAACTCACGGTTGTTATCAGCATACACTGGGTTTGTGGGGGAGTTCAGAACTGTGTTTGATCACCCTAACAGAGGAGAGACCGCTTCAACAGTGCTGCTGTCAATGAGACAGGGACGTGAGAGCGCAGCCGCTTATGCAGTGGACTTCCGCATCACGGCTGCAAGGTCCGGCTGGAATAACGTTGCGCTTCGCGCCGCCTTCATAAACGGACTGTCGTTGGTTCTGAAGGAGCAGCTGGTAGCTAAGGAGGAACCGCGGCATTTAGATGGGCTTATCGATCTCGTTATACGGTTAGACAATCGGTTGGAGGAACGCAGTCGGGAGTGAGGCGAAGGACGTGACCGGATACGCGCCGCCCCTCTCCCTTCTGGGTTCGAAAAGGCGCCGCCCTCCCCACGCTCCACAGCCACAGCGCTCCGTGGGGCAACAGCTCCCCCTGCTGACGTTGTTAGAGAAACGCACAGGGCCAAAATGAGGAGGCTGATCCGTGGAGAGTGTTTTCTCTGCAGCTCAACTGAGCACACACAGAAAAACTGCCCCAAACGGCCAAAACAACAACACTCGCCCTTAGAGACTGGGCTAAGGGGGGGTCATAACATTCAAGTGAGACACACACAGTTTGCCACACGACTCCCAGTTACAATCCTGAGTGGGGATTTAACCCTTCAAGCCCCAGCACTGGTGGACACGGGGTCAGAAGGGAGTCTGCTAGACAGCAGATGGGCAAGGGAGGTAGGGCTCCCTCTGGTGGCGCTTCCTTCGCCAGTGCAGGTGCGGGCACTAGATGGCACCCTCCTCCCTTTAATCACACACAAGACACAACCAGTAACTCTGGTGGTGTCTGGAAACCATCGGGAGGAGATTGAGTTTTTTGTAACTCCTTCTACCTCCCGCGTGATTTTGGGCTTCCCATGGATGTTGAAGCACAATCCCCGGATTGATTGGCCGTCTGGGGTGGTGGTTCAGTGGAGCGAAACCTGCCATCGGGTGTGTTTAGGATCCTCGGTTCCCCCCGGTTTACAGGCTAAGGAGGAGGTCAAAGTCCCTCCCAATCTGACGGCAGTGCCGGTTGAGTACCACGATCTTGCTGAGTCTTCAGCAAGGATCTGGCACTCACCCTTCCCCCGCACCGTCCGTACGATTGTGCCATTGATTTGGTTCCAGGCGCTGAGTTTCCGTCCAGCAGGCTGTACAACCTCTCACGACCTGAGCGCGAATCAATGGAGACCTACATCCGGGACTCATTAGCTGCCGGGCTGATCCGGAACTCCACCTCCCCGATGGGGGCAGGTTTCTTTTTTGTGGGCAAGAAAGATGGCGGACTCCGTCCATGCATTGATTTCAGGGGGCTGAATGAGATTACGGTTCGCAACCGATACCCGTTGCCATTGTTGGATTCCGTGTTCACCCCCCTGCATGGAGCCAAAATCTTTACTAAGCTGGATCTTAGAAATGCGTATCACCTGGTTCGGATCCGGAAGGGAGACGAATGGAAGACGGCATTTAACACCCCGTTAGGTCACTTTGAGTACCTGGTCATGCCGTTCGGCCTCACCAACGCCCCCGCGACGTTCCAAGCCTTGGTTAACGACGTCTTGCGGGACGTCCTGCACCGATTCGTCTTCGTATATCTGGACGATATTCTCATCTTTTCTCCGGACCCTGAGACCCATGTCCAGCATGTACATCAGGTCCTGCAGCGGTTATTAGAGAACCGACTGTTTGTGAAGGGCGAGAAGTGCGAGTTTCATCGCACGTCTTTGTCCTTCCTGGGGTTTATCATCTCCTCTAACTTCGTCGCCCCTGATCCGGCCAAGGTTGCGGCGGTGAGAGACTGGCCCCAACCAACAAGCCGTAGGAAGCTGCAACAGTTCCTCAGCTTCGCTAATTTCTATAGGAGGTTCATTAAGGGCTACAGTCAGGTAGTTAGCCCCCTGACAGCCCTGACCTCTCCAAAAGTCCCCTTCACCTGGTCGGATCGGTGCAAAGCCGCGTTCAAGGAGTTGAAACGACGGTTCTCTACTGCGCCAGTTTTGGTGCAGCCCGACCCTAGCCGCCAGTTCGTGGTTGAAGTGGACGCCTCTGACTCAGGGATAGGAGCCGTGCTATCCCAGAGCGGAGAGACCGATAAGGTTCTTCACCCGTGTGCCTACTTTTCTCGCAGGTTGACCCCAGCTGAACGGAACTATGACGTCGGCAATCGAGAACTCCTTGCAGTGAAAGAGGCTCTTGAGGAGTGGAGACACCTGTTGGAGGGAGCGTCTGTGCCATTCACGGTTTTCACTTACCATCGGAACCTGGAGTATATCAGGACCGCCAAGCGGCTGAACCCCAGGCAAGCCCGCTGGTCACTGTTCTTCGGACGTTTTGACTTCCGGATCACCTATCGCCCCGGGACCAAGAACCAGAGATCGGATGCCTTGTCCCGGGTACACGAAGACGAAGTCAAAACGGTGCTGTCGGATCCACCGGTGCCCATCATCCTGGAGTCCACTATCGTGGCCACCCTCACCTGGGACGTGGAGAAGACCGTCCGGGAGGCCCTGGCACGGAGCCCGGACCCCGGAACCGGTCCGAAGAACCGTTTGTACGTCCCACCAGAGGCCAGAGCTGCAGTCTTGGACTTCTGTCACGGTTCCAAGCTCTCCTGTCATCCAGGGGTGCGAAGGACCGTGGCAGTTGTCCGGCAGTGCTTCTGGTGGGCATCTATGGAGGCCGACGTCCGGGAATATATCCAGGCCTGCACCACCTGTGCCAGGGGCAAGGCAGACCATAAAAGGTCCCAAGGACTTCTTCAGCCGTTACCCGTGCCTCATCGCCCCTGGTCCCACATCGGCCTGGATTTAGTCACGGGCCTCCCGCCGTCCCAGGGCAACACCACCATCTTCACGATAGTGGACCGATTCTCCAAGGCGGCCCACTTCATGGCCCTCCCGAAGCTCCAAACAGCCCAGGAGACAGCAGACCTGCTGGTCCACCACGTCGTCCGTCTGCATGGGATACCCACCGACATCGTCTCAGATCGTGGTCCCCAGTTCTCCTCACACATCTGGAGGAGCTTCTGCAGGGAACTGGGGGCCACCGTGAGCCTCTCGTCCGGGTACCATCCACAGACGAACGGACAGGCAAAGCGGGCCAACCAAGAACTGGAACAGACCCTCCGCTGCGTAACATCCGCGCACCCGACGGCCTGGAGTAACCATCTGACCTGGATCGAGTATGCGCATAACAGCCAGGTGTCTTCTGCCACCGGCCTCTCCCCGTTTGAGGTGTGTTTGGGGTACCAGCCCCCATTAATTCCCGTGGTGGAGGGAGAGGTCGGTGTGCCCTCGGTCCGGGCCCACCTTCGGAGGTGCCGTCGGGTGTGGCGCACCGCCCGTTCTGCCTTGTTGAAGGCCTGGACGAGGGCCAAGACCCATGCAGACCGCCGGCGATCCCCTGTCCCTGCATACCAGCCCGGGCAGGAGGTGTGGTTGTCGACGAAGGACATCCCTCTACAAGTACAGTCACCAAAACTGATGGACAGGTTCATTGGACCCTTCAAGATCCTCAAGGTCTTCAGCCCTGCCGCAGTGAAGCTCCAGCTCCCGGCTTCACTGCGGATCCACCCGGTGTTCCATGTTTCCAGGATCAAGCCTCACCACACCTCACCCCTCTGTGCTCCCGGTCCGGCGCCGCCTCCTGCCCGGATCATTGACGGGGAGCCGGCTTGGACTGTGCGCCAGCTCCTGGATGTCCGTCGAATGGGCCGGGGGTTCCAATATCTGGTGGACTGGGAAGGGTATGGACCCGAAGAACACTCCTGGGTGAAGAGGAGCTTCATCCTGGATCCGGCCCTCCTGGCCGACTTCTACCACCGACACCCCGACAAACCTGGTCGGGCGCCAGGAGGCGCCCATTGAGGGGGGGGGGGGTCCTGTTGTGTGGGCCGCCAGAAGAGGTACTGCTGGCCCACCACCAAAGGGCGCCCTGCCTGAAGTGCGGGCTTCAGGCACGAGAGGGCGCTGCCGCCACGGACACAGCCGGGAGTGACAGCTGTCACTCATTAATTCCTGACAGCTGTCACACATTCTTCATCATCACACTCCATAAAGACCAGACGTCATCTCCACCTCGTTGCCGAGATATCGTACTTCATTGTAGGTAATATCCTCAGCCTTTTTGTGTTTATCTGTAATCTGTACATTGTGAGTGTTTGCAGGCGTACCGGTTCCTTGTTTTGTGGAAGCTGAGTGAGTGCAGGATGGCACTCTTTTTCTCTGAGGGATCACTGCAAACACATCAGCATATTGAGTGAGAGGTGGAGGTGGCATTCCCACCGTTATTGTTACTGGGTGTACACACACCCACACTTGACTGTCTTTGTTCTCGCCAGCAGTACCAGATCCGACAGTCGGGGACGGTGATCACCTGGGAATTCGGGACTTGGCGGCTCCAGTATTCTCTGCGTTCGGTGGCGGAGGAAATCGTGTGGTTCCGGTTCATCTCAGGACAGACGTCTTCTATCCTCGATCCTGCCCACACGTCACCTTTGTGTCTGTATATTCGTTGTGCACGTTTCACAACATTAAATTGTTACTTTTTGGCTCATCTATTGGCCGTTCATTTGCGCCCCCTGTTGTGGGTCCGTGTCACTACACTTTCACAACAACAGCCTGTCACTCTACATGACACATTGTATCTGACAGCCATAAACACCAAAATATATTTTGTGCATCCATTTCATGCCTTTTACAGAATAAATATGTATTTGTGTTGATAAAATGAGATGCACACTTTTATTTTTTGTCACTGTGAAATCATTTATTATTGATTCTGGCCTCATTTGTGGGCTCTTAATGACAATAAGGCATGGTTTCAAATCATTCTGACGCATAACAATCTTTTGTTCCATTTCCAGCTAACATGTTTACTGGCTGCATGTAAATGCCTGGATTTAGACATAATATGACTAACCAATATGTTTCCATACACATTAACATCATTCAAATACTGAAGGGCTGAAAGCCGTGGCTGAAGTTGAATTCTTACATGTCAAACAGCAATACATTTATGATGCACTGACAAGTCTCTAAAGTCAGCAAACAGAACATGTAATTATCAGTCTACTTCTTCAAAAGCTATCCCCCTTCATAAATCAAAGGAATGTAATAATATGTTTTTTAAAAAGCTACTTTTAGTGGGTCATTTCCCACTGACAAAATATATACACCAGCCTGAAAAGTGTCATCTGTCACAAAGAATACTGATCGTAAATGTAATGTTGAACTGGTACTCGTGTACATTCTGCAGTGCTCGAGAAGTTTGAGTCCATTTCTTTTTCATCCCTTAGTGAGGCTATGAAACACACAAAACCTACAAGTTGTCCTTTCGATTTTGTTCCAGCTGAGTTGTTAAAAGAGGTTTTTAATACTGTCGTGTCGGGTGTCCTAATGTTTATCAACTCTTGTCTTGGTTCCGGTCTGTTCAAGCTGCTTTTAAACATGCTGTGGTTTGACCCCTTTTTAAAAAAAAATTTTTTACTCAAATTTAGACCTGCCTCACATCTGCAATTTCCCTCTGAGGATTTAGAAAAGGTTGTTTTTTTAGTTTTTTAGTTAGTCAATTTTAGAAAACTATCACATTTTCAAAAAAAAAAAAAAAAAAAAAAAAATACGATCTGGATTTACATCACAACACAGCCCTGCGTCAGTACTTTTGAAACAGGCATGTGAGAATTGCGCATTTTTGCGTATTTACGCATTTTTAAGTTTCTGCCAACGTGTTGTGTGTGAGGTATAACTCAGTCTGTTTTGAAGGTGCACGTTAGATGTCGTAAAAACATTTTATGACAATTTTATACTTATAGTACAGTACTACCGTAAATAGACATGAATTGCTGTAAAGTGGTCAAACAAAAACAACAAAAACAAAACTTGCTTTGTAATGGAGCTAAATTGCAGCCAAAAAATGAGTCAAAATCTGTGGAAAGACAAAAGAAAGGGACAAAACTGGTGTTTTAAATGCCAGGAACACTGACAGAGAAGCAGGCATCAGGTACTCATGGGGTTGAACGTTGTGTGAGATCCAGGGTAAGTTAGTGTTTAAAGGACATGTATGTAATTTAACATCCTGCTTAGCAACACGACATCAAAGTATTCATGATTTTAAATCTATCTGTGCACATGTGGTAATAATTATTGTGTATTATGGAGTATTTTATTGGTAATTATTAGTGACAGAGAAACTGAAGCGTTTAGAACCACTGAATCAGTATGAAGAAATTGTGTTGAAATGCTTCAGGGTTTCGAAGCATTTGATACAATTAAATATGGCGACATCTGCTGGCTAATCTTTAACATTGCACTTGCATTTAAGGGCAAGATGTCATGAAACAATAAATCAAATCAAATCAAATCAATTTTATTTATATAGCGCCAAATCACAACAAACAGTTGCTCCAAGGTGCTTTATATTGTAAGGCAAGGCCATACAATAATTACGGAAAAACCCCAACGGTCAAAACGACCCCCTGTGAGCAAGCACTTGGCGACAGTGGGAAGGAAAAACTCCCTTTTAACAGGAAGAAACCTCCAGCAGAACCAGGCTCAGGGAGGGGCAGTCTTCTGCTGGGACTGGTTGGGGCTGAGGGAGAGAACCAGGAAAAAGACATGCTGTGGAGGGGAGCAGAGATCAATCACTAATGACTAAATGCAGAGTGGTGCATACAGAGCAAAAAGAGAAAGAAACACTCAGTGCATCATGGGAACCCCCCAGCAGTCTAAGTCTATAACAGCATAACTAAGGGATGGTTCAGGGTCACCTGATCCAGCCCTAACTATAAGCTTTAGCAAAAAGGAACGTTTCAAGCCTAATCTTAAAAGTAGAGAGGGTGTCTGTCTCCCTGATCCAAATTGGGAGCTGGTTGCACAGGAGAGGAGCCTGAAAGCTGAAGGCTCTGCCTCCCATTCTACTCTTACAAACCCTAGGAACTACAAGTAAGCTTGCAGTCTGAGAGCGAAGCGCTCTATTGGGGTGATATGGTACTATGAGGTCCCTAAGATAAGATGGGACCTGATTATTCAAAACCATATAAGTAAGAAGAAGAATTTTAAATTCTATTCTAGAATTAACAGGAAGCCAATGAAGAGAGGCCAACACGGGTGAGATATGCTCTCTCCTTCTAGTCCCCGTCAGTACTCTAGCTGCAGCATTTTAAATTAACTGAAGGCTTTTCAGGGAACTTTTAGGACAACCTGATAATAATGAATTACAATAGTTAAGCCTAGAGGAAATAAATGCATGAATTAGTTTTTCAGCATCACTCTGAGATAAGACCTTTCTAATTTTAGAGATATTGTGCAAATGCAAAAAAGCAGTCCTACATATTTGTTTAATATGCGCATTGAATGACATATCCTGATCAAAAATGACTCCAAGATTTCTCACAGTATTACTAGAGGTCAGGGTAATGCCATCCAGAGTAATAAGCCACTGTATGTTAGATCATAATGATTCTATGTGTATCCTGAAATTTTAAACTATATTTTCATTTGAAGACATCAATAATATATGTAATTGTGTTATAATATGATTGTGTAATAGAGATATAAATTGTAAAATGCTTGTGTAGCTAGGGACTGTTAAGACCATAGTTGTACAAAATGATGGGATTTGGGGGCTTCAAAGGTTTTTATTTAAAACAAGATCATTTCAGTGGTGTTTGTCTGTAGTCTGTTCCTCTTCTTCATTATTATCTCTCCAGTTTTGGAGAAGACTCTCTCACATGGCACAGCAGTTGCTGGCATATGAAGATAGATTTTGTCCAGCTTGTAAAGAGTTGGATAAAAAGCTCCCTCCATCCTTCCTATCTCTCCTTGCAAATTCACTGCAGAAAATGGTTCTGGGGAAAATGGTTCTATAGCCCTATACCGCATGTTTCTTTATTTGCCTCTCACATGCCTGTTAAAATAGATAATGTCATCACTCTGTCTGTTGATGCAGGGAATCCTGCTCTGTTGGTTCTGTTGGATCTGACAGCAGCCTTTGATATTGTGGACCACAGTATCAAAGGCTGCTTACTCAATTGTTTCCCAGTTGGAACATCTTGTTGGCTTTCATGGCACTGTACTCAAGTGGTTTAAACTGTATTTGGCCAAGAGGAGTTTTTTTTTATTATGATTGGTGACCTCTCCTCATCAATTGCTTCCCTTTGTTGTGGAGTGCCACAGGGTTCTATTCTTGGCTCTATTCTATTTTCATTGTACATGTTGCCATTGAGGTCAGTTATAGCGAGCACAATCTGTCCTTTCATTGTTATGCAGATGATCTGCAAATCTATCTACCTATGAGGACTAATGGAAGCAATGCTTTCTCATCATTATTTAATTGTATTCATGATGTAAAGCAGTGCCTGTCTCAAAATTCCTTTACCTGAATGATGGTAAAAGAGAGACCATTGTGTTTGGACATTCTGGTATGACAAATGTTGTACCGTCAAAGTTTGGTGTTCTGGCTAATTATTTAAAACCAGCTGTAAAGAATTTGGGAGTGATATTTGACAGCTGTTTGAGGTAAAAAAAAAAAAAAAACTATTGTTAAAGTAAGTTTTTTCGAGCTACCTCTTCTGGCTAAAGTAAAGCCCTTTCTTAGTAGATGTGATCTTGACATGGCCATTCATGTTTTCATCAGCTCCAGACTTGATTGCTGTAATGCACTTCATGCTGGTGTTATCCACTCATCTCTTATACATCTCTAACTTGTGCAAAATGCTGTTGCTCGCCTTTTAATGAACACTTCCAGAAGTGAGCATATTACGCCTGTACTTTACTCACTCCACTGGCTTCCACTTCATTTTAGAATTGATTTTACTAATTTAATGTTTGTTTTTAAAGCTATTAATGGCCTTGCACCTTCCTACTTGTCTGAAATTTTAACTCTCTTATAGTAGGACATCATGGACATCTGGTTAACTTTACTTGATGTTCCAAGGTCAAAAGACAAACTCTGGAGTGATCATGCTTTTGCAGTAGCTGGCCCCAGACTGTGGAACAAGTTACCACCTAATGTATGCACTATTTCTGACCTAGCACATTTTAATTCAAAGCTTTATTTAAACTGGCGGTGCTGTGACATGTTTAGTATTTATGTGCTTCTTCAACTCTGTTGTATGTTTGTTTTATTTTTGTGAATTCTTGTCTTTGATTTTACAGTAAAGCACATTGGACACCATCTGGCTGCTGTAAAGGGCGATATAGCACCATAGCCACCTGCTGATTTTGCTCTATTTACTACATCTTCCACCATGTTTGTTGCTTTATTACATGTACAATTTGTGCAATTCATCCTGTGAAACAATTTTACCATATCTATACATACTTATACAGATCTATACACTCACTTACATTCTATTTTTCATGTAATCTGTTTACATCAGTATTTATGCAACCACCAGCAAACATTGCAATATACTTTAGTCACCGTTCTGTAATGTAAATCTTTTTCTTTACTACTGTATGACTCTTGCTGCTGTAACAAGTGATTTTCCCCGCTGTGGGATCAATAAAGCTTATCTTATTTTATCTTATATAAATAAATGTTGATTGATTGATTGAAGTAAAACAGAAAATGTTACTATCGCACAGCTGGTTTTGTGGCACTTTTGCCCTCTGTCAGACTTATGGAGTCACTTTAATAAACCTCTTTACATAATTAAGGATTTTCTTTTTGAAACATGATGGCAGAGAGGGCTAAAGTGGTTTACATGATTGATCTAACTTTAGGATTTTCTGGGCAACCTAAGGGCCCATTCACATATTTGGTTGAAGTGTGCACAAAGTGCACATGAAGCAGGAAACGTATGCAAAATGTGTAAATTCATAGCTGCCTCCAATGCCTCGTACACCTGTTACTACAATTATTTGCACACAACAGCGGCTGAGTGTGCCCTGTGCGAGCCCATCAAACCCTCTCGTGGCAGGTGTCGGCCAAATTCCAGCTGACACAGACAGTCATTGTCAAGCTGGATGTGAAATTTGTCTGTGCCCCAAGACTGTGGAGTTGCTGAGTGCACATGTGATGTGCCAGAGTGTCGGCTCCCCCACAACACGTGTGCGTATGTCGCACACTCCCCCACGCTCCCCACAACACGTGCATGTGTGTGGTTTGCCCCCCCCCGGCAAGGCACCTCTCATCTGATCAGAGTGACACCTTGTTCTGTGCACTGAATGGACGGGTTCATGGCAGTTGTTGACAACTCTGGTCCTGGACATCAGAGCTACAGAACACGCACTGTTGTATGGCTGGGGGGCCTGGCTGCCTTTTTGTTTCTGTCTTTTGTTTTTCCTTCCAGGTGGCTTGCATTTGGAACTGAGTGGCTGTGTTGCTGAGGTTATCAGGACCTCACCCTGATCACCTGCGGCTCGTCAGGACTCACAGCTGAGGTGCATCTATATGGATTGGAACATGGTGGCATTTAAGACTGGAGTATACAGTGTGTATTTGCCAGAGACTCGACCTTGTGACCAGACGGGTGAGATCGTCGTCTCGAGAGCCATCTCATCATCAGTGGATGCAGAGAACGTCCAGGGTTTGATGCACGGTCTGTGAAAGAGGAGGGGGTGAGGTCTCACGCTCGTCAGCACACTTCCTGAGGTACGTTAGATTTTGTGACTAACATTTATACAGTCAGTAAATGTGGTGTCCCTCACACCTTTTTATATTGAACTGTATGTTAGTCATGTATCGGCTTCCACTGCAGTGGAGTTTTGTGAACTGGATGTTCCATGCCTGCAGGTTGGGAAGCTGATTAGTAATCAAGCCAGGAAGTGTTTGCTGTTTGTACACCTTTAAGTGTTCTCTCTGTGTGTAGAGTGTGGACTCACATAATGGTTCCTTCTTTCACAGACTCGGTTTGTTGCGGCCACCTGGGGGGTGTCGGCGGGGTCCTTGGGTCCGAACAGCTTCTGGCTCCGGACCATTAGCGCTGCTGGGAGCGCACCACGCCAGACCGCACTTTCTTTTGTTATGTTTTGTATCACTGTTATGTATTAAATTCAGTTAGCCTTTGTACCGTGCTCTGCTTATTTCATACTGGGTCCTTCAAACGCTGGTCGGTTCTCCGAGCTGCGTCCGACACAAAACAGTAGTCTCTGGCCAAACATCACGGACCCAGCGGTAGCAGAGACGGTAACGCGCCGGGAAGGCGGCAGCAGACGTTCAGAAGTTATCCGGATCAGTTGCGGGTGCTCTCCGCCCGGATGGTGCGTGTTTGAGAACCCATTACTGAATACTGATTCGTGCTCTCTTGCAGCCGTGTTCCTGTGTGTGCCTTATCCGTGGGTCGTGGTGGAGTGTGACTGGCGATGGCTTCGCGTCGCACTTCGACCGGATAAGAGGTTTGAACGGGAGCTGCAGGAGTGAGTCTGTAATGGGTGAACGCGCACGGCGGAGCTCTGTGGCACGGGTCGCGGTGCTTCCTGTGTTACAGTCATAGCCCCGTTTCCCCGGGTAATGATAGCTACTGCGTCTGTTGTGTCAGCTCCGGTGTTATTTAGTTGAATCACATTTTTGGTTGTGTGCTGCTCACAGAAAGGCAGCATGAGTTTGTTTTCTCAGTTACCAAAGGGGGTTTTTCATTTTTAGCACTTTGGCTCCCTCTTTTGGTGACTGAGTCACATTACTGTCAAGCTCTTAAGTTGGAACAGGTGTGTTCCATTTGTTGGAGCTTGACAGTATAAATCACTTATTTGTTTTGTGTTAGTTCAGGGTGTTTTTTTGTTTTTGTTTTTTGAGTTGGTTTTTGTGTGGGATTTTATTTTTTGTTTTTCACTATTTAGTGTCTGGGGTCGTGACCCTGCAGTTCTGCCAAAAAAAAAAAAAAAAAAAAAAAAGGACCCGAGCAACCTTATGTCAGTCTGTTAGTCTTTTTTTTTTTTTTTTTTTTCAGTTTCACCTCCCAGGGTTTGATGGGATGGTCCCCTGGGGGGTCATGGGGGGGGGGGGGTATTTGGGTTGTTGTTTTTTCTTTCTTTTTTTTTGTTTTGTTTTTTGTTATGCCCTCTCTTCTCCTCTGACTCCAGCCGTGTGAGCCGTAGTGTCGGCATTGCTGGAGTGGTGCAGTTAGGTTGTGCTGGGCGTTTCCCGGGTAACCTCTGCACCCGGGAGGGGAGGGGGGGTTTGGGGTATTTTCTTTTTGTTCCCTCTCTTCTCCTCTGGCTCCAGCCGTGTGAGCCGTAGTGTCGGCGTTGCTGGAGTGGTGCAGTTAGGTTGTGCTGGGCGTTTCCCAGGTAACCTCTGCACCCGGGAGGGGAGGGGGGGGTTTGGGGTATTTTCTTTTTGTTCCCTCTCTTCTCCTCTGGCTCCAGCCGTGTGAGCCGTAGTGTCGGCGTTGCTGGAGTGGTGCAGTGTGGTTATGCTGGGCGTTTCCCAGGTAACCTCTGCACCTGGGGGGGGGGGTGTTTTCCCCCCAGTTTCCGCCCTCAGGGTTTGACTGTGGTGTCCTCTGGGGGGGAAAGGGCTGTGGGTCCATCTAGCCATAGATGGCCGGGGCTGGGTCCGTTGGTCGTGAGGGGAGGCGTCTCCTGGGGTTGACGAGTGGTCCTCTGGGAGGTGCTGGGAGTCCCCGTGGGTGACGTTGGATCCCAGAGGGACCTCGGCTGTGGTTATTACTCCTGGAGCTGGCGGGAAGTCCTCTGGGGGGTGTTGGTCCCTACATGTCGTTTGGGGGGGGGGGGGGGGGGTGTTTTAGCGCTTTTATTTGTAGGCTTAAGTTTGGGTTTTTTTTTTTTCTCCTCATCCCGGGGTTTGATGGGACGGTCCCCTGGGGAGGGGGGGGGGGGGGGGGTGGTTTGGTTGTTTGTGTTTGTCTTTTTTGTTTTATGACTAATGACCGCACATGGTTGGATAAAGGCTGACCGCACAGGTTTAAGAACTCCTGGCCACACCTGTGCTAAGTGACTGACTGAAACAAAGGCAAGGATGCAGCCAGAGGAGAGGACATCAACCATTCTGTTGGAAGACGAATGCAGATGCGGTTTCCAGCCATGGTCCCTGGAGGGGGGTGTTTCTCCTGGGCCAGGTTTGTGTGGTCGCCGGGAGGCTTCCCGTGAGGGTGGGGTACTGTTGTATGGCTGGGGGGCCTGGCTGCCTTTTTGTTTCTGTCTTTTGTTTTTCCTTCCAGGTGGCTTGCATTTGGGACTGAGTGGCTGTGTTGCTGAGGTTATCAGGACCTCACCCTGATCACCTGCGGCTCGTCAGGACTCACAGCTGAGGTGCATCTATATGGATTGGAACATGGTGGCATTTAAGACTGGAGTATACAGTGTGTATTTGCCAGAGACTTGACCTTGTGACCAGACGGGTGAGATCGTCGTCTCGGGAGCCATCTCATCATCAGTGGATGCAGAGAACGTCCAGGGTTTGATGCACGGTCTGTGAAAGAGGAGGGGGTGAGGTCTCACGCTCGTCAGCACACTTCCTGAGGTACGCTAGATTTTGTGACTAACATTTATACAGTCAGTAAATGTGGTGTCCCTCACACCTTTTTATATTGAGCTGTATGTTAGTCATGTATCGGCTTCCACTGCAGTGGAGTTTTGTGAACTGGATGTTCCATGCCTGCAGGTTGGGAAGCTGATTAGTAATCAAGCCAGGAAGTGTTTGCTGTTTGTACACCTTTAAGTGTTCTCTCTGTGTGTAGAGTGTGGACTCACATAATGGTTCCTTCTTTCACAGACTCGGTTTGTTGCGGCCACCTGGGGGGTGTCGGCGGGGTCCTTGGGTCCGAACAGCTTCTGGCTCCGGACCGTTAGCGCTGCTGGGAGCGCACCACGCCAGACCGCACTTTCTTTTGTTATTTTTTGTATCACTGTTATGTATTAAATTCAGTTAGCCTTTGTACCGTGCTCTGCTTATTTCATACTGGGTCCTTCAAACGCTGGTTGGTTCTCCGAGCTGCGTCCGACACATAACAACGCACCGTGATTTGATGGATACGCGCGTGTATATACTTACTGTCCTCACATCGAAATACATAAAAACATATATCACTTTCTGTGACAAGCTGGACAGGATTTGTAAATCAATGTATTCTGTTTTATTTACATTTTACACAATGTCCCAACTTCATTGGATTTGGGGTTGTGTTGTGTTGTGTGTGTGTGTATATATATATATATATATATATATATATATACATATATATATATATATATATATATATATACATATATATATATACACACACTCATAACAACAAGTAAAAAAAGAAAAAAAAAAAACAAGTACAGACAAAGATTAATCACTGTACCAAATGTCTCAACACAATGGAACAAACAACAGTGCGCAATCAAAGGAACCAGTAACAAACTCAGTTAACCTAACTTCATACTGTAACAAGTAATTATATTGTTTTTATAATCTTTTTAAGCCAACTAAAGTACCAGATAATTTAATGCTATCAGAACAGTTTTTTGCTATCAGAACACATTTTTACACCTTTTACAAAAACACAATGACTCTTTACAGCAGTACGAGTCTTTAATTTATCAAATGCTAATGTTCCTCTGAAATTATAGCTGGACTCCCTCATTTTGAACAGTTCCAGTTCCTGTTCATGTTGAGGCAACAGTTTATTTTTAACTTCATACATTATTTTGTATTGTGATATAATTAACCAAGTCCCAGATTTTCAAAATATGTAAACAGACAAATAGTAGGTTTGTTGATATGGTGTAGGTTTGTTGATATGATATGGTTTATTACTGATAACTCTTATAGCTTTCTTTTGTAGTAAAAATACTGAATTTGTATTTGTTTTGTATGTGTTTCCCCAAACCTCAATGCAATAGGAGATATATAGGACAAGTAATGAATTATATAACATAACTAACAAATGTTGGGAGAGGAAGTCTTGGGCTTTATACAGGATTGCGATGGCTTTTCAGATTTTAGATTTAATATAATTAATGAGCTTTCCATCTTAATTTATCATCAATAAAAACTCCAAGAAACTTGGTTTCAGTTACAATTTCAATTTCAGCATCATTTAATCATAAATTTCTACTTCAATTTCAATTTAATTAGCTTATAATGCGCCAAATCACAGCAAAGGCTGTCTCAAGGCGCCTTACATGAAACAATTCAACATAAAATTTAAATACAGTAAATAATTAAAAATGAAAAAAAAAAAATCAAATACATGATTAAAAACAGAAGTAAAAGAATAAAACAGATAAAAAAAATAAAAACTATTCATAAGAAAGAGAATAAAAATAGGTTTTCAGTCTTGACTTAAAAATGTCCACGGACTCCGACTGCCTCATGGTTGCAGGAAGACTTCTTTTTCACCCTAGGAACACAGAGAAGTCCTGCATCCTGTGACCACAAAGCCCAGGCCGGCACGTAAATTTCCACCAGATCAGTCAGATAAGAATGGTGCCAGTCCATGAACAACCTTATAAGTCAATAACAAAACCTTAAAATCTGCTCTCACAGAGACAGGGAGCCAGTGCAAAGATGCCAAAATGAGTGTGATATGTTCAGACCTTCTGCTACATGTCAGAAGTCTGGCAGCAGCGTTCTGAACCAGCTGAAGACCCCTGATGCTCGACTGCGGTAACCCTGAAAATAGAACATTACAATAATCTAGTCTAGAAGAAACAAAAGCATGAATCAGGGTCTCAGCATCAGCCACAGACAGGATGGGGCAGATCCTCGCTATATTTCGCAGATGGAAAAAAACAGTCCTAACAACATCCTTGATGTGTTGTGTGGGCCGCTGAAGAGGAGGTACTGCTGGCCCACCACCACCAGAGGGCGCCCTGCCTGGAGTGCGGGCTCCAGGCACCAGAGGGCGCTGCCGCCTTATGGGAGCAGCCTGGGTGACAGCTGTCACCCATCACTGGACCCAGCTGTTCCACTCAGCACAGAGGTATATCAGGAGGACGGCGTCTCCACCTCAGTGCCGAGATATCGCCTTTAGACTAAGGTAACGTTCTCTGCATTTATATTCTGACTAACAAAAGACTTGTTAAACCTTTTTCAGGACAGCTGATTACTATAAGCTAAATTGCTTGGATAAGTACTCACCTGCCTGCCAAATTGTGACTAGAGGTGGAGGCGGCTTCTCCCCTCTCCGTTACTGGGTGCTGTCGCATCCACGCCTGTGTTGTTGCTCTCTCCCGCCAGCAGTACCGGATCCGACGAGCGGAGGCAGTGGCCACCTGGGACTTCGGGACTTGGCGATTCCAGTATTTCCAGGGTTCGATGGCAGAGGAGATCTGGGTGGTTCCGGTTCGACTGAGACGGACGTCTCCTACCTTCGAGCCTGCCCACACGACACCAGCGGATTCGACCCCAAATTGTTGATTGTTGTATTCATTGTGCTCGTTTCACAATAGTAAACCTTGTTATTCACCTTCCTCCATTGTCCGTTCATTACGCCCCCTGTTGTGGGTCCGTGTACCTACACTTTCACAACATGATGTGGAGGTCAAAAGACAACATGGGGTCAAAAATTACCCCAAGGTTCCTCATTTTGTCCGTATGATGTATGACACATGAACCCAGGCGGAGCGCCAGCTGGTCAAACTGATGCCGATGTCTCGCTGGATCAAGAACCATCATTTCAGTCTTACCAAAGTTTAAAAGTAGGAAGTTACTAGACATCCAACTTCTCACTGATAGAAGACAGTCCTCCAGGGATTTTATGGGAGTGAGATTTCCCACAGTTATCTGCATGTACAACTGAGTATCATCAGCGTAAAAATGAAAGGCAATCCCAAAACTCTGCAGTATACGTCCAAGGGGTGCCACATACAGGGAGAAAAGCAAGGTGCCTAAAACAGATCCCTGTGGAATCCCAAATCTCATATCATCAAGGTCAGAGGTAGTGCCATTATACAAGACACATTGAGAATGACTGGACAGATATGACATCAACCACGCAAGGGCACTTCCAGTAATCCCAAAAAGATTCTCCAACCTATCGAGCAAAATATGATGATCCACGGTATCAAACACAGCACCGAGATCTAACAACACTAAAACCATAGTGGTGTCTGATTCCATTGCTTGCAGAAGATCATTCACTATTTTAGCGAGCGCTGTCTTTGTGGAGTGATATTTCCTAAAAGTAGACTGCAGCGGCTCAAAAAGATCATTCTCAGTGAGGTGGTCTACGAGCTGCCGTGAAACCACCTTTACTAAAATTTTGGAACAAAATGATAGGTTTGATATTGGCCTGTAATTTTTCAATACACTAGGGTCAAGATTAGATTTCTTAAGTAATGGTTTAATCACTGCAGATTTAAAACATTTTGAAACAGATCCAGGGGTTAATGACAGATTGATCGTTTCCAGCACAGTCGGCCCAAGAGTGGACCACAGGTCCTTAAACAGTTTTGTTGGTATGGGATCAAATAAACAGGTTGTGCTTTTTGTAGATGCCACAAGTTTCGTCAGCACGCCTAATGAAATACTGTAAATTCTGTAAATCTAGGTAACACCTCAATGTAGCGCCCACCTCCATAGCAGGTTTTAATGGCCTTGTACTTAAATTCCTGGTCTTATTTCCAAATATAATATCCTTTGTTTTACCAAGATGAAGTGATAATTTGTTTACATCAAACTCACAGATTTAGAAACCCAATATATATCATTAATATATAACAGAAACAACAATGGCCCAAGGACTGAACCCTGGGCCACCCCACATTTAAGTTTCAAAATTTCAGAATTTATCTCACCAATATGGACACACTGATACCTGTTGTGTAAATAGCTAGCCATCCAATCATGTGCCAGCCCTCTAATACCATACCTCTGTAGTTTATCCAACAGTACAGTGTGATCTCTAGTATCAAATGCTTTCTGTAACCCAAACAAAACCCCTACAGTGTATTATGATGTTTAGTTATGAAATTGTTTAACCTCTTCACAGATATCTTTTCCAGAATTTTTGAAAAATGTGATAAGAGTGAGACTGGCCTATAGTTTGAAAAGACATGTTTGTCACCAGATTTGAACAGCGGTATCACTTTAGCTATTTTCATTTTAGAAGGAAATTTCCCAGTCCTTAATGATAAATTACAAGTATAAGTTAAAGGTTTAACAATACAATCAGTAATATTATTTATCAAAAACATATCAAAGTTGTAACTGTCAGATTATTTTTTTCCTTTTAGTTTATGAACTATGTCAATAATTTAGTTTTCATCTATTTATTTAATGTACATTGACTCTAGAATTGTGTTAACTGTTTTACTGTTGTCCAAAGAACATGCTTTTGAGGATACAATTGAATTTGATTAACAAAATAGTCAAAATGATTTGCAATAACTTTATTTTCTTTTATGATTGTGTCAGAATTTGTAATGGAGAAGTAATGGAGAATGTGGTAGAGAGGTGAAGAAGAGTGCAGGCAGGGTGGAGTGGGTCGAGAAAGGTGTCAGGAGTAATTTGCGACCAAAAAATATCTGCAAGAGTAAAGGTTAAAGTTGACAAGACACTAGTTAGACTAGCTAGGTTGTACTGCTTAGAGACAGTGGCACTAACAAAAATACAGAAGGCAGAGCTGAAGATGCTGCGAGTTTCTTTGGGAGTGATGAGGATTAGGAATGAACATATCAGAGGGACAGGTAGGATGGTTTGAAGATAAAGTCAGGGTGGTGAGATTGAGACGGTTTAGACATGTGCAGAGGAGGGACACAGGGTATATAGGGAGAAGGATGCTGAGGATGGAGCCACCAGCCAGGAGGAGAAGAGGGAGGCCAAAGAGGAAGTTTATGGATGTGGTGAGGGAGGACATGCATCTCGTTATCCCTTGTTCAAAAATGGTGGTGATTTATTGTATATTGCATAATCCAATTCAGCAAAGTCTTGTTTTAAACCAAAGTATAAAATCTCCCCAAAATAAACAGATGTTTGTTGTCAGACATGAATGAAAATACATAATGCAACATAATCATTACTTTGTAGTGATTATTTTATTGAGTTGTGTTTTCAGCATAATCACACAAAGTGTTTTCTCCTGTGCCCCTGTGATCAATTATTTGAATGAACAAAAACACTTTGCATAATGCACATCTGTGCAGTTTAATTAATCTAATATCTGTCAAAACACACAGCCTGATTGCTGCTCGACTTTAGCTTCTTCATGATCGTGGACAGAAACTACAAGCAGCAGAGATCAGAAGCTCTTTAAAAAAAAACAAAACCTTCCATTCCATTTGATTTGCCCTGTTCCATCTAAACAATTAGGCTTTGATTAAAGAGGCCTTCCTCACTTAACTCTGGCAGCAAGTTGTCTCTTTTAACTTTTCTTTGTAGCAGCAGCTCTTTACACTGATTGCCTCAGTTTTTGACTTTATCATAAACTGGCAATTTTAACTTCACTGGCAATCATGGCCACAGGCAGTTATGCTAAGAGCTAACTACAATGTAAAGGACAGGAAAACATACACTATGACAGTGCCCGTGTTTGACGAGCACTCAGTGCTTGTCTTCCATTCATTGATGTGCTGAGCAACAAATTACAGGTTTTCAGCTTGTGAAATAATGGAAAGTGTGAACTAGACAGCCATCAGATACTATTAAAGCAGTAATTCATATATGTGAAAACAGATTTACCATCAGTCACTGGCAGTTCCAGGAAGGGACAACATGGGAGGGCCAGTGTTGCTCTAACAACCAGCACAACTCTCCCAGTGATGCTCCTAAAATGTAATTGTGCAATTAACATACATTTTTACAAGCAAATCTTGTTTAGAAAATTTGGGGTGTGTCCAACTCAACTTTGGCATTGACACATTCATCCTTTAAACCCCCTGTCTCCATGTGTCTCATTCATGGCTTCCCGATAGAAAAAAATTGCAAAGGGGAAAACTCACGGGATAGTCACCAACCCCACCACAATCCACCTGCAAGCATACATGGTGAACCTGGAGCATGCTGCTCACCATCTGGAGGGGCAGGATCATTGGGATAATCGGGAACAAAATTTTGGACTGTTCAAAAATTGATGCCGATAGAAATCACTGGGAATGCAACTGGGCCATCGGTAACATCTCAGGAACTCTGCTGCAAGCTGATGGTTTCCCGATTTCTATCTGGAGCCCACCTGGAAACTGATTGTACCATGTGGACACTAGGCTTTAAGATGTACTGCACATACAAATTCTTGAGCAAATGGAAGTACCAAGATCTGTTGCCTGCAGTACTTTTTTGGGTAAGTTATAAACTGTTCAGTCTGACTGTAATTGGAAATGTGCTATGGTGCACACTATATGTGCTCCGCGTCATGATGGACTGGGTGCGTTTACTTTTTCTGTTAAGGCTGGAGTGTGTGATTACTGTTTGTAATGTGTTTTTGCATCAAAGCACAGGCTTATACATCTTAATGATTCTTATTGTTAGTATTAAGAGTCTGCATTTTTGTTTCAAACATGTTTAAAGGCTGGACTGAATTCCTTCATTTATCTGCTTGCTCTCCACACAGTTCCAGCTGTGGGGATGAAAAAGGAACAACATGGTACAATTGTTATGTGTCGGACGCAGCCCGGAGAACCGAACAGTGTTTGAAGGACCCAGTATAAAATAAGCAGAGCACGGTACAAAGGATAACAGAGTTTAATGAACATAACAGTGCTGTGAAAAAATATAAAAGTGCGCGGTCTGGCGTGGTGGTTTTGCGGTGCGCTCCCAGCAGCGCCAACGGTCCGGAGCCAGAACCAACCCGGACCCAAGGACCCCGCCGACACCCCCCAGGTGGCCGTGACAAACCGAGTCTGTGAAAGAAGGAATCATTATGTGAGTCCACACTCAACACACAGAGAGAACGCTCAAAGGTGCACAAACAGCAAACACTTCCTGGCTTAATTACTAATCAGCTTCCCACCCTGCAGGCATGGAACACCCAGTTCACAAAACTCCACTGCAGAGGAAGCTGATTACACGACCAACATACAGCTCAATATAATAAGGTGTGAGGGACACCACATTTACTGACTGTATAAATGTTAGTCCTGGACGTTCTCTGCATCCACTGATGATGAGATGGCTCCCGAAATGACGATCTCACCCGTCTGGTCACAAGGTCGAGTCTCTGGCAAATACACACTGTGTACTCCAGTTTTAAATGCCACCATGTTCCAATCCATGTAGATGCACCACAGCTGTGAGCCCTGACGAGCCGCAGGTGATCAGCCTCAGGTGATCAGGGTGAGGTCCTGATAAACTCAGCTACACAGCCACTCAGTCCCAAATGCAAGCCACCTGGAAGGAAAAACAAAAGACAGGACAAAAGACAGAAACAAAAAGGCAGCCAGGCCCCCCCAGCCATACAACAACAATACCATAGTTGTTATAGTTTTGTTTTTCACAGAACTAATTAATTTGATTTTGCTCATTAATTTTTGTTTTCAAATTCAGTTTCATGTTCCGATGATCTCATATCCATCAAGATGCCCAGAGCATCTGTAAATTGTAGACCCAACCATGAATGCAGTATTGCACCCTTTAAATTCCAGGTATGTACATTGTGTTAGACTTTTGACCGCGTTTTTCGGCTCTGTGGTACAATTACTTTCCGATGCCAGGTGATATTAATGCACCTGCACTGTGCTGGACCACATATATTTTTTAGACCAACACAGTATTCAGGTAGTGTGAGTGCTGGATGCAAAACCTATAACAGTATCCACCCCACAGTTGAACCATCCTGGGCCCCGATTAACAGCCAACCAGGCAGACCAACAGACACCAATCAATCTGCAAGATCAAATTTCTAGATCCCACGCTGCTGCCAGTCAGTGATTCAAAGTCTCTGTGCGATTATTTGCCTGGCAAAAGTTAAAACACAAATCAATCAGAAGCCTTGAGAGACAAAAGCAGCTGCTTGTACAAGTGAATTAATTCTTTATCAGTAATCACTATTTTACATCCCCTAAAGCGAATTAGAAATCTTGAATATGCCTGAACCTGTTCACCAGTTGTATGTTGTGCATTTGTGGCATGATTTCCAGCAGTGCGTGTTTATGTTGCAAACCGCACTCTGTTCCACACGGATATGATTTTTTAATACTTCTCAGACGGTAGAATCTTAAATGTAACTGTTTGAATTAAGACAGAAGTAATCTGTTGGTATAACACTCCTACTTCTGTCAATTTACCCATTTAGAAGCTGCATGTTTTTATTAAAGTAGAAGTAATAGGCTCCTGCAGAACACTTCAGCCAACCGTGCAGTATAAAAACACACTGGATCAAGCATTCATATCCCTCACTAGCACCAAGAGAATATTTGAACTTGTATTGTACATTCGATGAATAATAATACAATAACATGCTTTTGGAGGGCGGTATGCATTTTCAGAGTCCCTCTGTCCATGCTCAGTCACCCAAAATGACCGATATTTGGGAGAACAGCTGTCATTTTGGGCAACTAGGCATGGATGGAGGGACTCTGAAAATGCATACCGCATAACAACTGTATGTTAGTTGCATTATTATCACTTAAGATACACAACACGCGGAATCACATTAACAATATTTAATGTCATTTCAAAACGCACAACACCCAGCAAACGCGTACATAAAAATAGTCAATAGTCAATCAATTTATATAGCGCCAAATCACAACAAACAGTTGCCCCAAGGCGCTTTATATTGTAAGGCAAGGCCATACAATAATTACGTAAAAACCCCAACAGTCAAAACGACCCCGTGTGAGCAAGCACTTGGCGACAGTGGGAAGGAAAAACTCCCTTTTAACAGGAAGAAACCTCCAGCAAAAAAAGTTGGCTCACTTTACTTTTGTCATGTTGGCAGGTACCGCTCTGCTCTCCAAATTCGCCAGGGCGCCCTCATCAAGCTGGCTGCTTTGGCTGCTGTTCATTGTCGGACTATCCATGATAAAATCATCCGGAATATCCATATTGGGACCAACACACACTTCTCGCCTTTTCATGTTATTGTCTGCGGACAGTTCTTGGGTTGCACATGATATGATGTCGTCACTTTATGCACAGCGGGCAGGTATTGGGATACCCGCCCATTACTGCGGGCACGTATGGACTGGTAGCGTAAATGTAAATCTATGCTACCGGCCCAGCAACGCCTCAGTAAGTGATAATAATAGAGACTATTGTGTTGCCGTTGGGGATCCATGGGCTCTAGATTTGGTGGTGTTAAAATAAAAAATAGGTAGCTGATATTTTTGTGGTAAGGGTGGTAATAAATTAAGCAAAACGTCTATAATGAGTTGGAATGGCATGTGAGTCCAGAATGTTTTTAGAACCTTAGACCTCAACCATTTTTAAATAACAAAGGAGACAGAAGTGACTGCAATAATTATCGAGGCATCTCCCTTCTCAGCACTGTTGGGAAGGCCTTCCCCTGTGTTGCCTTAGTGCGTCTACAGACCTTGGTCTCACGTGTTTATCCAGAGTCCCAGTGTGGCTTTCGTGCTGGGAGGTCTACCATGGACGTGATCTTTTCAATACGCCAGCTGCAGGGGAAGTGTCAAGAGCTGCAAATACCACTCTACATCGCCTTCATCGACCTGACCATGGCTTTCGCCTTGGCCAGTCGAAGCGGACTCTTCAGCCTCATGCAGAAGATCGGCTGTCCCCCAATACTCCTCACAGTGGTATCTTCATTCCATGAGAACATGCACAGTACAGTTTGCTTCAATGGCACAATATCAGAGGCCTTCCCAGTTAGCAGTGGGGTGAAACAGAGCTGTGTCCTAGTGCCGACGCTCTTCAAAATCTTCTCCATGCTCCTTCAGTATGCCTTGAAGAATTGCAGTGAGAGAGTGTACATTCACTCCAGGGTGGACGGCAAGCTCTTCAACATCGCCTGACTTCATGCCAAGACCAAGGTTGTGGAGGTACTCATCCATGAGATGCTCTTGCCGATGATGCAGCCTTGACATCACATGCCAAAGATGGTCTGCAGCAGCTTGGTAATCGCCTCTCTCACGCCTGCAAGAAGTTCGGATTGACCATCAGCCTGAAGCAGACAAGCGTCATGGTGCAGGGCACAGTTGACATTGACATTGATGGGTACAGCCATCAAAGTTGTGTAGCACTTCACATACCTTGGGTCAACCATCTCTAACTCACTCTCCATTGATGAAGAGATGAACAGCAAGATTGTGAAGGAAGGCAGCAGCAGTCATGGCAAGATTAAGCCACAGAGTCTGGAAGAATTCCAGCCTCACTGAGAAGACAAAACTGTGCGTCTACCAGGCCTGCGTGCTCAGCACACAGGCCTGGACCACCAACGCCAAACATGAGAAAAAGCTCAACAGCTACCATCTGAGGTGGCTTAGATGAATTCTGCACATTGGATGGCAGGACAAGGTGTCCAACACAGAGGTCTTGGAATGCCCAACATAAGCAGCATGTTCTCCATTCTTGGCGAAAGGCGCCTTCGTTGGCCTAAAAATCTACTGTACAGTGAGCTGGCAGAGGGCACTCGTTTGGCTGATCGACCATGCCTGTGCTTCAAGGATGTCTGCAAGAAGGATATGAAAATGTGCAGCATCAATATCAACATATGGGGGCAGTGTGCAGAGGACTGTGCAGCCTAGCACCTTACTGTCAGAAGAGGTGCACAGAGGGCTGAGCAGGAGAGGAACCGAGGCCTTGCTGAGCAATGAGCTAGGAGGAAGGAGTGACAGTGGCAGCCTCAGCAGGCATCACAGTACACGTGCAACAAATGCAGCAGAGATTGTCACTCATGCACTGGACTGATAAGTCATTCGCGCAAGTGTAGCTAGAAACAAAAGACAAAAATTTCCTGTATATTTGAATTGTCAACTGTGACGGTAACATCGCCCAAGCAGAGGGTCACCCCTTTGAGTTTGGTCTGCTTGAGGTTTCTTTGGAAAGAGTTTTTCCTTGCCACTGTCACCTGTGTGCTTGCTCTAGGGGTTGGTATGGGTAGACCTTAGTTGTGTGAAGCACCATGATGCAGCTTTGCTGTTATGTGGTGCTACATAAATGAAAAAATTGAAATTGAATTGAAAAAGTATATAAAAAACAAAAAAAAGCAAAAACCAAAAAAAAAAGCAGACGGACAGATGCCAGTAGGAGACCTCAACAATTTTTAGAAGAACTCACCCCTTTTATATCCTGTTAATTATGTAATTTTTAAATGTTAATTTACTGTCTTAATGTATTTATAAATTGTTTACGTTGTTGTTATCCTATACACACTATTATTATTATTATTATTATTATTATTTTATTTCGACTTCTATTTTGTCATTTGATTTTTAAATGGACCACAATGGAAATAAGTGTTTTCACTTTCTAGTGTCATCCATGTAGTTTTAACATATTTACAATTATATTATGCACTTACATTGTACTTAAAATCACTAACCACACTCTCGCTTTGATGAAAGATGACTTATTGCCCCCTGCTGGAATGGTGTGTGAGTCCAGAAAGTAGTTAGCAACACCCATTGTTACATTTTCGCAGCATTCATCCTTGAACCAACATGCATAAGCATACCAAACGGCAAATGTCAGCTGTCCACAGTTTCTCTGTGATCAAAGTTGCATACACACTGTAAGCAGGCACTTTTATTTTGACAAACAAAAACAGTGGCAAAAGACATTAAAAACACTCCACATTCCAGTCATGGTACCAACATGAAACTTAAGTCACTCATGGTGATAGCAACATGAGATGTAAATAAACTGACTAACAAATTGAGCTACAAAAACACACATCAATTGTTTATTGTTGTTTATTGTTTATTTAATTCATTTCATTCAGTTCCAACCACACAACCAAAAATCATTCCAAAAGAAAACATAACAAACGTAACAATACACCTGAATGAAAGGGGGTAGAAAGAAGCAAACTTATATTATCTACCCCTTTTTACAGTAGATTAATTTACAAATTAAATAATAATCACATTATTAACATTACAATCAGAATATCTAAAAAAGGAAACGAAGGCAGGGATGTACATCTGGAGCTGGTCCCCGGGCGCCTAATGGCGACTTCTGCTCCTACTGGCAATTAGGATGGGTTAAATGCAGTAGACACATTTCATTGTGCAGGGAACATGTTCTTCTGTGCATATGACAATAAAATTCCTTTGAATCCTTGAATCCTTGAAAAATAAACAGTAAGAATATACATGTGGGCTCTAGGCTGGACTATTGTAATTCATTATTATCAGGTTGTCCTAAAAGTTCCCTAAAAAGCCTTCAGTTGGTTCAGAATGCTGCAGCTAGAGTACTGACGGGGACTAGCAGGAGAGAGCATATCTCACCCGTGTTGGCCTCTCTTCATTGGCTTCCTGTTAATTCTAGAATAGAATTTAAAATTCTTCTTCTTACTTATAAGGTTTTGAATAATCAGGTCCCATCTTATCTTAGGGACCTCGTAGTACCATATTACCCCATTAGAGTGCTTCGCTCTCAGACTGCGGGCTTACTTGTGGTTCCTAGGGTTTGTAAGAGTAGAATGGGAGGCAGAGCCTTCAGCTTTCAGGCTCCTCTCCTGTGGAACCAGCTCCCAATTCAGATCAGGGAGACAGATACCCTCTCTACTTTTAAGATTAGGCTTAAAACTTTCCTTTTCGCTAAGGCTTATAGTTAGGGCTGGATCGGGTGACCCTGGACCATCCCTTGGTTATGTTGCTTTAGACGTAGACTGTGGGGGGGTTCCCATGATGCACTGTTTCTTTCTCTTTTTGCTCCGTATGCATCACTCTGCATTTAATCATTAGTGATCGATCTCTGCCCCCCTTCTCGGCATGTCTTTTTCCTGGTTCTTTCCCTCAGCCCCAACCAGTCTCAGCAGAAGACTGCCCCTCCCTGAGCCTGGTTCTGCTGGAGGTTTCTTCCTGTTAAAAGGGAGTTTTTCCTTCCCACTGTGGCCAAGTGCTTGCTCATAGGGGGTCGTTTTGACCGTTGGGGTTTTTCATAATTATTGTATGGCCTTGCCTTACAATGTGGAGCGCCTTGGGGCAACTGTTTGTTGTGATTTGGCGCTATATAAGAAAAAAGTTGATTGATTGATTGATGTGGTTTCATTATTACATCAGGTCATATTTCTGAACCATATTAATTTTAACTGCCTTTTTAAATATATTGCTTGATTTAGCTTCTTTAATTTCCTTGTTCAGATTATTCCATAAACTGACTCCCTTGATAGAAATGCAACGTTCCTTCAGTTTAGTTCTGAATCTTGGTTTGTTAAATATCTCTGCTCGTTTTAAGTTGTACTGGCTTTCTCTTTTTTCAGACTTGTTCTAGATGTTAGTTGGTAGTATTTTTTTTGTGAGCCTTAAACATTGTCTGGAGAAAAGTGTAATCAACCAGGTCATGAAATTTCAGCAAATGTAACTGCAGGAATATTTAACTCGTGTGTTCTCTATAATGCCTCCGACTAATTATCCTTATTGCTGTTCCGGGCATGTCCCATTGGGAGGAGGCCCCGGGGAAGACCCAGGACACGCTGGAGGGACTACATCTCTCGGCTGGCTGGGGAACGCCTTGGGGTTCCCCCGGAGGAGCTGGGGGAGGTGTGTGTGGATCGGGAGGTCTGGGTGGCTTTGCTTGAGCTGCTGCCCCCGCAACCCGACTCCGGATAAAGCGGAAGAAAATGTATGGATGGATGGATGCTCTTTTGTGTAAAATAAAAAGTGAATGTGTGAATGTTTTGTAGGCATTTCCCCATATTTCAATACAGTAGGACAGATGTGGAACAATCATAGAACAGTATAATATACGAGGTCTGTCCATAAAGTAACGGTCCTTTTTATTTTTTTTAAAAACTACATGGATTTCATTCATATGTTTTTACGTCAGACATGCTTGAACCCTTGTGCGCATGTGTGAGTTTTTCCACGCCTGTCGGTGACATCATTTGCCTGTGAGCACGCCTTGGGAAGGAGTGGTCCCGCCTTCTCATCGGTTTTTCATTGTCTGGAAATGGCGGAATGAAAAGGACTTTTTTTCCATCATAATTTTTTCAGAAGCTGTTAGAGACTGGCACCTGGAAACCATTCGAAAAATTTATGTGGCTTTCGATGAAAATTTTACGGGCTTCACAGAGAATAAGGACTTTAACTACAGCTTTAAGGACCCCTTTAAGGACGGTCGGTGCGCCGTGCTCCGAGCTACGACGTCGTGGCACAAACCGCTGGATCATTTCTAAGCTGATGGCTCTGTGGATATGAGACTGTCGTGTGCTCTTTCTCTGGTTATCACAAGAGCTGGACATCAGCCATTTTCCGGCAGATTTCACTTTTAACAAGAGATTTTGTCATGGAAAGCCACGCGTCATGACCGATTCGCTGATGAAGCGAGACAAAGGAACACCTCCATTTTGGAGTGTTAGAGGACAAGTTTTGACATGCCTATCTCGGCTTTCAGTGCTTACCAGTCGAGTGAGTACAAGAGAACTTGTGGAGAGATAGGCATGTCCAAACTTGTCGTGTGACGATGAGCTGGACATGCCAGTACATGTCCTGTGAGGCTTCATCACGGCGTTGCTTTGCGCCATGCGGCTCTGTCCCGACGCGCGAATCCCTCCGCTCCTCTTTCCATGACAAAAACTCCTGTAACAGTGGAATGTGCTGAAAAAGTGCTGATGTCCACGTCTTCTTTCTAGTTCTGTGGTAGTCAGACGACATCCCGGATCAACAAAGCCTTCACTTTGGAAATGATCTGGTTGTTTTCAGCGGGGTTTCAGCCTGTCGCTCGCCGCTCGGAGAGCGCCGCACTCTCAGCCGCTGTGGGCGGTCTTTAAACCGGCTGTAACACTCCTTAATCTGTGTGATCCCCATAAAATCGTCCCTGAAAACCATCTGAATTTTCCGAATGGTTTCCACCTAACTGTCTCTCACAGTTTCTGGAAAAATTTAATGCAGCAAAGCTCCAAATCGTTCAGACATTTTACTCGCAATAAAAATCTGATGAGGGGGGTGGACCACTGCTCACACAAAGCCTGCTCACAGGCGAATGACGCAACCGACAGGCGTGAAAAAACTCACGCATGCGCACAAAGGTTCAAGCTTGGCTGATTCAAATCCATATAGTTTTTGAAAAAATGAAAAGGTCCGTTACTTTTTGGACAGACCTCGTATAGTATGGTCAATCATATCAAAAGCTTTTTTGAAGTCCACAAAAATGCTCACAAAAAAATCCTTATTGTCTATTGCAGTGCATATTTCTTCAGTTAGTTCCATAATTGCCATGGCTGTAGAGTGACTAGTTCGAAAACCATACTGAATATTACTTAGAATGTTATATTTATCAAGGAACGTATCCAATCGATTTACAAATAATTTCTCTAATATCTTGGAAAATTGTGGAAGCCAGGAAACTGGTCTGTAATTAGAAAAAACATCTTTATCCCCACTTTTATATAGTGGAATTACCTTAGCTGTTTTCATACTATCAGGAAAAGTTCCCATTGAAAATGACAGATTACAAATATAAGTAAATGGTACAATGACTGATTCAATAATGTTCTTAATTAGAAACATGTCTAGATCATGACAATCTGTTGATCTCTTGCTTACACAACCTCCTACAATGTTCAGTATCTCTTCCTTTTCATCCTTGCCAAGAAAGATGCTGTTCACATTGTCCATGATTAGACTTCCAACTGCAGTTTCACCCATTGTTTTTGGAATATTAGCCGCTAAATCTGGGCCCACCCTTACAAAAAAATCATTAAACTATTCACTATTTTTGTCTTATCTTGTATGCATACATTTTCTTTCACAAAATAATTTGGAATCACTGGCTTCTCTTTGTGATTTTTTATTACATTATTAATTACTCTCCATGTAGCTCTTATGTTTTTCCTATTTTTATCAAGTAATTTACCATAATATTCCTTTTTGTGCTTTTTTATTATCTCTGCTAGTTTATTTTTATACCTCTTATATCTAACCTCATCATGTCGTGACCTTGATTTTAAGTAACATTTATATAAATTATTTTTCTTTTTGCAGGCATTTCTTAACCCTTTAGTCATCCATGGTTTGTCAACATCATCCCTCCTGGCAAAATGCATCAGTTTACAGTTTTTATGATACAACATTGTGAAAATTTTCATAAATGCATCATACGCTTCATTGACATCATTTACAAATATTCCATCCCAATTCTGCTTTTTAAGGTCTTCCTTTAGTGCCTGTAATGCTTTTTCGGATCCGTCGCTGACTTTTATTTTATTGGTGGTTTCCTTAATATTATAGCAATTTTTTTCATATATAGCAAACACAGGTAAGTGATCACTCACATCCGTTATTAAGATTCCGCTCACTACTTTTCCAACGATTATATTAGTAAATATATTGTCATTTATAGTCTCACTCTGAGATGTGATTCTTGTTGGTTTTGATATCATTGGAAATACACACAAACCAAATATTTTATCAGTAAAAACATCAAAAGAGTGAAGTCCACTAGGATTATCCATATCGATGTTGAAATCACCACACAAAAACACTTCTTTGGCTTGGATTTGGTCAAACAGTTCTAATGTCAATGAATGACTCTACCTTAGTTCCTGGTGCTCTATAGACACAGCTCACAAGTACATTTTTTTGATTTCCCATTTACTATTTCCACAGTTATAATTTCCATTATATTATCAACCACTGATGTCATATTGCTAACGACTTTGCACCTCACGGATGAGTTGATATACAAAGCTACCCTCCCCACCTCTTTTATTTTTTCTATTTACATTATATAAATCATATTCTTCGATCTGAAGTTCATCTAACTCATCATTATTTATTCAGGTTTCAGACACAGCAATTATAGTAAAATTGTCTTTAAACTGTTTTAATAATCTTCTATTTTAGATAAATTACAATTTAAACTTCTGTTATTAAAGTGAATAATGGATAGGTTACCCTTCATCATTATCTTATTCATAAACTGCTCCTCAGTATAATAATCACAGTTGTTACTTTCAAGGATTGATAAATTGTGATCTGTATCCCTATCTGTGTTGTATATCTTGTCAACTACATCCTCTACTATACTATCATATGTGACCATGTTTTAGTGCAAGTATCACTCTCCATCAATCACAGAATTCTTGTCAATGATACTCCCTGAATACTGAGCCTGTTCTCATTTATATTGTTCAAGTTCTTTTGGTTCTCTTATCACAATCACCTTTGCTTCCTCTGGTGTTCCCTTCAGTCAGATCATTACTTTGCAGTCAGTAACACTAACAACACTATTAAACTAACATAAACAACATTAACATTTAAAACCTCAAAACCGCAAACTCCCATGGTGCATTGCAGCACAATGTCCATTGTTTACTGGTTAGCTAAAATTGCTAATTTCTCCCAAAATATTTGTCCAATCAACTTTCCATTTCTTTGCAGCGTTCATTCTTGAGCAAAATACGTAAGCATACCAAACGGCAATCATAAGCTCTCCCTGGTTTTTGCGTGATCGAAGCCATACTAATGCACGCACGTGCATGCGCACATGCACACGCACACAGAGGCCATTTAGCTATTATAATATAGATGTGCTTATCTCCTTTAGCAGGAACAGTTTTATAGGAGACAGCAATCAATACTTGTCCATGGAGTTTTAGAGGATCAGCCATGGAGGGACCATAACAGTCAGGATGATCCAGGCACAAACTGTTCATCAAGAACTTACTGTATATGTACAGATAATATCTGTTTACACAGTATGTGACACATTTGTGGAATGGGAGCTTAACCCCGTAGAAACAGAGGATTTAAATAGAGACGTGATGACTTACAAATAAAATCAGAAATTATTCACGAATGACTGAATTAAAAAAAATAAAAAAATAACGCCAAGTCAGAATGTAATGAAGCAAAGCGCAAAGCCAAAAATTTTCATGAGACAGTGAGTGTGAGAGAGAGAGAGAGAGAGAGAGAGAGAGAGAATAAAAAACAAGAATTATTATAAGAATGTAAGTCATGTTTCAAAGTCCTTATTTCTAAAGCAGTCTCAGACATACAAATAATGGAGACAGGAAGCAAACACTGACCACCACCACCAACAACAATGTTCTGCCTGTGACTGGAAGTAAGTCATATATATGCCCTGAGGCCCAGATCTCCAGCATCAAGCAACTGAGAGTCTGCTACTTCCCCTGGACAGGAGTTCCTCAGCCAAAGCCAGTACCCATTTACAGCTGGGTGGACTGAGACAATGACAGTGTAAGTGTGTTGTCCAAGGTCACAGACAGTTAGCATGCACGGGACTTGAACTCAGGTATACATATTGGCAGGCCAGCTCCTTAAGGCCCGGTCCCACTAGCGTTTAGGAACTTAGTTTATATTTGCTAAACATCCGCAATATCTGTGAAACATGCTTGTATGAGTTGGCCAACATCTGCACACGTCTGCAATTATCCGCAGAGGCACGTTTTTCCGTTGCCAGGATTTTTGAGCTGCACAAAATTTTGGTTGCGGATGGCATCCACCTTACATACGCAATACATACTCAATCTATGCGCTGTATATCCGCCATTATCTGCTGATATCCGCAACTGACGGGGTATTGCAGCTTGGCAGTGGACTGGGACAGTGTGTAAAATGGATATATAGCGTGCCTATCACGTCCACATCACAGACTACAATACGTTGTAGCGAATGCATACAGAGTGGACACGAATAAAGAGTTTGTATTACAACTGCTTTGCATCTGATTTGCGGACAATTTGCGAATGCATAACAAACACTTCACATAAACCCAAAGTACTATATAAATGTGGCAGAAATCGACATACTTGCCAGTCATTGCCAGTCCAGCTGTGGAGACGTACAGATGTAGTTATGGATGTAGTGTGATAGTTGCTGCCATCCAACAACATACCAATCAACTTGTCCAAGTCCAGCAATTGCTCCAGAGGCTGTGGTGTTGGTGTGAATAGTGATGCCGAAAGGCCCGAGTGCACTTCTTTTATGCCTGCAATGCAGATGCCGCACATGCGCAATACATCCGCTGTTTCCACAACACGTACGCAATGCATTCTCAAAACATCCATAATACTTCCATGATAATCGCAGTGCGTCTGATCCGTTTTGTCAATTCATGCGTTATTCATCCGTGATTGTTCGTCATATATTCGCTATACATTATTAATATATCTGTAATTCATACTGACAAATTTGTCATTCTTGGCCAATTACATGGAGTGTGCGGGGGGGGGGGGGGGGGCACACACTCCACAAGCCGTGTGTGTGTGTGTGTGGGGGGGGGGGGGGAGCATTCGGCACGGTCATGCCCATGTGTGTTGCTAGGTTACGCCACACTTGTGAGGCACTTAAACACTTTTCACTAACAGCTCGAATGTGATCACCTGCTCTCTACGCTCGTGCTGGGAGCACGAATAGCCTCGCCTTTTCTAAGTGTCCAGTGAGCAGTGTTAGGTGTTCGTGTGCGACACCTGGTATTTGGCTGACACCTGCTGAGAGAGGGGCAGAATGGGCACTCACACGGCACTCGCTGTCTTTTGGTCACTCGTGTGCGCAAATGGTTGTAGCAACAGCTGTATGAGGCATTTGAGGCGGCTCCGATTTTTTATGAGTGGCATTTGACTCCTCCTTCGTGCGCCATTCTGTCTCAATCGTGTTATGTGCGAAGGGGCTCTGAACAAATATAGACTCCATCAGTTTCATGAGTGGGCACTTCCATTATGAAATCAACTTCTCTCACATTTTTAGGAAGAATTTCTTCAAACTTGGTGCAAGTCCTTGTTATAGGTTGGTAATATGCATATTATCATGTCATTTGAGTTGGAGCCATTTTACCAGATTTATGGCCCTTGATTAACAAATCTAGACTCCCTCAGCTTCATGTGTGGGTATCTGCATTCTGAAATAACATGCCTAGAAATGTTGTCAGAATGTAGCAATGACTTGTTCCAAAGCAGTATTTGTATTGCTGTAAATATTCAGTGTGTCATTATTTCTGGCTGGAAGGGTGATATTGTTCATATTGTTATAAAACAATCTTCAGATTGCAGTGATTCAAATCTAAAAGCACAATAAAAGCATCATCAGGATACTGGTTTTCTTGCCCGAAGTTAATATTAAGTATCTTTTGATACCCAGTATTGATCTGATACTTGTGTGTGCAGAGAGCACAGTACAAGCACACTGAAGTCAAGCCTGTGTATGTACTTGACAGTCAAACAACTCTGCAATGCATTAAGAAAATAAAATTCCTTGCTGCTCCTTCATGTGTTTATTTTACAAAATAACATTTTTTTTCACGTGGCTCTTGTCAGTTCCACTTATTGCAGCATTGCAGTAGTGAATATAATGCAATGCTAAAATACCCTCGGCTGTATGAGCCTTGTGTTCTTTATAATTTGCAGTTGTTTCATTAATTGTTAAGATCCTGTTGTCTTACATTCAGTTCGTACATGTTCAGTAAAGCCCCTCTATTAATCAATCAATCAAAAACAATATTTACATTTTAACAGCATCTGCAGGAAGCCTTGCGTGTGCGTGTACGAGCTTTTGACAAAAGCAGAAGTTATGCAAATCAAGGAATATTTGTAGATCACCCTCTGTGCATTTGCTGGTATTGATGAGACAAATTTAACTCCATAGGAAGTTAGCTTTGAGTTAGCGGACGTTAGTGAGCATGCTAAACCGCAAAATGTGTTATCAGGTTACGAAAAGAGTATTTTCAGTTTTAGAAGTGTTGATTTCTCGCTCTCTTTTACATAACATATGATGAAGATATATATATTTACACACAAACAAAACAGAGTTTTGCAGCTAGCTACCAGCCTGTGACGTCACCATGCTAATGGTTGCGTAATAAATTCAGAGGTGTTATTAGATTCCAAACACAATGCTTTAGGTTTTAGAAGTGTTTATTTCTCACTAGCTTTTACCCTCTGGGGTCCGAGGACATTTTTTGAACAGTTCACTCGCCTGGCATAAATGTTTTATTATTGCTGTTAACAGCTCTCCCTCCATCCCACAATCATGTTTTATGTCTCTTTTTTTCAGGACAGCATGTGCTTTCAGAATATATATATGTTTTTGTTGTGTTTTATAAGTGTAATAAAGGTTTACAATCAAAAATGGGCAAAAAATAAATAAAGCACATTTATTCAAAACACACAGCAAACTATAATAAACAACTGTTTTGACACTTTATAAAAGGTAATTTTAGGTTTTGTGTGAAAGACTGCACAACAAAAAGGTTCAAACAATAAACACAAATGCACATTTTGAACAATATATACAAAATGGTCTATGCGTTTTGTTGTCCATTGATATGGTAAACAGTGCTTTACGCAGAGAAAGCAAAAGAGTTATCCAGTAACATTCACATGCAAACTAGTGGAGCAATCCTGATAGTTACACACTCTTTGTTTGAGCACGTGAGATTGTCATCAGAGGCTCTCCAGCTGCTCCTCCTTTCACTGATCGCTGTGCGTAATGGTGCAGGGCGCACTGAGTATGTACTAATAGTATGTACTCATTGGAGCACCCAGTGGGCTATTCAAACGGGCCAACTAGTAACATATCACTCCTGAAAACGATCTTTGGCTTTTCACATGAGGTAAATCTGCCCTACGATTGGATTTTGGAAAACCATGTGACGGTGAACCAATTCAGATTGGACACTCACATTGCACACATCATCACATAGCTTCTATGAGGAGTACAAAGACGGCCGATGTCTGGCTCGAAAGTCCGCGGAGTTAACTTTTCAGCAAAAAAAAAAAAAAAAAGAAGTAAGTTTTTAGCTCATATCATTCAAAAGTTATTTATAATTTAGTAAAGCTTGGTCTTAGCCGTCGTATACGATGGTGTCGACCCCAGAGGTTTAAATAATATATGACAAAGAGGATATATTTACACACAAACAAAACAGAGTTTTGCAGCTAGCTACCAGCCTGTGACATCACCATGCTAATGGATGCAAAATAAATTCAGAGGCATTATTAGGTTCCAAACAGCGTTTTCGGTTTTAGAAATGTTTATTTCTCACTAGCTTTTACATAATATATAAGAGACATGCATATAAACACAAAGCAAAATGGTTTTGAAGAGACCAGCCAATGACGTCACGATGCAGCTCTACTCTGATTGGCTGTCATCCCACGCCACTCAAAAACAAAGCAGAACAAATTCAAACAGAATGTGACTTTTTAACCCCTCAAAATATCTTTGAACTTGTCCAAAGTGTGTGTCCCAAGAATGCCCCCTGTAAATTTGAAGACTCTGGCAGTAAAAGGACTGGACTTATGCTGAGCACAGACAGACATGTCTTCGCAATACACGATGGCCATATGTTGGCCTCGGGTAAAAATAGACCATTTTCATGCATTCATTTTCAAAACCTGCTTATTCCAGCTAAGGGTCACAGGGAGCTGGAGCCTATCCCAGTGGACATTGGGAAAAACGCAAGGTACACCATGGACTGGATACCAGTTCACTGCACACATAGACAGACACAACACAATCACACTCTCACTCACACCTATGGTAAATTTCAGAGTTTATAATTCACCTAATCTGCATGCCTTCAGAAGTAGGAGGAAGGCCAAGTATCAACAGAGGAGAGTCACACCAACAAGGGAAGACCATGCGAATCTCACGCAGGAAGGGCTAGGTCAGATTCAAGCCTCGGACATTATTATTGTGAGGTGACAGTGCTAACCCCTAAACCATAGACTTGCCCAAATGAAGAACCCTCACAGTAATAGTTTGTACAACATGAATTCAAACTGGTGAAGAAGAAAAAGAAGAAGGGCCTTTATGGCCATTCTACATGCATACAACTAAATTTGTTCTCTGCATTTAACCCACATTTATTACCATACCATACCACTTTATTTATATAACACATTTCACAAAGAGTAGTTTCCAAAGTGCTGTACAAAAAAAACAAAACAAAACAAACAAAAACAAAACAGAGGACCACAGACTCACGTGGTGTTAAGAGCCAAAGCATAAAAATGGGTCTTAAGAGGAGAGTTAAAACACTCTGCAGTGGGGGTTGTTTGGATGTTAAGGGGCAAATCTTTCCACAACTGAGGGCCCACCACAGGTCCTGTCCCGCCCTGGTTTTCAGTCTCGTCACAGGCACCACAACCTGGAGCTGGCCCTCGGACCTTAAAGCACTGGGAGGCTGGCAAATTTGAATGAGGTCCGAGATGTAAGCCACGGCCAGTGCATTCAATGCTTTAAATACAAGCAATAAAAATCTTAAAGTCAACTCTAAAACAACGCTAAAATTGGAGTAATGTGCAGGGACGCTAAAACTGGAGTAATGTGCTCTTGCTTTCTGCTACCAGTTAAGAGGCACGCAGCAGAATTTTGGACAGTGCATTGTGGCTGATGCCAATAAAAAGTGCATTACAGTAGTCTAAACGAGAGGAGACAAAAGCGTGCATGACTTGTTCGAAAGCATTAAAAGATAAAAAAGGTTTAACTTTAGATAAAAGACGCAAATGATAAAATCCAAATTTCACAATGGCGTTCACCTGCTTGTCAAATTTAAAATCTTTGCCAATAGTGATGCCAAGGTTGGTGACATAATTGTTTCACATGCTGTTTAAGAGGGCCCAGGTCCAAGAGGGGGTCAATATTTCCAAATAAAATGACCTCTGTTTTACCCTCATTTAGATTTAAAAAGTTGTTGCCAACCAAGCCTTGACATCACTCAAACAATTAAAAAGAGGTGCCGGGGGGCAGAAGCAAGTTTTTTGAGTGGCAGGTAAATCTGGCAGTCATCTGCGTAAAAATGATACTAATGATAAGCCATGGTTTTTGAAAATTTTTACAATTTTTTTGTGTCTAATTATTGCAATTAGACACAAACCAATCCAACCACTAGGAGCAGTGGTGATCCACAAGCCGGCGCCTGGGGACTAACCCAACATGTAGAGACATGGTCAGGGGCAGTGAGAGGAGCATACCCCCCAAAAGTACCTTTTTTCTTGTGGGAGTAAACCAGAGTGTCAGAAGGAAACCCACTCAGACACAGGAAGAACATGCAAACTCAACACAGAAAGGCCCATGTGGGAAGCAATCTCACAACCTTCTTGCTGAGGTATCAATATTAACTGCTAAACCATCATGCTGTGGTTGTGGTTGTGTATGTACATTTGTCCCTATTATTAGTATTATTGTTATGTATATGTTGCAGACATGAACGAGCAAAGCTCTTTAGCATCTCACCATGTCATTTAGGTCCTTCAGAATTTTTTTTCAGTAAATGCTTCTGGGGGCATTAGCAAGGCTAAAAACCTTCATCTTGTGGGGGCTAGGCACCCAGACCCCCCTAACGACAGCCCTCTTAACCTCCTGCCGCTTTAATCATTTTTTAAAATGTAAATGTTAATTAATATTCAAACTTTTCAGCTAGTTGACTGTAGGGTTGTACAATATGGCCAAATTATCACATCTCAATATTGAAGCCAAATATTATATCTTTATCGATATGACTATGATTTCACACAAAGTACAGCAACAGTGAAAATTAAGCATTCTTAAACAAAATAGTAATGATATCACACTCATTTTGCACTCATAAGGTTAGGATACTGTGCCCTCCAAAAGTACTGGAGCACACATTTTAATTTGTTTATGCCATTTCAAGTACAAAAAAAAAAAAAATAATAAAATCTAAAATTATCTTCCTTAAACTCAAACTGAAAGCAAATTTCTAAAACTTGATATAAATTAAATAAAAATATAAAAACCAAGACGATGCATTTGTACATAATGCTATGCTTTGGTATAATACCTGTAAATAATAATACATTTTATTGCCAGTCTTCTTCAGACAAGTCATGAGATGGATGCATAAGCATTTCCAAGTCACTCAATATGTCTTGGACTTTATTGACATCAATTATGAAGAAATACTAAATTTTATTTCACCAAAACAAATCAAATCTAGACTTGCATCTCAGGGGTCATCAGGCGGCCAGTCATGGAAGTACGAATTCTTACCTTTTGATTTGTCACTTTGCAGGAAGTGACGTATACTCACGCTAATCCATCGCAGCATCTTAGCAGGATGAGAATACTGATGAGGCAAGATGATGAGACAAAATTTTCTATTCTTGGAAAGTGGTAACTGATTGGCCCGTCCGAAGTGCACAGAATGGTACAACCATCAAAAATAAACTTTGTGGCTGTGTACCCTTCTGAGGGCTGTGTCCCATGAAACTCTTCAGGCTTCCACACTTCAGACACAGCTGAGGCCTGAATAAACTGTTCTGATATGAGACTGTCTTGCCCAGGTAACATTTAGCTGTTGCATTATTATGTTTCCCAACCTCCTGTAGTGCAGCAGATAACTGAAACAATCATGCAAATGGTGATAAAAGCATCAAATTAAGCAGAAATATGCCTTAGACTCCTCTTTTGAATAAACCGATTGGCCACTTGACTTTTCAATCGGTGGTCAGTTAGGGGTCAATTGAAGAATTACACAGAGGTCAAAATAAAAAGATACTCCAATCATATTGAAAAATATTTGCCTGATCATAAAGATTCCAAAAAGGTATAGTTTGGACTATCTGTGACTGAATTCTATGGAGTTACGGGATAAAAACAGCAAGAATGTTGACAAAGGTCAGTTTCATTTTGTACAGGGGTCAAAAGCTAAAGTTGCTCCAATTTTGGTAAAAAGTGATGCAAATTATTGGTTGAGCTAATAGAATTAATAAATGGAATAGTTTTGACAGTGTTGAATGTTTGGTCTCCAAAGTAAAGGTCAAACAAGGTCTACGTCTATTGGATTCTATGACATGTGACATATGTTACCCCGTAACGTGATAAGTAAGGATGATACATGGTCCAAACTATTCCTTTTTAAAACCGTATTAACTAGTAATTTGCATCACCTTTTACCAAAATTAGAACAACTTTAACTTTTGACCCCTGTACAAACCGACACTGACCTTTGTCACCATTCTTGCTGGTTTTATCCCATAACTCCATAGAATTCAGTTACAGACCATCCAAACCATACCTTTTTGGAATCTTTATGATCAGGCAAATGTTGCGTCAGGAAGGGCATCCGGTGTAAAACCTGGGCCAAAATATCAATGCGGATCTGGTTGTATCCGCTGTGGCGACCCTGAACACAAAACGGGAACAGCCGAATGGACAACCTATGATCAGGCAAGTAATGTGGCATAGGTTTCAATATGACTGAAGCATCTTTTAATTTTGACTCCTGTGTAATTCTTCAATTGACCTCTACCTGAACACCAACTGAAAATTCAAGTAGCCAGTCTTTTTTTTTTTCAAAAGAGGATTGTCTGAGGACTATTTCTGATGAATTTGATGCTTTTATCACCATTTGCAGGATTCCGCTCTAAGTATTCTCTTATCTGCTGCACTACTGTCACCTGGCAATCTTCACAGCTGCATGCAGCAGCAGATTGGCCAATCCTGCTATACAGTTCATTCAATCCTTCATTCACATTGGCAAGGGGAGGTGTCAGTAACTCTCATTATGATGCACCACAGTTCTCTTGACAAGCAGCTTGGACCCAGCATACAGACAGATGGGGATGCAGCTTCCGGCTTGGAAATGCTGACTGATGTTTTGAGGTAACTTATGACAAACTACACCAAACAAAATAATGTAAGCAGGTGTTGAACAAATCAGCAGCCGCCACGGGAAATTAGGGAGAACGTCATGCTTTCCAGCTTTCTCTGCAAAGGAGCTTATGCAAATCTCAGGGTATCCTGACCAAACATAATTACAGAAATCTATAAATCCATTAACTCCTGTTGTGGACTGTTTGTGAGAAGTAGAGATCTTGTGCTTAAAATGAGGTCTCTGTTTTTTTTTAATGGACAATACAGCATCTCAACTCTTACTGCCGTTCAATGGGATTAGATAGGGAACCTGTTTGGTTATTCTCCCTGTGCAATCAGTTCTCACTCTTTCAAGACATATGGGCAGTGAAAAGCCCAGGGCTGAAATCTAATCTGTGTCTCTGCACAGCAAATCACATGGGTTTAGTGGAAACAATACACTGGGGCACTGTGGGGTAAGAAAGTGAAAAGTGGTGGGAACGGTATTAGACACAGCACATGCAGGTTTTTCTTTTTTTTTTTGACATTTTCAGACAAGATACATAGAAAAATACTGGCTTATGGCCCAAAAATAACAAAATCTGCTCATCTCATCGAAAAGAGTAATAATCCAACATTGTATAAATCTTAAAGATACCGTGATCTGATCTTGTCTGATCGATATCGTCCCAAAAAAACAACATTTGTGATTAAACATATACGTTATTTAAACCAGATTAAACCCAAGTCATGAAATATGTAAATAAACATTGTGCATTATAAGCACAATGCTTCTGGAGCAAACAGTCATGGCATCTGCAGCTTCATGACAGAGAACCCACAGGGCAATAGTGCATGCATGTTGGAGAGGAAATCTAGTGGTCTCAGGTGGAGTGTTTGCCACATGAACACCTGCCTTAGAAGATGCTGCAACCTCTCGGATGGCTTGGTGAAGCAGTTTAGCACCTGGTTCCTGTAACACCTCCTCTGAACCTGATCTCTTCCATATCCCATCATCCATAGACCATCCTTCTGACTGTTTCTGGACCTTTGCATGACCAGTCAGTCCCATACTGGTGCTCCATGCCTTTGAACCCAAGAAGGAAGAAAACTAACATAACGATGTGGAACAAACCACTGAGAAACTGTGATTTTCTTTCAACAAAACATCAAATCTAGGCTTACATCTCAGATATACCTTCTGGCAAATTGTAGATGTACTTTCAAGTCTTTTTAAGAAAACCCTCCTCTATACCACTTCTTCATGAAGCTGTATAAGTGGTGATACAAAATGCAAAAAAGCCTATAAGTGCTTTTGGGTTGTTTGGGTGTCTTGGTGGCTTTCCTCACTCTTCTCGTTCTTGCACAGTCAGTTTTTGAGAACTGTCTACTCCACACAGACTTACCATAGAGTGCCACACTGTTTGTATTTCTTCATAACTGATGTAAATAAAATTCAAGACATATTCAGTGACTTGGAAATGTTCATGTATCCATCCCCTGACTTGTCTGAAGAAAACTGGCAATAAAACTGACCCATCATCTTGACTTTTATATTTTTACTTAATCTATATCACATTGTAGAGATTTTATTTCAGTTTGGGTTTAAGGAAGATAATCTATAATAAAAAATTTAAATGTGTCAAATGCCAAGTGTTCCAATACTTTTGGAGGGCACTATATATATATATATATATATATATATATATATATATATATATATATATATATATATATATATATATATATATATATATACACTCAACAAAAATATAAACGCAACACTTTTGGTTTTGCTCCCATTTTGTATGAGATGAACTCAAAGATCTAAAACTTTTTCCACATACACAATATCACCATTTCCCTCAAATATTGTTCACAAACCAGTCTAAATCTGTGATAGTGAGCACTTCTCCTTTGCTGAGATAATCCATCCCACCTCACAGGTGTGCCATACCAAGATGCTGATTAGACACCATGATTAGTGCACGGGTGTGCCTTAGACTGCCCACAATAAAAGGCCACTCTGAAAGGTGCAGTTTTATCACACAGCACAATGCCACAGATGTCGCAAGATTTGAGGGAGCGTGCAATTGGCATGCTGACAGCAGGAATGTCAACCAGAGCTGTTGCTCGTGTATTGAATGTTCATTTCTCTACCATAAGCCATCTCCAAAGGCGTTTCAGAGAATTTGGCAGTACATCCAACCAGCCTCACAACCGCAGACCACGTGTAACCAAATGCTCACATTCGCTGGCGTTTGGCACGTTGGATAGGTGTTCTCTTCACGGATGAATCCCGGTTCACACTGTCCAGGGCAGATGGCAGACAGCGTGTGTGGTGTCGTGTGGGTGAGCGGTTTTCTGATGTCAATGTTGTGGATCGAGTGGCCCATGGTGGTGGTGGGGTTATGGTATGGGCAGGCGTCTGTTATGGACGAAGAACACAGGTGCATTTTATTGATGGCATTTTGAATGCACAGAGATACCGTGACAAGATCCTGAGGCCCATTGTTGTGTCATACATCCAAGAACATCACCTCATGTTGCAGCAGGATAATGCATGGCCCCATGTTGCAAGGATCTGTACACAATTCTTGGAAGCTGAAAATGTCCCAGTTCTTGCATGGCCGGCATACTCACCGGACATGTCACCCATTGAGCATGTTTGGGATGCTCTGGACCGGCGTATACGACAGCGTGTACCAGTTCCTGCCAATATCCAGCAACTTTGCACAGCCATTGAAGAGGAGTGGACCAACATTCCACAGGCCACAATTGACAACCTGATCAACTCTATGCGAAGGAGATGTGTTGCACTGCATGAGGCAAATGGTGGTCACACCAGATACTGACTGGTATCTCCCCCCAATAAAACAAAACTGCACCTTTCAGAGTGGCCTTTTATTGTGGACAGTCTAAGGCACACCTGTGCACTAATCATGGTGTCTAATCAGCATCTTGGTATGGCACACCTGTGAGGTGGGATGGATTATCTCAGCAAAGGAGAAGTGCTCATTATCACAGATTTAGACTGGTTTGTGAACAATATTTGAGGGAAATGGTGATATTGTGTATGTGGAAAAAGTTTTAGATCTTTGAGTTCATCTCATACAAAATGGGAGCAAAACCAAAAGTGTTGCGTTTATATTTTTGTTGAGTGTATATATATATACACACAGTGGTCCCTCATTTATCACGGGAGTTATGTTCTAAAAATAAGCCGCAATAGGCAAAATCCGCGAAGTACACAGCGTTATTTTTTACAATTATTATAGATGTTTTAAGGCTGTAAAACCCCTCACTACACACTTCTCAAACAGGCATTAACATTTTCTCTTTTCTCTCCTGTGTAAACACTCTCAAAGTTCAAACCTTAGTAGAAAAATAAGTCCAGTATTATAGAATGAAACCAAAGATCAAAGCCTGTTTTCAGGCCCAAACATTTGTTTAAGAAATAAAAATAGAAAGTTTTCCTATAAATAATTATGATGGCTTTTAGAACTAACAAATTTACTTTTAACGATCAACCTACGAGGTTGGACACAAAAGAAATTATTAATAGTGACTGACCAGTATTTCACAGTTTCTCTGATCACGCCTCTTCGTCCTGGTGCCGCTCCGCAGCGTGTTTTTCCACTGAGTGACACCTCGGTGCAGGTGTCTTTTTCCGAGTGAAGAACACATTTATAGGTAGTTGTTGGCGCTCTTTTTTCTTCTGTGCGAGAAGATTCTTATAAACAGACACACGCAGAACAGAATGCGTGTGCTCTTTTTTCGCTCACTGCCTCCCGTGTTACCATTGCGGGATGGATGCGGGACCCGCAAAGAATACAAGTCATTAAAAAGATACAAACCTCTCTCAGTGGCCACTGAGCTCTGCGGCTGCGGTTACTGAGACCATGCAGCGCTGCCGATTTTTCCGCAAGAATTCTATCCTTGCAGGCTGCTGGAGCGCTCTGCATCAAAACAGCGAGCGTAGCCTCTGGAGCTGTTGCCAGATTTTGGCCGCAACTCCGCACAGCAGACAGTGGGGCGGAGTGAGTGGCCCGCTACAGTGCTTACCGAGCCCGGAGACTCGGTAAGCGCATCAGAGGCAGTGAGCGCAATCGTGGTGATGCCGACCGGCCTGCCTGATGAGGATGCAGAACACAATGTGCTGTTAAAAAAAGGAACAAGCATGCAAAATTGCACTAAAAAAATCCGCAAAACTGTGAGGCCGCGAAAGGTGAACTGCGATATAGAGAGGGATCACTGTATATATATATATATATATATATATATATATATATATATATATATATATATATATATATATATATATATATATACGAGGTCTGTGAGAAAAGTAGCCGACCTTATTATTTAAAAAAAAAAACATATGGATTTGAATCACGTGTGATTACATCAGCCAAGCTTGAACCCTCGTGGGCATGCAAGAGTTTTTTCACGCCTGTCGGTGATGTCATTCGCCTGTGAGCATACCTTGTGGAAGGAGTGGTCCAGCCCCCTCATCGGAATTCCTTTGTCTAAGAAGTTGCTGAGAGACTGGCGCTGTGCTTGATCAAAATTTTTTCAAAAACTGTGAGGCACATCCGAGTGGACACCATTTGAGAAATTCAGCTGGTTTTCGGTGAAAAATTTAATGGCTGATGAGAGATTTTGGATTGTTTCTATCGCTGTAAGGACTTCCCACGGAGCGGGACATCGCGCAGCGCTCCGAGGCAACATCGTCATCCTGTTTCAAGCTGAAAACCTCCAAATTTAAGCCTCTGTTGACCCAGGACATCGTGAGAGAACAGAGAACTTTCAGAAGAGGTCGGAATCAGCAGTTTATCCGGACATTCCACTGTTAAAGGAGATTTTTTAAATGAAAGATGTGCGGACGGATTGGCGCGTCGGCTCGCAGCCGCCACAGGAAAAACACTTCTGTTGGAAGCCTTAAGGACAAGTTGGAACATGCCCTGCTGTTAAACAATTTCTCAGATACTCACTCAACTGAAAGCCACCAAATGGTTATCAACACGGAGGTGTTTTTCCTGTGGCAGGCACGCCGTGCCGGCTGCGAGCCGATGCGCCAATCCGTCCGCACGTCTTTCATTAAACAAATCTCCTTTAACAGTGGAATGTCCGGATAAACTGCTGATTCCGACCTCTTCTGAAAGTTCTCTGTTCTCTCACGACGTCCTGGGTCAACAGAGGCTTAAATTTGGAGGTTTTCAGCTTGAAACAGGATGTTGACGTCGCCTCGGAGCGCTGCGCAACGTCCCGCTCTGTGGGAAGTCCTTACAGCGATAGAAACAATCCAAAATCTCTCATCAGCCGTTAAAATTTACACCAAAAACCAGCTGAATTTCTCGAATGGTCTCCACTCGGATGTGCCTCACAGTTCTTGAAAAAATTTTGATCAAGCACAGCGCCAGTCTCTTAGCATCGTCTCAGACAATGAAAATCCGACGAGGGGGCTGGACCACTCCTTCCACAAGGCGTGCTCACAGGCGAATGACGTCACAGACAGGCGTGAAAAAACTCACGCATGCGCACGAGGGTTCAAGCTTGGCTGATGTAATCACACGTGATTCAAATCCATATAGTTTTTTTTTAAATAAAACTGTCAGTTTCTTTTCTAATAGACCTCGTATACATAAAAATTTATTTCAAATCCAAACTACAAGCTACAAGTTATCCCCTTCAAAGTAATCCCCCTGGAGTCTAATGCACTTTCCCATCTTTCTCTGCCACGCTTGCATGGACTGCTGGAAGGATTCTTCCAGGATTCTCCATAGCTCTGTCATCATGGCCTTTTTGATGTCATGCACATCTTCAAAATGGGTTCCCTTGATGACCCCCTTGAGCTTGGGGAAGAGGAAAAAATCACATGGAGCCTGGTCGGGCGAGTAGGGAGGTTGCTCCAGCACAGTGATGTTCTTATGGGCCAGGAACTCTCGGGCACTCAGGGCAGTGTGGGCAGGTGTGTTGTCATGGTGAAGCACCCACGAGTTGTCTTGCCACAACTGTTGCCTCTTCTCGCACACTGAATGAAGCACACGCCACTGTATCTCTTTGTAGACATGCTGGTTGATCGTCTGGCCCTGTGGCAAGAACTCGCAGTGGACGATGCCCCCCACATCGAAGAATGTGATCAACATGACTGTAGCATCAGGAAGAATATATGTTTTAGGATATTTTAAATTATCACTTGTGGATAATTTTACCTCGAATACTGGGAGCACCACCTATGACTGAATGATATTATAACAAGGTTGTAACATCTATGATCTTCGGGTCAGTCAATAGGAAACATTAAAATCTGTCTCTAATCTTCAGTAGTAAGTTCTACATGTCAAGTCAGACCCCCTCTGTAAAACCATACAAAATCACAGACAACTTCTATTTAACTCAGTCAGGAGTTAAATAACAGTACATATCACAGTAAGGCAATTTGATGATGATGAATTTCACTGAGCAATTATTATATGACGTTCAGATAATTTGGTATAGTTGTGGGAATTTAAGAATGAATTTCATCCTAATCATCAGGGAATTTACTTTGGTATTTATTAATGTGAAATGTTAGTGAAGGTGAATAGAATTTAAATAAAAGCCACTCTGTTTTATCTGACACCACTGCTCGGTCTTACTTGGGCGCTGTGCAGATCAGTCTCCGTAGGTCATGTGCTGGGAATCGTCTCATTTTCAGTCGATGATCCGTCTGTCACACAGCTGCTTCAAGGACCTTGACAAAGAGACTCTGCCGGTCACCCTGCCTGGTTTTGTTGGTCACCGGGGACGCTTTCCGTTGTTAGGCTGTGACTCGCGGTTCAAATCGCTGTTGATGTCTCATCTGACCTGGATGTTCTTATCTCTGCAGCACTTATAGTCTGGGATCGTCAGAATAAAGGCTTGAGTGCCTTTATTTTTCTATTCACCAAAACAAAAATTTGTCTTTCGTCATTGTCTTTGGAAGCCGGATCAAACCACAAAACTCGATACAAAAATAGTTGACTTCATGAGAAAAATGTTTGCAAGATGAATTTGGAGTTCAAGAAGAAAAAAGTTTTAATTTGAAAAATCGCAAAAGGAAGTTAAATGCGCCTGCGTGTTTAACTTTACAAAAGTTGAGCAAACGTTATCTGTAGAAAAAAAGGAAAAAGTAATTTCTTGTTGGCGTGCACAAACAAGAAATAAGTTTACACAGCACGTAGCAGACAAAGGGTCATAACAAAAATTTGGATGGCTAGGCAGCATCTCGAGACCCAAGAAGAGAGAGCGTAAGAGTAAGGGTGCGTAAGAGAAAGGGGAAGACGCGCAGAGCAAGAGAGAAGCAAGAGCACGATTTCCCGAGGGCGCAGGCTTTTAAAGGGTTAAAAGCTCCACCCCCAAGAATTCTGGGTACTGTAGTTTTCTTCTTCATTCCTTTGTCTAGTTTGATAATAAATCAGCATCTGTTATTCTTAAAATTCCCGCTTACAAACCAAGCAAGTCCTTATTGAAAAACTCTAGTAAACAATGTCCTTAGAACTATCACACACACAATTGTATATGAAAAAGCACATTGGATAAACTTTCCACAATCTACTGTATGATCAGAGCACAAAATACCAGATATATCAGTTTCATGTGTGAGGTTAAACAATCACGTTTGTCACATGCACCCGCGGCACAATGACTCAGTCTAGAAAGTGATTTACTAAGCCCCAGTATCAAGTGGATGACAAATATTACTTGTTGAAGCTCATACTATATGAGACACTCACACATTACATAGCTGGTTTGCTGGATTATAGTTTGTATATGCATCAGGATAATAATTTTGAAGAAATCTTCATAATCATGTGTTTTTTCATTATATTCTAAGTTGATTCACTGTGCCCCGGACACTGATTCACTGTGCCCTGTGAATTAGTGTCCAGGGCACAGTGAATCAAAAATTTTAAAATCGATTTTAAACACCTGTAAATTACACTTGGGGAGACATAAATAACAGCTGTATAAACAATAACTTGCTGTATTAAATCCACAATAGAATGACCTAAACCTATGCATAATGTGTTTACGCTGCCACAAAACAACATTTCTGATCTACTTTGCCCCAGTTTCCCCAACCCAAAAGTATTTTTACAGCACAGAAAAAACAATCAATATTATCAGACATTTTCTGCATGACCATGTGGCCGAAGCAGGTAATTTTTCTCCCCTTTATAACCCTTTATCTTTTATACCACAGGATCAATGTAACCTCGTCGTCTGAAGTTTCTAAAGAAACAAACCATCTGTCTCCAGTTTTCTGGAAAACCACCTTGCAAATTCAAGTCTCTTTGCCATTTGCTGGGGAGTTAGTTTGCTCTGAGATTGAATTTTGTATAGAAGGAGACGCAAGTCAGCCCTTAGGATGTGTTGCACAGAACTCGATGATTGTTGTTCTCTGAATTAGGGTCAACTGCAGCATTTTTCCTGGACTTTAATGTTTTGCAGAACAAACTTTACGGTTCCTGAAATGAGAAAAACACCATTATTTCCCAGTAAAATCATTTTCGGGTTTTCATATTTTAGAGTACTTTTGGCTACGTTTTTTTTTGAGACACCCTAAATATTAGTCTTTTTTGTCTTAAATACAGTAGTTCCCATGCCTAATGTCTCAGCTCTTTAATAATTCCTATTGAATTTAGTCAGTAGTTTTCTCTAATCCAGCTAAAACTGAAACCAACCAAGAACATACAGTAGTGTTCAGAATAATAGTAGTGCTATGTGACTAAAAAGATTAATCCAGGTTTTGAGTATATTTCTTATTGTTACATGGGAAAAAAGGTACCAGTAGATTCAGTAGATTCTCACAAATCCAACAAGACCAAGCATTCATGATATGCACACTCTTAAGGCTATGAAATTGGGCTATAAGTAAAAAAAAGTAGAAAAGGGGGTATTCACAATAATGGCAGTGTGGCATTCAGTCAGTGAGTTCGTCAATTTTGTGAAACAAACAGGTGTGAATCAGGTGTCCCCTATTAAAGGATGAAGCCAGCACCTGTTGAACATGCTTTTCTCTTTGAAAGCCTGAGGAAAATGGGACGTTCAAGACATTGTTCAGAAGAACAGCGTACTTTGATTAAAAAGCTGATGGAGAGGGGAAAACCTATACGCAGGTGCAAAAAATTATAGGCTGTTCATCTATAATGATCTCCAATGCTTTAAAATGGACAAAAAAAAAACAAAAAAACAAACCAGAGACACGTGGAAGAACACCGAAAGCAACCATGAAAATGGATAGAAGAATAACCAGAATGGCCAAGGCTCACCCATTGATCAGCTATCTGATGATCAAAGACAGTCTGGAGTTACCTGTAAGTGCTGTGACAGTTAGAAGACACCTGTGTGAAGCTAATTTATTTGCAAGAATCCCCCGCAAAGTCACCTCTGTTAAATTAAAGACATATGCAGAAGAGGTTACAATTTGCCAAAGAACACATCAACTGGCCTAAAGAGAAATGGAGGAATATTTTGTGGACTGATGAGAGTAAAATTGTTCTTTTTGGGTCCAAGGGCCGCAGACAGTTTGTGAGACGACCCCCAAACTCTGAATTCAAGCCACAGTTCACAGTGAAGACAGTGAAGCATGGTGATGCAAGCATCATGATATGGGCATGTTTCTCCTACTATGGTGTTGGACCTATATATCGCATACCAGGTATCATGGATCAGTTTGGATATGTCAAAATACTTGAAGAGGTCATGTTGCCTTATGCTGAAGAGGACATGCCCCTGAAATGGGTGTTTCAACAAGACAATGACCCCAAGCACACTAGTAAACGAGTAAAATCTTGGTTCCAAACCAACAAAATTAATGCCTCGCAGATGTGAAGAAATCATGAAAAACTGTGGTTATACAACTAAATACTAGTTTAGTGATTCACAGGATTGCTAAAAAACAGTTTGAACATAATAGTTTTGAGTTTGTAGCATCAACAGCAGATGCTACTATTATTGTGAACACCCCCTTTTCTACTTTTTTTTTTTACTAATAGCCCAATTTCATAGCCTTAAGAGTGTGTATATCATGAATGCTTGGTCTTGTTGGATTTGTGAGAATCTACTGAATCTACTGGTACCTTGTTTCCCATGTAACAATAAGAAATATACTCAAAACCTGGATTAATCTTTTTAGTCACATAGCACTACTATTATTCTGCACACTACTGTATAAGGAGTCACAGGGGAAAACATGAACCCACTGATGCTGAGCTGTAATATCTTCAGGTGTATCTGTGGACTATAATATGCGTCTGATGTCTTATGTGGTGCTAACAGTTCTGTGCCTGTTTGCTTTGCAGATGAACAGAGTGTTTTTGATGTTCTGCTTTGTTGCACTCAGTCATCACACCATGTGAAGGGGGTGCTGGAAAAGGAGGAGATAAAGTATGAACAAAGCCAAACTTCTCGTAATGTCACAACATTTCACCCCGATAGATTGTGAGGCCTTGAAGCAGATAGTAGGTTGTCTGTGAGGTTTGGAACTAAACCATCAAACACCCTCCTCTGGCACCAGGCACACACTCCTTTATGGTTTCCTAATAGATGTGAAGTATTGCTGCATTCCAGACATTGTGGAAAACTGAATTATTATTATTTTTTTAATCGTCTAACGAACTGCAACAGCCATGTAAAATAAATTATGCAACATTATCAATAAAAAAAAAGGTAAATTTATTATTACAGGTGAAAACTTGCAGCATTCCTGCTTGTAAATCAACAATCCATGATTGCATCAGTGCAATTGGTGCACCTGCACATTTTTACTTGTTGGTAATTTCAATTTTCAAATTAATGGGGGGTACAACTGTAACTCATTTTTATGTGTTTCTTTTAGGGTTTTCATCAGGTTTCTGTCACAGAGCTTCTAAATTTGGTTTAAAACAAACACTGATTTGTTAGCTACAACAATTATACGTAAATTGTTTGTTGTTGCAAACAAGGACATGCTGGCAGTCAGAGGCTTTGTTCCATCCTGGGTTCAAATGTGAACTGTAATGACCTGATATCAAGGTACTAAGTATCCTTTCACTCCATCATGGGTCCAGATGTGCTGCTTTAAGGGCAGGTCAAGATGCTTTCAAACAGCAGAAATTTAATACAGAGTGCTTGAGATATGCACAGAAGAATAAGAAGAGGAAAAGAACTGCAAACCTGATGTGAAAAAGGTGCCTCACCCTATAGTCACATTAGGTACAAGTAGGGGTGACACGCAGTTGGTATTTGTTGCTTGGTGGGTGACTCCAGACGTGGCAAGTTGGTGGTTACTTGGTGTTACTTTGCATAATGTTTAACCACACACACACACACACACACACACACACACACACACACACACACACACACACACACACACACACACACACACACACACACACACACACACACACACACACACACACTTCTATAGATTACAACTGCCCCAGTCCCCCCTATTGTGACACTACTACAGTGGTGGGCACAGATAACCAAAAATTTAACTTCGATAACAGATAATAAGATAACTGAAACGTTATCTTTGATAAAGATAAACCGATAAACCACCCAAAAATGTATCGGAAGTTACAGATAATCGATAACAGATAAATTCCAGTGTTGTCTATGGGACATTTGCAGCTACTAAGGAGCTGAAATTGATTTTTAACACGATCACTTTTGAAAGCATCAAAAGCGGTAAAAGACTTAAAGAATAAGCAAGAATGTTTGACCATGCTGCCCCCTGCAGGAAACAGCACAGACAAATCCTGAGAGCACCCACAAAATCAACTCTTTATTAACCATGATCATTTTTCTTTCAACATTCTACCCCTGCTGGAAGCTCTTGTTTACTACAACATACAACAACAACAACAAACAACAACAACAACAACAGTTTAGTTTAGTACGTTATCGGTCTAAAAGTTATCGGACGGTAATTCATTGGAAGCTAATTAGTCCGATGATGGTTTTTACATTTATCTAAAAAGATAATCCGATAATGAAAACATTATCTTCGATAATTATCTGTTATTGGATTATCGGACGTGTGCCCACCACTGCACTACTATTACACTGCCCTTTGGTGTTTATTTTTGCTCGTCTTTTCTCAAGTTTTAAAAATAGTTACACTCTGTAGCTACAGTTTAAAGAAGTGTATCATTTTTGTCCACAACTACAGTAGTGTTCAGAATAATAGTAGTGCTCTGTGACTGTAAGTCCCTTTGGCTGCTCCCTTGTTTGCACTCGGGGTCACCACAGCAAATCCAAGGTGGATCTGCATGTTGAATTGGCACAAGTTTTACGCCGGATGCCCTTCCTGATGCAACTCCACATTACATGGAGAAATGTGGTAGGGGTGGGATTTGAACCCGGAACCTTCTGAACTGAAACCAAGCGCATTAACCACTTGGCCACCATGTAGTGCTATGTGACTAAAAAGATTAATCCAGGTTTTGAGTATATTTCTTATTGTTACATGGGAAACAAGGTACCAGTAGATTCAGTAGATTCGCACAAATCCAACAAGACCAAGCATTCATGATATGCACACTCTTAAGGCTATGAAATTGGGCTATTAGTAAAAAAAGTAGAAAAGGGGGTGTTCACAATAATAGTAGTGTGGCATTCAGTCAGTGAGTTCGTCAATTTTGTGAATCAGGTGTCCCCTATTAAAGGATGAAGCCAGCACCTGTTGAACATGCTTTTCTCTTTGAAAGCCTGAGGAAAATGGGACGTTCAAGACATTGTTCATAGGAACAGCGTAGTTTGATTAAAAAGTTGATTGGAAAGGCAAAAATTTATACGCAGTTGCAAAAAATTATAGTCTGTTCATCTACAATGATCTCCAATGCTTTAAAATGGACAAAAAAAACAGAGACGCATGGAAGAAAATGGAAAACAACCATCAAAATGGATAGAAGAATAACCAGAATGGCAAAGGCTCACCCATTGATCAGCTCCAGGATGATCAAAGACAGTCTGGACTTACCTGTAAGTGTTGCGACAGTTAGAAGACGCCCATGTGAAGCTAATTTATTTGCAAGAATCCCCCGCAAAGTCCCTCTGTTAAATAAAAGACATGTGCAGAAGAGGTTACAATTTGCCAAAGAACACATCAACTGGCCTAAAGAGAAATGGAGGAATATTTTGTGGACTGATGAGAGTAAAATTGTTCTTTTTGGGTCCAAGGGCTGCAGACAGTTTGTGAGACGACCCCCAAACTCTGAATTCAAGCCACAGTTCACAGTGAAGACAGTGAAGCATGGTGGTGCAAGCATCATGATATGGGCATGTTTCTCCTACTATGGTGTTGGGCCTATATATCGCATACCAGGTATCATGGATCAGTTTGGATATGTCAAAATACTTGAAGAGGTCATGCTGCCTTATACTGAAGAGGACATGCCCTTGAAATGGGTGTTTCAACAAGACAATGACCCCAAGCACACTAGTAAATGAGCAAAATCTTGGTTCCAAACCAACAAAATTAATGCCTTGCAGATGTGAAGAAATCATGAAAAACTGTGGTTATACAACTAAATACTAGTTTAGTGATTCACAGGATTGCTAAGAAAGCAGTTTGAACTAAACAGTTTTGAGTTTGTAGCGTCAACAGCAGATGCTACTATTATTGTGAACACCCCCTTTTCTACTTTTCCTAATTTCATAGCCTTAAGAGTACGCATATCATGAATGCTTGGTCTTGTTGGATTTGTGAGAATCTACTGAATCTACTGGTACCTTGTTTCCCATGTAACAATAAGAAATATACTCAAAACCTGGATTAATCTTTTTAGTCACATAGCACTACTATTATTCTGAACACTACTGTATGTACAACCCCAATTCCAATGAAGTTGGGACGTTGTGTAAAATGTAAATAAAAACAGAATACAATGATTTGCAAATCCTCTTCAACCTATATTCAATTGAATACACTACAAGGACAAGATATTTAATGTTCAAACTGTTAAACTTTATTGTTTTTGTGCAAATATTTGCTCATTTTGAAATGGATGCCTGCAACACATTTCAAAAAAGCTAGGCAACAGAAGACTGGGAAAGATGATGAATGCTGAAGAACACCTGTTTGCTAACAGATGTGTCATGACTGGGTATAAAAAGAGCATCCCCAAAAGGCTCAGCTGTACACAAGCAAAGATGGGGCGAGGAGCACCACTTTATGAACAACTGCGTGAAAAAATAGTCCAACAGTTTAAGAAGAATGTTTCTCAACGTTCAGTTGCAAGGAATTTAGGGATTCCATCATCCACAGTCCATAATATAATCAGAAGATACAGAGAATCTGGAGAACTTTCTACATGTAAGCGGCAAGGCCGAAAACCAACACTGAATGCCTGTAACCTTCGATCTCTCAGGCGGCACAGGAGTCATGGATATGTATGCAGCTGGGTCTTCAACCAGGGGCATGGGTACTAGTCTTTTGTTATATCACGGATGCTCGCCAAAATCAAAATTCAGATTCCATTATTTCTGTTGCACGATACCACTAATTACCACTTGCATCTTAGAGTAGCAAAATGGTGCCTGTGTGCCCTCGCCGTCACTGCGATGGCACAACCAATCAATCAATCAATCAATTTTATTTATATAGCACCAAATCACAACAAACAGTTGCCCCAAGGCGCTTTATATTGTAAGGCAAGGCCATACAATAATTACGTAAAAACCCCAACGGTCAAAACGACCCCGTGTGAGCAAGCACTTGGCGACAGTGGGAAGGAAAAACTCCCTTTTAACAGGAAGAAACCTCCAGCAGAACCAGGCTCAGGGAGGGGCAGTCTTCTGCTGGGACTGGTTGGGGCTGAGGGAGAGAACCAGGAAAAAGACATGCTGTGGAGGGAGCAGAGATCAATCACTAATGATTAAATGCAGAGTGGTGCATACAGAGCAAAAAGAGAAAGAAACACTCAGTGCATCATGGGAACCCCCCAGCAGTCTAAGTCTATAGCAGCATAACTAAGGGATGGTTCAGGGTCACCTGATCCAGCCCTAACTATAAACTTTAGCAAAAAGGAAAGTTTTAAGCCTAATCTTAAAAGTAGAGAGGGTGTCTGTCTCCCTGATCTGAATTGGGAGCTGGTTCCACAGGAGAGGAGCCTGAAAGCTGAAGGCTCTGCCTCCCATTCTACTCTTACAAACCCTAGGAACTACAAGTAAGCCTGCAGTCTGAGAGCGAAGCGCTCTATTGGGGTGATATGGTACTATGAGGTCCCTAAGATAAGATGGGACCTGATTATTCAAAACCTTATAAGTAAGAAGAAGAAATTAATTCTATTCTAGAATTAACAGGAAGCCAATGAAGAGAAGCCAATACGGGGTGAGATATGCTCTCTCCTTCTAGTCCCTGTTAGCACTCTAGCTGCAGCATTTTGAATTAACTGAAGGCTTTTCAGGGAACTTTTAGGACAACCTGATAATAATGAATTACAATAGTCCAGCCTAGAGGAAATAAATGCATGAATTAGTTTTTCAGCATCACTCTGAGACAAGACCTTTCTAATTTTAGACATATTGCGTAAATGCAAAAAAGCAGTCCTACATATTTGTTTAATATGCGCTTTGAATGACATATCCTGATCAAAAATGACTCCAAGATTTCTCACAGTATTACTAGAGGTCAGGGTAATGCCATCCAGAGTAAGGATCTGGTTAGACACCATGTTTCTAAGATTTGTGGGGCCAAGTACAATAACTTCAGTTTTATCTGAGTTTAAAAGCAGGAAATTAGAGGTCATCCATGTCTTTATGTCTGTAAGACAATCCTGCAGTTTAGCTAATTGGTGTGTGTCCTCTGGCTTCATGGATAGATAAAGCTGGGTATCATCTGCGTAACAATGAAAATTTAAGCAATGCCGTCTAATAATACTGCCTAAGGGAAGCATGTATAAAGTGAATAAAATTGGTCCTAGAACAGAACCTTGTGGAACTCCATAATTAACCTTAGTCTGTGAAGAAGATTCCCCATTTACATGAACAAATTGTAATCTATTAGATAAATATGATTCAAACCACCGCAGCGCAGTGCCTTTAATACCTATGGCATGCTCTAATCTCTGTAATATAACTTTATGGTCAACAGTATCAAAAGCAGCACTGAGGTCTAACAGAACAAGCACAGAGATGAGTCCACTGTCTGAGGCCATAAGAAGATCATTTGTAACCTTCACTAATGCTGTTTCTGTACTATGATGAATTCTAAAACCTGACTGAAACTCTTCAAATAGACCATTCCTCTGCAGATGATCAGTTAGCTGTTTTACAACTACCCTTTCAAGAATTTTTGAGAGAAAAGGAAGGTTGGAGATTGGCCTATAATTAGCTAAGATAGTTGGGTCAAGTGATGGCTTTTTAAGTAATGGTTTAATTACTGCCACCTTAAAAGCCTGTGGTACATAGCCAACTAATAAAGATAGATTGATCATATTTAAGATCGAAGCATTAAATAATGGTAGGGCTTCCTTGAGCAGCTTGGTAGGAATGGGGTCTAATAGACATGTTGATGGTTTGGATGAAGTAACTAATGAAAATAACTCAGACAGAACAATCTGAGAGAAAGAGTCTAACCAAATACCTGCATCACTGAAAGCAGCCAAAGATAACGATACGTCTTTGGGATGGTTATGAGTAATTGTTTCTCTAATAGTTAAAATTTTATTAGCAAAGAAAGTCATGAAGTCATTACTAGTTAAAGTTAAAGGAATACTCGGCTCAATAGAGCTCTGACTCTTTGTCAGCCTGGCTACAGTGCTGAAAAGAAACCTGGGGTTGTTCTTATTTTCTTCAATTAGTGATGAGTAGTAAGATGTCCTAGCTTTACGGAGGGCTTTTTTATAGAGCAACAGACTCTTTTTCCAGGCTAAGTGAAGATCTTCTAAATTAGTGAGATGCCATTTCCTCTCCAACTTACGGGTTATCTGCTTTAAGCTGCGAGTTTGTGAGTTATACCACGGAGTCAGGCACTTCTGATTTAAAGCTCTCTTTTTCAGAGGAGCTACAGCATCCAAAGTTGTCTTCAATGAGGATGTAAAACTATTGACGAGATACTCTATCTCACTTACAGAGTTTAGGTAGCTACTCTGCACTGTGTTGGTATATGGCATTAGAGAACATAAAGAAGGAATCATATCCTTAAACCTAGTTACAGCGCTTTCTGAAAGACTTCTAGTGTAATGAAACTTATTCCCCACTGCTGGGTAGTCCATCAGAGTAAATGTAAATGTTATTAAGAAATGATCAGACAGAAGGGAGTTTTCAGGGAATACTGTTAAGTCTTCAATTTACATACCATAAGTCAGAACAAGATCTAAGATATGATTAAAGTGGTGGGTGGACTCATTTACATTTTGAGCAAAGCCAATTGAGTCTAATAATAGATTAAATGCAGTGTTGAGGCTGTCATTCTCAGCATCTGTGTGGATGTTAAAATCGCCCACTATAATTATCTTATCTGAGCTAAGCACTAAGTCAGACAAAAGGTCTGAAAATCCACAGAGAAACTCACAGTTACGACCAGGTGGACAATAGATAATAACAAATAAAACTGGTTTTTGGGACTTCCAATTTGGATGGACAAGACTAAGAGTCAAGCTTTCCAATGAATTAAAGCTCTGTCTGGGTTTTTGATTAATTAATAAGCTGGAATGGAAGATTGCTGCTAATCCTCCGCCTCGGCCCGTGCTACGAGCATTCTGGCAGTTAGTGTGACTCGGGGGTGTTGACTCATTTAAACTAACATATTCATCCTGCTGTAACCAGGTTTCTGTAAGGCAAAATAAATCAATATGTTGATCAATTATTATATCATTTACTAACAGGGACTTAGAAGAGAGAGAGAGACCTAATGTTTAATAGACCACATTTAACTGTTTTAGTCTGTGGTGCAGTTGAAGGTGCTATATTATTTTTTCTTTTTGAATTTTTATGCTTAAATAGATTTTTGCTGGTTATTGGTGGTCTGGGAGCAGGCACCGTCTCTACGGGGATGGGGTAATGAGGGGATGGCAGGGGGAGAGAAGCTGCAGAGAGGTGTGTAAGACTACAACTCTGCTTCCTGGTCCCAACCCTGAATAGTCACGGTTTGGAGTATTTAAGAAAATTGGGCAGATTTCTAGACATGAGAGCTGCTCCATCCAAAGTGAGATGGATGCCGTCTCTCCTAACAAGACCAGGTTTTCCCCAGAAGCTTTGCCAATTATCTACGAAGCCCACCTCATTTTTTGGACACCACTCAGACAGCCAGCAATTCAAGGAGAACATGCGGCTAAACATGTCACTCCCGGTCCGATTGGGGAGGGGCCCAGAGAAAACTACAGAGTCCGACATTGTTTTTGCAAAGTTACACACCGATTCAATGTTAATTTTAGTGACCTCCGATTGGCATAACCGGGTGTCATTACTGCCGACGTGAATTACAATCTTACCAAATTTACGCTTAGCCTTAGCCAGCAGTTTCAAATTTCCTTCAATGTCACCTGCTCTGGCCCCCGGAAGACAATTGACTATGGTTGCTGGTGTCGCTAACTTCACATTTCTCAAAACAGAGTCGCCAATAACCAGAGTTTGATCCTCGGCAGGTGTGTCGTCAAGTGGGGAAAAACAGTTAGAAATGTGAATGGGTTGGCGGTGTACACGGGGCTTCTGTTTAGAACTACGCTTCCTCCTCACAGTCACCCAGTCGGCCTGCTTTCCCGGCTGCTCGGGATCTGCCAGAGGGAAACTAACGGCGGCTAAGCTACCTTGGTCCGCACCGACTACAGGGGCCTGGCTAGCTGTAGGATTTTCCACAGTGCGGAGCCGAGTCTCCAATTCGCCCAGCCTGGCCTCCAAAGCTACGAATAAGCTACACTTATTACAAGTACCATTACTGCTAAAGGAGGCCGAGGAATAACTAAACATTTCACACCCAGAGCAGAAAAGTGCAGGAGAGACAGGAGAAGCCGCCATGCTAAACCGGCTAAGAGCTAGTAGCTGCGCTAAGCTAGTGGAACAGGAAGTGATACAATACCGCAGTGAGAGCCAACCACCAGTAGAGACAAGCAAGAACCAGGAACACACAACAGGTGTGTGTTTGGTTGTGAGTCTTCCTGCTATACTAGGATGGTCTTGCTGCTTGCTGGGTGTACGACAATTAGGCTCTGCTTAATATTGGAGTTTTATGGGGCTCCATTTTCGCCTTTTGGTGATGTGCCCTTTCGGTGGCCTCCGTTTGTGCCATTATCCACCGATGCCAGCACTACTCAGTGCTACAGGCCCTGTGGACACAGACGGAGGACCCCTGAGGGATCACTGCAATATTTTAATTTTGAGATGTTTGGAAGACAGCATGCACCTTACTGCTAACATGAATCAATGGGTGCAGATGATAAGCAAAATCACAGATGAGTTAATAAGGACTCAAATCTCTGGTGTGTGTTTTTTTGGCACACCCAAATTACAAAAAGACAAATATATAAGCAATATTTTGTTGTCCACTCATACAAAGAATTGGAAACCTTTTGGGTGTTTAACATGAAAGCAAAGTTATATTTAACTGGGGAAGATACATAAACTGTTTTGCATAATGTGGACCCTATAATGTTTACTCCCCTGCTATAAAATCAACAATGCTTCTCTTTTCCTACATTTTCTCACATAGTGAGCCAACGAACAGCTCCACTGCACTGAGTCCTGAAGCATTATGTTTCACTTACCTCGGTTTTCTGTGTCCAGAATTATCCAGTAGCTCCAAAGCTGCTGCCGCCCCCATTCAAGCTGCAGAGAAAGGTTTATACAATCTAAATGTCCAAGGCAGTATACTCCCCCACTTACTGTGTATAGGAAGAGCTATTCATCAAGAGACGTGAATGTGATTTGGAAAGTGTTGCATGAACATTCTCACCATCTGCATGCACTTAGCGAGAGGAAGTGTTCAGTAGATTTTCAGCAATAACACTTTGGAATGCAAACGGGAATATGTGCTGATCTTGAGACAAAAACAAAAAAACAAAAATAAACATGATTAAAACTTTTTTACAAAGGGCACTTGGTATGATGTGTGGCATGTGCTTGCACTGAAAAGCCACCTTATGTATAAGTATGGTTGTATTTGATGTTGTTGTTGTGGTACATTTTAATGGGTCAGGTGAAGGTCATGTGGAAAAATAAACAGTTGGACTTCATTCTCAGGTCTTCTTGAGCCTGGTTGAAAAAAAGGTCTTTGTCTCTGTAGATAGTTTCATCCTCCAAGACAAGTGTACCTTTATTTATGTACCTTTAATTTAAGACATTTTAAGCCATAAATTTATGCTTAATTGTGGTGCCGTTGCTTTGACTGACAGCTGCAGAGCTGACTCCCAAAGCGCCACTGCCAAATGCGGCTGCTAGCTGTTATGGAGGGCTGTCGGTTTGAGCATTTTATTACAAATACTGAAAGTAATATGACTTATTGTGTCCTAACAGATCATCATCAGATGATCAACATCTGTAATACTCACATTGAGTGAAATTCTCATCTTATTTACTATTGTATGCTAAGCACTTTTAGCAGCTACCGGTAGCTTGATCCATTAGGTTCTGTTAATGCATGATTACTGAGAAAATAAGTGGCTGTAAGCTGTCTGGAGGCATGAAGAGCTGTTAGGATGAAAAGTTGGGAAAAAATTCTGACGTGATTTTTTTCGCTGGACTGAGGAACTACACAAAGTCTTTTTTTTAAGTACACAAAGTCAGTTCACGACATCACGAATTACATTGTCGCAATTTTGGACTCCAATTTAAAGTTCGTGTTGGACTGTTAAGCACCAGTGGAACACCAAAATGTAAGTCCCCTTTCTGTTGTTTATAAATTAATAAAATATCAAATGACAAGGATCTATTTTTGCCGTTATATAAAACAAATAAAAGTTTTTCCATTCTTTCAGTGGAATGAATATTTAATTCGGTGAAAGCTGGAATGTACCATTCTTCTCGGCTTCACCTTGTTGAATGGAACATTCCATCTTTCACTTCATGAAATAGTCATAAAATTGAACTCATAAGCATTCATTATTTGCATATTATTCTCTACCTTCTCACAAGTATAGCTTCATTATTCACTTTTGTGGACTTGTGTAAAATACACTCACAGTTATTGGTCCCTGCCATGTTAGTTTTCCGATTCTCACGACCGCCTGAGTCACACCAGGAAAATCAGTGTTTGGAGACCAGGGGCCTGTACTACGAAGCAGGGTTAACTTACCCAGATGTAACCCAGGGTCAACCTCTTAAACCGGGGTTGACAAAACCAGGTTTCCTCAAGTGGTGTTAATCGGTACTACGACGCTGAATAAGATGTTGATTTGTTGAACCTGTGTTAACCTAATTGGAGTATGTGCGCGTTCATATAAAAGGGGCGGGTTGCAGCGTACGTCACCATTTTTCGATGATGGCGCGGTCACCTTACATTACCGAAGAAGAATGCACGATTATTATGCGGAGCTACGAGGAATTTAAATTAATGTTAAGGGGGAAATCGAACACATCGTCTGCCAATAATGCAGGACAGGCTTGTTGGCAACGTATTGCTGATCGGGTAAATGTGTAAGTACAATTCAATTGTTCCCCAAATCTTTTACAGATGATTAACCCGTGGAATGTCTAGTATGTGTAAAAAAATGACCCTCTTTCATTAATTACGCCCAGATGCAACACGATTCAGAAGTGGGCCTACTAATAATGTTAGGTTAATTTAATGTTTCCTAAATAGGCTACCTTGACTGTATGATTGCTATTCCTAATCCTGTCAATATTTCAGATGTAATAGCAGTGCCAAACGACCTGGCAGCAAGTGAAGATGAAATATAAAAGCATCCTTCAGAAAGGTAGGTTTATATTCATAGCTTGATAAGCCCCACTTCGCCTAATTAATGGACATGCATTATACCTAATTTGATATTAGGAATTACCCGTGATTGCATAAAACCCTTCTTTGATTTGCATTGCGGATAAATGGCCAGGGAAAATGACAAATGCATCCAACAGTTTAGATAGAGCAAGTACTACCTTGCGAATCATACGACATATAGTATTCTTGCTCAGATGTTCAGCATCACTGATGGAATACATAAATTGTGCACTGGCAATATAGGCACAAGGCACATTATCTTCTCGATCGTTGGGGCATTGCTACACTGTAAAAAATGACTTGTTTTTACAGGAAAACGCTGGCAGCAAACGGATCATCCAGGTAGGCCGGCATTGTCTTCGGAGTGATTGAAGGTGGATGGACGGTACTTATAAAGGGAGTGGTTCAGCGAAAACCACAAGCTAACCTAGAACATAACCTGCTCGGAGCAGGTTTGGAACAGCATAAATTGCCATGGCAGCATACCTCGATCAAAATCTATCCACCTTTCGTAGTACGGGTTAACCGGGAAGTTACTCCACACGTCATCAATTTACTCCCGAAGTTACCCTGATAAGCCAGTAACCCCGCTTCGTAGTACAGGCCCCAGAAATGAATGCAACTGTGTGCAATCATGTTGTCATCCTGTTACAACCACAAATCTCTAAGATGGCAACCAGATCCGTAACCATCTGCAGTCAGTTGCACCATCAGACGACACCATCAGAACTCAGCCCTTTTATTTCCTGTTAATGACATTATTTTTTAATGTTACTTTACTGTCTTTATGTATTTATAAATCGTTTAGGTTCTGGATATCATATACACATTATTATTATTATTATTATTATTATTATTATTATTATTATTATTATTATTACTACAATTATTTGACTTCTATTTTGTCACTTGATTTTGAAATGGACTTCAATGGAAATAAGTGTTTTCACTTTCTTGTGTCATCCATGGATATTTAACATATTTACAATTATAATATGTACTTACATTGAATTTACTAAATAAAATCACACATATACACACTTGTGCTTTTAATATATAGATGGTTTACTGCCCCCTGCTGGATTGGCATGCAAGTCCAGAATGTAAATATTGTCCATTGTGCAGTGTTGTTAGCTAATATATGTAGCTTCTCTCAAAATATTAGTCCTGTTAGGACTAATATTTGGAATTGGCGCCATTCATTCTTGACACAAAAGACATAAACAGAGCAAATTAGTCAGTTCTCCCCAGTTTGTGCATGATCAAAATTGCACACAGAGCTTTTTGACGATTCTGCATTTTGCTGTAAGCAGGTGCTTTTAATTTGACAGTGATTATGGCAGAAGACATTAAAAATACTAAACTTTTCACTTATGGTACACAATAAATCAATAACACTAACACTGTTAAACTAATATGAACCACAATAACATTTAAAATCCCCAAACCCCGAACTCCCCTGGTGCATTGCAGCACAATGTCCATTGTTTACTGGCTAGCTAAAATCAGTACTTTCTCAAAAAATATTACCAAACCGCAAATGTAAGCTCTGTGTAAATGTAAATGTGTAAATGTATTACCAAACAGCAAATGTAAGCTCTCCCTGGTTTCGCTGTGATCAAAGCCGTGACACGCACAGATGCACACATACACACATGCACACAAAGGCCACTTGACACTGATTATAACATAGATAATAAAAACCTTTATGATTAATTGGATGGATGAAATAAATAATGGAGGAATATAACATGAGTGAAGCCCCGCGCAGTGGCTTGAAGCTCGTTCAGGATACAGGGAGTCCCAAAAAGGAAGTGCCAAATTTTGAGTCTTCCTGGATTGACAGACGAGATCTCATGGAATCTCATGGGAATACAGTGGCAAGTTCACACTGAAAGAGGAAGTGCCAAATTTTGAGTCCACAGTGAAACAGGAAATGTCAAATGTTGAACACTTCCTGGATCAACACTTCCTGGATTGGCAGACAGGATCTCATGGAATCTCAGGGAATACAATGGCTAGTTCACACTGAAACAGGAAGTGCCAAATTTTGAGTCCACAGTGAAACAGGAAATGTCAAATGTTGAACACTTCCTGGCATGGGTGGAGCTAGAGCGGAGGCCAGGGTTGGACTGGACTCCCCTGAAATCTGATTGGATACAAATGATTGACATGCCATGGCACTGCACGTCTTGTTGAAAAGAGCTACATTTTGAAATCAGACACATATTGACTGCTAGACCCCTCCAGTACAGTAGCTGGTGCTGTGTACCACAAAAAGTTCTAATCCATCTTAGTGGAAGAAGAAAAATGTTTGACTCATGGACTCCAAATGGCACCAAATGAAATAACTGTATTTTATGCCACAAATGGGGTCCAGCTTGTTAAAAGAAGCATTTCTCGTTTAATTCGGGTTGCCTTATAAAAATGTGTTTTTCCAGTGATTTTTAAATGAGCAGGCAGCTGTTGATTCATCAGATATAACATAAAGATGCTCAGGCTGAAAGAAATACAGGTAATTTACTCCTCTTCTGTTCTGTATAAAACCTGTGTTACCTGTGTTTTAAATAAACTCTTAATCTTGCTGTCTGAGTGACACACCAGTGACACAACATTAGATAAATAAATCTAAAGTTATCTTCCTTAAACTCAAATTGAAAGCAAATCTCAACAACTTGATATAAAAATCGGAGTGGCTATACACTCAACCGTTGGGTCAATAAAGTAAATTCACGAGCATATATGCCCAACCACAATCGACCAATGAGCGCGCTTGTAAGCTCACTTCTGGTTTCAACACAGGGAGGAAAAAAAGCAGATATTTTCTCGCTGGCTATGGGAGGGTCCGCACCCTGCTGAGGGGCTGTGATCTAAAGCGGTTCTATTTGGCTCATCACACCCAGGGAACTGTGTCAAACTAACACCATCTTACAGCCAACAAGCAGCATTTTGTTCACAAACTGTTTTGTCGTTGTTAACAGGCTTACGTTTAAAATGCTTATGAAGTTTGTCTGTTTTGATCCATTGCAGTGTTTTTGCTGTGTTTTCTCCACAGTAGAGGAGTTTAAGTATCTCGGGGTCTTGTTCACAAGTGAGGAACGGATGGAGCATGAGATCGACAGACGGATCGGTGCAGCATCTGCAGTGATGCGGTCGCTGTATCGGACTGTCGTGGTGAAGAGAGAGCTGAGTAGGGGGGCAAAGCTCTCGATTTACCGATCGATCAACGTTCCGATCCTCACCTATGGTCATGACATTTGGCTCATGACCGAAAGAACAAGATCGCAAGTACAAGTGGCCGAGATGAGTTTCCTCCGCAGGGTGGCTGGGCACTCCCTTAGAGATAGGGTGGGGAGCTCGGTCACTTGGGAGGAGCTCGGAGTCGAGCCGCTGCTCCACTACGTCGAAAGGAACTAGTTGAGGTGGCTCGGGCATCTTTTCCGGATGACCCCTGGACGCCTCGCTGGAGAGGTGTTCCGGGCACGTCCCATTGGGAGGAGGCCCCAGGGAAGACCCAGGACTACGTCTCTCGGCTGGCTTGGGAACGCCTTGGGGTTCCGCCGGAGGAGCTGGGGGAGGTGTGTGTGGATCGGGAGGTCTGGGTGGCTTTGCTTGAGCTGCTGCCCCGTGACCCGACTCCGGATAAAGCGGAAGAAAATGGATGGATGGATGGATAAAGGTGACGCCGTTAAATGTGTCAAACATACACCACAATAGAGCCTTAAAAGGTGTAAAAAATGTAGTTTAGATGCACAAAACGTGTCAAATACACAATCACGGTTGGTCGAATAAGATAAGACATTATATTTATCTGCCCAACGGTTGTGCATGTAATGTTCAATGTATGACTTATCTGCCCAACGGTTGGGCGAATAAAGTAAGACATTATATTTATCTGCCCAACAATTGGGCATATAAGGTAAGACATTATGTTTATCTGCCCAACGGTTGGGCATGTAATGTTCAATGTATGACTTATTTGCCCAACGGTTGGGCGTATAGCCTTTGCCTGAAGTGCTGTAGAAGAGGATTTTCTTCAAAAGAAGACCTGATAGTTCAGCTACAATTTGCTAGAAAGTACATCTGAGATGAAGCCTAGATTTTATGTTTTGGTGAAAGAAACCTTTGTATTTCTTCATAATTGATGTAAATAAAGTCCAAGACATATTCACTGACTTTGAAATGTTCATGTTTCCATTCCCTGACTTGTCTGAAGAAAACTGGCAAAAAAAAAAAAAAACCCATCATTTAGAGGTATTATCAAATTTTAGAGATTTGCTTTCAATTTGAGGAAGATAATTTTAGAAATTTTATTCTTTTTTTTTTGTATTTCATGTATTTGAAACGGCATACACAAATTAAAATGTGTGAAATATCAAGTGTTCCAATACTTTTGGAGCACAATGTATCCTAACCTTATGATGAGTTTAAAATGAGTGTGGTATTATGACTGTTTTGCTGAAGAATGTTTAATTTTCACTGTTGTTGCACTTTGTGTGAAATCATAGTCATATTGTATATCATATTGATATGACAATATTGAGATATGATAATTCAAGTATCAAGTTGTCTTTATTAATTCCTTTATTAATTAATTTGTTGTGCAGCTAGCAGTAGAACACGTTCATACATACATAAACATAACATGATCTTAAATGTGGCATGAAAACTCACCAAACAGTAAACATAATAACACAATAATAAGAACCTAGGGGGTTAAGAGGGCTGTAATTAGAGGGCTCTGGGGGTGGAGCTCCCCCCAGAAGCTGAGAGGGAAAAAAAAGAAAATGCTTAAAGTAGACCTGCATTGAAATAAATGTGGTCAGATTTCAGAAAGAAATAGCTGATATGTATTTATAAGATCCTTGTGAATGCAGTAAAGTAAATCTGTAAGCCCAAATTTGTAATTCAGCGGAGAAATCTTCGTTTAAAAATGACAAATTTGCAGCTAAAATTTAGCCCTCTGTGAAAACAGTTTGTACAGCCGTATCATTTCCATGACGTCAGGAACAAGACGACGCGCTCCCGCCTTCAGTCCGATCCCGCATTGAAATTGATTTTATCTGGTAGTAATGTTACTTATACACGTCCTGGTTTCAACATCCAAAAGTAAGCTGCATTGAATGTGAGATACAGATCTGTGTGCTCAGATCAGCAACGACATAGACAGCGGGCGCCGTTCTTCCTCTCTCGCTCTCTGCCTCCGCTGCGCTTATTAAGTCTGCAGGCTCGTTAACGAGCTCGTTAACCGCTGACGCGGGCCACTCACACCGCCCGTGTCTGCTTTGCAGCCGGTGTTGTGCCAGATTCAGCGCACAACACCGGCATCACCTCTCTGTCTACTGAATGGAGCTGCAGCACACTTGGCACAAGTCCTGAGATTACGCTCGCTGTTTTAATGCGAAGCGGCCGGTACACCTGTTGCTGCAAGGACAGACTTCTTGCGGCAAAATCCACAGCACCGCACGTCTCGGCAATCGGAGCCCCAGAGCTCCATGGACGCTGAGAGAGGTTTATATATTTTTAATGACTGGGATTCTTTGCGGGTCTCGCCTCCATATCCCGCGATGGTACCGGAGGCGAAAGACAGTAGATTTTCATTGCGACACCACTCAATCAAACGGGCGTATGAAAAAGTCCCCCAAAATAATTTTCAAGCACAAATAAAAGAAATGTGTACTCACCAAATGTGCCGCAAGACAATATGAAGTTTTAAAAAAAGTAGATCCTTCCGTATAAGACAAGAAAAAGGTTCAGATGCAAACTGACGTAAATCCACAAATTACAGTTGGCGCACAATGCATGCTGGGAGAGAGGGTCTTCTCCGTGACGTCTCGGCAGCGTCCATGATGAGATGACAGTTTTGCGGAGGGCTAAATGTTAGCTGTAAATTTGTCATTTTTAAATGAAGATTTCTCCGTTGAATGACAGATCTGGGCTTCCAGATTTATTTTACTACATTCAGAAGGATCTTATGTGTAAATGTAAGTCATTTTTTTGGTCCAAAGAGCTGACTGCATTTATTTCAGTGCAGGTCTACTTTAAAAAGGGGGTCTAGGGGGCAGTGGTGGACACATTCTGCTAACCCGCTAACTACTAATTAGCAAAGCTTACATTTTTGTTAGCAGATTAGCTTTTCATCTAACTTTGAAAACCATCAACGGACCAATTAGCTTCTGCTCAATTTAATTTTGATAACTTTTAGTCCGCAAACTTGTTTATAACAGTCCTCCCACTGTAAAAGCGAGCAGACCAGCAAACCAAACATTACTCATTGGAGAAATTAATTAAAACTGTCTTATGAGTCTTTAACATTGATTGAATGCAATAACACTATGTAACAAATTTTATTTTTGTTTTGTTCCTGGGTACACAGTGTGTTTTCCTAACCTGTTATGCCTTAAATAAATAGAAAATAGCTGTTATTCCACAGAAACTTTGCTTCTGTGATCAGGACAATGATATTTTGAAATTTGTCTGTTTTCAAGAATATTCTCGATTCGCCTTCACTACTACTGATTTGTCTTCTAGAATATTCTTTAACTGCTAGAACTGTCCAGAATTTTCTAGAAGTTTCCAGAATTTTCTAGAAATTTCAAGAAACTTTTAGAACTTTCTAGAACGTAAAAAAAAAAAAAAAAAAAAAAAAAATCAAAGTTTGTGCTGAATGTAGTCATTTTTCCATAGACTTTCGACATAAGCAGTTGAAATATAACACTTAGAAGCCAGGAACAAAAATTGTGTTACATAGTGTAATGCTTTAAAACTAGTTTCTTTTATATAGACAAATTTGATCTATAAATGTTTGGTTGCCCTCTATTTTCTTTTCTTTTATTATTTATAAATAATATACAATAAGCCCCTTATTGAGCAGAAATCAACTTTGAGAGGGCGGGGCGCAGTGGTCCTCGCTCGCAGCACCTTTTCCCTCACTCAAGGAGCAGTTTCCTCTGAGTGTGTGCAGAGATAATTTACACATGCGCAGTTAATATCTACACGTGTGAAATAATATAATACGCCCGAACGCATTTTTTTACATGAGAGTGGTTTTGGTACCGATCTGACACCATATGACACAATCACTCAACCGGCAACTGAATAGACAAAAAGGTGCAGCTTATTAACAAACCGAACCAATTAACAACAGGTGCAATGATCAAAACGGAACCACAGAGACATGTGAAAACTAAAAGAGCACAAGCAGACAAAAACATCAGACAGTACATGGAAATACAACCCAACAGTGAACATGACCAAAGACATACAAACAAAATACACATTGAGTGACAAAATACAAAACAACCATGAAACTTAAGTGTGAGAGCAACCGTGGACAAACTGACATGAAGGACTAAAAAATAGACAAAAAAGCAGACAGGCCCTGAACAGTTATGAGGATTAAAACAGTAATCCATTACTAAATCCATGAACACTCACAGAGAAGAAACCTGGAACCCAAATGGGACAGTGACGGAAACACAAAGACAGAAACACTTTGAGACAGGAATGACAATATAACACGACAGGTGTAACAGCGCAAAGACACAATGAACTACAAACTAGGGAACGAAAGGACCACACAGACAGCAGACTGATCACAAAGAAAACACACACATGCAGGAGAGAGAACACGATGGATAACACCCCCCCGCTCCCCGACACACACCAGTCACAGACATGACAGAGACCCACACGGATGACAGACAGCGGAAGGACATGCATACACACACATAAGACTCAGGCAGGAACCACAGGAGCACACACAAGGCATGTGAATCTCATCACTGACAACGATTCGATACGCACCTCGATACAGTACCCGCAATATGATACATATGGCATGACGATACTGACACTTTTACTTAAGTGTGATTTTCCGGTACTTTATACAACACTGTTTAATCCACACAAAGGTGACTCACGGTTGACATCTTTAAATGGCTTTGAGAGGGGTTAATGAAGAAATCGGGGACTTGCCGCTTCTCAAAACCAGCGAAGCAGAGAACCATGAACAGTGGGCTGAAACGTTGCTTCGTTCCTTCAAGCTTCAAGCAGACCCGCTGCAGTCTGCAATCAACGTAGAGAAATTATTATTTTCCGCTAAAAACCCTCCCAAACTGAAGGACTGATAAGGGAAAAGTTAAGCTCTTGATGTCAACATGTTTGTTGTGGTAGAAATGTGCTTTCTGGCTTCCGTGGTGCATTCAATGTGCCTCAGAAAAAAATTGATGCAACATGATTTCATCCATCAATTGAATCGATGCACACTGAATGAATCGATACGATCGCATCGTGCACGTTTGTATATAGATACTGATTCGTATCAATTAATCTCCACATGCCTAGCACACACACACACACCAGACTCAGACACGAACTATGGGAACACACACACACACATAAAAGGCACCGATACAAATACATGCAGAGAACTAACCCAAAGCCATCATAGAAATGAAATTGAAAGCAAAATATAACAACAAAATAAAAGTAACAAGGGTAATAGTCCCCCTAATCTGCACTGCTGAACTCAACATTGTTCAAGGTCTTTGTAGGGTATAATCAAGAGTAACAAGTTTGATCTCGCTATGTGCAGCAGTGATAGGGAGCTGTCTGCACACGGTGGAATATAGAGAATGAAGAATGATGATCTCACTGGAAAACCTCTCACTTTTAAGTTCACTACCTGAATAGCAGGTTGGAGCCTTTTTAACAAGTTGAAAGGCTTCTTATGTGGGAAAAACCAGACACACATAGATTCTAGTCCATGCTAGTCTCGGTCAGAGACATTTTTATCCACTGAATGTTGTTTTTGGAGGAATCTCTGGAATGTTGCTATTTTCCACCTTCTTTAAAAAAAATCAGCAGTTATACGATGAGTAGTGAGTCTGTCTGTTTGTAAATGTAAGGAGGGGGCAGTGGTTTCACAAAGGACTAACACTCGTGTGAATTTAATGCATGGCCAGGCTGAGAATGTAAACAAAAAATATATAAAAACTCAGATACCATTATGCCACTAGATATTTTCATGGGAAATGCTTGTTGCTACTATATTAATGTTTAAAATGTAATTTCTAGTTTACTTAAAGCTAATTGCATTGATAGTGCAAAAGGGCCCCTTCACACATAGTGCAAAGTTTGGTCGAAGTGCACATGAAGCAGGAACTGTGTGCAAAAAGTGTAAAATCATCCCTGCTTCAAACGCCTTGTACACCTGTTGCTACAACTATTTGCGCACACCAGTGGCTGAAAGACAGAGTGTGCACTGTGCGACCCATCATTCCCTCTCGTGGCAGGTGTCGGCCAAATTCCAGCTGACACACATGAACATCTAACACTCATGAACATCCACTCGCATGGCACTTAGAAAATGTGTGGCCAGTCGCAGCATTAACACAACAGTCAGCAGACAATCATTGTCATGCTGGCAGTGAAATTTGTCTACGTTCCCCACAAGTGTGGCTTTGGTGTGTGCGCTGAACTGACAGGAGGTGTGGCCGTGGACAGAAGCAGCTGTGGAGATCTGTGGTTCTGGACATCTCAGCTGGACAACATGAACTAACAACTGCCCACTGTGATGCGTGTGTGTCTGCTTGCTGCCCTTACGTGGACATAAATGAAACATATATCGCCATGGCGACGGGCTTCAGCAAGTGATCTGACTGTCACATCACCCACGTGAGCTCTGTTCCACATGACGCGGTGTCTGCGCTGTGGCGGGCCTTCCACAAGACATGCGTCTCAGGCAGGACACGCACGCGGGGCGACTGGGTGCACCAGAGCAGATAGATCCACCACCAGCACCAGCATAGATCCGATCAGATTAGTGCACACTGCTTCTCATTCATGTCATTTCATGACTGTATGTCTGTGAACATGGGTCATCTACAGAGGAACAGACGGATCATATTTCTATTGCCTGCTCGATAAATGCTGTGTTTTTATATGGTGTGTGATTTTATGTTTTATTTTTTGTAATACTTCCATGTCCTTCCTGATATGAGGCAGGTTCCCACAGCTCTCAAAGGATAGCTCTGTAGCTCAGTGGTAAAGTTTCTAACTGACAATCAGAGCTTTTGGAAGGTGCGGGTTCAAGTCCTGTGGGTGGTATGTTTTTTTGTTTTTGTTTTTTATTATTGTTTTCCACATAAGCAGCGCAATGTGGTCCCACAGGTACCAGCTGGTTTTTTCTTTTATTTATTCCACATAAGCGGTGCGATGTGATGCACCTCACACTGTGTTCCTGCTTGAAAGACACTGTCACGTGCACAAACCTCGCACCGGGATCATGCACGCCTGCCCGTCAGCACGTTTCGAGGTGTGCTAATTCAAACTGTTTTGCCGTATTTGACCAAACTTCGCACTATGTGTGAAGGGGCCTTAACATTAGCAGAACAGCCTCGGGGATAGTGGAGGTTCCCAGGGTGTCAAATGAGATGACGACAGAGACAGATAAATGATTAAGAACTGTTTCAGCTCACATGTTGACTGTTAATCAGCTCTACTGCTGAAATGTAGTAACGTGTTTTTCAGCTCCACTGATAGCGTGCTGCTTGTCGACACAAAGTAAATGCTGTTAAACTAATACTGTGACGTGATTCTGGAGGCTTGATGCATCAGTTAAATGTCTCAAAACAACATATTTTGATGTTGATTAAACTGACGTTGTAACTGGCACATATACTAATGCTGATATATCACAGAGGGGAATACCTCCTTTGCTATCCAGTGAGACCCTATTCTGCTTTCCAGATGTCAGCCAGTGTTGTTAGATTTAGTTAATTTCCAAAAAAATCAAGGAACCACGTGATGGTAAATCCCCCAGAAGTGACTTCATTGGCCGATCTTTTTTGAAGTGAGATCTACTTTTAAAGTTCACAGTTTATCGAGCTCTACTAAGCCATGTCGAACACCATAGCGTAGCTGCAATTTATTGTGCACCAAAATAATAACAATTTCCTGGCACAAAGATAAAGTTTTAACAATAATAATGCATTATTGAGTACAGAAGTGAGGTCTGTCCATAAAGTATCGTACCTTTTTATTTTTTTTTAAACTATATGGATTTGATTCATGTGTTTTCACGTCAGACATGCTTGAACCCTCGTGCACATGCGTGAGTTTTTCCACGCCTGTCGGTGACGTCATTCGTCTGTGAGCAAGCCTTGTGGAAGGAGTGGTCCCGCCCCGTCGTTGGATTTTCATTGTCTGGAAATGGCGGAATGATCTGGGGTTTTTTTCCATCAGAATTTTTTCAGAAGCTGTTAGAGACTGGCACCTGGAAACCATTTGAAAAATTTATCTGGCTTTCGGTGAAAATTTTACGGGCTTCACAGAGAATAAGGACTGTTACTACAGCTTTAAGGACGGCCCACAATGGCGCTCGGTTTTTATACAATAACTTTTGAACTAATAAAGACATAAAAGTGATTCCAAAATTCTAGTGGTATGTTTTCATGGTCAAGGATGTCAAATATACAGGAAAGAAAAGTGTATGTATCATAGTTTTGGTTGTAACACTGAACTGTTGAATAGATCACTGTGCCAAGGAGGGAATCTCTTTAGGGTCAGTGACCCTATGGCCTTGGCGGAGGTTTGCACTCTCTGAGTGCTTCTAGTACTCTAAACTGTTACAGAAAAGGCTCACCCGTGTCACATTTGTAAACATTACACAAAATGAATGCACAAAAAAATTTAATAAAATCTCAAACACAGACATCATCTTTAACAAAAGCAGTAAATCACAGAATTAATAGTCACAGTTCAACTCAGCTAACGGCTCACTATTTGCATTCACAAATACAACAAATGCACAAAAAAACAAATGAATAAAAATACTGACTTTTGAACTGTTTACATATCATTTTTTGTAACTTATTTGGGCTCTTCAAGCTATTAAGATTACTTCAAAAAAAATTTTTTTCTCATTTTAATTTTTTCTCCTCTGCATCTTTCACAATAGAAGAAGCGGGCTCTTCTTTTATGGTGTTAACGGCAGCCGACATCCTTATTGGCGCAGTGCTGCCACCTTCTGCATTAATCCGTTATAGCAGCCCTGTCCGTTACAGCACCAGTGTCATGCGATCGACTCGAACTCAGCTGGCGATCGACCAGTCGATCACGATCGACTGGTCATTTATAAAGTAATATTCCCTCTTTGTAGTCAAGAGAACTGGTGTTTCAGTTGGAGAGCATGATTTATTATTTTCACAAGTCTTACAGCAAACCTTTTTGAGTTACTTATGAGACTGAAACGTTGACTTTGTGGAGTGCTTGATTGTTGCTGAACTGTTCCAGGTCAAAGGTGAAACAAATACAGAGAAAACATTTCAAAGTGCCAGCTAAATATCTACAGTGGAGACAGAAAACAATTGAAAAATATTAAAATGCACAAATGTCTGTTACCACAGTAAAGAATAGTATAAAAACAATGTTTATTGTAAGGCCAGATTGTGTGTATATATTTGTGTGTATGTGCATGTGTGTGCTTATCTGCTGCCAGGGAAGAACAATGGAGGGTGTTTCCTGTTGGAATCAACGCTCCTTCCTGTGATTACTGAGGGAGTTTGTCCGCTTTGTGCTTGTGCGACTGAGTGACATCTGCAGCCAACACATTCTAATATCACAACACTGATGCTGCACTTTGCTGCAGACTGTGGTTAATCTACAGTCAGAGTGAGCTGCACTATCTCCATGTCCAAATGTTTCCACATAAGGGGCGGAGAAGGTCATGAACCATCAGCTCGCTCAATGCCTTTGTGCATAATTTGCCAGGTGCTCCCTGCATCCATCATGACATCATGTTCCACAGCTGGAGTCATCTAAAAAAGACACTGTGAGGTTAAAGCAACCACATGGCAAATAGTTCCATTGGCACTTTGAGTCTGCATTGAGCTTGTGTTGAGTATCAGGACTGGCTATGAAAACGTCTTGGGTCCTTGATGACAACCAATTGGGACATTGCCACCTCTCAAAAACAACCATCGATCTGTTTCAGCCAGGTCAAATGTGACTTTCCTTTGACCTTCTCCAGCTGCTGTGTGCTGAGAACTATGCCACAAGGCCAAAATGTCACAGCCGACATTCCCTCGCAATGTAGTGATACTTGTCATCTGAGTCATAACAGCGGTGGCTGGTGAACAAAGTTTGGATATAGACATTGACTTGTTACATAATATAGTGGACGATATTGTACAGCCGAAATGTCAATGTCAAATGACAATCTGATAAAAACATTAGACATTAAAATGTTTACCACATATTTCTCAGAGCTCGAAACAGGTTATTTGGTTGAGAACACACGACCAGATTAGTTGAATCCCACTCACCTGTGACTAATTAGTGATGTTTGTATACCAAAAACATTTGGTAAATAAATGAAACATAATTTGAACTGGAGTGCTATCCTTTTTACCCGAGGCCAAAATATGGCCATCAGGTATTGCGAAGGCTTTGTGTCCATCCATCCCTCTGTCCGTCTGTCTGTGGTCAACACAAGTCCACACCTATTACTGTCAGGGTCTTCAAATGCAAAGGGAAAATTCTTGGGACACAGACCTTGGACAAGTTCAAAGATGGCTATCCTTGACTTATTTTAAGCGGCAACACAGTGCAAGCAGCTTGGACGTGTTGCACCACATTGCACCGCTGATGTGGAGTAAAATAAAATTAAAACCAGTTGTATAATTAGTGAATATCACTGGGTTGATATAAATAATGAATAAAAGGGGACGCAATACAGAACCCCACGGTTAAATAATCCTGGTTAAATAAAAAATACCACTCATGGCATTCGAACCTGCAATTTACAAAAGCTCTGATTATCAGACAGAAAATTTACCACTGCGCTACAATCACTGTCTTATAACAAGAGCATGAAATGACTAAAATCAACAAGGATATAAATAGGGATGGGTACTGATAAGATTTTTTCGATATCAGTACCATTTTCTGTGTACTAAAAGTAGGCTTTACAGGTTTTCTATGTCAACAATATTTTATTGAGTCTTAAACTAAATAAATATGAAATTGGTCACTGGATCCTTAAACTCTGTACATAAGGAACTCTCCATGGTGGATACTTGATCTCTGGACGTAAATAGAAATAAACAAAATCTGTAGTTTTTGTCAAAAGCATTTCCTTTCAGACATTATTGGCATGAATGTCATTCCATACATCTGAGCTGAGCTCTTGCAGCTGGTTGTGCTGCATGTCAGGATGTAATTCATAAAGAATGCAGGACATCTCATTTTGGGAGGAAAAAATGTTTTAGTCGATTGTAGTTTATTGTGTGTATTACAGTGTTTGGAAAGAGATATTTTATTTTAAGTGGTAATTCTGTTGTGTGGGCCGCCAGAAGAGGAGGTACTGCTGGCCCACCACCAGAGGGCGCCCTGCCTGAAGTGCGGGTTTCAGGCACGAGAGGGCGCTGCCGCCTCACAGGAACAGCCGAGGTGACAGCTGTCACTCATCAACTATGACAGCTGTCACCGATCATCTGCACTTCACCCCGGATAAAAGCAGGATGACACCTCCACCACGTCGCCGAGATATCGTTCTTCTACGGAGGTAACACTCTCAGCCTGAATATTCCGATATTGATTCCAGTAGATACATTGTTGCAGCTGTCTCCCCGGAGGACCGGCGTGGGCCGCGACTGCTTCACTCTGCTTTCCGCCAGATAAGTGAATAGACAGACGCTGCACGAGTGTGTGTTAGAGGTGGCGGTGGAATTCCCACCGTGGTTGTTACTGGGTGTACACACACCCACACTTGACTGTCTTTGCTCTTCGCCAGCAGTACCAGATCCGACCCGCGGAGACGGTGGCCACCTGAGGGACTCGGGACCTGGCGGCTCCAGTATCCTTCGGGTTCGGTGGCGGAGGAAATCGTGTGGTTCCTGTTCTTCTCCAGACGGATGTCTCCTATCGTCGAGCCTGCCCACACGACACCTTTATCCATTGACTTTGTATTTATTCTATAATCTGCTGTGTGTGGTTGTGGCATTCACAACAGTAAAGTGTTCAAATTTAACTTCTTCTATTGTCCGTTCATTTGCGCCCCCTGTTGTGGGTCCGTGTCACTACACTTTCACAACAAATTCATTTTTTAAGTTATTAATTCCAACTGGCCCTAAGGAAGGTGTTCAATTCTCATTGGTTTTGAGTTGACTGTCATGAATGCCTCAGGTCAAAGTGGAGCCAAAGTGATTGTTTTTTTTATTTTTTATTTTTTTTATGAGCCTTGCTGATACTTAGTCCCAATCCAATGCTTGTATTTTTCTAGATATTGCACTTGCATAGAGCACATCGCAAGCACACTAAAGTCAATCCCGATGTTTGACAATTTAACTTCACTACCACAAATTAAGGGGAAGAAAAAAAATACTTTCAATTCAAGCTGCTGCTTTATTTACGAGGTCTATTAGAAAAGTATCCGACATTATTTTTTTCAAAAACCATATGGATTTGAATCACGTGTGATTACATCAGACATGCTTGAACCCTTGTGGGCATGCAAGAGTTTTTTCACGCCTGTCGGTTACGTCATTCACGTGTAGGCAGTCTTTGAGTGAGGAGTCGCCCACCCTCTCGTTTTTTTCATTGTTTAGGAATGGCTCAGAGACTGCTGCTTTGTTTGATCAAACTTTTTCAAAACTGTAAGGCACAACTGAGTGGACACCATTCGATAAATTCAGCTGGTTTTCGGTAAAAATTTTAACGGCCGATGAGAGATTTTGGTCTGGTAGTGTCACCGTAAGGACGGCCCACGGCGCCTGACGGCGATCTGCACTTCGAGGCGGCAGCGTCTCGCTGTTTCAAGTTGAAAACTTCCACATTTCAGGCTCTGTTGACCCAGGAAGTGGTCAGAGAACAGAGAACTTTCAGAAGAAGTCGGCATGAGGAGTTTATTCAGACATTCCATTGTTAACGGACATTTTGTAATGAAAGAACGTGCGGGCAGAGTCACATGTCGGGCCGGACCCGACCGCGGGGGGTCGTGACAGGAAAAACACCTCCGTTGGAAACCTTAACGGGCAAGTTGGAACATGCCCAAGCTGTTAAACAATTTCTCAGATACTCACTTGTTGAAAGCCATCAAAAGCAGCCTGAATTTTACAAATGGTTTTCAACACGGAGGTGTTTTTCCTGTCGCGGTGCACACAGATTTGCCGAGTCGTCACGGAAACGACTTGGTGAATTTGCACGCACGTCTTTCATTACAAAATGTCCTTAAACAGTGGAATGTCCGCATAAAGTCCTCATGCCGGACTCTTCTAATCTTCTCTGTTCTCTCACGATGTCCTGGGTGAATTAAGCCTTAAATTAGGATGTTGTCAGGTCGAAACAGGCCGACGATGGCGCCTGGAAGCGCTGCGTGACGTCCCGCTCTGTGGGAAGTCCTTACACCGACAGAAACACCCCATAATCTCTCATCAGCCGTTAAACTTTTCACCGAAAACCGCTTAATTTCTCGAATAGTATCCACTCGGATATTCCTCACAGGTCCAGAAAAAATATAGATAAAGCAACGCGCGCCGTCTGGAGCAGCGTGTGAAACAAAGGAATTCAGCCGAGAGGGCGGGACCACATCTCACTCAAGGCCTACCGACATGAAAAAACTCATGCATGCGCACGAGGGTTCAAGCACGATTGGTGGAATCGCACGTCATTCAAATCCATATAGTTAAAAAAAATAAATAAAAGGGTCGGTTTATTGTCTAATAGACCTCGTATTCATTAATTTTCTTTCACTTAGTCTGGTCACGGTGGCAGCAGAACAAGCAGCTCACCCCACACGTCCCTATCCTCAACTAAGTCCTGTAACTCTTCCTGGGGGATCCAAAGGTGTTCCCAAGCCAGTTGGGAAATATAATCCCTTCACCATGTCCTGGGTCTTCCCCGGGGTCTCCTCCCAGTTGACCGTGCCTGGAAGGCCTCCTGAGGGAGATTAGGGAGCATCCTCACCAGATGCCCGAACAACCTCAACTCGCTCCTGGCAATGTGAATAAACAGCGTTCGTACTCCAAGTCATTCCCAGATAGTTGAGCTTCTCACTAAAAATGGAACTTGCTCTAAGTTTTCATTGCAAATGCACATATCAACTTATCATCACATTGAGTGATTACATTCCTGTTTCTAATTCTGTCTCTCATTGTGAAACAGGTTTCAGGAGGCATCTTTTCTAACAGGAAAATGTTTTATTTTGAAGCTATTGTTCAGCTGCATGCAGATGGTTGATACTATTTTACCCACAGTGATTTTGTTATGGTCAGTGTGTAGTTTTAATGCCTCTTTTGTGTCTTGCACAAGCCAGTGCTGTATCCTAGACTGCTTTTGTTTTTTTTTTTTGCACTGGTGTTTGTTTGCCTCACTTTTAAAATCGATCTTTCACAAATCTCTGACTCATATTGTGAATTTCTTCTCATATGAACAAATATTTACAGGCATATAAATGCAGTTTCAACATCTGCGGAAAAAGAGCATGAATTATATGTATGGAAGCGATAAAAAGCGAGGGCCGCTGTAATTGCTGTTTACTGTTGGCTGCAATGATTTTTATGGCGGTCAACTGGTGTGGTGATGTGTCAAAGCAACACGCTGGTTTGTTTACTGTCTCCGAGTGGGGGTGTCAGTTTCCAACATAAAACAGCTTTCACAAAGTCATAATTAAGAGAAGACACTTTGAGTGAATCCACAGGGAGGAGTGGACACAGTGATGTCATCTGTCCTGCAGGGTGAGATGTTTATGACATGTTTTAAGAAGCTAATGCGGTTGTCCTGCCAAAAGAAAACCACAATTAAAATAAAAAGTCATGTGACAGATTAAAAAATGTAGAAAAAATGCTTATTCCCCTCCCACCCATGTTATCAGTTTAGAGGACCTGTGTGTTTTGCCTTCTGTGAGACACTTAAACGTACCCAATCCATTTTTAGTTGTATGAAATATACATAAAACAGTGTTTTCTTCCGGAAATATAAAAACTGCTAGTCCATGAGCCACTCATGAATTTTGACCTAATCGGTACCACTTAGGGGGAAAAAACGGCACTTAGAATCCAGCCTCAGTGTATCATGGCCTACACAAAAATGTATGATAACCATCCCAGGGTGGTAGCTGTAGCCAGGTAGGGGTCAATGAAGAATTACACAGAGGTCAAACTTTAAAAATGCTCCAATCATGTTGAAAACTATATCACATTATTTGTCTGATCATAACAATTCCAAAAAGGTATAGTTTGAACTATCTATGATGGAATGTTCTGGAGTTATGGGGTAAAAACAGCAAAAATGGTGACAAAGGTCAATTTCAGTTTTTAAAGGGGTCAAAAGTTAAAGTTGTTCCAATTTCAGCAAAAAATGATGCAAATTATTGGTTGAAATAATTGGTTGACTGTCTTGAATGCTTTGTCTCCAAAGTGAAGGTCAAACAAGGTCAACATCCATTGAATTCTATGACATGTGACATGTTACCCTGTATCATGATAACTAAGCATGACAGATGGTGAAAACTATTCCTTTTTAGAACCCTGTTAACCCAAAACAATAATTTGCATTTTTTTTTAACTGATTTTGTCCTGAAAACATTTGCTTACTACTTCACACAAGTGGAAAAAAAAAATAAATAAAAAAATAAACAAGCACTGAGTACAATCAGTGGTGCCAATGAGAACAGTGTACGTCTGCTTGTGGTACCCAGTGTTGGGAGAAATGCATTGCAAAAGTTATACAATGACAATAATGCATTACTTTTTGCTGTAACACAGTAATGACAGATACATTTTCAGTAATATTATACTTGCTACATATTTCAGTAATGCGCATGAAAACACACTTTTAACCCCAAAACAGCCTTGTGTGGGGCTGTGGGGAGTGGTGCATTTCCTCACAGATTTCTTCAAAAGCTGCATTGATGAATCTACTTTTGACGAATAGATCAGAACTGACTGAATCCTATAAGAATCACACCGTAAAGTTGTTGTTTGACTTGTCAGTTAAACTTGATTCACTGAAAAAAGGGTACAGTTCCTCTCACTTCCATCTGCTAGGTGGAATGAGCAGCAGTGTGTGTTTGCTGCAGGTACCAGCACATAGTGTGCATAAAAAAAAACACACAAACACACTGCTTCACTTTAAATACACAATAAGTCTCTTTTTGATTACCAAGGGTGGACACCTTTCTCATTGTTTGATAGCTTAAACTTTCGGAGCTGATAGAGATTTAAAAACAGCCAGCGCACCCATTCTCTTTATGCCTGCACTGCACACAGATCGTGTAGGGGTAGACTCACAGGGGTGAGGGTTGGGACCCCCCCCCCCACAACCCCTTAAAGGGCATATCGCACTGAAGTCAAAACAATTTAGATTGAGGCTGTCAGTGACCATCCGATGGTCCACCAGGATTACTTTGTGCACTTCCGTGACCCATTTCAAAGTATACGACATTTGCAGCAAACAACTATGGATGCTTCTGAAAACAAAGTACTCGTGAGTACTTGGGTGTTTCCAACAGATGACGTAGTTACTAGAAGTGTCCCAGCGTGCGTTTCAATGGAATGTATTTGCTAATGTTAAGAGGTGAGGCACAGATTAATTCCAAAGTTTACATAAGTGTGATGTTGTGTTATGACGACTCGTTTTTAAGTGATAACTGCTCATTTTGATGCAGTCACAGTAAAAGCAGCAGCTGTGAGGCTTTGAGCACCTGTGGCAATTAGTCATAAACACAGCTTGTTAAAAATGCTAATAAGTGGTGTATATAACTGTGAAAAATCTAATATATATATATATATATATATATATATATATATATATATATATATATATATATATATATGACCCTGACAGGGGATGTTGTCGGGCGGTGGAAGGAATACTTCGAGGATCTCCTCAATCCCATTGTCAGGTCTTCCAAAGAGGAAGCAGAGACTGGGGACTCAGAGGCGGACTCATCCATCACCCAGGCCAAAGTCACCGAGGTGGTCAGAAAGCTCCTCGGTGGCAAGGCTCCTGGGGTGGATGAAATCTGTCTGACCCTCACCTATGGTCATAAGATTTGGCTCATGACCGAAAGAACAAGATCACGAGTACAAGCAGCCAAGATGGGTTTCCTCCGTAGGGTGGCTGGGCACTCCCTTAGAGATAGGGTGAGGAGCTCAGTCACTCGGGAGGAGCTCGGAGTCAAGCTGCTGCTCCTCCACGTCGAAAGGAGAGGTGTTCCGGGCATGTCCCATCGGGAGGAGGCCCCAGGGAAGACTCAGGACACGCTGGAGGGACTAAGTCTTGCAGCAGGCTTGGGAATGCCTCGGCGTCCCTCCGGAGGAGCTGGGGGAGATGTGTATGGATTGGGAGCTCTGGGCGGCTTTGCTTGAGCTGCTGCCCCGCGACCCGACCTCGGATGAAGTGGAAGAAAATGGAAGAAAATGGAATATAAAAGTGGAAGAAAATGTGTGTATATATATATATATATATATATATATATATATATATATATATATATATATACAAGGTCTGTGAGAAAAGTAACGGACCTTGTTTGTTTTTCAAAAACTATATGGATTTGAATCACGTGTGATTACATCAGACATGCTTGAACCCTCGTGGGCATGCGAGAGTTTTTTCACGCCTGTCAGTTACATCATTCGCCTGTAGGCAGTCTTTGAGTGAGGAGTGGCCCACCCTCTTGTCAATTTTTTCATTGTTTAGGAATGGCTCAGAGACTGCTGCTTTGTTTGATAAAAACAGCTGGTTTTCGGTGAAAATTTTAACGGCTGATGAGAGATTTTGGAGTTTTACTGTCGCCGTAAGGACAGCCCACGGCGCCTGACGGCGATCTGCGCTCCGAGGCGGCGTCATCTCGCTGTTTCAAGCTGAAAACTTCCTAATTTCAGGCTCTGTGGACCCAAGACGTCGTGAGATAACAGAGAACTTTCAGAAGAATTCGGGATCAGGAGTTTATCCAGACATTCCACCGTTAAAGGAGATTTTGTAATGAAAGAACGTGCGGGCAGATTCGCATGTCGGGCCGGACCCAACCGCGGGGGGTCGCCACAGGAAAAACACCTCCGTTGGAAACCTTAACGGACAAGTTGGAACATGCCCAGCTGTTAAACAATTTCTCAGATGCTCACTTGTTGAAAGTCATCAAAAGCTGCCTGAATTTTACAAATGGTTTTCAACACGGAGGTGTTTTTCCTGTTGCGGCGCGAACGGATTTGGGGCGTCGTCACGGACCTGACTCGGCAAATTCGTCCGCACTTTCTTTTATTACAAAATCTCCTTTAACAGTGGAATGTCCGCATGCCGGCCTCTTCTGAAACTTCTCTGTTCTCTGACGACGTCCTGGGTGAACAGAGCTTTAAATTAGGATGTTTTCAGATCAAAACAGCCAGACGGACGCCACCTCCGACCGCGCCGCGCCGATCTGCTTTGTGATCTGTGCTTAAAGCAAAAGAAACTCCACAATCAGCCATTAAACTTTTCATCGAAAACCAGATGAATTTCTCGAATAGTGTCCACATGGATATTCCTCACCGGTCCTGAAAAAATTTGATAAAGCAACGCGCGCCGTCTCCCTGCAGCATCTCAGACAAAGAGATTCCGATGGGAGGGGGAGTCCACACCTCACTCAAAGCCTGCCCACAGGCGAATGACGTCACCGACAGGCACGACAAAACTCATGCATGCGCACGAGGGTTCAAGCTTGTCTGACGTAAAAACATATGAAGCAACTCCATTTATTTTTTGAAAAAAATAAAAAGGACCGCTTTTTTTTATCACAGACCTCGTATATATATATATATATATATATATATATATATATATATATATATATATATATATATATATCACAATTGTGATATGTGTACAATTGTAATGTATTTGTTTTAGTATATTTAGTCATGAACGTGATGAATACTGTTACCTGCTGTACTGTTTTTAATTTTGATTGCTATCAATGGAAAATGTCTTCTGTGAACTGTCTGTATCTCAATATATTATTATTAAGAATATATGCAGTCATAACTTACTTTTGAGTTGAAATGAATAAAATCTAGACCATGAGGTAGCTCTTTTTTTTTTTTTTTTTTTTTTAGTTCTGCCAACTTTATTATTCTGGTTTAACCTGCTTGTGAGAGACTCTGTATCCTCGTGTGTTGGATTTTATTACTGAGCCCTGAGCTTGGGTGTCCATGATGCTAGTACTATTTGTCTTTCACTGAGTGGTGCCCCAGATAACACATTTCTAGAGTTAATTAAATTTCCTTGACACTATACTATCCAGTACGTACCAGCCATTATTTCCCTTAAAGAGGTCTGTATGTTTTGGACTTTCACTAATTTTCCTCACTAAATTTCTTTGCGACCACAACTCCCTACATAGTGTGGTATACAGTGTTCCCTCGCTATATCGCGGTTCACCTTTCGTGGTCTCGCCAGTTCGCGGATTTTTTTTAGTGCAATTTTGCATGCTTCTTCTTTTTTTCTTTAACTGTCTGCTGTGCTTAGTTGCAGCCAAAATCTAGCAACAGGTCCAGAGACTACACTCGCTGTTTTGATGCAGAGCGCTCCAGCAGCGAAGAAAAAGCATGCGCATTGTGTTCTGCGTGTGTCTGTTTATAAGAATCTTCTCGATCAGAAGGAAAAAAGGAGCGCCAACAACTACCCATATCACTTGGAAAAAGACACCTGCCCCGAGGTGGAAAAATACGTTGCAGAGCGGCGCCACGATGAAGAGGCGCGATCAGAGGAACTGCGACATACTGGTCAGTTACTATTAATAATTTCTTATGTGTCCAACCTCGTAGGTTGATTGTTAAAATTTAATTTGTTAGTTCTAAAAGCCATAATAATTATTTATAGGAAAACGTTCTATTTTTATTTCTCAAACAAATGTTTGGTCCTGAAATCTTTGGTTTCATTCTATAATACTGGACTTATTTTTGTACTAAGGTTTGAACTTTGAGAGTGTTTACACAGGAGAGAAAAGTGCGAAAATGTGTGTAGTGAGGGGTTTTACAGCCTTAAAACATCTATAATAATTGTAAAAAAAATAACACTGGCTACTTCGCGGAATTCACCTATCGCGGGCTATTTTTAGAACGTAACTCCCACGATAAATGAGGGACCACTGTACAGTAAACCCCATAATGCATTGCTCCATGTTTTGCTGGGCCTCATTCATGGGGATTTACCACATCATTCAACCTATCTTACCCGTCACATCTTTCTCAGGGCTTTTGGCACAGAACGTCTTTGCTGAAGGATAAATGGAGTGGGCTGTATGGCCGGGAGCCTCTCGCTGCTCGAGGCCAAAAACAGTTGCCCGCCTTTCCCGCCTCCTCGCCGCGCCTCTGCTCCTTGTTATTCTAACGTACGAGCGACCCATTGTTCCTAAGTAAAATGTCACAGGTCTTTCTCAGGAAATTCCTGACTGGCACACAGGATCATAAAACTATCAGATTTAGACAAAAATTCTATTTCCTCAAAAACCAAGTGTAGTAAAAGTGTAGCTACTGTAACTCCACCTGAAACCAGCATCCTGACTGTGATGAGGGGCACAGCTGAAAACACAGAGATAAAGAAGAGGATGAAATCATGCCTGAAAAGGTCATTAAAGTCATAACTGTTGGACTTTTTGAGACAAAATGAACAGTTGGACAATATTATTTGTACTTATTCATATTTAGGACATTAAAGCTATTAGAGGAAGAAAACTGAACAAATTTTTTTTTTTTTTTTTTAAAGCCTAAAGTTGCATAATGTCAGTTCTCTACATTCCTTATGCTGGCAGACAGGTGGAACATTTATTTATTTATTTTTTTGTGATTTTCACACACTAAACTTTTGGTCCTGTTGAGACAAACCCTTTGTATTTGTGCACTTGGTGCAGTTCATCTATTACCATGTGAAAACTGTCATTTAAAGCCACGGTGTGTACAGGATTTAGGGGTTTGTAGTCACACAAACAACATAGCATTCATACCTATCTGTGAATTAGTGTATTCATGTATAATTAGTGCAGTCATGTAATCAAGAGAAATGTAACAATGAATCAATGTGCTTTTATAGGCTCAGAATGAGCTACATGGGGGCAGGCCCACTTATGGAGGCCTCCATGTTGCAAAGCCTATATATAAAGTGAAACTTGTTCTAGAATCCAGATCCAGATCACCTCCAAAATTTAAATTCTTAACTCTGTAGCTCTGATCCAGATCAACAGGTCGGCTTCCGAGTGAACTCTGGTGATTTGCTATCAGTGCTGAATATGTGGTGGATCAGAGTTTGAATGATGAAGTGCAACAGCACATGGGGGTGGCTATGGCGTCAGATCAACACCAAAATCACACTTGCGTAAAAAATGAGTTTGGGCGTATTATTATTTCACACACGTAGATATTAACTGTGTGTGCGTGTCGTTAATATCTAAAAGGAGGAAACTTTTCCTTGAGTGAGGGAAAAGGTGCTGCAAGAGAAGACCAGTGCATCTCCACCCTCTTGAAGTTGATTTCTGCTCACGTGCACTGGATTTCTACTCCCTCGCTCGAAACTTATGGCATTATGGGGGGGAGGGTTTTGGCACTATGGGGTAGGGAACCAGGTTGGCACTGGCTCTGCTGTGATTGGTCATTTCTGAAAAGCGAGGTTTGATTGATAGCCTTCCTCACTGACATGGAAGCCAGTCGGACACAACAGCGATAACCAATTATCACCTCGTTTCTGCTTAAAACTTCGCTCCAGTCATCATCTATCTCAGCGACAGATCTCTGAAGCTTCTGTACAACAATCACGTCCATATAAATTCAGTATTATTTCATAATAAATGACAGAAAGTCCTAAAAATCACCTGAGATTTATGAAACCCAGCACGCCTGAGTCTGACTCTCTACACTGAAATGGATCAAAGGGAATAATAATGTGATTATTAAAGTGTCCCTGCCAAGCCATGACGTTTTTACATATTCTTGAAGAATAAAAAAAGCTTTTCCCACATGCTGTCTTTTTTTTTTGTTTTTTTTTGAAAAAAACAAACAAACAAACAAACAAGGATTTAGACGTTTCCTCACCCATATGAGAATTTGTATTTACCGCCTCTGAGCTTGACCTACTTTATCGCTGCGACGGATATGACGTCATGCTGGTAATGGTGTCAAAGCGAGGATCCATTTACCAGTATGGCAGACATGGACAGCAAAGACATAGTGAGTGATTATAGCGAAGATTTAAGTGACACATTGATTGTTTTTGAAGAAAATGAGGAAGTTTCTGATGAACAAAGCGACGGTGAAGATAATGAGGGGCTCGAACCATATATGTTCGAGCTGTATGCGACAGAAGACGAGGATGAAGCGGAGGTGTCAGGAGATGACAACAACAACGAAGGCGCTGTGGAGGAGGATATAAGCCGCTTACAAAACACAGAATGGTTTGTTCACTTACCACCTTTTCTTATAAATGATCATTTATTCCTGGGTAATTGTTGTGTGGGCCGCTGAAGAGGAGGTACTGCTGGCCCACCACCATCAGAGGGCGCCCTGCCTGGAGTGCGGGCTCCAGGCACCAGAGGGCGCTGCCGCCTTATGGGAGCAGCCTGGGTGACAGCTGTCACCCATCACCGGACACAGCTGTTCCACTCAGCACAGAGGTATATCAGGAGGACGGCGTCTCCACCTCAGTGCCGAGATATCGCCTTTAGACGAAGGTAACGTTCTCTGCATTTATATTCTGACTAAATAGCTAACAGATTTGTTAAACCTTTTCAGGACAGCTGAATTGCTTAGATAAGTACTCACCTGCCTGTCATACTGTAACTGGAGGTGGAGGCGGCTTCTCCCCTCTCCGTTGCTGGGTGCTGTCGCATCCACGCCTGTGTTGTTGCTCTCTCCCGCCAGCACTACCGGATCCGACGAGCGGAGGCAGTGGCCACCTGGGAATTCGGGACTTGGCGGTTCCAGTATTTCCAGGGTTCGGTGGCAGAGGAGATCTGGGTGGTTTCGGTTCGACTGAGACGGACGTCTCCTACCTTCGAGCCTGCCCACACGACACCAGCGGATTCGACCCCAAATTGTGATTGTTGTATTCATTGTGCTCGTTTCACAATAGTAAACCTTGTTATTCACCTTCCTCCATTGTCCGTTCATTGCGCCCCCTGTTGTGGGTCCATGTTCCTACACTTTCACAACAGTAATAGACAGTTCCACCTGCATTTTGATCAATTTGGACCTGGACTGTGATGTGTTTGTATGACCTGACCTCTGAAAAAATTATTTCAGCACCACAGCATGCTTAAATTCAGGAGTTTGTTCTAAAATCACGGAAAATAAAGTTTCTGTACATTCTGTATATATTTAATCATGTATAAGTCAGTTTGTTGTGATTGCTAATTCTTCACATTTTATTCAAGGCAAATGATTGCTAATCTTTATCTGAAAAGCTGTAGAACCGCATGGGATGGGGGAAAAAGATAGCTAAATCAAAGAAAATTTTATTTCTATATCTGTTGTCAAATTTTATCAGGCATAATATTCTAGAAAAGAAGAATATGCTAAATGGAGACTTTCATGTCTACATACACATACACATACAGTACATCTGTAATCATAAATTGTATCATATCTAATCTACTTTGAATGGACAGAAGGCTGAACAAAAACAAGTTGTTCAGTTTACATGCATATATATGGAAAACAGAAAAATGTCAATGTTCTGTTTTTTCAGGTGCTCATGTGAACACTGTTCAAAGACATTAAAACCCCCAAATTATCATATTCATGCCAATGATGAGTGTATGTAAACATCTGACTACAATTGTACAGAGATATTTAGAATAGTCATTTCAAGGAACTGGTTAAAATGTTGTACATTTATACACTAATATGAATCCATATATCACTATTCAATTGATCACATGGTCTTTGATCCTGAGTTTCAAAGGTCAAATTCTTTTGAATGGTTATTTCAGAGAATTGGTTCAAGATCCAAATGTGGGTACTATGAAACACTAATATGAAGTCATATTAGAAATTATTCTTGATTACATGAATATTGACTTTGGGTGACCTTAAAAGGTGAAAATCGAGGTCATAGCTGTTTGACTCAGAGTTGTGAGCCAACAAGGATTAAACATGGTGGAAGGGATATATGCTCATTAAGGGTAAAGTGGTGCCAGTTTTGAATAGAATTTAGTGTTTTCACAATGCAATGAAGATGTGCAGCAAATTTTGAAAAATTGACTCAGTTCACAATTGAAAACCATTGCAACATTTTACAAAAAAGTAATAAATATAATAATGAAACCAGGCACAACTCAAACATATGGCTCATTAACATCCTGAGCTTGGTTTGAACTCATGTTAAACCTCATCATTGCCCGTAAGACCTTCCTAAATGATATTAATAAGAGATAATGTGGAGCACAGACAAAGGCAGTACTGAGTAAACTCAAATGACGGTGGAATGACGCGCAACATCTGATTGCAAATCAGATTTATGTGAGCTTGAAGGAGAAAGCCGATGACCTGACCTATTAATGACCTGACCTCTGTTAATGTCAGTCAGGGCTGATTTCAAAGAGAACTCTTCCTTATATCTCTGCACACTCTGAGACATTATAAAGCAATACTTTCTAAACATTAGTCATTCATTGTATTTCATATTATTGCTTTGTCTGAGCTGACTTGTTTTCATATTGATGCTCCATTTTCTAAGTCCTGTCAATCACCCACAACAATTCACTGCAAACTTTGGGATATTTAACCTATTCCCTCTGTTTTAACTTGAGCTAAAGTGGCTGCAGTGGAAAAGCCATCATCTTATCCTCCAGAGACCCTGCATCCACATATGAGAACATCGTGCATATAATATCGAAGCTGAGGTCTCGGGGATAACTGAGTTGGCAGAGCAAAAAGCAAATACACTGGCTCCAGCTCCGGCTCCGGCTGCACAGTCTGTGCTCGTTGCAGACGAGAAAGCATGCAAATAAAGCTCAATAATCAAATTTCAACTTACCACAAAGCTTCAAAGTGCCACACAAATTTATGAAAATGTAAAGTGTTCATAAATGCACATTATCGCTTCTGGAAAAGTTGTGTGAAAATACATACGATAGTATCTGGTGTGGATTGTTTGACGATAAATTCAAATCTGGACTTCAATCACCTGCTGTTAAAAATATGCATCGGCACAGATTTTCACATTTTAGCATAAACGTTCTCATAAATAATCTTTCAAATTCATCCAAAGCCAAAGTGGGACCAGTTAAAGTTACATTTTATGTGGATGCAAACTTTTGAACTTTAAAGGCAAATGAAAAGAAATCAGAAAGATCAACAACATAAATTCATGCAAATTCAGTGACACCAGTATATATGGTTCTGTGTGCATTCATAAGACTTGTTTCATGTTTTATTGTGAAACGAGGGCTCAGGGAGTATGCGCCTATGTTGCATATGTATTTGCACTGTGAGAAGGGGCCCTAACTGACATACTAATTTTGGTAGAAATCAGCACAAGGAGCTGAGAGGAATAAGTCAATAACCAGGTAGGCAATGATGCCCCAGTGATTGACATTTGGCAAATTTGACCTTATTGGACAATTCCAGAATCCAATGTGTGCCAAACCTTGGACTTTGACTCAATAACATTGACACACAATGATTAACCTTTTGAAAATGTGTCCTTGCCTGGGCAATTCCAGGATCCACCTACATATGTGTGCCAAATTTGGTTGACATTAGAGTAATAGTCAAAAGGATTTTGACCTTTGATCCCAGTGACGTTTGGTTCAAATCCCTTGGCCTTTACCAAAAGAAACCCTTTAAGGGTGATTCTGAGGTCAATCTTGTTCTTGGTCAACCGCGTTTGGTGGAAATTGGCCATTGTTCCTAGGAGATGCAGAACAGACAATCCTTGCACAAATTTTGCTATGATTGTAAGACTGTACTAGTTCTCCTTCATCCTACCATGCTATTTTACACCTCATTCCTATCAAGTGTGTGTGTGAGCGGGGACTGGATCCCAGGGTGATTTTTTTTTTTCCGTTATATAGTACAAATAAATGGAAACTGAACAATGCATACATATTTAATGACTTCGTCTGCAAATATTATGTATAAGAGGAAAATTACAATTATTATCAATGCTTCTAACCATTTGGAGGACAGCCCCTTCATGCTATGCTAATACATAATGCCTTCCTTTTTCCCTGAAGAAAGAAAAAAACTTTTCACCAATACTGCATATGTTAAACAAAAGTGGCTTTAAAAAGGCATGTAATTTCCTCTGGGGTCTAATCATACCAAGAACGGAAAGCTTTAACAACTTTCAGGAAGCTTCCCATAAAAACATTTATTGTGTGTTTCATATGGCATAATAATAAACTGAAAAATGTATAAAATATTATATCCTGGTTTGACATAAAGAATACAGATGTCACATGGGATGCGATTGTGTGAGTGTGAGCCACAAAGGTTTCTTGCTGCTGAATAAATATTCCATTTCAGACATCATACTGTAGATGTGTGGGTTTGAACACTTTTACTACGGCCTCTCTGCGTGAGCGCACACCTCTTCACACAGTCACAAACTACAAAAACTGCAAATACACTTCAGCATCGGACTAAGGCCAGTGCCTATTTATCTGTGCAGCATTTCTGCAACATGAGGTCATAAGCGCTACCCAAAAAGCTTCTATGACAGGAAACATCACAGGAAGCCACGACCCACCGGAGCAGCTGGGAAGAGAACCAGGCTGCCGCTTATAATAAACAACTGTTAATGACATACAGTGCATTTATGATTTATAACTACACTGAACAAAAATATAAATGCAAAAATTTTGTTTTTGATATATATATATATATATATATATATATATATATATATATATATACACGAGGTCTGTCAATAAAGCAACGGTCCTTTTTATTTTTTTCAAAAACTATATGGATTTCATTCATATGTTTTTACGTCAGACATGCTTGAACCCTCGTGCGCATGCGTGAGTTTTTCCACGCCTGTCGGTGACGTCATTCGCCTGTGAGCACTCCTTGTGGGAGGAGTCGTCCAGCCCCTCCTTGGAATTCCTTTGTCTGAGAAGTTGCTGAGAGACTGGCGCTTTGTTTGATCAAAATTTTTTCTAAACCTGTGAGACACATCGAAGTGGACACGGTTCGAAAAATTAAACTGGTTTTCAGTGAAAATTTTAACGGCTGATGAGAGATTTTGAGGTGATTCTGTCGCTTTAAGGACTTCCCACGGTGCGAGACGTCGCTCAGCGCTCTCAGCCGCCGTCGTCAGCCTGTTCAAGCTGAAAACCTCCACATTTCAGGCTCTATTGATCCAGGACGTCGTGAGAGAACAGAGAAGTTTCAGAAGAAGTCGGTTTCAGCATTTTATCCGGATATTCCACTGTTAAAGGAGATTTTTTTAATGAAAGACGTGCGGACGGGTCCGCGTGTCGGGACGCAGCCGACGCGGTGCGGCGGCACAGGAAAAACACCTCCGTGTTGATAACCATTTGTAAAATCCAGGCGGCTTTTGATGGCTTTCAGTGGAGTGAGTATATGAGAAATTGTTTAACAGCAGGACATGTTCCAACTTGTCCTTAAGGCTTTCAACAGAGGTGTTTTTCCTGTGGCGGAGCGTCGCGTCGGCTGCGAGCTGACGCGCGGACCCGTCCGCACGTCTTTCATTAAAAAAATCTCCTTCAACAGGAGCCAGGAGGCGCCCGTTGAGAGGGGGGTCCTGTTGTGTGGGCCGCTGAAGAGGAGGTACTGCTGGCCCACCACCACCAGAGGGCGCCCTGCCTGGAGTGCGGGCTCCAGGCACCAGAGGGCGCCGCCGCCTCACGTGAGCAGCTACGGTGACAGCTGTCACCCATCACCTGAGACAGCTGACGGCAAACATCTGTGGGGTATATCAGCAGGACGGCACCTCCACCTCATTGCCGAGATATCGTTTCTACCTATGAGGTAACGTATCAAAGCTGACGGAGTGTATCCTTTTGGATTAGTGTATAGCTTGTGGATTACTGTTCCAACGAGAGGTGGAGGTAACTTCCCTGCTGTTCGGAGTCTTGGGTGCAAACGCGCCCCCATCTAACTGTTCTTTGTTCCTCGCCAGCAGTACCAGGTCCGACACGCGGAGGCAGTGGCCACCTGGGAGTTCGGGACTTGGCGGCTCCAGTATTTCCGGGGTCCTGTGGCGGAGGAAGCAGTGTGGTTCGGGTCTTACCTTGGAGAGGCGTCTCCTATCTTCGGCTTGGGAACGCCTTGGGGTTCCCCCGGAGGAACTGGGGGAGGTGTGTGTGGATCGGGAGGTCTGGGCGGCTTTGCTTGAGCTGCTGCCCCCGCGACCCGACTCCAGATAAAGCATAAGAAAATGGATGGATGGATATATATAAATCAGTGTTGTAATGTAATGAAGTAGAAATACTTCATTACTGAAGTAGAAAATACCATATCTGTACTTTACTTTGTTATTTACATTTCTGGCGACTTTCATTTTTACTCCACTACATTTTCTCAATAAAATATATACTTTTACTCTGATATATTTCCCTTAAATATCTTTGTTACTTGTTACTGCAAAATAAATGTAGAAGAAATTTGATTGGGCAATGCCTGTTTGCACACTTGCAGAGGTGAAAGTAAGCCGGAGCACAGCTGTACACCGGGAAGAGATATAGTCCTGTACTGCTGCAGTGGAGCGCCTTCCACCCCTGCAGCATCAAGTGCCGTGTTTGACATAAAACAGGTTTAAAAGACAAAAACAAAATAAAAGATGACAGATGACAGAATAAGAAAGAGGAAGACTGCGGACGGTGAAAACCATCTGTGCTTTGGACTGCAAATGCGCACACACACAGCGTGAACAAATAGCGGCCGTGTGTTAGCTGGTCAGTGTAATTCACACTGCCATCCAGGAGATGGCCATGTTCTATGCATTTTGTTATTTTGCTGTTTGTTGTGCTGAATCACACTTAACAAACAAAATTTTCAGTTTTGCAAATGCCTTTTATTTTACAAATGAAAACTGGATTACTGTCCGACAGCAACCGACAGCAACGGTGCTTTAGTTTAAAGAGCCACAATGCTTATTTTCCAAAACCTGCTGATTCTGTTCCTTGGATTTCTGTATTTATGAGTTGAGGTTTGATTAACTGTTCTGAGCACACACACACACACACACACACACACACACACACACACACACACACACACACACACACACACACACACACACACACCAGTTGGATCACCTCTTGCAAGCACACACAGGCACTGCGGGCTGTGTGAATCATGCAGCCACACATGCATCACCTGTTCTCATCTAGCTGATTCACTCTGGATGCACGCGTTCAGTTTTTGGATGTGTACAGTAGCCCCCTGTTGTGCAGACCTGCTTAAAAACTGTGTGCTTTCTGTGTCCAGCGCTCTATGCAGAAAGGTTTAATTTTTTGCATCCTCCTTGCGTAGACCTCAGCATACTGCTGCGTAGGGAGCAAAAACTCTGCATAGAGCTGCTTAAACTTGGCGTAGAGCTGCATAACACAGCGTAGGCCAGGGGTGCCTAAGTTCGGTCCTCGATATCTACCTTCCTGACACTCTTAGTTGTCTCCCTGCTCCAATGTACCTGAATCCAATGAAAGGCTCATTAAAAGCCTGCTAACGAGTCTTTCATTGGATTCAGATGTGTTGGAACAGGGAGACAACTAAGAGTGTCAGGAAGGTAGATCTCGAAGACCGAACTTGGTCACCACTGGCATAGACGTACGCTACAATACGCAATTCTACATTGGCCCCGGTGAGAAAGCGGCTTTAGCGGTTAGCTGTAGCTTCTGCTAAATATGTTAGTGGCTTATCGGTTTAGCATTATAAAAGTTAACTTTTCAGTTAGCGGTTTAATGGTTATCGAAGCTAACCTTTTGGTTAGCTATGCCCAACACTGGGTGTGGGTTCCCTCCAGGCTTCCTCTCTCTTTCAAAGATATGCAGGTTAGTTGAATTGATGACTAAATAGACAGTAGTCATGTGTATCTGTCTGTCTATTTGCCTTTGCCCTGTGATAGAAGGGTGCCCAGTCCAGGGTGTGCCCCACCTCTCGCATTACATGTAAAATGGGCGCAGGTGGTCTTGAACAGGAAAACTTCTCTTTTGGAAGCAGTGCCATGAGCAATTGGCCACCATGCTGCCCAATGGGCATAACTCACAATAAATATCATACATTTTAACGTGGGCATTTGGGCAGTTAATAAGCCTGATCTTCCTGCCAGGATTATTATGTTTGATTCTTTAGTCAGCTGTAATCTACCAAATGTTGGTGAGATCCCAAAGGCAGTGAAACAGCTGAGGGCAAAGAAAGCTCCAGGAATCTGTGACTTTGGAGATGAGCTCCCCTGGCCAGGTGGAGATGATTTCAATCTGGGAGATGGGTATCATCTCGATAGACTGTAAGGAGTTGTTGTCCCATTGTGAAAAGGAATCGGTTATTGCCTGGATTTCAATAAATACAGGTGTGTTACACTACTTTCTGTCCCAGGAAAGGTGCTTGTATGGATTATACTTAACTGAATTCAGTTCCAGTTACTTGACAGTCATGGACCAGAACAATCTTGCTTCTCACCCAAGAAGGCAGCAATTGACTACATCCTGGCTCTGTGAGCACTCAATGCTCACAAATGTGAACATCAGCAGTGCCCCTTTGCAGCCTATATTTGCAAACTGACTGATTTTTGGTTGATCTGTTGGGCATCCTTAGAATTTGTGCAATTATCATGAAGTTGCTGAAACTTATTTTCCAACTTATTCACGGGTACTGTGGGTGCTATATAGCACAGAGGCAGAATCTCTGGGGAAAACTGACATTCGTCAGGAATGTGCTCACACTCCTGCACTGTTGAGTGTTTGCATAGACTGTATTGATTTGTAGAAACCAGCGATTTAGGTGCCTTTGCTTGCAAAGAACAGTTCACTGACCTTGACTTCACAAATGGTACTGTGATATTTGCAAAATCAATGGATACTCTGATTGCAGCACTTGAAAAACTGAGTGACAAATCTGTGTGGGGTTGGGATTGACCTGGTTCATGACTTTCATCCAGGCTTCTAATGACTTTCTGGACTCAACCTTCAGAAGTGTAGTAATTTGCAGTGAAAGCGTCAAACTTTGAGACATTCACTTACAGTTGTGCTCATAAGTTTACATACGAGGCAGAATTTTGGATTTTTTTGTCCATTTTTCAGAGAATATGAATGATAACACACAACAAATTTCTCACTCATGGTTAGTGGTTGTATGAAGCCACAGTCAAACAACTGTATTTACTCTTTTTAAATCATAATGACAACAGAAACTAACCAAATGACCCTGATTAAAACACTGGTGATTTTGGTCTGATAACATGCACACAAGTTGACACAAACAGGTTTGAATGGCTACTAAAGGTAACCATCCTCACCTGTGATCTGTTTGCTTGTAATCTGCGTGTGTGTCATGTCTCGTGTTTCTAGTTTCTGAGTCATGGCCGCTGATAGTGGTAAATGTTCTGTGCTGGTTTTATTGGATCTGTCATCTGCATTCGATACCGTTGACCATGGCATTTTGATTAATAGATTGTGGGATACGGTTGGCATGTCAGGTCCTGTATTAGAGTGGTTTAGCTCTTACTTGGTTGGTAGAACTTTTAGTGTTTCTGTGAACAATGTGATGTCTGAATCTGCTGATCTTTTGTGGGGTGTCCCGCAGGGCTCAGTCCTGGGTCCGATTTTGTTCCTGCTGTATATCCTTCCTCTTGGTAAGCTGATCCAGCAGTTCTGCAATGTGTCCTACCATTTGTATGCCGATGACTTGCAGCTGTACTGTTCTTTTAAGACAACTGAAGCACAGAAAATTTGCTCTCTCATTAGTTGTCTCACTAAAATTACAGAATGGCTTACTGAAAACAGCCTGCAGTTGAATTCTAATAAGACTGAGACATTGATTGTAGCTCCAGATAGTGCTATGTCTGTCATTAAGAATCACCTTGGTAATCTGAGCAGCTCTGTTAAAAGCAGCCTGCGTAACCTGGGTGTCATTTTGGATGGAGGGATGTCTTTGGAACATCACACCAGGCAGCTCGTTAAGAACTGTTTTTTCCAAATTCGAAACATTTCCAAATTACGCAAAATGGTGGCTTTTAATGAGCTAGAGATGATTGTGCATGCATTTGTTTCTTCACGACTTGATTATTGTAACAGTCTCTTTACATGCCTCAGTAAGAAAGAGGTGGCCCGCCTGCAGGTAGTGCAAAATTCTGCTGCACAACTTCTTACCCGCGCCCACAGGAGAATATATTACTCCTGTCCTCAAGTCTTTACATTGGCTCCCTGTTTTTTACAGGATAAATTACAAAATCCTCATGCTGACCTTTAGAGCTCTACATGGGCAGGCACCGGAATACATTAAGGACCTGATCCAGCCTTATGTTTCCAGCAGGAGTTTGAGGTCTTCCAATCAGAACCTGCTGATGGTTCCCCGAACTTGTTTTAAAACTCGAGGAGACAGATCTTTTAAAGCTGTGGCACCTCACTTCTGGAATGAGCTTCCCTGTTCTCTTCGCTCACTGGATTCTGTGGATGTTTTTAGACAGCAACTAAAGACACATTTTTTTAAACTGGCATTTTAGTGTCAATTTATTTTATTGTTCTATATTTGTATGTGTTGTTTTTATTGTCTATTTATATCGTGTGAAGCACTTTGTGACCTTGGTCTGTGAAAAGTGCTATATAAATAAAGCTTACTTACTTACTAACTTACTCATAGGGAAAGTAATAAATTGTCAAAGGATCATCTATCCAAAGACCTAAGGGCCATTAAGCAGTGTTCAAACTTTAATCAAGAATGGAAAAAGAGGGAAAATAAATCACAGTCAGGTAGACCAACAAAAAAATTCAGCAACAACTGGCCGGAAAATTGTTCGGGATGCAAAGAAAACCCCACAAATAACTTCAGCTGAAATACAGGACTTTCTGAAACAAAGTGGTGTGGCTGTTTCAAGATGCACAATAAGGAGGCACTTGAAGAAAATTGGCTTCAGGATCGAGTCACCAGAAGAAAGCCATTATTATGCAAATGACACAAAGTATCCCTCTTACAATACACCAAACAGCACAGAGAACAAAATGATTTGGAGTGATGAGGACAAAATTGAACTTTTTGGCCACAACCATAAACATTATTTTTGGGGAGGAGTCAACAAGGCCTATGATGAAAGGTACACCATTCCTACTGTGAAACATGGAGGTGGGTCACTGATGATTTGGAGATGTGTGAGCTACAAAGGCACAGGAGGGAACTTGGTCAAACTTGATGGCAGGATCACTGGAGCATGTTATCAGAAAATACTGGAGGAAAACTTGCACTCATCAGCATGGAAGCTGTGCATGGGATGTACTTGGACGTTCCAACATGACAATGATACAAAATACAAGGCCAAGTCAACCTGTCATTGGCTACAGCAGTATAAAGTGAAGATTCTGGAGGTTCTCCTGACTTCAATATCACTGAGCCACTCTGGGAGATCTCAAACGTGCAGTTCATGCAGCCCAGGAATTTACAGGACCTGGAGGCTTTTTGCCAACAAGAATGGGCAGCTTTACCATCAGAGGAAATAAAGAATCTCATCCACAACTACAACAAAAGACTTCAAGCTGTCACTGATGTTAAAGGGGGCAATACACATTATTAAGTACTGGGGTATGGAAACTTTTGATCGGGGTCATTTGGGTACTTTCTGCTGTCATTATGATTTAAAAAGAGTAAAAACAGTTGTTTGACAATGAATGGCTTCAAACAACCACTAACCATGAGTGACAAAAATGTGTAGGGGTTCTCATTCATATTCTCTTAAAATGGCCAAAAAAAAATCTAACTTCTACCAGGGTATGTAAACGTATGAGCACAACTGTATTTTGGCAGTGATTTTCATTTCTCTAGGTCATTGACCTTTGACATTGAGAGATGCCTGGGATGGGCTTATGAAGCAATGAGGTCACTGGACAGAGGTGCTTGGTATTGCCAATACTGATGCAGAAAAATGAAGGCCCAAAACTTTAGGGTCCTCGTGCTTCTTACCTTACGGTATAGTTTGAGACTTAGATGGTAACCAGTGGCCAAAGAAAACAACTGGATGTCTTTGGTACTGGGTCTCTTCAGAGGGTCCTAGGGTACCAGATGTCATCAGATGGCATGTCAGATTGACATCTGATGCACATTGCAGGTTATACAGAAGCCAGAATTTTGAACAAAAATTGAAATCCACAAAAAAACAAACAAAAAAAAACCAGTTTTGTTAAACATCCTGCTTTGTGTGGAGATGGGCTATATTCTGGACAAATCATGTGTCCATTATTTTAACAAAAATGTTCAAATCTGAGTTTTGTGTGTGTACAGTTAAAGTTAAATGACAGGGAGAAGCAGGTCTCAGCACCCTGTTCCTACCCTCAGAGTGGGGAGGAGTAGCTGGGGTTTCTGTTGTTTTCCCAAGTGGACTTCTGCACTTTTTTTAAAACACAGACTTCAGAATGCCTGCCAAGGTTCTGAGTGTGCTTTCAGTTACTGTGGCAACGTGCAGTGAAAGACAGGGGTGGAGCTGCATGGGTTTGTTTTTGTTCATGTAACTGTTCCTTTGTGCTATATTTGCAGATTTGTGATGATGACAGGCCCCCTCTCAGGACATTAGCTCAAATCATATTTATCTCACAAACAGGCTCAGGTCTTCAAAGTGCCATTGTCGAGAGGAAGTGCATGTAGATTAGCGTTGTCCTCAGTGCGGCACAGGAAACACGAGAGCCTCTTGGCCTCCATCAAAGGCACAGTAGATCTAACACAGAACACGCTGGTGTTTTACTTCACCATGTCAAACTAAGCTTTTTCTTCGAAGTCTCCTTTCTGAGAGTTTAACTATCCATAGTAATACCTCACAGACCCTTTACGAAAGCCAGTTATCCTCATGAAGCATTTGTAGTAAAACCTACGAAGTGTAATGCACAAATATTCATACATTTTAAACATAATCATCAGTTGGGACACAGGAAATTTTGCGGAGTAAAATTTACTCTGCTGGGATAGTATCTGATCCCAGTCTAAATAGTGTAAATTACACTCTATCATAGAGTGAATCAGCTCGACAGTTGTCTCAGACTGAACGGTCCGCCCCCTAAACACTGGTCCGCCCTGCCTCCACTGTGCACGTGTCATGTTCTTCCTTCGCTGCACTTGCAGGGCTTTGCAAATGTTATGCCTGCATTTTGAACTGTTCAAAGTTGGCAAGGTGACAAGGGTCCCCCCATTATGCTCCCAGAGCTGTCACTGGTGTGTGACATTCTGAGCAAGCCAAAACAGTGGAGACAGTCAGAGAGGAACAGCTTCTCTGTGCATGATCCAGCACCCAGGTGCCTCAGTGCTGAGGAGCCCAGCAATTGGAGAAAGCCAAGAGGTCGCCTTCATTTAATTTCACTGTGGCAGATAGATGGCTACTTTAGAGAGGTGGAGATGAATGATTTGATACCTGATTGATCACCATTCAGGCCCCAAGATGATTCTGTAATGTTGTGGTTGCAGTGACACGTGGCTCCCAGACCTCACTCTTACTGCTTTTTCTACTATTGTTACTATTATTACCTGTATTACTGATATGACCATATTTACTATTAATACTCTCATTCCTATTATTGCGATATGTACTGTTATTACTGCTTTTATTACTAATTCTACTATTACTATACCAATTGTGACTGTGACGATTATAAGTCCTCTTAGGAAACATGAGATGGGCCCTAGAACTGACAAACCTTCCTTTGCTGAAGCTTTGGTGTCATCATATCTGCAGAGGATCAAATAAATAGCTGTTAGAAGTGGCCTTTGACCTCTCTGTTTCTTAAATGTTACATAGTAAAACTGCACACAGTCATGTATCATGTTTAAAAGGTGGCGTGGGCAGTATCTGTGTTTGATGTCAGGTGGGAAGCAGTGATATCAGAAACAGAATGTCTGGAACACCAAACAGTTTGCGTTCCCTGATCAGCCTCCACAGTTCCTCGGGCCCTCTGTGTGTTTCTGTGGGCATTCCCCAAAGGCTGCTCAGCCTGAGAAAGCTGGAACTCACTGTGACTTGCTGCCTCCCGGGAAAATCAACAGCAGTATTTGCATAAGAACATGTTCAGTTTGTGCACACAGTAGGAGTTTTTGGTTTGCTGCTTTGTGTGAATGTGGAGCGCGCCTCTGCCTCAAGCCAAAATAGCAGAGATGATCAGAGAGGAACAGCTGCCTCTAGAGGTGGCTGAGCTGCTTCGGGCGTGGCCACAGTTGTAGTGGCTTCAGGACTCCTATTAGAGCTTTCTAGACTTGGGCATTTAATGTTTTTTTCTTTTTATTGAGGAGTACAATTCTGCAGGAGCAGAGTGCACAGTGCTGTGTAGTTTTGAATCTATTTTTTATCTGGAGCGCTGTCGCTGTCTGTCTCATCCCTCTCTCTTTCTTTCTCTCTCTCTCCCCCTCTCTCTCTTCTGAGGATGTGCGCCAGATGTGTTTGATGTGCTCACTGTGAGGATGATGCACGATCCATGAGGAAATATGATGCCATGATTTCATTAAACAGCACACTCTGTTCAAATCCAGCTCCTACAGCATGCAAATGTGTCTTTAAACAGGGTAAATCTTTCAGCTAAATTCCATGTTGTTGAAATGTGATGTCATCTGTCCATCAGAGCCAAAATGCAGGATGATGGACGAGGAGGACATCGTACACGATCTGTGCCACATCAACATGCAGATCCACCTCGGATCTGCTCTGTAAAAATGAAAATAAAAAAGTGAAAAAAAAAAAAAAAAAAACAAAAAAAAAAAACAAGAGAACAGCCTAAGGAACTTACAATGTAATTGCTGAGTAAATCAAATCAAAGGAAGCACACCCCTGAAGTGCTTTAGGACATTGCTGCATCATGAAGAAGATGCTGGCCCAGCACGTGGATGAGTGCTGCGTGCGTATCTCTGAGCAGAGGACAAAATGATCATATAAGCGAGGATTGTATATTGGACATGCAGGAGAGGACGGTAGATCCAGCAGGGACATCATTCTGCAAGTTGGTGAGTGCGCTATCCACATTTCCTGCTAATTTATTATTTCAGTTTATTAATTTATATAGCGCTATCTCACGACAGAGTCACCCCAAGGCGCTTCACATAACACACAATTCATAACAACACAAAGTACATTAAAATCAAAAAGGGCACAATAAAGAGGTAGGTTTCACAGTACACCTTACGGAGCAATGGGACCCAGAGTAGTAAAATGATCCTACCCGCGAGACGTAGGCGGGTGGGCTCAAGAAATTACAAGGCAAACATAAAAACAGAATAAATTAATGATACTACTTGTTATGGTTCGGGCTGGACTGTGAATCGAACCCAAAAGCTGGGAGCAGAGAGGAGGCAGAAATAATTAGAACACGGGTTTATTTACAATGGCTATATGTACAAGAGGAATAATTCGGGGCGACTGCCTAGCTGACTGGAGACCGGCCTGCTCAGCGGTGGAACATGATCCAGCACCCAGATGCCTCAGTGCTGACGAGCCCAGCAACTGGAGAAAACCAAGAGGTCGCCTTCATTTAATTTCACTGTGGCAGATAGATGGCTACTTCCGAGAGGTGGAGATAAATGATTTGGTCACCATTCATGATTCTGTAATGTTGTGGTTGCAGTGACACGTGGCTCCCAGACCTCACTCTTACTGCTTTTTCTACTATTGTTACTATTATTACCTGTATTACTGATATGACCATATTTACTATTAATACTCTCATTCCTATTATTGCAGTATGTACTGTTATTACTGCTTTTATTACTAATACTACTATTACTATACCAGTTGTGACTGTGACGATTATAAGTCCTCTTAGGAAACATGAGATTGGCCCTAGAACTGACAAACCTTCCTTTGCTGAAGCTTTGGTGTCATCATATCTGCAGAGGATCAAATAAATAGCTGTTAGACATGACCTCTGACCTCTCTGTGTGGGAAGCAGTGATATCAGAAACAAAATGTCTGGAACACCAAACAGTTTGCGTTCCCTGATCAGCCTCCACAGTTCCTCTGGCCCTCTCCATGTTTCTGTGGACACTCCCAAAACGCTGCTCAGCCTGAGAAAGCTGGAACTCACTGTGACTTGCTACCTCCCGGGAAAATCAACAGCAGTATTTGCATAAGAACATATTCAGTTTGTGCACACAGTAGGAGTTTTTGGTTTGCCACGTTGTGTGAATGTGGAGCTCGCCTCTGCCTGCCTGTCTGTCCATCTGTCTCAGCAGTCACAAGTGTCTCCGTCTCGGGATAATGAAAGGCTGCTGGAGCCGAGATGGTAAACATCACACGACACCTGTCGGAACACAAGACGCCAAAACAGCAGAGCTAATAATACGCACGTCCATGTTAAAATGAAACGTGATTACTGAAGATGACAGAGAGAAAACCATCAAAGAATCGGACCGCTTGAAGAATGTGTTCACGGAAAACATTCATTTTCATATTGGATTAAAGTCGTCAAGACATGATGTGCAGCAATTAACAGCTGCCCCAACTCCTCATGCACAGTTTGCTGCGGTGCTGTTCCTGACACCAGGGAGACTTTGCTGCTCCGTTTTCATCCAATGATTCATGCCTGTCAGAGGGGGAAACTCTGAATGGACTTTGATTGTAGCAATTAAGTGCATGGCTCATGAAGTGCTGTGACAGGTCCAAGAATCATCACTTACTCTGCATGCGTGTGTGTGTGTGTGTGTGTGCAAGGCTGAGGATGGGGAAACACACCTAGTTGTATGAGTTATGTATGGAAGCACTTCATTGCCAAAATGACTGTACATATCAGACACCAAAGTGACTAACATGAAATCATGACTGAATATGTTTAAATTGAAATATCATTTAATTTTTGGACTGAAATATTAGACTTTGAAAAACACATTTATTTCATAAATTTGTATGCTCTTTCACTGTGTCAAATTCTTTGTCCATAGTTTCACGTTGTGCAATTCCAAAAACTTTATGTCAGTTCATATGTTTTATTTTTATTTTATTTTTTTATTTCATTTATACACCAGGTGATTTCACTGGTTAACTGATTCCATCTGCTCAAAGTGATGTTAATCAGTGAAATCACCTGGTGGAGTGAAGTCGTTGCAAAGAAAACCTGCACCCTCTCCGCCCTTTCCAGAACGAGTTGAATACCCCTGCCCTATAGCAAGCACACAGGGGACAGTGGTAAGGAAAGACTTCCTCTGATGATTTGAGGAAGAAACCTCAAGCAGAACAGACTCAAAGGGGTGACCCTCTGCTTGGGCCATGCTACAGCCACAATTGACAATACAAACATACAGGAAATTTGGGAGTCCATGCTGGTGCACAGGATGGGAGGCCTGCAGAAGAAGACACCCATTCCCACTTCTGGATGGAGCCACACCTTAAACAGAAAGAAAAAAAACTGAATGAGGCAGCAGAAAGACAACAAATACAGTATAATTTGTCAGCATTAAGCAACAAGAAAAACAGAAGAAATACTAACACCGGCCGCTAGCCCTAAGCTTCACTAAAAGACCCAGAATTTAGATAAAGTTTAGGCCGCGACCTGCTGTGTTTACTAAAAAAATGAATTTAAAAGAGAAAAAGCATAGTACCATACTATGCCAGTATGCTAGTCATACGAAAGGGAAAATAAGTGCATCTTAAGTTTAGACTTGAAAGTCTACAGAATCTGACTGTTTTATTGACACAGGGAGATCATTCCACAGAAGAGAAAGCTCTGTGACCTGCAGACTTTTTATTCATCCTAGGGACACTAAGTAGTCTTGCTCCCTGAGAATGCAGAGCCCGGGCCGGTACATAGGGTTTAATTAGGTCAGCTAAGTAGGGAGGTGCTAGTCTGTGAATAAATTTATAGGTTCATAACAGAACCTTAAAATCTGATCTTACAGGGACAGGAAGCCAGTGAAGAGACGCCAAAATGGGTGTAATATGGTCAAACTTTCTGCTTCCTGTCAAAATTCTGGCAGCAGCATTTTGAACCAAATGGAGACCCCTAGTGTTGGACTGCGGTAAACCAGAAAATAGAACATTGCAATAATCCAGTCTAGAAGAAACAAATGCATAAATCAGGGTCTCAGCATCAGCCATAGACAGGATGGGACGAATCTTCACTATATTTCGCAGGTGGAAGAAAACAGTTCTCGTAACATCTCTAATGTGGAGTTCAAAGGAAAAATTAGGATCAAAAACCACCCCATAGTTCCTCACTTTATCAATGTGATGCATGTCACATGAGCCTAGGCTAATCATTAGCTGGTCAAATTGATGCCGATGTCTCACTGGACCAAAAACAATCATTTCAGTCTTGTCAGAGTTTAAAAGTAGGAAATTGCTAGACATCCAGCTTTTCACTGATGCAAGGTAATCTTGGATTTTATGTGGGTGAGATTACTGAGTATCATCAGTATAACTGAGTATCATCAGCATAGCAATGAAAGATAATCCCAAAAAGCCACAATATGTGCCAAAGGAGTGCTATTTAAAGGGAGAAAAGCAGGTGGCCTAAGATGAACCCCTGTGGAACCCCAAATTTCATGTCACTAAGGTTAGAGGTAGTGTTGTACAAAAGATGTCAACCATGCAAGGGCATTCCCAGTAATCCCAAAATGGTTCTCCATCTTATCGAGTAGAATGTGGTGATCCACGGTATCAAACACAGCACTGAGATCTAACAGCACCAGAACCATAGTGGTGTCCAAATCCATTGCAAGAAGAACATCATTCACCACTTTAGTGAGAGCTCTATTTGTGGAATGATATTTTCTTAAAGCAGACTGCAGTGGCTCAAAAAGATTGTTCTCACTAAGGTGGTCCACGAGCTGCCGTGAAACCACTTTTTTGAGAATTTTAGAGCAAAATGATAGATTTGATATCAGCCTATAGTTTTTCAATAAACGAGGGTCAAGATTAGATTTCTTAAGTAATAGTTTAATCACTGCAGATTTGAAACATTTAGGAACAGATCCAGAGTATAATGACAGATGAATAATTTCCAACACATTTGGCCCAAGAATGGGCCACAGGTCCTTGAACAGTTTTGTTGGTATAGGGTAAGAAATAAGCAGGTTGTGCTTTATGTAGAAGTTACAAGTTTCGTCAGCACACATAGTGAGATACTATCAAGTTCTGTAATACCTCAGTGATGGCACCCACCTCGATAGCAGGGTGTAGTGGCTTAGTTAAGGCATGCTGGGATATGTTTAACCTAATGTCTATTTTCTTCTCAAAGTAATCAAAGAAATCTTGTGCTGTTAAAGGAGAGCAACTTACAGGTTGTTATCCATAAATAAGTGTTGCCACAGTGTTGAACAAGAATTTTGAGTTATGCTTGCTTTTGTTGATCAAATCAGAATAACTAGACCTGCTTTGTAGCCAGTAGTGCATGCTTATAGCCTAGAACAGCATCACGTCACGCGAGGTGGAAAACTAATTTTGAACTACACCATTTTCATTCTAGAACTCAAGCCTTATGCTTGAGGTCACACAAGTAATCATTGAACCAAGGCAACTGTATTTTAGGAGGGCATGGTTTTAATATAGGTAGAGCAATCATGTCGAGTGTAGTTTTGAGCGCTGAGTTTAAATTGTCCACAAGACTGTCTACTGATTGGGCATTTTCCAGTCGTGATGCAAAGATATCAGGCAGTCTAGCTTCGAGTTCAGTCGTAGTTGAGGAGTTAATGTGTCGCCGCAATGATAAATAAGGTTGTTGTTCCACTAAACACGGCACTGAGTGATCAAACACCACTGATGCAAGAGGCATGATGTCAGTATTTGTGACAGCAATACCACATGTGAGAACCAAATCCAGGCTATTTCCAAGAATGTGTGTTGAATCCTGAATGCATTGCTGGACTCCTAATACAGCCATAATTTCCATAAATGATTTGCAGAGGGGCTCAGAAGGCTTATTTATATGAATGTTGAAGTTATCAACAATCAGAAAGTTGTCTGCACTAGTTTACAATTTAGAGATAAACTCACCAAATTCATCTAAGAATTCAGAATATGGGCGAGAGGGCCTATGTGCAGTGGCAAAGTAATACGGCTGATTTTTATTCTTGTGACCTTGGCTATACATAGTATCATGGGGAGAGCAGAGAATCAGATGTTCAAACAAACTATGTTTATGACCTCCAACAGCTAAGAAACTCAACCTAGATTTATCAAATCAAATCAAATCAATTTTATTTATATAGCACCAAATCACAACAAACAGTTGCCCCAAGGCGCCTTATATTGTAAGGCAAGGCCATACAATAATTACGGAAAAACCCCAACGGTCAAAACGACCCCCTGTGAGCAAGCACTTGGCAACAGTGGGAAGGAAAAACTCCCTTTTAACAGGAAGAAACCTCCAGCAGAACCAGGCACAGGGAGGGGCAGTCTTCTGCTGGGACTGGTTGGGGCTGAGGGAGAGAACCAGGAAAAAGACATGCTGTGGAGGGGAGCAGAGATCAATCATTAATGATTAAATGCAGAGTGGTGCATACAGAGCAAAAAGAGAAAGAAACACTCAGTGCATCATGGGAACCCCCCAGCAGTCTAAGTCTATAGCAGCATAACTAAGGGATGGTTCAGGGTCACCTGATCCAGCCCTAACTATAAGCTTTAGCAAAAAGGAAAGTTTTAAGCCTAATCTTAAAAGTAGAGAGGGTGTCTGTCTCCCTGATCTGAATTGGGAGCTGGTTCCACAGGAGAGGAGCCTGAAAGCTGAAGGCTCTGCCTCCCATTCTACTCTTACAAACCCTAGGAACTACAAGTAAGCCTGCAGTCTGAGAGCGAAGCGCTCTATTGGGGTGATATGGTACTATGAGGTCCCTAAGATAAGATGGGACCTGATTATTTAAAACCTTATACGTAAGAAGAAGAATTTTAAATTCTATTCTAGAATTAACAGGAAGCCAATGAAGAGAGGCCAATATGGGTGAGATATGCTCTCTCCTTCTAGTCCCTGTTAGCACTCTAGCTGCAGCATTTTGAATTAACTGAAGGCTTTTCAGGGAACTTTTAGGACAACCTGATAATAATGAATAACAATAGTCCAGCCTAAAGGAAATAAATGCATGAATTAGTTTTTCAGCATCACTCTGAGACAAGACCTTTCTAATTTTAGAGATATTGCGCAAATGCAAAAAAGCAGTCCTACATATTTGTTTAATATGCGCATTGAATGACATATCCTGATCAAAAATGACTCCAAGATTTCTCACAGTATTACTAGAGGTCAGGGTAATGCCATCCGGAGTAAGGATCTGGTTAGACACCATGTTTCTAAGATTTGTGGGGCCAAGTACAATAACTTCAGTTTTATCTGAGTTTAAAAGCAAGAAATTAGAGGTCATCCATGTCTTTATGTCTGTAAGACAATCCTGCAGTTTAGCTAATTGGTGTGTGTCCTCTGGCTTCATGGATAGATAAAGCTGGGTATCATCTGCGTAACAATGAAAATTTAAGCAATGCCGTCTAATAATACTGCCTAAGGGAAACATGTATAAAGTGAATAAAATTGGTCCTAGCACAGAACCTTGTGGAACTCCATAATTAACCTTAGTCTGTGAAGAAGATTCCCCATTTACATGAACAAATTGTAATCTATTAGATAAATATGATTCAAACCACCGCAGCGCAGTGCCTTTAATACCTATGGCATGCTCTAATCTCTGTAATAAAATTTTATGGTCAACAGTATCAAAAGCAGCACTGAGGTCTAACAGAACAAGCACAGAGATGAGTCCACTGTCTGAGGCCATAAGAAGATCATTTGTAACCTTCACTAATGCTGTTTCTGTACTATGATGAATTCTAAAACCTGACTGAAACTCTTCAAATAGACCATTCCTCTGTAGATGATCAGTTAGCTGTTTTACAACTACCCTTTCAAGAATTTTTGAGAGAAAAGGAAGGTTGGAGATTGGCCTATAATTAGCTAAGATAGCTGGGTCAAGTGATGGCTTTTAAGTAATGGTTTAATTACTGCCAGCTTAAAAGCCTGTGGTCCATAGCCAACTAATAAAGATAGATTGATCAAACTTAAGATCGAAGCATTAATTAATGGTAGGGCTTCCTTGAGCAGCCTGGTAGGAATGGGGTCTAATAGACATGTTGATGGTTTGGAGGAAGTAACTAATGAAAATAACTCAGACAGAACAATCGGAGAGAAAGAGTCTAACCAAATACCGGCATCACTGAAAGTAGCCAAAGATAACGATACGTCTTTGGGATGGTTATGAGTAACTTTTTCTCTAATAGTTAAAATTTTATTAGCAAAAAAAAGTCATGAAGTCATTACTAGTTAAAGTTAAAGGAATACTCGGCTCAATAGAGCTCTGGCTCTTTGTAAGCCTGGCTACAGTGCTGAAAAGAAACCTGGGGTTGTTCTTATTTTCTTCAATTAGTGATGAGTAGTAAGATGTCCTAGCTTTACGGAGGGCTTTTTTACAGAGCAACAGACTCTTTTTTCCAGGCTAGGTGAAGATCTTCTAAATTAGTGAGATGCCATTTCCTCTCCAACTTACGGGTTATCTGCTTTAAGCTGCGAGTTTGTGAGTTATACCATGGAGTCAGGCACTTCTGATTTAAAGCTTTCTTTTTCAGAGGAGCTACAGCATACAAAGTTGTCTTCAATGAGGATGTAAAACTATTGACGAGATACTCTATCTCACTTACAGAGTTTAGGTAGCTACTCTGCACTGTGTTGGTATATGGCATTAGAGAACATAAAGAAGGAATCATATCCTTAAACCTAGTTACAGCGCTTTCTGAAAGACTTCTAGTGTAATGAAACTTATTCCCCACTGCTGGGTAGTCCATCAGAGTAAATGTAAATGTTATTAAGAAATGATCAGACAGAAGGGAGTTTTCAGGGAATACTGTTAAGTCTTCAATTTCCATACCATAAGTCAGAACAAAATCTAAGATTTGATTAAAGTGGTGGGTGGACTCATTTACATTTTGAGCAAAGCCAACTGAGTCTAATAATAGATTAAATGCAGTGTTGAGGCTGTCATTCTCAGCATCTGTGTGGATGTTAAAATCGCCCACTATAATTATCTTATCTGAGCTAAGCACTAAGTCAGACAAAAGGTCTGAAAATTCACAGAGAAACTCACAGTAACGACCAGGTGGACGATAGATAATAACAAATAAAACTGGTTTTTGGGACTTCCAATTTGGATGGACAAGACTAAGAGTCAAGCTTTCAAATGAATTAAAGCTCTGTCTGGGTTTTTGATTAATTAATAAGCTAGAATGGAAGATTGCTGCTAATCCTCCGCCTCGGCCCGTGCTACGAGCATTCTGGCAGTTAGTGTGACTCGGGGGTGTTGACTCATTTAAACTAACATATTCATCCTGCTGTAACCAGGGTTCTGTAAGGCAGAATAAATCAATATGTTGATCAATTATTATATCATTTACTAACAGGGACTTAGAAGAGAGAGACCTAATGTTTAATAGACCACATTTAACTGTTTTAGTCTGTGGTGCAGTTGAAGGTGCTATATTATTTTTTCTTTTTGAATTTTTATGCTTAAATAGATTTTTACTGGTTATTGGTGGTCTGGGAGCAGGCATTTATAAATAAGATAGATAGATTTATAAGTAAGAGCAACTTTGCATCATGAGGGACGTGACTAAATGTGTATAGGCTACCAGTGGACAAGCCTCATTTATGGGGAGGACAGCCGTAGGTTTAAGCCAGGTTCCACATAACCCAATCATATCTAAGTGGTGATCCATAATTTGATAGAGGTTCAAAATGAAACAGAACCAAGAAGGATTTTCATACATTAAAAACTGCTTAAATCTATAGTGTCCACCATAAGGGCCCCTTCACACATAGTACGAATGAGGTTGAATTGCGCATGAATTTCGCATGAAGCAGGAATCCTATGCAATACGTGTAAAATCGTAGCTGCCTCCAACGCCTCGTACAGCCGTTGCTACAACTATTTGCGCACACCAGCGGCTGAAAGACAGAGTGTGCCCTGTGAAAGTCCATTCGATCCCTCTTGCAGCAGGTGTCAGCCAAATTCCAGCTGACACACACGAACGTCTACCACCCCAATTCCAATGAAGTTGGGGAATTGTGTTAAAGGTAAATAAAAACAGGATACAATGATGTGCAAATCCTCTTCAAACTATAATCAATTGAATATATCACAAAGACAAGATATTTAATGTTCAAACTGATAGACTTTTTTGTTTCTGTGCAAATATTTGTTCATTTTGAAATGGATGCCGGCAACACGTTTAAAAGACTGGGAAAGTTGATGAATGCTCAAAGAACACCTGTTTGGAACCTTCCACAGATGAACAGGTTAATTTGAAACAGGTGAGTGTCATGATTGGGTATAAAAGGAGCAACGCCAAAAGGCTCAGCTGTTCACAAGCAAAGACTGGGTGAGGATCACCACTTTGTAAACAACTGCATGAAAAAATAGTGCAACAGTTTAAGAACAATGTTGCTCAAAGTTCAATTGCAAGGAATTTTGGGATTCCATCATCTACAGTCCATAATATAATCAGAAGATTCAGAGAATCTGGAGAACTTTCTACATGTAAGCGACAAGGCTGAAAACCAACACTGAATGCTTGTGACCTTCCCTCAGGTGGCAATGCATTAAAAACCAACATCACTGTGGAAAGAAAACCATTGTCAGTTAACACAGTTCGTTGCTACACCTACAACTACAAGTTAAAACTCTACCATGCAAAGCGAAAGCCATACATCAACAACATCCAAAAACGCCGCCGCCTTCTCTGGGCCCAAGCTCATTTGAAATGGACAGACTCAAAATGGAAAAGTGTACTGTGGTCTGATGACTACACATTGTTTTTGGAACTCATGAACATCGTGTCCTCCAGACAAAAGAGGAAAAAGACCATCCAGATTGTTACCAGCGCATAGTTCAAAAGGCAGCATCTGTGAGTATTGGGGTTGTGTTAGTGCCCATGGCATGGGCAACTTACACATCTGTGATGGCACCATCAATGTTGAAAGGTATATCCAGGTTTTGGAGCAACACATGCTGCCATCCAAGCAACGTCTTTTTCGGGGACGTCCCTGCTTATTTCAACAAGACAATGCCAAGCCACATTCTGCATGTGTTACAACAGCGTGGCTTCGTATTAAAAGTGTGTGGGTACTAGACTGGCCTGCCTGCAGTCCAGACCTGTCGCCCAGTGAAAATGTGTGGCGCATTATGAAGCGCAAAATATGACAACGGAGACCCTGGACTGTTGAACAAATGAAGCACATTAAGCAAGAATGGGAAATAATTCCACCTACAAAGCTTCAACAATTAGTGTCCTCAGTTCCCAAATGCTTATTGAGTGTTGTTAGAAGGAAAGGTGATGTAACACAGTGGTAAACATATCATTGTCTCAGCTTTTTTGAAACATGTTGCAGGCATCCATCAAAATGAGCAAATATTTGCACAAAACAATAACTTTTATCAGTTTGAACCTTACATATCTTGTCTTGTGGTGTATTCAATTGAATATAGGTTGAAGAGGATTTGCAAATCATTGTTTTCTGTTTTTATTTACATTTTACACAACATCCCAACTTCATTGGAATTGGGGTTGTAAGAAAATGTGTGGCCATTTGCGCTATTAGCATGAACACAGTCAGCAGTCAATCACTTTCGAGCTGCCGGTGAAATCTGTCTAAGTGCCCCCACAACTGTGAAGTTGCCATGTATGCATGTGGCATGCCAGACTGTCAGTTCCCCCCAACACGTGCGTGCATGTGGTTTGTGCACCCGGCACAGGCGAGGCGCCTCTCATCTGATCACAGAGTGACACCTTGGTCTGTGAACTGAACGGACCTGGGCGTGCATGGCTGCCAACAGCTGTTGAGACATCTCTGTTCCTGGATGTCACAGCTGCACGCGCCCGTGTGTGCTTGCTCCTCTCATGTGGAAATACATAAAACATATATCGCTTTTGCGATGGGCTGGAGAGACAGACCATCAGTTCATGTGGACATGCAGCAGGCGATCTGAATGTCACATCTGTCTGACAGGACACGCGTGTCCTGTGACCGATGCAGGACTATATGACAAGCCAACAGTGTGATAAATGCCACTTTCAGTCACGCATCAGCAGAAATACACCGTAACAAACACCATTGGTCAGTGATCATGGCACTTTTTTCTCCTTTTTAAAAAAAAATATGTTCATCTGCGGGCAGCACAGTGTATTAGTGGTTAGCACTGTTGCCTCACAGCGAGAAGGTCGGAGGTTCAATTCCCGTGGCCTTTCTGTGTGGAGTTTGCATGTTCTCCCTGTGTTTGCGTGGGTTCCCTTCGGGTGTTCCGGTTTCCTTCCACATCCAAAGACATGCAGGTTAGGTGGATTGGAATCTTTAAATTGTTCGTAGGTGTGTGTGTGGGTGTGTCTGTGTTTGTTTGTCTGTTTGTCTGCGACAGACTGACATCCTGTCCTGGGTGTACCCCGCCTCGCGCTCTGCGGCTGCTGGGATAGGCTCCAGCCCCTGCGACCCTTAGATGGACTAAGCGGTAGAAGATGAATGAATGAATGTTCATCTGCTTGTTGATTTTAGCCTTTTCATGCTCTTGTTATAAGACAGTGACTGTAGTGCCATGGTAAAGTTTCCATCTGGTCATCAGAGCTTTTGTAAATTGCAGGTTTGAATCCCGTGAGTCACATTTATTTTTTAATTAAGCAGGGTTATTTAACCACGGGGATCTGCATTGCGTCCCCTTTTATTTATTATTTATATGAACCCAGTGATATTCACTAATTATGCAGCTGGCTTTTACTTTGTTGTTCTCCACACCAGCGGCGTGATGTGGTGCACCACCTCCCAGCTGCTCGAACTGTGTTCCTGCTCGCATGACACCATCGCAGCGGGTTTGCTCACACCTGCCCGTCGACTCGATGTTTTTGTGGTTCTCTCATATGAGCTGTTCCTGTGTGATTCGCACTGATTTGTACTTATTTGTACTATGTGTGAAGGGGCCCTAAAGCTGTTGTAGCGCATGGCCTTGATTTGCCCTAATTAAATAAATACATTAATGCTTTCTCAACAAAAACCAGAGGTTTTGCACTGAGGACAGAGAGTGCTGTTTTCACCCCTAACTCTGAAATTCTCTGGCCATCTGGAGATGAGCTGGAGACATCCCTCTTTGGTCTCCACACTGTGGGTCACATCACAACAGAAGTGTAACTCAAAGTTCTTCAAAGGAGCCCTTGCTTATCGGTTAAATTTCGGTCACTATGAATTACATGACATTATAATTGCTTCACGTCAGAATGTGAGCTCCTCCAGGCCAGGAAAATCCACCTCTTATGGCTTAGCGCCAAGGCCAGAATCTCTCCAGACACTGCAAGAGGATCTCTCTCCTGATAAGACGTGGCCATAAACTTTGGGCCTTGACAACCAGCTATTATCTCTAGGTCTAAGTAAAGAAAAAGACCTTTAATTAAAATAAAAAAATGCATCAGGATTTTCTTATTCATACATAACAACTTCTAATGTTGTTTGTATTGATTAATCAAACAAAATGCTTTGCATATAATCATTCTATTGTGTTCCTTTTAACTGATGTGTGTTTAAGTGTGATCCTTCTGCATTATCAATATTTTGATGGTGAAGTATTCTGTTTATCCAAAGGATGTCTTTAAGTGACTATTAATAATATGTATCCATTTGAGTGTCTTAGAACAAATAGTATGCCAAAATAGTTAATGTGTTTAAATAATTGAATCATTTTTGTCTGCTTCTAACACATGAAGTTTTCTGTGAAATTACACACCCTAAATGGGTGGAGTTTAAGGATGTAAGTCCCCTTTAAAAAGTTAGAACATAGTTTCCCTTGCCCTCTTGAAATTCTCCTACAAGCCTCTGCTGCAACTCCTGTCTCTTCCTTTCTTAAACGCTTAACTTTAATTTTGGGTCAACAAGGCCCAATGCTAACCTTAGCTAAGCTACCACATGGCATTCATGCGTTCATTCTTTCACTTCTATTCTCTGATAATTTAACAAAGTAATAGCCTGACACTTTTAAAGTTCGTCAAGTCTTTTGAAATTTTAAGAGAACTTCCGATCAGAACTTTTCAAAATAATAGTAAATTTACAGAAAAGCAACTTTCCTTTTTTGTAATTGTACACTGCTTTTAAAGTATTAACCTTTTTTCTAAATTCACAAAGACTTTTAATCTGGCTCCAACAAACTTTTCAAAAGGTACCAGAAACCATTTTCAACAAATGCCTTCCACCTCTGGGGTCCAGCAAGCTGATGACCTGACTGCAAGCAGCCATCCTGCCGGTAAAGCCAGCCAACACAAGCCTTTGGGATCCCGGGGAGACCACTGAGTTAACCCCTAACCCAAGTGAGCACACTGCAAAGAGCCTACATCAATGACTGATGGACGGGTCGTTAGAACCACATCTTCAATGGATCAGCTAAGTGACCCAGTTAAAGGTTCCAGAAAAAGGGTTTTGTTGTCAATGGATGCAAAGTGGCTTCTTCTTTTTAAACATATTTATATGTTTGTTTAATAATTTTCTTAATAATTGGCTTCAAATTTCATCACTAAATTCTAATCAGATTTATTTACCTAAAGTCTTTAAGCTTTATCTCTCTACTTTCTCTTAACGTCTCATGAGTAAGCAAATTGTGTCCATAAATGAACTTATTTAATCACTCTCCACAAAAATGCCAGTAAACTGTTAATTTCTTGTATAATTGTAAATAAAATGTAAATATTTCTGCTGTGGTCAATTTTGTGTTCAGAAGGAAACCTTTGGTCAATCGTATCATAGAATTCAGACTTTCAGACCCAAGACTGATGAATTGAATTGAGACTGATTGATTCATTTGAGACTGATAAATTAATGAATGTTTAAATTAAAGTACCCATGTTTTAAATAGATGGTGTCCCTGAGGATTAGATTTATTCTAATTAAATAATAATTATTAAACCCTAAAATTGTTAATTATTTGGTGACCCATTGAATGAGCTCTTGGCCAATTTAATTCAATTTGAGAGTTTAACAATACTTTCACTACATATTTATTGGTACGCCCATGTGAAGGACCTGTAAATTTGTTACATGTATTTCTTCCCCCGTTGCGAGGCATGTAATTTTGCTACACTGTGCAACTGGTGGTGCATCAGACAAAAGTTGCACTATGCACATTTCTCTCAGGCTAGACAGATTGAGCTTGGATTGCCATAGAAAAGTTGCTTTATTCATCCTGTTGAGAAATTCAATGTGTGTATTTAAAAATACACACATTGAATTTTCCGGAATGAATTGTGACATCAGTGGGTTAAAACCCATTAACGTCACAATCAAAGCACAGGGAGCCGTTGTCTGGCAGCATGCAGCATTCAGGATTCAAATCTGGTTTTTCTGCAGACGTCACAAACTGTGTTGAAATATGCAATTTGCAAAATAACCTCATCGTCACTGTGGTCAGATTCCTTTCAGACAGTGTCAGCTGACCACAAAACTCCTTACGCAGCTTTCACGTCACTTTTTCCTGACTCTCACCTCAGAACTTCCTCTAAATGTCTGTGTATAAAGATACAACGCAGCTTCGGAAAAGGAATTAAAAGCCACAGGTGAGTTCATGTTCCTTATCTTTCATATATATAATACTTTTACATTTGTGTTTGTTGTTCGAAAATACTTTCTACCATTTCCGCTTTCTGCCTTTTCCAGCATTTGAACCATATCAGACCTGACCACTTGTATCCGTGAAGCCACATTGACTGACCAAAGACGCATCCCGTCATCATAATCATCACTTTGGTGTATGTAATTACTGTTGTCTGCAAACACACTTGTTGATCTGCGGCCAAGTAAACGAGGGTAAACGTTACTTAAACCCGAAGGAAGACGTGTGTGCTTCACCTACATTCATAATAAATTCTTTCTGTGCGACTTGTCACCAGACTTGGGCTGAGGACTGATCAGTATTTGGTACACCTCTCAGTATAACCACTACAATTCAACAGCACCTCAAATTACAGCCCACAAAATTACCTTAAAACAAGTCAACCCCTTTTTCAAACAGATTTGGTAAAACTGGACATTATAATAGTCATGGAAAGAGAATTTGTTACAGGACAATAGATTCCCAGCCTATCCAGAGTGGACCCTGCCTCAGTGTACACATCGACTGTTGGGGTGGTCTCTGGCTCCCCCGACCTTTAACTGGAATAAGCAGGCGTAGAAAATGAATGAATGAACAGCGGTCTACTGATGGTGCAACTGTTACTGAGGCAGGATGCTAGTCACACATTTTAATACCCACAATCAAGATACCCCTTTTGAAAAATATACATTGGTTGTGTTGTCTATTTGGCTGCTCCCATTTTTGTTCGGGGTCACCACAGTGGATACAGCCAAATCTGCATTGGTATTTGGCACAAATTTTACACCGGATGCCCTGTACTTGTAAAATACAGTTAACCACTATCTCCACAAGCTCCTCAAAGCATTGCAACAAAAGATAAACTGACCAAAAGTGAATAATTGTAAGTATAATCTTGGTCTCAAATGCTTAGCTATGGCCCTGCATCAAACGTGCAGAATGGCCTTCACCCAGACACACTCAGTGAGATTGAGTCTGCAGCACAGCAGAGATGTGCAACTGAGCCGTCCGAGCATCTTAAGAAGCCTGAGTGCCAGTCGACTAATGTCGGTCGCTAAGAGGTTAGCACGCTTGGTGCCAAGTGCAGAAAGTTTCCAGTTAAAACCCCAGCCCTGCCAATTTTCCCCATGTAATGTGAAGTTGCGTCAGGGAGCGCATCCGGTGTAAAACTTGTACCAAATCAACATGCAGATCTACCTTTGATCTGCTGTGGCGGCCCTGAGTGAAAATGGGGGAGCAGCTAAAGGAACTTATTATAGTAAGCTACAAAATAGTTAAAATTGGTATGTTTGAATCCATGACTTTAACAAAGAGTTGTGATTTCAGGGGCGTTGAGTTACAACCATCGATTTCTATTTAATCCACTAGATGGCGGATGCAGCCTGTGAACTGTTGCCAGCAGCCTCCATCTTGCTTAGCATTATTCCACGCATTAGATTAAATAGAAATATGATAATGCACTGACTTAAAGTTGGGTTAAAGTGACCTGAAAATGCTGTTTTATACAGTGTTCGAGTAATGGCAGCTGGTTAAATAAAGGTTAAATAAATAAAAAATAAATAACTAGAAGCACTCAGAGAGTGCAAACCTCCGCCAAGGCCATGGGGTCACTGACGCCATAACATCTACACGCCATGGAATCATTGAACCTAAAAAGTGTAACAATGATGTTTGCTCAGTAGTAAAAAGTTTCATCTGCTGTGACTGGATAGCATGTATCCTTAGCGCTTGGCATCACAGTTTATTGCAACTTGCACCTTTCCCAGAAGCTACTGTCATCTGAGCACTGATATTGATATTGCATGTGCTTATAGACAAAAACAAATAAGAGACAAAATTCAATTTATTATTCAAGTAAACTGCAAATATATGAATTTTTTTAACATTTATGAAACACTTCTCTAAACAAGGCCATAGGGTCACTGACCCTAAAGAGATTCCCTTTTTGGCACAGTGATCTATTTCTTTTTGTCTGTTTCTCTAAAATTGTATATAATAATCATTGGGTTATTAATTTTGAGCTATCCTGCTGACAAACAGACAGACAAACAAACAAACAAACCTGACCAAAAACATAACCTCTTTGGCGGCGGTAATAGACAAAAATAAATTTAAGAAATATTACAATTTGAAAACAAATGTACCCGAACATGATGACAGCTGCAACTGCTTAATGCTAACTTTTAACATTGAAAATGCCATAGACATGCTAACGTGTTAGCATCGGGTTCCGGATCGTGATCTGGATCACCACTAAAATTTAATCACTTGTTCCTCTTGTCATTTCCAACCACTCCACAAAATTTAATCAAAATCCATTCAAAACTTTTGAGTTATCCTGCTGACAAACAGACAGACAAACAAACAAACAAACCCGACCGAAAACATAACCTCCTTGGCGGAGGTAATGATTACAGCCCGACCGATATGGATTTTTTGAGGCCGATGCCGATATTTGGATGAAAAAAATGCCGATAATCGATAAATGGCTTATTTGCTGATAGCAGCTAAATCAGCCGATAGTGAATCTGAATGTTTCAACCTCTTAGCAGTAAACAAAAGCTTTTCATGTTAGAAATAAGGTCTACACAACATGGGCTTAATAAAAAGCGTGACCGACACAATGAAGCAGATTTGACATAAACATTTATGTCACACTGACATAAACTGAGTTAATCAAACTGAGTTGAACTGAAACGGGAGAAATGTGGGGTGAATGTAATTGCAAAGTTATTACAAACAACAACCTTATAAACTTACTTGTATGCTTTTGTCAGCCGATCAGTGCAGTGTGACGTGAACTACAGGGGCCGGTGATGAACACATTTAAGCAGGGGTGTAAGCAGCTCTCAGTTGAATAGAGTCAGAGCTCCATCTACTAGACAAATGGTGCAAGGACATTTTACATTGCCGATACAAACATTATTTCAGTAACTGTTGTGTTTATGAGAAATTATCAGCGTTCTATCGCAAAATTTCGGCCGATAGTGAGTACTTTGAAAAGGGCTTATATTGGCTGGCCGATATATCAGTCGGGCTCTAATAATAATAAATTATGACGTGACCTTTCATAAGTGTGTATTATTAGGGATTAACCCTGTTGTGTCTGCTGATTTGTGGACGTTCATGCTAGTTATATGGTCGCAAATTGAGCTTTACCAGCGACGCATAAGCAGAGCTGGTAAAATGGCTATTTGCAACCATATAACAGCATGAACATCCACAAATCATCAGACACAAGGGGGCTATTCCCATTCTTATTCAATTCCATCATTTGCGCGGTTAATTTTTCTGTAGGTAATTCGGTTGGTGAGGCTTACCGTCGAGTCGATGCAGCGTTGCTCCAACAGCGGTCAGAGTGCGGAGTAATCCATCAAACGTGAAAATCAGAATCCACATCAATACTTATGTATGGTAGCTTAAATTCACCTATTTTGGCGGTGGCAGCGGTATGCAACTTTCTTTCATTTTCAGCGAACAATGCTAACAGCTAGCAGTGTGTGCAGCCGGTGCTCTGTCGAATTGTGTGTCTCGTCACATAACTTGACAGTTGTGCGTCCCAACAATATTGCTCATGCGTACGCATGCGCAGTTGTGCGGAGGACGGGAATGACGTTTGACAGAAATGACATCTCGTCAGAACACTGGTCAGGGCGCAGAGTAATACGTCCAAATGTGCAATGCAATGGTTGAATATTTTGCCACCGTTACCCCGATATTATGCTGTATGAAATCTCACACGATTAACCAATCAGATTTACAGAAAAAAATGTAATTGGATTAGAATATATAATATAAATGATGTGGGGAAATAACTGAAATTGCTGAAAAAAAGGTCAGAAGATGATTTATTTTCATATCGATCTGTATTCTGTTGTGACTTCAGTTTTGCTGCCTGAATGCTTTGTTGTAATAAATATCTCATCATTCTTTTAGTGATTCAATTAGAAGTCTCACTTTCATAAGTCTCAATTTATCTCTTTTAATTAGCCTCTGGTTTTTAATTCACATCAGGTTTTCCATCCTGAGATATTCTGTCAGAGCAAATTCATAGATTGGAAATGCTTTTTCTCTCTATTTGGTGGGTCACATGACAGCCGCTTTGACTTTGTATATTCTGTATAAGAAAATACATGTATGAGATTAATTTCTCTGTGATATACTGAATATTCCAGTCTCATGTTTTCAGATTTCTGTCAAGAAATTATTGAATAATCTTACTTTCACCCTGGCTGGTGTGGCTGTTTCATTTATATATTTTATTTCATATTTTTGCAGAGAAGCGCTCCGTAAAAGCGGTGCCACAGATGAGTTAAGAGCAGTCTTTAATATTAATATATTTAATATGATGGGAGCATGTGAAGCTCTTACTTCCCAGGTAACACACAACGTAAATGCAACGTTGCTGGAAGGTTGCTGACAACGTTGTAGCAACATTGTAGCAACGTGAATTTGTAGACTCCCCACAACGTTGCTACAACGTTGTCAGCAACATTGTTGATCTACAAATTCATATTGCTACAACGTTGCAACACAACTTTGCTGACAATGTTGCAGAACATTGCTGACAATGTTGCAGCAACGTTGCTGACAACATTGCAGCAACGTTGTGGGGAGTCTACAAATTCACGTTGCTACAACGTTGCAATACAACTTTGCTGACAATGTTGCAGCAACGTTGTGGGGAGTCTACAAATTGACGTTGCTACAACGTTGCAACAAAACTTTGCTGACAACAATGCAGCAACATTTTGGGGGGGGGGGGGGGTGGGATCTACAAATTCACATTGCTACAACATTGCAACACAATGTTGCTGACAACGTTGTGTTGCAATGTTGTGGGGAGTCTACAATTTCACGTTGCTACAACGTCATTGCAACTTCTGTGCAACGTTCCGGCAACGTCAAATTGTTAGCTGGGTTTTCACCCCCGATTTTTTCCCATCATTAACTTCACAATGAAAAATTAAGGATCAGACAAGTATCTTGTGTCGTGGTAGACATAGTGTGTTTGACAAACTGATGGTATTATTTTGTGTCTGGACTGGGACACCATATTCATTCAAGTCTATTATATAAATCTGATCCTCTTCTGTATTTGTTTTGACAAATAGTAGCTGTACAAATGTGGGACTGAGTTTGAATAAATGTAACAGTACAGTAAAAGCATGGAAAATGCAGATTTAGCCTGAAACTCTCTTAAAAACATTGATCATGTCCACATTGATTTCTGTTGATGTCTGGTTGTTAAACGCTAACCAAGATGGTGGCGCTCAGGCAACAGCCATATCGCTGCGATCCTCCATCTAGTGGATTCAATAGAAATTGATGGTTACAACTGACCGTGACAGTACGATGAGAGATGTACCTTCTGGCAAAGCTTCTGGAGCCTTAGAACTTTTCAGCCTACCCTTGTTACATTAAACCTTCATTCCATCGACAAGTGCGAGGCACCAGTGCGTGCTGTGAGAACTGTAACCTTTCATGCTCACTGGAGTTGCCTTACTGGCTCAAGCAGCATTCAGTAAGAAGTGTGTGAAATAGATATCGCTGCTATGGCAGCAGACAGACCAGTGTGACCTGCACACACTGTCAGCTATACGTCGACAACTATAGCCATGTGCCTGGTGATCATCTCGTCTGATTATATGGTGCAGAGCTCCGAAAGCTACCTGCAGTAGGTGTGTAATTTCTTTCTGGTGACTCAGAAGTTTGTGGAAGCAATAAAATTCAATTGTGTGTTTTGGAAACTTCACCTGTTTTTTTTTTTTTTTTCTTCTTCTAAGAACAGTGGTGCTGTCTAAGCCTTATTTAACACCTTTAACTGTTGTATGATGGCGAAATTTAATACAGTCCACTAATTATAGATTTTGCATGTTTTGATTCAGTTATTAACAGATATAATGCCGATATTCTGTTGCATTGCACCTGCATGTATGTACTGATAGAAAAATGACAGCTGAGCTAAAACTTGTGTAGCCAGATGCTTTGTAAAACTTGTAAATATTATATATTGATATCTGCATCGATCTATAAACAAAACAAAAAATGTGTTAGTCTTATTCCAAAATGCGGTAAATCAAATTTTTCCTCTTAAAATTTTACTCAGAACAACCCAGAATGACAACATAAAAAGTTATTTTTTTAATTTTTGCAAAACCAAACAAACAAGCAAACAAACTAAGAAATCACATGTACATAAGTAGTCATACCCTTTGCTCAATACGTTGGCAACAATTACAGCCTCCAGTCTTCTTGAATATGAAACCACAAGCTTGGTGCACCTATCTTTGGATAGTTTTGCCCATTCCTCTTTGCAGCACCTCTCAAGCTCCATCAGGTTGGATGGGGAGCATTGGTGCATAGCCATTTTCAGATATCCCCAGAGACATCAATCAGATTCAAGTCTGAGCTCTGGCTGGACCACTCAAGGACATTCACAGTGTTGTCCTGAAGCCACTCCTTTGATATCTTGACTGTGTGTTTAGAGTCATTGTCCTGCTGAAAGATGAACCGTTGCGCCAGTTTGAGGTCAAGTGTGCTCTGGAGCAGGTTTTCATCCAGGATGTCTCTGTACATTGCTGCATTTATCTTTCCATCAATCCTGACTTGTCTCCCAGTTCCTGCCGCTGAAGAACATCCCCATAGCATGATGCTGCCACCACCATGCGTCACTGTAGGGATGGTGCCTAGTTTCCTTCAAACATGATGCCTGGCATTCACACCAAAGAGACCAAACTTTTTCTCATCACACCAGAGAATTTTGTTTCTCATGATCTGAAAGTCCTTCTGTCTTTTGGGAAACTCCAGCCAGGATGCCATGCGCCTTTTACTAAGGAGTAGCTTCCGTCTGGCCACTCTACCATACAGGCCTGACTGGTGGATTGCTGCAGAGATGGTTGTCCTGATGAATGGTTCTCCTCTCTCCACAGAGGAATGCTGGAAGTCTGACAACGTGACCATCCTGTTCTTGGTCACCTCTCTAAGGGCCTGGTCACACAGCACATGACGATAGCTGAACAAAAGAAAAAAAGCCACAAAGTCACAAATCATCGAGAAAAGGTGGACAAATGATCCTGCACTTCTCCCATCACCTAAAAGCCTGTGAATCAAGAGCACATAAAGGAATGAAACCGAAACTAACAAAAGATAAACGAAGCAAACGTCTTGACGCCTTAAAATCAAAACGAAACATTCATGATGACGTATCTTGACAGCGGGTATGAGACCAAGCGAAGCCAGCCCTGTGATCATCTCTGCAGCACCTGCAGGTGCGGGATTTGGTTGTCTTGATAACAGGTTTGCCTTCACAACAGCAACATGTGCACACACAGGCCAGCCAAAAATGGTTGGAATGTGCGTAAATAAGTAAAGCAGTTGATAAAACGTTCTTGCCACTACTGTTTCTGTATGATAACATTGCTTTTCATCCCACACATGGATGAGTCATGTGCAGCGCGTCAGAGCTTTAGTTATTAATCCATTCAGATATCATCAACATTTGTGCAAGACATGGGACTTAGGAGATTGGATGAAGTTGGATGATGACAGTCAAATGGAACACTGACATTACGGGAACTACGCAAACGATGTGGAACTGTCAAGACAGAAAGCAAAATGGAATATGGACGAATTGAGGTTGCTGTCGGGATTCATTCACATTTTTTAATAGTTTGAAAATTCTGACGTCAGCTGCAGGAACAAAGGTGGGTGACATTTAAACAATGTCTCCGACAGCCAACGTAAGTGTCCTTCGTTAATCCCTTGTGACCGGGGTTTAAGGCCCTTCTCCCCGATCGCTCAGTTTAGATGGGCGGTCAGCTCTAGGAAGAGTCCTGGTGGATTCAAACCTCTTCCATTTACAGATGATGGAGCCCACTGTGCTCATTGGGACCTTCAAATCAGCAGAAATGTTTCTGTGCCCTTCCTCAGATTTGTGCCTCGAGACAATCCTGTCTCTGAGGTCTACAGACAATTCCTTTGACTTCATGCTTGGTTTGTGCTCTAACATGCACTGTCAACTGAGACCTTGTAAGTAGACAGATGTGTGTCTTTCCAAATCATATCCAATCAACTGAATTTTCCCCAGGTGGACTCCAATTAAGCTGTAGAAACATCGCAAAGATGATCAGTGATAAAAGGATGCACCTGAGCTCAATTTTGAACTTCATGGCAAAGGGTGTGAATACTTATATTCACGTGATGTGTTAAAGCCTGGTCCCACTGGTGTTTAGGAAGATTTGCGTATGAATTGCGCACAGAATTGGTTCATATTCGCTAAATGTCCGCAATATCCATGAAACATGCTTGTATGAGTCGGCCGACAACCGCACACGTCCGCAATTATCCACAGAGGCACGTTTTTCCATTGCCAGGATTTTTGAGCTGCACAAAATTTTGGCTGTGGATGACATCTGTCTTACATACTCAATACATATTCAATCTATGCGCTGTATATCCGCCGTTATCTGCTGATATCCGCAACTGATGGGGTATTGCGGCTTGGCAGTGGACTGGGACAATGTGTAAAACGGATATATTGCGTGCCTATCACGTCCACATCACAAACTAAAACAGGATGTAGCGACTGCATACAGAGTGGCCACGAATAAAGCCGTTGTATTACGTCTGCTTTGCATCTGATTTGCGAACAATTTGAGAATGCATAACAAACACTCCACGTAAACCCAAAGTACCATGGCAGACATCGACATACCTGCCAGTCAGTGCCAGTCCAGCTGTAGAAACGTACAGATGTAGTTATGGATCCACAAAAACGCCATCCAACAACATAAAGGCGCACTGACACAAGCATGTTTTGCTTCATGCAGCAGCACGACCTGTGTCCTGATGATCCCATGTATGCGCACTCGCAGGCCCTCCTGCAGACGCTGTTAAGGGCCCCTTCATGCATAGTGCCAATATGTACAACTCAGGGCGACTCACAGCGACACAGCTCATATGAGCGAACCACAAAACATCGCGCTGACGGGCAGGTGTGCACGATCCTGATGCAATGGTTTGTGCATGCGACAGTGTTCTTCAAGCAGGAACACAGTGTGAGCAGCTGCACCACATCGCGCTGCTGATGTGGAGAACAATAAAATAAAAACCAGCTGTGCAATTAGTGAATATCACTGGGTTGATATAAATAATACATAAAAGGGGATGCAATACAGAACCCAGCGGTTAAATAACCCCGGTTTAAAAAAAGTGTCATTCACAGGATTCAGACCCATACACTCTGATTACCAGATGGAAATTTTACCACTGTGCTTGTTTTAAATTGTAACGCAGTGGTAAAATTTCCAACAATTTAAAATGTAAAACTTGTTTTAAATTGTAGGGCAGTTTTAAAACTCACGGGGACAGATCTTTTAAAGCGGTGGTGCCTAGCCTCTGGAATGAGCTTCCCTGTGCCCTTCGTTCTCTGGATTGTATAGATACTTTTAGAAGGCAACTAAAGATGCATTTCTTTAAGTTAGCTATTTAGCCTAATATTGTATTTTATTGTTTTCGTATGTTATTTTTAGATTATTTTTGTATGCCATGTGCAGCGCTTTGTGACCCTGGTCTGTGAAAGGCGCTTTATAAATAAAGCTTACTTACTTACTTACTTACAATTGCTGGCCTGTATTCAATGAGGAAGAATGCCTGAAATCAATAAAGACATGGATGAGATGTGCTGTTTACAGCCACTGAAGCCCGGAGCAGGAACAGAGATCTTTACAACCACGGCTATGAGCAGACATGCCCCCGTGATCCCTTCAGCGCCCAGACCAATGTGTCACTCTGTGTTATGTGGTCATTCATTTTCATTTTCGTTATTTGTTATGCAATTGGTACATAGATATTGTCATAATGATTTATACAACCCCTGGCAAAAATTATGGAATCACCGGCCTCAGAGGATGTTCATTCAATTGTTTAATTTTGTAGAAAAAAAGCAGATCACAGACATGACACAAAACTAAAGTCATTTCAAATGGCAACTTTCTGGCTTTAAGAAACACTATAAGAAATCAAGAAAAAAAGATTGTGGCAGTCAGTAACAGTTACTTTTTTAGACCAAGCAGAGGAAAAAAATATGGAATCATTCAATTCTGAGGAAAAAATTATGGAATCACCCTGTAAATGTTCATCCCCCAAATTAACACCTGCATCAAATCAGATCTGCTCATTGACATTGACCCTATGCCATGACATTGACCCTATGTGTCTTTTTGCAAGGAATGTTTTTGCAGTTTTTGCTCTATGGCAAGATGCATTATCATCTTGAAAAATGATTTCATCATCCCCAAACATCCTTTCAATTGTCCAAAATATCAACATAAACTTCTGCATTTATTGATGATGTAATGACAGCCATCTCCCCAGTGCCTTTACCTGACATGCAGCCCCATATCATCAATGACTGTGGAAATTTACATGTTCTCTTCAGGCAGTCATCTTTATAAACCTCATTGGAACAGCACCAAACAAAAGTTCCAGCATCATCACCTTGCCCAATGCAGATTCGAGATTCATCACTGAATATGACTTTCATCCAGTCATCCACAGTCCACGATTGCTTTTACTTAGCCCATTGTAACCTTGTTTTTTCTGTTTAGGTGTTAATGATGGCTTTCGTTTAGTTTTTCTGTATGTAAATCCCATTTCCTTTAGGCGGTTTCTTACAGTTCGGTCACAGACGTTGACTCCAGTTTCCTCCCATTCGTTCCTCATTTGTTTTGTTGTACATTTTTCGATTTTTGAGACATATTGCTTTAAGTTTTCTGTCTTGACGCTTTGATGTCTTCCTTGGTCTACCAGTATGTTTGCCTTTAACAACCTTCCCATGTTGTTTGCATTTGGTCCAGAGTTTAGACAGAGCTGACTGTGAACAACCAATGTCTGATGGCCTTAGGTAAAAAATCAAGATAATTTCAGACCTTTAACCAAAAAGGCCAAATAAAAATGAGTCCTGATGTCAGAATACTGAAGGATTTTAAGTCCAGTTAAGCGTTGTTGTATCAACGCAGCAGCTCAGTGATTAAGTCGCATCTGTATGACGAATCCAATACTGAGCCATAGTAACCCTCGATGCCTACTGAATGTTAAAGATGTTACAAATAATTCACATTTGTAGATTTATGCCCACAAATCAACTACCTAGTGTGCAACCCGGTACTATGATTCCTAAATCCTGCAATCTCTTCCCTGAAGCTATATTTTGGTTCCCTCCTGGCTTGAAAAGAAATTAAGTGGTTAGTTATACAACAAGTAACAAAAAGCTGTGACTAGTCAGCATAGCAACTACCAGTAGGAGGCCCTACTGTTGGCTAAAACAATGTGATTCTGTTGCCTGTTCTTTCTTTATGGTGTGTTTTTTTAATTCACAGTGAAAAATTGTAACTTTTCCACAGAGAGCTTCAGCCATGGACAGGCTAGTCAAAACAAGCACTGTCTCTAAAAGGCAGGGACATCTGGTCACACTGGGATCCTTATTTCAGTTCCCCATCAAAGAGGAAAATCACAGGTTGGGCAGCTGAGCACCTTGCATGGCAACACGTCAGCATGTTCGTGTGAATTGGTAAATGTGAGCCGTCACTGTATACTCCATGGCGCGATTGAACCCTGTGCACCCCCCCCCCTCCCCCCAGGACAGTAGGAGATCCACTTAATTTTGTTCCTTAGACTTCACTGCACATGAAAAGTGGATGCCACCATCACCAAATCAGGTTGGACTAACCGTGTGACATCATTTTCCAATGCAAAATTAGTGAAATCACATTTTCATCCATATCTCAGATCCTAAGATAGATAGAGACACAATTTTGGTGTCTACGCCCATGTTTTTAATGATGAGGAATCCAATGGTGATATTTATAAATGCCTATGTATGTTGGTTGACTCATAATTGAACATGGCTGACACTGAAACTATAGTGGAAATGAATTTTCGCAAATGTTAACTACTGAGATACACCATCTTAGCCTACATGTGGAAGTATATGGGTGGTTAAAATAGTGCTGTTGCTGCTGATCCCCAGTAGCCTTCTTAAACTTAAAAATGGCTGGCAAAATTACAGTAATGGAATGTGGAGATGCTACAGCACCGTAATAGTGTATACAGAATATAGTATTTTTCTACTCGGGCATATATATATAATATGATGTAAAATCATGTGATGTTATCATCATCATCATCATATGATGTTACATCATATTCAAATAATATGATGTAACATTCAAAACAAGAAGAGAATGATTCTCTTAAAACAAATTAATACTGACCTGTATCATATGACAAGAAATAAACGGACTGCCATATGCATGTGCATCAACAAAATAATAAAAGATTGTAAAGTACAACCCCAATTCCAATGAAGTTGGGACGTTGTGTGAAATGTAAATAAAAACAGAATACAATGATTTGCAAATCCTCTTCAACCTATATGCAATTGAATACGCCACAAAGACAAGATATTTAAAGTTCAAACTGATAGACTTCATTGTTTTTGTTCCAATATTTGCTCATTTTGAAATGGATACCTGCAACATGTTTCAAAAAAGCTGGGACAGTGGTATGTTTACCACTGTGTTACATCACCTTTCCTTCTCACAACACTCAATAAGCGTTTGGGAATTGAGGACACCAATTGTTGAAGCTTTGTAGGTGGAATTCTTTCCCATTCTTGCTTGATGTATGACTTCAGTTGTTCAATAGTCCAGGGTCTCCGTTGTCGTATTTTGCACTTCATAATGTGCCACACATTTTCAATGGGCGTCAGGTCTGGACTGCAGGCAGGCCAGTCTAGTACCCGCACTCTTTTACTACGAAGCCACGCTGTTCTAACACGTGCAGAATGTGGCTTGACATTGTCTTGCTGAAATAAGCAGGGACGTCCCTGAAAAAGACATTGCTTGGATGGCAGTATGTGTTGCTCCAAAACCTGGATGTACCTTTCAGCATTGATGGTGCCATCACATATGTGTAAGTTGCCCATGCCATGGGCAGTAACACACCCCCATACCATCACAGATGCTGGTTTTTTAACTTTGTGCTGGTAACAATCTGGATGGTCTGTTTCCTCTTTTATCCGGAGGACACGACGTCCATGATTTTCAAAAACAATTTGAAATTGGTCTCATCAGACCACAGCACACTTTTCCACTTTGCGTCTGTCCATTTCAAATGAGCTCAGGCCCAAAGAAGGCGGTGGCATTTCTGGATGTTGTTGATGTCTGGCTTTCACTTTGCATGGTAGAGTTTTAACTTGCACTTGCAGATGTAGCGACGAACTGTGTTAACTGACTATGGTTTTATGAAGTGTTCCTGAACCCACGCGGTAAGATCCTTTACACAATGATGTTGGTTTTTAATGCAGTGCCGCCTGAGGGATTGAAGGTCACGGCATTCAATGTTGGTTTTCAGCCTTGCCGCTTATGTAGCCTTGTCGCTTATGTAAAGTTCTCCAGGTTCTCTGAATCTTCTGATTACATTATGGACTGTAGATGATGGAATCCCTAAATTCCTTGCAATCGAACGTTGAGAAACATTGTTCTTAAACTGTTGGACTATTTTTTCATGAAGTTGTTCACAAAGGCTCAGCCGTTCACAAGCAAAGATGCAGTTGTTCACTTTGTGAACAACTTCATCTTTGCTTGTGAACGGCTGAGCCTTTGAGGATGCTCCTTTTATACCCAATCATGACACTCAACTGTTTCCAATTAGGTGTACTTTGCACATTCATCAACTTTCCCAGTCTTTTGTTGCCCCTGTCCCAGCTTTTTTAAAATGTGTTGCAGGCATCCATTTCAAAATAAGCAAATTGCACAAAAACAAAAAAGTCTATCAGTTTGAACATTAAATATCTTCTTTGTGGTGTATTCAAATTTAATATAGGTTGAAGAGGATTTGCAAATCGTTGTACTGTTTTTATTTACATTTCACACAACGTCCCAACTTCATTGGAATTGGGGTTGTAGAAGAAAAAAGCATTTATCACCCTGTTGACAATGATGTCAGCCGCATCAAACGCAAGTATCACCACCACCAACCACTGCAAAGTAGGGCTGGGTATTGATTCCAATTCTTAAAATTCAGAATCGATAATTTCAATTGGATCTGATCCAATATTGATTTGTGTTTTTTGAAAAACCATTTTAAAACCATTTTTTGAGCTGTTACCTGATTGTCTAGTTATGCAACATTAATACTACTTCACAAAATCTGGCTCTCAAAATGCAGGCAATAATGTTTCAGAGTGTTATAAATTAAAAATATGAAGGGGTAAAATGGCCCGAGTCTCCCCTACAAAAATTGAGCATACAGCACACTGTGCAGAAAGCTGCAGGAGCAGCAGGGGGAAAGTTCCCCTGCTGCAGGAGAACATAGGAGAACTTTTCTCCTGCAGGAGGAGAATGCGGCTATGGGAGAAGTTCTCCCACACACCACAGAACCTTCATGCGCTTTCCCACGGAAATGGCTTGTTCTGAGGAATGAAAAAAATACACTTTAAACAGCTTTGACAGAGGCTGATGAATAAATTGTGGTTGCGCTGTTTCTAACCAAACCGACGCGTCCACAATCAATGTAGAGAAATGATCATTTTTCCATTCGAAACAGCCACGCCAGCAAGTTTTATCTGTGGAAGGTGCTGCACTCTGGCTGACTTTCTCCACAGGCATCGCCCAATCAAATTTCTTATACTTTTATACTGTAGTAATGAGTAACAAAGATGTGTAAGGTAAATGTATCTGAGTATAAGTATACATTTTATTGAGGAAATGTAGTGGAGTAAAAGTGAAAGTTGCCAGAAATGGAAATAAAGTACAGATATGTCAAAATTCTACTTTTGTATAGTAACGAAATATTTCTACTTCATTACATTACAATACTGCTGTGCCATAATCCTGAGCACCTGGGCATAGGCACAGTACAGAACAATTCTGTTATCTGGTTCTTCCTCATCTGAAAACAGTTCTGGTGTCTCTTTCATTGTGACTGTTTCCCCATCAAGCTAAGCCTTGTTCTGACCACTCATGGTTTCTTCATTAATGGGCCACCGATGAAATCAGTTGGACATTGCCTGGGATATCTGTCATAGTGTGGAAGAGATCATTGACATTATGAATTAACCATGTGCACATCTCTCGGCTGGCTTGGGAACGCCTTGGGGTTCCCCCAGAGGAGCTGGGGGAGGTGTGTGTGGATCGGGAGGTCTGGGCGGCTTTGCTTGAGCTGCTGCCTCCGCGACCCGACTCCGGATAAAGCGGAAGAAAATGGATGGATGGATGGATGGATGTCTGCAACAACGAGACACAAACGCGTAATGCGTACGAAAACGCATTTCCACTAGCTTCAGTGTCAGACATGCTCAATTATCAGTCAACAAACAGACATAGGCATTTACAAATATCACCACTGGATTCCTCAACATCAAAAACATGGGTGTGGACACCAAAATTGTGTCTACCTATCTTAGAGGCTCAGATATGGTTGAAAATGTGATTTCACTAATTTTCCAGGCAGCCATTTTGACAACGACGTCACACAGGTAGTCCAACCCAATTCGGTGATGGTGACATCCACTTTTCATGTCTAGGGATGTCCAAGGAACAAAATAGAACAGGTCTCATACTGTCCCGGGGGAGGGGGGGTGTCAATTGGGTCCACGGACTGTGTACCATTGTGTGCGTCAGATGATAATATGGTGTAGAAATATAGTCTATTTTCTGTTTAATTAGGGAATTACCCTGTTGTCTGATGATTTGCGGACGTTCATGCTGGTTATACGGTTGCAAATAGCTTTACCGTATAACAGCATGAACGTCTGCAAATCCTCAGATACAAGTGGGTTATTCCCATTCTAATCCAATTCCATCATTTGCACGGTTTATTTTTGTGTAGGCCAATTTTATTCACTTTATACATGCTTCCCTTGGGCAGTATTATTAGACGGTATTGCTTAAATTTTCATTGTTACGCAGATGATACCCAGCTTTATCTATCCATGAAGCCAGAGGATACGCACCAATTAGCTAAACTGCAGGATTGTCTTACAGACATAAAGACATGGATGACCTCTAATTTCCTGCTTTTAAACTCAGATAAAACTGAAGTTATTGTACTTGGCCCCACAAATCTTAGAAGCATGGTGTCTAACCAGATCGTTACTCTGGATGGCATTTCCCTGATCTCTAGTAATACTGTGAGAAATCTTGGAGTTATTTTTGATCAGGATATGTCATTCAAAGCGCATATTAAACAAATATGTAGGACTGCCTTTTTGCATTTACGCAATATCTCTAAAATCAGAAAGGTCTTGTCTCAGAGTGATGCTGAAAAACTAATTCATGCATTTGTTTCCTCTAGGCTGGACTATTGTAATTCATTATTATCAGGTTGTCCTAAAAGTTCCCTAAAAAGCCTTCAGTTGGTTCAGAATGCTGCAGCTAGAGTACTGACGGGGACTAGCAGGAGAGAGCATATCTCACCCGTGTTGGCCTCCCTTCATTGGCTTCCTGTTAATGCTAGAATAGAATTTAAAATTCTTCTTCTTACTTATAAGGTTTTGAATAATCAGGTCCCATCTTATCTTAGGGACCTCATAGTACCATATTACCCCATTAGAGCGCTTCGCTCTCAGACTGCGGGCTTACTTGTAGTTCCTAGGGTTTGTAAGAGTAGAATGGGAGGCAGAGCCTTCAGCTTTCAGGCTCCTCTCCTGTGGAACCAGCTCCCAATTCAGATCAGGGAGACAGATACCCTCTCTACTTTTAAGATTAGGCTTAAAACTTTCCTTTTCGCTAAGGCTTATAGTTGGGCTGGATCGGGTGACCCTGGACCATCCCTTGGTTATGTTGCTTTAGACGTAGACTGTGTTTCATAATTATTGTATGGCCTTGCCTTGCAATGTGGAGCGCCTTGGGGCAACTGTTTGTTGTGATTTGGCGCTATACAAGAAAAAAGTTGATTGATTGATTGATTGATTTAGTTGGCGAGGCTTACCATCGAGCCGAGGCAGTGTCGCTCCAACAGCGGTCAGGGCCCAGAGGAATCCATCAAACGTGAAAATCCATCAAATGTGAAATGGTAATTCTGGATCAGAATCCACATCAATATTTTCGTATGGTAGCTTTAATTCACCCATTTAGGCGGCGGTGTCAGTATGCGACTTTCTCTCACTCTCAGCTAACACCGCTAAGAGTTAGCAGTCGCACAACCGGTGTTCTTTCGAATTTTGTTTCTCATCACATAAATCAACAGCTCCGCGTTCCGACAATATTGCGCATGCGGACGCATGTGCAGTTGTGCGGAGGACAGGAATGACATTCAGCAGGAATGACATCTCGTCAGAACACCGGTCACAGCGCAGAGTAATACACCCAAATGTGAAATGGTCAAATATTTTGCCACTGTTACCCTGACATTATATGGTCTGAAATCTCAAACACTTAACCAATCAGATTCACAGAAAAAAAGTAATTGGATTAGAATAACAGCTAATTCCTTTGCTACATTGGTAAAGATTCAGTCGCTACAAATGATGCTCTCAAATGTTTTATTCTTGTGTGAAGACATTTTGAAATGTAACATGTAATGACAATGTAGAAAATGAGTCAGTGGGTTTCATGGACACAGTAATATTAATTAACCATCAAGCTTAAAAGTGCAGATGCTGAAAATGATGCAATTTCAAGTTACAACCACTTCAAAAATACAATAAATGCAGCATCATGCTTGTGGTACAAAACTTATCATCAGTGAAGTATGTGATCAATAAATGTTCATCAGGTTATCAGAACATGAAGCATGCTGATGGTCTTGCAGCAGATGTATTGTCAGTATAGCATTCTGGAAACTTTCAGATAATTTTTAAACAAGTTCTAAATGCTACATTCACATAAATTGTTTTAATATAAAACATGTTAATAAAAACTGTACAAAGAAATTAACTTTCATAAATAGCTTGGAAAACTAGTAACATGGTAGTAGTGTTTTTTTACAGTGCGAGATGGAAAAGCAGTGATAGCAGGTTATTGTGTTCACTGGTGTGTGTGTGATGGTAGACAAGATAACTCAAAAACAGCTGGGCGGACTTCCTTCAAACTTGTTGGGAACATTGCTTGCATAAATCTCTAGAGGTGATTAGCTTTTAGAGTAGTTTGGTCAAAGGTCAAGGAAAACATGGTCCAAAGTAACAAAAAACACACCCTTTTTTAATAGCTCTCAACAACCAGATGATGGATGATCTAAAGCTTATACTGATCAGCAAAATATTTGTGATTGATTGGTATGAATGACTTCATAATGAAGTCCCACAGATGTTATGTGTTGAAGTCACAGCCAAAAACACCATGACAGACATACTGTGTATATTTACTTGTACATTTATATCATGGTGTGTAGTGCGCGCAGGACACCATCAGCCCCATGATGTCTTTCATTTACCATTATGAGATACGATGGGTCTGTGCAAGATAAACAAAATAAATAAATGTAAAAACATTTTCACTGTTTGCACTTACTGCTTGTGACTGAGGGACAATGCAAATTTGAATTTCAGAGTTCAAACCTGAACTCCACATTAAATATGTCAATATGAATATTGAACCTTCATGCATGAATCCCTTTTGTGGCAAATTACACTGAAACAAAATGGAGTATGAAACTTCACAGTCAAGCTGCCAGTGAGACCGACTCCTAAAAGAGGGGAAACCCAGCTGACGAGCAGAGCTGGACCGGCGCTGTTGGCTGAACTGTGGGCTTCAAACATCTGTGTCGAGTGGGGGAGGGAAGTCAAGGCAGGGTGACAGGGAGTCTTGACTGTGTGTGGAGCTAATCCCAGTGTCCGAGTCTGTGTCTGTTCCATCCATGTTGTGTTTGAGTTTCACCGTCTCTGAAACACTGCACTGAGTCTCAGTTTTTGGAGGGCTGGAACAGGAAGTTTCTTCTGTGTTATCTGTGACACGTAACAAGCTCAACTGGGAAGCGAGCTGCCGACACTCCTGGTCCTTGGAGACCAGTGTAGTGTTGTAGTGCCTCAGCTGCTTGTCTACTTCTGCAGCTTGGTTATGAAGGGACACACCAGCGAAGAGGCTGTAATTCAGTTCAGATTGCAGCATCTCAAGTTCGGCAGCATAGAATGATGGGTCTGTTTCACACGGGATCCAGGAACCACCTGCGGCTCCTTCTTCCTGGTCAATCTCCTCATCTTGACTGAGCAGGAAGGCCAAGTTAGCCCTCAGCTCAGCGTCAATGTCCTGGGACAGCTGGAGGATGAGGTTCTGGTGCCTCTGAACCTGCAGGTCCAACTCCTTGACTCCATCACTGGTATATAGATACTCCAGCAGCTGCTCCTCGCAGCACCCATCTATATTCTCAGGAGTCGGTGAGCTCTCGGGATCAGCTTCCCTCTGTTTTTGCAACTCAAACTGCTCAATTTCCATATCCAACTCCCTCATTTGCTGGATCTGCTCCCTGATGGTGTAGTCCTGGGTGAGAATCAGTTGGACCATCTGATCAATCTGTTCAGACTCTGGAGAGCTCCTGCTCTTCTTGTGGATTTTCTCAAGCTTGCGGAAAGCTTTAAATACCATACGCTTCTGCTTCTCCGCTGGTATAGAGTAGGCAGGCTGAGCTTGACTGTGAACTAATCTCTTCGGTTTGGCTCCTTTGGATTTTCCAACCTTCCTACCTGCCTGCGGCACAAAATTACTGGTTTTGACCAAAACAAACTGGATGAAGGGTCTTTGGTCACCCCAAGCATACCACAGCCTCAGAATTCGGGTAAGAGGGGGTAGCGCTCTTTCAAATCCCTTCCAGCGCTCTACAAGACAGAACTCACTGGGATCTCCATGCAGCAGCCGCTTTGCCTCTGGGTTTGTCTTGTGATCCTCCAGCAATGCCTGAACCATATCGGCACATGTTGTGTGCTTTGTTACTCCACAAACAACCTTCTCCTCATTGCACATAGTCACCTGGATCTCTTTGCCTACCACAGGTTCTTCTTCTTTTGCCCTATGCAAGAAGAAGACAAAGGTTAGAAGTGTCTTCAACAAGAAAAAACAAAAAAAACAATGTCCTGATAGCAAGGAAACCAGTGAGCATAACTGATCGTAATTAATGTTAACCACTGTACACTTCAAATAGTTGATTAACTGATTATATATATACTGTGTGTGTATACACACACACACACACACACATATATATATATATATATATATATATATATATATATATATATACTCAACAAAAATATAAACGCAACACTTTTGGTTTTGCTCCCATTTTGTATGAGATGAACTCAAAGATCTAAAACTTTTTCCACATACACAATATGACCATTTCCCTCAAATATTGTTCACAAACCAGTCTAAATCTGTGATAGTGAGCACTTCTCCTTTGCTGAGATAATCCATCCCACCTCACAGGTGTGCCATATCAAGATGCTGATTAGACACCATGATTAGTGCACAGGTGTGCCTTAGACTGCCCACAATAAAAGGCCACTCTGAAAGGTGCAGTTTTATCACACAGCACAATACCACAGATGTCGCAAGATTTAAGGGAGCGTGCAGTTGGCATGCTGACAGCAGGAATGTCAACCAGAGCTGTTGCTCGTGTATTTAATGTTCATTTCTCTACCATAGGCCGTCTCCAAAGGCGTTTCAGAGAATTTGGCAGTACATCCAAACAGCCTCACAACCGCAGACCACGTGTAACCACACCAGCCCAGGACCTCCACATCCAGCATGTTCACCTCCAACATCGTCTGAGACCAGCCACTCGGACAGCTGCTGAAACAATCGGTTTGCATAACCAAAGAATTTCTGCACAAACTGTCAGAAACCGTCTCAGGGAAGCTCATCTGCATGCTCGTCGTCCTCATCGGGGTCTCGACCTGACTCCAGTTCGTCGTCGTAACCGACTTGAGTAGGCAAATGCTCACATTCGCTGGCGTTTGGCACGTTGGAGAGGTGTTCTCTTCACGGATGAATCCCGGTTCACACTGTTCAGGGCAGACGGCAGACAGTGTGTGTGGCGTCTTGTGGGTGAGCGGTTTTCTGATGTCAATGTTGTGGATCGAGTGGCCCATGGTGGCGGTGGGGTTATGGTATGGGCAGGCGTCTGTTATGGACGAAGAACACAGGTGCATTTTATTGATGGCATTTTGAATGCACAGAGATACCGTGACGAGATCCTGAGGCTCATTGTTGTGCCATACATCCAAGAACATCACCTCATGTTGCAGCAGGATAATGCACGGCCCCATGTTGCAAGGATCTGTACACAATTCTTTGAAGCTGAAAATGTTCCAGTTCTTGCATGGCCAGCATACTCACCGGACATGTCACCCATTGAGCATGTTTGGGATGCTCTGGACCGGCGTATACAACAGCGTGTACCAGTTCCTGCCAATATCCAGCAACTTCGCACAGCCATTGAAGAGGAGTGGACCAACATTCCACAGGCCACAATTGACAACCTGATCAGCTCTATGCGAAGGAGATGTGTTGCACTGCATGAGGCAGATGGTGGTCACACCAGATACTGACTGGTACCCCCCCCACCCCCCCCCAATAAAACAAAACTGCACCTTTCAGAGTGGCCTTTTATTGTGGACAGTCTAAGGCACACCTGTGCACTAATCATGGTGTCTAATCAGCATCTTGGTATGGCACACCTGTGAGGTGGGATGGATTATCTCAGCAAAGGAGAAGTGCTCACTATCACAGATTTAGACTGGTTTGTGAATAATATTTGAGGGAAATGGTGATATTGTGTATGTGGAAAAAGTTTTAGATCTTTGAGTTCATCTCATACAAAATGGGAGCAAAACCAAAAGTGTTGCGTTTATATTTTTGTTGAGTGTATATATATATATATATATATATATATATATATATATATATATATATATATATATATATATATATATATATATATATATATATCAGGGATCAGGGACTCAGAATTTCCAAAACTTAACTTAAACCAGATTAATCCACAAGACTAGTACAGCTAAAGTCAAAATGTCCAAGTCAAAATTTTGTAAGATTCGGTGAATGCGACTGAGAGTTCCACTATTTTTAGCAATCAAAATAGTAAGTTTTAGTCAAATATGACTCTTCAGCCCCATTAAATAGTGCTTGAATAGTGTTAAAAGGGGTTCTCAATATGTAGACCTGGGTTCTATTCCCAGTCATGCTACTTGTCAGGTTACTTCCCCAGCCAAGGGTGGCATACCATCCAGCAGGAATCGTAGACTTTCATCTGCTTCACACTATAGAATTTGGGAATAAGCATTGGCCCTGATGGGTCTAAAGGACCTTATTGGACTTGAACCGGTACTGAAAATTTCCGCCCGGCTCTCGGGTCTAGATTGGCTGTCCTGCCCGGCTTGGATTTTGCAAAAAAAACAAACAAACAAACTGAAATGCTGCTGAAAATGTACCAATTCCATCATATTTCAAATTTATCGAGTTGTAGTTTGCTTTATTTTGAAATTACAAACAAATAATTAAAGAGAAAATATATTTCTTATTTTCTTTGTATCAAATCTGCTGTTTGCGGCAGATTTGATACGAAGAAAATCACCACCAGTGAGCGACGTCAGTGTTCTGTGAAACCACAGTGCTGCAGCACTGTGGCTCTCTGCATCGCTGAGCTCTGTCAGCTCTGAGCTGAAAGGAGAAAAAAACCCTCCTAACTCCCATTACAAATCTTTCATTAAATAATTAAGTTACTTCTGTGTCCCTTAGATGTTGATACATTCAGAAATTTATGGTTTATTTTACAGTTTAAAGGCTTCTTGTTTCCAAAATGCTCCGTTTGCTCATTGAGAGCGAGGGGGAGGGACAGAGAGCAGGAGGAGGGGGGAGGGCTTCACTCATTTTCACAATAAAGAGTTAACAGTTTTCACTGGAACTGTTTAGGAACTGTTTAAAAGCCTCAGTGTAACAGGAAAGTGTGGAAAAGGTAATTCAGAAAGTTTTTCATGCAACCTGGACAATCAAATCAGTCCAGGTTAGCTCTTATTCAAACAAGACAGTTAGTGGTTATATTGTTTGTTTTTAAAGTAATGCAATCCCACTCAAAAATGTTGAAAAAACAAAACTGTCATGACAGAAAAACTGCCTGCTTCACTGGATTAAAGGTTCAGTTTGTCATTTTTGAAGAAGACAGCAAATGCTATGCCAATCAAATAGTAATGTGTTTTTAATCTTTTCAACATTATCCATGACCTTTTCAACATTATTTATTTCATAAACTAAGACTTTGACAGAAACATGCAAAAAAGAACTTTGATATTACAAATATTATAACATAAATGTAATTTTTTTTTTGTCTGCTTTCGATGCTTCTAAACAACTCAAAATGAATTAAAACTGGGCTCGCCAATAATGTTTTAATGATATAAAACGCTATCACTTCAGAGGGATGGGGGCCTCTGGACCCCGGCGCCACGAGGGGACGTTTGGGGGCGACGCCCCCTCACGTCATCAATCCCGCCCCCTTGGATGTGAGAGTTATCAAAAAAATAAAAAAACAAAGAAAGAAAAAGAAATACTGGAAAATAATAGCAAAATATTAGTTATTCAATATTATTATCACTTTACCGGGGCTTTGCTGGGCCGGTATCGTAGATTTACGTCGATGGTACCTGGCTATACCCGCCCGCTATGCGTAAATAAATGACGTCATAGCGCACGCAGCCCAAGAACTGTCCGCAGAGGGGGGGGGAAAAAAAAACTGTCCGCAGAGGAAAAGATGAAAATGCAAGAAGTGTGTTTTGGTCCCAATATGGATATTCCGGGTGATTTTCTCATGGATAATACGACAATGAACAGCAGCTAAAGCAGCCAGCGTGATGAGGACGCACTGCTGAATTTGAACAGCAGCACGCGCACCAGCCTACAAAGCAGAAGTTAAGTGAGCCAACTTTTTATGTACGTGTTACGTGTTGTGTATCTCAGTAATAACGCAAATAACATGGTGTTGTCGTGCGGTATGCATTTTCTTAGTCCCTCCGTTCACAACCAGTCACCCGCAATGACAGATATTAAAGTTATGTATTGTTGTAAATATATGTACATGAAAGGTTTATCTTTGACCCGTTGTGTGACTGTCATGCCCAATTGCGCTGTGTTTGCGCTTGTGATGGAGGGCTGTATGTGGGGTTAATCTAATGTCTCGTGTCGTTTCTCAGATCAGTTGTTGGTTTGGTTTTGTGGTATGCAGGAGATCACTTGACAAGAGGGTCTATACATTCAAATAATAATAAAAAAATACTGTCATCACTCTTTACTCTTACTCAGTCAGTCTCTTACAACGGTGTAGCCTAAATACACAAGCTTTCAAGGAGTGCACCCAATTCGTTACGCACGCCCAGAGGCACGTCCCCTCTGGTGCACACTTTTTTTGGGGGGGACCCCGCCCCCTGTGATAAACTCATCGCCCCCTTAATATTTTTTTTCTGGCGCCGGGCCTGTCTGGACCCCTGGCGGTGACCTGTGATCATGTAAATTACCTGGCACAAAAGTGGTCCAAACTAGAACCCTAATAAAGACACCTTGATACTTTACACTTGCATGTTGAAAATGTCAACTTTCACCATTTCAAATGTAGATACTATTTAATACAGCTAAAAATTCATATTTGGGGTTGTTTTGCTCATAAAACAATTGTAAAGCAGTCTCCTTTTAAACAGATCATATGCTGATGGTTTTCCATTAGCGTAATGAGTAGAAAAATATATTCAATCATTTTGTACTCCCCATCATATTCTTCAGAGATGATCAGCTTGTGGTTTAGTTCTGAGCTATTTAACCTCAAAGTACTCATTACCTTTTTGTCTGACCATAAAATTGCTCAAACATTGACCACTGATGACTCAAACATACGCATTTATAAGATGTTTAACAGACCACCGGTAATGTCCTGGACCTAATACCAAGTCATTAAATCAGAGGCACTGGGGAGTGCAGGCATCCACAGCATGAAATAATCAAATAAGTAAATGAAAATGTCAAACATTTGAAGATAAAAACAACAGCGAATTCCAAAGCCATGGTGACCAGTGCAGCTGCCATCCACTATTTGAATAACCACTGTCTATAAATTGTAATATCTTAAACATTATTTAAAATAATTTTGTATCTTTTCACAAGCAAAAGACCGGTTTATTAGCCTAATTTTTTCACTTTTGTGGACCTTCTTACTTCGCAATTAGATCTGAAGTGGTGGTGGCCGGCACAGCCACCATCTATTACATGGTCAACCTCTGCATATAAAGTGTACTCTCTTAAATATTATCATCATTTTGTTCCTTTTCACATGTCAGACACTGGTTTATATGGCTTCATGAGTCACTCTTATTTCTACATACATTCGTAGTTAGTTTTGAAATTATTTGAGATCACGGTAACTGGCTTATTAGTATTATTATTTTTTTTAATCTTATGGTCAGCTGACATCAGTGCAATGTTCAAAACAGCTTTCTGTCAACATCAAAGTTAACCATCAGAGTTTGCAATAGAAGGCGGCAGATGTCAGAATCTAACACCTACTCCACATATTTTGACTCCTATTGACTAGGGCTGTCACAATACAATTTAAAAATGTGCCAAAAATTAAGAGGCATATTTTTAAATAATAAAGGTTAGAACAATCCAAATAATAACATCAACAGTAATATTTGGACTGTTCTAACCTTTATTATTTAAAAATGTGTTTGTGTGTCTGTGTAAATTACAAATTTTGTATTCTAGCTTAAAGTAGTGTAAAAAAAACTCCCTCAAAACAACTTACTTATGTCTTCTTTGTAAAGACAACAATGCTCAAATATGTTACTGCGTGCATCTGTACTGTTTTCAGAGTTTATCAAGTGAACATAGTTTTCCCAGGTCTGCGGGTGTTTTAATACGACACATTGAACACTTTATGGTGAAATTTTGGAGATATCATAACACATTTTGCAATGATAGCAATGTGGTTTGATATTAAAAGGAGCATATCAGATTTTGTTTAGGTATATTTTGAATTGTGGTATTGTGCTGGTTCTTCTGCTGGTTTTGAGTGGCTAATTGGCTGGTTTTGCATACATCTACCAACTCTGGATTCCACAGACCTGACAACACTGGTTTTCTCAGTTGTCTTGATAGCAACATTAGCATGGGATGACTGTGAAGCTGTGCCCCATGCCACAACATCACAGCTCCGGCACTAAAATGACACAATCATGTCTTATCCAACAATGTTCCGTGATATTATTTTTCCCTCTTCGGCAAATGCTGTGTCACAGCTGGGTGTCTTTGACTCCACTACTAGCAAGGTACTATGACTGGTTCTTTATCTGCTTCAAACTAAAATGAGTGGCCTGCAGCACTACAAGGAAAGCCCCTTTCACACCGGGCCCACATAGAGTTGCATTGTGTGTATCTAGTACGCAGGAATGGCTGCATAAGTTGTGCACAGGGAAACAAAAAAAAAGTTGCGCACAGGGGGGAGCTTGGCAGAAATGTGCCCAGGGGAGGAGCTTGGCTCCATGACGCTGTTTTAACAGACTGGACACAAAGATGGATTTGATACATTTTTAAAAGTCAGAATACATTATTTCCAGGAATTAATGGACTTTATTTAATGTGCCACAATCGTGAGAGAACTTGACGAGTTAAAGGCGGAGCTACAGACAGCGATCGGACGTGCGATCCATCCATGAGTAGTTATTTGGACGTGGACATGTCCTCTCCCTGGGGATCCGTCTGTGAGGAGTGGACGTGGAAGCTTGGCCCACCTCTTCTTCTGTGGTTTTGAAGCTTCACTGTCAGCAAAGTCCAGGGGGATGAATAAAATCTAACAATGCAGGTATGTACTGATAAACAACCTAAAAGGATTTTTCACCCTGGCATAGGGCTGTGTACAATTATGGAGGCTTGGTGTACAGTAGCGCAGTGTTGCATAGACTTACAAACAGTAGCAGAGTGTTGTGCATATTTCTGTGGAGCACTGCGTCCGTGCTCTACATAGAAAGTCCAAAAAAAAAAAAATAAACGTTGAATTTTTTGCATCCATTTCGCTGAGCCCTTTGTGTGCCTTTGTGTCTCTCAGCATATTGCCACGTAGGGCTGCATAAGCTCAGTGTAGTCGGTACGCTGCATTATGCAACTCTAAATTGGCTCGGTGTGAAAGGATGAAAACAACACAGCTCTGGTGCCATCAATTCAGTTGCAAATGAATATCTAATCTGATACAAATTTTTAGTATCGATTACCATCGAATTATCAATTTTTTTTGATAACCCGATTATGGACATAACAAAAGTCAGCATTTCCCTTCACTTCCTTGAACATATTTTTGCACTGCAGATGTTTTTTTTTTTTCATGAAACACTCTTCTATCCTTCCAGTGGTCCATTGCTGCTGTTAAATCTCCTCCTCAATAACTTTTGTTTCACACCAGACAGGAACACTTAAAAGTAAAGTGTCATTAAAAATAAAGTATAAAGCCCTGTGATTCTTAAGCTGGTCTGTGCGATGGGTTTGCCAGAAAGCAGCTTGTTAATAAACCTTCCACTCTGCAGCACCTGAATCAGGACTGCTAATTTGCAGCCTGCGGGCCCGACCTTCCTCCTTTTGTGTGGACACGGTTTATCATTGTGTCTGGAGTCAAGTCTATCTTTGAAAAAAAGAGTGTGTACCCTGACATCTCAGTGATGCCTGGGGGGATTTTGACAATAAGTATGCACCTTAAATTTTGCTTGTACAAATATGCGAATATGTTGTGTGCATCCATGCAGTTGCTGGTGGGGATGGTAGCGATGCTGTAAGCGAGTGATCCTAATCTTTGGGTAATCTTTAATATGAAAAATACCTCTGTATTTTTCTGTGAGCAGTTTTTCAAACCATTGTTCAAGCTTTGCAGGACCGTGGTAGAATTACATAAATAATGAGCAAATCATTTCCTCACATTTCCCTGTACAATGCAAATCGTGAAAAGATCTTACTTTTATTGAAGTGCATGTGGCCTCGCTGCATACCAACTGACTGGGATTGGCCACATATTTATTTATTCATTTTATGGTAGAATACTATGAATGATATCTCATAATCCATGCATTTTCTACTGTGCGTTCAGAAAAAAGTTTATCTGATTAATCGGGTTAAGTCTGATTTACTTCAGATGAGTGCCAGGTTTATGCCTCAGTCCTCTGCTTAAAGCAAAACCAGAACTGATATATAATACGCCTGTAATTACAGAGACATCAGTCAGGCCTCTAAGGAAACCTGAGAAGGATCAGCCACGTTGTATCAATAGAAAAAAAAAAACCCTTTTGCGGTGAATTACAGACTGATTCTGTGCGTTGACAGGAAGTTGGTTTTGTGGCCAAATAGTTCATTAAATTGTGGCAGATAATCCTGTGTACCGTCAGGATTCATGTACGGTAAATAGACAAAATCTGTTTCAGATCACAAACCAGGGTGAGCGCTGACAGGCTTTAGCGCCAGCTTAGAAAGACGTGTGCATTTATCTGATAAAGTGATTTTAAATGGATTTCTGTCTAAACATGAAAAAAGAAGCCTCCCTTGTTCTATGGTACAGCAATGGTCTTAGACAAATAGGTAAAAAAAAAAAAAAAAACTGATATTGGTACAGTATGCAGTAAAAGATTTGAATCTGATTTTTTTAAGCCCATTTATGAGTATCTTATCATTTGTACCTATGTACTGCTGTTAGGCGATAAGCTTGTCTGTCTGAAGTCCACATTAACACAGGTGATTTTGAAGGTGGGTGGACAAACACCACATCCACTAAAGATGGTACAGCTACTACAAGCCTGCATGCAAATACAAGTGAGATATAGTGACCATTCTTCAAACAGGAGAAATCAAGTGCACACACATTATGCCCCAATGAGTTGATTCCACGGTCTGATACCACTTCTTACGCAGCAGTAAAACACAAATGGGCCATTGTGTAAACTCACAGTGAATCAGGCTTCAGGAATGTCACACAAATGCAAGAGGCTGGCTAATGGTTACGAAGACCCTTGGAGACAAGTGGTGCAAAACAAATACCTGAACTTTGCAGAGGCCAGACGAATCCAGCATGCCTCCAGCAGTTACACAAAAAAAATCCAAAAGTCTTTGAACTTAGTTTTCACTCCCAGCAACCAGTGGTGGCTCCTGACAAATTTCTCAGGGGGGCAATTGCTGAAATGATGGCTTAGGTGACTCATTCAGTTATTAACATAGAGCTAACTAGACAACTGGTTTGTCATATTGTGCAAATTATTCATTTGGCAAACTTGCCTTTGTCTTGTCACCTTATGCAGCAACACGACACAAAGATTACCCTTATGTACCATGGACGGCTATGTCCAGTTCTTTCTAAATGTCTTTTTGAATAAAACTAAAATCTTGTTAATGATTTATAATAATTATTGACTGACTATTATCAGGTTTGGCTGGTGAAGCAGGCTGGACACAAATGCAGGACGCGAGTACACAGCTCAGTGGAGCAAAAGCATTTACTTGGTTCGGTAGCTGAGGTCGGTACACAGATAAGCAGTCCAAAAGAAGCATCAGTAACAAAATCATCAGGCTTAGGCGTGGTCGAGGTTCACAGGCAGGTAATCAAAAACACGATGAAGCAATCAAGACAAAAACACAAGGAACTGAGCTGGAAAGAGGCACAAGGCACATCGATCTGGCGAAAGACAGAGACAAACTGTGAGGCTTATAAAGCACCTGGGTGATTAACTGCAAACTCAGAACAGGTGTGTGGAGAAACTCCCAGAACCAGGGTGTGGCCAGACAGAGGGAGACACCCACCACCAAGAACCAGGAGAGAAAGGCAAGAAACAATAGGACAGAGAAAACCCAAGCAGAAGGATAGAACAGATACAGAACAAGAGACACAACCCAAACAACCAGGAACCTGACAACTATATGATGTTATTTATCTCAATGAAAAGGGAGCAGCCACTGTTTTTGCTGAAGAGCCATTTAAAACACCAAGTTGTGTTATATAATTACTGTTATTACCATTACTGTTTTTATTTTACTGTTTTTGATCATCACCCTAAAACACAGGGCTACTGCTGAAATAAGCCTCATCGAGCAAAAGACAGCTGCCCAGCAAAAGGTACACAGTGCAAGATATGCAACAAATGGAATAATTTTGCAAAGGTGTGTGGCTCAAAGCAAGGAAGAGTGCACACACTCAGCGAGACTGACTCAAACAACAATGCGGACAGAAAACCAGATCAGGGTAGATCAAGGTTATTGGGCCATAAAGCTCACAGAGCAGTCCCCAAAAGATGATGACATTCAACACTGTCTTTGGATCAGGGGTGATTAACTGATTACATCTGCTCTAAGTGATATTAATCAGTGAAATCACCTGATGGAGTCAGTGGCTGCAAAGAACACCTGCGCCCTCTTAGCCCTTTCTGGAACAAGTTGCCCACCCCTGGTTTGGATGATACAGATTATTCTGTTTATCTGCCCAAGACCTATTCCAACGTAAAATTGATGAGACTTATGAGGGTCTTTCTCAAGGTCTATACAGTTTAAAAAGGCTTCACTTTGGTTAAAAGATGCTGTCAATCTATTTATCAAATCTTAAAGTGCCATCAAATATTACTCCAAGGTTTCTCACAGTAGATTTAAAGTGAGACAACAAGCCAAAATCAGAAGTTACTGAGTCACCAAACAAACACAATATTGACTGAATACATACGCATGATGCGATGATTAATGCTACGCTGAGGCTTGTCGGCGGAGGCTCTGAGCTTCCAAATACCTGGGGCCACTAACTTGGACCAGGAGGACCAGTAACAAAATTGGTGCTACTGGCCCTGACCAGTAGGCTGAAAAAATATTTCTCTAACCCTACACAGTATGGACAAGGTGAAACCCTAATGCAAGAAGGAAAACCCATTGGCTACGTAAATGACTGACATTGTCACCAACTAACCTCCGTGTTGGCAGAGGTTAGTTGGTTTGTGAACAACTGTTTAACTGTTTGTTTGTGAACAACCTAGAGCCCACTATTTTTTAAATATTGTTATGAAATTTTTACTGAAGATTCATATCCTGATAGGCAAGAAGTGATTACATTTTCAAGGTCATAGAAAACAGGTCAAAGTCGGGAAAGAAACTGGAAAAAATCCCTATCTTTAACACTGAACACTTTTTCAAAAATTCATACCTCTGTCAAAAAAAAATCAAATGTCTTTCATATTTGAGAGTGTTATGTAGGATGGTATCCTGTATCGACTTGACAAAGTTTGCTCCAGATCTGATCTGGATTATAGATTTTGTGGCAATTTAAATTTAACACTGAAACTCATTAAACTTACATTTAATGTAAAATCTACATTAAATGTAAAATCTACATTAAATGTAGATTTTACATTATCTTAAACATGCCCCATCACTCTCACATTTGAAAGTGAGGTGCAGACTGGCACTCACTATCACCTGACAAAGTTTGATCTAGATCTAATTCAGATTGTGTATTTTGTGGACATTGGAATTTAATATTAAAAAGCCCATCTGGTACACATTTTGCATTACATCTCAATCAAAAGTGCCTCAGTCACTCTCATTTTTTCTATTATGGATTTAACTACACCACCAAAATTGGATGGAGGTTCCAATTTTATGCCTGTTTGTCTATCTTCCAGTTATTAGTCAGAAACCAAGTGCCAAAAATCAATGACAAATTTTGCACAGCAGAGGTAACCAATGTTCTATTAAAATTATCTGAAAAAGAATTCAGAAACTGAAAAAGTTGAAAAAAAAAACCCTACATACTCCTGACATTTGATCAAATCTATTTTAGCTTATGAAAAGCCACTTCAAACAGGACTTTGGCCTTGAAACTTTTTTCCAATGTAAAATTGTGTGGAAATAGAAACTAGTGTTGGTGGAGGTTTGTGCTTCTACGAATGTGGGTGCTCTAGTTAAAAATGAATGTTGGAAAATTCAAATTCAGTGCTTTACTGATATACAAATAAAGAAAAAAAATTCATAAACACTATCGTACTGAACACTTTACAGAGGTATGTGCATTAGTTCACAGAAAATTGACAACATTGTGAAAAATGCTTTATCTCACAAAACTGACAAGTAAAAAAAATAAAGGGAAAAGAGTGAAAATAGAAACATACTCATAATTGAATAAACAGGTGAATAAATATTAAATGTGTTTTTCAGAGAGGACAAGCAAAGCGCGCAGCTGCAGGAAGAGAGTACAAGGCGAGGAAACACCTGTACTTGTTCTATATCTGTCCTAAATCAATGAAGCTCACACAACATCCTGCACATTTCAGTGGCTGCTGAGACAAAGACAGAGAGAGAAAAAAATAACTGCATACATAGTTCAGAGATAGGTCATCAAAGCCCATTTACAACCTCACTCTGCTACAAATTAATTACACTGAAAACTAGAGCACTGTGCACATAGAGCGCAAATCTCTGCCAACACTTGTTTCCAATTCCACAAGTTTCTACCTTGGAAAAAACTGTCAAGGTCAAAGTCCTGTTAGAAGTGGCTTTTCATAAGCTAAAATATAATACATAATATAGATGAAAAGGGCTTTTCAATGTTAAACTCAAACATCTGCAAAATCCACAATATGGATCAGTTGCTGATAAAACTTAGTCTGTTCACTGAGAGTGCCACTTTGCACCTCATTGTCACAAATGAGAGTGACTTAGACACTTTTGCTTGAGATATAATGTAAAATGTACACCAAATGTGCTTTGCAATATTAAATTCAAATGCCCACAAACATCCTGAACATGCTGACAAACATCCCCACAGGGTGATGATGCCACCACCATGCCTCACTGCAGGGATGGTGCCTGGTTTCCTCCAAACATGATGCCTGGCATTCACACCAAAGAGTTCAATCGTCTCATCTTTTTCATCAATTTCTGAGATTCCTTCAGGTGAATTTTGGCAAATTAGCATCCATCTGGCCACTCTACCATACAGGCCTGATTGGTGGATTGCTGCAAAGATGGTTGTACTTCTGGAACATTCTGCTCTCTCCAGAGAGGAATGCTGGAGCTCTGACAGAGTGACTATCTGACTTTTCTTGGTCACCTCCCTGACTTGGTCACCACCCTTCTCCCATAACTGCTCAGTTTCGGCGGACGGCCAGCTCTAAGAAGAGTCCTGGTGGAGCTGAACTTCTTCCATTGATGGATGATGGAGGCCACTGTGCTCATTGGGACCTTCAAAGCAACAGAAATCTTTCTGTACCCTTCCCCAAATTTGTGCCTCGAGACAATCTGGTCTCAGAAGTCTACAGACAATTCCTTTGACTTCATGCTTGGTTTGTGCTCTGACATGCTCTGTCAATTGTTGGACCTTATAGACAGGTGTGTGCCTTTCCAAATCATGTCCAATCAACTGAATTTACCCTAGGTGGTCTCCAATTAAAAGTTAAGTCCCTTCGGCTGCTCCCTTGTTTGCACTCGAGGTCGACACAGCAAATCCAAGGTGGATCTGCATGTTGAATTGGCACAGGTTTGACGCCGGATGCCCTTCCTGATGCAACTCCACATTACATGGAGAAATGTGGCAGGGGTGGGATTTGAACCCGGAACCTTCTGAAATGAAACCAAGCGCATTAACCACTTGGCCACCACCCTTGCTGCAGAAACATCTCAAGGGTGATCAATGGAAACAGGATGCACCTGAGCTAAATTTTAAGCTTCATGGCAAAGACTCAATCAATTTATCAATCAATTTTATTTATATAGCGCCAAATCACAACAAACAGTTGCCCCAAGGCGCTTTATATTGTAAGGCAAGGCCATACAATAATTACGTAAAAACCCCAACGGTCAAAACGACCCCCTGTGAGCAAGCACTTGGCGACAGTGGGAAGGAAAAACTCCCTTTTAACAGGAAGAAACCTCCAGCAGAACCAGGCTCAGGGAGGGGCAGTCTTCTGCTGGGACTGGTTGGGGCTGAGGGAGAGAACCAGGAAAAAGACATGCTGTGGAGGGGAGCAGAGATCAATCACTAATGATTAAATGCAGAGTGGTGCATACAGAGCAAAAGCAGAAAGAAACACTCAGTGCATCATGGGAACCCCCCAGCAGTCTAAGTCTATATCAGCATAACTAAGGGATGGTTCAGGGTCACCTGATCCAGCCCTAACTATAAGCTTTAACAAAAAGTAAGGTTTTAAGCCTAATCTTAAAAGTAGAGAGGGTGTCTGTCTCCCTGATCTGAATTGGGAGCTGGTTCCACAGGAGAGGAGCTCCTGTGGAGCAGTTCAAAGTTTATTAACCCCTGCTCATTTTCCATGTAATATGGAGTTGTGTCAGGAAGGGGATCCAGTGTAAATCTAGTTCCAAATCAACATGCATTTCCGCCGTGAATCTGATGTGGTGACCCTGAGCTGGTTCCACAGGAGAGGAGCCTGAAAGCTGAAGGCTCTGCCTCCCATTCTACTCTTACAAACCCTAAGAACTACAAGTAAGCCTGCAGTCTGAGAGCGAAGCGCTCTATTGGGGTGATATGGTACTATGAGGTCCCTAAGATAAGATGGGACCTGATTATTGAAAACCTTATAAGTAAGAAGAAGAACTTTAAATTATATTCTAGAATTAACAGGAAGCCAATGAAGAGAGGCCAATATGGGTGAGATATGCTCTCTCCTTCTAGTCCCCGTTAGTACTCTAGCTGCAGCATTTTTGAATTAACTGAAGGCTTTTCAGGGAACTTTTAGGACAACCTGATAATAATGAATTACAATACTCCAGCCTAGAGGAAATAAATGCATGAATTAGTTTTTCAGCATCACTCTGAGACAAGACCTTTCTAATTTTAGAGATATTGCGTAAATGCAAAAAAGCAGTCCTACATATTTGTTTAATATGCGCATTGAATGACATATCCTGATCAAAAATGACTCCAAGATTTCTCACAGTATTACTAGAGGTCAGGGTAATGCCATCCAGAGTAAGGATCTGGTTAGACACCATGTTTCTAAGATTTGTGGGGCCAAGTACAATAACTTCAGTTTTATCTGAGTTTAAACGCAGGAAATTAGAGGTCATCCATGTCTTTATGTCTGTAAGACAATCCTGCAGTTTAGCTAATTGGTGTGTGTCCTCTGGCTTCATGGATAGATAAAGCTGGGTATCATCTGCATAACAATGAAAATTTAAGCAATGCCGTCTAATAATACTGCCTAAGGGAAGCATGTATAAAGTGAATAAAATTGGTCCTAGCACAGAACCTTGTGGAACTCCATAATTAACCTTAGTCTGTGAAGAAGATTCCCCATTTACATGAACAAATTGTAATCTATTAGATAAATATGAATCAAACTACCGCAGCGCAGTGCCTTTAATACCTATGGCATGCTCTAATCTCTGTAATAAAATTTTATGATCAACAGTATCAAAAGCAGCACTGAGGTCTAACAGAACAAGCACAGAGATGAGTCCACTGTCTGAGGCCATAAGAAGATCATTTGTAACCTTCACTAATGCTGTTTCTGTACTATGATGAATTCTAAAACCTGACTGAAACTCTTCAAAAGACTGTGAATACTTATGTACATATGTTTTCTTAGTTTATTATTTTTTAAAAATTTGCAAAAATCTCACAAGAGCTGTTTTTTCAGTCATTATGGGGTATTGTGTGTAGAATTTTGAGGGAACATTGAATTTCATCCATTTTGGAAAAAGGCTGTAACATAAATTGTGGAAAAAGTGATGGGCTGTGAATAGTTCCTGGATGCATGCCATGTTCATTCATGTTGAACATTTCTCATATCCGTAAAGATGCTTAATGCACCTCTCCCAATGACAAATTGTGCCTCTGAAAACATCACGATAAATGACAACATCATGCTGTTATTACTGATGTCATTTCCGTCTATAGCTCATTTTATGTAATTTATATAACTCAAAAAAAAAATGCAAGTACATCCTTTCAAAGAGCAACAAACTTTTAATTATCAAGAATATTTAAGATTGGAATTGAAATGTGAACAAGAAAGAACAAAATAAAATATCCTAAATCAATGATTTATATTTCCAAAGGGTAGTATGGATTAATAGCCCCTCAGTGCCTGTACTAATGGGCCATTGTCTCCATATGATAGCCCTTTCTCAAATGTCATATAAAGTGGAACAAAATAAAATAAATTATTCAACATTTGTCATCTTTTTTTGTCTATGGTAAGAGCAACTTGTTCCAATTCAAGTTAAATACAAATCAAATTTCATTCACTCATTAGTCATCTTCAACCGCTTATCTGGGATTGGGTCGCAGGGGCAACAGCTTGAGCAGGGGACCCCAGACTTCCCTTTCTCAGGCCACACTGACCACCTCTGACTGGGGGATATGGAGGCATTCCCAGGCCAGTGTAGAGATATAATCTCTCTACCTAGTCCTGGGTCTCCCCCGGGGTCTCCTCCCAGATGAACGTGCCTCTGGGAGAGAGCTGGGACCACAGTCACAAAGACTACATTAGTAACACACGATGCTGTCGTGGTTTAAAATCCTGCAGGGCAGCAAGGTCCCCCTGCTCACGCCAGCACATGTCCAGGCCCATTTGAAGTTCACCAGTGACCATCTGGGTGGTCCAGAGGAGGCATGGGAGACGGTCATGTAGTCAGATGAGACCACAATAAAGCTTTTTGAAATCAACTCCACTTGCCGTGTTTAGAGGAAGAGAAGAACCCCAAGAAAACCGTCCCATCTGTGAAGCATAGGGGTGGAAACATCATACTCTGGGGGTGCTCTTCTGCAGAGGGGATAGGACAACTGCACCGTATTGAAGGGAGGATGGATGGGGTCATGTATTGCGAGATTTTGGCAAACAACCTCCTTCCTTCAGTAAGAGCATTGAAGATGGGTCATGGCTGGGTCTTCCATCATGACAATGACCCCAAGCACACAGCCAGGACAACTAAGGGGAGACTCCGTAAGAAGCATTTCAAGGTCCTGGAGTGGTGTTGCCAATCTTCAGACCCGAAGTCAATAGAAAATCTTTGGAGGGAGCTGAAACTCCAAGCCTGAAAGATATGGAGAAGATCTGTATGGAGGAGTGGACCAAAATCTCTGTTGCAGTGTGTGAAAACCTGGTCAAGAACTACAGGAAATGACTGACCTCTGTGATGGCAGACAAATGTTTCTGTACCAAATGTTAAGGTCTGTTTTTCTAGGGGATCAAATACTTATTTCATGTAATAAAATGCAAATTAATTATTTAAAAAAAAAATCATACAATGTGATTTTCTGGATTTTTTTTTTTTTTAGATTCTGTCTCTCACAGTTAAAGTGTACCTACGATAAAAAAAATACAGACCTCTCCATTCTTTGTAGGTGGAAAAACCTGCACAATTGGCAGAAAATCACTATGGGCCCTTGGGCAAGGTCCGTAATCCCCTACTTGCTCACGGTGTGTAGTGAGCACCTTGCATGGCAGCAGCCTCACATCAGGGTGAATGTGAGGCATTGATGTGTAAAGCGTTTTGAGTGCCTGATGCAGATGGAAAAGCACTATATAAATGCAGTCCATTTACACGCTTGCCTATGTATAAAATTCTACCTTTGACAGTGCATGTCAGAACATTTCTGCTGCTTTGAAGCTGTCAATGAGCACAAACACGTTTGGACTTTTCCTAAACTGACCAAATGGAGAAGAAGGGCCTTAGTCACAAACAGCCCCATGGTCACTTTTCCCGAGCTCCAGCATTCCTCTGTGGAGAGAGGAGAAGCTTCCAGAAGGACAACCATCTCTTCAGCAAATCACCAATCAGGCCTGTATGGTACAGTGGCAAGACAGAAGCCACCCCTTAATAAAAGGCACATGGCAGCCTGCCTGGAATTTGCCAAAAGGCACTAGTTTGAAGAGACAAAGACTGAACTCTTTGGTGTGAATGCCAAGCATCATGAATGGAGGAAACCAGACAAAGAGGAAGCATCATGTTCTGGGATGTTTTTCAGCAACAGGAACTTGGGGACTAGTCAGGATTGAAAGATGAATGCAGCAATGTACAGAGAATTCCTGGATGAAAACCTGCGCCAGAGCACTCTTGGCCTCACACTGGGGTGTCGGTTCATCTGTCAACAGAACAATAACCCTAAGCACACAGCTAAGATATCAAAGGAGTGGCTTCAGGACAACCCTGTGAAAGTCCTTGAGTGGCTCAGCCAGAGCCCAGACCTGAATCCGATTAAACATCTCTGGAGAGACTTGAAAATGGCTGTGCACCCACTCTCCCCATGCAACCTGATGGAGCTTGAGAGGTGCTGCAAAGAGGGATGGGCAAAACTGCCAAAAGATAGGTGCGCCAAACTTGTGGCATCATACTCAAGAAGACTAGAGGCTGCAATTGCTACCAAAGATCCATCAACAAAGTATTGTGCAAAGGGTGTGAATACTTATGTGCACGTGATTTCTTCAATTTTATTTTTAATAAATTTGCAAAAATTTCCAAAAAAACCCTCCTTTTTTCAAGTTGCCATTATTGAATTGTTGTGCGTAGAGTTTTGAGGGGAAAAACTAATTTATTCCACTTCAGAAGAAGGCTGTAACATAACAAAATGTGGAAAAAGTGAAGCACTGTGAACACTTTCCAGATGCACTGCAGATCAGATAACATACTTCATAGCTAATTACTGCATTTTCATCACAAGTCAATAAATATACAGTTTTCTACTGTAACAAACACAGTCCTATAATGTTATTACCATCACTCTAATCTCAATTTAATTTAATTAAAATATCTTGTTGGTATGAGTGACTAATTTACTTTTGATTAGAGTGTTAATTCAGTTTATAGAAGTCTGACTGTTTGCTTTTGACAGAAGTCTGGATTGAGCTCAAATGCACATGCCACAGAGAAACAGGTTCAAAGCAGCATTTAAAACCACAATGTCATTCAATCAGTTCGTTCTGAGCAAAATTGTTATTTTAACATTTCCGGTTTGGGGTTCCACCTTAAAATAATAATGCATTTATCGAAAGAATTTGATAAATGCTATATTCAGGGATTAAAGCAGGGCCAAATCATAAGATGTTTACCATCTACCTTTTTGTAGAAACCCTTTTCCGATCACGTCCTAGCTGTTGTGTGGGCCACTGAAGAGGAGGTACTGCTGGCCCACCACCACCAGAGGGCACCCTGCCTGAAGTGCGGGCTTCAGGCACGAGAGGGCGCTGCCACTTTTCAGGAACAGCTGGGGTGACAGCTGTCACTCATCAACTATGACAGCTGTCACCAATCTCCTGGTCATCAACCACACACACAAAAGCCGGACGACATCTCCACCTCGTCGCTGAGATATCGTTTGCCTTTGGAGGTAAAACTCTCAGCCGTGTTCAGTAGGTGCTACTGGTATTGTATTTGTGTTCCTGTTTTGGAGGTGGAGGTGTCTTACCCACCATTAAGGAACTGTCACTGCTTATATTTGCTGGGTGTACACACGCACACATAACTGTTTCTGCTTTCTGCCAGCAGTACCAGATCCGACAGCCGGAGACGGTGGCCACCTGGGGACTCGGAACTTGGCGGTTCCAGTATTCTCCGGGTTCGGTGGCAGTGGAAATTGTGTGGGATCCGGCTCTTCTCTGGACGGACGTCTTCTATCCTCGAGCCTGCCCACACGACACCTTAGTACATTTGACTCTGTCCAAATTCTGTATTTGTCTGTATTTCGTTGTGCACGCTTCACAACAGTAAAGTGTTGTATTTTTGGCTCATCTATTGTCCATTCATTTACGCCCCCTGTTGTGGGTCCGTGTCATTACACTTTCCCAACAGGATATCTCGGCCATCATCATGGATCCCGAGGGGCGTCAACCATCTGTTGGACAGCCAATGGCAGAGCAGGATGCACAGGCGTCTGCAGGGGGCGTGATCGGTGAGTTGCAGCAAATCCTCTCCGCCTTTACTGCTCTCTCTGCTCCGCGCTCGCTGCGCACTGAACGTGTCGCGCCTGCATTCAGGAATCTCCCTCACCCACCCCCTCCCTCGCAGTCTGCAGCCTGTTAACTCCGCGCGCGCGCGCACACAGGCACAGACACACACACCGACAGCTCCGCATTTTAGATGGCTTTTGAAGGAGACGGCACTGTTTTAATCAGCCGTCAGCCTCCTTGTTATTGTCTCGCCTTAAGACGAGAGTGAGGCTGCAGCACGTTTGACATCAGATTCTGAGTCGTTTTATGCTTTATGGATAAAATAAATAATTCTTGGTAATCGCGAATATGAAAAATACCCACGGCACCCCTGAAGATCGATCACGGCACCGCGGTTGAGAATCACTGATCTAGACGATATACTCATCTTCTCCCCGGACCCTGAGACTCATGTCCAGCATGTACGTCAGGTCCTGCAGCGGTTGTTGGAGAACCGTCTGTTTGTGAAGGGCGAGAAGTGCGAGTTCCACCGTACTTCTTTGTCCTTCCTGGGGTTTATCACCTCTTCCAACTCCGTCGCCCCTGATCCGGCCAAGGTTGCGGCGGTGAGAGACTGGCCCCAACCTACAAGCCGTAGGAAACTACAACAGTTCCTCGGTTTTGCAAATTTTTACCGGAGGTTCATTAAGGGCTACAGTCAGGTAGTTAGCCCCCTGACAGCCGTGACCTCCACAAAAGTCCCCTTCACCTGGATCGGATCGGTGCGAAGCCGCGTTTAGGGAGTTGAAACGTCGGTTCTCGACTGCACCAGTTCTCGACGCCTCGGACTCAGGGATAGGAGCCGTGCTGTCCCAGAGCGGGGAGTCCGATCAGATTCTCCATTCTTGTGCCTATTTCTCAAGCAGGTTGACCCCAGCTGAGCAGAACTATGACGTGGGCAATCGGGAACTCCTCGCGGTGAAGGAGGCTCTTGAGGAGTGGAGACATCTGTTAGAGGGAGCCGCGGTACCATTTACGGTTTTCACGGACCATCGGAACCTGGAGTATATCAGGACTGCCAAGCGGCTGAACCCCAGGCAAGCCCGCTGGTCACTGTTCTTCGGGCGTTTTGACTTCCGGATCATCTACCGCCCCGGGACCAAGAACCAAAGATCGGATGCTCTGTCCCAGGTTCACGAAGTCGAAGTCAAAACCGAGCTGTCGGATCCGCCGGAATCCATACTACCTGAGTCCACTATCGTGGCCACCCTCACCTGGGACGTGGAGAAGACCGTCCAGGAGGCCCTGGCACGGAACCCGGACCCGGGTACAGGACCAAAGAACTGCCCCTACGTCCCACCAGAAGCCAGAGCTGCTGTCCTGGACTTCTGTCACGGTTCCAAGCTCTCCTGCCATCCGGGGGTGCGAAGGACCGTGGCAGTGGTTCGGCAGCGCTTCTCGTGGGCGTCCATGGAAGCTGACGTCCGGGACTATGTCCAGGCCTGCACCACCTGCGTCAGGGGAAAAGCTGATCACCACCGGGCACAGGGACTCCTCCAACTGTTACCTGTCCCCCATTGCCCCTGGTCCCACATCGGCCTGGACTTCGTCACGGGCCTCCCGCCATCCCGGGACATAACTACCATCCTCACGATAGTGGACCGATTCTCCAAGGCGGCCCACTTTGTGGCCCTCCCGAAGCTCCCTACGGCCCAGGAGAAGGCGGACCTCCTGGTCCACCACGTCGTGCCGTCTGCATGGGATACCCGTGGACATCGTCTCGGATCGAGGTCCCCAGTTCTCCTCTCAAGTCTGGAGGAGTTTCTGCCGAGAACTGGGGGCCACCGTGAGCCTCTCGTCCGGGTACCACCCGCAGACCAACGGACAGGTAGAACGGGGTAACCAGGAATTGGAGGAAGCCCTGAGCTGTGTGACGTCCGCGCACCCGACGGCCTGGAGTGACCATCTGGCCTGGATCGAGTACGCGCATAACAGCCAGGTGTCCACTGCCACCGGCCTCTCCCCATTTGAGGTATGTCTGGGGTACCAGCCCCCATTGTTTCCTGTGGTGGAGGGAGAGGTCGGTGTGCCCTCGGTCCAGGCCCACCTGCGGAGGTGCCATCGGGTGTGGCGCACCGCCCGTTCTGCCTTGTTGAAGGCCCGGACGAGGGCTAAAGCCCATGCAGACCGCCGGCGTTCCCTGGCCCCTGCATACCAGCCTGGGCAGGAGGTGTGGCTTTCTACGAAGGACATCCCCCTCCAAGTGGACTCACTCAAACTCAAGGACAGGTATATCGGTCCTTTCAAGATCCTCAAAGTCCTCAGTCCAGCCGCAGTGAAGTTCCAGCTCCCAGCTTCACTGCGGGTCCACCCGGTTTTTCATGTTTCCCGGATCAAGCTGCACCGCACCTCACCCCTCTGTGCTCCCGGACCGGCGCCGCCTCCTGCCCAGATCATCGACGGGGAGCCGGCTTGGACTGTGCGTCGGCTCCTGGACGTCCGCCGGAAGGGTCGGGGCTTCCAGTACTTGGTGGACTGGGAAGGGAACGCTCCTGGGTGAAGAGGAGCTTCATCCTGGATCGGGCCCTCCTGGCCGATTTCTACCGGGGACACCCGGACAATCCTGGTCGGGCGCCAGGAGGCGCCCGTTGAGGGGGGGGTCCTGTTGTGTGGGCCGCTGAAGAGGAGGTACTGCTGGCCCACCACCACCAGAGGGCGCCCTGCCTGAAGTGCGGGCTTCAGGCACGAGAGGGCGCTGCCGCCTTTCAGGAACAGCTGGGGTGACAGCTGTCACTCATCAACTATGACAGCTGTCACCAATCTCCTGGTCATCAACCACACACACAAAAGCCGGACGACATCTCCACCTCATCACCAAGATATCGTTTGCCTTTGGAGGTAAAACTCTCAGCCGTGTTCAGTAGGTGCTACTGGTATTGTATTTGTGTTCCTGTTTTGGAGGTGGAGGTGTCTTACCCACCATTAAGGAACTGTCACTGCTTATATTTGCTGGGTGTACACCCACCCACACATAACTGTTTCTGCTTCCTGCCAGCAGTACCAGATCCGACAGCCGGAGACGGTGGCCACCTGGGGACTCGGAACTTGGCGGTTCCAGTATTCTCCGGGTTTGGTGGCAGTGGAAATTGTGTGGGATCCGGCTCTTCTCAGGACGGACGTCTTCTATCCTCGAGCCTGCCTACACATCACCTTAGTACATTTGACTCTGTCCAAATTCTATATTTGTCTGTATTTCGTTGTGCACGCTTCACAACAGTAAAGTGTTGTATTTTTGGCTCATCTATTGTCCGTTCATTTACGCCCCCTGTTGTGGGTCCGTGTCATTACACTTTCCCAACACTAGCGTTAAGGTAAAACAAAGTGGAGGACAGAAAACACTAAATGTTCTCCTGCTAAACATGATTATATTTAACTCATTGCTGCTCCTTTCTTTTTTCTCTTTCTTTTTTCTTTTAATGAGCCATTTGCATGCGCATATTAAACAAATATGTAGGACTGCTTTTTTGCATTTACGCAATATCTCTAAAATTAGAAAGGTCTTGTCTCAGAGTGATGCTGAAAAACTAATTCATGCATTTATTTCCTCTAGGCTGGACTATTGTAATTCAATATTATCAGGTTGTCCTAAAAGTTCCCTGAAAGCCTTCAGTTAATTCAAAATGCTGCAGCTAGAGTACTAACGGGGACTAGAAGGAGAGAGCATATCTCACCCATATTGGCCTCTCTTCATTGGCTTCCTGTTAATTCTAGAACTAGAATTAACTAGTTAATTTTAAACTAGAATTTAAAATTCTTCTTCTTACTTATAAGGTTTTGAATAATCAGGTCCCATCTTATCTTAGGGACCTCATAGTACCATATCACCCCAATAGAGCGCTTCGCTCTCAGACTGCAGGCTTACTTGTAGTTCCTAGGGTTTGTAAGAGTAGAATGGGAGGCAGAGCCTTCAGCTTTCAGGCTCCTCTCCTGTGGAACCAGCTCCCAATTCAGATCAGGGAGACAGACACCCTCTCTACTTTTAAGATTAGGCTTAAAACTTTCCTTTTTGCTAAAGCTTGTCTTTTTCCTGGTTCTCTCCCTCAGCCCCAACCAGTCCCAGCAGAGGACTGCCCCTCCCTGAACCTGGTTCTGCTGGAGGTTTCTTCCTGTTAAAAGGGAGTTTTTCCTTCCCACTGTCGCCAAGTGCTTGCTCACAGGGGGTCGTTTTGACCGTTGGGGTTTTTACGTAATTATTGTATGGCCTTGCCTTACAATATAAAGTGCCTTGGGGCAACTGTTTGTTGTGATTTGGCGCTATATAAATAAAATTGATTGATTGATTGATTTGCAGTTTCATGTTATATAAATTGGCTTATTGTTGAGACAAGCATATGCTACTGGCAGGATTAACTAGTCGGCTGACTCTCAGCAGTGGTGGCGGCGGGCGAGCAGGAGTTTACTGAATAGAACGGTGGTCTAGACGAGGTCATACTGCTATCTGACTGTGGACGCAACATTTGGATGGCATGTCGTACGTAGGCCATTCGGGCCGTGGTTGAGGGGCTACACAATATGATCGGTCCCTCTGAACCCTGGCGAATGTTGCCATCTAGCCAGTCTTCACACCAGCAGCCGAATGAGTGCAAAAGGTGCCCAACTGGCCATTCGACCCACACTTGGCCAAAGTCGAGGTGCCACCCACGAAAAGGAACAGAAAGACAATAACTCTTGTATTCTCTGCTCCTTATAACAGGAATGAAATGCTATAACAGACAAAAAGAAATCCATTTGTTTGCTGAATTCCAACACAGACACCGTCGCAGCGTCAACTCATCGAGCATCAACTCAACATCATCATCATTATTATAACAAGATTGTCTTAAATTTCAGCTGTACATTTATCCATCCATCCAACCATTTTCTTCCACTTTATCCGGAGTCAGGTCGCGGGGGCAGCAGCTCAAGCAAAGCCGCCCAGACCTCCCGATCCACACACACCTCCCCCAGCTCCTCCGGAGGAACCCCAAGGCGTTCCCAAGCCAGCCGAGAGATGTAGTCCCTCCAGCATGTCCTGGGTCTTCCCCGGGGCCTCCTCCCAATGGGACGTGCCCGGAACACCTCTCCAGCGAGGCGTCCAGGGGGCATCCGGAAAAGATGCCCGAGCCGCCTCGACTGACTCCTTTCGACGTGGAGGAGCAGCGGCTCGACTCCGAGCTCTCTCCCGAGTGACCGTGCTCCTCAGCCATACCCGAAGGGAGTGCCCAGGCACTCTGCGGAAACTTATCTCAGCCGCTTGTACTCGCAATCTTGTTCTTTCGGTCATGAGCCAAATCTCATGACCATAGGTGAGGATCGGAACGTAGATCGATCAGTAAATCGAGACCTTTGCCCCCCTACTCAGCTCTCTATTCACCAGGACGGTCCGATACAGCGACCGCATCACTGCAGATGCTGCACCGATCCGTCTATCGATCTCACGCTCCATCCGTCCCTCACTCGTGAACAAGACCCTGAGATACTTAAACTCCTCCACTTGAGACAAGGACACTCCACCGACCTGAAGAGGGCAAATCACCTTTTTCCGGTCGAGAACCATGGCCTCGGATTTGGAGGTGCTGATTTTTGATTTGGAGGTGCTGTACATTTATTGTTCTTATAATGTTCTATAGTGTCTCATTATTTTGTCCTTACACGTTGTCTTTGATTTATGAACACTTGTACAACATTTAATTACATTCGCTGCTGTGAGAACGTGATGTGGTACCACACCTCTCACCATGGTCACACTGGGTTCGTGCGAGCGCACATGATCATGCACTAAACTGTCGACACTGGATCATATGGCATCCGAACACGACTGTCTGACTCTCTGTCCCTCGCGCTTGCGGCTGGGATTGTTTGGGTTTTACCCATTTGGGCTGTTTCAGCGTGAAGGGGCTTTAAGCAAAGCACTGACCATGATTACCACTGCTTATCTTCAGAACAATGCGGTGACAGAACCAAAAAACATGGAGAGCAGGTTATGGGGTCTCAGAGAGGGGCGTGCCAGATCTGACAGTGGTACAGGCAGGCAGAGATGCCTGCAACAGTAATGGGCAGCCAGAGGGTAAGCAGGCTGGGCTGAATAGAGACAGTAGTGTAGGAAGATTGTGTTGTGGAAGTTAGTTGGCATTGCGGGGGTAGGAGAAGGCGGATGATTGGGAGTCACTGTAGTGAAGAATAAACACCTGAGGGCGAGGTTGGAAGAGCATGGAAGTTGAAGTACAAATGGACCAGAGCGAATAGGGCCTCTGACATGATGGTCCAATCTAATGCTGGCTATTCTCAGAATAAAGTACTTATATCCACAGTTTCAAATTGTATAAGTCAAATGGTGTCCACTTTATGGTCTTCTCAAAGCATTCAAATGCTGTTCTGGATGCTCTGAATGCATCTGAGCTTATCTAGAAACCGTTGGCTTCGGCCCTGCGGGTCTCACACTTTCTCCCCCCCAATTTCTAGTTCTAAATTGCGCCCTTGCTGAACCTAATTCGAAGCATCTTATATATGCTACTCTGGAACCACCCCTCAATCCAAACAGTCCAATTGTCAACACCACTGATATAAGGTCACTGTCCTCAAACTCACTGTTGATTAATGATCTAATTATGGATCATCACTGAGATATGATTGAGTTATGTGAAACCTGGCTTAAACCTACTGCTGTCTTCCCCTTAAATGTGCATGCCTGCTCACTGGCATGCACATTTTGCCACGTCCCTGGTGATACGAAGCAAGGTGGGGGTGTTGCTCTAAATTATAAATCTAGGTTTAGTTTATTAGCTATTGGGGGTCATAAACATAGTTCGTTTGAACATCAGATTCTCTGCTCTGCCCATGATATTATGTATAGCCAAGGCCACAACAATAAAAATCAGCTGTATTACTGAGTCACTGTATATTGGCCCCCTGGCCCATACTCTGAAATCTTAGATGAATTTAGTGAGTTTTTCTCTAACTTGTCAACCTGTGCAGATAACATTGCGATTGTTGATGACCTCAACATTCACAGAAATAAGCCTTCTGATCCTCTATTCAAATTATTGATGAAAATTATGGATGTATTAGGATTCCAGCAATGTATTCAGGGTTTGAAACACATGAGTGGGAATACCCTGGATTTGGTTTTCGCACGCGGTATTGCTGTCACAAATATTGGCATCATGCTTCTTGTGTCAGTGGTCTCTGATCACTCACTTATTACATTTACAGTTTTGCTGCCGTGTTTAGTGGAACAACAACCCTATTTATCATTGAAGCAACACATCAAGTGATGATTGTTGCACCTATATTAAAACCACACCCCCTCAAAACACAGTCGCCTTGGTTCAATGATTATTTGCATGACCACAAGCATAAGGCTAGAGGTCTAGAATGGAAAAGGGTGCAGTTCAAAATTAAGACTAGTCCACTTCGTGTGGCGTGATGCTCTCACAGACTACGTATAAGCATGCACTACTGGCTATAAAGCGGGCCTATTACTAACCTCTGGATCTGTTCCTAAATGTTTCATATCTGTAGTGTTTAAACCATTACTTAAGAAATCTAATCTTGACCCTAGTATATTGAAAAACTAGGCTGTGGACCACCTTACTGAAAATAATGTTTCTGAGCCACTGCAGTTTACATTTAGAAAATATCATTCCTCAGAGACAGCCCTCCCTGAAGTGTTAAATGACATTTTGCTTGCAGAGGACTCCAACACCACTACAGTTCTTGTGCTATTCGATCTTAGTGCTGCGTTTGATACCATGGATCATCATATCAATAGGCTGGAGAATCATTTTGGGATTATTGGGAATGCCCTTGCATGGTTGACATCATACCTGGCCAGTCGTTCTCACTGTGTTTTGTACAACACGACCTCTAACCTTACGGACATGAAATTTGGGGTTCCACAGGGGCTCGTCTTAGGCCCCCCACTTTTCTCCCTTTATATAGCACCCCTTGGGCACATATTGCAGCATTTTGCGATTACCTTTCATTGCTATGCTGATGATACTCAGTTACACATGCCGATAACTGCTGGTAATGTCATCCACATAAAATCCTTAGAAGATTGCCTTGCATCAGTGAAAAGCTGGATGTCTAGCAATTTCCTACTTTTAAACTTTGACAAGACTGAAATGATGGTTCTTGGTCCAGTGAGACATTGGCATCAATTTGACCAGTTAATGCTTAGCCTAGGCTCGTGTGTCATACATCACACGGACAAAGTGAGGAACCTCAACTTTATCTAAAGTCTGGGTCTTTTAGGGAAGCTTAGGGCTCGTGGCCGGCGATCACCTTAGTATTTCTTCTGTTTTTCTTGTTGCTTAATGTTGACAAATTATACCTAATTTGTAGTCTTTCTGCCGCCTGATTCTGTTTTTTTTGTCTCTGTTCCACGTGAGGTTCCATCCAGAAGTGGGAGTGGGTCTCTTCTGTAATAGCCATGAAACAGATGGGATCTGTGGACCAAACCCCCCCCCCCTTCCCCTTCCCAGCTAGCCTCCCATCCTGGACACCACCATGGACTCCCAACCTTTCACGTATATTTGTATTGCCAAGTGTGTCGGTAGCATGGCTCAAGCAGAGGGTCACCCCTTTGAGTCTAGTCTGCTTGAGGTTTCTTTCTCAACTCATCAGAGGGAGCTTTTCCTTACCATTGTCACCTGTGTGTTTACTCTTGGGGTTGGTAAGGTTAGACCTTACTTGTATGAAGCACCTTGAGGCAGCTTTGTTGTGATTTGGCATTATATAAATGAACTAAAATAAATTAAATTAATTCAATGAACTCCAAGGCATTTTCATTCATTTTCCATATCTGCTTAGTCCAAGCAGTTTTCACTCAGGGTCACCACATCAGATTCACGGCGGATCTGCATGTTGATTTGTAACTAGATTTACACTGGATCCCCTTCCTGACACAACTCCATATTACATGGAAAATGAGCAGGGGTTAATAAACTTTGAACTGCTCCACAGGAGCTCATCTCCTGTGGAACCAGCTCCCAATTCAGATCAGGGAGACAGACACCCTCTCTACTTTTAAGATTAGGCTTAAAACCTTACTTTTTGCTAAAGCTTATAGTTAGGGCTGGATCAGGTGACCCTGAACCATCCCTTAGTTATGCTGCTATAGACTTAGACTGCTGGGGGTTCCCATGATGCACTGAGTGTTTCTTTCTCTTTTTGCTCTGTATGCACCACTTTGCATTTAATCATTAGTGATTGATCTCTGCTCCCCTCCACAGCATGTCTTTTTCCTGACTCTCTCCCTCAGCCCCAACCAGTCCAGCAGAAGACTGCCCCTCCCTGAGCCTGGTTCTGCTGGAGGTTTCTTCCTGTTAAAAGGGAGTTTTTCCTTCCCACTGTCGCCAAGTGCTTGCTCACAGGGGGACGTTTTGACCGTTGGGGTTTTTCCGTAATTATTGTATGGCTTTGCCTTACAATATAAAGCGCCTTGGGGCAACTGTTTGTTGTGATTTGGCGCTATATAAATAAAATTGATTTGATTTGATTTGAACTGGGAACCGGGAGCCAAGCCCACTTAACTGGTTGACCACCACCCCTGCTAAATGCGGCACGATATGATACTGGATCGGATCAGTCCCATCCTTACGTTGTCCCTGATCAAAGCTGCACTAGTGCATGCAGGTGTTTGAGACAAAAACAGGGCAGATATCAAACACGATAGATATTTCACTCATGGTGTCAACAAAATGACATTGAGCTCACTCGTGGTATTGGCAAAATATCTTAACTAAAGTGACTAAACCAAATGAACAACAAATAAATAAACAAATAAATAACACAAACAACACATTAAACTAACATGAACCACAATAATAACATTTGAAACCCCAAACTCCCATGGTACATTGCAGCACATCCATTGTTTATTGGTTAGCTAAAACTGGTAATTTTTCCAAGAATATTACACTGTAAATTGTGATTTTGTCTGTTATCTTAAATCAAATCAAATCAATTTTATTTGTACAGCGCCAAATCACAACAAATGATCCAAATAATCCATCTCACTCACAGAATTTAGGTAGGTACTCTGCCCTGTGTTGGTATATGGCATTGGAAAACATAAAGAAGGAATCATATCCTTAAACCTAGTTACAGCGCTTTCTGAAAGACTTCTAGTGTAATGAAACTTATTCCCCACTGCTGGGTAGTCCATCAGAGTAAATGTAAATGTTATTAAGAAATGATCAGACAGAAGAGGGGTTTCAGGGAATACTGTTAAGTCTTCAATTTCCATACCATAAGTCAGAACAAGATCTAAGGTATGATTAAAGTGGTGGGTGGACTCATTTACATTTTGAGCAAAGCCAATCGAGTCTAACAATAGATTAAATGCAGTGTTGAGGCTGTCATTCTCAGCATCTGTGTGGATGTTAAAATTGCCCACTATAATAATCTTATCTGAGCTAAGCACTAAGTCAGATAAAAGGTCCGAAAATTCACAGAGAAACTCACAGTAACGACCAGGTGGACGATAGATAACAACAAATAAAACTGTTTTTTGGGACTTCCAATTTGGATGGACAAGACTAAGAGTCAAGCTTTCAAATGAATTAAAGCTCTGTCTGGGTTTTTGATTAATTAATAAGCTGGAGTGGAAGATTGCTGCTAATCCTCCCCCTCGGCCCGTGCTACGAGCGTTCTGGCAGTTAGTGTGACTCGGGGGTGTTGACTCATTTAAACATATTCATCCTGCTGTAACCAGGTTTCTGTAAGCCAGAATAAATCAATATGTTGATCAATTATTATATCATTTACTAACAGGGACTTAGAAGAGAGAGATGTAATGTTTAATAGACCACATTTAACTGTTTTAGTCTGCGGTGCAGTTGAAGGTGCTATATTATTTTTTCTTTTTGAATTTTTATGCTTAAATAGATTTTTGCTGGTTATTGGTGGTCTGGGAGCAGGCATGATCTCTACGGGGATGGGGTAATGAGGGGATGGCAGGGGGGAGAGAAGCTGCAGAGAGGTGTGTAAGACTACAACTCTGCTTCCTGGTCCCAACCCTGGATAGTCACGGTTTGGAGGATTTAACAAAATTGGCCAGATTTCTAGAAATGAGAGCTGCTCTATCCAAAGTGGGATGGATGCCGTCTCTCCTAACAAGACCAGGTTTTCCACAGAAGCTTTGCCAATTATCTATGAAGCCCACCTCATTTTTTGGACACCACTCAGACAGCCAGCAATTCAGGGAGAACATGCGGCTAAACAGGTCACTCCCGGTCCGATTGGGGAGGGGCCCAGAGAAAACTACAGAGTCCGACATTGTTTTTGCAAAGTTACACACCGATTCAATATTAATTTTAGTGACCTCCGATTGGCGTAACCAGGTGTCATTACTGCCGACGTGAATTACAATCTTACCAAATTTACGCTTAGCCTTAGCCAGCAGTTTCAAATTTCCTTCAATGTTGCCTGCTCTGGCACCCGGAAGACAATTGACTATGGTTGCTGGTGTTGCTAACTTCACATTTCTCAAAACAGAGTTGCCAATAACCAGAGTTTGTTCCTCAGCGGGTGTGTCGCCGAGTGGGGAAAAAAAGGTTAGAGATGTGAATGGGTTGGCGGTGTACACGGGGCTTCTGTTTAGGACTACGCTTCCTCCTCACAGTCACCCAGTCGGCCTGCTTTCCCGGCTGCTTGGGATCTGCTGGAGGGGAACTAACGGCGGCTAAGCTACCTTGGTCCGTACCGACTACAGGAGCCTGGCTAGCTGTAGGATTTTCCAAGGTGCGGAGCCGAGTCTCCAATTCGCCCAGACTGGCCTCCAAAGCTACGAATAAGCTACAGTTATTACAAGTACCATTACTGCTAAAGGAGGCTGAGGAATAACTAAACATTTCACACCCAGAGCAGAAAAGTGCGGGAGAGACAGGAGAAGCCGCCATGCTAAACCGGCTAAGAGCTAGTAGCTGCGCTAAGCTAGCGGATTCCTAAAACACACAAAGTGAATAATGTGTAAATAATTTAGAGGTGATTCAGCAGAGGGAGTGCTTTAGTTAAGGCACGTGAAGATTACACTGTGAAACAAATCGTTATCTAGTTAACTAGATCAATCTAACTGCGCAGATTAAACAGCTAACAGATACAGCAAAACACCGCTGTGCTCTGGAACAGGAAGTGATACAATACCGCAGTGAGAGCCAACCACCATTAGAGGCAGTAGAGTGAAACACACACACACTGTGTCAGTGTCAGGGACAAATGGGTCCTCACCAATCTTAACATATTATTCTATGTCATTAAGACACATGATTACTGAGGTCATTATAATAACATGAAATTATTAGTTACAAACGTCTCAACTACAAAATAAATGCTAATTTGAAAATCCAGGCCCAACTGAAATAAAAATGTAAGTCAACTTGACTTGGGGGATAAAAACGCCAACGTCATCATGCTTTTCTTGAAATGCATTGTGGGAATGCAGCTGCGGGCGGGTGAACATGTGCTCCTTTCCTCCCTTCCTTCATTTTGGACGCAAGTTGGAGGACATCGCCGACCGCATGTTTCTTCGGAAGTAAAACTTTCACTCGGTGAAATTAATCGATTTCATTTAAGTGTGTGTGTGTGTGTGTGCAAATTCAAATCACAACCAAGCAGGTCAATCAATTAATAAATCCAAGTCAAGTTAACTGACACAAAAGGTTTACACAACTTACAGTTTTAATTAAAATGAAACAGATTTGCTAGTTCAGACAACTACCCTAAATAGTTAAATCAACTGACAAATCCAAGTCAACTTAACTGAAACAAAAGGTTTATAAAACTGACCATTTCAGATTGAAACAACTACCTGAATGAGTTAAATCAATTATGAAAGATAAATCAACCCAACCTAACGCAGGTGTTTACCCAACAAGGAATATCTAACCTAGATAACAACTTATTTTCTTTTACTTAACTTGAAATTTTAAGGCAGCCCTTTCACTCGTATTTTTAAGTTGAAACGACACTTTAGATTTTACATTGTAGTCCTATCAACTTTCCATTTTTGCAGCGTTCAACCTTGACTGAAAATACATAAGCATACCAAATGGCAAATGCCAGCTCTCCTCGGTTTTTGCGTTATCAAAGCTCCCCCCCGACACACACACACACACACACACACACACACACACACACACACACACACACACACACACACACACACACACACACACACACACACACACACACACACACACACACACACACACACACACACACACGCCACTTGGCGTAAAATTCAAGTCACTTTTAGGAGTACTAACAAAAGTATAACCTCAAATCCAGCAGTGTAACAAAACAGTAAAATATCTTATTCATGTCATCTGAAATTATGTATAGGCCACAAATGATGTTAAAAGGGTTAAAACACATTAATACTGGATGAATAGTGTGCCGTCTTGACAACTCTGATACAGCTGGAACAGAGGCAGGGAGCTGCTGTCGTGCACAAGGGTTTTTACTCTCTGTCTGTGTGACAGAGTGGAATTGTAAACTTACTTTTTCATTCAATGTTTTGAACTGGATTTACATCTAATCATTTGTGTTGGATAAAGTTACTACCTTGGTAATTGGTTTTTTGAATGTACCTTCAACATTACTCCCTCACATCATACTGCCTTCAACATTTTGTCTTTTTTTTTTGTCAGTTTGATTTTGCACAAATGACGGCATCTCATAAAACATCACTCTGTACAGATTTAAAATCACTGTTGGCAATGCTGCTATTTGGCAAACATCCTATCCATGAAATCTTACAATTCATATAAAACGTTAACTTTTGTAATTAGCTTTGTCACATTTTATCCTGCTGCTGGTGGTAATAAACTCACACTCTTAAAAATAAATGTATTACTGATGTGGGTTACATTGAAATATGAACTTTACATTTAACAGCAGCAACAAAAATGGGGACAAAAAGTAAAAGTAAACAGGACACCACTGTTTGCAGAAATTGCACTGGGAGGATTCTGCTTCAAGTGCTTGAGCATGGTGGTAGTACTGTTGTGACAACAGTAAAATTCGCCTAAACCGTCATCGTATAAAACATACTCGCACTCACCGGACAAAAGCAAAAGTCCCAATGCTTTTGTATGGTTTTCCATGTAATAAACAATTAATTCCATTACAAATCACTTGCATGTACCAGACAGGCGAACCTGGGCCAGTAACAGAGGTACAAAATTAAGTTCACCACTGATACAAGCCGATTCGAGGAAAGTGGATACTATATTTCCTTTATTCAAAGCCCAGCTGTTTATTTGTTTTCAAACCGTGCACACCTGGCACCTAAATAATTTCAGGATAGGGATGGGTATCGAAAACCGCTTCCTGTTAAGGGCCCCTTCACACATAACACAATTGAAGCCGAGTAGCGCACGGAAGAACTGCATAACATTCATGAAAAACTGGAGCCACCGCAAACGTTTCGTACACCTGTCACCACAATCATTCGCGCACACAAGCAGCCGAAAAACAGCGAATGCCCTGCTCATACTCATTTGATCCCCCTCTCGGCAGGTGTCGGCCAAATTCCAGGTGTCACACACGAACATCTAACACTGGACACTTAGAAAAGGCGGGGCTATTCGCGCCCCTGGTATGAGAGTTGACAGCAGGCAACCACATTCAACCTGTCTGTGAAAAGTGTCCACCCCCCCAACCAGGGATGAGAATGGGCAAAGAAAAAAGCTCTGAAAATCACGGTGCAGTGCAGCTCTGATTGGCTGTCACGCCCGCCACTCAAAAACAAAACTGAGCAGATTGAAACAGAATGTGAATTTTTAACCTCTTAAAATAACTCTTAAAATAGGTCAAGGTGAGCGATCTTTGAACTTGTCAAAGGTCTGTGTCCCAAGAATGTTCACTGTAAATTTGAAGACTCTGGCAGTAATAGGACTGGACTTATGCTGAGCACAGACAGACAGATGGACGGACGGACGCAAAGCCTTTGCAATACCTGATGGCCACATTTGAAGGCCTTTGGCAAAAACACAAAACAACAACATAATTCCCACCAGCAACAATTGTAGGCGCCCCAGAAAAAGTGTCTTCAGGCTAGATTAAGATTAAGCAGGTTTTCTCAACATTAGATCCACTGTATATGGACAACACAAAAACAAAACAAGAAATGCAATTTAGCAAATGATATACAGTAATCAGTTTATCTGCCCTGTCAATTTGTCTATTTGTGCATCAAATAGGCTACAAAGAAAATACACTGAATGGTCGAAACTGAAATCAAATTTAATAATAACAAAGGGGTTGGTTTTGAAGCTACTATTAAAAGAAAAAATATTTTTCAATTATTTGTTCAGTTACTGTATTTCTGCAACTACAGCACCTCACCAGTAGGGGAAGCTGTAGCACCCTCAGCACCCCTACTTCCAGTGTGTCTGCTGTACATACATGTACAGTAGTAGAATAATAGTAGTGCTATGTGACTAAAAAGATTAATCCAGGTTTTGAGTATATTTCTTATTGTTACATGGGAAACAAGGTACCAGTAGATTCAGTAGATTCTCACAAATCCAACAAGACCAAGCATTCATGATATGCACACTCCTAAGGCTATGAAATTGGGCTATTAGTAAAAAAAAGTAGAAAAGGGGGTGTTCACAATCAAATCAAATCAAATCAATTTTATTTATATAGCACCAAATCACAACAACAGTTGCCCCAAGGCGCTTTATATTGTAAGGCAAAAGCCATACAATAATCACAGAAAAACCCCAACGGTCAAAACGACCCCTTATGAGCAAGCACTTGGCGACAGTGGGAAGGAAAAACTCCTAACAAGACCAGGTTTTCCCCAGAAGCTTTGCCAATTATCTATGAAGCCCACCTCATTTTTTGGACACCACTCAGACAGCCAGCAATTCAGGGAGAACATGCGGCTAAACATGTCACTTCTGGTCCGATTGGGGAGGGGCCCAGAGAAAACTACAGAGTCCGACATTGTTTTTGCAAAGTTACACACCGATTCAATATTATACGCCTCGCGGAGGCTTCGCGCGTCACGACCGATTCACTTGATGAGCGAGACAAAGAACGCCTCCGTTTCGGCGTGTCAGAGGACAAGTTTGGACATGCCTATCTCGGCTTTCAATGCTTACAGTCCAGTAAGTATCAGAGAAATTGTGGAGAGCTAGACATGTCCAAACTTGTCCACTGACACGTCAAAACGGAGGTGTTCTTTGTCTCGCTCATCAAGCGAATCGTTCGTGACGCGCGAAGCCTCCGCGTGGCTTTCCATGACAAAATCTCTGGTTAAAAGTGAAATCTGCCGGAAAATGGCTGATGTCCAGCTCTTGTGATTACCGGAGAAAGAGCACACGACGTCTCGTATCCACAGAGCCATCCGTTTAGAAATGATACGGTGTTTTGTGCCGCGTTGTCGCAGCTCGGAGCGCGGTGCAGCAAGCGTCCTTAAAGGGGTCCTTAAAGCGACAGTTAACAGTCCTTATTCTCTGTGAAGCCCGCAAAATTTTCACTGAAAGCCAGATAAATTTTTCGAATGGTTTCCAGGTGCCAGTTTCTAACAGCTTCTGAAAAAAATCTGATGGAAAAAAAGTCCTTTTCATTCCGCCATTTCCAGACAATGAAATTCCGACGAGGAGGCGGGACCACTCCTTCCCAAGGCGTGCTCACAGGCGAATGACGTCACTGACAGGCGTGGAAAAACTCACGCATACGCACGAGGGTTCAAACTTGCCTGACGTAAAAACATATGAATGAAATCCATATAGTTTTTAAAAAAAATAAAAAGGACTGATACTTTACGGACAGCCCACGTATATCACATACCAAGTATCATGGATCAGTCTGGATATGTCAAAATACTTGAAGAGGTCATGTTGCCTTATGCTGAAGAGGACTTGCCCTTGAAATGGGTGTTTCAACAAGACAATGACTCCAAGCACACTAGTAAACGGGCAAAATCTTGGTTCCAAACCAACAAAATTAATGCCTCGCAGATGTGAAGAAATCATGAAAAACTGTGGTTATACAACTAAATACTAGTTTAGTGATTCACAGGATTGCTAAAAGAGCAGTTTGAACATAATAGTTTTGAGTTTGTAGCGTCAACAGCAGATGCTACTATTATTGTGAACACCCCCTTTTCTACTTTGTTTTACTAACAGCCCAATTTCATAGCCTTAAGAATGTGCATATCATGAATGCTTGGTCTTGTTGGATTTGTGAGAATCTACTGAATCTACTGGTACCTTGTTTCCCATGTAACAATAAGAAATATACTCAAAACCTGGATTGATCTTTTTAGTCACACAGCACTACTATTATTCTGAATACTACTGTAAATGGATTGCATTTTTATCATGCTTTTCCATCAGATATAAATCTTACACGCACACACACACACATTCGTCTTTGTATCTATTAAAGACAAATAGGAAACCGATACATCAAGGATTACAACTTATTCTTCAGTATAATTTGTTTATTCAAGGTTGAACATTCACTACAAATGACTTCCCACAGAAATAGGGTGAACAACAATGGAATAATGTATTGTGACATGCATCAAATCGCAACAGGTGTATCGTTATATGTATTGTATTGTGGAGCTGCTGTATCATTCCACCCTTCCTCTTTAAATGACTAAAATCAAATTTGTTAAAAATAGTCATTTGCTTTCCTAATCATTTCAGCACTAGTTGCTTGATACAGGCACTTTCTGAAAAAAGCAGCTCATGTTTCAGGTTGGCTGCCATTCAGATTTTGGATTATTAAATCATGAAAAAATGTGCCACATTAACCAATATAACACCATGTCGTCATTTGACTGCACAGTAGCCTAGTGCCTGACATGGATTTGATTTCCCAGTGAAGTGGATGCACATAGTGTTCTTTGTTTGGTTTGGAGAGTGGGGGGGCAGAATACTATACCACTCTACAGTGGACAGACAGCACTTCCTGTTGTTCTTATCTAAAAGGATTGTGAGGAAATAGCATCACTTTTTTCCTCTTTATCTTGATATGGTAGACTCCTGCACTGATAGTTATCTGTAAGCAAAGACAAAACACACCCTTCCCTTCTCCTATAACTCCCACACCCCCAACATATCTGGCAACCTTTTTTTTAAAAAAATTCTTCACCGTTACTTTTGTTGCTTCTTAAACACTCTTGTCACCCACATTGGAAGTTGAAAAACAGCCACTGTCCATTCTGAAAATAAAAATTTGCGTGAAACTGAAGACTCTTGTGACTTTATTTCATTTTGTGATGATCTATAGTGAATGCACTCACCGCCCACTTTAGTAGGTTGGACCCCTTTTGCCTTTAGAACTGCCCAAATTATTTGTAGCATCGATTCAACAAGGTGTTGGAAACAAACATTCCTCAGAGATGTTGGTCAATGTTGACATGATAGCATCACACACTCTCCCATCCAACCAGTCTGCCCTCTCTGATATCAACAAGGCATTTTCATACACACAACTGCAGCTCACTAGATATCTTCTCTTTTTCGGCTCATTCTCTGTAAACCCTAGGGATGCTGTGTGTGAAAATCCCAGTAGATCAGCAGTTTCTGAAATATTCAGACCAGATCGTCTGGCACCAATAAGCATACCACATTCAAAGCCACTTAAATCCCCTTACTTCCCCAATCTGATGCTCAGTTTGATCTTCAGCAAGTTGCCTTCACCACGTCTAGCTGCCTAAATGCATTTAGTTGCTGATTAGGTATTTGTGTTAACAAGCAATCAAACGGGTGTAACTAAAAAAGTGGCCGGTATGTGTACGAGGTCTGTCAATAAAGTATAGGTCCTTTTTATTTTTTTCAAAAACTAGATGGATTTCATTCATATGTTTTTACATCAGACATGCTTGAACCCTCGTGCGCATGCGTGAGTTTTTCCACACCTGTCGGTGATGTCATTCGCCTGTGAGCACTCCTTGTGGGAGGAGTCGTCCAGCCCCTCGTCGAAATTCCTTTGTCTGAGAAGTTGCTGAGAGACTGGCGCTTTGTTTGATCAAAATTTTTTCTAAACCTGTGAGACACATCAAAGTGGACACGGTTCGAAAAATTAAGCTGGTTTTCGGTGAAAATTTTAACGGCTGATGAGAGATTTTTAGGTGATACTGTCGCTTTAAGGACTTCCCACGGTGCGAGACGTCGCATTTCAGGCTCTATTGATCCAGGACTTCGTGAGAGAACAGAGAAGTTTCAGAAGAAGTCGGTTTCAGCATTTTATCCGGATATTCCACTGTTAAAGGAGATTTTTTTTAATGAAAGACGTGCGGGCGGATTGCAGCGTCGGCTCGCATATGGCCCTCGTATATGGCACACAGCACAAGTACATTTGGGGTGGGTTGTTTCCCCAACAGTATTACAGGACTAGCAGGCTGACAACAAAAAATACAGCCAAATATCCTTTAATGTGGATGTTAATCAGTTCAGGGCATTCAGAGATCTTTGTTTCTGGTATTTGTTCACATAGAACCATCTTTATGGACTAAATGTCATTTTTGTCAAGGTTTGAAAATGTGGTAACAGTTGTATTATTATTATTTAAATCTTGCTGGCGGTCACCTGACAGCGTCCTAACATGAAACACTCCCATTGTGGTTTGCATCAGTGCAGTCAGTACTTTCAATAGAAGGCGTCAAGTGTCAGAATCTGACATCTACTCCACCAATTTTAATGAGTATTGACAAAAAAGTTGGATATTAATCTCCACCTCCACATGTGCAGTGCTCACGTTGTTTTTGTTGTTGTTGTTGTTTTAATAAAACACACCCATCGTTCATGCTATCCATTGGTTAAAACTCCTGTTTTCTGCAAAAGTTCCATTAAAAAAATAACATTAAAATTTATGATTCTTAATGTAGTCTGAATGATGGACTGTGGGACAGCAAGTCTGCCACTGTGTTGTGCCTGAAGGAGGGTTACTAATTGGCGCCCTGCGGGCCACATCTGGCACAATCCCCTTTTGTGTGAACGTGTTTTACCAGGGTGTCAGAGTGACTTAAACTTTAGAGGAAGAGGAGAAAGTGTGTTGCACATGCACCCTGAGATCTGTCTGTGAGATGACTTAAACTAAGGATATGGTTTGCACCCATATCGTTACTGATGCTGAATCTGAGTGATCCAAGTATTTGGGTAATATTTAATATTAAAAATATTGCTTTTGTTGGGGGGGGGGGGTTAGTACCACTGGGCCTGAAAAAGATTCTGGGAGAACCACTGGGTTGTGTTCAGTTGCATTTTGCTAGTTAGGGGGAAAGTAATCTGACCATAAAACACAGGGCGAGGCACAAGAGAGTTTGTTCACTTAATTAATCATGGTCATGTTTTCAGCATAAAAAAAAAAAACAATTCAGAGTTTCATCTGTCATCTGCTTTAAGAGCTGGAGTGCAGTGTGCACTATACCCTCATGCACGGCCATTTAGAAAGCAGGCTCAATTTAAAAAATGTTTTTCTTTTAACTGAGTTCACAGATCTGTGTCAACATGACACTGTTAGTAGTTAGTACTGTTGCCTCACACCAAGGAGGTCCTGGGATCGCTTCACACCTAGCCCTTTTTGTGTTCATGTGGGTTCCCTCCGGGTGCTCCGGTTCCTCCAACTTCCAAAGATATGCAGGATAGGTGAGATGGAAATTTTAAATTGAGCGTAGGTAGGACTGGGTACCAAATTTCGGTTCTTTTGTGGCACCGACCGAAATGATTTGGTAGTACCAAGTATCGAAACATGCCTCATGAGTCACTTTTATGCAGATTAAAGTCACTAACTGGGACTGCTGTCTTGTTTCGAGAAAGAAACGAAAATCGTCCTCCGTTCAGTTCTGAAGGCACCAAATGATGCGCCGCTCTCTGCCGTCACGTTAGAAAGATAGACTCCGGTCGGAATTAATAACTTCAAAGTGAATCACCATTTCAATCAAATGACACCTCTTTCCAAATGTTGTAATACAAACAATAAACTGCAATCGATCAAAACGTTTATGTCCCTCCCAAAATGAGACATCCAGAGGTATGGAGAGACAATCCTGCCAAAATGTATGAAAGGCAACGCTTTTGTGTTGGAGTGCTTTCAATGCTACACTGTTTTCAAGTGTTCTTTTGCACTGGAAATTATTTGTTTATTTTTTCTGTAAGAAAATTGCTTGGAGTGGAAAATTACCAAAGCTGAAAAATAAAACTCAAGATTTGTACTATGTGTAATGTAATTTTCTTTTTGTTAGAATTGATCTTATAAAATTGGTATCTAAAATTGGTATAGAAAAAAGTATCGTTCAGGAACCGGTATTGAAGTGAAGGTATTGGAATTGGTACCAGTATCAAAATTTTTTGATTGATACCCAGGCCTAACCATAGGTGTGAGTGTAAATGAGTCTATATGTGAGCATGTGATAGACTGGTGTCCTGCCCAGGGTGTATCCTGTCTCATTCTCTATTACTGCTGGGATAGGCTCCAGCCCCACCAAGACACAAGCAGGTACAGAAAATCAATGATTAATAAAAACTATTTATATAGGGCTGTCCCAGGAATCAAATCACAAAATAAAATAAACTATATATAAACAATAGCTAGCATGTTGCCCATGGGGATCCATGGGCTGTAGATTGGGTAGTGTTTATAAAAAAGATGACATTTTTAAAGGGTGGTAATAAATTACGCAAAGTTTCTATAATGAGTTGAAATGGCGTGAGTCCAGAATGTTTTTAGAATGTATACGTCAACAATTTTTAGAAGAACTCAACCCTTTTATTTCCTGTTAATTACATAATTTTAAAGTTATTTTACGGGCTTAATGTATATATAAATTGTTTAGGTTGTTGTCATATGCACACTATTATTATCATTATAATTATTATTTTATTTGATTATTACTTCTATTTTGTCATTTGATTTTTAAATGGGCCACAATGGAAATAAGAGTTTTTGCTTTCTTGTGTCATCCATGTATTTTTAATGCATTTACAATTATATTATGAATTTATGGGCCTTTCACACTGAATACGTCAGGCCAATCCGTCAACGCTTCCCAATCCGTCGGATTCGTTTCCAACGCATCTGACGCATCCGACGTGTGACATCAGATGCGTCGCTTCGTAACTTTGGCTGTTTCCATAACCTGAAAAAAGTTCAGCGATCGCCATCTTGAATTTGGGTCACCTGAACCAGAAAAAAGCTTTAAAAAACAGCAGTAGAACGATTCTCCCATCAGCCTGCTGGGAGAAGCTTTTTTTCAGCAACTTTTCGGAGTGACACCGACTGAGGAAGGACTGACGACTTGGGATATCGATCGAACCATGACAGCGGGCTGACCCGCACGGAGAAGCCAGCCTTCAAGATCATCACTGCACAGACCAAGGCAGGCAGCCGGGGTGATGGAGCAAATCTACTCAGTCCGAAATCTCCCACTTTTTGGATATATGCGAAGTCCCAGTTTGCCCAACGGAGTTTAGTTCTGCAGCTTTATCCAGGTGAGAATAATGTAAAACTAAAAGGTGACGTTGACTGAACTGCTGTAAAGATTTAATGATCGCTAACGTTAGTGTAGCCTTTTAGCACAGCTGATCTGAGTGAACACTTTAATTTGTAAATGGTTCAGTCTTTTTTATTCTTACCAAATAAAGCTACAGCTTTTTTCAGACACCACAAAAGCTCAACTTTAAATAACTTATTTTTTCTGGCGTTTTTCCCCCCTTTTTATATATAAACTGTTTAGTGTTTCTTTATATTTAAAGAAGTATTTTTATTTGTCCCAATCAGGAACATTTGCTGTGCAGACAACCAAACTTCCATTGATGAGCTGAACACCACGAAGTTCAGTCGAAAGAAAACTTCTCTGCTCTTCAGCAACACCACCAGAGTTCAAAACTGCAGGAGACCTTCATCTGGTCCAGAGAATCCAGCATAACATCACCTGCTTCTAAATAAAAGGCTCTTTCAACAGCCACTATTTTATTATTTTTTAAAAAGCTGTTTCATTTTATATTTTAACAATAAATGAACGGATCATTAAAAATGTCCACGAATCAAAGTCAAAAGATATTTGCACAGGTAGAAGCTCTCCATTTATTGCACTCAAATTCATATTTTAGAAATGACTCTGTCCTGATAACAACATTAAAGGCAATTACATATTTAGGCGAAATTACAAGTTGAAATGACTATAAAATCATCATGAGGTTTATGTCACAGAAATCCTACTTTACAATCACACTGTAGTCATTGTTAAATTATTTCCTGTTGCATTTATAATAAACATTTGTATTTATTTACAGTGTCTGTTTTTCTGGTTGAAATGAGATATAAATAATCTACCAGACTTAAAAAATGTAAAAATTTCCATGTTATTTTATTTGTCTAAAAATAAATGTCCAAGGTTCCTTGTGTTAAACAAGAAATTATCTAATCTGAAATAACAGGTGGTTTTAATTTACTGATGAAAGGTTTCTAAAGAATCATTTATTAATTTATTTATCTATTTTAAAGTACAAGTGTTCTAAACTTTTTTAACAGTAATCAGAAATTCTGAGGTAAAAACAACAACAAAAAACATTTTGAAGGATTTTTCTTCAGAAAACTGCAACGCATCTGTGGCATCTAAAAAGCAATGCGTCTCATTGAGAATAATGCTTTTTAGACAGATTTTTGACGCATTTGACGCGTCTGACGTATTCAGTGCGAAAAGCCCATTACATTGAACTTACTAAATAAAAGCATGCATACTTTTAATATAATATAATATAATATAATTGAATGCTCACCCTTGTGTTTTTAAAATCAAGTGAACGCCTTAAAGTATAACACCTCTCTTCTAACCGTGAACATTTTTTTTTAATATTTTGTGGCAACTAATTTTTTTTTTTGTCTGCACAGTTTGAAAGTCAACCAGGTCTGCAGTAGTGAAATATTTGATGTTATAACTCCAGTCATTTCACAACATAACTGGACGTCAATTTTATTTATTTTATAAATAGATAGAGAAATGGTTAATTCTTGCAATTCAATTTATTTATGCAGTGCCAAATAACAGGATAAGTCACCCCAATGCATTAAACATGGGTAGGGTTTAAAAATTTGAGAGTGGCTATACGCCCAACCGTTGGGTCAATAAAGTAAATACGCAAGCATATACGCCCAACCACAACCGACCAATGAGCGCGCTTGTAAGCTCACTTCCGGTTTCAACGTGGGAGGGAAAAAAGGCGGATATTTTCTCACCGGCTGCGGGAGAGTTTGCAGCCCGCGGAGGAGCTGTGATCTAAAGCGGTTCTGTTTGGCTCATCACACCCAGGGAACAGTGTCAAACTAACACCATCTTACAGCCAAGAAGCAGCATTTTGTTCAAAAACTGTTTCGTCGTCGTTAACAGGCTTCCGTTCAAAATGCTTATGAAGTTTGTCTGTTTTCATCCACTGCGGTGTTTTCACAGTAATTAAAGACGGCACCATTAAATGTGTCAAACATACGCCACAATAGAGCCTTAAAAAGTGGTGTAAAAAACGTAGTTTAGATGCACAAAACGTGTCAAATACACGATCACGGTTGGGCAAATAAGATAAGACATTATATTTATCTGCCCAACGGTTGTGCATGTAACGTTCAATGTATGACTTATCTACCCAACGGTTGGGCGAATAAGGTAGGACTTTATATTTATTTGCCCAACGGTTGGGCGTATAGCCTTTGCCTTAAAATTTACCCACCCCTTGTGCAAGCACGTTAGCAACACTCGTCAGGAAAAAACTCTCTCGGGTATTCTTAATAATAAGAAGGAACCTGAAGCAGACCAGACTCTGTGGGGCAACCCTCTGTGACTTTACTAACAAAAACAAAATAAATAAAAGAAAAATGCAATATAAGGGACTTCTGTATATGCAGCAATAAAAATGTTGCAATTAATATCAACCACATACATATGGAGTAAAGTGATTGCAATGACCGGTAGCTCAAAAGACAGCCAAAAGGCGAAGAGCAGAGTCCCAGTAAATAGACAGGAATTGGTGAGTCAGTATTGAGACCAGATGAGTCATTATACAGTACATTCCCTAGTTTTTATCCACATATTGGTCTCCAACCAGTGGACATGTGCAGAATGGATGGCTGAATGGGCAGATGGATGGATGGATGGATGAATGACAGAAGACACACACAGGCATGCAGGTGAGCAAAACCATTCCCAGTGGAAATCCCCTAACAGCAATGTATTGATCTTGGTGAAACCTGTCAGTCCTCCAAGTGAGGACTTGGATTTGTTTTAATGAAATATACATTTTGACAGGGATGATGTAAATGGCACTACTGTATTATAAAAAAAAAACAAAGAAAACAGACCTACAAACATGCAGTAATGTTAATTCTGTTTCAAAAATGCTGTTCTTGTTTCAACCTGTTTTGAAGACTAAGCATCTTCATATAGTCAGACATATTTGATGCAGACCCAAATCAAGGAGCTACTCTTTCTGTCAACAAACAAAAGCTGTCAGCTGTAATCATCACATTTATCTTTTATTTTCGAGGCACATGGCTTTTTCTTGTTTTTTTGATGAATTCTCCAAGTCAGTTTCATGTTTTCATGCTTGTCAAACCTCAAGTTCAATGTCTCAGCACGAAGTTCAATCTGTGGATTCTGCATTTAACTTATCTACAGATCTCAGCACTTGACATAATTATAGGCACAAGGGCAATAATTACTACACAACATAATAAAAATAAAATAAGACTGGAGACAGCTTCGGTCAGAGTGTTTGAAGTGATCAAAGATAATTCATGTGAATATACTGTATGTCCATTCTACTACTGGTGCCCCTCTACCAAAGCTTTAATTTAGCACAAAATCTGAATTATTTCTGAGTGAACCCAAAATATTTTGAGTTCTGCACAGGACTGGCTCGCTCATGTCCTCAAAACATCAAAGGAAATGTACCGTTTACCAACTCTCAATAACAAAGGTCTGCAGTTAAGAATCAAAATAAAATTTCTGTACAACATAACATAACATTACGGAGCCCGCCTAGGGACATGGTGGTTATTTTTTTTTTTTGGGGGGGGGGGGGGGGGGGGGGCAGATTATTGCGTTCCCTCACAATACTTTTGGGTTCCCTCACAATATTATTGCGTTCCCTCACAATACTTTTGCGTTCCCTCGCAGTAACCTAGTATCATATTAAAACTCATGCCTATCAGAGCACACAGTGAGTGGAATCAGGTGGGGGAAGACTGAACGCATATGCGCACACAGCACACACGCACACACACAGCAGACAGCAACAGGATTCATAAGAAGAATGGGATCCTGTGAGATGAGGGAGTAAGTTGCTACAACTTCCACAGCTGTAAGACTCCATATGAACAGGGTTCGATTTTAGCGGTTACCCGGGAACCCGTGGCACCCTACTTTGGGGGCGGGCACATAACTCTTTAGACTTGCATGCCCAACTGGAATCCACCTTTTTTTATTTCATAACTGTACAGAAATCTATCAAATTTGGACAAAATTTGCGCAGAATTTGACTTTCTGAGACCGACACATACACATAACGTCATCAAAAAATGTTCTTCTCTATGTAATGCCGCGTTTTATTATACACAGATCAAATGGAGCGTTTTTGATGGAAGAGCAAACAGCAGCCAGCAGAGAGGATTTTTTTTATTTCTCAACGTGCGCGCGCGAGCAAATCATCCGTGAAGATTATTTTATTTATTAACTACACAGATGTATAATAAAAGCAAATGGTGACTGGTTTATAAACACAATTATGACAGAGTTTTTGAGGGAAGAGCTGCCTTAGATTCTGAGCTTAATTCTGATTCTGAGGAAGAACACCTTGAAGTGCTGCAGAGAATGGCAGATGACCATGATGACTGCTAATAGATTTTCTGTAATCACAACAAGTGTAATCAACACTTATGGCAGCCATGATTGTTAATGGGCTGGATGTTTAATAAAACATCGGCAGCTGAGATGACCCCACGCCAATCTGCCTGTGCACATTGGCATGGGGTCATCTCAGCTTCTGACAAGGTTAGAAAATTTCAAAATTTCAGAAAATATTACTCCAAAAACACAAAAATTCCCTTCCATAATTTCATCCTGTCTGATGAAGGGCGAGGCCCGAAACGTCACCTTTGGTGTGTTATTAAAGGCTTGTTTGGGAGCTAACTGGCTGTGCGGATCTCTTTCGTTTTTTGTTCTTCCATAATTTCACCCCAAAACTGCCCCAGATATCACCAGAATGCACAATTTGCATCCTTTTATATCTAAATTTTGTGGGGGGCATGCCCCCAGACCCCCCTAGTTGCTTTGCCGCTATGCTGCGTAGCGGTAGGTTTGGTACCGAACTTTTCTGAGGGGCACCAAACTTTTCAGATTTTGGTGCCCTTAAGGCACACAACTATTTATTCTAAAAGACAAACTCTGCATATGAAATATAGTTTATTTATACAACAGCATCTGGCATGCATAACTCGGTAGCCATGGAGGCTTCCAGAGCCTTAGAGTTCCCCCCAAATAAAGCGCATGGCATCTTCTAGTGCATCATACTGTGTCTCCGCTGAAACAGACCATTTTTCTTTAAAATACACGTCAGAGTCTTCATGCACATAATCACATTGTGTCTCACAGACAAAGCCTCCAGTATATTATTGTATGTGAGCCCCAGGTTAAAGTAAAACAATCAAGTTCTGGTTATCCATGATGTACAATCCAACCAAACGATTCAACAAACCTGTGTGTTGCCAGGCTGGAAATATGGACTCAAAGTTATTGTAAGGGAACGCAATAATATTGCGAGGGAATGCAAAAGTATTGTGAGGGAATGCAATAATATTGCAAGAGAACACAAAAGTATTGTAAGGGAACGCAACAATATTGCAAGGGAACACAAAAGTATTGTAAGGGAACGCAATAATATTGCAGGGAACACAAAAGTATTGTAAGGGAACGTAATAATATTGCAAGGGAAAGCAAAAGTACTGCAATAATCTGGCCAAAAAAAAATTAACCACCATGTCCCTAGGCGGGCTCCGTAGAACATAACTTGTAACAAACTGTGAAGTTTCACTTTTTTTTTTCATTGATTTGGCCAAAGCCCAGCTGGAGCCATTAAAATTCCAACTTGACGACTAAAGGAAATTGCTTAAACAAATTCCACAAGTGTTGATAACAGGATCTCTGTCACGCTGGACTGAGAATGCTTTCCAAGGTTTCAGGTGAAACAGAATTATAAAGTAATTTGTGCTCCACAGTAGAGCTGAACTTGTTTGTTGATCAACAGAATAATGGTCATTTAAGTTACAACACTGCTACGAGTTTTTTTTTTTTTTTTGCAAAGATTATGGACTCTCAAAGTGACACAGAAAGAATCCACAGTGACCCGTCACGTGGTTTACAATCCTGAAGGTTGGAAAGTAATAAATCCTGGGTCGTCAATGATCTAGCACCTCAACAGCGTCTTTATGGTTTTCAAATGGTTGTTTGGCTCATGGCACATGTCATTACATTCACAACAGCACAGAACTGCTTTGGGGCCTAGATGACAAACAAAGAGGCAGACAACCAGTCCATCCCCTCCTCTCAAAAATACCCATCTATCTGCTGCAGCCAGGTGAAATGTGGTCATCCCATCTGTAGCCCCTGGGGTCCTCAGCACTGAGGCACCTTTCCGCTGGATTACGTACAGAGAAACGCAACGTGGCTAAAATGTAGCTGACGCTGTCTCACCATGCAGGTAGTAGTTCAACCTGGGAGACCAACACCCCCCCCCCCCCCCCCGCCACCCGAAAAAACCACACACAAAAAACCCAAACAAAAGATCAATGAATGCTGCAATAAAGTAAATTCCACAGATACAGAAAGGTTTTATAATCTCACGTAGTAACCAGACCAAAAAATTCTGCTATAGTCATATATTGATGGCAGTGATCTATACAGAAATAAACTGATATGCAGCTCCAAAGTTTTTTGGTCCAAATGCCAGTTTGATTGTACCAGCATTACCAGCGTTTAACAGAAAAAAAAAGAAAAAAAAACAGAACAACATGTCTCTGCAGCACAATGTCTAAAGTGCATCTGATGATCTGATGTTGCAGTGTGTAATGTGTCTATAATGATTTGCATCTTATCTCAGTTTTATATGACGATAAGTTTTTAAAAATCAGTTAAGTGCAACTATGCATTTTCATTGGTCTCTGGCATGGCTGACACTAAAACGGTATGTCTCTGTTTGTGTACGGTGCATCCAGAAAGTATTCACAGCATTTCACTTATCCACATTTTGTTATCTTACAACCTTATTCCAAAATGGATTTTTTTTTCTCAAAATTCTACACACCATACCCCATAATGACAATGTGAATAAAGTTTTAAGATTTTTGCAAATTATTAAAAATAAAAAACTGAGAAATCACACGTATGTGTGTGAGACTTGCCAGCAGTTTGTGACAATGGTATCAGGTCTAACAGACTGGTGATGGACACAACAAATTTGTGACAAACATGACCAGGCTGTAACCATCAGCATGAGTTGCAGAAACAGTGATGCAGGAGATATATGACAAAACATTTCACAAAGCTGTAAATATTAGTGTTGTATTTATTTAAAAAAAATTAGACTTGCTGATGAAGTCTCAATTTATCAGCGGCTAAAATAACTTGTTTCCTCAAATGTCACCCTCCTTGTGTGAAATCTCACACAAGGGAATGGGAATGTAAAAAAGTAGACAGTCAATCAGCACTCGATGGTCATATTACAAGCATGATGTTGTCCTCGCCATTTTGCATTCAGCACACGTGCTTGGAACTAGGGCTGCAGCTATCGATTATTTTAGTAATCGAGTATTCTATTGATTATTCTGGCAATTAATCAAGGTCTTTAATCCCCTAGTTGCTCCCGGTGTGTAGTCAGTGCCTTCTATGGCAGCACCCTGACATCGGGGTGAATGTGAGGCATAATTTGTAAAGCGCTTTGAGCGTCTGATGCAGATGGAAAAGCACAATATAAATGCAGTCCATTTACCATTTAATTGGATAAAAAGTACCTTTGTGTTTTTAACATCAACAGTCCAGGGCTCTCCCTAAGCAATGGCACAATGTCATTGTGTCATCATGGAGATTGTCAAATTTAGTGTATCCCTTTCTGTTTTCCTGGGTAATCATTTATATATTATATATCACATTTTACAAGTTTTAGATCTTTCCTGGTTTCAGGAGCTCAGCCAAAGTCGAGCCAAAGACTTGACTAGGGCTGCAGCTATCGATTATTTTAGTAATCGAGTATTCTATCGATTATTCTGGCAATTAATCGAGTAATCGGATAAAAAGTACTTCTGCATTTTTAAACAACACTGCGCCAAAGTGCTGGCATTTTGCTGAAATGGGATGTGGCTTTCTGTTTTGTTTTCCCCAACTTGTAAAATGTAAGTTTTTTTTTTTTTATATAAAGGTTTATGGACTGGGTCCCTGTGTGATTTTTTTTTAAATCCCTCTTTCTCTGCAATTCAACAGTTGCATTTCAGCTGGAGGTTGAACATGCAGCCTTGCAGTCATTTTTTATTATTATTTTATTTAAGTTACCGTGTTTATGAAGTGTTGTGTGTTGCCCAAAAAGGCAAAAATTAAAAAGTCAAACACTCAGTGTGAGTCTGAGGGAAACACAGAAGAAAGAGTGGACTTCTGCTGTTTGTCAATGTAGCCGGGGACAGAGCTGTGACTCGCCCGGTCTGAGAGCCCCTCACACTGTGCAGAGACAGCAGCCGGCCGCTGGGTCAATAGTCCCTCCACATGTAGAGCAGAAAAAGAAAGTTCTCTGGCAAGGCGCTGCGTCTGAGGGACTGCATGGCCAACTGCCAGCAAACTTTGAGTGAAGTTGTCCATTGGCACGCACACGCACCCCATGTGCGCTTAGTGGCCCATGCAGCGTTATGCATATATACACACACACACACACATACACACACATTGCTGAGTGATAATTGCAGCCCTACGCGCGTGCGTGGAGCGCACATGCGCCGCACACAGACTCGCGCGCACATGCACGTAAGGAACACAGCGCTCTGGTCCCGTGTTTGCCATCCAGACATTTGGAGATCGTCAGTCTGCAGCGCCTTTTATGGCCATCTGACAGCAGTCTGTGTCGCCTACATATGCTCTGGATGTGATCTGACAGGTGTGGACGGGGCAATCTGTCTTTGCTCCGACACTGCTGGCCACTGCTCTTTTCCTCCTGACTGTGTCGGATTATGGCAATATTTGCTGTGTCAGGCATGGTTCCGGCACATGCTTGCTATGTGTGACGGGGGCTTTACATTTTAAAGACAAAGCCATTTGCTGAAACTTCACACCACACTATAGAAGTAATTTGTATATAGACCCGAGGGTCACTGGTGCTGGTGCTTATCCCCAGATACCATAGTTTCACCATCCCCTGCATGTGATGCCTGTCCAACAGAAATTAGCTCCACAGTCCCACTGCCTACTTACAGATGGGTGGACTGACACAATTTTGATGAAGGATCTTGTCCGAGGACATAGACAGCTATACCATTTTAAGCACTCTTATTGATATAATTTGACTAAACTCCTGTGGAATCTGATTATGTTATATCCAATGACAAAACAAATCTGTTTATATGACAAATGGATTGCAAGAATACACCTTGCTTTGTTGAGTCTTGAAAGGTCTGTACAACCAGATGATTTATTTAATTTCAATTGTGTTGGTCTTTAGATTTGCCCACAAGCAAACTGTGCCCAGGAAGGGCCCAGATCCACAGGTTGAGGATCACGGGATGAATTCGAGGGGTCGAAATACATTTTGTAACCTACTTGCACTGATGCTAGTAACAAAAAAATTACTTGCACCAAAAAAGTTACTTGCATAACCAAAAGTCAGTCTTATACCATCCTTAAAACTCCTCCTCTGATGTGTGACTCTTCCTCTCTGGAGAGAGTTTGAGGGGAGAGCAGCGGCAGCAGACAGTTTTGTTTTTCATGTGCGCGTGCGAACGAATCGTCCGTGAAGATTATTTTATTTATTAACTACACAGATGTATAATAAAACAAATGGTGACTGGCTTATAACACAATTATGACAGAGTTTGAAGGGAGAGAGAGCGAGGAATTACGGAGCCCTGGAAGTGTCATCGCAAAATGTTTTGCATGTGGAGAGAATGTGTGCACATTTTATGATATTGTGCTCACGTTTTATGATATTGTGCACACGTTTTATTATATTGTGCGCTCGTTTTTTTCATGTGCGTGCGCAAACTAATCGTCTATTAAGATAATTTTATTAACTACACAGATGTATAATAAAACAAATGGTGACTGGTTTATAACACGATGACAGAGTTTGAGGGCAGAGAGAGAGGAACTGCAGCCAGTTTTTTTTTCTTTAAATCTTTCTTTACATGTGCGTGTGCGAACACAACAAATAGAGCACAGCAACTCGCTCCGTGTGTGAGAGTCATAAAACGCAGGGAAGACGAAGACAACACACTGGAAATTGTTTTGTTCCTTATTTTTTCCTTTATTGGTTCATTCTACTGGTGCTTATAGTTGATAAAACTTGGATAAGTTACTTGCACCAGTGCTAGTGGAGTATAAAATTACATGCACCACTCAAATAATACGTGCACAAACTAGCACATGCACGTACTATTTCGACCCCTAAATTCCCAGGACTGGTAAGAGTGTAGCTCTTGTACTCACATGTTGTAGGGGTAGTTGAGAGGGTTATTCCACCCCAACCAGCTTGTCTAAACAATAACTTAAAACCAATAAATGATATCATCTGCAAATAAGGGCATAAAATAAGGACAACCTAATTCAAATTTGCACCAGATCAATTGAAAAAATTTATCTTGTTTATCATATGTAATATACTGTAGATGTGTCTGCCACCTGCTGGAGTGCTGTCTGCCTTTACTTGAGCTAACAGCTTAAGTTACAAACCATGAGAAGAAACATGGTGCCCACAACATCACCAAATATGAGATGGAAAACACACAAGAGTGGGAAATCAAAATGAATTAAATGATGGGTAGAACCATAGATGGTATATGTACTGGACAAATGTTACCCATAGATTTTCTACAGAGACCCGGAATAGCCAAAATGAAGCATGTGTCTGGGCATCACCATGTTGGCAGAAGCAAGAGCTCTGATTCATGATTAACGTAAAGGGGAGCCACAGCTCCACCTCTTTATGCAGGGCTGGCTCAGTGTATGATGAAAGAAGTCTAAACATGTCACTACCTTCAAGTGCAAACCTCTGGTCGAAACAAGCTAAGCTAACAGGCTAACTTCAGTTAGCCTGTTAGCTTAGCTGGTTCTAATGACTGACTTTGGTTCTAACGACTGTGGTTCTAATGATGGTTCTAATGGTTCTAATGACAGTGGTTCTAATGACTGGCTTTGGTGTAAACATTAAAAGTTAAGAGCTACTTATTTTCTAACCAATTGTGCATTAATGGATCTTGACGGATCAGGTTACCAATAGCTCCTAAAAGCGCAACAGCTGTAGATCAATAAATATGAGAATTTCACCCAGTGCGAAGATCAGGTTACTGATATCTCCTTAAAGTGATACTGCTGTAGAACAATAAATATCACAAGAATTTCACTCAGTGTGAGCATTGCGGCAGAGCTGTACGAGGTCTATTAGAAAAGTATCCGACCTTATTATTTTTTTTCAAAAACCATATGGATTTGAATCACGTGTGATTGCGTCAGACAAGCTTGAACCCTCGTGCGCATGCGTAAGTTTTTCCACGCCTGTCGGTTGCATCATTCACCTGTGAGCAGGCTTTGAGTGAGGAGTGGTCCACCCCCTCGGCGGATTTTCATTGTCAGGAAATGGCAGAATGATTTGGGCTTTTATTCCATCAGAATTTTTTCAGAAACTGTTAGAGACTGGCAGCTGGAAACCATTAGAAAAATTTATCTGGCTTTCGGTGAAAATGTTACGGGCTTGGTAGAGAATAAGGAGTGTTACTGTCGCTTTAAGGACGGCCCCCAGCGGCTGTGGGGCGCGCCGCGCTTTGAAGCCACCATCGACAGGCTGAACGACCATTTCATTTCTAAACGGATGGCTGTCTGGATCCGTGACCATCGTGTGCCATTTCTCTGGTTATCACAAGAGCTGGACATCAACCATTTTCCGGCAGATTTCACTTTTAACAAGAGATTTTGTCATGGAAAGCTGAGCGGAGGCTTCGCGCGTCACGATGGATTCACTACTGGAGCGAGACAAAACCACCTCCGTTTTGGTCTCACAGGACGGCTTTGAGATGGCGTTCAGACAGCTGTCGGTGGTTTTTCCATTGAGTGATTATCCGAGAAATTGTGGATGTGCCTGGACATGCCAGAACATGTCCCGTGAGGCTTCATCACAGCGTTGCTGTGCACCATGCGGCACCGCCGCGACGTGCAAAGCCTCCGATCCTCTTTCCATGACAAAAACACCTGTAACAGTGGAATGTGCCATTCATTTACAAACTGGATGATGTGTTTTATCCGGGACGTCGTCTGACTAGCACAGGAATTGCAGAAGACGTGGACATCAGCACTTTTTCGGCACATTGAGACAGACGTGCGGAGGAATTCGGTGGAAAAACCACCGACAGCTGTCTGAACGCCATCTCAAAGCTGTCCTGTGAGACCAAAATGGAGGTGGTTTTGTCTCGCTCCAGTAGCGAATCCATTGTGACGCGAAGCCTCTGCTCGGATTTCCATGACAGAATCTCTTGTTAAAAGTGAAATCTGCCGGAAAATGGTTGATGTCCAGCTCTTGTGATAACCAGAGAAATGGCACATGATGGTCACGGATCCAGACAGCCATTCGTTTAGAAATGAAATGGTCGTTCAGCCTGTTGATGGCGGCTTCAGAGCGCGGCGCGCCCCACAGCCGCTGGGGGCCGTCATTAAAGCGACAGTAACACTCCTTATTCTCTACCAAGCCCGTAACATTTTCACCAAAAGCCAGATCAATTTTTCTAATGGTTTCCAGCTGCCAGTCTCTAACAGTTTCTGAAAAAATTCTGATGGAAAAAAAGCCCAAATCATTCCGCCATTTCCTGACAATGAAAATCCACCGAGGGGGTGGACCACTCCTCACTCAAAGCCTGCTCACAGGCGAATGACGCAACCGACAGGCGTGGAAAAACTCATGCATGCGCACGAGGGTTCAAGCTTGTCTGACGCAATCACACGTGATTCAAATCCATATGGTTTTTGAAAAAAATAATAAGGTCGGATACTTTTCTAATAGACCTCGTATTAGGTGATCTGTTAGGACCTTTCACTACACAACAAGCCATATTATTCCAGGTGTTTGTAATAAAATACTCCAAACAAAACAGACACCCCTCCACAACAGCAGGCAGCTGATCATGCGGACACTGAGTTAGCTTAAACACTGCTTCTAGTTTCAGTATGCAATGGATATATTTGGTAAAATTCATACCTGTAAATAACAGATGATAACACCTTAAAGTATAAAAACACTTATTTCCAGTGTGGTCCTCAGTGTACAGACACAAGGAGTGGGCAATGAGGCCATTAACAACAGGTTCCTTGTACATTTCACATTTATAAGCCTTTTCACACTCTCGCTCTCTTGCGGGTCTCACTCGCGAGGTCAAAGAGCAAGAGGTGTAAACTGCAGTGTCGAGGCATCATGACTGACTGTGTGGGTAGTGAGAATGACAGAGACTTTGATTATTTTTCCCGTTGGAGTGTTTATTCATTGAAAGATTTTTGTGAAAACATGGTATTGGTGTCCAAAGAAGAAAAACTGAAGATTATGCTGCACACAAACTGAAATTTCAGGGTTTGCCCGACTCGACCCACTGCCGACCCAGACAGTGGCTATTCGTAAGCATAGAATCAGCTGATCACTGTTTCGCTTTGCAGACTTCTATAAATCTTGTGCACTATGTTTGTATTTCTGAAAGTGTGAAATAAATTATTTGTGAAGAATAAAATTAAATTAATCATGGATCTGATTGGTGAATGGCCACTGAATGGTGTCTCTAGTAAATAATCATGAAGTAACTGCCTGGCCCATACCTCTGCATATCATTTATTAGGCTGATAGACACATGTGCCTGTGATTTGGATCAATGAATAATGAACACAAGTGGGATAAAACACACTGATTTGTATCACAACAGACCAAGGCGACAGATTACGCTGCCCTTTTAAAAGATGACAACGGCAAATCATTCCCAGAGACCTGATATCCAAACTCGAGTCTGGCTGACTGGATGATAAGAGTGGCATGACTCGATGGTACTACCGCGCATTTAACCAGCGCACTGCCGCACAATTCGCCAGGCTACTGCACTGTGTGCTGCTGGATGCTGCGTTATATAAAGTAATTATTTGGTGGCGGATTAATCACTTGCTCTCAGAAATTGTCTGATAAATCCGTCACTAATCACTCTGGAAGCACAGCGCTTCACGAGGTGGAGAAAGCTTTGATAATCTCAAAGGTAATTATTTATAATTTTTATATTGTAATAGCTTGGTAAAACAGCTGCATTTTCACTCCTTGTAAGCATCTGTAAAAATATGTTTATTATGAATCTAGACAGTTGTTCGACTGATGCTGTCACTAACCGACCGAGCGTCTGTTTACGTTTTTACACCTCTTAACCTTTGAACCAATCTGGTGCTGCATGCGCATTCCCAGAGTGTGAAAAGGCTTATTCACACACCTACTGACCATGTTTCGAAGGTGGGAGAAAACCAGAATACCTGCAAGAAAACCCAAGCAGACAAGAGGAGAACATACAACCTCCACACAGAAAGGACCAGGTGGGAAGAGATCCCACGACCTTCTTCCTGTGAGGCAGCAGTGCTAACCACAATATCCCTGTGTCGCCTGAGTATACCAAAACTTTTCGTGCGGAATGCAGATTAGTCACACAACAAACTCAAAACACTGAAATATGGGCATTACAAAAGTTTTGGAAGAAACAACATATTGTGTGCCGTGCTGCCACCTGCTGGACAGATCAAGAATTTTCATCTTTCAAACGTGATTAAAATAAAAATAAAGCCTACAGTTAAGGGGTCTGTACACCCTTAAATACACATAAGTAAATACACTGCTTGTTGTAAAAATAAACAGGAAAATTAAACTCTATCATTATATAAGAAAATCAAATCTGCCAAACTCTAGGATTAGCATATAAAGTATGTTTTTTTTTTTTAAATAGAAAAGGCTGATAAGAGAAACGTGTTAGCTCAGAGGTATCTTAGGCTTTAATGTCTTTATCTTGGCTGTTGTTTTATTTCTACAGGTCAAAAACAATGTTTTAAATAATGATGTCTAACTGCGTCGTTCAGTAAACACAGAGGAAAAGTTCAAACTTCTGTGTCTCTTACCTGTTTTTCAGTCGAGCTTTGATGAAGTTTCTGCCAAACGGAGCCATGTCTCAAAGCGCCAAAGTAAAAAGAGCAACAATCCGGAGCGTTTTACAGTCGCGACAACACTTTGTTTCAGAGAAACTGTGAAACTATCACAAGAAAAACTGTCCGTCCCGTTCCAGCAGGGAGGGGATTTACCCCCCCACCTGCCAAGACTCAGGAAAAAAAAAAAAACAAAAAAAAACACACAACGTGACGCACATCAAAGTCAGCCGACAAAAGAAAAAAGTACGAATTTCTGTAAATGCGAAAAATTGTGAGTACATAAACTGGGCTTTAAGGAGTAACACACGAACATATATATAAAAAAAAAAAAAAAATTCCCCTTGAAATAAGCAAAGCATGCGCAAATAGGGGAGACTGGGTATAGTTGTAACAGCTATTTCAACACCTATACCTGTTCTCTTTTGGTTTTAGGGGACTCAAAAGTTGTCACAACATATTCACATTTGTATACCATTAACTATTGCTGGGTTGAACAGATCAATTCGCCGATTTTAAATCGATTCCCATTTTAATTCCCACAGATCAATTCACACATTCAAAGATCGATATATATATATATATATATATATATATATATATATATATATATATATATATATATATATATATATATATATATATATATATATGAGGTCTATTAGATAATAAACCGACCCCTTTTTTTTTTTAACTATATGGATTTGAATGACGTGCGATTACACCAATCATGCTTGAACCCTCGTGCGCATGCGTGAGTTTTTTCACGAGTGTCGGTGACTTCATTTCCCTGTGGGCAGGCCTTGAGTGAGATGTGGTCCCGCCCTCTCGGCTGAATTCCTTTGTTTCACACGCTGCTCGAGACGGCGCGCGTTGCTTTATCAAAATTTTTTCTGGACCTGTGAGGAATATCCGAGTGGACACTATTCGAGAAATTAAGCTGGTTTTCGGTGAAAAGTTTAACGGCTGATGAGAGATTATGGGGTGTTTCTGTCGGTTTAAAGACTTCCCACAGAACAGGACGTCACGCAGCGCTTCCAGGCGCTGTTGACAGGCGTGAAAAAACTCTTGCATGCCCACGAGGGTTCAAGTATGTCTGATGTAATCACACGTGATTCAAATCCATATGGTTTTTGAAAAAAATAATAAGGTTGGATACTTTTCTAATAGACCTCGTATATATATATATATATATATATATATATATATATTATATATATATATATATATATATATATATATATATATATATATATATATACGAGGTCTGTCAATAAAGTATAGGTCCTTTTTATTTTTTTCAAAAACCATATGGATTTCATTCATATGTTTTTACATCAGACATGCTTGAACCCTCGTGCGCATGTGTGAGTTTTTCCACGCCTGTCGGTGACGTCATTTGCCTGTGAGCACTCCTTGTGGGAGGAGTCGTCCAGCCCCTCGTCGGAATTCCTTTGTCTGAGAAGTTGCTGAGAGACTGGCGCTTTGTTTGATCAAAATGTTTTCTAAACCTGTGAGACACATCGAAGTGGACACGGTTCGAAAAATTAAGCTGGTTTTCGGTGAAAATTTTAACAGCTGATGAGAGATTTTGAGGTGATACTGTCACTTTAAGGACTTCACACGGAGCGAGATGTCGTGCAGCGCTCTCAGGCGCCGTCGTCAGCCTGTTTCAAACTGAAAACCTCCAAATTTCAGGCTGTATTGATCCAGGACGTCGTGAGAGGACAGGGAAGTTTCAGAAGAAGTCGGTTTCAGCATTTTATCTGGATATTCCACTGTTAAAGGAGATTTTTTTAATGCAAGACGTGCGGACGGATTGCAGCGACGGATTGCAGCGACGGATTGCAGCGTCGGCTCGCAGCCGCTGCAACGCTCCGCCACAGGAAAAACACCTCCGTTGGAAGCCTTAAGGACAAGTTGGAACATGTCCAGCTGTTAAACAATTTCTCATATACTCACTCCACTGAAAGCCATCAAAAGCCGCCTGGATTTTACAAATGGTTATCAACACGGAGGTGTTTTTCCTGTGCCGCCGCACCACACGCCTGGCTGTCTCTCACAGTTTCTGGAAAAATTTGATGCAGCAAAGCTCCAAATCGTTCAGACATTTTACTCGCAAAAAAAAATCCGACGAGGGGGGTGGACCACTGCTCACACAAAGCCTGCTCACAGGCGAATGACGCAACTGACAGGCATGAAAAAACTCACGCATGCTCACAAAGGTTCAAGCTTGGCTGATGCAAGCGCGCGTGATTCAAATCCATATGGTTTTTGCAAAAAATAAAAAAGTCGGATAGTTGATAGTTGATAATTGACGTTTCAAATCCTGCAAAACCTTGGAGAGGTCGCCGCGCTGCGAGATCTCAGTAACACTGAGAACTGCATTGAGACGCACTTTAACCGCTGCACACGTACAACACCATTAACATCGCAACATAAATTATTTTTATATTGTGCCTAAAAGTCTCATGAATATATTACTGTATCTGGGTTTATAGACGTTGTTATTGTGTTTATTTCATGTACACGTGACAAGGAGACACAAGGAGTGGGCAATGAGGCCATTAACAACAGGTTCCTTGTACATTTCACATTTATAAGCCTTTTCACACTCTCGCTCTCTTGCGGGTCTCACTCGCGAGGTCAAAGAGCAAGAGGTGTAAACTGCAGTGTCGAGGCATCATGACTGACTGTGTGGGCAGTGAGAATGACAGAGACTTTGATTATTTTTCCCGTTGGAGTGTTTATTCATTGAAAGATTTTTGTGAAAACATGGTATTGGTGTCCAAAGAAGAAAAACTGAAGATTATGCTGCACACAAACTGAAATTTCAGGGTTTGCCCGACTCGACCCACTGCCGACCCAGACAGTGGCTATTCGTAAGCATAGAATCAGCTGATCACTGTTTCGCTTTGCAGACTTCTATAAATCTTGTGCACTATGTTTGTATTTCTGAAAGTGTGAAATAAATTATTTGTGAAGAATAAAATTAAATTAATCATGGATCTGATTGGTGAATGGCCACTGAATGGTGTCTCTAGTAAATAATCATGAAGTAACTGCCTGGCCCATACCTCTGCATATCATTTATTAGGCTGATAGACACATGTGCCTGTGATTTGGATCAATGAATAATGAACACAAGTGGGATAAAACACACTGATTTGTATCACAACAGACCAAGGCGACAGATTACGCTGCCCTTTTAAAAGATGACAACGGCAAATCATTCCCAGAGACCTGATATCCAAACTCGAGTCTGGCTGACTGGATGATAAGAGTGGCATGACTCGATGGTACTACCGCGCATTTAACCAGCGCACTGCCGCACAATTCGCCAGGCTACTGCACTGTGTGCTGCTGGATGCTGCGTTATATAAAGTAATTATTTGGTGGCGGATTAATCACTTGCTCTCAGAAATTGTCTGATAAATCCGTCACTAATCACTCTGGAAGCACAGCGCTTCACGAGGTGGAGAAAGCTTTGATAATCTCAAAGGTAATTATTTATAATTTTTATATTGTAATAGCTTGGTAAAACAGCTGCATTTTCACTCCTTGTAAGCATCTGTAAAAATATGTTTATTATGAATCTAGACAGTTGTTCGACTGATGCTGTCACTAACCGACCGAGCGTCTGTTTACGTTTTTACACCTCTTAACCTTTGAACCAATCTGGTGCTGCATGCGCATTCCCAGAGTGTGAAAAGGCTTATTCACACACCTACTGACCATGTTTCGAAGGTGGGAGAAAACCAGAATACCTGCAAGAAAACCCAAGCAGACAAGAGGAGAACATACAACCTCCACACAGAAAGGACCAGGTGGGAAGAGATCCCACGACCTTCTTCCTGTGAGGCAGCAGTGCTAACCACAATATCCCTGTGTCGCCTGAGTATACCAAAACTTTTCGTGCGGAATGCAGATTAGTCACACAACAAACTCAAAACACTGAAATATGGGCATTACAAAAGTTTTGGAAGAAACAACATATTGTGTGCCATGCTGCCACCTGCTGGACAGATCAAGAATTTTCATCTTTCAAACGTGATTAAAATAAAAATAAAGCCTACAGTTAAGGGGTCTGTACACCCTTAAATACACATAAGTAAATACACTGCTTGTTGTAAAAATAAACAGGAAAATTAAACTCTATCATTATATAAGAAAATCAAATCTGCCAAACTCTAGGATTAGCATATAAAGTATGTTTTTTTTTTTTAAATAGAAAAGGCTGATAAGAGAAACGTGTTAGCTCAGAGGTATCTTAGGCTTTAATGTCTTTATCTTGGCTGTTGTTTTATTTCTACAGGTCAAAAACAATGTTTTAAATAATGATGTCTAACTGCGTCGTTCAGTAACACAGAGGAAAAGTTCAAACTTCTGTGTCTCTTACCTGTTTTTCAGTCGAGCTTTGATGAAGTTTCTGCCAAACGGAGCCATGTCTCAAAAGCGCCAAAGTAAAAAGAGCAACAATCCGGAGCGTTTTACAGTCGCGACAACACTTTGTTTCAGAGAAACTGTGAAACTATCACAAGAAAAACTGTCCGTCCCGTTCCAGCAGGGAGGGGATTTACCCCCCCACCTGCCAAGACTCAGGAAAAAAAAAAAAACAAAAAAAAACACACAACGTGACGCACATCAAAGTCAGCCGACAAAAGAAAAAAGTACGAATTTCTGTAAATGCGAAAAATTGTGAGTACATAAACTGGGCTTTAAGGAGTAACACACGAACATATATATAAAAAAAAAAAAAAATTCCCCTTGAAATAAGCAAAGCATGCGCAAATAGGGGAGACTGGGTATAGTTGTAACAGCTATTTCAACACCTATACCTGTTCTCTTTTGGTTTTAGGGGACTCAAAAGTTGTCACAACATATTCACATTTGTATACCATTAACTATTGCTGGGTTGAACAGATCAATTCGCCGATTTTAAATCGATTCCCATTTTAATTCCCACAGATCAATTCACACATTCAAAGATCGATATATATATATATATATATATATATATATATATATATATATATATATATATATATATATATATATATATATATGAGGTCTATTAGATAATAAACCGACCCCTTTTTTTTTAACTATATGGATTTGAATGACGTGCGATTACACCAATCATGCTTGAACCCTCGTGCGCATGCGTGAGTTTTTTCACGAGTGTCGGTGACTTCATTTCCCTGTGGGCAGGCCTTGAGTGAGATGTGGTCCCGCCCTCTCGGCTGAATTCCTTTGTTTCACACGCTGCTCGAGACGGCGCGCGTTGCTTTATCAAAATTTTTTCTGGACCTGTGAGGAATATCCGAGTGGACACTATTCGAGAAATTAAGCTGGTTTTCGGTGAAAAGTTTAACGGCTGATGAGAGATTATGGGGTGTTTCTGTCGGTGTAAAGACTTCCCACAGAACAGGACGTCACGCAGCGCTTCCAGGCGCTGTTGACAGGCGTGAAAAAACTCTTGCATGCCCACGAGGGTTCAAGTATGTCTGATGTAATCACACGTGATTCAAATCCATATGGTTTTTGAAAAAAATAATAAGGTTGGATACTTTTCTAATAGACCTCGTATATATATATATATATATATATATATATATATATATATATATATATATATATATATATATATATATATATATATATATATATATATATATATATATATATATACGAGGTCTGTCAATAAAGTATAGGTCCTTTTTATTTTTTTCAAAAACCATATGGATTTCATTCATATGTTTTTACATCAGACATGCTTGAACCCTCGTGCGCATGTGTGAGTTTTTCCACGCCTGTCGGTGACGTCATTTGCCTGTGAGCACTCCTTGTGGGAGGAGTCGTCCAGCCCCTCGTCGGAATTCCTTTGTCTGAGAAGTTGCTGAGAGACTGGCGCTTTGTTTGATCAAAATGTTTTCTAAACCTGTGAGACACATCGAAGTGGACACGGTTCGAAAAATTAAGCTGGTTTTCGGTGAAAATTTTAACAGCTGATGAGAGATTTTGAGGTGATACTGTCACTTTAAGGACTTCACACGGAGCGAGATGTCGTGCAGCGCTCTCAGGCGCCGTCGTCAGCCTGTTTCAAACTGAAAACCTCCAAATTTCAGGCTGTATTGATCCAGGACGTCGTGAGAGGACAGGGAAGTTTCAGAAGAAGTCGGTTTCAGCATTTTATCTGGATATTCCACTGTTAAAGGAGATTTTTTTAATGCAAGACGTGCGGACGGATTGCAGCGACGGATTGCAGCGACGGATTGCAGCGTCGGCTCGCAGCCGCTGCAACGCTCCGCCACAGGAAAAACACCTCCGTTGGAAGCCTTAAGGACAAGTTGGAACATGTCCAGCTGTTAAACAATTTCTCATATACTCACTCCACTGAAAGCCATCAAAAGCCGCCTGGATTTTACAAATGGTTATCAACACGGAGGTGTTTTTCCTGTGCCGCCGCACCACACGCCTGGCTGTCTCTCACAGTTTCTGGAAAAATTTGATGCAGCAAAGCTCCAAATCGTTCAGACATTTTACTCGCAAAAAAAATCCGACGAGGGGGGTGGACCACTGCTCACACAAAGCCTGCTCACAGGCGAATGACGCAACTGACAGGCATGAAAAAACTCACGCATGCTCACAAAGGTTCAAGCTTGGCTGATGCAAGCGCGCGTGATTCAAATCCATATGGTTTTTGCAAAAAATAAAAAAGTCGGATAGTTGATAGTTGATAATTGACGTTTCAAATCCTGCAAAACCTTGGAGAGGTCGCCGCGCTGCGAGATCTCAGTAACACTGAGAACTGCATTGAGACGCACTTTAACCGCTGCACACGTACAACACCATTAACATCGCAACATAAAATTATTTTTATATTGTGCCTAAAAGTCTCATGAATATATTACTGTATCTGGGTTTATAGACGTTGTTATTGTGTTTATTTCATGTACACGTGAGAATCTCAGGCTGTCTCTCCGTTATTTTCAGTGGGAGCTGCTGTGAGCTACAATCGCTTCCTGATCATGTCGTTCTGGGGGAAAGTGAAGTTTGCTCTTTAAAGTTTTGATTATTGTTCTTTACAACACTGTTTGTCCTCTTTGTTCCAGACTCATATATATAATATGAAATTCAGTTTGCGTTTATTAAATTCCACGCAGATTAAACGTAGCAGACAAGGATTATTCGTTGTAATTGTTTTAGCAAGTTTTCAGGGTATCATGCAGCAGTCTCTTATTAACGTGACAAAAAGCATAAAAAAAATTACATTTTTGTAGTATAATATTCATTTACAATTGTCATCATGTGGATTCTCTATGTTGTTTGACTGCAGCGACTCTCTGGCGGGCAAGGGATTATGGGATGAGGCAATAGGGCGAATACAGTTCACCCCAGTGTTGGAACACCGTCCCTGAAATAAAATGACGCTGCAGTTGGGCTGTTTCCGAGAGTTTGAAAATGATCATTTCTCTCCAGTGATTGTGGACCTTCTGGTTCTGATTTAGAAGCAGGTCCACAATTTATTCATCAACCTCTGTCAAAGACATTTAACGACGTCAATCATGACAACCCTGACTCTTGTCTGTTGTGGGCAAGAAAAGAGACTCATCTGCTGTTTAATTCACACAGTAGTTTTTTTTTTTTTTTCGTTCCTCATAACATGCCTTTGTCGTGGGACCGCACATGAAGGTTCTCTGGTCTGGACTGACTTTTCAGTCAGTCTTTTCCACCAGCACTCTGTGCGCGGCTGTGGAAAAGACTGACTGAAAAATCAGTCTGTGTGGCTGTGGGAAGTTCTCCTGCAGCGTGTCGCACAGTCAGTGCTGCAGACGCATGTATTTGTAGGGGAGATTGGGACCATTTGCCCCCGGAAAAGTTTTACATTTCTAACTCTCTGAAACACTATTGCCTGCATTTTGAGGGCCACATTTTGTGAAGTAAAGCCATAATTTTTTTAAAATGTTTAAATGTTTGTTACAGTCTTGCTTTAAAGCCAAAAGGAAGGCGGCATCAGGCCAAAAAATGGAAGGGTGTAGAAATGTACCTGCGTCAGGGCCAATGAACCAAGTATCTCTGGTGCCCTCTTTTGGCTGCCCTAGATCTGTTCGGTAATTCTGCCTTTCAGTATGTGTGTGTAAACTAAAAATACTACTCTATCATTCTGGGAGGGGGATTGGTCCATGCCATCAGTGTAATAGACATCATTATTAACTACTTCATTAATTTGCTGCCAGATGTCAATATAATACTAGTATGTTGCATAATTAGATTTATGCATGCACAGTGAAGGCAAGGCGGACCAACAGGGGGACCATTCGGTCGGCGACACCGGTGTAACAGCATAACTTACCCCCCTGGATATCTCCCCCGGGCAAATCTTCCCCCCCACCTCTGACAGGCAACATTCCTACAAGGCAGCACTGATAAACCCAAACCTTGAAAAGGCCCAATCAGGACAAACTTTAAACTTGATATTTCATGGATGTTTTATGATCCAAGATGAAGCAGTCTGATTGATGGTGAATGAAATAGGTGTTCTTTCTGTATGTATTTATATACAATGGTAATATTTCCTATTCTGAAGTATCCTTAACACCCGCTTCCAAATATACTCTACAAATATATGGACCTGATTTGGAAATGTGATGGAAAATGCTCCAATTTAGTTTTGCGTAAAATATCCACATAAAACACCCAGTACCATACCATCTTTATTTATAAAGCACTTTACTACAATCAAAGCCGACCCAAAGTGCTGTACACTAAAACATACAGTTAAAACATTAAGACATATATTTAAACAGGTTAATAAATAAATATAGCATACGTACACACAAACACACATACACAATACTGTGCAAAGAAACATATGTTTAAGAAACATAATAAAAATGAGGTGCTTATAATGTTTGCCACCTTTCTCAAATCTCTTTTATACAGACTAGGTCATAAATATAAAGAGTGGCAGATATGAATCAACAGAATAATATAAATGTAGCATGAAATTGACAAATATGATTATTTGAAACAGTGTGATTGTCACTGGACGAGCAGCTCGGCAGGGGAAAGAATTAATAAAGATTTGTTCAAATCATTTTTATCCACTAAATATTACAGCAAAGTGGTTTCATTTTTTAGTAGCATGAAGAATGAGTCAAACTTTAGAGTCCCAACTGGTGTTGAACTACATGGCAAGTGAGCCCACAATAAGTGAAGATCAAATGTATTCAAAAGAACGACGTCCCTGGAACAGATCTTTCTCTACACTGCTAAAACTCTCTAAACCTGTTGTGAGGACATCTAAAGTGTGGAGCAATGAAGCTGTAGAGGAGCTACGTGCATGCTTGGGTGCTACGGATTGGGATATGTTTGAGGCTTCAACAGACAGTCTAGATGACTACACGGACACTGTGACATCATATATTCATTTCTGTGAAGACAACATCATCCCACAGCATACCAGGGTGAGATATAACAATGACAAGCCCTGGTTCACACCTAAACTCCAGCAGCTCCATCAGCAGAAAGAGGTGGCTTTCAGAGAAGGAGACAGAGACAGCTATAGAGGTGCAAAGTACAGATTTAGCAAGGAGGTGGCAAAGGCTAAATCCATGTACAGTTCACATCTGCAGCAAAGGTTCTCTGCCAACGACTCGGCCTCTGTGTGGAGGGGGCTGAAAGAGATCACCAACTACAAGCCTAAAGCACTTCATTCTATTGACAACCTGAAGCTGGCCAGCGACCTGAACGTCTTCTATTCACGTTTTGAAGACATGTACTCACACCTTCTCCCCCCCCCCCCCCCCCCCCACAACTGGATATTCAAACACTCTGGACCTCCCCCTCCCCCCGCTGCCCTTTCAGTCCAAGAGGAGGACGTGAGAAGACGTTTCAAAAGGCTGAATCCACGTAAGGCCCCGGGCCCAGACTGTGTCTCTCCTGCCACCCTGAGACACTGCGCTGATGAGCTGGCCCCAGTCTTCACGGGGATCTTCAACACCTCCCTGGAGTCATGCCATATTCCAGTCTGTTTCAAGTCCTCCATCATAGTTCCAGTCCCCAAGAAACCACGCGTCACTGGACTTAATGACTACAGGCCTGTGGCTCTCACGTCTGTAGTCATGAAGACCTTCGAACGCCTGGTTTTATCCCACCTGAAGTCCATCACCGACCCCCTCCTGGACCCCCTGCAGTTTGCCTACAGAGCCAACAGGTCTGTAGATGACGCCATAAACCTGGCCCTGCACTCCATCCTGCAGCACCTGGACTCCCCAGGAACCTACGCTAGGATCCTGTTTGTGGACTTCAGCTCTGCATTCAACACCATCCTTCCAGCTTTGCTCCAGGACAAGCTTTCTCTGCTCCACGTGCCCAACTCCACCTGCAGGTGGATCACAGACTTCCTGACGGACCGGAGTCAGTGTGTGAGGCTGGGAAAGAATGTCTCGAACACTCGGGCTCTCAGCACAGGATCTCCACAGGGCTGTGTCCTTTCCCCTCTGCTCTTCTCCCTGTACACTAACTGCTGCACCTCCAGCCACGACTCTGTAAAGCTCATCAAGTTTGCGGACAACACCACCCTCATCGGACTCATTTCGGATGGGGATGAGTCTGCCTACAGGAGGGAGGTGGACCAGCTGGTGACCTGGTGCAGCAGCAACAACTTGGAGCTCAACGCCCAGAAAACAGTGGAGATGATCGTGGACTTCAGGAAAGCCACAGCCCCCCCCGTCCTCCCTCGTCCTCACCAACAGCCCCATCACCACTGTGGTCTGTCACCGCTTCCTCGGCACCACCATCACCCAGGACCTCAAGTGGGAGTCAACCGTCAGCTCTCTCATCAAGAAGGCCCAGCAGAGGATGGACTTCCTGTGGCAGCTGAAGAAGGCCAAGCTGCCTGTCCAGCTGATGGTGCAGTTCTACACGGCCATCATCGAGTCCATCCTCTGCTCCTCCATCACAGTGTGGTATGCCGGGGCCACAGCCAGGGACAGACACAGACTGCAGCGCATTGTGGCCTCTGCTGAGAAGGTGATCGGCTGTAGCCTTCCATCTCTCCACAACCTGCACGTCTCCAGGACTCTGGGCCGAGCAGGTCAGATCACAGCTGACTGTTCTCACCCTGCACACGGTCTATTCAAACCACTCCCCTCGGGCAGGAGGCTACGGTCCATCCGGACCAGAACCTCCCACCATAAGAACAGTTTCTTCCCCTCTGTCGTTAGACTCATGAACACTTCATAACTCAGTCACCTTAACCTTAACTCTGTCACTTTATCATTTTATCACAGATCACTTTAGACAAATGTACCTTGGTTTTCAATTGCACTCCTCCCACTGCACTGTTTTTCTGTTTTTCTGTTGCACACAGCCTTTCATATTTCATATTTTATCTTATATTTTATCTTATTTTAGCACATACGAGGGCTGTCAATAAAGTTACGGTCCTTTTTATTTTTTTCAAAAACTATATGGATTTCATTCATATGTTTTTACGTCAGACATGCTTGAACCCTCGTGCGCATGCGTGAGTTTTTCCACGCCTGTCGGTGACGTCATTCGCCTGTGAGCACTCCTTGTGGGAGGAGTTGTCCAGCCCCTCGTCGGAATTCCTTTGTCTGAGAAGTTGCTGAGAGACTGGCGCGTTGTTTGATCAGAATTTTTTCTAAACCTGTGAGACACACCGAAGTGGACACGGTTCGAAAAATTAAGCTGGTTTTCAGTGAAAATTTTAACAGCTGATGAGAGATTTTGAGGTGATTCTGTCGCTTTAAGGACTTTTCACGGTGTGAGACGTCGCGCAGCACTCTCAGGCGGCGTCATCAGCCTGTTCAAGCTGAAAACCTCCACATTTCAGGCTCTATTGATCCAGGACGTCGTGAGAGAACAGAGAAGTTTCAGCAGAAGTCGGTTTCAGCATTTTATCCGGATATTCCACTGTTAAAGGAGATTTTTTTAATGAAAGAAGTGCGGACGGGTCCGCGCGTCGGGACGCAGCCGACGCGGTGCGGCGGCACAGGAAAAACACCTCCGTGTTGATAACCATTTGTAAAATCCAGGCGGCTTTTGATGGCTTTCAGTGGAGTGAGTATATGAGAAATTGTTTAACAGGCAGGACATGTTCCAACTTGTCCTTAAGGCTTTCAACAGAGGTGTTTTTCCTGTGGCGGAGCGTCGCGGCGGCTGCGTCCCGACGCGCGGACCCGTCCGCACGTCTTTCATTAAAAAAATCTCCTTTAACAGTGGAATATCCGGATAAAATGCTGAAACCGACTTCTTCTGAAACTTCTCTGTTCTCTCACGACGTCCTGGATCAATAGAGCCTGAAATGTGGATGTTTTCAGCTTGAACAGGCTGATGACGCCGCCTGGGAGCGCTGCACGACGTCTCGCACCGTGAAAAGTCCTTAAAGCGACAGAATCACCTCAAAATCTCTCATCAGCCGTTAAAATTTTCACTGAAAACCAGCTTAATTTTTCGAACCGTGTCCACTTCGATGTGTCTCACAGGTTTAGAAAAAATTTTGATCAAACAACGCGCCAGTCTCTCAGCAACTTCTCAGACAAAGGAATTCCGACGAGGGGCTGGACAACTCCTCCCACAAGGAGTGCTCACAGGCGAATGACGTCACCGACAGGCGTGGAAAAACTCACGCACGCGCACGAGGGTTCAAGCATGTCTGACGTAAAAACATATGAATGAAATCCATATAGTTTTTGAAAAAAATAAAAAGGACCGTAACTTTATTGACAGCCCTCGTATTTTATATTTTATCTTAGCATTTTATATTGCTTTCTGCTTAATGTTGCACCATTATATCAAAGCAAATTCCTAGTCTGTGAATCCTGTTCATTGGCAATGGCAGTAAACTTCTTCTGATTCTGATTCTGATTCAATTGAATGTTGAATGTTGTTCACAACAACTGCACGAAACTGCATGAACTGAAAGTTCATGAACTGCATGAACAACTACTGATACTCCTTTTATATCCAATCATGACCCTCACCTGTTTCCAATTAGGTGTTCTTTGCGGATTCATCAACTTTCCCAGTCTTTTGTTGCCCCGTCCCAACTTTTTTGAAACGTGTTGCAGGCATCCATTTCACAATGAGTAAATATTTGCACAGAAAAATGAAGTTTGGCCATTAAATATCTTGTCTTTGTGGTGTATTCAGTTGACTATAGGTTGAAGAGTATTTGCAAATCATTGTATTCTGTTTTTATTTACATTTCACACAACGTCCCAACTTCATTGGAATTGGTGTTGTATCATACTGATATGACAATGTTGAGATATGATAATAAATAAATAAATACGATAATTTGGCCATATTATACAGCCCTACTGTCAACTAGCTGAAAACTTTGAATATTAATTTACATCTACATTAAAAAAATGCTTAAAGTGGCAGGGGGTTAAGAGGGCTGTAATTAGGAGGGTCTGTGGGGTGGAGCAGGGGTCTTTGGGGGTAAAGTCTGAAGGACCTAAATGACATGGTTAGATGGTGAAGAGCTTCGCTCGTTCATGTCCACGTCATATACATATTAATATAGATGTACGAGATTGGTGAGCTTCTCCTTTTTCAGTGCAAATAGTTAAATAAAAAACAGAAGTAAAGCATAAAATAGTTATAAATATAAAATAATTAAAAGAAAGTATCACATTCTGGACTCGTCCGTGCCACAAACACATTTGGTCCATGTGTTTTAGCCCTGGTGTCATAGATTGTCAAGATATGTTTAAAGTAAAACCTATAGCTACTCTCACACATCTGCTGCCGAGTCCTCTCAGCACAAGTCGGGAAAAGTCTGTCTTTTTTCCTGAACTTGATCACACTCTCAACCACCTCTACTCAACCTACTCAACTCAGATTTAAATCAGGATAACACTTTCTGTGCTCATTGTGAAAAACTGGATGCTGAGTTGTGCCAAGCCGACAGCGAGTCACACAAGTGAAGCACAAGTCAAACCGAGGCAGCCAGGAGTCTGAATGAGCCCCTGAAAATTCCAAACATGAGCAGCACACCTCTTAGCTGTGATGCTTTAGAATGATTTAAGAGGTTTTGCCTTTATCATCTGATGGTTATTAATCACATTAATCCATTTGGTTGCTTTGAGTGAAGAGATTCCGTCTCAGACGTGCTGCTGTGGTCCGAAATGACGCATGTGCAAATGTTATTGTGTAGTTATTGTGAAGCTTTCTGTTATATCATTTTTTGTCAGGTTTCAGTTCTGATTTCACACAGGTTTATTCCATGTTAGTTTCTGTAGATTTGCACTTGGATGCTGTTGGTTTTGTTTATATTGTTATTGTTGCATTTATGTTTTTTCTTTTATTCTGGACTCAGGTTTTTGTCACTTTTTCTGTTCAATCTTACATGCTGTGTTTGCACCTGTCACTGATCAGCTTGTTTGTCATTTAAACCTTCACTAGTTGTTGCTTTGCTGTTTGATTCTTTCCCTCTTTCCATTTTTGTGGCTCCCCCAGTAATTACTCCATGAGTACTTAGTGGTCTTTTTCCCATGTAGTTTTTGGTCTCTGTGTTAAATCATCTCATGTAAATCTATTTTTGGCCTCTATTGGTTTTTTTTTTACCGCGTGGAGGTTGTCATCTCTTGGAATTTGTGTGTAAAATTAATCACTTTGGTTTTGGAACATAATCATTGTGTTCTGCAGCTTACATCCTGGGGTTCTATTTTTGACTTTCTGAGATCTAAGTTGCTATTAACACTGTCCATCATACAAGTAGCATTTGACAGAGGTTTTTCAACAGTGAAAACAAAACAAACAAATAAACAAACAAACAAACAAAACATTCAGGAGCACTTTGACCCAGAACAAAACTTGAGTCATTCAGGCTCATGTACACTGCGAAAGAAATTCTCACGTCTTTGGACAATGATACTGTAATAAAATTGTTTATTAATGTTTTAGGGCTGGTCATGTTTCTTTGAAACTACTCTAATGCAGAGGAAAAAGATGATAATGGCATCATTAGAAATTTATGTTATACTGTGAATAACAAGCTTGCAGAGAACAGTGCAATATTATTTTATTCTTTATTTATTAGAATTACATATCTGTGGTCACTAATTTGCTTGTTATTTGATACTGCTGCAAAGGACATGCTGATGATGTAAAGAATAGTATTGAAGATTTGCCATTTAAATCATGTTCTCATATTTGTGAAATCTAAGTTGTGAACATGTGCACTCAAGTTGAAATAAATCTACATTGTGAAACAACCGTTACTTGCACTGAATTAGAAATATTTCAGTAAAAATACACTGAATTATTATATGGCGGTGACGCTATGCGCGCTCTGATTGGCTGATTCCCAGTCTGATATTTTCGCATATCAGACCGTTACCATGACAATCAGTCTCAACGCGTATTTTCTTTTAGTCCAAAGGTGTATTTTCTTTACAAACCAGGAAGCTAAAAGTGCATTTAGAAAAAAAAAAAACAATTCAGGTTTTTCGCACGGACCGAGCAAAGCGAGGTCCATACTGACAACACGTCCCTGTACAGACCTCACACTTGGTTATTATAAGGCTTTACAAGAACAATGTGCTATTGTAGACTAAGGTTATAATTACATGATTTTAATAATAATACGAGGTTGTGATCTAAAGTGGGCTGGTCTGAGGCATGACACTCCAGGGCTGAAAATGGGTCCCACTCTGGTCCTTGTCATGCTTTTTTGTTTTATTTTTTTAGATGTTACTGACTGGAGGATTACCCATTCACACTATCTTTCAAATGCACATTTTTTTTTTTAAAGATTTAGTGGAGCTGCACATCAGCAAACTGCATTTAATTTAAATATGATCAGATTAAAATATTCATGATAATATGAAAATTCAGTAAGGTATATCTTCTATTATACATTCCAAATCAAAGGTCTATACTAGTGTATACTAAGATACACCTAAATATCTTAAAAAAGAGAGTAGAGCTACTAAGGTGCCTGGTCTTGAGAACCAGGGATGTATGGTATATGCTAAAGAAAAGAAGTGGACCAAAAGACAATCCTTGCAGGACTCCACAGTAAACAGTTGTTATGAAATCAAATATTGTTTGATTTATTTTACATTATTTAAGGCAATATTAAGGCTTCACTCACGGCAGAAGTCGGGAGAGCTGACAATTGCCGTTTGGTATGCTTATGTATTTTGGGTCATGGATGAACGCTGCAACAGTGGAAAGTTGATAGGACAAACATTTTAGTGAAATTAGCAATTTTAGCTAACCAATAAACAATTTACCTCATGCTGCAATGCATCATGGCTGTTCAGGGTTTTGAGGTTTTAAATGTTATTGTGGTTCATGTTAGTTTAACAGTGTTATTGATTTATTGTGTTTTTGTAGTTCAATTGGTTTAAGCAGTTTAGTTAAGTGCTATGTTGCCATTACCATGAGTGACTTAAGTGTCATGTTGGTACCATGAGTGAAATGTGTATTGCCTATAATCTCTAACCCTAACCCTAATCCACCACTATCTCTATTTGTCAAATTAAAAGTACCTGCTTATAGCAGAATGCAGAAAAAACAAAAAGCTGTGTGTGTGCATGTGTGTGAGTGTGTGCAATTTTGATCACACACAAACTGTGGAGAGCTGACATTTGCCATTTGGTATGCTTGTGTATTTTGGGTCAAGGATGAACAGTGGCAAAACTGAACGTTGACAGGATTAATATTTTTAGAGAAGTTACATATATTAGCTAATAACATTGAGGGCCCCTTCACACATGGCGCGAATTTGGTCGATTTGCGCATAAAGTGCGCATGAAGCAGGAATCGTATGCAAAATGTGTAGGATTGCAGCTGCTTCTAACGCTTTGTACACCTGTTGCCACAACTGTTTACGCACACCAGTGGCTGAAAGACAGAGTTTGCAGTGTGCAAACCCATTGAACCCTCTCATGGCAGGTGTCGGCCAAACGCCAACTCACACGCATGAACATCTAACACCAGTCGTTTGGCACTCAGAAAATGTGTGGCCATTCATACTATCATCACGAAAACAGTCTGCAGACAATCACTCTCGAGGTGGATGTGAAATTTGTCTAAGTGCCCCATGACTGTGGAGTTGCCAAGTGCACATGTGGTGTGCCAGAGTGTCGGCTGTTCCCCCAACACGTGTGTGTGTGGTTCACGTCCCCCCGCAGATGAGACATCTGTCATCTGATCACAAAGTGACATCTTGGTCTGTGTGTTGACAGGACAGGGGGCGTGGCTGGCAGCCCACAGCTGTTGAGACATCTCCGGTCCTGGACATCACAGTTGCAGCACACGTCCTGTGTTTTGACAGACACGCGTGTGTGTGCTTGTGTGGAAATACATAAAAACATACATTGCTTTTGTGATGGGAGGAGAAATGGATCGTCACTCTGTTTGGACAAGCAGCAGGCATTCTGAATGTCACGTCTGACAGGACACGTGTGTCGGGCCGTGAGGGCCCATTGCAGGACCAGGACAAGCCAAAATTATGACAAATATGCCACTTTCAGTCACATGTCAGCAGAAATATGCCGTACCAAACGCCGTTTGGCCAGTTATCACAGCGCTTTTTTTTTCTTTTTTTAGAAAATATGTTTATCTGGTTGTTGATTTTAGCCATTTCACATTCCTACAACAAGACAGTGATTGTAGTGCAGTGGTAAAGTTTCCATCTGGTAATCAGAGTGTGTGGGTTGGAATCCTGTGGCATTTTTTTCTTTTTATTTAACCAGGGTTATTTAACCACGGGCTTCTGTATTGCGTCCCCTTTTATGTATTATTTATATCTACCCAGTGATATTCACTAATTGTACAGCTGATTTTTATTATATTTTCCTTCACATCATCAGCACAACGTGGTGCACCTCGTCTCGTGGAACACAGCAGCTGCAGCAGCTCACACTGTGTTCCAGCTTGAAAGACACCATCGCGTGCATGAAGAGTCGCACCGACATCGTGCACTGCTGCCCTTTGGCGCGATGCTTCATGGTGTGCTCATACGAGCTCTACCGCTGTGAGTTGCCCTGAGTTGTATGTATTCGCACTTTGTGTGAAGGGGCCCTGAACAATGGACATTGACATTTACATTCTGGACTCACATGCCAATCCAACAGAGGGCAGTAAATCATCTATATATTAAAAGCATGAGTGCGTGCATGATTTTATTTAGTAAATTCAATGTAAGTACATAATATAATTGTAAATAAGTTAACAATGCATGGGTGACACAAAAAAGTAAAAACACTTATTTCCATTGTGGTCCATTTAAAAATGAAATGACAAAATAGAAGTACTAATAAAAGAACAACAACAACAACAATTGTGTATATGATAACAAAAACCTAAACAATTTATAAATACATTAATGCAGTAAATTAATATTAAAATTATGTAATTAACAGGAAATAAAAGGGTTGAGTTCTTCTAAAAAGTGAGGTCTCAGGTTCTAAAAACATTCTGGACTCACACACCATTCCAACTTATTACAGAATCTTTGCACAATTTATTACCGCCCTTGACAAATGTCAGCTACCTATTTTCTAAACACTACCCAAATCTAGAGCTCGTGGATCCCCGCCAGCAACACACTAGTACATGTGACATATCATAGTTTGATTTCCTTTCTTTAGTTGCTGTTTATTTTGCGTCTTTTTATTTGGAAAAAAAAATGATGTTCGAACCACTATGTCAAACAATGACGCATAGATGAAGCATTATTTGTGCATCTTCTCTGCCTCCACACAACCCATGCATCCCATTTTACACACAAATGCAAAATGCACCTCAGCGTGCGTGCATTTATGAGGTGAAATGGGCCAATCAAACAAACCGTGACGCCAAAAACCTTTCGCCTTGTGATGCTTAGCTGACGTCTGATGAAACAATGACACACAGACAGGCGGGAAGAGTCGATGCAACAACAGGCATGGATGGATGGAGGGGTGGGGGTGAAGTAGAAGAGAGGGGGTGGGGGGGATGAGAGACAGATCCTCTGACATCACTTTTGGGTTTTATATAATGAGGGAATCGAGCCCACTCTTTACCACATACAAGCGGTCGTGAAGACAAGAAGAGGCATCGTTTGGAACGGCAGCACAGAAGAGGAAGACGTGGCTGCAGCATCAGCATCAGCATCCCTCTCTGTGTCTCACCCTGAACTTTATGGACTAGGTTCATTGTCAAGTCAGCTCTTTAGAATTGGATTTTTTTTATTTTTGTTTGGTTCTTCTTTTCGGAGCATGATGCAGGCACAGTTGATGTGTGTGCTTTTCCTTTGTTTCACATGTGGTGGACTTTGTGCAGGTAAGCAACACATGTAACAGCTCACAGCTTTAAGCACACAGTCAACACTTTTTTATTGCGTAAAGCCACAGTATAAAGTGAGAATGATGACTGAAAGATGGCTTTTGCTGCAAAAAGTTGAAGATACGATCACTATAAATTGCACTGGAGGGATTTTTAGGAACATTTTATTTTTCTGGTTCGAAGATGAAATATTAACGTTTCAAGTCCAATAATTGTTATAAACTTATTTAGGATACGACAAAACTGACAGCTGCTTGATAAATTATTTCCCCTCAAATTAAACCATTATTTATGACTCTGTCTTTTCAATTTTGAGTTGCAGTAATTATTTATGTTCTAAGATTTCCATATAATTATACCTTATGTGAGACCATATTTATGAAATTAATTTTTTAAACTCCAGCTTCAGTGAATACATTTTTTCAAAACAATCATATCATAATCTTATATTGGCAGCGCAACAGTGCCAACGACTTACAAAGATCTGAATCAACAGGGAGACAGTTGCCTTAACATCCTGTACAGCGCTATGTGAGACTTTGGATGTCTGGAGGAAAATAAGATTTTTTTGTGACATAAAAACACAGACATGCTTTGTGTCCTTTAATATTAAGGTAAAAAAAAAGAGATTTTTCCCCTTTTGCTACAAAAGAGCACATTTATTAAAATAAAGAATCCTGTTATTTTGCTTTAATTCAGAACCATCCACCCATCCATTTTCTATTCCCAGTTATTCCACTTCAGGGTCATGGGGCGGTGGGGGAGCTGGAGCTTATCCCAGTGGTCATTGGGCTGGTCACAAGATGCACCCTGGACAGTCCAATACTCTATTGGAGAACTCACATATCGAGATAAACAAATTAATTCACACCTAAGACAAATTCAGCCTCACCAATTCACCTAACCTGCATATCTTTGGAAGTGGGAGGAAGCCGAGGCACGCGCACCATACGTGGAAGAAACATACAAACTCCACGCAGAAAGGACCAGGTCAGAAATGAACCCAGGACCATCTAGTCCAGGGCTGGATCCAGAGTGAAAATCTGACAGATGCATTTTTGCCCAATGATAAAATAAAAATGGTACACGTCTTGTTATTCAATTATCTTTATTCTTTATTTGTGTGCCACATACACTGTCACACTTCTTTTAATATATTTATTATACTTCATGGACCATAGTGAACACTTCCAGTTTGTATAAATATGATGTCCTAAAAAACAACACTATAACAAAAACTGAGATGGTGGATCCTTGATCTCTGGACATAAATAGGAATAAACAAAACTTGTACTTTTTGTCAAAAGCATTTCCTTTCAGACATTATTGGCATGAATGTCTTTCCATATATCTGAGCTGAGCTCTTGCAGCTGCTATGTTGCACGTCTGGATGTAATTTGTAAAGAAATACAGCACGTCTCATTTTGGGAGGAAAAAAAAAACGTTTTAGTCGATTCTAGTTTCTTGTCTATATCACGTTTGTAAGAGGTGTCATTTTATTTAAAGCGGCAATTCATTTTGAAGTTATTAATTCTGACCAGACTCTGTCTCAGCAGAGAGCCGTACAGAGTTTGTTGCTGTGCCAACGGAACGGAGGACGATTCTCGTTTCTTGACTACAACAAGACAAGAGTCCCAGTTAGTGACTTTAATCCACACAAAAGTGACTGACGGTATTTTAATGGCTTTGAGAGGGGTTAAGAAGCGGACTTGCCATTTCTGAAGAGCAGCGAATCAAAGAACCAACGAGCTAGTGGATTGAAGCATTGCTTCAATGGTTCACGCTTCAAAGTGGAGTCGCGCTGCAGAAACGGTTGATTACAGAGCCGCTGCAGATCAAACCCTGAATATCCGACTTTATTTGTATGTCCGTATGACTCTGAAACTTGGAAAAATTGGTATAATTTACAGACAATCCGTATAGGTTGACATGTGGTCGGAAAACCACGAAAATGTAATTTCAGTCATCATAGATGACTGAAATTATAACTTATATAAATTATAAATTATTATATAAATTTATTATAATATTAAATATATTAAATTATTATAAATTATAAAATATAATATACAAATATAAAACTTATAATATTATAAATTATAAATTACTATTATAAACCACTCACTGTTTCTTGCTGAAATAAGCGCCCAATTTTCCTTGCACAACTTTTTTCCTGGATGCCATGATCATCGACTTGACTGGACTGACACTATGTTTGTTTGATCTGGTTTGAATTTTCCTGTGTACACCTGCGTGGTGCATTGTGGGATCAAAAGCTGTATGGGCACGTTCGGCACTATTCGGGATTATTCGAGATTTTGTTTTACCCATGACGAACGATGCGTAAAAAAATCTGACCGATGCAACTGCGTCGGTCCAAACTGGTCTGGATCCAGGCCTGTTGTTGTAAGGCAACAGTGCCAACCACTAAGCCACCGTGCACAACTTTTTTCCTGGATGCCATGATCATCGACTTGACTGGACTGACACTATGTTTGTTTGATCCGGTTTGAATTTTCCTGTGTACACCTGCGTGGTGCATTGTGGGATCAAAAGCTGTATGGGCACGTTCGGCACTATTCGGGATTATTCGAGATTTTGTTTTACCCATGAGGAACGATGCGTAAAAAAATCTGACCGATGCAACTGCGTCGGTCCAAACTGGTCTGGATCCAGGCCTGTTGTTGTAAGGCAACAGTGCCAACCACTAAGCCACCGTGCCACCCATTTAGAGATGAGAACTTTTTTTTCAGTCCAGTCTCAAGCTTTTTTTTTGTGCTCCCAACATGAAATGAGTCACTTTTTTGTGACTTGTTTTATTTATTTATTTATTTTATTTTACTACTTCTAACCCTCTCTTTTCCCCAAACCATAACCCCACAGACACTCCCCACACCCACATTTCATGATACTGTCATGAAAATGTGGTTATTTTCGTGACATAACATGAACTAATAGATTAATTTATTTTTCGTGATGCCATCGGAAAATGGCATGAGATTGGGATGATTTTTTTTTTTTTTGTAAATGGTACTTTACACACAAAATGAATGAATGAATGAATGTGTGTTTTTTTTTTTTTTTTGTAAATGGCACTTTCCACACAAAATGAATGAATGAATGATGATCTTAAATGTGTGTTTTGTTAAACATTTAGTAAATTGAACGGGCACAAATTTAAATCGGATGCTTAAAGTTGTCAACAACTGATTTTCACTGATATGGCTGAAATGCTTCCAATTAAGTAAAGTACAAATTCTTGATACACAATAAATGATGTTCATAATCTGACTCTTATTTTGTATAAGTCACTGGGGACAGATTTCAATTGATTGGACTGAAAGTTATGTTTTTGTCTCTCTTGTAACTGACAGGTGTGGACCAGGAGCAGCGAGCGCTGGAAGAGGATCTTATCAGCAGCCTCTTCACATCTAAGGTACCACATGTTTGCACCTGGAGCATCAGAGCCTGATCATTCACCCCTGACGTGTGAGACACACTCCCACCCTGCCGCTGTAGCATAGCCTGCCCAGCTCAAACTGTTCCCATATGATCCACAACTCTGCTTCTCACCTTGTAGCTGTTTTCATATTGGCTCAATAGATGAATATTTTATGCACATTTTTCATTACTCAGATTCTGAGTAGAGTGAAGTGTAGCACCACCGCGTCATTTTGACAGAGGTGGCGTTCATAACCTCCGCCATGTCGCCCCTGTGTGTTTGTTTGTTTGTTTGTGAGCAACCTGGAGCCCACAATTTTTCATACATCTTTATGAAATTTTTACTGAAGATTTCAAAAATTCATAAGTCAAAAAAAAAAAAAAAATCTAATTCCTTTCATATTTGTGTTATGTAGGATGGTATCATTTATCGACTGACAAAGTTTGATCTGGATCTGATCCAGATTGCAGATTTTGTGGCCATTTAAATTTAACATTGAAAATCCTATTTAATGTATAATTTACATTATATCTTAATCAAACGTGCCCCAATCACTCTCATATTTGAAAGTGAGGTGCTGACTGACACTCACTGTCACCTGACAACATTTCATTAGGATCTGATCCGGATTGTGGATTTTCTGGATATTTGAATTTATACTCAACAAAAATATAAACGCAACACTTTTGGTTTTGCTCCCATTTTGTATGAGATGAACTCAAAGATCTAAAACTTTTTCCACATACACAATATCACCATTTCTCTCAAATATTGTTCACAAACCAGTCTAAATCTGTGATAATGAGCACTTCTCCTTTGCTGAGATAATCCATCCCACCTCACAGGTGTGCCATATCAAGATGCTGATTAGACACCATGATTAGTGCACAGGTGTGCCTTAGACTGCCCACAATAAAAGGCCACTCTGAAAGGTGCAGTTTTGTTTTATTGGGGGGGGGATACCAGTCAGTATCTGGTGTGACCACCATTTGCCTCATGCAGTGCAACACATCTCCTTCGCATCATCCGTGAAGAGAACACCTCTCCAACGTGCCAAACGCCAGCGAATGTGAGCATTTGCCCACTCAGGTCGGTTACGACGACGAACTGGAGTCAGGTCGAGACCCCGATGAGGACGACGAGCATGCAGATGAGCTTCCCTGAGACGGTTTCTGACAGTTTGTGCAGAAATTCTTTGGTTATGCAAACCGATTGTTCCAGCAGCTGTCCGAGTGGCTGGTCTCAGACGATCTTGGAGGTGAACATGCTGGATGTGGAGGTCCTGGGCTGGTGTGGTTACACGTGGTCTGCGGTTGTGAGGCTGGTTGGATGTACTGCCAAATTCTCTGAAACGCCTTTGGAGACGGCTTATGGTAGAGACATGAACATTCAATACACGAGCAACAGCTCTGGTTGACATTCCTGCTGTCAGCATGCCAATTGCACGCTCCCTCAAATCTTGCGACATCTGTGGCATTGTGCTGTGTGATAAAACTGCACCTTTCAGAGTGGCCTTTTATTGTGGGCAGTCTAAGGCACACCTGTGCACTAATCATGGTGTCTAATCAGCATCTTGATATGGCACACCTGTGAGGTGGGATGGATTATCTCAGCAAAGGAGAAGTGCTCACTATCACAGATTTAGACTGGTTTGTGAACAATATTTGAGAGAAATGGTGATATTGTGTATGTGGAAAAAGTTTTAGATCTTTGAGTTCATCTCATACAAAATGGGAGCAAAACCAAAAGTGTTGCGTTTATATTTTTGTTGAGTGTAATATTGAAAAGCCCATTTGGTGTATATTAATACAATAACATGCTTTTGGAGGGTGGTATGCATTTTCAGAGGCCCGACGTTCATGCCCAGTCATCCAAAATGACGATATTTGTCCGAGTTAGACGAGGGCGAATATCTGTTGTTGCGGGCGACTGGCTATGAACAGAGGGACTCATAAAATGCATACTGCACGACAACAGCATGTTATTTGCATTATTATCACTTTACTGAGATGCACAACACGTAATGCGTACGTAAAAAGTTGGCTCACGTTAACGTTTGTCGTGTCGGCTGGCGCGCGCTGCTCTGCAAATTCGCCAGTGTGTCCTCGTCAAGCTGGCTGCTTTGGCTGCTGTTCTTTGTCGGATTATCCATGAGAAAATCATCCATTTGGGAGCAACACGCACTTCTGGCCTTTGTATCTTTTCCTCTGCGGGTAGTTTTTGGGCTGCGCGCTATGACGTCATTTGTTTACGCACAGCGGGTGGGTATGCCGATACTTGTTCGCTACTCCGGGCGAGTATAGCCAGGTAGCGTCGATGTAAATCTATGCTACCGGCCTAGCAACGCCTCGGTAAAGTGACAATAATTTGCAATATTATCACTTACTGAGGCGTTGCTGGGCCGGTAGCGTAGATTTACATTTACACTACGTGTCCATACCTGCCCACAGTAGCAATATTGGGTAGTGGGCAGGTATCCCAATACCCGCCCACTGTGCATAAAGTAGTGACATCATATTTGAATTTTTTTTCCAAGGTAAAATTTTGTAAAATTGGAAAGTAGTGTTGGTGGAGGTTTGCGCTCTACGAGCGTGATGCTCTAGTTTTACCTGTGACCCTGGCCAGTGCGTGCTTGGAAAATGTATGTGCTCATAAAGGCATGAGTGCATCAACACGAGAGTCCACACAGCCGTGTCCTTTGTCAATGGGTGTGTGTGTGTGTGGGGGGGGGGGTCACAAGTAATAAATTCAGTTCAGTTGTAACTTTTAGTTTTTATATCACATTTATTCCGTACTTAAACGTGAAGTTGAAAAAAGTGGAGCTGGAGGCAGGTGGAGATGGATGGAGCAGCCTAATAGGATTCAGATGGTCCTGACGGCATCCGAAAGACAACACACTGACTCTTTTACTGCCCCAACAGCATGATGAAGGCCGTGGTGCTCATAGAACAAATCGGGGATGTGATTCATTGCTGCTGATGTTCAGAGGTTGCTCAGGGGTGATGATTGCAGTAATAAGCTGCCAGATGTCTGGTGGAGAATATTGTCGAAGATGCTTTGAAATACGCTTTTAATATACACACTGACATACAGGTGGGAATGTTTTTTTTTTCTCTCTGGCTTTTGTAGAGAAGCTTGAATCTTCGACTGGACTGAGTTGCTTGACGCGAGGACGTTTCGCTTCAAATCGCAGAAGCTTTCTCAGTTAAAATTCTTGCTCTGGTAGTCTGACTTAAGTCTGACCCTTGTAGAGAAGAACAAACAGAAGCCACAAAAGCTGGAGTTTTAAACCTAACTAAACAAACTCTCAAAGGAGTTTCAGTCTTTTGTTCATGCTAATGAGTCATTCACGTCATCAAGGGAGCCATCAGAAAGGCATCCATCCCATCATTAGAGGGACAGCTGTCCTGCCATTAGGTGTGCTAACTACAGCACAATAGTTGCTAATTAGAGGTATTGTTTAGTCACTAGCCTATAGCAGTCTGCCTCTCAGTAGGAGGGGTCTGGTTAGGTTTAAAACTCCAGCTTTTGTTGGCTTCTGTTTTATTCTTCTCTACAAGAGTCAGACACAAGTCAGACTACCAGAGCAAGAATTTTAGCTGAGGAAGCTTCTGCGATTTGAAGCAAAACGTCCTCGCGTCAAGCAACCCAGTCCAGTCGAAGATTCAAGCTTCTCTACTATGGATACCACCTGGACAACTGAGAGACACAGAAACACTCTTTGGCTTTTCTTACTTCCACCATATTTTCAGCCGTGTCCATTTGTTTGTCATCAGGATGATACACAAACTGATTCTCATGGAATTTGGTGAGATGCATGAACCAATATTATGTGACTGAGCATTTTTCAACATATTTGTTGGGTGGTTAATTGCGCTGGCAATCCAAACTTTTAAGCATTAAGAGGGAGTCAGTGGCTACATTTACATGCCGTTAATATTTGGGTTAAGGTCAATATTCCGGTTTCTGAATCATTAGGAATAACCCGTTTACATGCTTAAGCAGACAGAATTACTCCTGTATACATGATCATTGGTATCATTTGGAATATCTCCATCTAAACAGCGACGCACATCTTCCACCGGTGCTTGATTTGGTCTGGCGTTCGTGCAGATCCTGTTTCGCATAACTTTTCGGCCACCTTCTTGTAAATGTCACTATCTCAGTACTTTCTACCGTCAATAAAAGACATTATATTCATGTCTTTCAACGATACTAATGAAGTACTCAGGTTCCTCCTCGATCCAAAAGGGTGGTGCTGTGCTGCCGCGTCTGCATTTCCCCATGCTTATTTACCTCTGCTTCTGTGGTGTCCGGTGGGTTGCTCGCGCTGCATAAAAGTAGTTGCCGTACTCAAAAGACCAAGATTCCTTGCGGATAGGACATGCGCAGAACACAAAATGATGTTCCTTTCTATGGGGATATTCCGATGCGCGTTTATATGACCTGATATTCAGGTTAGAAAAGGAGTAACCCAGGGGTCAAATTTGGCATTTACAAACCGGAATATGAGCATATTCGGGGTTTTGCAGGTGCTTACATGGCCGTGCGCAACCGGGTTATTGCTAATATTCCAGTTATGAAAGGGTTATTGGCTGCATGTAAACGTAGTCAGTGTTGTGATGGGATGGTAATTTTGAAAGACTAATTGTGTAGTTGATCACGGGTGGTAACGTGACAGACAGCAGTATGAGAATTTTTCACATAATGAACACAAGTGCAAATTAAAATTCAAATTGCCACTTTTGCTACGCACATATTCTGCCACATAACTTAGTGTGCTCAAGCTCTTGGAATGAAAATGTGTTTAAGAATTTGCATTAATATCATGGATGGAACAAGAATTATATGTCTGAAATTGGTGATTCATTTTTTGTTTGGATTTTACAGAAAGCCATCGGTTAAGACTTTGCATCTGTCCTCCTGTGCTCAGCATAAGTCCAGTTGTAATACTGCCAGAGTCTTTAAATTCAGAGTGAACATTCTTGGGACACAGACCTTGGCCAAGGTCAAAGATGGCTAACCTGGACGTATTTTAAGAGGTTAAAAAGTCGCATTCTGTTCGTAATTTTATGGTATGATCTTGTGGACGTTAGCATGGGGACATCACTTCCCGGTGTCGCTAGCTGCTAACTTACCCTTGTTTTTGGCTAAATATAACACCTTTATCATATCTATGTAAAAGCTAGCAAGAAATAAACACTTCTAAAACTGGAAATGCTCTTTCTGCAACCCAGTAACACCTGTGGTGTGATTTACAAGGCATTTAGTGGATGTTAGCGTGGTATCATCACTTCCTGGTCTAATTAGCTGCTAACCGCTTTATTTCTGTTTAAATATAACTGTTGGGGAAAGTGTAATGCATGGACCCACAACAGGGGACGTAAATGAATGATCAATAGATAAGCCAATAAATACAATTTATTACAGCAAATGTGCACAACAGGTCAAATACTGCTTTTAGTCAGTCAATCACAAAATACAGCAGGTGACGTGTGGGCAGGCCCGAGGGTCGGAGACGCCTATCCAGAGAAGAGCCGGGACCCACAAGGTTCCACCGCCAATAGAGACCTGCAGTACACCGAAGCCGCCAAGTCCTGAGTCCCCAAATGGCCTCTGCTTCCAGCTGTCAGATCCGGTACTGCTAGCAGGAACAAAAACAGGTTAATGGTGGGTGTGTGGACACCCAGTAAGCAGTCAGCAAAAGACAACAGTTCCTTCCTGAGGGAAAATCCACCATTCCCAGAAACAGGAACACCGAGAACGTGCAGTACCAATTGTATACTTAAAGTTCAGGAAAGTGAGGAGTGGGAAACGCCTACTCCCTCCAACCTCCACAAACACAGCTCCAAGCTGCGAGCATACAAAGGTTACGACTGCAAACTCAGTAGCAAATAATGTGCAAACGGCACAGAAATGGCTGAGAGGTTACCTGCATGGTAAGCTGATATCTCTGCAGAGATGTGGTGTCTCCTCCAGGCTTTATGGTGCAGCTGATGGTGATTGCTGACAGCTGTCAGTCCTGGCTCCTGGATGGCAACTGCGCCCTCTGGTGCGGCCCACACAACAATAACCTTAAAAAATGTACAACCCCAATTCCAATGAAGTTGGGACATTGTGTAAAATGTAAATAAAACAGAATACAATTATTTGCAAATCCTCTTCAACCTATATTTAAGTGACTACACCACAAAGACAATATATTTAATGTTCAAACTGATAAACTTTACTGTTTTTGTGCAAATATTTGCTCATTTTGAAATGGATGCCTGCAACACGTTTCAAAAAAGCTGGGACAGTGGTATGTTTACCACTGTGTTACATCACCTTTCCTTCTAACAACACCCAATAAGCGTTTGGGAACTGAGGACACTAATTGTTGAAGCTTTGCAGGTGGAATTCTTTCCCATTCTTTCTTGATGTATGATTTCAGTTGTTCAACAGTCCGGGGTCTCCGTTGTCATATTTTGCGTTTCATAATGCACCACACATTTTCAATGGGTGACAGGTCTGGACTGCAGGCAGACCAGTCTAGTACCCGCACTCTTTTACTACGAAGCCACGCTGTTGTAACACGTGCAGAATGTGGCTTGGCATTGTCTTGCTGAAATAAGCAGGGACGTCGCTGAAAAAGACGTTGCTTGAATAGCAGCATGTATTGCTCCAAAACCTGGATGTACCTTTCAGCATTGATGGTGCCATCACAGATGTGTAAGTTGCCTGTGCCATGGGCACTAACACCCCCCCATACCATCACAGATGCTGGCTTTCGAACTTTGCGCTGGTAACAATCTGGATGGTCTTTTCCCTCTTTTGTCCAGAGGACACGACATCCATGATTTCCAAAAACAATTTGAAATGTGGACTCATCAGACCACAGCATACTTTTCCACTTTGCATCTGTCCATTTCAAATGAGCTCAGGCCCAGAGAAGGTGGCGGTGTTTCTGGATGTTGTTGATGTATGGCTTTCACATTGCACGGTAGAGTTTTAATTTGCACTTGTAGATGTAGCGATGAACTGTGTTAACTGACAATGGTTTTCTGAAGTGTTCCTGAGCCCACGTGGTAAGATCCTTTACACAATGATGTTGGTTTTTAATGCAGTGCCGCCCGAGGGATCGACCGTCATGGGCATTCAATGTTGGTTTTTGGCCTTGCTGCTTATGTGTAGAAAGTTCTCCGGATTCTCTGAATCTTCTGATTATATTATGGACTGTAGATAATGGAATCCCTAAATTCCTGCAATTGAAAGTGGAGAAACATTGTTCTTAAACTGTTGGACTATTTTTTCACAGTGTTCACAAAGTGGTGATCCTCACCCCATCTTTGCCTGTGAATGGCTGAGCCTGTTGGGGATGCTCCTTTTATACCCAATCATGACACTCACCTCCAATTCCAATTAGGTGTTCTTTGAGCATTCATTAACTTTCCCAGTCTTTTTTGCCCCATTGCAGTTTTTTTTTTAAACGTGTTGCAGACATCCATTTCAAAATGAGCAAATATTTGCACAAAAACAATAACGTTTATCAGTTTGAACATTAAATATCTTGTCTTTGTGGTGTATTCAATTGAATATAGGTTGAAGAGGATTTGCAAATCATTGTATTCTGCTTTTATTTATATTTTATACAACGTCCTAACTTCAATGGAATTGGGATTGTACCCAAAATATTCTGACAGCACAGAAAAAACAATCAATATTATCAGATATTTTCTGCATGACCATGTGGCCAAAGCATGTAATTTTTCTCCTCAGTGCAGTTTTTAGTTCAGTCTTTCCTTTTTGATGTTTTAACCCTTTATCTTTTACACCACATGATCAATGTGACCTCCTTATCTGACGTTCTTTCGAAACAAATCACCGTCTCCAGTTTTCCAGAAAGCCACCTAACAAATTCAAGTGTCCTTACCATTTGCTGGGAGTTAGTTTGCTCTGAGACTGAATTTTGTTTGGAAATAGATGCAAGTCTGCCCTTAGGATGCATTGCACAGAATTCAATGATTTTTGTTCTCTGAATTACGGTCAACCGCAGCATTTTTCCTGGACTTTAATGTATTGCAGAACAAACTTTAGGATTCCTGAACTGAGAAAAACACCATTATTTCCCAGTAAAACCATTTCCTGGTATTCATATTTCAGAGTACTTTTGGGTACATTTTTTGAGACACTATATATATATATATATATATATATATATATATATATATATATATATATATATACGAGGGCTGTCAATAAAGTTACGGTCCTTTTTATTTTTTTCAAAAACTATATGGATTTCATTCATATGTTTTTACGTCAGACATGCTTGAACCCTCGTGCGCATGCGTGAGTTTTTCCACGCCTGTCGGTGACGTCATTCGCCTGTGAGCACTCCTTGTGGGAGGAGTCGTCCAGCCCCTCGTCGGAATTCCTTTGTCTGAGAATTTGCTGAGAGACTGGCGCGTTGTGTTGTATGGCTGGGGGGGCCTGGCTGCTGGTTTGTTTGCCTTTTGTGTTTCCTCCCAGGTGGCGTGCATTTGGGACTGAGTGGCTGTGTTGCTGAGGCTGTTAGGAGGACTTCACCCTGATCACCTGCGACTCGTCAGGACTCACAGCTGAGGTGCATCTGGAGGGATTGGAGTATGTTGGCATTTAAGACTGAAGTGCACAGTGTGCATTTGCCAGAGACTCGACCTTGTGACCAGACGGGTGAGATCGTCGTCTTGGGAGCCATCTCATCAGCAGCGGACGCTGAGAATGTCCAGGTTTGATGCACGGTCTGTGAAAGAGGAGAGGGTGAGGTCTCACGCTCGTCAGCACACTTCCTGAGGTACGTTGGATTTTGTGACTAACAGTTATACAGTCAGTAAATGTGGTGTCCCTCACACCTTATTGTATTGAGCTGTATGTTAGTCATGTATCAGCTTCCACTGCGGTGGTGATTTGTGAACGGGATGTTCCATGCCTGCAGGTTGGAAGCTGATCAGTAATCAAGCCAGGAAGTGTTTGCTGTTTGTACACCTTTAAGTGTTCTGTGTGTAGAGTGTGGACTCACATAATGGTTCCTTCTTTCACAGACTCGGTTGTTGCGGCCACCTGGGGGGTGTCGGCGGGGTCCTTGGGTCCGAAACAGCTTCTGGCTCCGGACCATTAGCGCTGCTGGGAGCGCACCACGCCAGACCGCACCTTTTATTATTATTATGATCACTGTTATGTATTAAATTCAGTTAGCCTTTGTACCGTGCTCTGCTTATTTCATACTGGGTCCTTCAAACGCTGGTCGGTTCTCCGAGCTGCGTCCGACACATAACACGTTGTTTGATCAAAATTTTTTCTAAACCTGTGAGACACATCGAAGTGGACACGGTTCGAAAAATTAAGCTGGTTTTCAGTGAAAATTTTAACGGCTGATGAGAGATTTTGAGGTGATTCTGTCGCTTTAAGGACTTTTCACGGTGCGAGACGTCACTCAGCGCTCTCAGGCAGCGTCATCAGCCTGTTCAAGCTGAAAACCTCCACATTTCAGGCTCTATTGATCCAGGACGTCGTGAGAGAACAGAGAAGTTTCAGAAGAAGTCGGTTTCAGCATTTTATCCGGATATTCCACTGTTAAAGGAGATTTTTTTAATGAAAGACGTGCGGACGGGTCCGCGCGTCGGGACGCAGCCGCCGCGACGCTCCGCCACAGGAAAAACACCTCTGTTGAAAGCCTTAAGGACAAGTTGGAACATGTCCTGCCTGTTAAACAATTTCTCATATACTCACTCCACTGAAAGCCATCAAAAGCCGCCTGGATTTTACAAATGGTTATCAACACGGAGGTGTTTTTCCTGTGCCGCCGCACCGCGTCGGCTGCGTCCCGACGCGCGGATCCGTCCGCACGTCTTTCATTAAAAAAATCTCCTTTAACAGTGGAATATCCGGATAAAATGCTGAAACCGACTTCTTCTGAAACTTCTCTGTTCTCTCACGACGTCCTGGATCAATAGAGCCTGAAATGTGGAGGTTTTCAGCTTGAACAGGCTGATGACGCTGCCTGAGAGCGCAGCGCGACGTCTCGCACCGTGAAAAGTCCTTAAAGCGACAGAATCACCTCAAAATCTCTCATCAGCTGTTAAAATTTTCACTGAAAACCAGCTTAATTTTTCGAACCGTGTCCACTTCGATGTGTCTCACAGGTTTAGAAAAAATTTTGATCAAACAACGCGCCAGTCTCTCAGCAACTTCTCAGACATAGGAATTCCGACGAGGGGCTGGACGACTCCTCCCACAAGGAGTGCTCACAGGCGAATGACGTCACCGACAGGCGTGGAAAAACTCACGCATGCGCACGAGGGTTCAAGCATGTCTGACGTAAAAACATATGAATGAAATCCATATAGTTTTTGAAAAAAATAAAAAGGACCATTACTTTATTGACAGCCCTCGTATATATATATATATATCCATCCATCCATCCATTTTCTTCCGCTTTATCTGGAGTCGGTTCGCCGGGGCAGCAGCTCAAGCAAAGCCGCCCAGACCTCCCGATCCACACACACCTCCCCCAGCTCCTCCGGGGGAACCCCAAGGCATTCCCAAGCCAGCCGAGAGATGTCGTCCCTCCAGCGTGTCCTGGGTCTTCCCAGGGGCCTCCTCCCAATGGGATGTGTCCGGAACACCTCTCCAGCGAGGCATCCAGGGGGCATCCGGAAAAGATGCCCAAGCCACCTCAACTGACTCCTTTCGATGTGGAGGAGCAGCGGCTCGACTCCGAGCTCCTCCTGAGTGACTGAGCTCCTCACTCTATCTCTAAGGGAGCGCCCAGCCACCCTGCGGAGGAAACTCATTTCGGCCCCTTGTACTCGCAATCTCATTCTTTCAGTCATGAGCCAAATCTCATGACCATAGGTGAGGATCGGAACGTAGATCGATCGGTAAATTGAGAGCTTTGCCCCCCTACTCAGCTCTCTCTTCACCACGACGGTCCGATACAGCGACTGCATCACTGCAGATGCTGCACCGATCCGTCTATCGATCTCACGCTCCATCCATCCCTCACTCGTGAACAAGACCCCGAGATACTTAAACTCCTCCACTTGAGGCAAGGACACTCCAGAGACCTGAAGAGGGCAAAGCACCTTTTTCCGGTCGAGAACCATGGCCTCGGTTTTGGAGGTGCTGATTTTCATCCCGGACGCTTCACACTCAGCTGCAAACCGCCCCAGTGCACGCTGAAGGTCCTGATTTGATGAAGCCAACAGAACCACATCGTCCGCAAACAGCAGAGACGAGATTTTGTGTTTCCCAAACCAGACCCCCTCTACACCCTGGCTGCACCTAGAAATTCTGTCCATAAAAATAATGAACAGAGCCGGTGACAAAGGGCAGCCCTGGCGGAGGCCAACGTGCACTGGAAACAGGTTTGACTTACTACCGGCAATGCGAACCAAGCTCCTGCTGCGGTCGTACAGGGACCGGATAGCCCTTAGCAAAGGACCCCGGACCCCGTACTCCCGGAGCACCCCCCACAGGGTGCCTCGAGGGACATGGTCGAACGCCTTCTCCAGATCCACAAAACACATGTGGACTGGTTGAGCGAACTCCCATGAACCCTCGAGCACCCGATGGAGCGTGTAGAGCTGGTCCAGTGTGCCGCGACCAGGATGAAAACCACACTGCTCCTCCTGAATCCGAGGTTCGACCATCGGTCGAATTCTCCTCTCCAGTACTCTGGAATAGACATTACCAGGGAGGCTGAGGAGTGTGATCCCCCTATAGTTGGAACACACCCTCCGGTCCCCCTTCTTAAACAGAGGGACCACCACCCCGGTCTGCCAATCCAGAGGCACTGTCCCCGATCGCCATGCGATGTTGCAGAGGCGTGTCAGCCAAGACAGTCCCACAGCATCCAGAGACTTAAGGTACTCAGGACGGATTTCATCCACCCCAGGACCCTTGCCACCGAGGAGTTTTCTAACCACCTCGTTGACTTCGGCCCGGGTAATGGATGAGTCCGCCTCTGAGTCCCCAGTCTCTGCTTCCTCTTCGGAAGACGTGACAATGGGATTGAGGAGATCCTCGAAGTATTCCTTCCACCGCCCAACAACATCCCCAGTCAGGGTCAACAGCTTCCCACCCGCACCATAAACAGTGCTGGTGGAGAGCTGCTTCCGCCTCCTGAGGCGCCGGACAGTTTGCCAGAATCTCTCTTCTGGCAAACTCTCTCCCCCTCTAGCTGCCACCTTATCGTGGTGAGGGAGTTTGCGTACCCGGATGATCCTAGGAGCTATGTTGTCGGGGGCTTTGTGCCCCTTGTAGGGTCTCCCAAGGCAAACAGGTCCTAGGTGACTGGTCAGACTAAGGGCAGTTCAGAACCTCCATGACCAGTAAAAAATCAAGGACTGAGATGTCGCACAGTATGGCGGAGCCGGGGCCCCACCCTGGAGCCAGGCCTGGGGTTGGGGCTCGCGCACAAGTGCCTGGTGGTCAGGCCTTAGCCCATGGGGCCCGGCCGGGCTCAGCCCGAAAGAGCGACGTGAGCCCACCCTCCTGTGGGTTCACCACCTGCAGAGGGGGCCATAGGGGTTGGGTGCAGAGAGGATTGGGTGGCAGTCGAGGGCGGGTGTCCCGGCAGCCCGGTCCATGGAATATATATATATATATATATATATATATATATATATATATATATATATATATATATATATATATATATACACACACACACACACAGTGGGGAAAATAAGTATTTGACCCTCTGTCAGTTTTGCAGGTTTTCCCTGCGACAAAGAATGGAGAGGTCTGTAATTTCTATTGTAGGTACACTTCAACTGTGAGAGACAGAATCTAAAAAAAAAAATCCAGAAAATCACACTGTATGATTTTTGAATAATTAATTTACATTTTATTGCATAAAATAAGTATTTGACCCCCTCCCAACCACCAAGAATTCTGACTCTCACAGACCTGTTCATTTTTCTTTAAGAAGCCCTCTTATTCTGCACTCTTTACCAGTATTAATTGCACCTGTTTGAACTTACCTGTATAAAAGACACCTGTTCACACACTCAATCAATCAAACTCCAACCTGTCCACCATAGCCAAGACCAAAGAGCTGTCTAAGGACACCAGGGACAAAACTGTAGACCTGCACAAGGCTGGGATGGACTATCATCTGTCCTTTACAGTTAAAAACTAGCAGTCATCCTCATGACCCTAAATGTGAGATTTGAAAACCTTCAAAAACTACACCTCTTACCGCTCAACTTGCTCTAGAATGAAATAAAAAGTTTAAATGGATGAAAGGTTGAAGCTTGTACTGTTTGTACAGCCATCACTACATCTCCTCTGGCAGACAAACATGACAGGTTTCAATACTCAGCAGGGTTCCTTTGTTGTTCATAAATAACAAAAGCAAAGTCAGCCTTGGAGCCTTTGTGACCATTTTTACTCTGTCTTCTAAATCTCTATTTGTCCTCAGTGACACCCACAAATCTTTGCAGCACTGTGTGCAAGATCCACAGCCCACATGCAAGGAGGCCCTCAGGCAGGGCCCACACAGGGGCCACCCATCGTCTTAAAGCCCTCAAACGTGATTATGAGACAACAAGCTGCAGCTGATGTCATCGTCCCATCTAGTCTTATCACTGTGAGTGAGGAGGTCCTTCTGTGCCTGACAATTTATAAGAAATTTTGAAAGGTGTAAGTTGCACTAGCAATCACAATGTTGTAAAAATATGTAAGACAGAATCCTCACTGCCTCATTTGTTCAAAGTGTTTTGATGCTGCTTATCCTGCTGAAAGCAGAAGTAGTTTTACAACCCCAATTCCAATGAAGTTGGGACGTTGTGTAAAATGTAAATAAAATAGAATACAATGATTTGCAAATTCTCTTCAACCTATATTCAACTGAATACACCACAAAGACAAGATATTGAATGTTCAAAATGATAAACTTTATAGTTTTTGTGCAAATATTTGTTGATTTTTAAATGGATGCCTGCAAGACGTTTCAAAAAACCTGGGACAGTGGTATGTTTACCATTGTGTTACATCACCTTTCCTTCTACAGACACCGCGCCATGTGGAACAGTAGAGGTGGGCGACAGAGCAGGCGACATTGAAGGAAATTTGAAACTGCTGGCTAAGGCTAAGCGTAAATTTGGTAAGATTGTAATTCACGTCGGCAGTAATGACACCCGGTTACGCCAATCGGAGGTCACTAAAATTAACATTGAATCGGTGTGTAACTTTGCAAAAACAATGTCGGACTCTGTAGTTTTCTCTGGGCCCCTCCCCAATCGGACCGGGAGTGACATGTTTAGCCACATGTTCTCCTTGAATTGCTGGCTGTCTGAGTGGTGTCCAAAAAATGAGGTGGGCTTCATAGATAATTGGCAAAGCTTCTGGGGAAAACCTGGTCTTGTTAGGAGAGACGGCATCCATCCCACTTTGGATGGAGCAGCTCTCATTTCTAGAAATCTGGCCAATTTTCTTAAATCCTCCAAACCGTGACTATCCAGGGTTGGGACCAGGAAGCAGAGTTGTAGTCTTACACACCTCTCTGCAGCTTCTCTCCCCCTGCCATCCCCCCAATACCCCATCCCCGTAGAGACGGTGCCTGCTCCCAGACCACCAATAACCAGGAAAAATCTATTTAAGCATAAAAATTCAAAAAGAAAAAATAATATAGCACCTTCAACTGCACCACAGACTAAAACAGTTAAATGTGGTCTATTAACCATTAGGTCTCTCTCTTCTAAGTCCCTGTTAGTAAATGATATAATAATTGATCAACATATTGATTTATTCTGCCTTACAGAAACCTGGTTACAGCAGGATGAATATGTTAGTTGAAATGAGTCAACACCCCCGAGTCACACTAACTGCCAGAATGCTCGTAGCACGGGCCGGGGCGGAGGATTAGCAGCAATCTTCCATTCCAGCTTATTAATTAATCAAAAACCCAGACAGAGCTTTAATTCATTTGAAAGCTTGACTCTTAGTCTTGTCCATCCAAATTGGAAGTCCCAAAAACCAGTTTTATTTGTTGTTATCTATCGTCCACCTGGTCATTACTGTGAGTTTCTCTGTGAATTTTCAGACCTTTTGTCTGACTTAGTGCTTAGCTCAGATAAGATAATTATAGTGGGCGATTTTAACATCCACACAGATGCTGAGAATGACAGCCTCAACATTGCATTTAATCTATTATTAGACTCAACTGGCTTTGCTAAAAATGTAAATGAGTCCACCCACCACTTTAATCATATCTTAGATCTTGTTCTGACTTATGGTATGGAAATTGAAGACTTAACAGTATTCCCTGAAAACTCCCTTCTGTCTGATCATTTCTTAATAACATTTACATTTACTCTGATGGACTACCCAGCAGTGGGGAATAAGTTTCATTACACTAGAAGTCTTTCAGAAAGCACTGTAACTAGGTTTAAGGATATGATTCCTTCTTTATGTTCTCTAATGCCATATAGCAACACAGTGCAGAGTAGCTACCTAAACTCTGTAAGTGAGATAGAGTATCTCGTCAATAGTTTTACATCCTCATTGAAGACAACTTTGGATGCTGTAGCTCCTCTGAAAAAGAGAGCTTTAAATCAGAAGTGCCTGACTCCATGGTATAACTCACAAACTTGCAGCTTAAAGCAGATAACCCGTAAGTTGGAGAGGAAATGGCGTCTCACTTAGCCTGGAAAAAGAGTCTGTTGCTCTATAAAAAAGCCCTCCGTAAAGCTAGGACATCTTACTACTCATCACTAATTGAAGAAAATAAGAACAACCCCAGGTTTTTTTTCAGCACTGTAGCCAGGCTGACAAAGAGTCACTCTATTGAGCCGAGTATTCCTTTAACTTTAACTAGTAATGACTTCATGACTTTCTTTGCTAATAAAATTTTAACTATTAGAGAAAAAATTACTCATAACCATCCCAAAGATGTATCATTATCTTTGGCTGCTTTCAGTGATGCCGGTATTTGGTTAGACTCTTTCTCTCCGATTGTTCTGTCTGAGTTATTTTCATTAGTTACTTCATCCAAACCATCAACATGTCTATTAGACCCCATTCCTACCAGGCTGCACAAGGAAGCCCTACCATTATTTAATGCTTCAATCTTAAATATGATCAATCTATCTTTATTAGTTGGCTATGTACCACAGGCTTTTAAGGTGGCAGTAATTAAACCATTACTTAAAAAGCCATCACTTGACCCAGCTATCTTAGCTAATTATAGGCCAATCTCCAACCTTCCTTTTCTCTCAAACATTCTTGAAAGGGTAGTTGTAAAACAGCTAACTGATCATCTGCAGAGGAATGGTCTATTTGAAGAGTTTCAGTCAGGTTTTAGAATTCATCATAGTACAGAAACAGCATTAGTGAAGGTTAGAAATGATCTTCTTATGGCCTCAGACAGTGGACTCATCTCTGTGCTTGTTCTGTTAGACCTCAGTGCTGCTTTTGATACTGTTGACCATAAAATTTTATTACAGAGATTAGAGCATGCCATAGGTATTAAAGGCACTGCGCTGCGGTAGTTTGAATCATATTTATCTAATAGATTACAATTTGTTCATGTAAATGGGGAATCTTCTTCACAGACTAAGGTTAATTATGGAGTTCCACAAGGTTCTGTGCTAGGACCAATTTTATTCACTTTATACATGCTTCCCTTAGGCAGTATTATTAGACGGCATTGCTTAAATTTTCATTGTTACGCAGATGATACCCAGCTTTATCTATCCATGAAGCCAGAGGACACACACCAATTAGCTAAACTGCAGGATTGTCTTACAGACATAAAGACATGGATGATCTCTAATTTCCTGCTTTTAAACTCAGATAAAACTGAAGTTATTGTACTTGGCCCCACAAATCTTAGAAACATGGTGTCTAACCAGATCCTTACTCTGGATGGCATTACCTTGACCTCTAGTAATACTGTGAGAAATCTTGGTGTCATTTTTGATCAGGATATGTCATTCAAAGCGCATATTAAACAAATATGTAGGACTGCTTTTTTGCATTCACGCAATATCTCTAAAATTAGAAAGGTCTTGTCTCAGAGTGATGCTGAAAAACTAATTCATGCATTTATTTCCTCTAGGCTGGACTATTGTAATTCATTATTATCAGGTTGTCCTAAAAGTTCCCTGAAAAGCCTTCAGTTAATTCAAAATGCTGCAGCTAGAGTACTAACAGGGACTAGAAGGAGAGAGCATATCTCACTCATATTGGCCTCTCTTCATTGGCTTTCTGTTAATTCTAGAATAGAATTTAAAATTCTTCTTCTTACTTATAAGGTTTTGAATAATCAGGTCCCATCTTATCTTAGGGACCTCATAGTACCATATCACCCCAATAGAGCGCTTCGCTCTCAGACTGCAGGCTTACTTGTAGTTCCTAGGGTTTGTAAGAGTAGAATGGGAGGCAGAGCCTTCAGCTTTCAGGCTCCTCTCCTGTGGAACCAGCTCCCAATTCAGATCAGGGAGACAGACACCCTCTCTACTTTTAAGATTAGGCTTAAAACTTTCCTCTTTGCTAAAGCTTATAGTTAGGGCTGGATCAGGTGACCCTGAACCATCCCTTAGTTATGCTGCTATAGACTTAGACTGCTGGGGGTTCCCATGATGCACTGAGTGTTTCTTTCTCTTTTTGCTCTGTATGCACCACTCTGCATTTAATCATTAGCGATTGATCTCTGCTCCCCTCCACAGCATGTCTTTTTCCTGGTTCTCTCCCTCAGCCCCAACCAGTCCCAGCAGAAGACTGCCCCTCCCTGAGCCTAGTTCTGCTGGAGGTTTCTGCCTGTTAAAAGGGAGTTTTTCCTTCCCACTGTCGCCAAGTGCTTGCTGACATGGGGTCGTTTTGACCGTTGGGGTTTTTACGTAATTATTGTATGGCCTTGCCTTACAATATAAAGTGCCTTGGGGCAACTGTTTGTTGTGATTTGGTGCTATATAAATAAAATTGATTGATTGATTGATTGAAGAGATTTTGTTTTAAGTTGTGTTGAGTGATATTTTTTAAACAAAAATGTTGATTGTGATAATAAAGTATTATGTTGTCACGTACAATGTTTGGCGAAATTCTGTCCTAGGTCTTTTGGATCCTTTGGATCTATGAAGCTTAAATATGAAAAAGTATCGGTATCGATATTAGTGATACTCTGCCTGTATTTACTTGGTATCGGATCAATACCAAAATTCCTGGTATCGCCCACCTCTATTGAACAGAGCTCACGTGGGTGACGTGACGGTCAGATCACCCGCTGTGTGCTCTGATCTGAGGGTCTGTTTCAACGGTCAGTGTCCGCTCTGTGCACGCGCTTGCTTGCTGCAGCTTGTCGCCACCATGGTGATATATGTTTTATTTATGTCCACGTAAATACAGCAATCAGACACACGCACCTCACAGTGGACAGTTGTTTGTCCATGACTGTCCAAACACAGTAGGTGTTGTGTAGCTGGAATGTCCAGAATAACAGGTCACCACATCTGCTTCTGTCGGAAGCCACACCTCCCGTGAGTGGAACGCACACACCCGCGTGTCAGTGTGTGTGTTTGCAAAGTCACACTCATGGGGAACTTAGACAAATTTCACAACAGTACAACAGTGATTGTCTGCAGTCTCTTGTCGTGCCAAGAGTGTGACTGGCCACACATTTTCTAAGTACCATGTGAACGGTGTTAGGTGTTTGTGAGTGTCACCTGGAATTTGGCCGACACCTGAGGGTGCTATGGGTTCGCACAGCGCACACTTTGTCTTTCAGGCACTTGTGTGCGCAAATATTTGTAGCAACAGGTGTATGAGGCGTTGGCGACAGGGATGACATTACATGGTTTGCACACGATTCCTGCGTCATGCTCACTAAGTGTGCACTTCGTCCAAACTTCGCACTCTGTGTGAAGGGGCCCTTAACATTAGAAGAAAATGTAAAAGCTATTCATTTGAATGAGAAAGGAGAAGGTTCCTGAAAGTTAACTGTTGATTTTAGTGTTGGTAAAACACAGATCAACAACATTCATGCAAACACTGATGCACTACAGGAAGAAACTCTTGCACCATGTTCTTATGGTAATGTATGACGTTTCCAAGGCATCAGATGTTGCTGGGCAAGTTTAAAGATTTTATGTGCTTAACTGTTTTGTGGACTGATCTTATTTTGGTTTTATATAATTTTTGTGACTTTTCTTGTGTTGTGAGCTTTTGAACTTAGATTGAGTGAAAGATATGGTTTGTCTCTGACTTTACATTAGTCAATAAATTTGCAATGTTTTCCCCATAATTCATGCTTCCCCCTCAAATATTTTTAGTCTGTAGTACAGGTGGCCTTAATATAGGGGGAGCACTGTATCGTGCTTACTTGATTTACTTCTTTTTTAAGTTATTTTTTTTCTTTTTTACACTTCTTATGAAGGAGCACGACTGCTTTGAGGGCTGAGAGGTAAATTTTCAAAGAGGAAATTCTGACATCCCACTTTGTCTGGAATGCAGCATATGACTTACAAAAACAGGAAATAGCTCTCAGACAATATAATCAGTTTCTTCCTGACAATGTCCGCCTCCAGTAGTCATGGATTCTGAGATAAAAGTTTGGTGTAAAGTTTGGAAAAATGGTGTTTCTCACAACACTGGAGAATACTGAAACATTTAGATGTAGATCTGTAACTTTCTCAGAAAGTAATGAATGCTTTATATCCAAAACCTCTGTTGAAACTCTTTGTTGGCATACAAGATCTTGAAGAGTAAACAAACTGGAGCGATCACATCCTACAAGGCAGTGACACCACAGAACACTCTTTAAAAGAATCGTAATGACAACAAGATACACACAGTTGAAGGGACACGTTGGACAAAGCCATATACAGTGGAAATGCCCTGCGTTCATAAAACCTTAGTGCATATAAAAATATAAACAATATTAAAATACTCCCGACCGTATTAGCATTGTCTTTATAATTTGCATTTGTTCAATTGGTATCCCAGTGCCAAGTAAATATATATATATATATATATATATATATATATATATATATATATATATATATATATATATATATATATATATATATATATATATGTAAATCACCTCAGAAGTGTTATTAGGTTCCACAAACAGTGTTTTCAATTTATTTCTCACTAGATTTTACAAAATATTTGAGAAACACGTTATATAAACATATAAATGAAGTGTCCCAACTGTGTCCCAAGAATGCTTCCTGTGAATTTGAAGACTCTGGCAGTAATAGGACTGGACTTATGCTGAGCACAGACAGACAGACGGATGGACACCAAATCTTTGCAATACCCAATGGCCGTATGTGATGGCCTCGAGTAAAAGTCACAAGTAGTATATGCATTATAAAGGTGATAAACATCTTTTACATGACAGCTTTTACATGACATTTCAGTGCAGATTCAAAAAGGGATAGTCATAAATGAGGCAAACAATGGAATATTTCTTTGTGAAATGTTGTGGAGTAGACCACTAAACTTAAGTACAAATAAAGTATTTTCCAGAGTATAAGGTAGGCCACTAGATAGAAAGGCTTGGCTCTGCTACTTATATGCAGGTGCAACTTACTGTGCATCTGCAAAGTATTCACAGCACTTCACTTATTCCAAAATTAAGCAAATTCATTTTCCCCCCAAAAATTCTACACACAGTACGCCACAATGACAACATAAATAAAGTGCTTTCGAAATTTTTGCAAATTTATATAAAACACCCCTAAGAAATCACATCTGCATAAGTATCCACACCCTTTGCTCAATACTTTGCAGCCTCAGGTCTTCGTGAATATGATGCCACAAGCTTGGTGCACCTATCTTTGGATAGTTTTGCCTATTCCTCTTTGCAGCACCTCTCAAGCTCCATCAAGTTGGATGGGGAGCGTTGGTGTACAGCCATTTTCAGATCTCTCCAGAGATGTTCAATCAAATTCAGGTTTGGGCTCAGGTTGGGCCACTCAAGGACATTCACAGAGTTATCCTGAAGCCACTCCTTTGATATAATAATGGCCAGCCATCACAGCCTGATGGAAACTGTTATCCACTTTAGATGTTCTTATTTTGGAAGACGATGTTTGGAAATACTTGGAAATTCCTTATTGTGGAAAGAATAAATGCAGCATGTCCTTCAATTTCCCGTTCCAGGTGTGTTTTCAGCCTGAACCAGAGGACAGCAGTGGTTTGTCCTCCCAACGAGAAGAAAAAAATAGCATTTTAAAAGTTGAAAGTGTCACTGCTCCATTTATTTATACCAGCATTAACCACAGACATTCCTCTCTTCAGCATTCTATTTGCAACAAAAATAAATTCCATTAATGAGCCACCAAGACATAAATTAAATCAATAAAACAACTAGAAGCACTCAGAGAGTGCAAACCTCTGCCAAGGCCATGGGGTCACTGACACCATAACATCTACACGCCGTGGAATCATTGAACCTAAAAAAGTCGAACAATGATGTTTGCTCAGTAGTAAAAAAGTTTCATCTGCTGTGACTGGATAGCATGTATCCTTAGTGCTTGGCATCACAGTTTATTGCAACTTGCACCTTTCCCAGAAGCTACTGTCATCTGAGCACTGTTATTGATATTGCATGTGCTTATAGACAAAAACAAATAAGAGACAAAATTCAATTTATTATTCAACTAAACTGCAAATATATGAATTTTTTAACATTTATGAAACACTTCTCTAAACAAGGCCATAGGGTCACTGACCCTAAAGAGATTCCCTCCTTGGCACAGTGATCTATTCAACAATTCAGTGTTACAACCAAAACTATGATACATACACTTTTCTTTCCTTTATATTTGACATCCTTGACCATGAAAACATACCATTAGAACTTGGAATCACATTTATGTCTTTATTAGTTCAAAAGTTATTGTATAAAAACGATTTTTCGGTAATGGCGGTTTTCTTCTGGATCTAGCTCCATAACATTTGAAGCGACATCAAATCTGATGACACCTTACTGAATCAGTACAGATTCAGCTACAATTTGCTGTTAGTTGTGCATCTCTAGCTTCATTTGTCACCTCACACTGACACATTTTCCATTTTCCCTATATTTTTGCATATTCTGGATCACCAGATCCGGAATCAGGATCCGATCATCACCAAACTTTGTTGTTTGATAGAACATTTGACTCTGTTACACCCTAATTTTTTCAAGCCTTTCTGCCTTGTTTTTGTGGAGGTAGAAACTAGAATGTCAAAATTCCCCCTATCCCGCAATGGTGAAGAATCTTTAAAAAAATTCCTGGATCCGGATCGTGATCCGGATCACCACTAAAATTTAATCACTTGTTCCTCTTGTCCTTTCCAACCACTCCACAAAATTTAATCAAAATCCGTTCAAAACGTTTTGAGTTATCCTGCTGACAAACAGACAAACAAACAAACTCGACCGAAAACATAACCTCCTTGGCGGAGGTAATAATACTGCTAATAATAATAAAGTTAAATTACACATGCTCCACCTATCAATCAAAGGGTACTGCTGGTGGTGGAAACACAAGCCAAGCCAAACTAACAGTTCAGAACCGTACCTTACTGTGCTGTACTGACCCACACCGGTCAGTGGAAATGAGGCTTTAGTGGCCACCAAGATCCTATGATTAGGAACAAGGCTTCATAAGTGAAAACAAAAGCCCTACTTTGCACATGCCTGGTTGAACAAGCCCAGACATGTCCCATTGTGCCAACATTCCTATTTACACTAATATGTTAAAGGATGTGGCAAATTATATTGTTAAAAAGATGCCAACATGGCTCATACAAGAGGTGTCAAGGACCTGGACCCAAAAAAAGTTGGACACAAAAGTGAGACTCACACAAGAGCATAGTGTAAATAAAGGGTTTTAATTTGATTAGATAGAACATTATCGATCCCTTGGGAAGACTCGCTCAGGGAAAATGAGGTTCCAGCAGCATTGTATAGCCACACATAGGGTAAGAAGCACACAGAGTATCAAAAGTGAAAAAGGGAAAAACAGTTTGCAAATATAAACACAAATACACAATATAAATAGCAGACATACTGATCAATACTGGTTTACTGGATACTACTGTTCTTCTCATTCCTTACCTCTGTCTTCCTGTTACTCCTCCTCCACTCGAGTGAGGAGTTGTACAGAAAAAAGTCGGTTCACAGGTATGCGAGCCAAAATCAGCAATGGTATCCAAAACATGAGACAAGGTTGAGGTCAAAAACAGACAAACAGATTCAGAAAGTGGCAAAGCAAACTCGAGATCAAGAACTAAGGAACTGGCAAAGGTGTGGGGAAAAGGAGAGGGTTTAAAAATGAAACAAAGGTGTGGGAGCACAACCGGGAAGGGGGCATGGCAAACAAAAGGAACAAGGTGTGGGAGACCCAACCACCAGATAAGAGAGTGCAGTCAAAAAAGCAGACAAGAAAATCTTAACATAAGCACAAAGACAATACATAAATCCCCACATGACAAAAACAATCCACGACAGGAGGTTCACTGTTCCTAATCTTTATCAAAATGCAAGATTTCAGAACTGAATATGCTTTCATCTTTATGCTTCTCTGTCTGACTCACAGAAATGTTGTGGCCCCACTCAATGACTATGGCCTACACATCCTATTCATCTCAGGAAACAAATAAACAAAGCTAATGAAACACTAATAGCATGGAAAACATTATTGATTGCATGATGGGTCATAACACAAACAAAAAGATAAAATTCAAAATGCCATAATGACACTGAACAAAGAAACATAAAATGCAAAATAACTGAAACATGATTCAGGGTTTGAAGAAATCACTTGCTGTTGTCAGGCTATGAACTTGTAAAAGTAATTACTTGCTGATTTTAATTTCTAATCTAATCCTTTTCAAATAATCACTCTTGTTCCCACTGTGCAGTTGAAACAGAATAAGCAGAGTGCCCCCTACTGGCGTGTGTCACTGGCCAACCTGTGCAACCTGGTGAACAGCCTGCGTCAGGGGGCCTGGAGCAGCGAGGATGAGGAGGAAGAAGAGCTGAGGGAGGGGAGCATTCGGCTGCTGGAGGAGCTGTATAGTCTGCGCCACATCTGCCGGGCACTGCAGGGCCGAGAGGAGCAGGTGAGTACATCCTAAATGCATGGGTGTGTAAACTGATGGGGGAATAGGGAACATGTCCCCATTGACAACATCATCTATATTATAATAGCCAAGAGGGCTCTATGTGCATTCATGTGTATGGCTTCGATCTTGGAGAAACTGGAGAGAGCTGACATTTGCTGTTTAGTATACTTATGTATTATTGGTCTAGGATGAATGCTGCTAAAACGGAAAGTTGATAGAACTCGCTAACAGTGAACAATGGACGCAGTGCTGCAATGCACCATGTGAGTTTGGGGTTTTAAATGTTATTGTTCATAGTTTAACAGTGTTGTTAGTATTATTGATTTATTGTGATTTTGTCGTTCATTTGGTTTAGTCAGTTTAGTTAAGTGTCATGGTGCCATTACCATGAGTGAGAAGTGTAGTGCATTTGATGTCTTCCGCCACTGTCTCTGTTTGTGGGCGTGTAAAAAAAAAAAAAAAAACACCGGCTTGCGACACAATATAGAAAAGACAAAAAGCTCTGCGTTTGTATAACTTCGATCATGGACAAACTGTGGAGAGCTGACATTTGCCGTTTGGTATGCTTATGTACAGTAGTGTTCAGAATAATAGTAGTGCTATGTGACTAAAAAGATTAATCCAGGTTTTGAGTATATTTCTTATTGTTACATGGCAAAGAAGGTACCAGTAGATTCAGTTGATTTTCACAAATCCAACAAGACCAAACATTCATGATATGCACACTCTGGCTATGGCTATGAAATTGGGCTATTAGTAAAAAAAGTAGAAAAGGGGGTGTTCACAATAATAGTAGCATCTGCTGTTGATGCTACAAACTCAAAACTATTGTGTTCAAACTGCTTTTTTAACAATCCTGTGAATCACTAAACTAGTATTTAGTTGTATAACCACAGTTTTTCATGATTTCTCCACATTCTTAATTTTGTTAGTTTGGAACCAGGATTTTGCTTGTTTACTAGTGTGCTTGGGGTCATTGTCTTGTTGAAACACCCATTTCAAGGGCATGTCCTCTTCAGCATAAGGCAACATGACCTCTTCAAGTATTTTGACATATCCAAACTGATCCATGATACCTGGTATGCGATATAGCATAGGCCCAACACCACAGTAGGAGAAACATGCCCATATGATGATGCTTGCACCACCATGCGTCACTGTCTTCACTGTGAACTGTGGCTTGAATTCAGAGTTTGGGGGTCATCTCACAAACTGTCTGTGGCCCTTGGACCCAAAAAGAACAATTTTACTCTCATCAGTCCACAAAATATTCATCCATTTCTCTTTAGGCCAGTTGATGTGTTCTTTGGCAAATTGTAACCTCTTCTGCACGTCTTTAATTTAACAGAGGGACTTTGTGGGGGATTCTTGCAAATAAATTAGCTTCACACAGGTGTCTTCTAACTGTCACAGCACTTACAGGTCACTCCAGACTGTCTTTGATCATCCTGGAGCTGAACAATGGGTGAGCCTTTGCCATTCTGGTTATTCTTCTATCCATTTTGATGGTTGTTTTCCGTTTTCTTCCATGCATCTCTGTTTTTTTTGTCCATTTTTAAAGCATTTTAATCAAACTACGCTGTTCTTCTGAAAAATGTCTTGAATGTCCCATTTTCCTCAGGCTTTCAAAGAGAAAAGCATGTTCAACAGGTGCTGGGTTCATCCTTTAATAGGGGACACCTGATTCACACCTGTTTCTTCCACAAAATTGACGAACTCACTGATTGAATGCCACACTACTATTATTGTGAACACCCCCTTTTTTACTTTTTTTTTTTACTAATAACCCAATTTCATAGCCTTAAGAGTGTGTATATCATGAATGCTTGGCCTTGTTGGATTTGTGAGAATCTAGTGAATCTACTGGTACCTTTTTTCCCATGTAACAATAAGAAATATACTTAAAACCTGGATTAATCTTTTTAGTCACATAGCACTACTATTATTCTGAACACTACCGTATTTTGTGTCAAGGATGAATGCTGCCAAAAATGGAACATTGACAGGACTAATATTTTTTGAGAAACTACAGATATTTTTTAACACTAAACAATGGATGTTGATTATTACATTCTGAACTCACACGCCATTCCAGCAGGGGACGGTAAATCATCTATTTATTAAAGGCGTGCGTGTGTGCAGGATTTTATTTAGCTAAGTTTAATGTAAGTACATAATTGTAAATATGTTAAAAATACATGGATGACACAAGAAAGTGAAAAGACATTTCCATTGTGGTCAATTTAAAAATGAAATGACAATAGAATAATTTGAGTGAAGCTCGCTCATGGTACAGGGAGTCCCAAACAGGACGTGACAAATTTTTAGTCCACAGTGAAACAGGAAATGTCAAATGTCAAACACTTACTTGATCGACAGATGAGATCCCATGGAATCTCATGGGAACTCAGTGGTAAGTTCACACTGAAACAGGAAGTGCCAAATTTTTAGTCCACAGTGAAACAGGAAATGTCAAATGTTGGACACTTCCTGGCATGGGTGGAGCTAGAGAGGAGGCCAGGGTTGCACTCACTGATCTGTACATAACACTGGATAGCTCATTGGCCCACACACTCCATACAAACTGCTGAACCAAACTGGCATCTTACCACTCACAAGTTATGTGGACTGCACATAGCCAGATTATTAGAATGTCAACAATTTCAAGTAATAACTAAGCTGATTCTCTTATTTCCTTATTTTTGTTCTCCAGATAATGTAACCTTCATCCCTCCTAATCTATCTCTGCCATGATTAGCTATTTATTTCCTTTCTTTCTTTTAGTACTTTGACACATTCTCCCCTTCTTTTCTCAATTACTCATTTCTTACTGGGACAAATACTCACTTCTAAACATGATGATTCTTTAATCAAAAGTTTTGTGTAATCATGAGAAAGCTTGTCAAGATATATATCCACTCGCGTGGATAACGAGAGGGGGAACGAGAACAAAAGTGGATGGATAATATAGCAACAGTGGACTTTTTAATAGTTTCACTGAAAGAATAAAAACACCACTTAACTAGCTACAGGAGAGTTGGTTTTCCTTTGCAATGACAATATTTATTACACACAGCTCTATGAGCTTCAACCTAATATTCAGGGGTTGAAATACATTTTTTTTAACCTACTTGCACTGGTGCTAGTAACAAAAAAAGTTACTTGCACCAAAAAAAAAAGTTACTTGCACAACTAAAAGTCAGTCTTATATCAACCTTAAAACTCCTCCTCTGATGTGTCAGACTCTTCCTCTCTGGGGAGAGCTTGAGGGCAGAGCAGCAGCAGCGGCAGACAGTTTTTTTTTTTCACGTGTGCGCGCGAACGTACGGAACCCGGGAGAGGTCACTTAAAGTGATTTTTTTTTTCTGGCCATGTTAATTTGTGCATATGTTTTCCTTTAATTGAGCCCTTGAATTATAATAAAACATGCGCACGTTTTCAATTCGTTCAAAATGATTTGACCTAAATTGTCATCCTCATGATAGGGAGACGCTTCACCCTCAGCATCCTTTTTAATGTGCTTAAACTCCAGATGATGGGTAGCCAGAGTTCTCTATATGTCCTTGTGCACCCAAACTATGATGATATACCCTGACCACATCCATTTCTAATGAAACATGTGCACAATATAATAAAATGTGCGCACATTCTCTCCACATGCAAAACATTTTGCGATGGCACTTCCGGGGCTCCGTAATTTACATGTGCGCACGCAAACGGGACAGGAGGTCCTCAAACTGGAGCTCCTGCAGCTGCAGTTTATTTGCTGCTCCCTGAAGCATTTGCTCAATAAACAAACAGTCTGAAGGACCTCAGTGATATGGTGGGATTCTGAAGAGCGTCGCTCGTTTTTTTCTGCGACATATACATATTAAAATATTAATACAAGTGAAGCGACACAAAGTTTGCTCATGGTGCACTTTGTCCCAAACAGGAAGTGCCAAATTTTGAGTCCACAGTGAAATAGTGCAGCGGATAACTGAAAAAAAAATGCTTCAAATGGTGATTCAAGCACCAAATTTGGCACACATACTCCTTAGACATTACTCTTTTAAAAATGCCGGGTACCCATGTGCACTTTCAATAGGCGGCCAAGAAGGGGTCAATTGAAGTATTACACAGGGGTCAAAATTTAAAAATGCTCCAATCATATTGAAATGTATTCCATATTGTTTGTCTGATCATAAAGATTCCAAAAAGGTATAGTTTGGACTATCTGTGAATGAATGGTCTGGAGTTATGGGGTAAAAACAGCAAGAACACTGAGAAAGGTCAATTTCAGTTTGTACAGGGGTCAAAAGTTAAAGTTGCTCCAATTTTGGTAAAAAGTGGTGCAAATTACTGGTTGAGCTAATAGGATTAATAAATGGAATAGTTTTGACTGTGTTGCATGCTTGGTTTGCAAAGTAAAGGTTAAACAATATCAGCATCCATTGGATTCTATGACATGTGACATATGCTACCCTGTAACATGATAACTAAGCATGATACATGATGCAAACCATATTCACCCAACTAATAATTTGCATCACTTTTTACCAAAATTGGAGTAACTTTAACTTTTGACCCCTGTACAAATTGAAATTGACCTTTGTCAGTGTTCTTGCTGTTTTTACCCCATAACTCTGGAACATTCATTCACAGATAATCCAAACTATACCTTTTTGGAATCTTTATGATCAGACAAATAATATGGAATACCTTTCCATATGATTGGAGCATTTTTTAATTTTGACCCCTGTGTAATACTTCAATTGTATTTGTATATTTGTGAATATTTTCTGGGAAGACTTATTTCTGGTGTTCATCTAAATTTGCATTTCATCTGGACAAAGAGAATGTCTTATTTGGTATAACTATAGATGATAGACTGCAATATTTAACTTTTAATGTTTTATTAATGATGGAAAAGTTTTTCATTCACAAAAACAAATATATGAAGAACCATTAAAGCAATAGAAGTTGTCACACTGCTTCACACAGTAACACATCCATCCTATGCATTTTCTGTGCCCTCTTACTCCAGTTAAGGGCCACAGAGGGGAGGGGGCAGCTGGAGCCCATCCCAGCAGTCATAGGGCATGCAACAGGGTACAGGATGGGTTGGACTCCAGTCTATCGCAAGGCCACGTATAGACTGACAAACACATTGGGGGAGTGGGGTGAACAATATGAGAGTTCTGATGTCTGCCAGTCTGGATCACCTCCAAAATGCATTGGAGTCTTCCATGCCCTAATATGTTATCTGCGGTGCAAATTTGGTGAGAATCAATGAAGTAGTTTTGACGTAATCCTTCAAAGCCTATATAAAGTGGAATCTTGATCCAGAATCCGGATCACCTCCAAAATTTAATGGAGTCTTCCATGGCTTATGGCCCCTTCACACAGTGTGAATTTGGTCGATTTGCGCATAAAGCCTGAAGCAAGAATTGTGTGCAAAATGTGTAAAATTGTAGCTGCCTTGTACACCTGTTGCTACAACTATTTGTGCACACCAGTAGCTGAAAGACAGTGTGCGCTATGAGCGAACCCTCTTGCGGCAGGTGTCAGCCAAATTCCAGGTGACAAGCACAAACATCTACCACCGCTTGCATGGCACTTAGAAAATGTGTGGCCATTTGCACTATTAACACAACAACAGTCAGCAGACAATCACTGTCATGCTGGCAGTGAAATTTGTCTAAGTGCCCCACAAGTGTGGCTTTGGTCTGTGCGCTGAACTGACAGGAGGTGTGGCCATGGAGAGAAGCAGCTGTGGAGGTCTGTCGTTCTGGACATCCCAGCTGGACAACACGTACTGTGTTTGGACAGACATGGACTAACAACTGCCCACTGTTACGCACGTGGGTCTGCTTGCTGTCATAACATGGACATAAAAACATATTGCTGCGGCGATGGGCTGCAGCACACTCAGTTGCTGCAGCCCATTGACAGGCTGCCCCCAGGTTGAAACGGACCATCAGATCTTAATACTCAGCGGGCGATCTGACTGTCACATCACCCACGTGAGTTCTGTTCCACATGATGCGGTGTCAGGCCTGCAGCGCGCCATCCACAAGACATGCGTGCTGGGCAGGACACACACGCAGGCCGGCTAGACACGTGCCAGCAGATGTGGACATGATGAGATGAGCAAACTGCTTCTCATTCATGTCATTTCATGACTGTATGTCTGTGACCATGGGTCATCTGTTGTTGTTTGTCCTTCGGGGTCGAAGATGACCATGGCTCCACTAGGTGGGTAATCAGTGACGGTGCGTCCAGAGGTGGCTGATGAGGCCAATCCGGGCTTGAACGGTGCGCCCACATGTGGGACACACGTGGGTAGATGCTGCGGTGGAGGTAGAGGTAGCTCGGGCCTTGCGTGCGGCTTGTTTTGTTTTGGCGTCTGCGATCCGTCTGGCCTCTGCTGTGCGGGCGCCACTGGTGGTCTTGCTGTGCCACTGAGGGCGGTTGTGGGCAAGCGTTTCCCAAGAGGTGAGCTCAAAGCCCAGGTTTTTCAGGGACGCTTTGAGACAGTCTTTGTAGCGTTTCTTCTGCCCCCCGACAGAGCGCTTGCCCTGGCACAGTTCTCCATACAGGAGCTGCTTTGGCAGTCAAGTGTCAGGCATTCTGATTACGTGGCCAGTCCATCTGACTTGCGTCTTCTGCAGGAGGGTGTAGATGCTGGGGAGGCCGGCTCGCTCAAGGAGCTCCATGTCCGGGACTTTGTCCTGCCACCTGATGTGGAGGAGGCGACGGAGGCAGCTCATATGGAAGTGGTTGAGCTGCTTGGCATGTCTGCTGTAGACAGTCCAGGTCTCACTGGCATAGAGCAGGGTGGTTAGAACCACTGCACGGTAGACCTTCAGCTTGGAGGTAATGCTAAGTCCTCTCCGTTCCCAGACATTCTCACGGAGCCTTCCAAATGAGGCGCTGGCTTTTGCAACTCTGTTGTTGATTTCTGCATCGATGTTGACTGCGCGAGAAAGGGTGCTACCCAGGTATGTAAAGTTGTCGACCACCTGCAGATTCTGTCCTGTCACTGTGATGTGGGGTTCTTGGTATAGTTTTCCGGGTGCTGGTTGGTACATAACTTCGGTCTTTTTGGTGCTGATGGTGAGACCGAAGTTGTCGCATGCTTTCGAGAAGCAGTCCATTTCGTGCTGCATCTTCTGTTCTGTAGCTGCGTTGAGTGCGCAATCATCAGCAAACAATAGATCTCTGATGACGGTCTCTGTTACCTTGGTGACAGCCTGGAGGCGCCTGAGGTTGAACAGCCCGCCGTCAGTCCTGTATCTGAGGCGAATGCCGTCCTGGCCATCCTGGAAAGCGTCGGTCAGCATGGCGGAAAATATCATGTCCACAGTTCCACGTCCGACACGGAATCCGCATTGACTTTCTGGAAGGAGGCCCTGCTCAAGGTGTTGTAGTAGGTGGTTGAGCATGACTCGAGACAGGATTTTCCCTACGATGGACAGAAGGGAGATGCCTCTGTGGTTGTCCCATTGCTGGCGGTTGCCTTTCCTCTTGTAGATGTGGATGATACTGGCGTCCTTCAACTGTTGGGGGATCTCGCCTGCACTCCACAATGACTGGAAGAGCTTGGTCAGTCTTTGCAGCAATGCTGGGCCGCCTGCCTTGTACACTTCAGCAGGGATAGCATCTGGTCTTGGAGCTTTGTCACAGGAGAGCTGTTTGATGGCCTGTCTGACTTCATCTTCTGTGGGCGGAGTGTCGAGGTCTTTGTTGACCTCCACTTGAGGTAGGCGCGCAATGGCTTCTTCGTTGATTACGGCAGGGCGGATGAGGACCTGGTTGAAATGTTCAGCCCATCTCTCCAGTATCTGCGTCTTCTCTGTCAGCAGTTGGGTCCCATCTGCACTGAGGAGGGGGGGAGGAGCCTGAGGACTGAGGTCCGTAGACAGCATTCAGCAAGTCATAGAAGCGCTTGGTGTTGTGACTGTCCGCATAGCCCTGGATTTCATCGGCCTTCTTGCTAAACCAGGCATCTTGCATCACGTGTATCTTCTTCTGGACCCTCTGCCTGGCGTTGGTGAAAGCATCTTTCTTTGCTTGTGAGGAGGGGTCGTTCTGGTGGACTCGGAACAGCTGGTGTTTCTCTGGCAGCAGGGACTGAATCTCTTCGTCGTTCTCGTCAAACCAGTCCTGGTTTTTACGTATGGTTGATCCGAGGTGTTCGAGAGCCATGCAGTAGACAGTATCTCTGAACGCAGCCCACTGTTCCTCAATGCTGTCCTGGTCGTTCAGCGTGTCGGACAGCCTGTCATCCAAGTCACTGGAGAGTTGGTCAGCGACCTTCTTCAGCTTCGAGACATTGAGCCTCTTTACAGCCTTCTGACCCTGGGGTCTTCTTGCTGGTTGGATGCGAAGTTTGCACTTAGAGACGATGAGCCGGTGGTCGGTCTAGCACTCGGCACCGCACATCGACTTGGTCACCCGCACGTCCTGCCTATCCCTCTTCCTGGTGATGACATAATCGATCAGATGCCAGTGCCTAGAACGCAGATGCATCCAAGATGTCTTGTTGCAGATGGGGAGGCGGAACAGGGTATTGGTGATAATGAGGTTGTGCGCAGCACAGGTTTTGAGAAGCAGCAGTCCGTTGCTGTTGCACTTGCCAATGCCATGTCTTCCAATGGCTCCATCCCAGGTCTGGTGGTCGACCCCTACTCTAGCATTGAAGTCCACGAGGACAAAAAGTTTCTCGGACTGTGGGACTGCTGCAATAAGGGTGTCGAGTTCTTCGTAGAACTTGTCCTTGGTGTCTTCAGAGTTTGTCATGGTGGGGGCATATGCGCTAATCAGAGTCGCATTCTTCTTCCCTCCCAGCGGGAGCTGAAGAATCATCAGTCATTCATTGATGCCCTCTGGAAGCTTGGCAAGTTTCCTTGCGAGATGGGACTTGATGGCAAAGCCAACTCCTGCTTCTCGCCGTTCAGCGCTGCTGCGACCGCTCCAGAAGAATGTGTATCCGCCACCTTGCTCTGTGAGCTGGCCCTTGTCCGCAAGGCGTGTTTTGCTGAGTGCCACTATGTCCACATTGTAGCGAGCTAGTTCCCTGGCCACTAGTGCCGTTCTTCTTTCTGGCCTGTCTACTTTGATGTTATCCAGCAGGGTTCGCACATTCCATGTGCCAAGATTTAATACCTTCACTTTCTTTTTTGCTGAGTTATGACCGCTGAGTGGGATCCCCGCAAGCCGTGGTATGCTTACCGGGGTGAGTTTGAAGCAGGCTATGTTTGAGGCACCTTTTCTAGCCCCTTCCTCCCTGGAGGTGAGCAGAGCGATCCTAAACAGGGCTGCTCAGTCACCCAGGGGCTGCCGAACTCCACTGCTACTTCAGCCCAGTAGAGAGCGACCCTATGGCCTGGGCCGCCTGTGTGCAGGTTTGTGACTACAGTTCCCAGTGTATCCGCACCTGCTGCTTCACCACTCGCCCATCGCCACAGAACTTGTGTTTTTTGTTTTTTTTTATTATTATTACAGTGGTGGGTGTGTGGTGGTGTGGAGGGTGGAGTCATGACTTGCGCATGACTTGGATTTAAGTGAGGGAGAGTTGCGCACAGTCGTCAGCCTCACTCTCTTATCCCGGCCCATCTGTGTCCAGTGGCAAGACATAGTCAGGACGGCTGGAGATGGCTCGGGATGCAGTGGTTGGCCAACAGTGTCCTTAGCATCTCACTGTGCCCTGTTCACGCTCCACAGCGCTTAGCTGGGTCCGCCTTTCTGCCTGTTGAACCAATCAGTTGGTTTCCTCCGCGCAGTCCGCCGGATCCAGTCTTCGCATGCAAGGGTAGACAAGCCCGAATTCACTGAGGGTTTTAGACCTGTCAGCTACCCTCCGCCTGGTTCAGCCGGCCAGTCGAAGCTGTTGCCCGGGGTGTGGCCGCTGTTGCATGCTAACAGCTGCTAGGAGCCACAGGGGAGAGCTGAGTGCATGGTGAGGACCAAGATGGGTGAACTACTCCGAAGAGCACGACATGTCCCCCCAACAGAGGTACTACCTCTACCATACACCCCATACACCCCAGGGTCATCTACAGAGGAACAGACAGATCATATTGCCCGCTTGATATGAGGGATTCAAAATAATGCGATGTTTTTATATGGTGTGTGTGTTTTTTTTTTTGTTTTTTTTTAATACGTCCATGTCCTTCCTGATACCAGGCAGTTTCCAGCACCTTTCACAAGCCAGTGATGGTAGCTCATTGGTAAAATTTTTGATTGGCAACCAGCGTTTTTGGAAATCGTGGGTTGTGCTGAATTGTCCATATTCACACTATGTGTGAAGGGGCCCTTAATATCTATCTGTGGTGAAAATTTAAACGTTTCTGTAAAGTTTCACTTTTTATAGACTTTGAAGGATTCAATCAAAAACTACTTCACCGATTCTCACCAAATTGGCACCACACATACATAGAAGACTCCATTAAAGTTTAGAGGTGATCCAGATCCGGATTCTGGTTCGTCATTTCACTTTATAGGCTTTTAGCATTTTCCGCCATGTTGGATTAGCAGCCAGAAGAGAGAGACCTACCAACATATATCAGTTTGCTTCTCTACTTTTATTGGCTGTCACTGTGTGCTTCCCAGCAGCCCTCACGCAAATCTGGGGAAGCCCCCCATGTGATTTATGACTTTGCTATTATAGACTTTATGGGTCGTTACCGTAAGTAGTTCAAGCCGTCTGTTCTTTTGAAATTTTCCCGAATTTAATTTTTTTTCTAGACAACACAAATTTTGATCACATTGCCCATGTCATATTATGAATCCCTATTTAAAAGACAAATAAAATCATAGTTGAGCCAAACAAAATTCTTTTCATGACTTAAATCTTAAAAAGCTTACTGGCGGTATAACCTTGTTGGGAACAACTTTGGGCCCCCACACTGGACATGCTCACACTACAACTTTGCAAACAGAATTTTGTCCCCAAAGCATGAATAATACAAATACGCATTTATCATCTCTGGTACTGTGTCAAATTGCTTTTGTCATCTCCTCCCTCTATTTCATGTGTGACAGCCATGTCTTTATTTTTTTCCTCCTCCTCTGTACAGCAGCCCCTTGACTCTGTTGAATATTCAGAGGAGATTGCAGACACACCACCGAAACGAAAATCACCCTACATCCTGAAGAGACAAACAGTGCACAGCACAAAGTCCCGGAGGCCTTACATCTTAAAACGAAGCAGAGGTTACTGACAACCATCCCTATGGAGGGGATGCTGGAGTTTCGGTGACAACACACCATATGCTTTCTGTGGATGTGATTGTTTCCCTGCAGTAGTTTTTCTCTCTCTGTTCTGTCAAACCCTCTGTTGCTCATCCAGCAATGAGACCTGCTTGTTTTCAGCTCCTCAGAATGCAGAAACATCAAGTAAAAACATGCATCTGTGAAAGAACACATTGTATGTTATTTCTTCACTGCACAGTAACTTTATTTTCATTCAGAATGTGATTAAAGAATTCATAATACAAAAACAATGTGATTAAAGAATTCATAATACAAAAACAGTGTGACATGTCTTGGCAAATCTTTGAAGAACGTGACCTTTTGAACTCTACTGTAGTGTTCTAATCCTGCTATGGACTGGCAGCCCATCCAGGAAGTCCTCCACTGGGAAAGGTTCCAGCCCCCCTACACTCTAACTGGAACAAGTGGATATAGAAAGTGAAGGAAGGAATGCATGTAGTCAGGCTGGTACTCATGGTGCTTGTGCGTGCTAAAAATAAATGATGCGCAACAGAAAACAAGGGAAGTGGTTCATAAGAGGAAAGCAATGACAGATCAGAGGAAGAATGTTTCCCCTCTGCTGTGCATCAATGTTTAACACACATGAGCACCATGAGTACCAGTTATGTGCACCCCTGAATATACTACAAGACTGTCATTCCAGTGTTACTCATTTTATTTAAAATTCTTATTTGTATTAAATCTGACAGCTTTTTATAACCTGTTTTCAATCCACATCAAACCACTTTTTTTTAATTCATAAAATATACTAAAAGGATGACATAGTGACTTGCCTGAGATCAGCCATCCAGCAATTCAGTTGCAATTTCAATACAAATGTGAAGAAAAGATGACAAAAGAGTAATACAATAAAATGCCATAAACCCTTGAGTGGAGAAACCAGCAGCTCAGGTGCCTATTTTGGAGATGAAAGTTTTACTGATCTTGACTTCACAGATGATGCTGTCATCTTTGCAGAATCAATGGACACCTTAATTGTAGCACTTGAGAAGCTGCATGTCTGGGTTTGTGACTGTCCTGTATCAAGACAAAGATCCAGGTTTTCAATTACTTTGTACACTCGTCATCACAAGTGTATCTGCATGTGGAAAAACTAATGAACTTGAAGAGTCGTTCACATACAGCGGGTAAAATAAGTCTTGAACATGTAACGTTATTTTTCTCAGTAAACAGTGCATCCAGAAAGTATTCACAGTGCTTCACATTTTTCACATTCTTCTCTTTTTCCATATTTATGTTACAGCCTTATTCCAAAATGGATGAAATTTGTTCTGAAAATTCTACACACAACACCCCATAATGACAATATGAAAAACTTAGATTTGCTAATTACATATAAAAAAACAACAACAAAAAAAAAAACAAAGAAGTCACATGTACATAAATATTCACAGCCTTTGGTATGAAGCTCAAAATTGAGCTCAGGTGCATCCAATTTCTACTGACATTCATGTCTCTACGTCTTCAACCTTTGAGATAATGCGACACCTTGAAGAAGAGTACAGAGTCATGAGTTCACTGGAGTGATGTGTTTGGTGATGCCAGTAACTTTGGAGGAAAACGCAGGACCAAGTGAGCCCTGGTGCTTCCTGTCTTAAAGTTGTTGTGCGACTTGGAAGCAGTGGCAGCTGGTGAAGGGCACCTTGCTACAGGGCTATATTACATCTCACTAGGTGTACTTAAGAAACTGGGAACCAAGTGTATATTTGTAGCAAAATACAGTAAAATGGGTAACTCTCTCTCTCTCACAGACACACACACACAGTTTGACAAAGCTGTTGCACTTGCATACTCTGAGCATATTTATAAAGTATGTTGAGTATATTCTTCTTTCTCAATCTGCCCCTCCTTGGACATTAGCCAATGTCTATGGTAGTTTGTCCTCTAAGGACACCTGGATACCATTTGAATGACTTTGGGTCATATGAACTGTCTGTTACAATGTTTCCAGAGTATAATTCTTACGTTTTTATTTTGTTTGTTCATTTACTACTTTTAGAAGTCCTCAGACTTACATTCCATTGCAACATATGTACCAAAAAAATTATCCATTTGTTGTTATCAATAAATACACAAACTTTTTATATAGGGTTTTCCCAGGAATCAAAGCCAAAACAAAACAAACTCAAATAATCAAAGAATAAATTTCAATAACAAAAAGTACACCACCACAATACATAAAAATCCAAAATGAAAGAGCAGATAAAAGAAAAACGCTGCGACTTATACTCGTACTACTTTTGCCAACAGATTACAGACGTGACTTATGCATTGTTTATTTAATTTTTTTGAAAGGAGAGACTTATAATCTGAAAAATACTGTACATATAGGCTTCAAGATGAAGAGTATCACTTGGATCATAAAGTATCATAAAGGAATGTTACCAATGATATTTTGGTGATGTGCCGTTTTTCTGAGCGTGATCCAGCACACAGGTGCCTCAAAGTTGAGAACCTCAGCAGCTGGAGAAGGCCAAGGGGACGTTCACATTGCACCTGGCTGCAGAAGATAGATGGTTACTTTTGAGAGGTGTAGGTATACCTGTTGTATACCTGGGTAGTTGTCATCTGGGACCCAAAGTGCATCTGTAGTGTGGTGGATGTGGCAGCACACGACACCAGCACATACTCCAAGATCTGAGCTGGCCTGAGTGTGAAACAAAACTCTCAGTAAGAGATTGAGTTGCACAAAATTAACTTAGTACATTGGATATTTACATGATCTTCTGTCTAAGAAATGTTTTCTTTGGAGCTATATTTTTATTTTAGAATTCTAGAATAGGCTATTACCATGATGATGTTGACGATTACAACAAAAAAATGAAGTATTTTGTAATATATTTCTTCAATGAGTTTCAGATTTTTTGACCTTTTAGAGTCTCACAGTAACAAATGTTTACAGTGTTTCCGTACAGCTGTTGATTTTATGTTGCAACAAACTTCATAAAGATATTGTAACCTTGATCTTTTTAATTATTTTATATTGAAATCCTGAAGTCATAAAAACATGACAATGATATGATATAAATTATTTAATGATATTTACAACAAAAATGTTAAATTAACAGATTGGTGTAAAAGCTCCACCATGAAGAAACTTGTGTGATTTCAGGGATGACAAACAATTTTGAGGGTTAAAAAGAAGTAAGCTGATTTAATGTTAGAACTACATTTAGTTGAATTTAATCTGCTAATAGTTGTCAAAGTTATTTAAAATGCTAATATGCTAAAGAGAACGTTAGCTTCACTAATTAGCTGTTAAATTATTAGCTGAGCTGTGGTTCCGTGGTGTGGTGGACCCAATATAAGAACGAGAGCCCGCAGTCGCACTGAGACGTTTCCCGGCAAGGAGGCGTGGTTGCCATTGGCTCAGGACATCTCAGTGGGCAGCATGCACTGACACTCAAAGAATCTCATCAAGAAACAGATGGAAAATGCTGGAAAGCTGCGCATGTTAGCAAAGCCATGAACGAAGGAAGACAACATTTTCTTCCATAATTAAGCAGTTTTAGTTCTTCTTGTTACTTTTTCCATGACTTTTGTATGATAAACTGGTGCAAAGCATCATGCCTGTGTATGAAATCTGAGAAACCATGTTGAATGGAATTTTATTCAAAGCTGAATTTATTCAGTATTATACAAAAATTTAATGGGGCCCATGTAGAATTAATTAATGCGGTCTGTGTGCCTGTCTGGATTGTGTGGTACTGTGCCTGCAGAATTTGGAAGCTGAAACATATTGGATCTGTATAGACTTTCAACACTAAAATAAAATAAAAATTTCGTAGCTGATCATGCATTTGCTTTCAGAACTACTGGGCTGATGAAGCCATTCGCTTATAGAATCAGAAATCGTTTACAGCTGCAAGTGTCTTGTCTGCATTGCACAGTGGAGAACTTGTTTGGAATCCTGTCAAAGTTTATACACACACACACACACACACACACACACACACACACACACACACACACACACACACACACACACACACACACACACACACACACACACACACACACACACCCCCAATTCCAATGAACTTGGGATGTATAAAATGTAAATAAAAATGCAATGATTTACAAATCCTCTCCAACCTATATTCAATTGAATACATCACAAAGACAAGATATTTAATGTTCAAAATGAAACATTGTTTTTGTGCAAATATTTGCAAATTTTGAAATGATGCCTGTAACACATTTCTAAAAAGCTGGGACAGTGGTATGTTTACCACTGTGTTACATCACCTTTCCTTCTAACAACACTCAAGCATTTGGGAACTGATGACACCAATTGTTGAAGCTTTGTAGGTGGAATTCTTTCCCATTCTTGCTTGATGTACGACTTCAGTTCAACAGTGCGGGGTCTCCGTTGTTACATTTTGTGCTTCCTAATGGGCCACACATTTTCAATGGGTGACAGGTCTGGACTGCAGGCAGGCCAGTCTAGTACCCGCACTCTTTTACTACGAAGCCATACTGTTTTAACACGTGCAGAATGTGGCTTGGTATTGTCCTGCTGAAATAAGCAGGGACGTCCCTGAAAAAGTCATTGCTTGGATGGCAGCATGTGTTGCTCCACAACCTGGATGTACCTTTTAGCATTGATGGTGCATCACAGTTGTGTAAGTTGCCCATGCCATAGTCACTAATACACCCCCATACCATCACAGATGCTGGCAACAATCTGGATGGTCTTTTTCCTCTGTTGTCCAGAGGACACAACATGTATGATTTAGCAAAAACAATTTGAAATGTGGACTCAGACCACAGCACACTTTCCACTTTTCGTCTCTCCATTTCAAACGAGCTCGGGCTCAGAGAAGGTGGCAGCATTTCTGGATGTTGATGTATGGCTTTCGCTTTGTATGGTAGAGTTTTAACTTGCACTTGTAGACGCAGTGACGAACTGTGTTAACTGACAGTGTTTTTTTTTTTTAAGTGTTCCTGAGCCCACGCAGTAAGATCCTTAACACAGTGGTGTTGGTTTTAATGCAGTGCTGCCTGAGGGATCGAAGGTCACGAGCATTCAATGTTGGTTTTCAGCCTTTCCGCTTACGTGTAGAAAATTCTCCAGATTATCTGAATCTGATTATATTATGGACTGTAGATGATGGAATCCTCAAGTTCCTTGTAATTGAACATTGAGAAACATTATTCTTAAACTGTTGGTGTACTGTCCTCGCTGAGGCGTAGGAGCTTCGACTAGCCAGTGAGCTAAACTGACTCAATGATGAAGGACGTGTCCTTGTTGTAGTTTGCGAATTTATTACACAGTCTCATCGTTTTGAATACAGAGTGAAACTGGAAAAAATGAGAAAAATCAGCAATTAGCTATCTCTTTTCATTAATATACTCAACAAAAATATAAACGCAACACTTCTGGTTTTGCTCCCATTTTGTATGAGATGAACTCAAAGATCTAAAACTTTTTCCACATACACAATATCACCATTTCCCTCAAATATTGTTCAGAAACCAGTCTAAATCTGTGATAGTGAGCACTTCTCCTTTGCTGAGATAATCCATCCCACCTCACAGGTGTGCCATATCAAGATGCTGATTAGACACCATGATTAGTGCACAGGTGTGCCTTAGACTGCCCACAATAAAAGGCCACTCTGAAAGGTGCAGTTTTATCACAGCACAATGCCACAGATGTCGCAAGATTTGAAGGAGCGTGCAATTGGCATGCTGACAGCAGGAATGTCAACCAGAGCTGTTGCTCGTGTATTGAATGTTCATTTCTCTACCATAAGCCGTCTCCAAAGGCGTTTCAGAGAATTTGGCAGTACATCCAACCAGCCTCACAACTGCAGACCACGTGTAACCACACCAGCCCAGGACCTCCACATCCAGCATGTTCACCTCCAAGATCGTCTGAGACCAGCCACTCGGACAGCTGCTGAAACAATCGGTTTGCATAACCAAAGAATTTCTGCACAAACTGTCAGAAACGTCTCAGGGAAGCTCATCTGCATGCTCGTCGTCCTCATTGGGGTCTCGACCTGACTCCAGTTCGTCGTCGTAACCGACTTGAGTGGGCAAATGCTCACATTCACTGGCGATTGGCACGTTGGAGATGTGTTCTCTTCAACTCTATGCGAAGGAGATGTGTTGCAGTGCATGAGGCAGATGGTGGTCACACCAGATACTGACTGGTATCCCCCCCCCCCCAATAAAACAAAACTGCACCTTTCAGAGTGGCCTTTTATTGTGGGCAGTCTAAGGCACACCTGTGCACTAATCATGGTGTCTAATCAGCATCTTGATATGGCACACCTGTGAGGTGGGATGGATTATCTCAGCAAAGGAGAAGTGCTCACTATCACAGATTTAGACTGGTTTGTGAACAATATTTGAGGGAAATGGTGATATTGTGTATGTGGAAAAAGTTTTAGATCTTTGAGTTCATCTCATACAAAATGGGAGCAAAACCAAAAGTGTTGCGTTTATATTTTTGTTGAGTATATATAACTTCACAGTAAATATAAATTGTAACTGAAAGCTTGTGGCTGCTAATGGCGGCATATATCGACAGGTAAACAGCAAATTAATTAATTATCGCTCAACATGAGTCTCCAAGAATGAGCAGCTCCGACTAGTGGTAGAAATAATTATCTTAAACAACGTGGGTAATAGTTCCCATTGACTCTACCAGCTTCACAGACTTATTTTTAGCACAGATTCTACAGTGAAAAACATAATACATACAAGCGTTGCTTCTCCAAGAAATAACCAACGGTTTAGCCTTTCATATTTTAGACTGTAAGCTCTCATCTCTGTCTGCAGCAGCGTGTGTGGATATCACATGACGCACTTACACAGCACTTCCTGCTCTATTGCAGTTTTTAGTGTCAAATAAAAGCATTCCTGTCAAAATAAAACTCCCTTTAACAAACTGAACTAAGATGCCTGAAAGGCAGAACACTCACCGCCTGACCTTATTAGGTCACTATAACCAACTCTAACCTTTATTTAATCTGTTGGCAAAAGTAGTACTACTTCTGTAATCGGTCTCTGAAAAGACTTCAAAGAGCCTTGATCTGACGTCTTTATCTGGACTTCTGACTTTGCCAACTCTTCCTGGAAAGACAGCAGTGATCTTTGCCATAGGCCACTTGTTGCGTGCAGCTTGACAGTCCATGAGGAGCACGATGTCTCCTACTTTCAGATCTCTTTGTCTGTCCACTTCCTTTGGGTCTGTAGAGTGGGAAGGTACTCCTGACGCAAGCGGCGCCAGAACTCGTCGGCGAGGGCCTGCACCTGTCTCCACTGTTTGCTGTAGAGATCCTTCTTTGTAAACTCTCCTTGAGGTGGGGAACCTCCTACTTTCTGAGTAAGAATCATTGCAGGCGACAATATGGAAGGTGACTCTGGGTCAGTAGAGACTGGGACAAAAGGTCTAGCTAGCATTGATAACTGCCGCCACTTCCATCATTAGAGTGCATAAAATGTCGTGGGAGAGCTGAATGTTTTGTTTGAGCAGGATACCATCTAGGATACATCTTGACAGACCTATAAGCCATTCCCAAGACCCTCCCATATGGGACGCATGTGGGGGGTTGAAAACCCATGAACAGTTCTGCTCATTCAAGAACCTGTGCACTGTGACATCTGGATCTTTGTGACTCAATCCCAGTTCCTTTGCAGCTGCCACAAAGTTTGTTCCACAGTCTGATCTTATCTGCTTTGCCGGTCCACGTATGGCAAAGAACCGCCTCAGCGCATTAACGCAGCTGGATGTATCCAAAGATGCAATGATCTCAATGTGCACGGCCCGTGAACTCGTGCAGCAGAATAGCATAGCCCACCATTTGCATTGGGCCTGGCCTCCTCTTGTGCGTCTGGAAACAACTGGCCAGGGTCAGAACATGTCAACTCCAACATACGTGAAAGGTGGAGATATGTGCAAGCACTCTGGGGGTAGGTCAGCCATGAGCCGCTTTCCGCCTATGACCCAGTAACCTACTGCTCTGGGGGCCCCTTCAGTAAAGTGGCGGCCTTGATGTTTTACCTGCTCATGGTATTGTCTCACTAGAAGTAGGGAGATGTGACTGTTCTTAGGCAAGATGATAGGGTTCCTCTCTGCTGCACTTATGTCCATGTGTTTTAGTCTTCCACCAACACAAATCAGATGTCCTTTAAGGACGGGGTTGAGCTTATTAAGTGTACTGTTTCTGGACACAGACTGTGTTAGAGAGATCTGCAATTTCACTTGAGAAAAACTCTTCTTGTGCTGCTTTGGTGATGATGAATCTTGCTTGAGACAACTCATCAGGAGTTTGTGGGAGAGTACAATGGTGCCATCCTTTACATGTGCTCAGCCTTTTCTGTGTGTACGTTTTGACGATGTGAATGAGCATAGCGATTGCCCCTTGTGAGTGAGTGCATGGTTGAAATGCGTTTGAATCTTGTGGCGTTAAGTCCCTTTTCTTGACTGTGTGAGGTAACTGCTCACCTCAGACCTTATTTCTGTGTCTGATTCTGGGTTCACAAGCTCATATGTCTGTTTTGTGTCCTCTTCACTACTGCTTGGTATGTACAAAAAAGCTAGTCCTGTAAACCATGTTGTGTGTGTCAGTGAGGCTGCGGGGACTGACCTGGAGGCGTAGTCTGCAGGATTCTCTTTAGAACAGACGTAGACCCACTGACCTGGTGTTGACTGATGAATGCGATGAACTCGATTGTGAACGTAGATGTGGAAACATTTAGTTTGATTGTAGATGTATCCAAGCACGACTTTGCTGTCAGAGTAGAACCTAACTGAGTCCAGGTTCAGGTCAAGTTCGTCCTGGATGAGATCAGCGACTTCCACAGCAAGTACTGCGGCACTCAATTCCAGCCGAGGGACGGTGGGATGGGAGAGTGAGGCTAGCTTTAGTTTTAGGAAAAACTAATCCTACATCCACTCGTCCTTCATTTTGGACAGTTTTGAGGTAGGCTACGACGCCAATGGCCTTGGTGGATGCGTCGGAAAATATGCATAGCCCTATGTGCTTTGCTTTGGAGAGTGAAGTTATGCTGTATGCCTGAGGAATGTGCAGCTTGTTCAGATCGTGCAGAGACTATCTCCATGCTTCCCATTCTTTAAGCTTTCCTTCGGGAAGAGGTGCATACCAATCACACTTGTCTACACGGAACTCTCTCAAAAGACTTATCTTCAATGGTTACTGGTGCGAGTATGCCCAAGGGGTTGAAAATGCTGTTCACTGTAGACAGAACACCCCTGCGAGTGAATTGCTTGTTTTCTTCTGACACTTTGAACGTGAAGGTGTCTGTTGTGGTTACCCATAGTAGGCCTAAACTGTGCTGCACTGGTGTGGCCTCACCACTGAAATCCAGGTCTTTCAGAACAGCACAATCTTCCAGTGCAAATGCTTGGAGGACAGTGTCATGCCTTGTAAAGTCTTTTGCAGTGAGTTGAAGCGAGACATGACATACTCACGGTTGTTCAACAGCCATTGTCGCTGGGCTCTGAAGGGTAAGGGAGCAACCCAATGATTTGACTTGTCCTTGAACATTTCTCTGTCCATTATTTCCAAGAAGATTGCGTCTTCGATGGACGGGCCTGGTTTGTTGTCAGAACCTGTTTCATTGAAGACATTCTGTACTAGGGCCTCTTATGATGCTTTACCAGATTTAGTCATTTGGTCTCCTTTTTAGCAGGCATTCTCAGTTAGCCTAACGGAGCTGTTGCAGGACGTGCAGATAGAAGGATAGCCGTTTTCTAATACATTTGTCTTGTATGGGTTTACAGTTGGTTTGTGTGAATTTCCAAGACACACATCACCTATCAGGACCCATCCTAAGTCCAGTCTCTGTGCGAATGGGGCATTGTGAGGTCCATTCACCTGCTGACGGACCTTGTGGACCCTCAAAATGTCTCTCCTCAGCAGAATGAGGATTTTTGCGTTGGAGTCAAGCTCCGGAATGTATTGAGCCATTTTTCTCAGATGGGGGTGGTTGCGAGCGGCATCGGGTGTGGGATTTTAGTCTTGTCATTTAGTATTTCATCACACTCGATTAATGGTGGGAGTGAGAGTACTGTTTTTCCATCAAGAGATTCTATCTGGAAACCTTCTGCTTTGCGACCTGCTGTCTCAGTTGGCCCAGCAGAAGTTTTGAGTCTGTAGGGGAACAGATTGCTCTTTATTTCAAACAGTTCGAAGTCTGAGTGGACTAGTGAACGATTACTTTGGTCATCTAGAATAGCATACATGTTAGCTGCTTTTTCACGCTGACCATGGTAATACACTCGAACCAGACAGATCTTAGAGCAGGATCTACCTGATGGCACAGGATCTTCCTGTGCCATACACCTGAGTACATTGTGAGCTCACTGCTGTACTGTTGACAGTGCTTTCTTCCTCCCCGTCATCGCTTGCTGCGGGTAAGGACCGAGGGGAGACTTGAGGTGGTGGACCTAGATGCATGGCAGTTTCATGACGATTGTTGCACTCCATACACTTCATGGGCGCTTTACAAACCTTCGCTAAGTGACTAGTCGAAGTGCAGCACTTGAGACACCATTCTGTTTGAAAATAGCTTTACTTTCAATACTTTTTGCTCTGAATGCTCTGCATTTCTTTATTGGATGTGGTTTGTTGTGGATGGGACAGTTTTTCTCTAGTCCATCAATTTTCTTTGCAGGCAGGTTTGCTGGCTGTCCTTGCCCTGTAGAGATGTCGGTTTTATGAACAGATATTTTACTACCATAACTCCTAGAGGGAGCTTGATTTGGTTTCTTGTTTGTATGTGGAAAAATAAAACTTGGATCATTTCTCCTACGTGCCTCATGACAGATGAAACTGGCAAAGTAATTGAACGCGGGAAATAGCCCACTGTTTTCCTCTTTGTACTTTGAGCCGACTGAGACCCATTTCTCTTGTAGCCTGTAAGGAAGTTTTTCTATGATAGGTCCTATGCCCCTGGCAGTGTCTAGGTATGTTAGTGCTGTCAGGTAGCCCTCTTCCTTAGCACATTGTAGCTCCATGAGGAGATCACCTAGGTCTCTTAGCTTCCCATAATCTTTGGTAGATATTTTAAGGAATTCATCAAGTCTTAAATAGAGACTTCTGTCGCAGCGTAGCATTCCTGGAGATGTGCCCAGGCCTTTTGTAGAGCTATATTTGGGTTTTCAGGCTGTACAGAGCGGATTCTTTTGACATGTTTGCCGGACTCCATCCCAAGCCCCTTAACCAGTAAATCCAAAATTTAGTTAGCTGTGAGTCCTAAATCTGAAGTGGCACTGTTGAATGATGACTCATGCGCAATAACTCTCTGGTTTGTCATCAAATTGGTAGAGGCTTGTACTCACTAGGTCACAGCGAGCCAGGTATCGTGCTAGGTGTTCTGTTTCAGGTGTTACACTGATGGGAGTTGTAAAGTCTCTGGGAATGAATGATGCCGCTGATGGATTTGGTGAAGGGCTACAGTAGTAGTGAGTTGACTTGGGCTTTGGTTGGAGTCTGTTTTGTCCATAACAAATGCTTGTTTGATCATTGTTTCCACAATTGTCTTGGCTGTCAACAAATGTTTTGCTTTGCGGTTTGTTATGCTCATTGTCATCTTTATCCTGTCCCTTTAAGTCCTTCTGTGATAGGACATCCCATGCGACAAAGCTTTCTTCTGGCAATACTGGACTGGGTACTGTGGGATGTGCAGCTTCCTGACTTTGTTGTGATTTAAGTTCTACTTGTCTTTGGACATATTCTTGAGTCCATGTTGCAATGTCTTTTTGTAAGACTTCACGAGCAGGTGAGTCTGACTTTACTGATTCTAATTCTTCTGCTGCCTCCAATGCTTCAGCTTGTGTAACGGCTGCAGCTGCCTCTCTGAAATGCCAATGCACTCAGTTCAGCTTCCAGCCTTGATTTTTGTAACTGTAGCTCTGCTTCTCTTGCAGCCTTTTCCACTTTTAGCTTCGCTTCCTTTTCTGTATCGGACCTTTTTATTTTTTGCAAAAAACCATATGGATTTGAATCACGTGTGACTGCATCAGCCAAGCTTGAACCTTCGTGCACATGCGTGAGTTTTCACACCTGTCGGTTGCATCATTCACCTGTGAGCAGGCTTTGTGTGAGCAGTGGTCCACCCTTCATCGGATTTTTATTGCGAATAAATGTCTGAACGATTTGGAGAAACTGTGCGAGACCTCCAGCTGGACACCATTCGGAAAATTTAGATGGCTTTCAGCGACGATTTTATGGGGATTACACAGATTAAGGAGTGCTCCAGCCGGTTTAAAGACCGCCCACAGCATCAAAGGCAGAAGGCGTGGGCATCAGCACATTCTACTGTTATAGGAGTTTTTTTTTCATGGAAAGAGAAGCGGAGGATTGTGCCACCGTGCTCCTCACTGCGCGGGACAAAACCACCTCTGTTGGTCTCACAGGACGGCTTTCGGTTGCTTTTCAGTCGTGTGAATATCCGAGAAATTGTGCATGAGCTTGACATGCCCCAACATGTCCTGTGAGGCTTCATCACGGCGTTGCTTTGCGCCATGCGGCTCCACGGCGACGCGTGGAATTCCTCCGCACGTCTGTCTCAATGTGCCGAAAAAGTGCTGATGTCCACGTCTTCCGCAATTCCTCTGCTAGTCAGACGACATACCGGATCAAGACAGCGTCCAGTTTAGAAATGAACGGCATATTCCACTGTTACAGGAGTTTTTTTTTCATGGAAAGAGGAGCGGAGGAATTCCGCGCATCACAGCGGAGCTGCATGGCGGAAAGCAACACCGTGATGAAGCCTCACAGGACATGTTGGGGCATGTCAAGCTCATGCACAATTTCTCGGATACTCACACGACTGAAAAGCAACCGGAAGCCGTCTGAAAGCCGTCCTGTGAGACCAACACGGAGATCGTTTTGTCCTGCGCCATGAGCGGCACGGTGGTGCAATCCTCCACTTCTTTCCATGAAAAAAACTCCTGTAACAGTAGAATGTGTCGAAAAAGTGCTGATGTCCACAACTTCTGCTTTTTTCAGATGACGTCCCAGATCAACAAAGCCTTCACGTTGGAAATAATCTGGTTGTTTCAGCGGGGTGTCAGCCTGTCGATCTGCACTCGGAGCGCGCCGCGCTCTGACGCTGCAGGCGGTCTTTAAACCGGCTGGAGCACTCCTTAATCTGTCTAATCCCCATAAAATCGTCGCTGAAAGCCATCTAAATTTTCGGAATGGTGTCCACCTGGAGGTCTCTCAGTTTCTGGAAAAATTTGATGCAGCAAATCTCTAAATAGTTGAAACATTTATTCGCAATAAAAATCCGACGAGAGGGGTGGACCACTGCTCACAGGCGAATGACGCAACCGACAGGCGTGAAAAAAAAACTCACATGTGCATGAAGGTTCAAGCCTGGCTGATGCAATCACACGTGATTCAAATCCATATGGTTTTTGCAAAAAATAAAAAGGTCAGATACTTTTTGGACAGACCTCGTATGCAGCCCGTGCCTCTGCGTTGGCTCGTGCTTGTACCATTGAAACAGATGTAGATGAGAGAGAACGTTTTGTGGTTTTTTGAATGCACTGATGCTTTGTCTGACTGTGCTGGTTCCATTTTGTATCCCTTCTGCTTGGTGCCTTTGGTGTAGAGCTTTGGTCAATTCCACCTTTTCACTGTACTGTCCTTGCTGAGGCGTAGGAGCTTCGACTAGACAGTGAGCTAAACTCTGACTCAATTATGAAGGACGTGTCCTTGTTGTAGTTTGTAAATTTATTACACAGTCTCCTCATCGTTTTGAATACAGAGTGAAACTGGAGAAAATAGAGAAAATCTGCAATTAGCTTCCACCATTCAGAAGATTTAGACGGCTTTCGGTGGCTTTTCAGTCGTGTGACTATCCGAGAAATTGTGGAAGAGCTGGGCATGTCACAACATGTCCTGTGAGGCTTCAACACGGTGGTGCTTTTGCTGCGCCATCAGCTTTGTGCCGAAGCCATCGGCATGAATTTCGCTGCAACTCTTCATGGCAAAATCTTCTGTCACAGTGGAATGTGCTGAAAAAGTGCTGATGTCCACCTCTTCCACAATTTCTCAGATAGTCACACGATGGTCCCGCATCACCACAGAGTTCACTTTGGAAATGATCTGGTCATTTCAGCATGTTGATGGCCGACCGGAGCGTGGCTCGCTTTCCACCGTTGTGCGGCCGTCTTTAAACCGGTTGTAAAGCTCCTTAATCTGTGTGATGCCCATAGGATCGTCACTGAAAGTGGCCTGAATAATCCGAATGGTTTCCACCTGGCTGTCGCCCAGTTTTTGGCAAAATCTGATGCAGTCGCGCTGCTCCACTCGTTCTGCCATTTCCTTGCAAAGAAAAAAAATGAGACTCCATGCATCCTCACACAAAGGCTGCTTACAAGCAAATGACGCACTCGACAGGCATGAAAAAAAACTCACGCATGAAGGTTCAAGGTTTGCTCATGCAAGCACACGTGATTCAAATCCATCAGGTTTTTGAAAAAAAAAAAATAAAAAAAATAAAAAAGGTCAGATACTTTTCTAACAGACCTCGGACAGGCGTTGCTTCTCCAAGAAATAACCAAAATAACCAAACCTAGACTGTAAGCTCTCATCTCTGTCTGCAGCAGCATGTGTGGCTATCACATGAAGCAAGTACACAGCACTTCATGCTCTATTGCAGTTTTTAGTGTCAAAATAAAAGCATGCCTGTCAAAATAAAACTCCCTTTAACAAACTGAACTAAGATGCCTGAAAGGCAGAACAGTTGGACTATTTTTTCATACAGTTGTTCACAAAGTAGTGATCCTCACCCCATCTTTGCTTGTGAACAGCTGAGACTTTTGGGGATGCTCCTTTTATGCCCAATTATGACAATTAGTGTCCTCAGCTCCCAAACTCTTGAGTGTTGTTAGAAGGAAATATGATGTAACAGTGATAAACATACCACTGTCCCAGCTTTTTTGAGAAGTGTTGCAGGCATCCATTTCAAAAACAGCAAATACTGCTGATTTATCTCAGTTGGAATAGATTGGATCCATGTAAACTTTCAACACTAATATTTGGTATTCTAATCCAGTTACATTTTTTCCCGCAAATCTGATTGGTTAATTGTGTGATACTTCAGACTGTATAATATCGGGGTAACGGTGGCAAAATATTTGACCGTTTCACATTTGGATGTAGTCCTCTGCACCTTGAATGGTGTTCTGATGAGATGTCATTCCTGTCGACAGGCCAGCCCTCCGCAACTGCGCAATATTGTCAGGACGACAATCATTCAACATTCAATTTTTGCGACGAGACGCACATCTCTACAGAACACCGGTCGCGCACACTGCTACGCAGAAGTCAATAATGGCGCTGTTAGTTGAGAGCGAGAGAAACTCACGTACCAACGACGCCACTGAAATGGGTGAATTTAAGCTACCATATGAAAGTATTGATGTGGATTCTGATACAGAATTACAGTTTCACATTTGATGCATTTTCCTGACCACTGATGAGTGATGCTGCCTCAACGGTAAGCCTCATCGACCAAATTACCTATAGTAAAATAAATCATGTAAATGATGCAATTGGATTAGAATGGGAATAACCCCCTTCTGTCTGATGATCTGCGGATGTTCATGCTGGATTATGTTGCAAATATCCGTTTTACTGGCTCCACTAACGCGCTAAGATCCATTTGCAACCATATAACCAGCATGAGCGTCTGCAAATCAACAGACACAACAGGGTCATTTCCTAAATGTGTGGGTGTCAGTGTAAAGGAGTTACCCTCTGGGGCCAACACCGTCGTATACGATGGCTAAGACCAAGCTTTACTAAATTATAAATAACTTTTGAAGAGAAACTTTTGCTGAAAAGTTAACTCCGGACTTTCGAGCCAGCCAGCGGCCATCTTTGTACTCCTCATAGAAGCTGTGTGATGACGTGCACAATGTGAGTGTCCAATCGGAATTGGTTCACCGTCACATGGTTTTCCAAAATCCAATTGTAGGGCAGATTTACCTCACGTGAAAAGTCAAAGATCGTTTTCAGGAGTGATATATTACTAGTTGGCCCATTTGAATAGCCCCCTGGCTGCTCCAATGAGTACATACTATTAGTACTTACTCAGTGCGTCCTGCAACCATTATGCACAGTGAAAGTGAGCAGACGGAGAGCCTCCGATGACAATCTCACATGCTCAAACAAAGAGTGTGTAACTATCAGGATTGCTCCACTAGTTTGCATGTGAATGTTACTGATATCTCTGTTGCTTTCTCTGCGTAAAGCACAGTTTACCATATCAAAATAAAACGCATAGACCATTTTGTATATATTGTTCAAAATGTGCATTTGTGTTTATTGTACAGTCTCACACAAGACCTCAAATTACCTTTATAAAATGTCAAAACAGTTGTTTATTATAGTTTGCTGTGTATTTTGTATTTTTGATTGTAAACCTTTATTACACTTATAAAACAACAAAAACATATTCTGAAAGTACAAGTTGTTCTGAAAAAAGAGACAAAACTTGATAGTGGGATGCAGGGAGAGCTGTTAACATCAATAATAAAACATTTATGCCAGGTGAGTGAACTGTCCAAAAAATGCCCTTGGACCCCAGAGAGTTAAAGATTCCACTTGCCACCTCTTGGTATAAAAATGCCCTTTATTTTACTTTGTAAATTGTTTAAATGCTTTTTGTTGAATTTAAATATCCATGGACACGGTGTATTAGGAGCGCTCTCTGCTGGTGCCCGTGCAGACGTGAGAGGTGCAACCTGTACATATTCTGCCAGAAAACACCAGGCTTCTCTGTGTATGTGTTGATAAGCTCAGCTAAAATATTTTATAAAAGTCAGTTTCTTTATAAATGTAATACCTTTCCATTTCACATGGTTGAGAGAGTGTGAGACTTCTGTAAAACCTTTCTGTGATTATACTTGTATTTGTTTGAGTCATTTAGGCTGAACTTGTGGTATATTTTGCTAGCTAAAATCTTTTGTTCACCATGGTGTAGCATTCTGGACTTTTAGTTCAATTTCTATTTTTTATATGTTTAGCAATGCTGGAGCTTATTTTTGAAAGAGTGGCTGTGAGACATTTTCTGCTTCTGTTCTTATCAGAATAAATGGCATGATGGTGCCAAAAGCTAGAGATCTTTGCCTAGTTCATCACACAATGCAAGGGAGAGTACATAGCCACTACATCAGGATAAGTTTAATACTATTTTTTTTCTTTGCTCATATTTTAAACATTGTTTTTTTAAAAAACATTTAAACATCTATGTGTGTTTTTAAATGTCTTTGGCATAGGTAACAGTTTAACAAATAATAAGGGAAGAGTATTGATAAGATTTTGATATCGATGCCATTATCAATTCCGCTTATAAATCCGATTCTTTATCGATTCCCGTTTTATTGAGTCTTAAAGCAAATAAATATGAAATTGGTCACTGGATCCCTGATCTCTGGACAAATAAACAAAATCTGTAGTTTTTCTCAGCAGCATTTCCTTTCAGACAATGGCATGAATGTCACTCCATACCTCTGAGCTGAGCTCTTACAGCCGGCTGTGCTGCAAGTCAATATCAATGTAATTCATAAAGAACGCAGGTCGTCTCATTTGGGAGGAAAAAAAGGTTGTAGTCTGTTTGTGTTACAACTTTTGGAAAGATGTGTCATTTGATTTAAACGGTGATTCGCTTTGAAGTTATTAATTCTGACCGGACTCTGTCTCAGCAGAGAGCGGCGTGACATTTGAAGCTGTGCGAATGGAATGGAGGACGATTCTCCTTTCTTGACTGCAACAAGAGTCAGTTAGTGACTTTAATCCACACAAAAGTGACTCACTTGCTGCTTCTGAAAAGCAATGAACCAATGAAGCAGCGGATTGGAGCATTGCTTTGTTGGTTCATTGCTTCAAAGTGGAGCCGTTACATAAGTGGTTGATTACAGACCCTGCAGCGGGTCTGTAATCAACGTAAAGAAATGCTAATTTTCCCAATAAAACACCCTCAAAACAACGGCGGCTCTGAAGGACCGATAAGGGAATCGTTAAAAAAACAAAAAGGTTATCGATGTTGGGGGATCGAATAATTTCTTAATGATTCTTGAAAAGAACCGGTTCATGATACCCATCCCTCACACCTCCCCTGAAGAAATCTGGTGTCCCCAGGGGGGGCGCGCTTCACAGTTTGAAAACCACTGATGTAAATTCTTTTTACTGGGTCAATATCCAGGTCAGAACGGTATTTTAACATATTTTGTGAGCTTTTTCCATGTGTGTTCACTTGTGTTTCCGCATTGAAAATGCGCATGAAATATTTAACATCCGGGCACTGCACGTATTTTGTGCAGTTAGGAGGTGTGATGTCGCTGTCCATGGAGACATTGACATTTAGTAGGCAGCATTGGAAGTGTGGACTCTAGTTCTCATATCTGGCTCCGCGGCTGGACCCAGGACTGACATCGTCTGCTAGAATCTATAAAAAAAAAAAAAATGCATCATGCACTCAGGACGGATGTAATTTAATGAAAAATGTGTTATCCTTGTGCCTCCTTTTTCAAACTAAATTCTGACAGTGGTTTTTAAGAACACCTCAGTCATAAAATATGCATAATTTGGTCAAAAACTACAAAAACAAACCAACCAAAAACTTGGAGACTTGACAGTAAGACGTCAAACTGAAAAATGCATGACTTACTGTATGTCATTACTGTGCATGTGCTTCTCTGTGCATTTTTATTTGCAGATCTGTCATTGTACTTTCTGCAGTGCACTGCAGAGAGCTTTATTTTGACAATTTTGGAATTATTATTATTAGTTTTATGTGGAGCAGCCTGACAGGAGAGGCTTCAATGAAAGAAATTCCATACTTGACATCAATATTCCAGCCATGTCTGTGACCATGAATAATGTACACGCCGTTTACCTTCAGCAGATGGCACTGTTGCTTAATATGTCAGATGGTTGTTTGAGGGTGGAAGACTGAAATTTTCCATAAAATATGAAATTCAAGTGCAATGAAAAAAAAAAAATCCTTGGGTTAAAATCAGAAAAGGAGAACTAATTATTTTCCATCTACTTTCAGCTTTGAATAGCTGTTTTCAAAACCATTCTCAAAGTTCATTCTCTACTTTTATTTTTGCTTGCTCATTTCAGCTTTTATCCTGAACTATAAGCGTGTCAAATACACTGAAATAACAGTTTCAAGGCCCGACCTGCTGCAACAGCTGGTGACTATGGCACCTTGCTCATATTGCCCACAGGAGGCATGGCTAGTACTATTCTAGTAATGGAGTATTTAAACACACACACACACGATCTCATCAGTACAGAAGGGGAGCTCAGATTTATTTAGTTAATTGTTTAACCGGGGCTGCATTTTTTAGATTTTTTTTTTAGGTTTGTGGGTTCATCTTTTCACTCAGCTAAAAAAATAATTTTTATCATTGCACTACTGATTTCAAACAGTCACTGTCTTCAATGCAGTGTTGTATAAAGTACCGGAAAAATGACACTTAAGTAAAAGTACAGATACCCATTAAAAAAATGACTTTGGTAGAAGTTCAAGTCACCGACTGAAATGCTACTCAAGTCAAACTCTTAAAGTATGTAGTATTTATTGTACTCAAGTATGACAAGTAATGTACAACTAAATGTACTCAAGTATTGAGAGTAAAAGTACAAGTAAATGTTAATCAAAAACGGACTGATTTTTTTAATAAGTTTATCTAGGCTTGTAAATAACTGGTAGTATTAGTCAAAAAACTGAAAATTGCGCACATCACACAAAAACACTTCAGAAACAAGGTTTCAAAACCTAAATGAGAGTAGGCTACTCACTAGGTGTTCACAGGAAACATTTATTTCTATATTTATTTTTTTTCATTGTTACATGGTTTTATCTTTTCTGTTGTGTTTTGTTTCATTAGGTTCTTTTTGTCTCTCTAAAATTGTAACATTATTAGCCTATTATTGACTATTAGTCTATATGTAGACTATTGTTGTTGCTAATATGAATAAAATAAATTAAAAAAATTACAATTTGACTCTTACAACGAACACAAAACACAAACGTGTTGATGCGAACAGCTTAAATGCTTCAACATTGAAAACACCATAGACATGCTAAAGCGTTAGCATCAGTCGCATTTTTTTTAAGTTATAAAATGCATCTATCAATTGTTTCAGAAGACCATAACAGGTCGGTTTAACATAAAAATATTAAATATTACTCAGACATATGCTCTTCAGGGTTTTAGAGGGGGAAAAAAAATTAGCATAAAGCAAAATAAAATCCACGAATCGTACATCGAAGCACTGCTTCGACCTGCGAATCACTGCTTCGTTTGGTCAAGGTTCAAAGCAAAGCCGCGCTGCAGAAAAGTTGATTACAGACCCGCTGCAGGTCTGTAATCAATGTAGAGAAATTATAATTTTCCTGACAAACACCCCCCAAGTGCGCAACTGCAAAAAAGCCTACCGGACATGCCTCATGACAAATCGTCCTGACTTCGTTGCAGTCACTAGTAATCAGTGGTGTCTCTGGGTGAAAACACGACTTTTTTTTCTTCTGAAAGTTCTGTTCTCTCACGACGTCCTGGGTCAACAGAGGCTTAAATTAGGAGGTTTTCAGCTTGAAACAGGATGACGTCACCTCGGAGCTCTGCGCAACGTCCCGCTCCGTGGGAAGTCCTTACAGCGATAGAAACAATCCAAAATCTCTCAGCCGTTAAAATTTTCACCGAAAACCATCTTAATTTCTCGAATGGTATCCACTCGGATGTGCCACAGTTTTTGAAAAAATTTTGATGAAGCACAGCGCCAGTCTCAGCAACTTCTCAGACAATGAAAATCCGATGAGCGGGCCGGACCACTCCTCCCACAAGGCATGCTCACAGGCGAATGATATCACCAACAGGCGTGGAAAAACTCACGCATGCGCACGAAGGTTCAAACTTGGCTGACGTAAAAACATGAATCAAATCCATATAGTTTTTAAAAAAAAATAAAACAGTCGGTTTCTTTTCTAATACACACACACGCCTCTGCAACATTGCGTGGCAGTCAGGGACAGTGCCTCTGGATTGGCAGACCGGGGTGGTGGTCCCCCTGTTTAAGAAGGGGGACCTGAGGGTGTGTTCCAACTACAGGAGGATCACAATCCTCAGCCTCCCCAGTAAGGTCTATTCCAGAGTACTGGAGAGGAAAATTCGACTGATAGTCGAACCTCGGATTCAGGAGGAGCAGTCTGGTTTTCGTCCTGGTCGTGGCACACTGGACCAGCTCTACACGCTCCATCAGGTGCTTGAGGTTTCATGGGAGTTCGCCCAACCAGTCCACATGTGCTTTGTGGATCTGGAGAAGGCGTTCGACTGTATCCCTTGGGGCACCCTGTGGGGGTGCTCCGGGAGTATGGGGTCCGGGGTCCTTTGCTAAGGGCTATCCAGTTCCTGTACGACCAGGAGCAGGAGCTTGGTTTGCATTGCCGGTAGTAAGTCAAACCTGTTTCCAGTGCACGTTGGCGTCTGCCAGGACTGCCCTTTGTCACCCATTCTCTTCACGGACAGAATTTCTAGGTGCAGCCAGGGTGTAGAGGGGGTCTGGTTTGGGAACCACAGAATCTCGTCTCTGTTTGCGGATGATATGGTTCTGTTGGCTTTGTCAAATCAGGACCTTCAGCGTGCACTGGGGCGGTTTGCAGCCGAGTGTGAAGCATCCGGGATGAAAATCAGCACCTCCAAATCCGAAGCCATGGTTCTCCACCGGAAAAAAAAGGTGCTTTGCCCTCTTCAGGTCGGTGGAGTGTCCTTGCCTCAAGTGGAGGAGTTTAAGTATCTCGGGGTCTTGTTCACGAGTGAGGGGCGGATGGAGCATGAGATCGACAGACAGATCGGTGCAGTATCTGCAGTGATGCGGTCGCTGTATCAGACCGTCGTGGTGAAGAGAGCGCTGAGTGGGGGGGGGGGGGGGGGGGGGCATCAAAGCTCGCGATTTACCTGATCAATCTACATTCCAATCCTCACCTATGGTCATGAGATTTGGCTCATGACTGAAAGAACGAGATCGCGAGTACAAGCAGCCGAGATGAGTTTCCTCCGCAGGGTGGCTGGGCGCATCCTTAGAGAGGGTGAGGAGCTTGGTCACTCGGGAGAAGCTCGGAGTCAAGCCGCTGCTCCTCCACATCGAAAGGAGCCAGTTGAGGTGGCTCGGGCATCTTTTCCGGATGCCCCGTGGACGCCTCACTGGAGAGGTGTTCCGGGCACGTCCCATTGGCCCTGGGGAAGACCCAGGACACGCTGGAGGGACTACGTGTCTCAGCTGGCTTGGGAATGCCTTGGGGTTCCCCCGGAGGAGCTGGGGGAGGTGTGTGTGGATCGGGAGGTCTGGGCTTGGGTCCTCTACCAGAGACCTGTGAGTTTGAGGGTTCTGCTCAGGATCTTAGCTGTTCCTAGGACTGCATTCTTTTGGACAGAGACCTCTGATGTTGTGATTTGAAACTGCTGGAGCTACTCTTCCAGTTCATGGGGTACATGCTCCTAATTCTCCTATTTCCACTGGGACCCGGTTTGGACTTTACCTTCCGCACCTGCTGTGTTGTATGTGACAGAAGGATAGACTGAGTTTCATAAAATATTAGTCAGGTGTGACATATGTTATTTTAGAAACAAATAAGAGAATATGTCTGGCATCCAATAAGATTAGGGCTAAAATGTTCAAAATTAATGAAAACCACTTGAGAAACTTAAAGCACAACATACATCAGTTTCACTACATGAAAACGGAACATGTGCATGGGGTTGAAGCAAGTTAATACTAAATAAGCACACCGAACGCTGAATTGTTACTTTGCCAGCCTTTCCTGTGTTGTGAAGTTTGCTCTGTCCTTAGTATGGCATGCACATATTTAATCGAGTGGTTCAGCACAATTTCTATTAATAGACGCTTACAAACAACTGCATATTCAAGCTGTGTAATTTTTAAAATTCAGATCTGTTCACGTCAAGGCCAGTGAACTTTGACACCTCTTAACAAAATGACAATAGCATAAAATAAAGAGAGATGCTCTACACTTAGGCTTCAACACTAATTTCAGGCTCCTGGTCACCACTGGAGGTCACTGTTACTTGCTGATAATTATTTTTGTTCCTGTTTGGATTCACTCAGGTTGGGTTTCAGAACAATCTTTGACTTGCACCTGTTTTCTCTCTGGTGGAGTGTATTGCTTTAGTTTTGCTGATCCTGTGTGTGTCTGTCTCTCCCTGTATCTACATCTCTTTTTTTTGTCATCCTCTGAGCTGAAACTGTCAATCTTTGTATTGCATCTGTGTTCATTCACATTTTGGTTTGAAAAACTATAAACTTGCATGGTTAGTTAGCTATAGTTATATTATCTATAGTTATATTTTCGTTATTTACATTTTTAATGATTCTTCAGTTTATGGGTTCTTCAATAGATAGCATATAGAATATGCATTTTGTCTTCCTATCCCATATGGAAAAGATATACATAAATTTTATGAAGTTTGTATCTGTTCCATCTGGAACTTGTAAGTAATGCATGTGACAGTCAAACCAGATATAAGATTTAGTAAATTTGTACAATGTGACTTATATAAATTGGGAACTTAAAAGAACAATATATGACAGTAATTCCACATACAGAATCCTTAGTAGATATGTGTAATATCAAACTGAGACTTATAAGCACAACACATCAAATCAATTTTATTTATATAGCGCCAAATCACAACAAACAGTTGCCCCAAGGCACTTTATATTGTAAGGCAAAAGCCATACAATAATTACGGAAAAACCCCAACGGTCAAAACGACCCCCTGTGAGCAAGCACTTGGCGACAGTGGGAAGGAAAAACTCCCTTTTAACAGGAAGAAACCTCCAGCAGGACCAGGCTCAGGGAGGGGCAGTCTTCTGCTGGGACTGGTTGGGGCTGAGGGAGAGAACCAGGAAAAAGACATGCTGTGGAGGGGAGCAGAGATCAATCACTAATGATTAAATGCAGAGTGGTGCATACAGAGCAAAAAGAGAAAGAAACACTCAGTGCATCATGGGAACCCCCAGCAGTCTAAGTCTATAGCAGCATAACTAAGGGATGGTTCAGGGTCACCTGATCCAGCCCTAACTATAAGTTTTAGCAAAAAGGAAAGTTTTAAGCCTAATCTTAAAAGTAGAGAGGGTGTCTGTCTCCCTGATCCAAATTGGGAGCTGGTTCCACAGGAGAGGAGCCTGAAAGCTGAAGGCTCTGCCTCCCATTCTACAACCCCTGGCAAAAATTATGGAATCACTAGCCTCGGAGGATGTTCATTCAGTTGTTTAATTTTGTAGAAAAAAAAAGCAGATCACAGACATGACAAAACTAAAGTCATTTCAAATGGCAACTTTCTGGCTTTAAGAAACACTATAAGAAATCAAGAAAAAAAGATTGTGGCAGTCAGTAACGGTTACTTTTTTAGACCAAGCAGAGGGAAAAAAAAAAATGGAATCACTCAATTCTGAGGAAAAAATTATGGAATCACCCTGTAAATTTTCATCCCCCAAACTAACACCTGCATCAAATCAGATCTGCTCGTTGACATTGACCCTATGTGTCTTTTTGCTAGGAATGTTTTCGCAGTTTTTGCTCTATGGCAAGATGCATTATCATCTTGAAAAATGATTTCATCATCCCCAAACATCCTTTCAATTGTCCAAAATATCAATGTAAACTTGTGCATTTATTGATGATGTAATGACAGCCATCTCCCCAGTGCCTTTACCTGACATGCAGCCCCATATCATCAATGACTGTGGAAATTTACATGTTCTCTTCAGGCAGTCATCTTTATAAATCTCATTGGAACGGCACCAAACAAAAGTTCCAGCATCCTCACCTTGCCCAATGCAGATTCGAGATTCATCACTGAATATGACTTTCATCCAGTCATCCACGATTGCTTTTCCTTAGCCCATTGTATTCTTGTTTTTTCTGTTTAGTTGTTAATGATGCTTTTGTTTAGCTTTTCTGTATGTAAATCCCATTTCCTTTAGGCGCTTTCTTACAGTTCATTCACAGACGTTGACTCCAGTTTCCTCCCATTCGTTCCTCATTTGTTTTGTTGTGCATTTTCGATTTTTGAGACATATTGCTTTAAGTTTTCTGTCTTGATGCCTTCCTTGGTCTACCAGTATGTTTGCCTTTAACAACCTTCCCATGTTGTTTGTATTTGGTCCAGAGTTTAGACACAGCTGACTGAACAACCAACATCTTTTGCAACATTGCGTGATGATTTACCCTTTTAAGAGTTTGATAATCTTCTCCTTTGTTTCAACTGACAACTCTCATTTTGGAGCCATGATTCATGTCAGTCCACTTGGTGCAACAGCTCTCCAAGGTGTGATCACTCCTTTTTTTAGATGCAGACTAACGAGCAGATCTGATTTGATGCAGGTGTTATTTTTGGGGATGAAAATTTACAGGGTGATTCCATAATTTATTCCTTAGAATTGAGTGATTCCATATTTTTTTCCCTCTGCTTGGTCTAAAAAAATAACCATTACTGACTGCCACAATTATTTTTCCTGATTTCTTATAGTGTTTCTTAAAGCCAAAAAGTTGCCATTTAAAATGACTTTAGTTTTGTGTCATGTCTGTCATCTGCTTTTTTTCTACAAAATTAAACAACTGAATGAACATCCTCCGAGGCTGATGATTCCATAATTTTTGCCAGGGGTTGTACTCTTACAAACCCTAGGAACTACAAGTAAGCCTGCAGTCTGAGAGTGAAGCGCTCTATTGGTGTGATATGGTACTATGAGGTCCCTAAGATAAGATGGGACCTGATTATTCAAAACCTTATAAGTAAGAAGAAGAATTTTAAATTCTATTCTAGAATTAACAGGAAGCCAATATGGGTGAGATATGCTCTCTCCTAGTCCCTGTCAGTACTCTAGCTGCAGCATTTTGAATTAACTGAAGGCTTTTCAGGAACTTTTAGGACAACCTGATAATGAATTACAATAGTCCAGCCTAGAAGAAATAAATGCATGAATTAGCTTTTCAGCATCACTCTGAGACAAGACCTTTCTAATTTTAGAGATATTGCGCAAATGCAAAAAAGCAGTCCTACATATTTGTTTAATGTGCGCATTGAATGACATATCCTGATCAAAAATGACTCCAAGATTTCTCACAGTATTACTAGAGGTCAGGATAATGCCATCCAGAGTAAGGATCTGGTTAGACACCATGTTTCTAAGATTTGTGGGGCCAAGTACAATAACTTCAGTTTTATCTGAGTTTAAAAGCAGGAAATTAGAGGTCATCCATGTCTTTATGTCTGTAAGACAATCCTGCAGTTTAGCTAACTGGTGTGTGTCCTCTGGCTTCATGGATAGATAAAGCTGGGTATCATCTGCGTAACAATGAAAATTTAAGCAATGCTGTCTAATAATACTGCCTAAAGGAAGCATGTATAAAGTGAATAAAATTAGTCCTAGCACAGAACCTTGTGGAACTCCATAACTAACCTTAGTCTGTGAAGAATATTCCCCATTTAAATGAACAAATTGTAATCTATTAGATAAATATGATTCAAACCACCGCAGCTCAGTGCCTTTAATACTTATGGCATGCTCTAATCTCTAATAAAATTTTATTGTCAACAGTATTAAAAGCAGCACTGAGGTCTAACAGAACAAGCACAGAGGTGAGTCCACTGTCTGAGGCCATAAGAAGATCATTTGTAACCTTCACTAATGCTGTTTCTGTACTATGATGAATTCTAAACCCTGACTGAAACTTTTCGGATAGACCATTCCTCTGCAGATGATCAGTTAGCTGTTTTACAACTACCCTTTCAAGAATTTGAGAGAAAAGGAAGGTTGGAGATTGGCCTATAATTAGCTAAGATAGCTGGGTCAAGTGATGGCTTTTTAAGTAATGGTTTAATTACTGCCACCTTAAAAGCCTGTGGTACATAGCCAACTAATAAAGATATATTGATCATATTTAAGATCGAAACATTAATTAATGGTAGGGCTTCCTTGAGCAGCCTGGTAGGAATGGGGTCTAATAGACATGTTGATGGTTTGGATGGTTTGGAGGAAATAACTAATGAAAATAACTCAGACAGAACAATCGGAGAGAACGAGTCTAACCAAATACCGGCATCACTGAAAGCAGCCAAAGTGAACGATATGTCTTTGGGATGGTTATGAGTAATTTTTTCTCTAGTAGTTAAAATTTTATTAGCAAAGAAAGTTATGAAGTCATTACTAGTTAAAGTTAAAGGAATACTCGGCTCAATAGAGCTCTGACTCTGTCAGCCTGGCTACAGTGCTGAAAAGAAACCTGGGGTTGTTCTTATTTTCTTCAATTAGTGATGATGTAAGATGTCCTAGCTTTACGGAGGGCTTTTTTTTTTTATAGAGCAATAGACTCTTTTTCCAGGCTAAGTGAAGATCTTCTAAATTAGTGAGACGCCATTTCCTCTCCAACTTACGGGTTATCTGCTTTAAGCTGCGAGTTTGTGAGTTATACCACTGAGTCAGGCACTTTGGATTTAAGGCTCTCTTTTTTCAGAGGAGCTACAGCATCCAAAGTTGTCCTCAATGAGGATATAAAACTATTGACGAGATAATATATCTCACTCAGAGTTTAGGTAGCTACTCTGCCCTGTGTTGGTATATGGCATTGGAGAACATAAAGAAGGAATCATATCCTTAAACCTAGTTACAGCGCTTTCTGAAAGACTTCTACTGTAATGAAACTTATTCCCCACTGCAGGGTAGTCCATCAGAGTAAAGGTAAATGTTATTAAGAAATGATCAGACAGAAGGGAGTTTAAGGAATACTGTTAAGTCTTCAATTTCCATACCATAAGTCAGAACAAGATCTAAGGTATGATTAAAGTGGTGGGTGGACTCATTTACATTTGGAGCAAAGCCAATCCAGTCTAACAATAGATTAAATGCAGTGTTGAGGCTGTCATTCTCAGCATCTGTGTGGATGTTAAAATCGCCCACTATAATTATCTTATCTGAGCTAAGCACTAAGTCAAACAAAAGGTCTGAAAATTCACAGAGAAACTCACAGTAACGACCAGGTGGACGATAGATAACAAATAAAACTGTTTTTTTGGGACTTCCAATTTGGATGGACAAGACTAAGAGTCAAGCTTTCAAATGAATTAAAGGTCTGTCTGGGTTTTTGATTAATTAATAAGCTGGAGTGGAAGATTGCTGCTAATCCTCCGCCCCGGCCCGTGCTACGAGCGTTCTGGCAGTTAGTGTGACTCGGGGGTGTTGACTCATTTAAACTAACATTCATCCTGCTGTAACCAGGTTTCTGTAAGGCAGAATAAATCAATATGTTGATCAATTATTATATCATTTACTAACAGGGACTTAGAAGAGAGAGATCTAATGTTTAATAGACCACATTTAACTGTTTTAGTCTGTGGTGCAGCTGAAGGTGCTATATTTTTTCTTTTTGAATTTTTATGCTTAAATAGATGTCAAAACAGATGCTTAAGCACATGTCAAATATAAAGTTTATTACTGGAACCGTTGTAACTTCTGGTAAGTTTTTTCTATTTCTTTTCCATATGGGATTGTAAGCTAGCAGGGTGAACTTTAGATAGATACCTAAAACATATTACATCATAGCTTCTGTTTCTATAATAAAATAACCATATTTAAAGCTTAGTCTATTATCTATAATTTAATTTTACTACTACTCTACAGACTAGGTATACGTATACTATAATCTTTATTAATATTTAGGTTTTAGAAGCTAAGTCCTATAATACAACCCCTGGCAAAAATTATGGGATCACCGGCCTCGGAGGATGTTCATTCAGTTGTTTAATTTTGTAGAAAAAAAAAAGCAGATCACAGACATGACACAAAACTAAAGTCATTTCAAATGGCAACTTTTTTTCTACAAAATTAAACAACTGAATGAACATCCTCTGAGGCCGGTGATTCCATAATTTTTGCCAGGGGTTGTATTATGTAGTAACTATATTTCTTGTATATGTTGTTTAGTACCCTTTTTTTATTTGATTTATTTGACATACAAGATATAAAATTGCCAAGGATAACACAAAAAGCATAAACACTTATTTCCATCGTGGTCCTTGACCACAATGGAAATAAGTGTTTACATACATAACCCTTATGTAAATATCACTTATATACATGATGTCCATTTTCTTGAGCCGCTTGGGTGGGTAGGGAGAGTTCATGGGATAAAAAACAAAAGCTTTTCAACCTACCATCCCTGATTCTCAAGACCAGGCACATAAGTGGCTCTACTCTGCTCTTTTTTTAATTTAGATATACATTAGTATACACTACAACCCCTGGCAAACATTATGGAATCACGGCCTCAGAGGATGTACATTCAGTTGTTTAATTTTGTAGAAAAAAAAAGCAGATCACAGACATGACACAAAACTAAAGTCATTTCAAATGGCAACTTTCTGGATTTAAGAAACACTATAAGAAATCAAGAAAAAAAGATTGTGGCAGTCAGTAACGGTTACTTTTTTAGACCAAGCAGAGGAAAAAAAAAAATATGGAATCACCCAATTCTGAGGAAAAAATTATGGAATCACCCTGTAAATTTTCATCCCCCAAACTAACACCTGCATCAAATCAGATCTGCTCATTGACATTGACCCTATGTGTCTTTTTGCAAGGAATGTTTTTGCAGGTTTTTTGCTCTATGGCAAGATGCATTATCATCTTGAAAAATGATTTCATCACACCAAACATCCTTTCAATTGTCCAAAATATCAACGTAAACTTGTGCATTTATGATGATGTAATGACAGCCATCTCCCCAGTGCCTTTACCCTGACATGCAGCCCCATATCATCAAGACTGTGGAATTTACATGTTCTCTTCAGGCAGTCATTCTTTATAAATCTCATTGGAAGGCACCAAACAAAAGTTCCAGCATCATCACCTTGCCCAATGCAGATTCGAGATTCATCACTGAATATGACTTTCATCCAGTCATCCATAGTCCACAGTTGCTTTTCCTTAGCCCATTGTAACCTTGTTTTTTTCTGTTTAGGTGTTAATGATGCCTTTCGTTTAGCTTTTCTGTATGTAAATCCCATTTCCTTTAGGCGGTTTCTTACAGTTTCGGTCACAGACATTGACTCCAGTTTCCTCCCATTCGTTCCTCATTTGTTTTTGTTGTACCATTTTTCGATTTGAGACCATATTGCTTTAAGTTTTCTGTCTTGACGCTCTTGATGTCTTCCTTGGTCTACCAGTATGTTTGCCTTTAACAACCTCCCATGTTTGTATTTGGTCCAGAGTTTAGACACAGCTGACTGAACAACCAACATCTTTTGCAACATTGCGTGATGATTTACTCTATTTTAAGAGTTTGATAATCCTCTCCTTTGTTTCAATTGACATCTCTCGTGTTGGAGCCATGATTCCTGTCAGTCCACTTGGTTGCAACAGCTCTCCAGGTGTGTTCACTCCTTTTTAGATGCAGACCTCATTTGATGCAGGTGTTAGTTTTGGGGGATGAAAATTTACAGAGTGATTCCAATTTTTTTCCTCTGCTTGGTCTAAAAAGTAACGTACTGACTGCCACAATCTTTTTTTCTGATTCTTATAGTTGTTTCTTAAAGCCAGCAAGTTGCCATTTGAAATGACTTTAGTTTTGTGTCATGTCTGTGATCTGCTTTTTTTTCTACACAAATTAAACAACTGATGAACATCCTCCGAGGCCAGTGATTCCATAATTTTTGCCAGGGGTGTAGTAGAGTTCTACCTTAGAATTGGAATTATTATAGAAGACATACCTTACTGAATTTTCATGGTAAACTCGTGCTTCTACATTTTACCATTTTCATTTTATTATTGTTCCCAACTGAGTATTTATTGTCCTGACCAGCTGACCTTGTATTGACATTATTGCAACCTTTCCTCTGCATTTTAGACTAAAAAATACTTACAACACATGAAAGTCACTTGTGACAATTGCTTGTTTGAATGCATAATTGAGACCAAGTATGTTTGTGCCATTTAAAAATCAATTATTTGAAGTAATTTTCTTGAATGATTTTGTGCACACTGCACTATATTTGTGTCAAATGGTGACCAAATGATATTTACAAGTGCAATTACAAAGAATAATCACTATTTTCATGATGTTTTGGGTGTTACAATTTAAAATAGAACTCATTGAAAACTCCTCCCTTTCAACATTCTGAAACCCGGGGAAAAAACATATAGTGATTGCAGCACTATTTTTTGTAAATATGTATATCTGGGGAATTATGTTTCACAAAGCAATTTAGAATTTTTGCACTTTTATACAATTAAGCACAGCTCTAAAATTAAAGGCCTGAATCAGTTTAGATGATTTAGATCAGCAGAATACTATTTTAACCGTATATTTTATGTGTGCTGAAAAGAGAAAAATATCCAGCCAAGGTGAAATACCACACTTTAATAAAAGTGAAAAACAGAGTATTTGTTTACCAGGATCAGAAAATGAAGCTTCTGTCCTGTAGGTGGCAGCACAGCACAAAATTAGACATTTGGGTTGTTTGTTACCAACAAAGAAATGTCAGAACATAACGTCCACAATAACCTTTGCAATTCCTGTTTACAAAACATAAAAAAACTCCCTTCTTCCTGAATACAAAAGAAAAGGGGTTCTTCAAAAAAGCTAAATATATTTATGGCAAATTCAAATATCATCCATAATAAATAACAACAAGCTGTTACAGTGAGAAGAAGTGTGCATCAGCATGCTATGTTGTCCTTTTTTAACAGAGGCCAATTTTATTTCACTAGTTACTCACTAATGCAATATAAAAAAAAATCATTTGTTGAATTGGAGTTCTTTGCCTCCCAGAAGACATCCCGATACTCATTACTGTATTTGGGCTTTTCCACAAGTCTCATTCTAATTACATTATACAAGCGACCGTACTCAGTGTGCCCACTAAACAGTCCAAATATAAGCCCAATATTGGATCTTACACTCCTAATAAAAAAGGTTCTTTAAGTTATGTTTTGTTTAGGTTTTGTAAGAAAGCAAGAAACATGAACTGCTTTACGCCACTACAGCAACAACAACACATACACGTTCCAGGGTATCAAGGCAGTGGTGGGTGAGCAAGCAGCTACAGAACAAGTCCTGATGATACCAACTGCATGTACCAAATGCATTGGTGAGTAACTAGTGAAATAAAATTGGCCTCTGTTAAAAAAGGACCACCACAGCATGCTGATGCACCCTTGTCTTACTGTAACAGCTTACGAAAACTAGTATTTTTTATATATATATATATATATATTATTATGTGTGTGTGTGTGTTTTTTAAGCAGGAATTCCAAGGTTTATTGTGGACAATTATTTTCTAACATTTCTTTTGTAGTGGTAACAAACACCCCAAATGAATAATTTTGTGCTGTGCTGCCACCTACAGGACAGAAGCTTCATTTTTTCTGATCCTGGTAAGGACAACTACTCTGTTTTTACACTTTTTTTTAAAGTGGTATTTCACCTTGGCTGGATAGTTTCTCTTTTCAGCACACATAAAATATACGGTAAAATAGTATTCTGCTGATCTAAATCATCTACACTGAATTTCCGGGTGGACTGTTGCACGGCGCGCGCACACACACACACACACACACACACACACACACACTACCTGGGGTACTCGCGCTGCCTAGGTTAACCTGTTTTAGACATAAGCCAAATGCCAATCATTTTAATCAAAACAGTTGCCCAACATGTTTTTGTAATGCTGATGTCTTATATAATGGTTACTGGGCTAAAGTTTGTCCAGCAGAAGTATAGAAGGTGGACTCCCTATGGAGTTAAAATTGTCTCATTAATATTTGTAAATGCACACAGGGAATCATTGATTTGCAAAGTGTTCAGATATCCCAAATGCAAATTTCATATTTGTAACTTGTAAATTGGTCTTTGCAAATAATGTATTTTGCAAATAAAAACTTAATTTTGTAAAAAAAAAGTACATTTGTAAAACTGGAAATGTATTGTGAATTGAGTTTCAGCAGTTTGTTGGATCACCAATTACACGCATTCATGCTTTCCTCTGCGAGGTCATTTTGAGACATTCTTTTTGCGAACACAGATCCACAAACCAAATGCCGACTGATTCACAAATACACACACATTGAATATCCACTAGATGGCAGTGTGGTTCCATTCATTGATGTGACAAGCTGAATTATTTTTAAAATTATGTGTCCGCGGATTTCATCATGGGAAAGGGGGCGGGGGTGTTAGTGTTGTACTCTTTAACGCAGTGGTTCAAATAAGCGTATAAAACAGCATTGCGCCTGTGCGTGCTCCGTGACACAGACATGCTGCAAAATTCTTTGAAAAACTTGAAAGTTCTAAAAGTTGCTACATTTAGCTAAGCTTCGCACAGGAGCCACACAGCATCACCGCAGCAACCAACCAGTCCCGCTTTACGAGAACTGTCGCAACAGCCAGTTTTTCGCGGATGCGAGGAAACTGATTTGTATCTGTAACAAACAGATCAGTTTCCGCGGACTTATAAAACTTGCATTATGTCATTAAAAAAGAACGCTTTGCGATAAGCATTTTAAATACTCAGTAAAGATCACGATTAACAGAGTCATCAGGGAGCATATAGTTTCAGCTTGCCACATCAATGAATGGAACCACACTGCCATCTAGGGATATTCAATGTGTGTATTTGTGAATCAGTCGGCATTGTTTGTGGATCTGTGTTCGACAAAAGAATGTCATCAAATGCGTTGCAGAGGAAAGCGATGAATGCGTGTAATTGGTGATCCACAAATGCTGAAACTCAATTCACAAATACAATTTCCAGTTTTACAAATGTAATTTTTTTTTTTACAAATTAAGTTTCATATTTGCAAATACATTATTTGCAAAGACCAATTTACAAGTTACAAATATGAAATTTGCATTTGTGGATATCTGAACACATTTGCAAATCAATGATTCTTTGTAGATCACCCTGCGTGCATTTACAAATATTGAGACACTTAACTCCATACTCCCCAAACTAAGAAGAAATACTTGGTTAAAAGACAAGCACATTTGAAGTCGTTCATGTAGACTTTGTTTTGCAATCAAATTTCTAACAAAATTATTATTAAATTTATAACAAAATTACACACAAAAGATAGGGAACAGTAAATGTAAATATCAGTGAATGAAAATTGAAGTAGTGGTGTATTTCACTGTCTTTACATTGCAATTTTACAAACAAAATGAATGTATTCAGACAGGAAGGCAAACTGGACTATACAGGACAGTCAGGTGCTGTACAGCTTCAGAGTGCTGCCTGCTGGGTTCTGGCTTGGCTGGTCCATTCTGTCAGGATTCAGAGCCAGGTATTTAACAAAATAGAACCCAAATGCGAGACAGCCAAAACACAGGAGGTGAGTTCAAAAAAGTTGCCAAGATTTAATACACAGTCAATGAGCCCAATATTCAAAAACAGGAGTGGGCAAGGCTTCAACAAAAATAGGTCTACATCCAAAAGGGGTGTGGTATCTAACACACAGCAGGTGAGCGAAAAGATTAACAAAAATATAGTCCCAATCCCATTAAAGGTGTAATATCAAAAACTCAGCAGGAGAGTGAAAGGATTCAGCAAAAATAGGCTTCATCCAAATAGGGGTGAGGTTTCAACAGCAGTAAGAGTGAGGAAAGTTACAACTAAAATACAAATAACCCTGAGCACAGGGTGAGGGAAAAACCAGCAAAACAGGAAGTACAAACAAAAGCCACATATGCTTAGAGCCCCAGGGAATTACCTGAACATATCAACAAATAAAATTAAAGAATTTCAATGATCCATAATATAATACATACCACCACGACATGAGAAGCATGAGCAACAAACAATGGACCAGCAAAGACTAACTCAAAATGTGACCTTAAATAACCAGCTGAACTAATGAGGCACACCTGTGTTGATTACACAACAAGAACATGTACTGACAAAAGGAGAACACCAGAATGCAGCAGAGAACAGACTTCCATGTGAAGAGAAATACAACACTTGACCCCCAAGTCATAGCCTGAACACATCAGAGACAGGAACTGCAAAAATCAAACCTGAAGGACTGTTAACACAAATAAAACAAAGAAATAGACTAAAAAGGGGAACAGACCTGAACAAACACCAAAAAATAACCCATCACAGATGGCTGCATGACATTAGCTTTTATAAAGCTAAACTGATAAACCCCTAAAAATTGTAGCAGAGGTTACAGCTAAAAGCTAAACCGATAACTCTTTAGTATTGACTCCAGGGGCCTGTACTACGAAGCGGGGTTCCTGGCTATCGGGGTAACTTCGGGAGTAAGGTGATGACGTGTGGAGAACTTCCCAGTTAACTCGTACTACAAAAGGGGATAGGTTTTGATCGAGGTATGCTGCCATGGCAATTATGCTGTTTGCCAAACCTGCTCTGAGCAGGTTATGTTCTCGGTTACCTTGAGGTTTTCGCTTAACCACTCCCTTTATAAGTACCGTCCATCCACCTTCAATCACTCTGAAGACAATGCCGGCCTACCTGGATGATCCGTTTGATATTGGGGCACAAATTGTGAGGGGCTCTCTTCGCAGGGCGAGGGTTTTTAAAGACCGCCAGAATCCGCTGACATACCCGGACGATATTCTCTATGAAAGATATAGATTCTCAGCCGAGGGAATTCGGCTATTGCATCTGAAATATTGACAGGATTAGGAATAGCAATCATACAGTCAAGGTAGCCTATTTAGGAAACATTAAATTAACCTAACATTTATTAGTAGGCCTATGCCCACTTCTGAATCGTGTTGCATCTGGGCGTAATTAATGAAAGAAGGTCATTTTTTTTACACATATTAGACATTCCACAGGTTAATCATCTGTAACAGATTTGGGGAACAATTGAATTGTACGTACACATTTACCCGATCAGCAATACGTTGCCAACAAACCTGTCTTGCTTTATTGGCAGACGATGTATTCGATTCCCCCTTAACATTACTTTAAATTCCTCGTAGCTCCACATAATAATCGTGCATTCTTCTTCGGTAAAGTAAGGTGACCGCGCCATCATTGAAAAATGGTGACGTGTGCTGCAACCTGCTCCTTTTATGTGAACGCGCACAAACTCCAATTAGGTTAACACAGGTTCAACAAATCAACATCTTAATCAGCGTTGTAGTACCGATTAACACCACTTGAGGAAACCAGGTTTTGTCAACCCCGGTTTAGGAGGTTGACCCTGGGTTACATCTGAGTAAGTTAACCCCGCTTCGTAGTACAGGCCTCAGTACACTGGCAGCTACTGACACAACAACAAGGCAGCGCTTCTGTCTCAGATCAGCCTTCTGTCAGCAAGAGACCTGGTGACCAGAGAGAAAGGAACGAGAGCCAAAAAAACAGATCATGTATTTTCACAGCTATACAGACTTGCAGACAGATCATAGGAGTCATGCACAGCAAGACAGTTTTGACTTATGTCTAAAATTTTAAGCAAGCTAATTCAGGACAAGTTACTGAAATTAATGTCATCTCTATCGTTTACAAAGTGAACATATAAGCTACATGTTTTAGTTTTGAAGTAATGCACTAGTTTTGAAGGTTTTAGCATTTACAGATACACATGCTGAAAGGCATTTCGGGAAAATTTGTTTCCTTTCATCAGTGGTTGGTCGGTATATGTTACTGTGACATGTGTGTTGGTTTTTACAAATAAATCTGTATTTGTAAATGTGTCATTTTTTTCATTTGTAAAAAGAAAGGCAATTTGAAAACTGAAAATTCTGTTTGTTGAGTGATTTAGCACTTATAGCAAATGTGTGGCAAACGACTTTGTTACATGCTTACGAGGTCTATTAGAAAAGTATCCGACCTTATTATTTTTTTCAAAAACCATATGGATTTGAATCACGTGTGATTGCATCAGACAAGCTTGAACCCTCGTGCGCATGCGTGAGTTTTTCCACGCCTGTCGGTTGCGTCATTCGCCTGTGAGCAGGCTTTGCGTGAGGAGTGGTCCACCCCCTCGGCGGATTTTCATTGTCAGGAAATGGCGGAATGATTTGGGCTTTTTTTCCATCAGAATATTTTCAGAAACTGTTAGAGACTGGCAGCTGGAAACCATTAGAAAAATTTATCTGGCTTTCGGTGAAAATGTTACGGGCTTGGTAGAGAATAAGGAGTGTTACTGTCGCTTTAAGGATGGCCCCCAGTGGCTGTGGGGCTGGCCGCGCTCCAGCCGCCATCGACAGGCTGAACGACCATTTAATTTCTAAACGGATGGCTGTCTGGATCCGTGACCATTGTGTGCCATTTCTCTGGTTATCACAAGAGCTGGACATCAACCATTTTCCGGCAGATTTCACTTTTAACAAGAGATTTTGTCATGGAAAGCCGAGCGGAGGCTTCACGCGTCACGATGGATTCGCTACTGGAGCGAGACAAAACCACCTCCGTTTTGGTCTCACAGGACGGCTTTGAGATGGTGTTCAGACAGCTGTCGGTGGTTTTTCCATCAAGTGATTATCCGAGAAATTGTGGATGTGCCTGGACATGCCAGAACATGTCCCGTGAGGCTTTATCACGGCGTTGCTTTGTGCCATGCGGCACCGCCATGATGCGCGGAATTCCTCCGCATGTCTGTCTCAATGTGCCGAAAAAGTGCTGATGTCTACGTCTTTTCACAATTCCTGTACTAGCCAGATGACATCCCGGATAAAACACAGCGTCCAGTTTGGAAATGAATGGCACATTCCATTGTTACAGGAGGTTTTGTCATGGAAAGAGGAGTGGAAGCTTCGCGTGTTGCGGCGGTGCCACATGGCACAAAGCAACACCGTGATGAAGCCTCACGGGACATGTTCTGGCATGTCCAGGCACATCCACAATTTCTCGGATAATCACTCGATGGAAAAACCACCGACAGCTGTCTGAACGCCATCTCAAAGCCGTCCTGTGAGACCAAAACGGAGGTGGTTTTGTCTCGCTCCAGTAGCGAATCCATAGTGATGCGTGAAGCCTCCGCTCGGCTTTCCATGACAAAATCTCTTGTTAAAAGTGAAATCTGCTGGAAAACTGTTGATGTCCAGCTCTTGTGATAACCGTAGAAATGGCACACGATGGTCACAGATCCAGACAGCCATCCATTTAGAAATGAAATGGTCGTTCAGCCTGTTGATGGTGGCTTCAGAGCGCCGCGTGCCCCACAGCTGCTGGGGGCCGTCCTTAAAGCGACAGTAACACTCCTTATTCTCTACCAAGCCCGTAACATTTTCACCGAAAGCCAGATAAATTTTTCTAATGGTTTCCAGCTGCCTGTCTCTAACAGTTTCTGAAAAAATTCTGATGGAAATAAAGCCCAAATCATTCCGCCATTTCCTGGCAATGAAACGACGACGAGGGGGCTGGACCACTCCTCACTCAAAGCTTGCTCACAGGCGAATGACCCAACCGACAGGCATGGAAAAAACTCACGCATGCGCACGAGGGTTCAAGCTTGTCTGACGCAATCACACGTGATTCAAATCCATATGGTTTTTGAAAAAAATAATAAGGTCGGATACGTTTCTAATAGACCTCGTATGTGTATGTATATCTATGTATATGTATATACACTCAACAAAAATATAAACGCAACACTTTTGGTTTTGCTCCCATTTTGTATGAGATGAACTCAAAGATCTAAAACTTTTTCCACATACACAATATCACCATTTTCCCTCAAATATTGTTCACAAACCAGTCTAAATCTGTGATAGTGAGCACTTCTCCTTTGCTGAGATAATCCATCCCACCTCACAGGTGTGCCATATCAAGATGCTGATTAGACACCATGATTAGTGCACAGCTGTGTCTTAGACTGTCTACAATAAAAGGCCACTCTGAAAGGTGCAGTTTTGTTTTATTGGGGGGGGGATACCAGTCAGTATCTGGTGTGACCACCATTTGCCTCATGCAGTGCAACACATCTCCTTCGCATAGAGTTGATCAGGTTGTCAATTGTGGCCTGTGGAATGTTGGTCCACTCCTTTTCAATGGCTGTGCGAAGTTGCTGGATATTGGCCGGTCCAGAGCATCCCAAACATGCTCAATGGGTGACATGTCCGGTGAGTATGCCGGCCATGCAAGAACTGGGACATTTTCAGCTTCCAAGAATTGTGTACAGATCCTTGCAACATGGAGCCGTGCATTATCCTGCTGCAACATGAGGTGATGTTCTTGGATGTATGGCACAACAATGGGCCTCAGGATCTCGTCACGGTATCTCTGTGCATTCAAAATGGCATCAATAAAATGCACCTGTGTTCTTTGTCCATAACAGACGCCTGCCCATACCATAACCCCACCGCCACCATGGGCCACTCGATCCACAACATTGACATCAGAAAACCGCTCACCCACACGACGCCACACACGCTGTCTGCCATCTGCCCTGAACAGTGTGAACCGGGATTCATCCGTGAAGAGAACACCTCTCCAACGTGCCAAACGCCAGCGAATGTGAGCATTTGTCCACTCAAGTCGGTTACGACGACGAACTGGAGTCAGGTCGAGACCCTGATGAGGACGACGAGAATGCAGATAAGCTTCCCTGAGACGGTTTCTGACAGTTTGTGCAGAAATTCTTTGGTTATGCAAACCGATTGTTTCAGCAGCTGTCCGAGTGGCTGGTCTCAGACGATCTTGGAGGTGAACATGCTGGATGTGGAGGTCCTGGGCTTTTATTGTGGGCAGTCTAAGGCACACCTTTGCACTAATCATGGTGTCTAATCAGCATCTTGATATGGCACACCTGTGAGGTGGGTTGGATTATCTCAGCAAGGAGAAGTGCTCACTATCACAGATTTAGACTGGTTTGTGAACAATATTTGAGGGAAATGGTGATACTGTGTATGTGGAAAAAGTTTTAGATCTTTGAGTTCATCTCATACAAAATGGGAGCAAAACCAAAAGTGTTGCGTTTATATTTTTGTTGAGTGTATATGTATGTATGTGTGTATATATGTATATATGTGTATATATGTATGTGTGTGTGTAATTATGTATGTATGTGTAGGTGTATGTTGGTGTGTGTACACATGTATACTGTATATGTATGTAAATATGTATGTAGACGAAGACACAGTGTTCACTTGATATGTTTATGATAATGGGATTTGAGTTTGTGTTGTTAAATGTATTTGTAGCATGGCCCAAGCAGAGGGTCACCCCTTAGAGTCTGGTCTGCTTGAGGTTTCTCCCTCAATAATCAGAGGGAGTTTTTCCTTACCACTGTCGCCTGTGTGTTTGCTTTGGGGGTAGGTAATGTGTATATATGTATGTATGTATGTATGTATATATGGGGTGGGCGTTTATAAGCATTGCTTCTGCTCACCCCCTTTTTGGTCACACGTCACTGTGGAATTGTTTTGTTTATCAGTTTTTGTTATTGACGAGTTGTGTGCCAAATAAATAAGTTCAAGTAAAAAAAAAAAAAGATTTAACATACACTTTTGTGCAACATATTAACATTTTTTTTCACTTCAATGGGATTTTTTGAGAGGTGTGAATTATACGCCAGGAAGTACATCATATTCAGTCTGACCTTCTTAATAAAGTGTCCCTGGAATGTGATGTCTTCTCTTGTTTTGTGAGGAAGAGACATGGGGACGATGTTTGCTAGTCTCTGCGTCTCATGAATTACAGCAGTGATTTTCAACCTTTTTTGAGCCGCGGCACCCTTTTTATATTTACAAAATCCTGCGGCACACCACCAACCAAATAATATTATAATGCTATTACCTCTGGTTTTGCGCAAAACCCAATTATCGAAATAGAAAATCGATACAGAAAACACCGCATTTCGAAATCCTCAAGCATTTTGCGCTCTGATCTCAAGTAGGGCTGTCACGATTAGGAATTTCTGGAGACGATTAATTGTCAGACAAATAATTGTGATTGACGAATATATTGTCTATTTTTTTCTCTTTTTTCCCCCTTCTTTATATTCTACTATTGTAGTATAATTACACACTCTGGAAGAACGTTTGGCTTCTGTGAGTGGAGAAACTGGGAATGGTGCAACATTTTTATTTTTATCTTCATTTTACATACAGTCCAAACCTTTTTCTGATTTGTGGTTGTTTCTGTTGCATTTCTGAAATTGTTTCTCCTCATCAGTCACGTTTTGTGCTTAAACACTGCATTAAGCTCAAGACTGAACAAATAAATACCTTTGGAAAATAACAGCTGTTAAAGTTCAGAGTTCTTACCTGCTTTTTTGTGATCTCTGCGTCTGAACATTGTTTTTTTGTGGCTCAGTTCATTCATATATTCTCATTTTAAAAATGTTTTTAAAGATATTTGACCGTTTATTTCATCTCATGATCTCATAAATTCAGCATACGACGCGCACATGGTGTGAACAGGACGGTAACGGCAGAATCACACCTTTAGAGAAAGTTCAGAGAGACGTAAAGGCAGCTTCATGTTTCCGTTTTGTTAACGTTCACTCGGGTTTAAAATCCTCTCTCTGCTCCGCGCTCGCTGCGCACATGAACGTGTCGCGCCTGCATTCAGGAATCTCCCTCACCCACCCCCCCTCCCTCGCAGTCTGCAGCCTGTTAACTTCGCGCGCGCGCACACAGGCACAGACACACACACCGACAGCTCCACATTTTAGACAGCTTTTGAAGGAGACGGCACTGTTTTAATCGGCCGTCAGCCTCCTTGTTATTGTCCCGCCTTAAGACGAGAGTGAGGCTGCAGCACGTTTGACATCAGATTCTGAGTCGTTTTATGCTTTATGGATAAAATAAATAATTCACGGTAATCGCGAATATGTAAAATAATCGCGAATATGAAAAATACCCACGGCACCCCTGACGATCGATCACGGCACCCTAGGGTGCCGCGGCACCCCGGTTGAGAATCACTGAATTACAGCATCAGTAAATGGCAGGATTTTCCTGTCCTGGACTTGCACCTGGCAGCTTCCAACCACTCTGGTCAGTTCCTCTTGGACCTTGTCTGAAAGGAACAAAAAATATAATGCAATACTAAAATACACTCAGCTGTATCAGCATTGTGTTCTTTATAATTTGCAGTTTAATTAATTATTAAGATCCTATTGTCTTACATACAATTTGTACATGTTCAATAAAGCACCTCAATCAATCAATCAAAAACAATACATTTTAATGACATCTGCAGGAGGCCTTGCATGTGCATGTATATGAGCTTCTGAAAGAAAAGTGGAAGTTGTGCAAATCAAGGAATATTTGTTGATCACCCTCTGTGCATTTGCAGGTATTAATAACACAAATCTAACTCCATAGGAAGTTAGCTTTCAGCTAGGTGGAAGTTAGTGTGCATGCTGACGTCCACAAAATGTCTTATAGAGGTATTATTAGGTTGCACAACCAGCGTTGTCAGATTTAGAAGCGTTTATTTCTTGCTAGTTTTTACACAGTATATGAGAAAGGCGTTATTTCTCGCCAAAAAAGAAGTGAAGTTAGCAGATAGCAACACCAGGAATTTACAACACCATGTTAACCACACTCTCACGAACGCCACTAGCTTAGCTTATGACAAGCTAAAAGTGGATGCTCTCATTACGGCTGAACAGCTGTCCAGTTTCTGGGTATTCTGTGTTAGTACACGGCCGACATGCTTGATGAATTCCTGCGCAAAAAGTAGTTCCAAGCAGTGGTGGGCACAGCTAACCAAAAAGTTAGCTAAGATAACAGCTAATCAGCTAACTGAAAAGTTATCTTTTATAAAGCTAAACCGATAAACCACCTAAAAATGTATCGGAATCTACAGCTAACCGATAGCTTTCAGTATTGTCTCCGGTAAACTTGCAACTGCGTGGTGTTAAACTGAGTTTTAACACCACGATCGCTTCTGGTAGCATTATAGGTAACCACAGACCCAAACAATGAGTCTGGCCTTCTGTCTTTGTGTGCTCTGCCCACTGCTGGAAGCTCCTGTTTACTACATAGCTTGCATCTCTCCCTGCATCCCACAATCAAGTTTTATGTCTCTTTTTCCAGAACAACCTGTACTTTCAAAATATATATGCTATAGTTGTGTTTTATAAGTGTAATAAAGGTTTACAATCAGAAATAAGAAAGGAAAAAGTAAAGTGGGAAAATAATTTTCCACACACATTTATTCAAAACACACAGCAAACTATAATAAACAACTGCTCTGATACTTTATAAAGGTAATTTGGGCTCTAGTGTGAAAGACTGGACAACAAAAAGGTTCAAACAATAGACACAAATGCACATTTTGAACAATATATACAAAATGGTCTATGCGTTTTGTTTGTCTTCATCTCAAAGCAATTTCTGTCTGCTATTACACAAAAGTCACATCACAAACTTCTACAATGAAGTTGACTGTGTGTTTGTTCTCTCCTGCTCTGAAAGCAAAATTCACACTTCCATCCTCATTCAGTTTGAGGAGCGCCCCCTCCCCCCTCACTCCATTGATATGGTAAACAGTGCTTTACCTCCGGAAGTGAGAGAGCTTGCCATAGGCTTATCCAGTAATATTCACAGGAAAACTAGTCGAGCAATCCTGATACTCACACACTGTTTGAGCACATGAGATTGTATGAGAGGCTCTCTGTCTGCTCCGTCTCCTCACTTTCACTTTCGCTGTGTATAATGGCGCAGGGCATATTTGAGCAGCCAGGGGGCTATTCAAACGGGCCAACTAATAACACATCACTCCTAAAAACAATCTTTGGTGTGTCACGTGAGATGACTCTGTCCTACGATTGGATTTTGGAAAACCATGTGACGGTGAACCAAATCTGATTGGCCACTCACATTGGGCTCAAAAGTCTGCGGAGTTAACTTTTCAGAAAAAAAGTACGTTTCTATCTCGTAACAATTAAAAAGTTATTTCTAATTTAGTGAAACTTGGTCTCAGCCATCGTATACGACAGCGTCGGGCCCAGAGGGTTAATAAAATCCTTCTCTGTACCACTTCATCATAAAGCTGGTGATGCATCTTCTATATATATATATATATATATATATATATATCTATAATATATATATATATAATATTTCAACATAGTATTATTGTCTATATGCCAGTCAAAATCAGCCATTCTTAAGCGTCGTGATGGCTGATTTAGACAATGCAATTTAATTATAATTCAGCATCTCTGATTTCATTCTTCATGCTATTATTCACATGTCACTACAAAGCCTTTTTTAAATTTTGCTTTGATGTTTTTCTTCACTGGGTGCCTGGATAACAACTTTGTGTAAGTGCAGCACAGTTTGAGCTCCTACCTTGTATTTTTGGATACTTGGCCATGAGCAGGAAGACCCCATCTGATTTGTAGATGCTGTTGTGTCAGTGCCAGCGTTTAAAATATTTAAAACTGTCATCAAAGGTTGTCATCGTGAAAGTGACTGTTGGTCATGCCAGATTCCTGTGTTGTGGAAAGATGAGCATTAAACTCAGTTTAATTGTGCAGTACCACTTGTTGAGCCTCTTGTCTCTCACTTATGCTGAGGACACAACAATCACAACAGAAAAAAGAATGCAATGATTTGAGATAGGGTGAGAAGTTTGGTCATCTGTGGGGAGTTCTGAGTAGAGTCGCTGCTCCTTCACGTTGAAAGGAGCCAGCTGAGGGGTATGGGCATCTGGTAAGAATGCCTCCTGGGCGCCTTCCTAGGGAGGTGTTCCATACACAATCCGCCTGAGGGAGACCCCAGGAAGACCCAGGAACTAGGTGGAGAGATTGTATCTCCACACTGGCCTGGAAACGCCTCGCGAGCCCCCAGTCAGAGGTGATCAATGTGGCACGGGAAAGGGAAGTCTGGGGTCCCCTGCTAGAGCTGTTGCCCCATGACCCGATCTTGGATAAGCGGTCGAAGATGAGATGATGATCAATGCATTATGATGCATCTTTTTTTTTCTGTACAGGATTTCTTTTTCCTAAAAATGTGAGCATTGGTATCTTTAAAATTAAGTATTTGAACCAAATTATTTACTTCCAATTCTTTCTTTCACCATTCAGCCATATTTGCACTTGCCACATTGTGGGCTTTCATTCACAGATTCAAATTATAAAACCTCCAGAGCCCATGCTTTCAACACCTGTGTATGTGACAGGCTCATACATGGTGACTTACTCTGTTCTCATCTTGTGCACTCATATTTCCTTTTAATTGCATGTCTGGGTCGCAAGATGAACTTGTGTGCACAGTGGGCTCCAAGTTCAAGCTTCACTGTATTTATGAATCTTAAAGTGCAACAGGAAAGTACTCCACAACTCATACAACCCCAATTCCAATGATGTTGGGACGTTGTGTAAAAGGTAAATAAAAACAGAATACAATGATTTACAAATCCTCTTCAACCTATATTCAATTGAATAGACCACAAAGACAAGCTATTTAATGTTCAACTGATAAACTTTATGTTTTATGCAAATGTTTGCTCATTTTGAAATGGATGCCTGCAACACATTTAAAAAAAGCTGGGGCAGTGCTATGTTTACCACTGTGTTACATCACCTTTCCTTTCTAACAACACTCAATAAGTGTCTGGGAACTGAGGACACTCATGATTGGGTTATAAGGTATAATTGTGGTATAATTGTTTGATGTACGACTTCAGTTGTTCAACAATCCGGGGTCTCCGTTGTCGTATATTGCGCTTCATAATGCGCCACACATTTTAAATGGGCGACAGGTCTGTACCCTCACTCTTTACTATGAAGCCACGCTGTTGTAACACGTTGCAGAATGTGTTTGGCATTGTCTTGCTGAAATAAGCATGGACGTTCCTGAAAAAGATGTTGCTTGGACAGCAGCATGTGTTGCTCCAAAACCTGGATGTACCTTTCAGCATTGATGGTGCCATCACAGATGTGTAAGTTGCCCATGCCATGGGCACTAACACACCCCCATACCATCCACAGATGCTGGCTTTGGACACTTGCGCTGGTATCAATCTGGATGGTCTCTTTCCTCTTTTTGTCCAGAGGACACGACGTCCATGATTTCCAAAAACAATTTGAAATGTGGACTCATCAGACCACAGCACAACTTTTCCACTTTGCATCTATCCAATTCAAATGAGCTTGGGTCGAGAGAAGGCAGCGGCATTTCTGGATGTCGTTTTTCATTTTTTCACTTGCATGTAGAATTTTAACTTGCACTTGTAGATGTAGCTACAAACTGTGTTAACTGACAATGGTTTTCTGAAATGTTTGTGAGCCCACGCAAGTAGTAGTAAGATCCTTTACACAATGATGTCGGTTATTAATGCAGTGCCGCCTGAATCGAAGGTCACGAGCATTCAGTGTTGGTTTTTGGCCTTGCCGCGTACATGGAGAAAGTTCTCCAGATATTCTGAACTTCTGATTATATTATGAACAGTAGATGATGGAATCCCTAACTCCTTGCAATTGAACATTGAGAAACATTGTTTTTAAACTGTTTGACTATTTTTCACACAGTTGTTCACAAAGTGTGATTGTCACCCCATCGTTGATGGTGAAAGGCTGAACATTTGGGGATGCTCCTTTTTGAACCAATCATGACACTCACTCATGACACTTAGTGTCCTCAGTTCCCAAATGCTTATTGAGTGGTTGTCGAAGGAAAGGTGATGTAACACAGTAGTAAACATACCACTGTCCCAGCTTTTTGAAATGTGTTGAAGGCATCCATTTCAAAATGAGCAAATATTTACACAAAAACAATAAAGTTTTATCAGTTTGAACATTAAATATCTTGTCTTTGTGGTGTATTCAATGAATATAGGTTGAAGAGGATTTGTAAATCAGTGTATTCTGTTTTTATTTACTTTTACACAACATCAGCCATCACTGGAATTGGGGTTGTAGAAGATGGGGATGATTAAAATTCAAGAAATAAGTCCATCTTAAATTATTTGCGAAGTACAGCAAACCACTTGGAACTTTGGAGGGCAGTAATGTACATTTGAGGCACTAATGTGAGGAATCTGTGTGACTGGGTATTGGAAGGGCATGAGATGCACCTAATGGCATGTGGCTGAAAACCAATGAAAGCAATTAATCTAACTTCACAAACCATGTGGATGTTTCTAATTCGTGATATGTAATATGCACTGGGTACCCCCCTCCAGGTGTCATTGTGGTAAAATTGAACTCTAAAATGCACGTCTAAGTGTAGAGAGACTGAATCTTCGACTGGACTGGGTGCTTGACGCTTGACGTTTCGCTTCAAACACAGAAACCTTCCTCAGCTAAAATTCTTGCTCTGGATGTCGTAGAGACAAATAAAACAGAAGCAACAAAAGCTGGAGTTTTTAACCTAACCAGACCCTTCCTACTGAGAGGCAGACGCTATAGGTTAGGACTAAACAATAGCTTTATTTAGCAACTATTGTGCTCTAGTTAGCACTCTCCTAATGACAGGGCAGCTGTCCCTCCTAATGATGGGATGAAAGCCTTTCCTGATGGCTCCCTTGATGACTCTCCTGATGACGTGAATGACTGATTACCATGAACAAAAGACTGAAACTCCTTTGACCTGAGTACCCCATTGTAAACAGGGGATAAAGCGTGTCTCAGACCTTTATCTTTTCACCACGACGTCCGATACAGCGACCGCATCTGTGCAGATGCGGCACTGATCCGTCTGTTGATCTCATGCTCCATGCATCCCTCTCTTGTGAACAAGACCCTGAGATACTTAAACTCCTCCACTTGAGGAGTGGAGGAGTTTAAATTAACAAGTATTTCAAGTGAAATAACTTAATCAACCAATTTTCTTTGTGTTTTTGGTAAGTCGCAAACAAAGGGTTAAAATCACATTTAGCACAGAAGTTCATGAGTATAGGATTTATTTTCATAAAGTTGACATCCTCACAAGCAATTTGATACCAATTTCATCTTGTTATAAGACTATGCAAGGTATGCCAGAAATTTGGGCCTTGGTCTGCGCCTCCAATATGCTTGTGATACTGTATATGCTATGTGAAACACATGGCCAGATGCAAGAATATATGCAGTTCTGCTTGGGTCAAGAGGGACAACTATAACACAACTATACACTGCCTAATCAAGGTACAACTTTTTCCTGAAGCCATGACTGCACTTTTAAAAACTCCTTTTTCTCTAAAGTTAATGTTTTAGTGTTGTAGCGAGAATCCTGAAACTTTCCTGAGTTTGCATGAAGCCAAAGACCATAAACCCTTTTTCTCCACGGAGACTCAACCTTGATCCAAGGTCTGTGGAATGTCAAATGCCAACAAAGATGTTTTACCTCATTAAAACATGGATGGGAGTTGTCCATAAAACAGACAACCTTATCAAATTCATGACCTTCTAAGAGCATTATTTTTGGGTAGTTTGGCTTCTCTTATCAGTCATCTGTGACCAGAGTCATCTATGAATACACAAAAGCCCAACAGTTTGAATTCTGAACAAACTTTCCCTAAGTCCTGAAACTCTTTGTCAGTGGCATAATTCTACATAATTCTTCACACAATAAACTGCTTAATAACTTGGAGACCACAATACAGTTTCTCTGGCCGAAATCAACCTCAGAATGACCAAATTCATGTTTTATGATCAAACATTACCAGGCTCATCAGAGACATGGAACAAGAGCGACCCCAGGTGGACAAATTGGGAATGGACACAGACTCCTTAGTTTTGCTTATACCAAACTTTTAATAAAAAAGAAAGAAATGAAAAAGAATCCAATGTATTTTTGGCTGTATTACTTTTTGTTGTTGGAGCAGCCGATCTGCTATGTGTCAGTCTGATCCCATCAGATCTTAGAAGCTAAGCAGTGCGAAGCCTGGTTAGTACTTGGATGGGAGACCTCTTTGGACCACCAGCGGGTGTGTGTTTCTCCAGGTTACAATGGAGTTTTGTCAGGAAGGGCATCTGGCGTAAGATTTGCGCCAGTTGCCAATGCGGATCTGGCTGTATCCGCTGTGGCGACCCAGAACAAAATGGGAGTGTTGTGTGGGCCGCCAGAAGAGGAGGTACTGCTGGCCCACCACCAGTGGGCGCCCTGCCTGAAGTGCGGGCTTCAGGCACGAGAGGGCGCTGCCGCCACGGACAGCTGTCACCCATCTACTCTACATCATCTCACTCCATAAAGACCAGATGTCATCTCCACCTCGTTGCCGAGATATCGTACTTCTTTGGAGGTAATATCCTCAGCCGTTTGTGTTACAATATCATCTGTATATTTTGAGTGTTTGCAGGAGTACCGGTACCTCTGTCGGTGGAAGCTGAGTGAGTGCTGGACGGCACTCTTTTCCCCTGAGGAATCACTGCGGTACTCTGCAGAATAATGAGTGAGAGGTGGAGGTGGCATTCCCACCGTTGTTGTTACTGGGTGTACACACACCACACTTGACTGTCTTTGTTCTTCGCCAGCAGTACCAGATCCGACAGTCGGGGACTGAAATGATCACCTGGGAATTCGGGACTTGGCGGCTCCAGTATTCACCAGGTGAAATCGTGTGGTTCCGGCTCTTCTCAGGACAGACGTCTTCTATCCTCGAGCCTGCCCACACGTCATCTTTTTGGATTGACTGTAATCATATTCTGAGATTGTCTGTACGTTCGTTGTGCACCTTCACAACATTAAATTGTTATTTTTTGGCTCATCTATTGACCGTTCATTTGCGCCCCCTGTTGTGGGTCCGTGTCACTACTTTCACAACAGGGAGCAGCTGAATGGACAACTTGTTTGTTGTTGAAAAAAAAAAGAAAATCTTTTCTTTGATTGTGTAATTCCAAGCATCGAGTTTTAATCTACAGTGCCTTTAGGTTTTATATTTACTATAGATTTTAGAAAGTCTTATCAAATGTTTTTCTTGTTTTCATATTATGGTTGTTGTGTGTTGTTTCACAGGTACTTATTTTACAAAGAAGTTACTATGGGACACGGTTGGTTTTAATGGTACAAATGATTTTTTATCACTTAGACAAAGAAACGCAGTCAAAGACTATGCTACCCAGAATTCTGGAGTCAGAGTTAAAGACCGTTTAAACATGAACGTCTCTTGGGAGACGGGGCTTTTTGCTTCTGCCTTGCTTTTTGTGTTTTGTCTCTTTTGGCTTGTTGCTCTTACTGTTTTGTAGACGCTTCACCTTTTAGCCGTCTCGTTTTATTGCACTTTATTTGTCTGACCAAGTGTTTGTGGATTTTAATTTCTTGTCTATGCGTGCAACAAGTTATTACTTTTCCTTTCTTCCAAGTGGGTCTTGAACTCAACCTTTAGTAAAGCAATGTTTGCTGGTGAACGTTACGTTTCAAATTAAAACAATTTTTTTTAAATCAACTCTACTTCCTAACCCTTATTTTTGTAAGCTAACATTTTTGTCTCAAGTTAATTTTTGAACTGACTGCCCAGACGATGGAAGACGCAGTTTTGTTTTTGGTGAATAGAGAATAAAGACACCCAAACTTTTATTCTGACAACCCAAGACAGCAACCTCTCCGCACAATATACAGGTCAGCCTAAGCCACGCATCTATTTGAACCGTTGTCAGAAGAGCAACAAAGTTCTGGCCGCAGAAAACGACTCCTGGTGACAATCTATAAACCCATTAGAGTTCCTTTGTCAAGGTCCAGCAAGTGAGCTGATGAGATGGACGGATCATCGACTTTGGAAGCAGGCAGCTGCCAGCACCTGACCTCAGAGACACCCTGCACGTCAGCAAAATTAAGCTGTTAGTTCTGTCAGAATCTGGCCGGAGTGGCTTTATTTAATTGTATTCCCTGTCATCAGTAATATCTCACGTTAATAAACACCAAAATAAATCCCATGCAGACTAGGAAGTACAACCTCAATTCCAATGAAGTTGGAAAATGTTACTAAAAATAGAATACAATGATTTGCAAATCCTCCTCAACCTATATTCAGTTGTATACACCACAAAGACAAGATATTTAATGTTCAAACTGATAGACTATTGTTTTGTGCAAATTTTGAAATGGATGCCTGCAACACGTTTCAAAAAAGCGGGGACAATGGTATGTTTACCACTGTGTTACATCACCTTTCCTTCTAACAACACTCATTAAGTGTTTGGGAAGTGAGGACACTAATTGTTGAAGCTTTGTAGGTGGAATTCTTTCCCATTCTTGCTTGATGTACGACTTCAGTTGTTCAACAGTCCGGGGTCTCTATTGTCGTATTTTGCGCTTCATAATGCGCCACACATTTTCAATGGGCGACTGGTCTGGACTTCAGGCAGGCCAGTCTAGTACCCGCACTCTTTTACTATGAAGCCACGCTGTGTAACAAGTGCAGAATGTGGTTTGGCATTGTCTTGTTGAAACAAGCAGGGACATCCGTGAAAAAGATGTTGCTTGGGTGACAGCATGTGTTGCTCCAAAACCTGGATGTACCTTTCAGCATTGATGGTGCCATCATACATGTGTAAGCTGCCCATGCCATGGGCACTAACACACCCCCATACCATCACAGATGCTGGCATTTGAACTTTGTGCTGGTAACAATCTGGATGGTCTTTTTTCTCTTTTGTCCAGAGGACACAACTTCCATGATTTCCAAAAACAATGTGAAATGTGTACTCATCAGACCACTGCACACTTTTCCACTTTGCGTCTGTCCATTTCAAATGAGCTCGGACCAGAGGAGGAGGTGGCATTTCTGGATGTTGTTGATGTATGGCTTTCACTTCGCATGGTAGAGTTTTAACTTGCACCTGTAGATGTAGCGACAAACTGTGTTAACTGACAATGGTTTTCTTAAGTGTTCCTGAGCCCACGTGGTAAAATCCTTTACACACTGATGTCGGTTTTAATGCAGTGCCACCTGAGGGATCGAAGGTCACGGGCATTCAGTGTTGGTTTTTGGCCTTGCCGCTTATGTGTAGAACGTTCTCCAGATTCTCTGAATCTTCTGATTATATTATGGAGAGTAGATGATGGAATCCCTCAATTTCTTGCAATTGAATGTTGAGAAACATTGTTTTTAAACTGTTGGACTATTTTTTCACACAGTTGTTCACAAAGTGGTGATCCTCACTCCATCTTTGCTTGTGAATGGCTGATCCTTTTGGGATGCTGCTTTTATACCCAATCATGACAGTCACCTGTTTCCAATTAACCTGTTCACTTGTGGAATGTTCCAAACAGGTGTTCTTTGAGCATTCATCAACTTTCCCAGTCTTTTGTTGCCCATGTCCCAGCTTTTTTGAAATGTGTTGCAGGCATTACATTTTAAAATGAGCAAATATTTGCACCAAAACAATAAAGTCTCTCAGTTTGAACATTAAATAACTTGTCTCTGTGGTGTATTGAATTGAATATAGGTTGAAGAGGATTTGCAAATGAATGAATGAATGAATGAATGAATGAATGAATACTGTTTATTTCGAACATTTGATACAACAACAATTACAAGATAGATCAGTAAAGACAACAACAAAAAAGTTCCTACTGTGTACCCACATGTCCGGAAAAGGGGTAGGGTGAAGCATCAGCTATTTATCCCTACCCCTTCTTCCCCACAACCAGTAATACCCTTTGCCACATATACACTAGATTCCTACACACCTAAACCGATAGCAATATATATATATATACTATATATATACATATATACATACACACATAACATACATACACATATACATACCATATACACATATACATATATACACATATATTATACACAAACATCAATATCACCTACACATACCTACTTAATACAAAATACTATATATTGACAAGCCGAAGCAAAAACAAAAACACCCTAACCCTCATTACCCTTCCTCCTCCCTATACCCAGAAAAAAACATATTTTTTGTACCGCTGTTTGAACTGGTTCATGCTTGGACAATTGCTTGAGCCCCACTCCCAATCTGTTCCACATCCTACCCCACAGACAGAAATACAGAAACCTTTTAATGTTGTTCGTGCCCACTGATGCTTACAATTAAATTTCCCCCTCAGACTGTAATCCCCTGATCTGTTAAAAAACTATTTTTAATATTTGCTGGAAGTAAATTGTTTATGCTTTATACACAATTTGTACTGTTTGAAAATGAACCAAGTCTGTGAATTTTAAGAATTTGGATTGTAAAAATAGTGGATTTGTATGATCTCTATAGCCAGTATTATGAATAATTCTTATAGCTCTTTTCTGCATTACTGATAGTGATTGTGTTGTACCTTTATAAGTATTACCCCATACCTCTGCACAGTACTGTAAATATGGTAAAACAGTGAGCAGTAAAGAATGCGGAGTGAGTTGTGGTCCAGAATATGTTTCGCTTTGTTTAGAACTGAAATGCTTCTTGACAGTTACTTTGTATATGTTTTATATGAGTCTTCCAGTTTATCTTATCATCTATTATCACCCCCAGAAACTTATTTTCATGTACCCTTTCAATATCTACCCCCTCGACTTGTAACTGAACCCTGTATGTTCTGTATTACAATAGCCAAATAACATGTATTTTGTTTTACTTAAGTTTAATGATAATTTGTTTCTGTCAAACCATATTTTCAATTTTCCCATTTTCTATACTGATCCTCCTCAGTAACTCCTGCAAATCCCCCCCTGAACAAAAATGCTTGTGTCATCTGCAATAATACTAATTTTAATATTTTGGAACATTGACAATATCATTTATATAAATTAGAAACAGTTTTGGACCCAATACTGACCCCTGTGGGACGGCCACAAGCATTGTCCAAGCATGATGATGTATATTCCCCCAACTTCACAAACTGTTTCTGTTACTTAAGTAGCTTCTTCACCCAGTGCAACACCAACCCCCTAATCCCATACTGTTCAAGTTTATTGATATATGTCATGATTAATTGTATCAAAAGCCTTTTTAAGGTCTATAAATATTCCAACTGAATGTAATTTGTGGTCTATGGCGTTTGTAATCTCCTCAACTGATTCTATTAATGCAAGTGATGTTGAACTATGTGCTCTGAATCCATATGACTATCAGTAAGTAATTTATGTTTATTTATGAATTTGTCTAATCTATTATTGAATAACTTTTCTAATAATTTGGAAAATTGTGGAAGCAAAGAAACAGGTCTATAATTTGTGAAGTGGTGTCTATCCCCAGTCTTATACAGCGGCAACAACCTTAGCTATTTTCATTTGATTGGGAAATTTACCGGTTTGAAATGATAAGTTACAGATGTATGTTAATGGTTCTACAATCCATTCAATGACCTGTTTTACCACCACCATATCAATTTCATTTAAATCGGTAGATGTTTATATTTACAATTATTCACAATGTCTATAATTTCATTTCCATCCACTGCTGTGAGGAACAATGAACAGGGATTTCTTTCTATGAGATTATTATCCCAATCCTCAGGTTGGGAATCGGGAATTTTTTCTGCCAAGCTTGGTCCAATATTTACAAAAAATTATTAAAACCGTTGACTACCTCATCCTTATTTTCCTTCTTGACATTATTATCAATGAAATACTGAGGGTAACTCTGTTTTTATTACCATTTTTGATAATGCTATTTAATATATCCCATATTCCTTTAATATTGTTTTGTTATTATAATATATTACTATAATATTCCTTCCTACATACCCGTATAATTAGTTAATCTATTTTTGTATTTCTTATATCTATTTTCTGCCTCTTTAGTTTAGTTTTATGAATTCTCTATACAGTGTATTTTCTTATTACATGCATTTCGTAACCCTTTCGTCATCCATGGTCGAGCTTGGATTTTTTGTTTTCTGTAGTCTTGTTTAATTGGACCATTTTTATATAATGATGTAAATATTTGTAAAAAAAGTTTCATATGCACTATCAACATCACTTTCACTGTATACCTTTTCCCAGTTTTGCTCCTGTAAATCCTTCTTTAGTGTGTTCATGTTTTCCTCTGTCCGCACTCGCCTGTATTTTATTTTCTCCTCTGGCTGATTCCGCCGATGGTTTCTTTTTAAACGATGAAAACTGGTAGATGATCACTAATGTCATTGATTAATAATCCACTCACAGTGTTATTCTCAATATCATTGCTGAATATATTATCAATTAAGGTGGCACTATGGGATATAATTCTGCTTGGCCTGGTGATTTTTGGGTAAAACTCATACTGTACATTATACTGATAAATTCATCTGTTATTTTATGCTTATTTGGATTGAGCAGATCAATATTAAGTCACCACAAATGAACACAGTTTTTTGATTAGTTTTTGAGAACATTTTTCCCATACAGTCAGTGAATGTTTCAATACTAGATCCTGGTGCTCTATATATACAGCTGACTAATACATTTTTGCTTTTTTCTTCACATATTTCAATAGTTATACATTCTAATAAGTTATCAATCACAGTTGTCATATTGTCTACTATTTATAATCCATGTTCTTATCCACATACACAGCCACTCCTCCTCCACTCTTATTTTTCTGTTTACACAATTAAATTCATATCCATCCAGTTCAAAATCCATTCCTTATCTTCATTGATCCATGTTTCTGATATAGCAATTATGTTAAATATTTTTTAAACTGACTTAAATATTCTTTAATGTTGTTAAAGTTTGCATATAGACTTCTGCTGTTGAAATGGATTATTGATAATTTGTTATCCGTTTTAATGATCCGATTAAACTGTTCATCTGTATAATAGCAACAACTGTCATTGATATTTGAGAAGAAATTATTGTCCGGGTCTATATCGTGCTCCAAGTCCAGTACATTGTGGTCTGTGTATTTAAATGTTCTCAGTTCTACTTTCCATGATCAGCAATCCTTTGAGTTATATCCTTCTTGTCTCCAGATGTAGATGAATAGGTAGTAGATGAATAGGTTCCTCTGGTCTGTGTCATGGTGTTGTGATGTGTTTGTGTCCTCATACCTTATTGGTCATATTTGTCCAGATCCTCGCTTTAAGAAACACTATTGTTCATATTTGTCCAGCTCCTCGATGTTCCTTATTGCCATGACTTTTGCTTGTTCTGGTGATCCGTTCAGTTTGATGAATATTTTACAGTTTGAAGTCCATGTGTGCTGGATTTTTCCCTGTTTCTTCAAGAAGCGTGCTTTCCTGGCGATGTTGGCATTCCGTTTGGTGAGATGTTCATTGATGAATACGTTTGTCCCTTTCAGTTTTCTTCCTTGTTTTAACAGTGCTGTTTGTGTTTTCTGTTGATGAATCTCATGATGACGGTTCGTTTATCACCGTCATTTCTCCGGGGCAGAGGGTGGCACGCTTCAATGTTATTTAAATCCATTTCTATACCTTTAGATAGGAGGAAATCAGCAACCTGTTTTTCCACAGAGCTGACCTCCTGTTCACTGGGCTCCCCTCCGCTCTCATCTGTTACCGCCCGTGCGTAGGACCGTGGTTTGATATGAAGACCTGTGATGATGACGTCGTTAATTCTGGTGTACTGCTCCAATTCAGCCACTCTATTTTCCAGCTGCACCAGATGCCGGTCTTTCTCAGCATTCTGGAGCCGTAATGCCTTCACCTCCTCCACCAGATCCATGATTGATTTCTGTTGCTGCTTCACAACAGAAATCTCCTCTGATAGAAAGTCCAGAGATTTTTAATATCGTCACCTTCCTCCGCTGTCAGAACCTTCTTAGGCCCCATGGTCGGCTTATGAGCAGCTTGTCGATCGCCGATGTTAACAGCCTGCGTTGTTTGTCACCGGGATGGATCTGCACTGCGCTGGTGCCGCGCGGCCTCGGTGTTTCCGCGCTGATGGATCCGCGGTGGCTGCACGAGGCCTCGGGGAAGCGGCACTCGTGACGCGCGGCTCTAATGACGCAGCGCGCGGCCTCAGTGAATTCACCACGTTGGGCGGGCCTCGGACGTTGTTGCTGTCCAGTCGCTGGGCTAAGTTGCGGTTGAGGTGGTATTCCCACTGTCCGGGTTGGCAAACACCGGCGTGGCAGATGGCAACTACAAACACCACCTCTGAAAACTCAGGTACAAACTTTTTGCAGCTCGCTCTGACGACACGCAGCTCTGACTGACTGTGACTGACGCCTTTGTATTCTGTTTTTATTTACATTTTACACAATGTTCCAACTTCATTGGAATTGGGGTTGTAATTCATTATTTAATTCCTGCAACTAAATCATATTAGACAACCGTCATATATATTTGTCAGTTGAGCTTTATTATAAATTGCATTACTGTAATCTGTCCTGTTCTGTTGACTGAGTTAAATAAATGCTTTAAACATATAAGGTTGTCTGTGTTTTATGTGGTATGAACAGCGGTATCGGATCTTGACCTGTAGAATCTCCAACTGGAAGATAGAGACTGATATAATATTTCCTATTGACTGATCCTAAAACATCTTGATTTTATAACATTGTTACAAAATCATTCAGCCAGATTTTATTGGAGGTAAAATTAATTACTAGTGTTAATTAATTACAGTGTGTAGAAATACTCAGTCAGGTTGAGGCCTGGTGATTGACTTCAAATTCAGACTGCCCCTTCAAATAGGTGACAAAACTGCAAGTCAGTATGTTGCTCTGAGTGGAAGCAGCAGTTAAAAATGACACTCTGCTTTATGCTAGCATGGTCCCAACCACACCAGTGCATGCTATGGATTGTACAAATATAGAAGCAACATTTTGCACACTGCCCACTGACAGCACCCAAAGACAACTGGTTACCAGGCTGGACTGGGACCAAAATTTAGGCCTGAGAGTTTGGTCCAGACTGGCCCTCTACAATCCACATGCAGATACTGAGCCAACTTATACCCCGTTGAAGTACATAAACACACAAACCCTTAATAACACTACTATACTGAACAATATCCCTTATATTCTGGAGCCTTGAATAAAATAAATGATGAAATATGTGAAAATAGCAGATCTACATGCTCAAACCACATCACATTGAAACGTGAGTTGTAAGCTTGTCGATCTGCAATTATGTGTGGCATCTGTCAGGATTTGTGGATGTGTGCACAGAAAGTGGGTGGATACAAAATGCATATCTCAGACAAGGCGTTGGAGTAAATAAGGACTTTATCTTTAAAGCAAGCAGAGGTTTGGTAAACAGGAAGGCAGTGAGCGAGGCGGAAGTACAGGCAGGTGCAAGGCAAAGGCGTGTGTCAAAAAACAAGCGGGGTTTGTTACAGCACATATTGCTGCAGGGCATATATATTGTTGATTGACAAATATGGTGACCTTCATGGCCACATGCAGCAATATTGTTGCCCGGGACAATATGTGCCAGGTGTGTTACTACAATAATCCACCACACCAGCGACATTGGTACATATTGTCATGATATGCGTACCAGTTGTGTGTGTGTGAGAGAGAGAGACAGAGCGAGAGAGAGAGCGGAGAAAGAGAGAGAGAGAAAAGTCATAATAATTTTGTATTTTATTAATTTGTGTATATAAATGGTTTGTAGCCATTTTTAAGTATTTCTGTTTTTTTTTTATCTTTGTTGTTGTTTTCCTGTGTTTGTCTTGGGGACCATGACATGATGGAAATAACTCAGTGCTTTTTTGTGCCATCCTCTCTCTCTCTCTCTCTCTCTCTATATATATATATACGAGGTCTGTCCATAAAGTATCGTACCTTTTTTTTTTTTTAAACTATATGGATTTGATTCATATGTTTTCACGTCAGACAAGCTTGAACCCTCGTGCGCATGCGTGAGTTTTTCCATGCCTGTCGGTGACGTCATTCACCTGTGAGCACGCCTTGTGGAAGGAGTGGTCCCACCCCGTCGTCGGATTTTCATTGTCTGGAAATGGTGTAATGATTTGGGGGTTTTTTTCATCAGAATTTTTTCAGAAGCTGTTAGAGACTGGCACCTGGAAACCATTTGAAAAATTTATCTGGCTTTCGGTGAAAATGTTACGGGCTTCACAGAGAATAAAGACTGTTAGTACAGCTTTAAGGACCCCTTTAAGGAAGCTCGGCGCGCCACGCTCCAAGCTGCGACGACGCGGCACAAGCCACCCGACCATTTCTAAACGGATGGCTCTGTGGATACGAGACCGTCGTGTGCTCTTTCTCTGGTTATCACAAGAGCTGGACATCAGCCATTTTCCGGCAGATTTCACTTGTAACAAGAGATTTTGTCATGGAAAGCCGCGCAGAGGCTTCGCGCGTCACGACCGATTCACTTTGGAAGCGAGACAAAGGAACATATATATAAATATATATATATATATATATGTTGTCATTGTTATTTGTTATTTCACATCATGTATTTTGCCAATTCACTCGATCTATCAAAGAGAGAAAGAGAGTGAGAGAGACTTGCTTGAATTAGATCCACACACCTCGTGCATAAAAGCTTGTTGGATCCACGTGTAAATCTGTGGATCGGCACAAGAACTGTGAGTGCAGCGTAGCTCCCCATGTGATTGTCCCGCTGGCATCAGCCCGAATCATCCTCGTCTGCACGTACATGACAATATAATATCATGCATGCTTAATAGAACTTCACAACAAAAAGACCTGTTTAACATGTACTGTTGCTGTATTTTCATTTGGAATCATGCCAGTCATTGCCTTCTATTCACTCCAAAGGCTACGATAATGAAATAAAATGAGTATTATTAAAGTATGTAAATCAGAAGGCAACATATATAGGAGGATTTCCTCACAAGTGTCATTTCATGCCTCCAAAATAGGCCACAGCCCACCTTGCACGGACCTGTCGTTCTAACACATGAATGATGAAATAAAACGTCTGCTCTTGTGATTTGCACCACCTTGTTGTCTCACTTTGGGGATCACATCAGAGGCAACAGTCATTTTCTGTTCAACTGCACGCTTAGGCAAACCATGGTGAGGAACGGAGGGGCGTGAGAGGACTCAGCAACCGCACGCACCGCACGGGGAATATTCATCCGAAATTGTCACCATGCTTATGCACAGTGAGGGATCATGTTCTCCAGTTTGTGCCCTGTTCTGTCACCGCCATCAGCAGCAGAAGCGCAGCAGCGCCGGCAACTTTATTATTACTGCGCCAGTATCACCTGAGGCTTTGAATAATTCACCAACATCTGCTAAACGTCATGCTGAAATGAGTGACATTCTGCAGCCTGCGCGCAGAAGCATCTCCACGTTACACATCGCCAGTCGTACAGAATGGCTCAAACCATCTTCCTTGGTCCTGTGCTCACTGGTCGCGTAAAGTCCTGGCACTGTCGAGAAGGCTTGCAAGAAAATAAATGTGACACTTATCATGTATTATCATGTCCAGCTCTCCACAAGTTCTTTTATACTCACTCGACTGGTAAGCATTGAAACCCGAGATAGACATGTCCCAACTTGTCCTCTAACACTCCGAAACGGAGTGTTCCTTTGTCTCGCTTCATCAGCGAATCGGTCGTGACGCGCGGCTTTCCATGACAAAATTTCTTGTTAAAAGTGAATCTGCCGGAAAATGGCTGATGTCCAGGTCTTATGATAACCAGAGAAAGAGCACACGACGGTCTCGTATCCAGAGAGCCATCAGCTTAGAAATGATCCAGTGGTTTGTGCCGCATTGTCGCAGCTCGCAGCGCGGCGCACCGACCGTCCTTAAAGGGGTTCTTAAGCTGTAGTAAAGTCCTTATTCTCTGTGAAGCCCGTTAAATTTTCACTGAAAGCCAGATAAATTTTTCGAATGGTTTCTAGGTGCCAGTCTCTAACAGCTTCTGAAAAATTCTGATGGAAAAAGTCCTTTTCATTCCGCCATTTCCAGACAATGAAAATCCGACGAGGGGGCAGGACCACTCCTTCCACAAGGCATGCACAGGCGAATGACGTCACCGACAGGCGTGGAAAAACTCACGCATGCGCACGAGGGTTCAAGCATGTCTGACGTAAAAAACATAGAATGAAATCCATATAGTTTTAAAAAAATAAAAGGACTGTTAATTTATGGACAGACCACGTACACAGATAGCAAAAAACAAAGGTGAAATAACACATCCATATGAAAAGAACAAAGAACAGTGAACAACAAGATAAGAAAAGGCTGAATAGAAACTGTAATGGCACTCAACACCATGGCTAAACTATGATAAACAGAAAATAAATGATAAACAGGAAATAAACCAGTGCCTAAAGTAACACAAACGATGATCAAAAACTGACCAAAAGTGTTCAAAGAAAGGAAGACAGATGCAGACAGGGGCCAAGGCACACACACAGGCCTGGACAGGGACAAACCATGACAGCCCTTTGATGAAAGTATAAAATAGTGGTTAAGTGGTTATTTATAAAAGCACCTAATCAGTTCATCAGGATATGAATACGGTAATATTTTCCAATACTTAAATAATTAGATTTAGTTGTAACACTCCACAATATGCAGAGTTGGCTATGAGGTGAGTGCATTACATGTATGATTTGAACGTTTATGGAGATGTAAATCTCTTAGACCTGTAGGTGCAACCAGAAAGGGGTGGGGGGATTACATTTATATGAAAAGTTAAACATTTATATGAATAAGTGTTTATCCACACCATGCTGGCATACACCTGCTATCATTGCCATCACACAAATCTCCTCTGCTCCTGTACCACCTCCATAGCAGTGGAGCCTCACTGACACTTTCACTGTTGACTTCAACACCACTGCTGCTGCTGAGAAGGACCTGCAGGCACCCCTGCTAGGCCGGCCAACACAGCAAACATCTCTGAAATTTTTCTGCTCTTAGCAGCATCAGTCCCAAGAGGAATTTTTTTCTTTTCCCTCAGTTTTTCTGCACCGCCTATCCATTTGTTCTGTATTTTGTGACTTGCTTTTTGTCATGTTCTGCTGAGTTGTTTCTCTTTCTGTCGTCATCATTGCTCATCATTAAAAGTGAAAGGATGAAAGGGGTCTAGAACATGCATGGGTGGGACTCCTGGCCCTCTGTAGCCTTTCACAGGGCCACAATTGCATCATTCTTTTGACAGACAAGTCACTGGACCTATGTTGTATCTGCAGGCTGCAGCTGAGCTCTGTGGTTGGGTTAGGGTTAGAGTTAGGGGTTAGGGTTACAGAGCTACCATGGCAAGGCACAGAAAAAAAAATTAAAAGGGCAGTCATCGGCCCATTATTGATCAGCCCACCGGGAAACGTATGCTTAACTTATGCTAAACATGACCCGCCTGTGACTGGCTGCCTACAAGCAACATCTGCTGCAATAAATCAAGTCAACAATATCCTAGAATCCTTTACATAGTTGAAGCTGGATCCACTCAAATGGGCATGGACCTGATTAAAGCAATCAAGATCAGCATCATGGGTGGAAAAGTGAACACCACCACAGAGGAAAATGCAAAAGTACCTCCTACTGACACACAAACATCTATAGTGAACAATGTTGAATTTGCTTCAGCCCAACTTCTTGGAGGGGTCATTCACTAGGTACAGGGAACTAACACAGTGCAACCTGTAAAGCAAACTCTGCAATGCCTACCTCTCAGCATAATCAAAACGGTGTCAGCAGACCTCAGACGCTCACTCCAAGGGAACAAGTGGATGCATCTGAAGGGATGTGTCCTCTGCTGATGGCCTGAAAATGCAGATGAGGCTTAAGACTATGTGTTGATCTCCGTGAACCCCCCTAAAAAATGTGGTAATGAACTTTCATTCCATTCAGCCCACCTTACTGCCACTACTGAAACATCTGCACAAAAAGACATGGAAACTCTACACTCTGTTGTAGCTGATGGCTTTCTAGTATGACATGCACTACCAGCCAGGAGGTCAAAACACAATGGCAGACTGCCTTTCATGTGTTCCTCTCACCAACTCCAGTACAACCAGATTCTGAGCAGGACAGATCTCTCCTCTCCTGACTACATTATCACATGCACAAGCTGAATGACTATTCTGAACTTAAAAAAAAAAAAAAAAAAACTATGAAAGGTCATTCACTCAGGGTGGTCAAAAGTGAAGTCTTTTTCCAGATGAAGTCCAACCTTACTTCCTTGTACAACATAAGCTGGCTGCAGAGTCACCACTGATCTTCTGAGGGACATATCTGATGGTTCCTCATTCTCTAACTGAGAGCTCAAGGCATAGTTTGCACTAAACAGCACCTCATGTGGTTTTACTTGTGTCATTGGATGGATGATCTTGTCCACACAGCTGTCTTCATGCACAACCTCTCAGGAACGTGGTAAATTAGCTAGTTCTCCCCCTGTCTCATGCATCCTGTCAAGTTTCCAGAGGGTCAATTTCAACACTTTTCTGTCGACAATGTAGATCCATTTGGAGGTGGAACCCACGACTGCAGGATTGCCATTACCCTCATTGACCATTTCAGTAAATGGCTGGAAGTAGCCTTTACTTTCACTGCAATAACGACCATAGTTATGGCATTCCTAACTTGTTCTTTCACTTGTGACATTTGTGCCGCTACAACTGATGATGGACCACAGTTTGCATCTTTGGCCTTTCCTGATTTTCTGACAGAACAAGGCATAAAGCACATCAGAATGAGGAAATAAGTATTTGGAATGCTTTAACAGAGTGCTAAAAGATAGCCTTCAGGCACTTGTCTTTCTCACTCATCTTCAACTGCTTATCCGGGATCGGATCGTGGGTGAAACTGTTCCAGCAGGGGACCCCAGACTTCTCTTTCCTGGACAACTTGACCACCTTTGACTGGGGGATCCTGAGATGTTCCCAGCCAATGCAGAGATATAATCTCTCCACCTAGTCCTGGGTCTTCCCAGGAGTCTCCTCCTAGATGGACGTGCCTGGAACACCTCCCTAAGGAGGCACCCAGGAGGCATCCTTACCAGATGCCCAAACCACATCAGCTGGCTCCTTTCAATGCGAAGAAGCAGCAGTTCTACTCTGAGCTCCCCATGGATGACCAAGCTTCTCACTCTATCTCTAAGGGAGACACCAGCCACCCTCCTAAGGAAGCCCATTTTGGCTGCTTGTACCCATGATCTAGTTCTTTTGGTCTTGACCCAACCTTCATGACCATAGGTGAAAGTAGGAATGAAGATTGACCAATAGATCGAGAGCTTCCCCTTTTGGCCTCAGCTCCCTTGTTGCCACAACAGTACGGTAGAGCAAATGCAATACCGCTCTTGCTGCGTGGATTTCTCCAGCAATCTCATGGTCCATTGTCCCCTCACTCGTGAACAAGACCCCTGAGGTACTTAAACTCCTTCACTTGGGGCAAAACCGCATTCCCTACCTGGAGTAGGCAATCCATCGGTTTCCTTACCATGGCTTCAGATTTAGAGGTGCTGATCCTCATCCCAGTCACTTGAAGTAATCCAGGAGTGTTGGAGGTCACAGGCCAATGAAGCCAACATGACCATATCATCTGCAAAAAGCAGTGATGAGACCCTGCTCCCTCCCCCTGACTATGCCTCGATATCTTGTCCATGAATATCACAAACCGGATTGGTGACAAGGCCCAGCCCTGGTGGAGGCCAACCCCCCACCGGAACGGGTCTGACTTACTGATTGGATAGCCTGAGAAGGGACCCCCCTCACTCCATACTCCTGCAGTACCTCCCACAGTCTCCTGGGGTACCTGATCATACGCCTTCTCCAAGTCCACAAAACACATCTAGACTGGATGGGCATACTCCCAGGCACCCTCCAGGATCCTTGTGAGAGTGAAGAGCTCATCGGTTGTTCCACGATTAGGATGGAACCCGCATTGTTCCTTTTCAATCAGAGGTTCTACTATCGTTAGAAGCCTCCTTTACAGCACCTTGGAGTTGACTTAACCAGGGAGGCTGAGTAATGTGATGCCCCTGTATTTGCCACGCACTCTCTGGTCCCTTTTTTTAAATTTGTCATATCTTAGACACTGCCCCAGACCTCAACGCAATGTTGAAGAGATGTGGAATCCAAGACAGTCCTTCCACATGCAGAGCCTTCATCATTTCTGGACAGATCTCATCAACCCCGAAGCCTTGTCACTGCAGCGTTGTTTGACTACCTCAGTGACTTCCACCAGAGAAATTGATAATAATACTCCATCAGCTTCCACCTCTGACCCTACTATAGAGGGCACTCTGGTCTGATGCAGGAGTTCCTCAAAGTGTTCCTTCCAGCAGCGGATTACATCCTCAGTTGAGGTCAGCAGAGTCCCATCCTTACTGTAGACAGATGTCTTTCTCTTTATATGTAATTTATCAGTATTTCATTTAGTCATAGGTGAGGCTAATGAGTTAAATTACTTTAATTTTCCAAAAAGTGTTTAGCATAATAAATAATTTTCAGTGTTCAAAACACACCAATATCATTTTCATTCCTGTATAACAGAAAGTTACTGGTGATTGTGAGCACTTCATTTTGTTTGTTTGTTTGTTTGTTTTTTTTACTGTGGTCATAGGGAGCCATCAGATTAATATTGCACAGCTGCAGGTAACTGGTGTCTGTTGTGAAGCTTCTTATATCTGATGGGCGCATCTGACAGTTGTACTCTGTGTACAACCCTAGACAGCACTGGACTTTGTGGCATTTGCTGGTCTAAGTAGCAGATTTAGCAAACTAAAATCATATCAGAGGGAACTGTAATGTGTTTCCAAACCTCGAGTTGCTTCTTGTGGAAAAGAAAAGAATCCACAAGTCCCCTGCACATGTGTGGATTGAGGGTCTTTCTTAAATGATTAAACAGTTTTAAGTGATGTTTTTTATTGGACTCCATCAACATAAATGCTTCATTCCTGAGAGGAAACCATTTTCCAATCCATGGAAACAAGTTGTACACCTGTAAAAGAATGTGTAAAAAGGTCATATTTTAAAATTACATGAGCATTTACATCAGGAATTTGAAAAGAGAATCAGACTTGAGAATTATGCCTTTAAAATTGGATTCTTCATTGAATAATCTTAACAAAATAAGAATGTAAGTGAATGTATACCTGTACTGATGGGGTGCCTGCAAGCTGAATTGCTCTGTTTGATTGATATACCAGGGTTGTAAACACCGGATCATCATATTCAAATCTGCTTCCATATACAATGGAACAGATAATATTTGAGACAGCACAGTTTATTGAGTTTGTTGTATCAAAAGCCTCTCCTGCATCAGTGGAAACAGAACACAGTCATGCTTGATTAATTTTACACTTCCTATACCCCCCTCAAGAAATTTAGATTTGTTATACCCATGCAAAGCAATTTTGAGCTAAACTTGGTGGAAACGTGTGTGTTTAATAAGAAATACAAAAATAAACTAACCAGTATAGTGAGAAACTGTAAAAAGAGTATTTTTTATAAATTATTGTAGACTTATAGAGATAACATGACAGGTACATGGGACATATTAAACAGTATTATTAAAAATAGCTCCAGACATATTGTCCTCTGTATTTCAAAGAAAATTTTGAGTTTATTAATAACATGTATGATGTGGTCAATAAATTTAACTAGCACATTGCCCATGAGGATCCACAGGCTCTAGACTAGCTAATGTTTATAAAATAGGTAGCTAACATTTTTCAAGGGTGGTAATAAATTATGCAAAGTTTCTACAGTATAATGATTTTAACTGAAAGTGCAGGAAATTAATATAAGAAGGTTTTGTGAATAACTGCATTTAATATTTGGCACATTTAGTTGATGCCATGTTTTACAACTGGCAAGGTTTTGATATCTCCTTTGTTCAGAACTTGTCTGGTTACCAGAGACCACAACCAGGACAGAACCCACATTGCTCCTCCTAAATCTGAGGTTTGACCTAAGTCTTATCTCTATTACCCTGGCATCGACTGATTCCTCTGTAATAGGAACACACTCTCCAATCCCATTTTTCAAAGATGGGGACCACCACCCCAGTTTTCCAAGCCAGAGGTACTGTCCCTAACTTTCATGCAACATTGTATCAGCATGTCAGCCATGACACTCCAACAACATCCAGAGGCTTTAGCATCTCAGGATGAATCTTGTTGTCTCTTGGTGACTTGCCGCCGAGGAGTTTTTTTTGACGGTAACTTACACCAGTGTGATGGCACCAGATCCTCTGGAGATTTGTTACCTCAGAACGTATTGACAATGTTTCACAACAGAGAAGGGGTTTAACCCTCTGGGGCCAACGCCGTCGTCTACGGCAGCTAAGACCAAGCTTTACTAAATTATAAATAACTTTTTAATGATATGAGATAGAAACTTACTTTTTTTGCTGAAAAGTTAACTCCACTGACTTTCGAGCCAGCCATCGGGCATCTTTGTACTCCTCATAGAAGCTGTGTGATGACGTGTGCAATGTGAGTGTCCAATTGGAATTGGTTCACCATCACATGGTTTTCCAAAATTCAATCATAGGGCAGATTCACCTCACGTAAAAAGCCAGAGATTGTTTTCAGGAGTGATATGTTACTAGTTGGCCCGTTTGAATAGCCCCCTGGGTGCTCCAATGAGTACATACTATTGGGCTCCAAATGCGCCCTGCACCATTGCGCACAATCACTGAAAGCAGATTGAGAGCCTCTAATGACAATCTCACATGCTCAAACAAACAGTGTGTAACTATCAGGATTGCTCCACTAGTTTGCATGTGAATGTTACTGGATAACTCTGTTGCGTTTACCATGAAAACAAAAAAATGCATAGACCATTTTGTATATATTGTTCAAAATGTGCCTTTGTGTTTATTGTTTGAACCTTTTTGTTGTACAATCTTTCACACAAGACCTCAAATTACCTTTTATAAAGTGTCAACACTTCTTTATTATAGTTTGCTGTGTGTTTTGAATAAATGTGTGTGGAAATTTATTTTCTGCTTTACTTTTTTCTTTCTTATTTTTGTTTGTAACCTTTAATACACTTATAAAACACAACAAAAACATATATATTCTGAAAGCACAGGTTGTCCTGAAAAAAAGAGACATAAAACTTGATTGTGGGATGCAGGGAGAGCTGTTAACAGCAATAATAAATCATTTATGCCAGGCGAGTGAACTGTCCAAAAAAATGCCTTTGGACCCCAGAGGGTTAAAGTTTGAAGGGAACACTGAATTGTAAGACCTACAGTATTCAAACAACAATGAGAAGTTTTACAATATCAAGCAGTGGAGTTAAACTTTGGAATTTGCTGTTTTTCAGTTGTGAATCTTGCACCATCTCACGGCCCACGACCTGACTGTCAGTTTCAGCAGAGTTCCGGTTCAGGGCACAATGTAAATACACCTCATGAAGTATGGACAACAAGACAACATCAGGGCATGGCAGAAGTCCATCACAGGTGCTGGGTAGAACATCATCATAATTGCCCATAAACTCCCTGTATCAACTCCATCCACATCCTCACTAGACATTGATTACATCCACTGTGAGACACTGGAACTCTGCTGGCACCGCGGTGTATTCTGGGAAGCACAGGGGGTCACCAGGAGGATTATGGGAAACATTAAAGTACTGAATGGTCTGAATGGAGAACTCAAACAATGGCCAAACATCATCCAGTTTAAAAAAATACAAGCTGATTATTTTTGATAGGTACTGGGGGAGGGGGCTTAAATGTCACTGGTATGCCGATTAAGAATTACATCTTATTATACAGTACAAAACAATATATGTATACAGTATATGTAAGTAAGTTATTGTATAAACTTGAGGATTTATATGTGTTTATGTGTATATGCTGTAAGTGTGTATGTATATTCATGTATATTCATTCAGTTCATATTTTGCATGTATAATTATTTCTGAAAGTATATAGTTGATTTTAGAAAACTAAATATTATAAACATTTAAGAAGTTCATTAATAATCAAGAAGTTAATTACATAATGTTGATGGTGGGTGGGGGGTGTCTTATTGAACCTTTATAACAGAAGAAGGGGTAGGACTCCATAATCATTTCAGCTTGTTCCTGCGAATTCTCAAGCATATTTATTTTGTTTCTTTTTTTGTTGTTGTTGTTGTTTATAATCAATACTATGTGTTGTTTTTGGTGCTTTAGTTTTCTTGTCTATTTCACATTGTGTCTTATCGAGATAAAAAAAATAATAAAAATAATAATGACCATGTCATCAAGCCATCAAATGCCTGATGGCTGCACTTGTGCTTAATTTGTGATTTTTAAATTTCTATGTACAAGAATTTAGATCATGTTACTGGCATTTGTTTCACTTCCATATTAATGAAAAAAAATTGCAATTTATTCACAATTCCCCTTCTCATGATGTAATAAAAATATACAAAACTGTAAATGGGTGCGTATTTTTGTCACCTCTGTGCTGCTAATAGTACATACTTGCGTATAAAATATTTACCTTTAAATTTTTTTAACACATCAATGAGGTGATGACATTCCTCAATAATTTTATCCTTGCATGCTTTTTTGCCCATTCCAAAATCTCTTAGGTTAGTCAAGGCAAACCGTCGCATCTCTTTCCATGATTCTCCATTTGACCACACAATACCTGAGTTAAAAGTACAAGAGATATAAATAAACAAGTAATTATGGACAAAAAAGAAAACATAAATGTAATAAAACTATTGATTAGACACCAGTCTAATAAAATAATTGTTCTTCTGTCTGTACCATGTTCTTGAGTAGTGTCAGCCATTATTCCAGTTGGATCCCATTCACTAAATTCTTCAGCATTGTTGACAAGTGCTTCTTTCACAGTCTTATATCCTGCTAGGACCACCACTTTTTTCGGTCCAAAATACACTGTAAATACTGATCCGTACTTCTTGGAGAGCTGAAAATGTTTTGAGAATTGTTTTTTTTTTTTTATTATTAAAAATATCTCTTAAGAAACAATACAAGAAACTGCTCCTCCTCACCTTCAGTAAAGTGTTGTAAGGACTTTGGAGATCTATCTGCAGTAGGTTGCCCAGTATGGGGAGTGCTTTTGGTCCTGGTGGCTCCTTTTGATCAGCCTGGGAGCTGAAACTAGCGGATAACAGGAAGATGAGTAACAAGATCAGCAGAGTCCCCAGTAGAGAAGCCGAACTGAAGGACTGCAAAAAAAGTCCTAACATTGTTACAGCTTTTAAACAAACTGTCCTGCTATGAGTGTGTACAGCCAAAATGTGTTCTCAGCCTGGCTACTTTCTGACCATTTGTATAATGAAGCATCGGTTAAGGCATAGCCCATGGGCTGGAACAATCTGTAAAACATTTTACTCAGTTCAACAATTTTACTCCATTTCGTTAGGTCATTCCAAGCCACTTTACTTTGGCTGTAGCTTGAGAACAGAGAGAACTTTAGTAATAAAACACAGATGTTGGGATTCCAAATAAAAAATATCATCTGCTAATGTAAACAGGAGTCCAAATGATAAAGTATTCAAATCTGCACTGTAAAACTCAATGAGTTAGTTGAACTCAATCCATTTGAGGAAACCGATTGCCTTAATCCATTTGAGTTTGCCATCTTAAATAAACATTTTCACAAACTTACTTGTTCAAGTTTTAGTAACTTAACAATTTATAGTTAATTAAAGTTATGTAACTCTGGGTTATGTTTTTCAAAAAAAAGTGACAAATAAATTTCTGCCTAAAAAATTTGCATTACATTTTGGATTAGATTTTTGATGCATTATTTGGTTTACTTGTTAACTCTGTGTTATGTTGTTATGACTCTGCCCATTCGCTCTCCTCAGGACGCAAACTCACAATCTCCGGCATGGAAGTCGGACTCTCTAACCAGAAGGCTAAAACCCAGGGCTCTGGCCTTGTGACCAGAGAATCCTTTTGAGCTGTTGCGAGTGAGGTTTGCTAACTACATATGCACAGCGACACCTGCTGGCCTCCGTTACATAAACTCAATTAAAATGAGTGAATGGAATGTATTGGAAATACATCACCAACACTTATATGCCTCAAAATTTTAAATGCACTTAAAGGAACTGAGTTGTTATGACAACAATTCATTTTTTGAGTTAGTTTAATTAATGGAACTGAGTGACTATAACTTTTTCCAAAGTTTGAGTTACATTAACTTAATTATTGTATTAAAATGGAGTGTTTGGTTTAACAGTGTGTACAAGTGTTTATGGAGTAGGTGCAGTGAGGTTTTAACTTCATAAATGTACTATCACACATTAAACTACTTTGAGAAATACTTTGAGAAATTAACATATCACAATGACACATTCTCAGATACACTATGATTGAAATCACTCTGTTGCTCATTTCCCAAGAGAATGAACAGTGAATGATTTACCATTTAGTGAAGAGTAAATGAGTCAGATTTAGAGAATGGTTTAACACACACCAGATCAGTCCTTTTCAGTCAGCCAGTCAAGGTGTAGGCAAGGACTGGAGGGTGTCCAGTTTGGTGACCTCAGAGTTGCATCTCTGCTTTTTGCACATGATGTGGTTCTGTTGGATTCATCAGGCAATGACCTCTGATGTGCACTGAGCAGGTTAAAGTTAGAAAGATATTCACAGATTCAACGTTCACAGCTCAATAACTCTTAAGAAAACATTGTAGAAAAAACACTAGTTTCTAGTTTAGAGCAGGTAGACAACAAGCTACAAACTAATTTTTATTCAAATGAGCATCCTCTGACATGGACAGATAACACTGACCTGAATGTGCAGGCAGCTGTGAGATGAATTCATAGAAACTCTCTACAAAATGCAAAAATTAAAAGAGACATCAGAAAAATATTCAATAAATTCATTGCTACAAGGTAGGGCATCAGCAAATTCACTTTATCTATATCCTGCTGGTTATATCACAGCACTCAGTTTGTAAAAAAAGCTCATTTTGTATTACTTTGGAGAATTTTTCATTGTCTCAGCTACTGACAAGCCGTTTTTGAGTTTAGGCACCACCAATGCTTCTGATTAGAATCAAAGGCAATGACAAACCCAACACAACCAACGAGTCAGCACTTCTGTCTTTGTGCACCCTGCCCACTGCTATAACGAAGAGTCAGTTACATTCTTCAAAAGGAAAGCAGGTTTGACTTATGATTTGATTTATAAACCAAATTAATCCAGATAGTTTAACTAAATTAATGTCAACTCTGCCATTTGTCCATCCATCCATCCATCCATCCATCCATCCATCCATCCATCCATCCATCCATCCATCCATCCATCCATCCATCCATCCATCCATCCATCCATTTTCTTCTGCTTCATCCGAGGTCAGATCGGGGCAGCAGCTCAAGCAAAGCCGCCCAGACTTCCCGATCCACACACACCTCCCCCAGCTCCTCTGGGGAAACCCTGATGCATTCCCAAGCCAGCTGAGAGACGTAGTCCATCCATCATGTCCTGGGTCTTCCCCGAGGCCTCCTCCCAATGGGACATTCCCGGAACACCTCTCCAGTGAGGCGTCCAGGGGGCATCCAAAAAAGAAGCCCGAGCCCCCTCAGCTGGCTCCTTTTGACGTGGAGGAGCAGTGGCTTGACTCCGAGCTCCTCCAGAGTGACCACGCTCCTCACCCTATCTCTAAGGGAGTGCCCAGCCAACTCATCAGGAAACTCATCTTGGCCACTTGTACTCACAATCTTGTTCTTTTGGTCATGAGCCAAATCTCATGACCATAGGTGAAGGTCAGAATGCAGATCGATTGGTAAATCGAGAACTTTGCGATTTGTACAAAGTGAAAATATAACACGTCTGTTAATTTAAAAAAAAATAATGCACTAATTCTGAAGTTCTGAACATTAACACACAGATGCCAAAAGGCATTATGGGTAAACATGTTGACATGTTCCGCGCTACAGAGGGTTTTACAAGAAGAAAGAAAGGCAATAGCAAGGAGGTAACGTCTTTGCTGCAGAACAGGTTAAACTGCGAATTAAACTCAATTCCTTCAGCCCAGAAGGACAGATGGTGCTCCATCACTCCATCTTTGATGGGAACCTAGAGCTGGTAAAGCTGCTGGTGATATTTGACGCAGATATCTGACTGGCCAACACGGAAGGGTGGAGAACAGTCATTTATAGTTACACTGTTTTACAAGATTTAAGGGAAAAAGAAATAAACAACTTTCCAAGCATCACCACCACCAACCACCACCTACTATGCAAAGTAACCAAACACAGTGCTCTTTGAGCTCTAGAATCCAAAAGGTGGTGCTGCTTTTATGCAGCGCTTATCCATGAAAAAATAATAGTAAAACGAAACAGCCACGCTGGCCAGTTTTGTTGGTACTGAAGTTTTCCCCTTAAGTGTGTGTCAACCCCGATCATGTGCTCCACTCCAGCGGGAGCCGATCTGTTCGTATATGTGTGTGTGGGTCAGCGTGTGTGCATTTGAATTCCAGAGCAGAGATGGCCCCTTTTCACCCTCCACAGTCTCCTTCTTCCTTCAGTCTCCTTCAGCATGGGTGCAGATTCAACCTGTCATCTTTTATACTCTCGTCTTTTAAACTTGTTGTATGTCACAGTCAAACATGGCACATGATGCTCAGCATCACAGTGACAGCCCGGTCAGCCGGCTCTGAGATGCACTGACTCACTGACGCAGCACCTGTGTTCACATTATAACATCCAAAATGAGCATGTAATCACACATCCATTGTCAGGCCACCTCATGTATCAGAGGATTTATCTGTATTACCATGTTATCATGGCTGACTCGTTGTGTATTTGGTGTGATTGCGAATAATCACGTCTAGTGCACATGATGATTGCGTGCCACAGACTTTGCAAATTACAATATTTCCTTTGCGCACCGCAATGAGAATATTGGGCGGGGGGTGTCCCGGCTTACTGGTGGCACAATTGGGACGTGCCAACATGTTCAGACTGCTCTGAATGCTGGTGGTTTTCCATTGTGAATGCCAGTTCATATGCCATTCGAGGGAGCACTCACACAGCAATATGACTGCCGCATAAAAAACAACACGACATTCGTGTGCCTGTTCTCTGCATTTGTGCTGGCCTGTCAATTTGGCATATTTCCATAAGTGCCACAAGAATGCTGTCCAAAAAATTTGAATGCAGCTCAAAATGCTGTATGAGGCATTCGAGTGCAGTTCGACTGTAGCATGAATTGCATGAATGTTGTTCGATTGTCAGTGCAGCTCACGTGTCCAGACCAGCGTGCTGACCAGGTTTATTCAACTTAATTTCAACTTCTTTCCTCAGAAAAATAAATCTAGAAATAAATAAACAGTCCGTTTTATGCAGCTTGTTCATCCAGCCCAGCATGAACAGGAGCATTAAGCTTAATTTCCACTTCCTTCCTCAGAAAACTAAATATGAAAAAACTGAATTAATAAATAAATAAACACAATGAATCTGGTTCATGCAGCTTGGGCATCTAGCCCAGTGTGCGCATGCATGGTTGGCCGGAGGCTGCTGGAGTGTTCAGCCACTTCCAGAAGTGCTGTTCCTCTCAGATGATGTAATTGGAAAAGTGTGTGTCAGCCCCTCACAAGTTGTCTCACATGTTGCACACATTCTGGATTGTGAGGGGTACGAGGTGCCAGCCAGACCATTTGGTGATGGAATTCATTGTGGTAAATTTTTCAGTTTGTTCAAAAATCAAGTGATGCATGAGTGCCAGCATTAAAAAGGTTCACAGGTGTTATCAGAAGGTTGTCATTGTGAAAGAGACTGTTAGTAATGTTGCACGGCCTTGGTCTGCTCTGCTCCCCCTCCCTTCCTGTTGCTCCGGGCGCCGCATCATGGGCCTGATCCTGCACACCTGCCTGTAGTCATCACCAGCTGTATTTAAATCCCAGTCCTGCCACTTCACACTCGCCAGAAACTTAACTTTGCCTGCATGCACTACAGTTTGTAGTCAGATCCATTGCAGCCTCCTGGTCCTTGTTCTGGTTTTGATTCAGTTATATCTAGTGTCTCCTTCCTCTGGTGTCGTCCTTCTTGGACATTGTACATTTATCATTTCCATTTTGCTTGTAAAAATAAAATTGTGAATTTACTTTTATTTCAGCTCTGTGCATTTTGGGTCCTAATCTCTGTCTTTGGTTTAACCGGAATATGAGTTTCTGGCCACCACATGGATCCAGCGGGAGCAGACCCAATCCAAAAGGCCCTCAGTTCACAGGGATCCTTGTTAGGTCAACAACAACAGCAGCTCATGTCATTATCCAAAACAACAGCAGGCATTTGCCTGTCAGGTATCTCAGTTGTGCACAGTTTTCAGTCCTAAATGAATGAATATCTTCTAGTCTAACTACTCCCAATGCACCTGCCCCTCCGTCCATGTCCATTCCATTAGTACTGACACCAGCCTCAGTTCAGCACCACCAGGAACCCATCATTTGTCATCCAGAACTATACTCAGGATCAGCTAACACCTGTGCTGCCTTTTTACTTCAGTGTTAGTATTTTCGCAGAAGCCAGCCATGTATTCCACAGATAAACATAAGATTGCTTACGTGATTAGATTAGATATACTTTATTGATCTCACAGTGGAGAAATTATATTTACACTCCAGTTACCCCAGACAGCAATTAGTCCACAATTATTACTTGTTTACCGTAATAATGGCACACATCAGAATTAAAGGCAACACATACACATTTGACATTGTTCACGTGCACTAAGTTTGAAGAAGTCCGTTATCCGAATTGAGGCAAGTGGGTGAAGGCCACACAGCAACCCTGAGATGCGCCGCCGTCAGCTTGGGGGGGGGGGGTAACGAGAGCTACAGCTAAAACTGTACCGCCCCTGCCGAAGGGAGAAGGAGTGACGTTTAGAAAGGGGGTGTGTTGATGGGGGAAGGAGGGGGTGGGGGGAGGGAATGGAGCATGCTTCAGTCATGTGAAAAGCAGTTTATTGTCTTTGTGAGATGAGTTAATTAGTCTTATGATAAAGTATGATAAACTCAGTCAGTCCCCCTTGTGTTTCTATAAGTTGCTGGTTCTGTAATTCGAATTCTGTGAAATGAATGGTCACTTTAGGAGATGGAGATGAGGCATATCACTTACACTGTGAGAGGATGGCAGCTCTGACGGCTATCTGTAACCTTTGGTTCATTTCAATTCAATTCATATTTATAGGACCAGATCCCATAAATCACCCCAAGGCACTTCACATTGGTAAGGTCTAAGCGGCCTTCAAACTCTCTGTTCCCACTCTACCCTCTATGCTCACATTTCATCTCAACATTACTGGCACTCTTCTCTTCTGGTTCAGAGGAACAACAAAAGTATTAACAGTATTAATAATTCCCCACACCTCCTTCATTTCTGATTTTTATGTATCTGCCCCCTAGGTAACATCATACGCAAACACGTATGATGTTACCTCAGAAGACGTTGTAAGAAGTCCTTTGTGGTTTAGTGAGGGATTTAGGGTCAGTGATGAACATGTTGTTAGGTCCTTTTATCACAGTGAGTGATCTTCAAAGAACTGGACAGGAATGTTGTGAAAGTGTGGTGACACGGACCCACAACAGGGGACATAAATGAACGGACAATGGAGGAAGTCATATATGAACACTTTACTGTTGTGAATAGCACAACTCAACACAGCAGATTACAGAATATGTGCAAAAATCAATTAACAAAGGTGTCGTGTGAGCAGGCTCGAGGATAGAAGACGTCTGTCCTGAGAAAAACCGGAACCACACGATTTCCTCCGCCACCGAACCTGGAAAATACTGGAGCCGCCAAGTTCCGAGTCCCCAGGTGGCCACCGTCTCCGCGTGTCAGATCTGGTACTGCTGGCGAGGAGCAGAAACAATCAGATGTGGGTGTATGAACACCCAGTAACACTTATGGTGGATATTCCATCTCCACCTCTAACACAGTAAGAGACTGAGGGCTACTTAGTTTGACGTGCGTCACTCGTCACGTTTCCCCAAACTTAGCGTCCCGCTATCAGTAGGCTCCTCAGGAACTCCTGCAACAACTCAGAGAATTACGTGTTTTATTTAACAGAACAACAACGGCTGAGAGTTTACCTCCTTAGGTAGATGATATCTCGGCAACGAGGTGGAGATGACGTCCGGTCTTTATGGAGTGAGATGATGAAGTGTAGATGGGTGACAACTGTCAAGAGATAATGAGTGACAGCTGTCACCCCCGGCTGTGTCCGTGGCGGCGGCGCCCTCTCGTGCCTGAAGCCCGCACTTCAGGCAGGGCGCCCTCTGGTGGTGGGCCAGCAGTACCTCCTCTTCTGGCGGCCCACACAACAAGGAAACAGACTTCAAAGTTTAAATGTTGTATTGTAAAGAGTTGTTACACTGATACAGGAATCATCTCAGCTTTGGGATCTTGAACAGGTTGCATGCAAACACCTGGAACAAAGAACCCAGATTTCCACTCTACACTACCTTTTGTTCCTTAAGACTAAGCCACCCCTATATGGGCGGTCCTTAACCTGGCTTGAATCAATGCCTATGTGAGCTGGCTGCAAAGTGAGGTGAAGTAAGCGGTCATCTGTCCGCGTTGCATTCAAGGTTGTTATGTAAAAATCTTATAGTGCGTGTTTATGTACGCAGTGTGGTGTCACGCAATAAAACAGTGTTCCATCATGCTGAGTGGTTTTATCAATTAAACATCTATAAAAAGATCAGATGGTTTTATCAATTAGACAGTTTTAAAAACATCAGATATTTTTACCAAATACACGGACATTTTGTGTGTCAGCCATTTTGAAAAGCAGTTAGGTTAAGATCAGGTAGTTACAAGGACATTTTGGATGTGTGTCAGCCATTTTGTGTTATGCATCATGGAACAATCTTACAGTGTCAAATTTATCACTATTGAGTTGGAGGAAGCTGGCTTGCTTGAAGTTGGCAAGGACCGAATTTCAGTGAGTCACTTTTTCAGCATGGAGATGGTTGTAGATCCACTCCTCCCTCAATGCTCGAGGTTAGGACAGTGGAGCTAGTGGGGAATATACTGATGAGACACGCTAGGATTTTTTGAATTATTATTTTTTTTATTATTCATTGTTTGTATATTACTATTTTATTATTTATTTTATTATTATTTATAACGATTTGCCTTCTGTGCCTATTGTCAGGGATATTTCCACAGGCTCTTTCCACATAATGGCAGTATAATAGTAACCGACCTCCATCCTGAGCACTTTGTGTACGAACATGTCATTTCAGTGAGATTCCAACTAAAAAATGATTATTAATTTGCATATTGTTTTCATTAATTTGTGTTTCCAACTACTCCCCAGCCCAATGATATACTACCTCAACAACTTGTGCTTTGATAAAAAAAAAAAAAAAAAAAAAAAAAAAATGGAGTTAAAGGGGACCTGCATTGAAATAAATGTGGTCAGATTTCAGAAAAGAAATAGCTGATATGTATTTATAAGACCCGTGTGAATGCAGTAAAGTAAATCTGTAAGCCCAAATTTGTAATTCAGCGGAGAAATATTCGTTTAAAAATGACAAATTTGCAGCTAACATTTAGCCCTCTGTGAAAACAGTTTGTACATCCGGATCATTTCCATGACGTCGGTGACAAGACGACGCGTTCCCGCCTTCAGTCCGATCCCGCATTGAAATTGATTTTATCTGTTAGTAATGTTACTGTTATACACATCCTGGTTTCAACATCCAAAAGTAAGCTGCAATGAATGTGAAATACAGCTCTGCTTGCTCAGATCCAGGGATCAGATCAGCGGTGGCATCGACAGCGGGCGACATTATTCCCTGATGCCTCGATCTCACTGCCCCCGATACGCTTACCGAGTGCATGCGCTCGTTAAATTCCGCCACGGCACTCACACCCCCGTGTCTGCTGTGCAGCCAGCACCACCTCTCTGTCTACTGAATGGAGTTGCAGCCAACTTGGCACAAGTCCAGAGACTACGCTCGCCGTTTTAATGCAGAGCGCGCGGTGACACCTGTTGCTCGCAAGGACATACTTCTTGCTGCAAAATCTGCAGCGCCGCACGTCTCGGTAATCGGAGCCGCAGAGCTCCGTGGCCACTGAGAGAGATTTATATATTTTTAATGACTTGAATTCTTTGCGGGTGTTGTGAGTCCTCATCAGCCCTTGGCAGACATCAGAAATCTCAGATTTTTCTTGTTTTATATAGTGTGGCCGCAAGTAGAACAAAGCGTGGGATCCAGGGGGACAACACGGGTCACAATGGCACGACAAATTACGTGTTAGTTCGGGGATCAAATTCATACAAGTGTCAAGTTGCCTTTAGAGTGAACAGTTTTTATCTTACCATGAGAGGAGCTGCAGGCACTTGCATGGATTGTCATTGAAGGCATTCCACACACAAGGATTTTCATATCTATCGATCAATGTGATAAGTGATAGACTGACTAACATATTAGTTTTGATACTTAGCCTGGCTTTCAGCATTTTACTGTACTTTGACAGGAGCACATGTCTCTTTTGCCTGCTGTATCTGCTTGATGCTGTGCACACAATTTCATTTCTTTGACAGAAAACCTGTTTCTCCTGAGTTCACCCTCTGAATAGCAAAATGCAGATTGACGTCATAACAGCATTTGAAATGATCTGATCGTGATTGAGGGAACTCAGAGATGAATCGGTCACAGCAAAGCCTGCTGACATGTCCTGTATGTACCACGTATGTCCACCACCATTGGACCCCGGCAAGGGAGTGCAAAGAAAATGTGGATATGTAATAAAATGTATCTGGCATGCATGTGCAGTGGATGTGAACAGTGCAATCAAACTGAAAGCACTGTGTGCCACTGCAGGTACATGCGTTGCATGCAGAGCTGAATGGGATGTTATATTCATAATAGTCCTTACAGTACAGATACATTTCTATTCTGTTGGGGAAAGTGTAGTGACACGGACCCACAACAGGGGGCGCAACTGAACGGTCAATAGATGAGCCAAAAAGTAACAATTTAATGTTGTGAAGGTGCACAACGAATATACAGACAATCTCAGAATCTGATAACAGTCAATCCACAAAGGTGACGTGTGGGCAGGCTCAAGGATAGAAGACGTCTGTCCTGAGAAGAGCCGGAACCACACGATTTCCGCCGCCACCGAACCTGGTGAATACTGGAGCCGCCAAGTCCCGAATTCCCAGGTGATCACCGTCCCCGACTATCGGATCTGGTACTGCTGGCGAAGAGCAAAAACAGTCAAGTGTGGGTGTGTGTACACCCAGTAACAACAATGGTGGGAATTCCACCTCCACCTCTAACACACACTCGTGCAGCGTCTGTGTAACCACTTATCTGGCGGAAAGCAGAGCAAAACAGTCGCGGCCCACGCCGGTCCTCTGGGGAGACAGCTGCAACAATGTAGCTATTGAAATCACTTATCAGAATATGCAGGCTAAGAAGGTTACCTCCATAGAAGTACGATATCTCGGCCACGAGGTGGAGATGACGTCCGGTCTTTATGGAGTGAGATGATGTAGTGTAGATGGGTGACAGCTGTCAAGAGATAATGAGTGACAGCTGTCACCCCCAGCTGTGTCTGTGGCGGCAGCGCCCTCTCGTGCCTGAAGCCCGCACTTCAGGCAGGGCGCCCTCTGGTGGTGGGCCAGCAGTACCTCCTCTTCTGGCGGCCCACACAACAGGACCCCCCCCTCAACGGGCGCCTCCTGGCGCCCGACCAGGCTTGTCCGGGTGACGTCGGTAGAAATCGGCCAGGAGGGCCGGATCCAGGATGAAGCTCCTCTTCACCCAGGAGCGTACTTCGGGTCCATACCCCTCCCAGTCCACCAAATACTGGAACCCCCGGCCCATCCGACGGACGTCCAGGAGCCGGCGCACCGTCCAAAGTGGCTCCCTGTCGATGATCGGGGCAGGAGGCGGCGCCAGTCCGGGAGCACAGAGGGGTGAGGTGTGGTGTGGTTTGATCCGTGGCACATGAAAGACCGGGTGGATTGGACTGAGGATTTTGAGGATCTTGTATGGCCCAATATACCTGTCCTTGAGTTTCGAGGAGTCCACCTGGAGGGGGATGTCCTTCGTGGATAGCCACACCTTCTGCCCGGGCTGGTAAGCAGGGGTTGGGGATCGCCGGCTGTCTGCATGGGTCTTCGCCCTCGTCTGGGCCTTCAACAAGGCAGAACGGGCGGAGCGCCACACCCGACGGCACTTCCGCAGGTGGGCCTGGACCGAGGGCACACCGACCTCTCCCTCCACCACGGGAAACAATGGGGGCTGATATCCCAAACACACCTCAAATGGGGAGAGGCCGGTGGCAGAGGACACCTGGCTGTTATGCGCATACTCGATCAAGGCCAGATGTTCACTCCAGGCCGTCGGGTGTGCGGACGTCACACAGTGCAGGGCTTGCTCCAATTCCTGATTGGCCCGTTCTGCCTGTCCATTGGTCTGCGGGTGATACCCGGACGAGAGGCTCACAGTGGCCCCCAGTTCCCGGCAGAAGCTCCTCCAGATGTGTGAGGAGAACTGGGGACCACGATCAGAGACGATGTCAGTCGGTATCCCATGCAGACGGACGACGTGGTGGACCAGGAGGTCTGCAGTCTCCTGGGCCGTGGGGAGCTTTGGGAGGGCCACGAAGTGGGCCGCCTTGGAGAACCGGTCCACTATCGTGAAGATGGTCATCATGCCCTGGGACGGCGGGAGGCCCGTGACAAAATCCAGACCGATGTGGGACCAGGGGCGATGAGGCACAGGAAGTGGCTGAAGAAGTCCCTGTGCCTTCTGATGGTCTGCCTTGCCCCTGGCACAGGTGGTGCAGGCCTGGATATACTCCCGGACGTCGGCCTCCAGGGACGCCCACCAGAAGCGCTGCCGGACCACTGCCACGGTCCTTCGCACCCCCAGATGACAGGAGAGCTTAGAACCGTGACAGAAATCCAAGACAGCAGCTCTTGCCTCCAGTGGGACGTAGAGTCTGTTCTTTGGCCCTGTTCCGGGGTCCACACACTCGTGCAGCGTCTGTGTAACCACTTATCTGGCGGAAAGCAGAGCAAAACAGTCGCGGCCCACGCCGGTCCTCTGGGGAGACAGCTGCAACAATGTAGCTAGTGAAATCACTTATCAGAATATGCAGGCTGAGATGATGTAGTGTAGATGGGTGACAGCTGTCAAGAGATAATGAGTGACAGCTGTCACCCCCAGCTGTGTCTGTGGCGGCAGCGCCCTCTCGTGCCTGAAGCCCGCACTTCAGGCAGGGCGCCCTCTGGTGGTGGGCCAGCAGTACCTCCTCTTCTGGCGGCCCACACAACATATTCCTTCCCTTGGGTGACATAAATAATGTGAACTATTGTACCCATCATATCTGTGACACGACAGGCAGGTGTGCCCCACACGCATCAGAGGGTCAGAGCTGCACAGATCTCACTGCTGTAATATACATATTATTACATTATCGGCATCTATTTCCATAGGATATGGAACTGTTTTGCCAGCCCATGACATCATGATTATACATGTGAACTCTCCTCCAGTACAGCCTCAGATGCGTTCACAGCAAAGGGTGGACAATGGCCAAGGAAACTCCTCTTACCCACCTACATTGTGTGCCACTGACACCCTGCAAATGCTCCGTCTACCATGGCATAAAAAATGATTCATGCAGGTGCTGTCCTGAGCATGCAATGGTGATCCAAATGGGTAGAGCTCAGCCGGCCCGTGTGCTCCATTTCCTGACAACACCAGCCCGCAAATGCTCCGTCCACCACGGCATAAAACAATTACCCATGCAGGCACTTTCTTCTGTGTGCCGTGTGCTGGTGATTGAAACTGTCATCGCAGAGCATAGCTGTTCCATACGCTCTGTGTGGCAACGACAGCGGCTCAGAAATGCTCCCTCCACCATGGCATAACATATAATCCATGCAGGTGCTTTCCTGTGAGTGCTGTGCACTGGTGATCCAAACGGTCAGCACGGAGCACAGCTGTTCTGTGCGCTCCATGTGCCGACAACAAGCAGGTCAAAAATGCCCCATTCACCATGGCATAAGACATAATCCATGCAGGCGCTTTCCTGCGAGCACTGCGCGCTGTTGATGCATAGGGTCAGCATGGAGCTGCTGTCCAATGCGCACCATTAGCTGATGACACAGCCTTCCCGTGTATTCCATGTCAGTACGGTGCTGACAGTCCTTCATGTGAGGTCGATGCATGTCCATCCTTCCTCCACTATGTCCTACTCAGGTCAGTGTGCGCGACCCTTCAAGTGGATGAGCGAATTGGTGTATGAGGGGTTGAGTGAGTGACAGCACTCAGGCCTGTAGCACATCCCAGCCTTTTGCAGGTCTACAATTTTGTCCCTGGTGTCCTTCGACAGCTCCTTGGTTTTGACCATGGTGGATAGGTTGGAGTGTGATTGAATGAGTGTGTGGACAGGTGTCTTTTAAACAAGTAATGAGTTCAAAGAGGTGCAATTAATACAGGTAAGGAGTGTAGAATAGGAGGGTGTCTTTAAAAAACAGCTAAAAAATTACAGACCTCTCCATTCTTTGTGGATGTGGATGTGGAAATGGATGTGTATTAACAAATGAAATGAAGTCAACCACACAAAACATGAAACATCTTGAGTTCATACTCAGCAATGAAACAGAAGTCAAAGTCAATGTAAGAAAGACTTTTTTTTTTTTGGTTTGTTTTTTTCGACCCTAATTGTTTCTTAATTATAGAACAAAGCCTGTATTTATATTGCAAAATAATGATTTAGACACTGCTCCAGTAGAAGCCTTGTTTTGCAGTATTTTCGATGTTCTTGATTATGTATGTATATATAAGGGGTGGGCATTTATAAGCTTTGCTTCTGCTCACACCCTTTCTGTCACACATGTTCACTGTTGAATTGTCTTGTCAGTTTTTTGTTATTTTTGAGTTTGTGTGCTGAATAAATTCATTCATTTTCAGCCATTATTCGCCATTATTATTGGATCTCTCTGTACAAATTCTTCAGCATTGTTGACAAGTGCCTCCTTCACAGTCTTGTATCCTGCCAGGACCACAACTTTCTTTTGTCCAAAATACACTACAGATACTGATCCATACTTCTTGGACAGCTGAAAAGTTTTTAAATTGTTATTTTCTTTGAATTAAAAAGATCTCTCAAGAATCAACACAAGAAACTGCCCTGTCTTACCTTCAGTAAAGTGTTATAAGGTCTTTGGAGATGTATCTGCAGTAGGTTGCCCAGTATGGGAGATGCTCCTTTTGATCGGCCTGGGAGCTGAAGCTCGAGGATAGCAGGAAGTACACAAGCAAGAACAGAACAGCCCTCAATAGAGAAGTTGAACTAAAGGACTGTAGATAAAGTCCTAACATTGTTATGGCTTTAAAACGAACTGTGTCTTTGTGTTGCTGGTGTGAATCGACAAAATAGGTTGCAACTCGGATGCTTTGTAATCATTCTTATAAAGAAGCACCAGGCAAGACATAACCCATGACCTAGAACAATCTGTGAAATATTTCACTCATTCCATTTGGTCAGGCCATTTCAGGCCAGGTTACTGTGGCTTTAGTTTGGAGACACAGCGGTATAGTCCTTTGTACTTTGTGGGATAATACATTTAAAAACGCCACACAATAACTCTTAAAATGAATTATGCAGTCAAAACAATTATTCAGTCAGGTTGTTTCAGGCCACTTTGTTGTGGTTGTACATTAACAGTTGGACCTATTTTATCTTCAAAACTAATTGGTAATGTTCAAAAGTAGTCCAAAAGTTGATGTATTTAAATCTGTACAGGGTTATGAGACTACTGTAGGGACAGTGAAGTTATAAATCCATAGCCTTAATTTACAGTAGAAGCAAAAACAAACTATGCAGTGGGTGCAAATTTATTTGGGGTATTTATGAGCACACATGGCTATAAAGTAAGAAATACCAATGCTCAGCCAAGTACTTGGTAAAAAAGTGACTAGATTTGCCATGTTTGTTTTTACATGGATGTGTTACCATCAAACAGTATCAAGATGGCATGTCCTCATGTAGTTTAAAATAAGAGCATCGGGTCTGTTGGGAAAGTGTAGGAGCACGGACCCACAACAGGGGGCGCAAATGAACGGACAATGGATAAAGCCAAATACAACACTTTACTGTTGTGAAAATGCACAACAACAACCGATTACAATAGTGAATGAAGTCAAATACAAGATGTCATGTGGGCAGGCTCCTGTGAGGCGGCAGCGCCCTCTGGTGCCTGGAGCCCGCACTCCAGGCAGGGCGCCCTCTGGTGGTGGTGGGCCAGCAGTACCTCCTCTTCAGCGGCCCACACAACAGGACCCCCCCCTCAACGGGTGGCGGCGGTAGAAGTCGGCCAGGAGGGCCGGGTCCAGGATGAAGCTCTTCTTCACCCAGGAGCGTTCTTCGGGGCCGTACCCCTCTCAGTCCACCAAATACTGGAAGCCCCGGCCCATCCGTCGGACATCCAAAAGCCGGCGCACTGTCCAAGCTGGCTCTCCATCGATGATCCGGGCAGGAGGTGGTGTCGGACCCGGAGTGCAGAGGGGTGAGGTGTGATGCGGTTTAATCCTGGACACGTGGAAGCTGAGGCTTCAGCTTCCGGCCTCACTGCGGCGGGACTGATGACCTTGAGAATCTTAAATGGACCTATGTACCGTTCCTGTAATTTTGGGGAGGCCACTTGCAGTGGAATGTCCTTGGTTGACAACCACACTTCCTGCCCAGGACGATACGTAGGAGCCGGGGTCCACTGCCGGTCTGCATGGGCCTTTGTCCTCATCCGGGCCCTCAGCAAAGCAGAACGGGCGGCACGCCACACCCGACGGCACTTCCGCAGGTGGGCCTGGACCGAGGGCACACCGACCTCTCCCTCAACCACCGGGAACAACAGGGGCTGATACCCCAGACACACCTCAAAAGGGGAGAGGCCGGTGGCGGACGACACTTGGCTGTTGAATGTTGAATGCGGCATCGCAACGATCCGACCAGGTGAAGGGGACTTTTGGTGAGGTCAGGGCTGTCAGGGGGCTAACTACCTGACTGTAGCCCTTAATGAACCTCCTGTAGAAATTAGCAAAGCCAAGGAACTGTTGCAGCTTCCTACGGCTTGTGGGTTGGGGCCAGTATCTCACCGCCGCAACCTTGGCCGGATCAGGAGCGACGGAGTTGGAGGAGATGATAAATCCCAGGAAGGACAAAGATGTGCGGTGGAACTCACACTTCTCGCCCTTCACAAACAGCCGGTTCTCCAACAACCGCTGCAGGACCTGACGTACATGTCGGACATGGGTCTCAGGATCCGGAGAAAAGATGAGTATATCGTCTAGATACACGAAGACGAATCGGTGCAGGAAGTCCCGCAAGACATCATTAACCAAAGCTTGGAACGTCGCGGGGGCGTTTGTAAGACCGAACGGCATGACCAGGTACTCAAAGTGACCTAAGGGGGTGTTAAATGCTGTCTTCCACTCGTCTCCCTTCCGGATCCGAACCAGGTGATACGCATTTCTAAGATCCAGTTTGGTGAATATTCGGGCTCCATGCAGGGGCGTGAACACCGAATCCAACAGGGGCAACGGGTATCGATTACGAACCGTGATTTCGTTCAGTCCCCTGTAATCAATGCATGGACGAAGTCCGCCATCTTTTTTACCCACAAAAAAGAAACCTGCACCCATCGGGGAGGTGGAATTCCGGATCAACCCGGCGGCTAAAGAGTCCCGGATGTAGGTCTCCATTGATTCGCGCTCAGGCCGTGAGAGGTTGTACAGCCTGCTGGATGGGAACTCACCGCCTGGAACCAAATCAATGGCACAATCGTACGGACGGTGGGGGGGAAGGGTGAGCGCCAGATCCTTGCTGAACACATCCACAAGGTTGTGGTACTCCACCGGCACCGTCCCTAGATTGGGTGGGACTCTGACCTCCTCCTTAGCCTGGGAACCGGGAGGAACCGAGGAACCTAAACATACCCGATGGCAGGTCTCGCTCCACTGAACCACTACCCCGGACGGCCAATCGATCCGGGGATTGTGTTTTAACATCCAAGGGAACCCTAAAATCACACGGGAGGTAGTTGGAGTCACAAAAAACTCAATCTCCTTCCGGTGATTTCCTGACACCACCAGAGTTACTGGTGGTGTCCTGTGTGTGATTGGAGGGAGGAGGGAGCCATCTAGTGCCCGTACCTGCACAGGCGAGGTAAGAGCCACCAGAGGGAGCCCTATCTCCCTGGCCCATCTGCTGTCTAACAGATTCCCTTCAGAGCCCGTGTCCACCAGTGCTGGGGCCTTCAGGGTTAAATCCTCATAAAGGATTGTAACTGGGAGTCGTGTGGGAATGTGGGTGTGTCCCACGTGAATGTCTCGGCCCACCCCTAGCCCAGTTTCTAGGGGCGGGCGTTGTCGTTTAACCGCTCGGGGCAGTCTCTTACCTGATGCTCTATCGAGCCACAAACAAAACACGCTCCGCGGGCCAGCCTCCTCTGTCTATCTGGTGCCCTAAATGTGGCCCTGCTCGTGTCCATAGCTTCGTCAGCAGGGGGAGCTGTCACCACACGGAGCGCAGGGGCCGTGGAGCGTGGGGAGGGCGGAACGCGGTCGGAACCGGAAGGGAGAGGAACGACGCGTGCCCAGCCACGCCCTTCGTCTCGTTCCCGACGGCGTTCTTCTAACCGATTGTCTAATCGTATGACGAGATCGATAAGCCCATCTAAATCCCGCGGTTCGTCCTTAGCCACCAGGTGCTCCTTTAGAACCAGTGACAGTCCGTTTACAAAGGCGGCGCGGAGGGCAGTGCTATTCCAGCCGGACCTTGCAGCCGCGATGCGGAAGTCGACTGCATAGGCAGCTGCACTCCGGCGCCCCTGTCTCATTGACAGCAGCACGGCTGAAGCGGTCTCTCCTCTATTTGGGTGATCGAACACTGTTCTGAACTCCCTCACAAACCCATCATACACCTGAAGGAGCCGTGAATTCTGCTCCCAGAGCGCTGTAGCCCAAGCGCGTGCCTCACCACAAAGCAAATTTATGACATAAGCTACTTTACTAGCATCAGTCGCGTACATAACGGGACGTTGTGCGAAGACGAGCGAACACTGCATAAGGAAATCAGCGCACGTCTCCACACAACCGTCGTACGGCTCTGGCGGGCTTATGTATGCTTCCGGGGATGGTGGGAGGGGTCGTTGAACGACCTGTGGAATGTCACTGTTACGCACAGGGTCGACAGGAGGGAGAGCCGCAGCATCGCCCTGAGGGCGCGCTTCCACCTGTGCGGCGAGAGCCTCCACCCTGCGGTTAAGGAGGACGTTCTGCTCGGTCATTAAATCCATCCGAGCCGTGAAAGCGGTGAGGATTCGCTGCAACTCACCGATCATTCCTCCTGCGGATGCCTGTGCGCCCTGTTCTTCCATTGGCCGTTCAACAGCCGGTTGACGCCCCTCGGGATCCATGACGTTGGCCGAGATATCCTGTTGGGAAAGTGTAGGAGCACGGACCCACAACAGGGGGCACAAATGAACGGACAATGGATAAAGCCAAATACAACACTTTACTGTTGTGAAAATGCACAACAACAACCGATTACAATAGTGAATGAAGTCAAATACAAGATGTCATGTGGGCAGGCTCGAAGATAGGAGACATCGGTCCGAAGTCGAACCGGAACCACACGATTTCCTCTGCCACCGAACCCCGGGAATACTGGAGCCGCCAAGTCCCGAACTCCCAGGTGACCACTGCCTCCGCGTGTCGGATCTGGTACTGCTGGGGAGGAGCAAACACAGTTAGAAGTGGGTGCGTGTGCACCCAGCAACACGTATGGTGGGAAACCACCTCCACCTCTCGTCGAAAAAAGGAACAGAATGAATACTGTCCAACTCACACAAGTAACAGATATTCCTGTCAACAAACACAGTCAGCTGAGAATATTACCTCCTTAGTAGAGCGATATCTCGGCAATGAGGTGGAGATGCCGTCTTGCTGATATACCTCTGTAGATCTGGTGATTGATGACAGCTGTCGTCGGTGATAAGTGACAGCTGTCACCCCGGCTGCTCCTGTGAGGCGGCAGCGCCCTCTGGTGCCTGGAGCCCGCACTCCAGGCAGGGCGCCCTCTGGTGGTGGTGGGCCAGCAGTACCTCCTCTTCAGCGGCCCACACAACAGGGTCTGTCCTTTGGTGGGAAGTTGAGTGGGGGGGGGGGGTGTAATGGGGGTGTAGTATGCCCCAGTGAGCCTTTCTGCCGGAAATAACATGAGTAACAACAGAATAATTGATGAGCATTGCTTCTGCCTATGCATTTAGGCACCATGTACTTTGTTTATTTTCTTATATTTCTTTTTGCCTTTGACTGTTCTGAGTTTGGTTGTTTGTATATGAGTGAATTTCCGTTATGCATGTGTGTCTAATAACTTCATATTCAAAATTCAATTATAAACAGGGGTGCACATAACTGGTACTCATTGTGCTCGTGTGTGCTAAACATCATTCATGCACAGCAGAGGGAAACACTTTTCCAACAATCTGTCATTGCTTTCCTCTTATGAAGTGCTTCTCTTGTGTTTTCTGCTGTGCATAATTTATTTTTTAGCATGTACAAGCACCATGGCTGAATCTCAATTCTACCCCTCGGCCCTTCCCCTTACCCCTTCCCCTCCGTTTTGTGCGGGCACGAGAGACAGAGGGGTGTCTCAATTCTCTTTTTGGAGTGAGGCGAAGGGGTAGGCGGAGGGCTACAAATCCCTCCAAATGGAGTGAATCTGGATGCACACTCTGTTTAGAGGGGTAGGAGGAGCTTACCACTGTCTCCAAAGAAACAAACATGGCGCCGAAAGAGTCGGACAAATGAAAGTGGCTTTCATTACAAATTACATGGTTTAGAAAGTTATAAGTTGCCAAAAAACGTTACAGGCAATTGCCTATGACAGCAACGTATATGCTGCTGGATGCATGTTGCGTATATTGGTGTTCTGAAGAATATCGTAACTTTGCTCGTGCGCTGAGGTGTTATAATGCATATACAGTGAGGAAAATTAGTATTTGAACACCCTGCGATTTTGCAAGTTCTCCCACTTAGAAATCATGGAGGGGTCTGAAATTTTCATCTTAGGTGCATGTCCATGGTGAGAGACATAATCTAAAAAAAAAAAAAAAAATCCGGAAATCACAATGTATGATTTTTTTAATAATTTATTTGTATATTAATGCTGCAAATAAGTATTTGAACACCTGTGAAAATCAATGTTAATATTTGGTACAGTAGCCTTTGTTTGCAATTACAGAGGTTCTTTAGCCCTTCTCTCTGTAGTTGTGGGCACCTGTAGGGCTCTGTGTTGAAGAGTCCTGATCACCCCGAGCTTATGTTCAAGGGGGTGGTTTGAGCCAAAGAGCAGGTATTGGTCAGTGTGAGTGGGTTTTCTGTAAACCCCTGTCTGGAGCTGCCTGTTCTCTCCAATTGTAACATCACAATCCAAGAAGGCTGAAATGGTTGTTTCTGGCATCCTCACATGTGAACTTGATATTGGAGTCCACCGAGTTGATGTGCTCTGTAAAGTCCTCAACTTCCTGTTGCTTGATTTTGACCCATGTGTCATCGACATATCTGAACCAGTGACTGGGAGAGATGCCCGTGAAAGACATCAAGGCTCTCTTCTCCACTCGCTCCATGTACAGATTGGCCACAATGGGGGATACCGGAGACCCCATCGCACAACCATGGATTTGCATGTAGTAATTCCCCCTAAACAGGAAATACGTGGTGTTAAGACAGATCTCCAAGAGTTGGCAGATGTGGTCTGGTGTGAGTTTGGTCATTTCAAGTAGCAACGCATCCTTCAGCAGTCTGGTTTAGTTAGGTTTAAAACTCCAGCTTTTGTGGCTTCTGTTTGTTCTTCTCTACAAGGGTCAGACTTAAGTCAGACTACCAGAGCAAGAATTTTAGCTGAGGAAGCTTCTGCGATTTGAAGCAAAAAGTCCTCGCGTCAAGCAACCCAGTCCAGTCAAATATTAAAGCTTCTCTACTATGGAAACCACCTGGACAACGGAGAGTCTTCACAGAAACTTTGTTTTTGTGCAAATATTTGATCATTTTGAAATAGATGACTGCAACACGTTTCAATGTTTACCACTGTGTTTCATCACCTTTCCTTCTAACAACACTCAATAAGCTTTTGGGAACTGAGGACACTAATTATTGAAGCTTTGTAGGTGGAACTCTTTCTCATTCTGGCTTGATGTATGACTTCAGAAGTTCAACAGTCCGGGGTCTCCGTTTTCAAATTTTGCGCTTCATAATACGCCACACATTTTCAATGGCCCACAGTTCTGGACTGCAGGCAGACCAGTCTAGTACCCACACTCTTTTACTACAAAGCCATGCTGTTGTAACATGTGCAGAATGTGGCTTGGCATTCGTCTTGCTGAAATCAGCAGGGATGTACCTGAAAAAGACATTGCTTGGATGGCAGCATATGTTGCTCCAAAACCTGGATGTACCTTTCAGAATTGATGGTACCATCATAGATGTGTAAGTTGTCCATGCCACGGGCACTAAGACACCATATACCATCACAGATGCTGGCTTTCGAACAGCGCTGGTAACAATCTAGATGGTCCTTTTCCTCTTTTGTCCAGAGGACACGACGTCCTTGATTTCCAAAAACAATTTGAAATGTTGACTCATCTGAACAGAACACCCTTTTCCACTTTGTGTCTGTCCATTTCAAATGAGCTCGGGCCCAGAGAAGCTTTGGATGGTAGAGTTTTTACTTGCACTTGTAGATGTAGCGACAAACTGTGTTAACTGACAATGGTTTTCTGAAGTGTTACTGAGCCCATGCGGTATGATCCTTTACACAATGATGTCAGTTTTTAATGCAGTGCCGCCTGAGGGATCAAATATCATGGGCATTCAATCTTGGTTTTTGGCCTTGCCACTTATGTGTAGAAAGTTCTCCAGATTCTCTTAATCTTTTGATTATATTATGGACTGTAGATGATGGAATCCATAAACGGAATCCCTAAATTCCTCACAGTTGAATGTTGAGAACCATTGTTCTTAAACTGTTGGGCTGTTTTTTTCAGGCAGTTGTTCACAAAGTGGTGATCTTTGCCCCATCTTTGCTTGTGAATGGCTGAGCCTTTTGGGGATGCTCCTTTTATACCCAATCATGACACTCACCTGGTTCCAATTAGGTGTTCTTTGAGCATTCAACAACTTTCCCAGTCTTTTGTTGCCCCCTCGCAACTTTTTTGAAACGTGTTGCAGGTATGCATTTCAAAAAGAGCAAATATATGCACAAAAACAATAAGACAATAAAAACTAATATATATATATAAGTTTTTATTGTCTTATATTATTATTATTATTATTATTATTATTATTATTATTATTATTATTATTATTATTATTATTATATTATTATTATTATTATTATTATTATTATTATATTATATTAGTTTGTCTCATTTGGTAAAACACTAAACCCTGTTGTATTCAGTTGCCTGAACCCACTGACACTTTTAAGCACTTTTCTCCTGTTTAGACACAACTTACCAACACATTTATTTTCATTGTGATGCACCTGTGTTGCATGGTGAGCACAGGTGGCAAAAGTCAAACACAGTTAAATCACAGGTGTCTCCTGTTGAACAAAAGAACTCAAAACTGATCACACTTGTAGCCAATGATGTCAGGGAACATATAACAGCCAGTTCAAAGAGCACCGGTTTGTGAGGCACAACAATGGATAGAAATCTGAGGAGGAATTGGTGTGAGAGGTGATTGAGGTGGTCAGCGAAGACAAATAACAGTCATATCTGATGAAATCAGAGCTACTGTGATTAACCATGTTCTTGTCCATGGTATGAGCATGAGGGAGGCTGGACAAAGGATCCAACCAATCATCAGTAGATTCACTGTGTCTACCATAATCCCAACATTTAGAAAAGAGTAATGGCAACCCAGTCTCATGGCCAGTCGTGATTCAGCAGCACAAAATATACATTACAGTTTTTAGAACTGCTATGACCCGTTGTTCAATACCTTTAACGGTTTTTCAAAACTCTTCACACAGTTACCACAACATCAGCCTGTGTGGGCTATACAGTGAACACAATTCTTCTTCTTTTGACACAAAATACACACATTTTACACATTTAAAATTAGTTTTAACTCCTTTTACACACAAGCTCAATCATGACCAAAACAGTAGATGTTAACTGGTAAATTTTCAATTGCTTTCACACGGTTTGTCAAAACAGAAAACCTCATGTTCAAAACTAATGGATTGAAGATTACATTGATCACAGCTGATTCCCGTCTCACCGAGCTCAGGTGCTGGGCTTTATTTCCAATCACATCACCTATATTTATAGGTGGATCTTGTGAGGGAAAAGAACAAAAGACAAGGGACAAGGTGGAGGACTTGCAAAAAACAAGTGAGAAAAATGCCTCGAGGTAGAGGTAGAGTTAGAATGTGTGGTGGAGCTCAAAGAAGGGCCAGAGATAGGGTGACAGATGAAATATGAGCTACCATCATCGACCATTCGATCACCATCTACATGAATGTACCTCCTGGATGCAATGGCTGCTGTATGCCAGGACGTCACAGCTGATAACTGCCAGGGCTGGATAAGAAATGCAAAAAGATACTTCCCAAGATGCCTGGCCAGGGAAGACATCAGGTGTGATGTCGATGAAAATACGAGGTCTGTCAATAAAGTAAACACGTCCAGCTCTCCACAATTTCACTGATACTTACTGGACTGGTAAGCATTGAAAGCCGAGATAGACATGTCGAGTGTCCTTAAAGGGGTCCTTAAAGCTGTAATAACAGACCTTATTCTCTGTGAAGTCCGTAAAATTTTCACCGAAAGCCAGATAAATTTTTCGAATGGTTTCCAGGTGCCAGTCTCTAACAGCTTCTGAAAAAGTTCTGATGGAAAAAAGTCCTTTTCATTCCGCCATTTCCAGACAACGAAAATTCGACGAGGGGGCGGGACCGCTCCTTCCCAAAGCGTGCTCACAGGCGAATGACTTCACCGACAGGCGTGGAAAAACTCACGCATGCGCACGAGGGTTCAAGCATGTCTGACGTAAAAACATATGAATGAAATCCATATAGTTTTTGAAAAAAATAAAAAGGACCGTTACTTTATTGACAGACCTCGTATGTGGCCCAATGCTGACAACTGAGCCAATTACCTTTTTTTCTTCCTCTTTTACAGTGATTTCTTCTGCTCCTTTTACTTTTTGTGTATTTGACAATCCAGTAATGAATGACAGCTAAAGGCTGATTTTTTTTTTCCTCTTTACTGTACTGTAAGTCATTTTCATTTGCAATACAGTAAAGTGTTTACTACAGATCCTGTCATTTACTGTCTTCTTCCTTCATAAACATTCTGCAAAGCTGCTCTGACATGGGTCATTTTTTGAGCAAAATTCATGCCCAACAAAAGAAAAATGAAGAACATCATCACAAACATTAATTTACATTATGATCAATACAATAATCTTTTGATTGTAACAGAAAAAGGAAAACAAAAGTAGATTTGACGCATGCTAAGTGATTCAGATTGTGTTATTCCCTCAGTTGTCTGTGTTTTTTTATGACACTGTGCTGTGACTGACTACATGTTCTGTTGGAAGACAACGTGTCAGTGCTTTGGTAGATTTGGTGAACTGTGTTACTGCTGATGCCATTCGTGCGTTTTTAGTCATATATATATATATATATATATATATATATATATATATATATATATATATATATATATATATATATATATATATATATATATAAAGACTCATCACTCTCTGCAAAGTCTTGGCTTTAGTCCGCCTCTCACATCAACAGGACCAATTAATCTAACTCCATTAAAAACCTTCATCGACATCTGCTGCTGTAGCACTGTTCAGGTCTGCTTTCCTTGGTCTTGATCCAACCACACGCCGTTTCAGTTTAACTCAAATTGGGAGTTGGTGGATGTTGGCTGACAGTTTGAAACTTCTCTGTGGGAGACAGATCTTCTTCACTCTTTCTAAGGAAACTCATGATCTCATGTGGATAGCTTTGGGGCATATATATATAGCATACCAGGAAATTCCATCCTGAAAAATGTGACCACATCCTTATACATGCTATATACATACCCTACATAGCTGCAAAGCATATATATGAAGCAGTCTGATTATGGTAATAGCTTGTGAAGGAATAAAATTCTGTCCCTCCATGAGAAGTCTAATTGTGTGAACGGCACAGTCACTTAACAGAGTGACCTTGTTACAGGAGCCAGTTGAGAAATTAGAGGCCACATATGAGCAGCATTACTTGAGCTTTCAGTGAGCAGTGAGGGCATGAGCTGTGACACAGCTGTTTATTACCAAAGGTTTGTCTGTCAGCAGACACTTGTGAATATGTCATAGAATGAAAAAACTATACAGCCATAAATTGTACTTGGGAAGCAGGTAGTGAATTTAAAGTCAGTTATCACTGTCACAGCTACTTTTCTTTGGATGTCAGGAAAAGATGAGTGTGTAACAATACACTAACCTGAATCGATGTATCAGTTCAACAATTAATGATCCAATACAATCAATAAAAAGTGAAAATATCGATCCATATCATCATGCCATTTTTTTGACAATTCCGTGGAATGTCAATTCAATTTCAATTTTCAATTTATTTTCATTTATATAGCGCCAAGTCACAACAGAGTTGCCTCAAAGCACTTCACACAGGTAAGGTCTAACCTTACCAACCCCCAGATCAACAGTGGTGAGGAAAAACTCCCTCTGAGGAAGAAACCTCAAGCAGACCAGACTCAAATGGGTGACCCTCTGCTTGGGCCATGCTACAAACATAAATTACAGAACAATTCACGGACAAATATACAAGAAATGCTATTGGCGCACAGGACAGGAGGATCGCCAACATGAATACAACTCCCATCTCTGGATGGAGCTCCACCTTAAACAGAGAGAAAAACAGAATCAGGCATCAGAAAGACAAAAAAATACTGTATAATTTGCCAGTATTAAACAACAAGAAAAACAGAGAAATACTAAGGTGATCGCCGGCCACTAGCCCTAAACTTCACTAAAAGACCCAGAATTTAGGTAAAGTTGAGGCCGCGGCCCATTCCAATTACTAATAAATGAATTAAAAGAGTAAAAAGTGTAAAACAAAAATGTACCAGTATGCTAGCCATATGAAAGGGAAAATAAGTGCGTCTTAAGTCTGGACTTGAAAGTCTCCACAGAATCTGACTGTTTTATTGATGCAGGGAGATCATTCCACAGAACAGGGGCACGATAAGAGAAAGCTCTGTGATCCACAGACTTCTTATTCACCTTAGGAACACAAAGTAATCCTGCACCCTGAGAATGTAAAGCCCGAGCCAGTACGTAAAGTTTAATTAGGTCAGCTAGGTAGGGAGGTGCCAGTCCATGAAAAATTTTATACGTTAGTAGCAGAACCTTAAAATGTGATCTCACTGGGACAGGAAGCCAGTGAAGAGACGTCAAAATGGGTGTAATGTGGTCAAACTTTCTGCTTCATGTCAAAAGTCTGGCTGCAGCATTCTGAACCAATTGGAGACTCCTAATGCTAGACTGTGGTAAACCAGAAAATAGAACATTGCAGTAGTCCAATCTAGAAGAGATAAATGCATGGATCAGGGTCTCAGCATCAGCCAAAGACAGGATGGGACGACCCTTCACTGTATTTCGCAGGTGGAAGAAAGCAGTCCTAGTAATATTTCTAATGTGGAGCCCAAAGGACAACAAAGAATCAAAAATTACCCCAAGGTTCCTCACTTTGTCAGCGTGATGTATGACACAGGAGCCGAGGCTGAGCGTTAACTGGTCAAATTGATGCCGATGTCTCACTGGACCAAGAACCATCATTTCAGTCTTATCAGAGTTTAAAAGTAGGAAGTTTCTAGACATCCAACTTCTCACTGCTGCAAGGCAATCTTCTAAGGATTTTATGTGAACGTGATTACCAGCAGTTATCTGCATGTATAACAGAGTATCATCTGCATAGCAGTAAAAGTAATCCCAAAACGCCGCAATATGTGCCCAAGGGGTGCTATATAAAGGAAGAAAAGCAGCGGGCCTAAGACAGACCCCTGTGGAACCCCAAATTTCATGTCACTAAGGTTAGAGGTAGTGTTACTGTACAAAACTCAGTAAGAACGAATGGTCAAGTATGACGTCAGCCATGCAAGGGCACTCCCAGTAATCCCAAAATGATTTTCCAGCCTATCAAGTAGAATATGATGATCCACTGTATCAAATGCAGCACTGAGATCTAACAGCAACAGAACCGTAGTGGTGTCCGAATCCATTGTAAGCAGAAGATCATTCACCACTTTAGTGAGAGCCGTCTCTGTGGAATGATATTTTCTAAAAGCAGACTGCAGTGGCTCAAAGAGATTATTCTCAGTAAGATAGTCTACGAGCTGCCGTGACACCACTTTTTCCAGAATTTTAGAGAAAAATTATAGATTTGATACCAGCCGATAATTTGTCAATACACTAGGGTCAAGATTAGGTTTCTTAAGTAATGGTTTAATCACTGCAGATTTGAAACATTTAGGAACAGATCCAGAAGTTAAAGAAATATTAATAATTAGATAGCATCACGCCACACAAGGTGAAATACTTCTAATTTTGAACAACGCCATTTCCGTTCTAGACTTCTTGCGTTATGCTTGAGGTCACGCAGATAATCATTGAACCAAGGTGACTGTGATTTGGGGGAGCACAGTTTTAACACAGGTGGTGCAATCATGTCGAGTGCAGTTTCACACAAGTTTCCACAAGTCCGTCTACTGACTGGGTATTTGTCAAATGTGAAGCTAAGACATCCGGCAGTCTAGCTTCAAGTTCAGTCTTAGTTGAGGAGTTGATGCATCGCCGTAGTGATATATAAGGATGTTGTTCCACTAAACACGGCAGTGAAACTACAAACTTAATAAGTGAGTCATCAGACACAGATATAAGAGGCATGATGTCAATATTCGTGACAGCAATACCACGTGCGGTATTTCCACTAATGTGCGTCGAATCCCGAATACATTGCCGAAATCCTAATGCATCCACAATTTCCATAAATGATTTGCAGAGGGGATCAGAAGGCTTATTTCTATAAATGTTAAAGTCACCAATGATCAGAATGTTATCTACACTAGTTGACAAGTTAGAGATGAATGCACCAAATTCATCTAAGAATTCAGAATATGGGCCAGGAGTATACAGTGACAAAGTAAACGACTGATTTTTATTCTTCTGACCTTGGCAATGTGTAATATCCTGAGCAGAGCGGAGAATCAGATGCTCAAACGAGTGATATTTGTAACCCCCAACAGCTAATAAGTTAAACCTAGATTTATAAATAAGAGCAACACCCCGCCTTGCTTCGCATTACGAGGGACGTGACTAAATGTATATGCTGGTGGGCAGGCCTCATTTAAGGGGAGGACAGCTGTAGGTTTAAGCCAGGTTTCACATAGCCCAATCATATCTAAGTGATGATCAATAACACTATGTAACAAATTTTTATTTTTGTTTTGTTCCTGGGTGCACAGTTTGTTTTCCTAACCTGTTATGCCATAAATAAATAGAAAATAGCTGTGTGATCAGGACAATGATATTTTGAAATTTGTCTGTTTTCAAGAATATTCTCGAGTTGCCTTCACTACTACTGAGTAGTCTTCTAGAATATTCTTTAACTGCTAGAACTGTCCAGAATTTTCTAGAAGTTTCCAGAATTATCTAGAAATTTCAAGAAACTTTTAGAACTTTCTAGAACGTTAGAAAAAAATCAAATCAAAGTTTGTGCTGAATGTAGTCATTTTTCCATAGACTTTAGACATAATCAGTTGAAATATGTATAAAACTTAGAAGCCAGGAACAAAAATTATGTTACATAGTGTAATTAGATAATTGATCAACAATGATTTTGAGGACAGTGATCATATGTTAATGAGACCCAGTCTAAGGACCTCAGTGAGGTTGACAGTTGAACTGTTTGGGTTTAGGGGTGTTTCCAGAGTAGCATATATAAGATGCCTAGAGGTAGGTTTAGGTTTAAGACATTCCACACGCGTTGTAGGTAGCAAACACAAAATCTTTGCTATTGCTGGAACAACCACTGGGCCATCCTCAATTTCAACATCATCCAATATAGTAATGGGTATTAAGTTTGGAAAGCATATCCCTCTATGATTTTTATGGACACGACTACGGAAGCAGACCACAGTCTCAACTTGTTGAAATTCCCTCCCTGGCAAATAAACTGCACTATCACCATAGTGGATTTTCTGCACTAAATTCCCCGCTAAGCTAATGGATTCCAGACCCACATTTGTCATAAGCCTTGCAGGGTCTCTAATCACCTGCTCCGTGGCCTGCTGTAGATTCCTAATGTTACCCTCCCTGTAGAGCTCTATCTGTGTTCGCAGACAAGATGGCGGCGCCTTCCCCAGTAGGGTGGAGGCCGTCCGGCATCAGCAAGCCACGGCAGCCCCAGAACGAAGGCCAGTTATCAATAAAGCTAAAGCCTTGCTGTCTACAAAACTGTGCCAGCCCCCTATTTAACAATGTCAGCCTGCTAAACGCCTCATCAGTACCCCGGGAGGGGAGGGAACCAGAGACTATTAATCGATGCCGACACATCTTTCTGGCAAGGTCACAAGTCCTCTCTATGTCCATTTTTGTGACCTCTGAGTGCTTCATCCTGATATCATTGGTGCCAACGTGAATAACTATGTGACTATATCTCATGTCATGTTCCTTCGTCTGTCTTCCCTTCTGCAGCGTCAGCACCCTAAGACGAGATACTATGTCGGCCCCAATCTGGCCCCAGGAATACATTTAATGTCAGCCGGCATCTGTAACCTGACTTTGCGGGTGATAGAATCCCCTATCACTAAAGTCCGGTGTTTCGGCCTGGAGACAGGAGTGGAAGTCACTTGTGGGCTCAGAGAATTCACATCTGGCAAATCCAAGGGGGAGAACCAATTCACAGTTCGCACTGGCAAGTGTGATCGGGGTGCCACAACCGGTCACCAAGCCCTGCGAGGCTTCCTCTGCCTAGGCACAGTCCAAAAGCCGTCCTCCACAGCCGGCGTTTCTTAGCTGATGCTAATGGGCTCGCTAGCTGGCCCAACACTAACCTCATCTGGAGTGCCCGTAACATCTAACTCCACTGCGCTAAGAAGCTGCTCTAACTTACGGACATGGCTCTCTAAGAGAGCCACCCTATCTTCCAACATCACGCAGGATTTATGGAGGGTGTAAAGTAGAATTAGTGGTGTACTTTGTGCACTAGGAAATTCAAGAATGTAGCCAAGCAAACACGAGCTAGCCAATAATGGATAAGCTAACCACTCCTAAGGCTCACACAGACGCAAATAAATTTATTAAAATTCACAGCAGTTACACTGAAAAACTAACAGAGGTATTAAACATGTAAAAACGCAGCAGCTATAAAATACACTAAACTGTTAATTAACTAACAGGAGTGTAAAAAAATGAAATGAAAAAATTATGACGGGGGTCCGAAATAGCTAACGCAAGCTAACCCCTAGCGAAAATGCTAGCCGCTCCTAAGATTTTACACAGGAGTAAAATTATTACTTAAAATTCACAGCAGTTCAACTGAAAAATGAACAGAAGTATTAAACGGTAGAAAAGAAACAGCTATAAAAAGTAACAATGGAGAGGGGAGGGGTCAACCTAGCTAGCGAATGCTAACTGCTAGTGAATGCTAACTGCTAGCAATTCACAACAGGACTGTTGTTAAATAACATTCAGAGTAGATACAATTAATAACCAGAAGAGTGCTAAACAGAAATAAAAGAAGCGTATACAACCGTGTGAAGTTCAGAGTAGTGTCACAGCAACAAACAATCCGTCAGAAGCCGTCAGTGAGCCTTTCAGTGGATAGGAGTTGGATATGTAGACCTGGATTTGATTCCTGGTCATAAACCATGTCATCTGCATTGTCTCAGTCCACCCAGCTAGAAATGGCAACCAGCCTTAGCTGGGAAGTAACCTTCATCATGGTTTATAGGCCTTTTCTTCTTCTTCTTCTATAGCATGTCAATGTCACCATTTCTATTCAGGCGTACCTCTTTCTCAAACATTCAAACTGTAGTAACAGCTGCACACATAAAAATGGACATATGGTATTGCCTAATATCAATCACAGGCACCTAAATTGAACTGAATCATGGCAGATATCATACAGTATCACTAATCAAAGAAATTATAGAATGTTGTAATTTGATTAAACTTGTGATTTACACCCCCACTATGCATACATGAACATTTCCAAGTCACTGAGGAGGCGGTGGCCGGGAGTTTAGAGAGGCTGATTTGTGACCAGAGTTTCAATTCCCCTGTTCAGACAGGAAACTCATTAAGGTGCCCTTGAGCAAGGTACATATCCCAGAAATTTGCCCCAGAGTGCAGTTGGGCATGTTTTATGGTGGCCATCTGAAATCAGAGTGTGACTGAATGGGTGAAAGTGAGACATCATATGCAGTCATACATAGAAGACAAAATGCAGTCCATTTACATCAGTTATGAAGAAAAAGAAAGTGTAGTACCTGTGGTAAAATGATATATTACAGGCAGTTCTCATAAACTGAGAGACCATGGAAAACAGAGACTAGGAAGTGATGGCATCAAAACACTCAAACTGCTCTGAAGTTGTTATTGGTTTCTGTGGAAGTGATTGGAAAACTGGGCATCGCGAACACATCAGCTAGCTCCGCCCGTCCAGCTGTCTGTGTCCAATCAGTGAGTGGTGTGTCGAAGGACACCGCGTCATATAACACACATAGTGGACGTGACATTTGCCTCGCCAGCTTGCCATTCACATGATCAGATGGGGCAGCCTGATCACATCATCAAATGGGGCATATGGGGCCGCCTGGCTGGTGTCTGCAGTACTCACTGAGGCACAGCTAAATGCCTTATAAATGTGATATGCATTTTTATTTTTCACCATGTCATGAGGGTAGGGAGAGTTCCCATGGGATAGTAAAGCTTTTCAACCTACCATCCCTGGTTCTCATGACCAGGCACCTAAGTGGCTCTACTTTACTCTATTCTACTCTTCTGTTCTACTACTCTTTTTTTTTTTTTTTTTTTTTTTTAGATATACCTTAGTATACACTAGTAGAGTTCTACCTTAGAAATGGAATATATTCTAGAAGACATACCTTATTGAATTTTCATGAGAGCCTGCCCACTCATGTGCATCGTTGTGGAGTGTTGGGAGGTGATGTTCTTCATGGCACGATATATATGTTCTCCAGTGGTAAGTAGTGATGACACGGCGGTCAGGTGCAGCTCTGACTCCGTGGGCATTGTCGTGCACATGAAGACGTGGCTGGGGGAGACTGTGTTTGTTTTTTGCAGTCACAGCTTTGCATTGTGCTGATACGATGGAGTGGCGCAAGCCTCAGGAGTGCAGTCACTGGCTGTGGGTCATGGTCAGCTCCCTCCCTGCTTGATTTTGAATGACATCCAACCCATGACGTGATTACATGTCAACGGGGGTCCCTTGATAAATGCATAACTGTAGTGGATGTGAGCATGTGTGATCATATTAATACGGACATCACATCACCACATGAATGGGCTCACGGCTCCCAGATGTGTTGCAGATTAGCTACCCATACTGTCTGTCATTCAGGCTGTCAGTCTGGCTGTCACATGAAAGACGGACCAAGTGGATGTTGCAGTCGCATGTCACGTGCTGTGCCTGTCTGTTTGGATGGTGCGCTAGTGCTGGGACATGCAGCTGGAGCAACTGGGTTTTTATTTTTGTCTCTGTTGTAGTGGTGTAGGCACACTGCTGGTTGGTGATTCCATTTCCAGCAGGACATGCTGGATATGCCATGATGGGTGTTCCACAGCTGGAAATGACAGCTACCCAGATGTAGGTGCTGTGCTGGAGAGCAACCGCACTGTACTCCAGCCACCGTTGGAGTCTTCGCCACCTTAGCCATACCTTGACAATATAGCATTGTGGTGTAGAAGAGGGTGGGGGACACGACACACCCGTATGCCATTTGTGTTGCTCAGGGGCATACACGACACACTGACCGCCCTTGAACTTTCAACCACCTCGACTGCAGCTTGAAAGTGGTGTCCTGCGCTCTACATTTCTGCTGTCAGCATGAATGGCCCTGCATTTTCTAAGTGCCCAGTGAATGGTGTTGGATGTTTGTGAGTGGCACCTAGACTCTAGCCGAGAGTGGCTCGAATGGGTACTTGCATGCCATTCGCCATCATTCGGCTGCTAGTGTGAAGGCTGGCTCGATTGCATCATTCGGCCAGGGTTCATCGTGACCGATAATTTTTTTACAGCCCCTCGACCGCTGCCCGATTTGTCCAACGTGCATATGACATGTCGTGCGAATGTTGCGACCACAATCGGATGACAGTACGACCTCATCTTGGCTGCTGTTTGACTGGGTTTCTGGTGCAAGCGGCAAATGTAGAGTGCATGTGCTGTAGCCGAATGGATGTGACAACTGGCAAGGCATTCGAGGAAGCTCTGTAATTTTTACAAGTGCCATTCAAATCCTCATACGTGCACCATTCAGCCTCAATCGTGTTATGTGTGAAATGGCCATTAAAAGGGTGCAGACCCTGAATTGGGACACAGTCATGGTTGAATGGGTTGCCATAGACTTCAATTGCAGAAGAAGAGGAATAATAATAAATAAGGAAAGGTAGGAACACCATAAGTGCCTTAAGGTTAGGGTTACATAGGTTTAAAAATAGTGGACTAAACTTGACCACATCATAAAAATGTTATGCATTTTGTGACGGTAACACACACACACAAAGAATCATATGGCTGGGCTGCAGAGACCATCCAGATCATAGTATATATATAATTTTTGTAATTTCTTTTTTTTTCTGGAACACTTTTACACGAATATAAGCAGAAAAAGTCTTGGTCAAAAAAGGAGCTATTTGACCACCAGTTTGAGTCTGCATTGCATTGTACCTCAGCTATTTTTTCCATGTATATTTTTTTTTTAACAACAACAGGGCATGACGATGTGATTACTGACCATCTGATTGGTCATTCAAGTATGTTTCAGCCCCAGTATCCACAGAACTGATGCCTATCTGCTGCAACTGAAACGTACTGCTGTGGAGCTCGAGGAAAAGACAGCATTTGAGTGAAGTCTGTCAGCTCAGAAAAGACAGAAGATGAAAGTAATCACATTAAGCCATTTATAGAGTGTGTAATATGTCTGTAAATTCTTAGTTACTTTGTGGGAAATCTGCTTTATCACTTTTTGGCACGGGCTGCATCTGCAATATTATTTCACCATGCCACACGGTAACTGGCTGCTCGAGATCATGGGCAAATTTGCACACACGTGAGTAGTTTAAGACAAAATACTGCACTGACTCAAAGATTTGGTCACAGTTAGAACTCTGCATGATCATGCACTGGGTGCACACTGAGGCAAACAATCAAGTTTGCTTTTTTTAATCACCAGGCATTTTTGTGATTAGGTCATTAGTTTGATTAAATACCTAAACAATACCTGTGCAGTACAGAACTCAGCAGGTTGTTCTTGAAATTGCTTTCGTAATGTACTACATTTTGGATATAATAGTTCATGTATTTGTGTCTGTTTTGTGTGAACCTCTGTCTGTGAAAGATCAGATTTTTTTTTTTTTTACTTTATGTCTTGGGCTCAAGATTTCAAGCTTTGACCTTGAGCGGTTAAGGCTTTGGCCTTAGTGGCTAAAAACCTTGGCCCCAGTGAGAACGTCCCATGATTGCATCTCATGTGGGTCTTTCTGTGTGGAGTTTGGATGTTCTCACCTTGTTTGCCTGGGTTCCCTCCGGGTGCTCTGGCTTCCTCCCACTTCCAAAGACTTGCAGGAAAACTAGAAACTTTAAACTGACCCTAGATGTGGGTGAATTTGTTTGTCTGCCTATATGTGTCCTGTGATAGACTGGGGGCCTGTACAGGATGTTCTCCACCTCTTGCCCAATGATCAGTGGGATAGGTTCCAGCTTTTCCATATGACCCTTAATTGGAGTCAATTTGGAACTTTAACATTTCCCATACACCACCCAACCCCCCCACCCCGCTTCCCAGATTGCATCTCGGCACTAACAGGGTTCCAGCGTTGCAAAGCTATATAGCGAGGATATGGATGGCACCGATTCAGCAAGTTCACAAGCGATTATGATGATGACATTTTCTCTCAAGTTGAGACGGTTATCCGGAGGAGGTGCAGCACCTGTGATAAACTTCTGCCATGCCCCAATGTTGTCTTGTTGTCCATAATTCACAAGGTGTGTTTACATTGTGCCCTAAACCAAAACTCTGCTGAAACCGACCTCTCGCATGAGTCACGGACTGCGAAATGGCGAATGGGTATAAAAAATAAACGAATGAATGCCTGAGGAATGATCTAGCACTGAGGCCTTGCATTGGATTCAGCCAGTCCTTGTAAATTTATTCAATAATTGTGATGTAACAAATGTATTAACACAGCACACATCTACTCTTCTCGTGTGCGGCGATAAATATACATGGAGGATGATACCTTTAGATAGATCGCCCACTCTGTGGCATGCCCTGGCATTGTCAAGCTGACAAATATGAGTAATTGTTGTGAGGGCTGGAGGGACAAGCAGTTTGTACTGTGGACTTTCAACAGGCTTATTGCATTTCTTAGCCTGCCTGTGACAATTAAAATCACTGAAACTGTTCCCGCAGCAGTCACAGTGGTGCTAATATTCAGGCAGCAGCAGAGCTTGTCCTTCAGCCGAAAGGATAATGTTGGCTGCAGAGCAGAGGGCTGTTGTTCTCAAAGCTGAAAACCCTAGCCGAGGGTGGATTTTTGCATTGCACTCTGGGAAAGGAGTTATCTAAGCAGTACATGCAAGACACCCCTGACATTAATCTTTAATTAAGGCCTTTACAATTTCGGACGATGCCCGGGAGTCTCAGAGTTACTGCAGGGTATTGATATGAGCTGTGGGCAGCATGTAATGGAGGGCCAAAGTATTGGATCTTGTGCTGAGCTCATTTTGTTTCATCAAAGTCACAGCTCGGTTGATCTGTCAAAATATTTCTGGCTGCCAAACAACATTACAACTCGTGGCAGACTGTCACGTAAATTGAAACATTGTGAGAAAATATCAAGGTGACTGCTTTTACATCAGACACTGCATCCCCCCCACCCCCTCCATGCTCTTTTTTCATTATTGGTTGAAAGAGCCAAGTGATAAACCTGCTTGTACACAACCACATGCTATGCGAGCTTTTCTTGTGCTGTGACAGCTGCTACCTGCGTGAAGTTTCATAAAAAGAAAGCGAAAGCCCCGAAGACACAACCTGTTTCAATCTGGCTGAAGATTCTCTCAAAAACAGACAAGGCTTTCATACAGAAAAAAAAAAAGAAGAAAAAAAACAGGTCTCAGAAAATTGTTTTGATTGCACCTCCTCTTGTTCCCAGTATGATAACAACATTAACAAGCTCAACGTGGAGGTTTGGGGACAACGTAGCAGCACAGTTCCCTGTGGTAACATTTATTCATTGGCAACAATGAGAGCCAGATGGGAAGGTGTGGTGGTAACCGCAGGAAAGGTGGAGGGAGAGAGGGATGTCAACCCCTTTGTGAGGTAAAGCAATCCGGAGCGATTAAACCTTGATTTGCCATCGGGACTATCTACTAAGAGACAGGAGCTGGCACCAATTCTCCCTGCAGCACCATTCCTTTTATCTGCAGTCTTCCTGGAGATCCTATAAATACCACCGGAGTGGTTAAGATGTAGAACAGTGCCCTGACAGCTGCTTCATTATTAATTGTAAATATCATGACAGAAAATGAAAAAGAAAGGAATTTCTTACAAGTTGTCCTTCCCACTGTAAAGGATCATTGATGCACTGAAAGTACAGTGGGGCAAAAAAGTATTTAGTCAGTCCCTGATTGTGCAAGTTCCCCTACTTAGAAAGATGAGAGAGGTCTGTAATTTTCATCATAGATACACTTCAACTATGAGAGACAAAATGAGACAAAAAAAAATCCAGGAAATCACATTGTAGGATTTTTTAAAGAATTTTATTTGTAAATTATAGTAGTGAGACCAGCTATGTTGTACAGCTTAGAGACGGTGGCACTAACAAAAAGACAGGAGGCAGAGCTGGAGGTGGCAGAGCTGAAGATTTTGAGATTCTCTTTGGGAGTAACAAGAATGGATAAGATTAGGAATGACCATATCAGAGGGACAGCTCAGGTGGGTCGGTTTGGAGACAAAGTCAGAGAGGTGCGATTGAGATGGTTTGGACATGTGCAGAGGAGGGACCCAGGGTATATAGGGAGAAGGATGCTGAGGATGGAGCCACCAGCCAGGAGGAGAAGAGGGAGGCCAAAGAGGAGGTTTATGGATGTGTTGATGGAGGACATGCAGGTGGTTGGGGTGACAGAGGAAGATACAGAGGACAGGATGAGATGGAAACGACTGATCTGCTGTGGCGACCCCTAACGGGAACAGCCAAAAGACAAAGAAGAAGTGGAAAATAAGTATTTGGTCAATAACAAAAGTTCAGCTCAATACTTTGTAACATAACCTTTGTTGGCAATGACAGAGGTCAAACGTTTCCTGGAAGTCTTCATCAGGTTTGCACACACTGTAGCTGGTATTTTGGCCCATTCCTCCATGCAGATCTCCTCTAGAGCAGTGATGTTTTGGGGCTGTCGCTGGGCAACACGGACTTTTAACTCCCTCAACAAATTTTATATGGGGTTGAGGTCTGGAGACTGGCTAGACCACTCCAGGACCTGAAATGCTTTTATGGAGCCACTCCTTCATTGCCTGAGCAGTGTCTTTGGGATCATTGTAATGCTGGAAGACCCAGCCACATTGCATCTTCAATGCTCTCACTGATTTTTGGCTTAAAATCCCATGATACATGGCTCCGTTCATTCTTCCCTTAACACGGATCAGTCGTCCTGTCCCCTTTGCAGAAAAACAGCCCCAAAGCATCATGTTTCAACCCCCATGCTTCAGAGTAGATATGGTGTTCTTGGAATGCAACTCAGCAATTTTCTTCCTCCAAACACGACAAGTTGAGTTTTTTACCAAAAAGTTCTATTTTGGTATCATCAGACCACATGATATTCTCCCAATCCTCTTCTGGATCATCCATATGCTCTCTGGCAAACTTCAGACGGGCCTGGACACGTACTGGCTTAAGCAGGGGGACACGCCTTGCACTGCAGGATTTGAGTCCCTCTCTGCGTAGTGTGTAGCCTTTGTTACTTTGGTGCCAGCTCTCTGCAGGTCATTCATCAGGTCCCTCCGTGTAGTTCTGGGATTTTTGCTCACTGTTCTCATGATCATTTGACCCCACGGGATGACATCTTGCGTGGAGCACCAGATCGAGGGAGATTACCAATGGTCTTGTATGTCTTCCATTTTCTTACAATTGCTCCCACAGTTGATTTATTCACACCAACCTGCTTGACTATTGTAGATTCACTCTTCCCAGCCTGGTGCAGGTGTACAATGTTCTTCCTGGTGTCCTTCAACAGCTCTTTGGTATTGACCATGGTTGAGTTTGGAGTCTGACTGTTTGAGGTTGTGGACAGGTGTCTTTTATACAGATAACGAGTTCCAACAGGTGCCATTAATACAGGTAACAGGAGGAGGACAGAAGAGCTTCTTAAAGAAGAAGTTACAGGTCTGTGATAGCCAGAAATCTTGCTTGTTTGTGGGTGACCAAATACTTATTTTCCACCATAATTTACAAATAAATTCTTTAAAAATGCTACAATGTGATTTCCTGGATTTTTTTTTCTCATTTTGTCTCTCACAGTTGAAGTATAGCTATGACGAAAATTACAGACTTCTCTCATCTTTCTAAGTAGGAAAACTTACACAATCAGGGACTGACTAAATACTTTTTTGCCCCACTGTATGCTTAACCAAACCACCTGCACTCATGAATTATATAGTTTTACTCCAGAAACATGGATTCCATGTTCCAAATTCTGTATTCTTGATTTTCCATTCTATATTTTTGTGCCATTCTATATTTTTAGGTTTCCATTCCATATTCTCAAATTTCATTCCACATTTTCAAGAGACATTATATTTTCTCAGGTTTCTTTTCCATATTCTTAGGCTTCCATTACATATTCTCAAGTTCTATTCTGCTTTGGTTGAGCCGATTCAGCCGCAATAGGACCTAAATGCTAGACACTGGGATGAAAGCAAAGTACAATTTATTGGTTGAAAAGCTGTACAGAGTTTTAGAATGTGCAAGAGGTCCCAGAGGCAGGAGACACAGACTGGACCAGAACAGGTGCAGTGACGAGAGACTGGAGCCAGGTCAGCCCATGGAGCTGACTGGAGACAGGATCACTGGAAGATAAAGAACAGGTTCAGATCAGAAAGCTAAACATTGACAGCTAGAGCTCTACAAATCAAAGTAGAGGGGCCAGTACCACACAGTGACTACTGAATTACTGGCAGGGGTGGAAAGGCTGAACCATTTTGTTGATTTTCATTAAAAATTCTCAAATGCTATTCCCTCGTCTCATGTTTCCATTTCATATTTTCAGTTGTCAGTTCATATTCTAAAGTTTCCATTCCATATTATAAAGTTTCTGTTGGGTTTGCACCCTGTTTTTAAAGAAATGAGAGGCACAAACACTGAAAAGAAACCAGTCAGAGAGAGACAAATATATATATATTTTTTGCTCTGCGCAGAGGAGGAGAACAATGAAGCAGCTTGTAAGTGCTCAGCCACAAAGCTCTCCCCAAAATCCCCTCCTCTGGCCCAGCCTTTTATTTAGTTCATCAACATGAGAAAAAACAAACAAGGACAGTCGGGAGAGGTTACACATGAGTCATGTCTGCAAGAGGGTGATAGCAAAGCAAGGTAACGGCTGAAAACATCCATTCCTGCAACATGAGCCTCGTGGCTCGTCAAAGCAGGATAAGGCAAAATGAAAATAGTTTGCTCAATCATGAAGAATGCAGACAACAAGTCTTTCTTTCTAAAACCTCCTCTTCTCACAAAGAGGAAAAATAATAAGCATAAACTATAAGAAAATAAATAATAATAATATAAGCATAAACTAAAGAAAATAAATGATAATATGAGCATGAACTATATAAAATCCTTGACATAATCCTCCCTGTTTATCGTTTATTTACATAAGGTTGTCATGTCCAAAACACACTTCAATAGAAAATTTGTCCATTTTAACCACTTGTCTTATTACATTTTCAGCTAAAGCTTCATAGGCTAAGAGTGTGTTAACTCATCACGTCAACAGTTCAAGCTTGAACTGGAGTTGTGAGCTTTTCAATATCATCATAATTCTCAGCACAGTCAGTATAGTTTTCTCCACTAAGGTCTGACTGTTTCAATGCTTGATATTTTGGCATAGTTTGTTGGAAAGCCAGATTACACTGTACAAATGTATTTGACACCATTTTTGCCAACCATTGTTTTGATACAAGGGATCACACAACACATGCAAAGTCCAATCAGAATTAGGACTATAATAACTGGTGTCACCATTTTCAATAGTAACTGCCACCATGGTCCTGAAGTCAACCAGGACCAGGGATTCCACCGGTTCACGGCTAGGGTGTCTTTATGCATTGCATCACGAAGTTTATTCAGCTCTTCCAATGCATCCTGCACATCCACTGAATGAATGGAGTCTGGGATGAAAGTACAGCATGTTGTGTTCAGCAGAACACAAACTCCTCCCTGTGAACCAGTAAGCAAGTCTAAAACCATGCGATTTTGCATCACCATGGTACGTAAAGCATCTATTTCAGTATTTTGAGCTGCTACTATTTTCTCAGTTACATTCATGAACAGACCCAATCGATAATTCAGAGTTTCAATCATTAATTAATTTTTTACCACTCCTATCCAGGGGAACAATGAATGTGCTATTTTATCTCCTACAGATCACAAGTTTTGGTCCTTTGGTACATCCGAGCCCCACATGTGATCATGTGGCAACGCATCTGGGTCCAATAGATGTCATCATACCATTATAGGTGGTAGCAAAAACTTACTAACATAAGCCACATGATTCATCCGTTCCCCATGGACAGGAGCCTGTATAATTACATCCCCGTCCAATGTGATGAAGATAAGTACCATCCACATAATATGTTTGGTTAGGCTTAAATTATTGATAAACATATGCTTGGGTACACAGCGTTTCTTAATTTTACCTACAGTTTTATTCCCTGTCCCCGTAAAAGCAAATCGGGAATGGCCGTGTGATGACAATTTAACATGTGATGATATTTTTGCATTTCCCTTCAGTCTAGTCAATGGAGCAGCACTTGGGCACGCTTGTACGTCTTCTGTTGAAATCCCTATCATATAAGTGGTTGCACTGAGGCAAGTGGTATACGTCTTGTCAGATTTGCCTGAGAACTGTTGCCCCCGAAATACAGTTTGATTATGCATCCGTATATAAGACATTCTGTCACCCTAGCAGGGTACGGTTTAGCCGTCAGAGCTGGGTGTGTTGAGGATATAGGCATTTGCGAACAAACATAACAATTAGTAACATGATTAATTCCATAGCCAATACATGAACAATTCTGTACCACATAATTAGTATGGTATATATGAGGGTGTCCATCTGTCTCATTCACATTATGAATAAACCTCTTCTGACATTGCTTCTGTGTTCTCTGGCTCGGTCCACAGTGAGCTGCAATTCTTGGGTCAACCACCAGGCCAGGAACCGAGGAGCACAAAACACACTAAGATCACAACGCAACCGGCTGCCCTACCAACAGTCCGGCAGCGGCGGCGCTGAGCACGCCACTCCGGGGTTGCTGTAGTTCAGTCATGATTGCTAGGATACAGTGTTGTTAACCAACCTCACTAATAGTGCAAGGATCTTCCTGCTTCACTGGCGTTGAGACAATCTATTGCTAATTAAATAGACTCCCTTTGTAGCCAGACTTCCACTTACACTGTGGAGGCAGCCAACACACGCTGTATCTTACAGTGACTTAGATGTATCCATGTTGATCTCTCCGCTATCTTACTGCAGTTGGTGTTGTTAACAGCACTTGGTATGGACCTTCCCAACGAGGACTGGACCAGTTCTTTCTCTTAATCACTCTGATGAACACCCAGTCTCCTGGCTGGACTACTGGAGGCCGTCCCTGTGGGAGATCAAAATTATTCGGCAGTAAATGTGTTTGAGTTATCTCTTTCTGTGTTAATGTCTTTTTCATAAAATCTGCTAATGTTTGTTCCTCATCTGCTGTTTTAGTATCCATGTCAATTCCATTTTTTTTTCCAGTGTCAAGACAGTCTCAGATTTACATTGCATATTTCCAATTGTCAAATAATTTTCTCTGGTGGTTTCCATTCCATATTGTTAATTTTCATTCCATATCTAAAGTGTCAATACATCTTCTCAGATGGCAGATTTCTTTTCCATATTTGTGCATCATTGAATATCCTCAGGTTTCCATTCCATATTATTGATTTTCATTAAAAATTCTCAAGTGCTATTCCATATTGTCATGTTTCCATTCTATATTTTCAATTGTCAGTTCATATTCTAAGGTTTCCATTCCATATTATAGAGTTTCATTCCATTTTTTCCAGTGTCAAGACAGAGTCTCAGATTTACATTGCATATTTCCAATTGTCAATGATTTTCTCTGGTTTCCATTCCATATTGTTAATTTTCATTCCATATTCTCAAGCGTCAATACATATTCTCAGATGGCAGATTTATTTTCCATATTTGTGCATCATTGAATATCCTCAGGTTTCCATTGTTGATTTCATTAAAAATTCTCAAGTGCTATTCCATATTCTCATGTTTCCATTCTATATTTTCAATTGCCCAGTTCATATTCTAATGTTTTCATTTCATATTATTGAGTTTCATTCCATTTTTTTCCAGTGTCAAGAACACAGTCTCAGATTTCCATTCTATATTTCCAGTTGCCAATTCATTTTCTCTGGTTTCCATTCCATATTATAGAGTTCATTCCATATTCTCCAGTGTCAAGACATATTCCCAGATTTCTATTCCGTATTTCTAATTGTCAATTCATATTATCCGGTTTCCATCCCACATTTTTTGTTATTCCTTATTCTCATGTTTGTATTTATATACTCAAGTATCATTCAATTTTTAATGTGTCAATCCATATTCTCAGGTTTCCATCTCAGAAAAAAATATAATCATTTCTGTGTATACACAATTTAAAAGTGTGTTTTGTTCTCTTCTTGTCATGGAAAAAAACACTGGGTTATTGTTCTTGGTATTTACCATAAACGGATGGCTTATCAACCTAAGAGTATGAGTGCTGTAGGGACTCCTCAATCAAGAGCCAACACATAATCACAGGTTCCCATCCAGTTTATTAACAGTCATTCATCACTTGCTGCTGCTTTGTGTTTACTGCCTTTGGCTTCTACTAAAGGTGATACTTACTTATGCATTCATTGCACATCTCTTCAGCTCCTCCATCAAGTGCATTTCTCCAGCTGTAACACTTTGGTGTACGCCCAACTCGACCCGCGCACCTGGCTCTTATAGGTTGTGCTGCAAATGCTCCATGAAACAACACAAAATGCAGTAATCAAAGCTATTGGTAAAGCTTTGATGCCCTCTTGATGAATATTGCATCTGCTCCTTGAGAGAGGAAGTCAACACAAATCAAACCAGCTGTGTCCATTGTACTTTTGGTTAGCGGTAGACATTCCTGCTGGTTCAAAACATACAGACTGAATGTGAAACTCCCCAACACACAAGAGGAGGACTGATCAAACGACAGATTAGGCCCTCCACACATTCAATAGCTGCTGGATTATGGTAGCAGTATTGTGGCAACCACAGCAAGTGATTGCTTGATGCATCCTGCTGGGCAAAATGTAGGGCTTGTTATGTGTGATATTGGTTTTCCACTTGCAACCATGAACCCTTCATAGCCTACTCTTGGTTTCTCAAATACCTGACCATCATGTACACTTACCTCCCATTTGGTTTTGGGTGACTTTGAAGCATTTAAGGGAAATAGTGGGAAGAAATGTGGAAAAAAAAAGTGCTTTGAAAGCTTACAAGGTGTTAACTTGGGTATTATTCTCAACTCCACTGTTGAACGTTTGTCAAATCAATAAAGACATTTTATTACATAATTTGCAGCTTTCATGTTTGAGATCATTAGATTTTTCCTGACCTTTTAATGCAGTGTTTCGTGTGTGTTTGTAATCTATATATATGGCTCTGTTTAAGTGTAAAGTTCTTGTGATTCTACAAAAATGTTTCTAAGTGAGACAGCTTAAAAAACAAACAAACAACAACAAAAAACAAAACCAACGCCAAAACCAAAAAGCATCACTGGTTGAACAATTTCTGTCAATTTGTTATCATTTAATGCTGAAGGCCAAAGGACCACTAAATATATTGATCCCTTAACTGTAGAATGTTCAGGGGTTTTAGTTACAAATGGAATGAAGATGCTTTCTGAAGGCATAGGCACTATACTCCAACCCCAATTCCAACTAGGACTGCAAGCAGTGATATATGGGCCCTCGTGTCTGTGCCACCACCTCTCTGGGCCATCATTTACACTTGTGACCAGATGTGGGCAGGTGTGTACAGGGGCCGACCCTCATCACACAGTTCAAGTTTCAAGCAAAAGAGACAATGCATGGAGTTATGACAAGTTAATGGTTCATCCACTAGGGGGTGCTCAGCACAGAGCGGTCAGGTGCGTTGCGAAGAGGGCAGACACTCATCACACAGTTCAAGTTTCAAACAAATCAGTCAATGCATGAAGGAGTTATGAGAAGTTGATGGTTCATCCACTAGGGGGCGCTTAGAGCACAGAGGGGCCAGGTGTGTTAAGGGGCTGACCCCCATTAAACATGTGAAGTTTCAAGTCAATCAGGAAATGCATGAAGGAGTTATGACAAGTTGATGGTACATCCACTAGGGGGTGCTCAGAGCACAAACAGAGGGTCCAGGGTGTTCAGGGTCAACCCTCATCACACATGTAAAGTTTCAAGTCAATTAGGTAATGCATGAAGGAGTTATGACAAGTTCATGGTTCATTTACTAGGGGGTGCTCTCGAGCACAAACAGAGGGTCCAGGCTGTCAGGGTCCAACCCTCATCACACATGTGAAGTTTCAAGTCAATTAGGCAAAGCATGAAGGAGTTATCATGACTTGATGTTCCATGTCGAGGGGTCAAAATGGCGGCGCCATAGCAGCCACCACCTTCGACATAGAGGAAAAGCTTTCAATAACTTTTGATCAGTATAGTCTCTGGATGATCTGAAAGAAATTTGAAGTGCATTGGACAAAATCCCGAGGAGGGAGTTGCTTCAAATACCATGTGTGGAAATCACGCCAAAATGACACGAAAATTCAAAATGGCCGACTTCCTGTTGGGAGTAGACCAACGTTGCAAGAGACTTTGTCCCAACTTCATTGGAATTGGGTTGTAGTGTGGCACTTGCAAGAACAGGCAGTTGCTGACAATTATCCCCCAGTCCAGCTGAACATTAGTCACTGGTCTCAAAGAACATTTATCAAAAATGAAAAACAATTCAAGGTATGTAAAAAATACAGAATTGAACAATAATGCCTTTGAACATTTTGCATTTTATTAGCTTAGAATATCACAAAACACAAAGCACTGAGACCAAGCACTCAAAACAGTCAAGAGTATTCCTTCTTGTTTAACATTCCATCAGCTCAACAAATCATTAACTAGAGCAACTTAAATTTTTGATGACTTGTACAACCAAAATTGCCCTGTCACCATTTTTTTTTTTCTGTTTGCAGCCCATCACTCAACAGCATTAGGCTGGAGACAGTAGAGACTCCCACATTTAGATGTGTTTATAGTAACAGAAAGCATGTTGTTGGAACATTTTTAAAATTTTGTCCCCTATGCAATCCTGAATTGGTATTCTACCCGGGTAAAACAAAATACAGATTCACTGGGCTGACATCTCACACACTGGCTCAGATGGTGACTCAAAAATGGAGTATAACTTACAATGTGAAGGAACATCAACTATGACATTTTGGTCATATTTTTATGGGCATGATCCAGTAACCAGGTACCTCAGTGATGAGGAATCTTGGAGAAAACCAAAGACATGTTCGTGCTTCACTTGGTTATAGCAGATGGGTTGGACCAGTTGTCTGCCTGGGTGGTTACTATTCAGTACCCAAGGTTGTTTTGTAGGATCATGGATGAGGAAATGTACAACACCAGTGCATGCTTCCAGGCCTGACCTGACTTGGTTTGTGTGGGCATACAGACATTGGATTGTAAGTGTTGTTTGCCACCCTAGTTAGTACCAAATACTAAAAAGTTGGCTACCGGTCCATGGGCTAATATTTTGAATAAAACATTTGCTGCATATCCGTACTTATGGTCCACTCTCCCTGATTTCTCTTCTAATGATGATGTAATAGTAGAATGGGAGGCAGAGCCTTCAGCTTTCAGGCTCCTCTCCTGTGGAACCAGCTCCCAATTCGGATCAGGGAGACAGACACCCTCTCTACTTTTAAGATTAGGCTTAAAACTTTCCTTTTTGCTAAAGCTTATAGTTAGGGCTGGATCAGGTGACCCTGAACCATCCCTTAGTTATGCTGCTATAGACTTAGACTGCTGGGGGGTTCCCATGATGCACTGAGTGTTTCTTTCTCTTTTTGCTCTGTATGCACCACTCTGCATTTAATCATTAGTGATTGATCTCTGCTCCCCTCCACAGCATGTCTTTTTCCTGGTTCTCTCCCTCAGCCCCAACCAGTCCCAGCAGAAGACTGCCCCTCCCTGAGCCTGGTTCTGCTGGAGGTTTCTTCCTGTTAAAAGGGAGTTTTTTCCTTCCCACTGTCGCCAAGTGCTTGATCACAGGGGGTCGTTTTGACCATTGGGGTTTTTACGTAATTATTGTATGGCCTTGCCTTACAATATAAAGTGCCTTGGGGCAACTGTTTGTTGTGATTTGGCACTATATAAATAAAATTGATTGATTGATTGATTAATGGCCACAATTCACTACAGTTGCTTATCTGGGACCCTCAGGAAGTGATGAAATGACAAATTAGGTTTGCCTGCTTGTGCACCAACTAACTGAGCATCCAGTAGGCATGGCAATAACTCTTAGATTGGATGTTCTTTTTGTGTATTGTTGTACTTTACTTTTTATTATTGGTGTTTATTCTCTTATTAATGCAGTTTATTTTGTTTAGTGATTTGATTACTGGGAATGCCCTACAAACAGTTCTAATTATTATTTTTGTAACAAACAGAAGATTTATTAGTGTGTAAGTTGTGGTACCTCTCAAACTAGTATTAAAGAAAAAATGAGATTCATAGTGCAGAAAATAAGGTACATTACCTCACTAAGAACTGGTAACAATGAGCCTTAAGATGGCAGACAAACCAGTCGTGACATCAACTGCACATTCTATATAGGGACAAACTATATGAACTCTTGACAAATACAACAAGGTTGACACAGCAAACCATCATCCTTGAACCTCCATTCTGTATACATGAGAGAAAGCACATAAATATTGAAATGAATAATGCATGTCTTGGGCTTCTGGCAACAAAAAGGATGGGATACAAACATACTTTCTCTCCCAACAAGTTTGAATGAACTTTTAAAAAGTTTTCTATTTAATTTAGCATGTGTATGTGTTCTTTAAACATAGTCAGCCAAAGCCAGGGGTATACAATGTGATTAATGCCATGAAGGTTCACTCACAGAAATATTTAACCCTAACTTTTAAGATTTATGTAATTTTATTACATGACAAGTTCCCATTTACTTTTCTTTTTTAGATCATTTTAATACAAACCTACCAAATAAACTTTTCATGATGCATATTCATTACTGTAATAAATCCTATTTATTTGAAATGCATAACATCAGCTTTATGTATTTAGTATTAATAAAATATAATTACTCTAAATCAATAACAATGACAGTATTTATTTAAAATACATAAAGCATATGTTTGAATTGCATAATAATTACGTTACCTATACAAGATAAATGGTATCGGTAACATAATTATTATGCAATTCAAACAATATACTTTATGCATTTTAAATAAATTCTCTCATTATTGATTTAGAGTCATTATATTTTATAATGCTAAATACATAAACTGAGGATTATGCATTTCAAATGAATAGCATTTATTACAGTAATGAATAGCATCATGTAAGGTTTATTTGGTTGGCTTGTATTAAAATGATCTAAAAAAGGTAAATGGGAATTTGTCATGTAATAAAATTACATAAATCTTAAAGTTAGGGTTAAATATTTCTGTGAGTGTTCCCTCCAAAAGCGTCACCATGACTAACCAAGCACAGAGTCTAGGTGTACAGTCACTTCCATAAGTATTTAACATAATTTTTGTAATTTTGTCTCTGTACACTACTGCAATGGAGTTGAAATGAAACAATCAAGATGTGCTCATGGTGTGGACTTTCAGCTTTAATTTAAGGAGTTTAACAAAAATATCACATGTATCATATAAATAAATAACTTGAAGCACAATCTGTAAAGGACAGAGGAAAAATAACAAAAATTGTGTAACTGTCTAAATCTTTATGAACCTAACTATCCAGTCAGTATTTTCACTGTTGTATCTGTCTTGTACATGGTTTCAGAAGCCAGTACACCACAATATTTGCTTTGATTTGTTTAATGCAGTTTCATTTGACATACAATATTTACAACATTTAAAATGATACGTGTAAAAAAATATATGCCATCTTACAATACAGTACCATTTACAGAACGATGGGGGACAGAAACAACACGCTCTCCACGTATATACAGCACAAGTAAACTCCAACCAGCTCTTAGGTAGCATTAGTCGGGTTCTACACAGAAACCCAGGACAGTTTCATTAGCACAAGCAGAACAAGAATTTATAGGAGCTGTTTTATCCACAGAAAACATTTTGTTCGTGCACTTTGTACAGTACATGCTCTACTGGAAGATGGGTCACATTTCAAATATCTCGGGGACCACAGATGGTGTTTACTCATTTGCTCACAGCCGTGGGGATTTAACCCCTCTACCTGTGAGAAACAAAACTCCTTTTGTTTATCCTTCACATACCTGCAAATGCAGTTCACATTTCATTCTTTACAAGTAGCCCGCGAGGAGCGTCATTTATTAGCAGTGGAAGAAAACAGCTAGCAGCTGTAGAATACATTGACCAGGGGGCCAGGTTGTTCTCCAACCAAATATCAGTGTGTCACACTGTCTTATGGACATTAGATTGCAACAGGCCCTGTTTACATTTTAGTCACTGTTATTTTTAGCTGTATTTTCATATTTTTACATTAAAGGCCACCCTTGACCCAGACAGATTTAGGTGACAGGATTTGTTGGGAATCGCTGGCAATAAAAGCTTGGTCAATCGATCATCCTCTGATGTCAGCTGACAGTCATCATGGTAACGTGTTTGATGGTACAGTTGGGAGAAGTGTGGTTGACGTGGAAAATATGTGAGTGTTTGCACATTTTGTCATTCAGAGTACAGTGGAGACCTGTGGTGGTTGGCACTGATGCCTCACAGCAAGAAGGTTGTGGGATCGCTTTCCACCCTTTCTGTGTGTAATTTGCATGATCCCCCCCCCCTCCCACATCTGCATGGGGTGCACCAGCTTCCTCCCACATCCAAGGATATGCAGGTTAGTAAAATTGGAAACCTTAAATTGTCCATAGGTATGGTTGTGAATGTGTTTGTCTATATGTGGCCCTACGATAGACTTGCATTCTATCCAGGGTGTACACCCACCCCCGTGACCCTTAAAAGGAATAAGCAGGTTTTTTGTATGTCTATGCTAGTCACATGTGTACCGATTTTCATCTCCCTACTCCAAAAAACCCCAATGGGGAGGGGTTTTTTAAAGTTTCAAGGGGGTGCTATTAAGGCTTTTTGCCCCGTCCATGGGCGACGCCACTATGAATTGTAAGCGGTTGTCGTGCTTGACATCTGTATCGATTTTCATGATGACATAAAATTAAAGCTGTTAAAAGGAAGAACGTAATTTCATGGCAAAGGGTCGATATTCAGCACGCCGCCACATGGACACCGTTACTCGTAGCATCATGGCGATCATCGCCTATGTTCACCAACTTGTTCTGCATGTTTTAGAAGTGGAAAGAAATTGATGGGGTTCACTATGTGACATCAGGACGTGTTAAAGTAAAAATAGGACATTTCCTGTTACAACCGGGGGGGGCGCTATGGCAGAGGTGGGAAGTTAATATATGCAGACATTCAGGGCAGAGGGCCCTCATCATGTCCAGCAAATATGAAGGATCTACAATCATGTATGTGGGCGTGACAGCCGTTCGAAGTGAAATGGCGTGCTCTGAAACGCTCGCTAAAGTTTGACGAACCCTAGCAGCCACGCCTTTTGACCTATAGAAATTCTTTTAATAACTTTTGATCACCATGGGGTCATGATGATGTGGACCAAATTTGAAGACGATTGTATGAAATCCCTAGGACGAGTTCGTTCAAATGTAAGTCATAAAAATGGCCAAAAATGGCGAAAATTACCTCAAAATCAAAACTTCAAATTAAAATGGCCGACTTCCTGTTGACAATTCACCATGACGGTAACAGACATTCTATCCAGGGTGATCCTTAAATGGAATAAGCAGGTACAGAAAATGGATGGATGGATGGATGGATGGATGGATGGATGGATGGATGGATGGATGGATGGATGGATGGATGGATGGATGGATGGATGGATGGATGGATGGATGGATGGTGTGTAATATGACCACAAAGTAAGGTGCAGGGCTCAAAGAGTTTGCAATTACTAACTAAATTAGTCATGACTGTCTATCATGTTTGAACATAGGTAAGGATAGGAGCATAAATCAACTAGTAAATCAAGAGTCTTGCCTTCTGGGTCTTGTACATTTGTTTCATTGTTAATTATTATTTTCAGTTCAGTCCTGCTTTAGTATGATGTATTAATGTACATCCCTGTGTGTATAATTGTTGGGTACATGCATAGCGGGGAACCACCGCATGATAATGCCCTTGTGAATAAAAGAAAAAGACCAAATGTGACATTAGACCAGGTTTTTGCTGGTTAATGCCTTCTGCTGCCACATACTTAATACAAATGCTTAACACACTTCTAGACCAACACAGCTGTGGGCACACAAATGAGCATAATTATACTCACATGACGTGGGTGTGAAAATGGAAACATTATGTACTCTACCTCTGATAGATGCTTTGTGCTGGGTGTAACAACAGGCCAAGAGTTTTTCCTGTGCTTTTTCTTCTTAGAAAAGATATTCACACTGTTGCTTCACATCAATGTACTCACAAAGAATTTCCATCTCCTCTGCTGACAGTTTTCAAAAGTCAAAATGCCAACACAGAAGTTAATAGACAACTGGCTTTACCACCTGAGCCAGTCAAGGAGTTCAAACAGGTCACAAGAGCAAAGTTCTTTTGGCCAAACTGGACTGTTCCTGCTCAGTTCCGAAGCATTTAATGAATTTGCAGAACAGCGAAAATGTGGCTCAGACGGCAGAAACAACTAGCTTTTAAGTGAATGGTTGTGGCTGTGAAATTTGTTCGCACACTTTTTTCCACTAAATTTGCTAATATGTATATGTCGCGGACATGAAGTAGCAAAGCTTTTCAGCATCTCAACATGTCATTAAAGTCCTTCAGACTTAATTTTCAGTAAATGGTTCTGGGGAGCATTAGCATGGCTAAAAACTTTCAGCTTAACCCTCTGCCATTTTTAGGCATTTTTCTTTATTTGCCTTTCACATGACTGGAAAGTCCTCACAGTCTCATTTAGGTCCTTCAGACTTTAGTTTCAGTAAATCTTTCTGGGGAGCACTGGCATGGCTGTAAACCTTCAGCTTCTGGGGAGCTTTAGCCCCAGACCTGCCAACCTCATCCCTCTTAACCCACCACCATTTTAAGCATTTTTCTTTAGGGACCCTTCACACATAGCACAAATAAGTATGAATCAGGGCGAATCACAGCGAAACAGCCCGAATGAGCTAATCCCCAAAACATCAAGCTGATGTCGGGACAGACACACGTTTGGACAGCTGGTGTACACATGATCTGACGGTCCATTTCTCTTGGCACAGCCTGTGAAGGTACACACCATGCGGCCGCTGCAGGCCAGCACAAAGGCATATATGTTTTATGTATTTCCACATGAGGACAGCAGGCACAGACATGCGCCTCAGAGTGGACAGTTGTAAGGTCATGTCCTTCAAAATACAGTACGTGGTCTCCTGCCATGACTTCAAGGTCCAGAGATCTCAACAGCAGTAGCTCACACAGACACGCCCATCTGTCCGTTCAGCCCTCAGAACAAATTGTAACTCTCCTTTTGTTTGCTCTGTGATTAATTATTTTAGTTATCTGTTATGTAATTGTTTATGTAGTTATCATAGTAATTATTTAATATCTGTCCTGGCTGTAGTCTCCGTGTTTGTAATGTAACACGTCGTGTGCACTGAGCCGTCATTTCCAGCTGTCATGTGTGGCTTGCCGGAGATCAGCTGAGAGGCACCTTGCCATTCTGTGTGCTCAGACGTGGCTGGCCAGTCTCCATCTGTACATACATATCAGCATTTCATGCAAGTGTGCTCCTCCTGCATGCCACATGTGTTGGGGGAGCGAGGGGGCGTGAAACACACACGCCACATGTGTTGTGGGGGAGCCAAGACTCCCACGAGTGCCCCCATTACTGCCCCCATTAGTGCCCCACGAGTGTGGCACGCCACACTCGTGGGGCACTAATTTCACAGCCAGCACAAAAGTGGTCGCCTGCTCTCTATTTTTGTGATGGCTGCTTGAATGGCCCCACATTTCCTAAGTGCTCCGTGAGTGGTATTGGATGTTCATGTGGCACCTGGAATTTGGCCGACACCTGCCGAGAGAGAGATCGAATGGGCACTCACAGGGCATGCTCTGTGTTTTGGCTGCTGGTGTGTGTGAATGGTTGTGGTGACAGGTGTATGAGGCGGTAGATGCGGCTCCGATTTTTCACAAATGCCATTTGACTCCTCCTTCATGCGCCATTCGGCCTCATTCATGCTATGAGTGAAGGGGCCCTTATTTGTATCTCACATGCCTGGAAAGTCCTCACGATCTCATTTAGATCCTTCACACTTTAAATGCTGACTCAACACTTAGCATTTCCTGTTTCAGTGTCAGCTGTGCACTGAATTCCCACGAGATCTCCTCTATTCATGTGGGATCTCCTCTTTTTAACATTTTCTTTGTTTTTTTAATTGAGACAAACAAAAAGTTACGCAAAGGCTTACAGAGGATAAGCGTAGCAGTGCTAAAACAACAACATGAAAAACAGGTTAATATCCTCTGCTGTAGCTCCAGGAAGTGTTCAATACAGTGAAACATTTCCTGTTTCCCTGTGAGTTCAAAATTTGGCACTTCCTGATTCAGTGTCAACTTGCCACTGAATTCCCGCAAAATCCAATGAGATCTCCTCTGTTGTCGATCCAGGAAGTGTTCAACATTTGACATTTCCTGTTTTACTGTGGACTCCAGATTTGGTGCTTCCTATTTAAGTGTCAACTTGCCACTGAATTCCTGTGACAGCCCATGAGATCTTGTCTAGTATTGATCCAGGAAGTGTTAATCCAGGAAGTGTTCAACATTTGACATTTCCTGTTTCACTGTGGACTCAAAATTTGGCACTTCCTGTTTGGGACTCCTTGTACCATGAATACGTAGTTTGGCAATGTGGTGGCGCAAGTAGAGTTGCATGAGGGGGCATCCAGCTTGAAACTTGTGCCAAATCAACATGTGGATTAGTATCAGATCTACTGTGGTGAACCTTGATTTAAAAAGGCAGGAGCCAAAATCAGAAGTCTGGTCTTAGCATCAAATGCTATAAATTTACAACAATACAGGTTTTCAACTTTTTGGATTTGTCAAGATCTATATAGCAGATTGGCACAAACTTAAGTCCTTGACAGCCCCAGCAGACCATTTGGCTCATGAGTGTCCTACCCAATGTGTTCATGAAATTGCTTCAGTGCCGTTAGTACACTACATCAGTGTTGCTAGATCTTATAACAACCTCATCTGGACCTGACAAAACGCCAGTCAGAATTATTACGAATTGTCGCCATGTCAATAAAAAAAATATGTCAAATACTTTACATGCTACACAGTGTGGACACATTGAGAAGGCATCATCACAATGCAGCCACGAGTTATACAGTGCAGGAAAAGCATACCGGAATATCTGTTAAACAGGGCATATTACATATTTTCAGCATTATGAAATGAACAATGGGAGTTGCTGCAGGCTGCACCTGAAGAGGAAGAATGCCTGCATTATCTGTTGAGCTTTGTGTTCTGTTCATGACCAAAGCTACTGAGTGAGTTCCGGCTGCCTTTTTTTAAATGCACATGACAATAAAATTAAATTAAAATTATGACACTGAAAATCTGACAAGCATTTTTTTTTCTTTTTTTAACTGCTAATGCCAGCAGATAGTTAATGGTGATTATTATTAGTAGTATTCTGATATTATTAATGACATTCATAATAATAGTGCTGTTGTGTTCACTTTCCCACAAACTCCCATGTGCCCCCTCCTCAGAGTGTTTCTAATAATATAAACAATTTAACTGTTAAATGTTATATCGTTAAATATATTCATCTGTCATTTCTGAAAACAAGAATAACATACTCAAATATTTACTAAGAATGCTCGTGTGTCATACACCACACTGACAAGTGAGGAACCTTGGGGTAATTTTTGATCCTACATTGTCCTTTGACGTCCACATTAGAAATATTACAAGGACTGCTTTCTTCCACCTGCAAAATATAGTGAAGATTCGTCCCATCCTGTCTATGGCTGATGCTGAGACCCTGATCCATGTGTTTGTCTCTTCTAGATTGGACTACTGCAATGTTCTATTTTCTGGTTAACTGCAGTCCGGCATTAGGGCTCTCCAAATGGTTCAAAATGCTGCAGCCAGACTTTTGACACGAAGCAGAAAGTTCGAGCACATTACACCCATTTTGGCATCTCTTCACTGGCTTCCTGTCCCAGTGAGATCAGATTTTAAGGTTCTGCTACTAGGCTATAAAATTGTTCATGGACTGGCACCTCCCTACCTATCTGACCTAATTAAACCTTACGTACCGGCCCAGGCTTTTCCTTCTTGGGGTGCAGGACTACTTTGTGTCTCTAGTGTGAATAAGAAGTCTGCATGTCATAGAACATTCTCTTATCGTGCCCCTGTTCTGCGGAATGATCTCCCTGCATCAATAAAACAGATTCTGTAGAAACTTTCAAGTCCAGACTTAACATGCACTTATTTTTCCTTTCCTATGGCTAGCATACTGGCACAGTATAGTTTTGTTTTATGCTTTTTACTCTTTTAATTCATTTTATTAGGAAACAGCGCGTGCCGTGGCCTCAACTTTACCTGAATTCTGGGTCTTTTGGTGAAGCTTAGGACTAGTGACCTATTTCCTGTTTTTCTTGTTGTTTAATGCTGGCAAATTATAGAATATTTCTTGTCTTTCTGTTTTTTTTCCTCTCTGTTTAAGATGCAGCTCCATCCAGAGATGGGACTTGTATTTGTGCTGGAGACCCTCCTGTCCTGTGCACCAACAGAATTCCCTGTATATTTGTTTTGTGAATTGTTTCTGTGAATTGTTCTGTAATTTATGTCCGTAGCATGGCCCAAGCAGAGGGTTACCCCTTTGAGTCTGGTCTGCTTGAGGTTTCTTCCTCAGAGGGAGTTTTTCCTTACCACTGTTGCTCTGGGGGTTAGTAAGGTTAGACTTTACTTGTGTGAAGCGTCTTGAGGCAACTCTGTTGTGATTTGGCGCTATATAAATGAAAATAAATTGAAACTGAAATTGAGGTGGACAGGAAGGGGAGAGACTGTAGGTTTTCCTTGCAACTGATCACCTCAGTATGTGGTTTTACAGATGAGCTCCTCTCCTCAACGTACAGTCCTGATCATTTGTGAAAAAACCTGATGAGTTTATCACTAGCAAGGAAAACTCCACTGGCTTACCCCTTCAAGGAATGCTATTGTCCACCCATTCTATATATACTGGAAAAAAATATTAAAGGAACACTTTGAAAACACATCAGATCTCAATGGGAAAATAAATATATTTGATATATTTCCTGATATGGACTGGATAATGTGTTAGGAATGACAGGATGTCATATCATTTAATGAAAATGAAAATTGTCAGTCTACAGAGGGATGAATTCAAAGACATCCCAAAATCAAAGCGAAAAAAAAAAAAAAAGATATTGCAGGCATGTCCATTTTGTTAAAATTTCATTGCAGCAACTCAAAATGGTACTCAGAATTTTGTGTCCCCCATGTACTTGCATGCATGCCTGACATGTGCTGTTAAGTTAGAAATACAAGGTCTGTTAGAAAAGTATCTGACCTTTTTATTTTTTGCAAAAACATGATTGATTTGAATCACGTGTGCTTCCATCAGCCAACCTTGAACCTTCGTGCGCATGCGTGAACTTGCATCATTTTCTGGCAAGCAGCTTTTGTGTGAGGACATGTGTAGTGCGCTCGGCGGATTTTCATTTCAAGGAAAAAGACGGAACGACTGGAGCAGCACTACTGCATCAAATTTTGCCAGAAACTGGGCGACAGCCAGGTGGAAACCATTCAGAAGATTCAGACGGCTTTCGGTGACAATCCTATGGGCATCACACAGATTAAGGAGCGGTACAACCGGTTTAAAGATGGACGCACAATGGTGGAGAGCGCGCCACGCTCCAGTCGGCCATCAACATGCTGAAACGACCAGATCATTTCCAAAGTGAACACTGTGGTGATGCGGGACCGTTGTGTGACTGTCCGAGAAATTGCGGAAGAGGTGGACATCAGCACTTTTTCAGTACATTCCACTGTGACAGAAGATTGGGCCATGAAAAGAGTGGCTGTGAAATTCATGCTGCTGCTGACGGCGGAGCAAAAACGCCTCTGTGTTTAAGTCTCACAGGACTTGTTGTGACATGCCCACCTCTTCCACAATTTCTCGGATAGTCACACAACTGAAAAGTCACCGAAAGCCGTCTGAATCATCCGAATGGTTTCCACCTGGCTGTCGCCCAGTTTCTGGCTAAATTTGATGCGGCGCTGCTCCAGTTGTTCCGTCTTTTTCTTTGTAATGAAAATCCGCTGCGCGCACAACACATGTCCCCACACAAAAGCTGCTTACCAGAAAATGATGCAATTGACAGGCATGAAAAAGTTCACGCATGCACACAAAGGTTCAAGGTTTGCTCATGCAAGCACATGTGATTCAAATCCATCAGGTTTTTGCAAAAAATAAAAAGGTCCGATATTTTCTAACAGACCTCATATGTTCTTTTGCGTTTGCAAGTGTTTCTCAATTTCTCAAAATTGTTTGACAAAACCAAAACACACCTATACATCACTATCACATGAAATGACATGACAATTTTTGAACATTTCAAATAATGACCTAGTATGTTGTGGGTCCTCATGGTCAATCATGGCACATCAAAGTGTACGATATCATGTTTCATAGTTAAAATGTTTCTGATATTACTTTGTAGATGTTAGTTTATCATTTGGGGACAAACAGCTCCTGATTTTTTAGATCTAGATTTAGAGCGAGATCTTTACAACTACATTCCATTTATACACTACATTTATAGTGACACAAATATCCGTAGTCATGAAGAAATTCAAGTTCTGTGAGATGTGCATTCACATTTCGTGAGATCTTTTTTTAGTATTCACATTTTGCTGTTCATGATTTGCAGCAGATTCACATTTAGGGGTTAACAATGAACACAATCCCCCCCCCCCAAAAAAAACTACAAAAATGGGATGAAACAGGATAATCTCCCCTTAGTAGCAGCTGCAGGCTTGCCTCCTCTGCTGTTGTGCTCTCGGCCAGAAATGTCTGAGCTGTTCAACTTTGAACATAACCGCAACAAACGTTCATCAGGGCAGCTTTGGCTATAAATTTTTAACTTGATGGCGCACAGTCAAAAAAACTTTGAAGCAAGTCACTACAAATACCCTGTTTAAAGAAGCTCTTTATACCTACCTAGAATTTACCACGTATTTTCAATGATTTCAAGAACTGGTATCAAATGTTTGACCATTTCAAACATTTGATCCCAATTTTAAATCTGGTGCTGATTATGGCTATAGCTACTACATATATGAAGTTTGTTCAAGATTGACAATGATGGGTCAAGATGTTACTATGATGCTTCAAAACGTGCCCCAATTTGGTATTCGGGATGGCTCTGTGGTTGGCATGAAGCTGGACTCTCTGGTGACGTGATAGAGAACACTGGACAAACTGCTGGACATTATGGACGATGCCAGTCACCCTCTGCACACCATCATCAGCAACCAGAGGAGCCTCTTCAGCCACAGGCTGCTCCTTCCCCAGTGCAGGACAAACAGACTGAAAAACTCCTTTGTCCCTCAGGACATCAGACTGTACTGTAAACCAGTAACGATCAGTATGTGTGGTATTTATATTTGTGTATTTCTATTTACAAACTGAGGGCAGCACGGTGGCTTAGTGGTTAGCACTGTTGCCTCACAGCGAGAAGGTCATGGGTTCAATTCTCGGCTCTGGACTTTCTGTGTGGAGATTGTGTGTTCACCCCATGTTTGCGTGGGTTTCCTCCGGGTGCTCCGGTTTCCTCCCATATCCAAAGACATGCAGGTTAGGTGGATTGGAATCTTTAAATTGTCCGTACGTGTGCGAGTGGGTGTGCATGTGTTTGTTTGTCTGTTTGTGGCCTGTGACAGACTGGCGTCCTGTCCTGGGTGTACCCCGGCTCGCGCTCTATGACTGCTGGGATAGGCTCCAGCCCCCGGCGACTCTTAATTGGAGTAAGCGGTTGGAGTGTGTGTGTGTGTGTGTGTGTATTTACAAATTGTTTTTTTACTTTTACTTTTGATACTCTGTGTGCTGCTATATAATGCTGCTGGAACCTCAATTCCCTGAGGGAGTCTTCCCAAGGGATTAATAAAGTTCTATCTAATCTAATCTAAACAGGAAGGAATGGCGCTGTGTGGAATAACCTCATAATTCCTGCATTTCTGGCCTGCAACACTGGTACATTAAGCCCCCCCACTGGTTTGGGTTGCATCGAGTGACTTGTCGTCTTGATGCTGTGCACCATGTTCCCTCACAGCGCAAGCTGTTGTTCTAAACATGTCACCAATCGCAAAGAAAGCTGTCTGCAGCAGTTTGCTGACATACAGCTGGGGAATTTATGCAGCTTTTGTTGTTATCCCAAAGATGTAAATTTGCCCATAAATCTGCAGCGTGCAGCTACTTCTGGCTGGTGTCATCTTTCAAATAAAAATCAGAAAGCAATTTGTCCTCCAGAAATAACAGCCTCGCAACACAGCAGCTCTACGTGGACACAAGGCGTATCAAAACCATCCATTACACTTGTAAAGCAGCTAACTGGCCTGCGGTGACATCGTGTTTATAGCTCATAAGCAGGTAATACCAAGCTGAACTGGCACCGTGCTGTGCGGCGTAAAGAGCAACACACACGCGCAGCACAATCTAGGTTGTTTTCATTCACACGAGCTTCTGATCCATGCAGGTCACCAAATATTTCAGAAAAACAAAAAGTGACATTCTGAGGGAAAGCAGTGAGGTAGTGGGCATTCTCATTTTGTCATACAGCACACAGGGGATTTGCTCAGGAAGGATTCTGAGGTGGCGCTACAAGCCAAACTGCAGGAGGTCACGCACGATCTGATCACTGAACAAGACCTCGTTGGAGAACACAGAGCAGGTGGCTAATGCGGTGACGCTACAAAGCTGTACAAATCCGCCGCTACATTCTTAATGCTGATCTCATTCTTTCTACCTGTAAACATTTACTTCTTCATTGCACCGCTTCAGTGATGACGAGAAGCTAATCCGCTGTATTTCTACTCTCTGATATATGACACGGAAGCAGCATGGTGGTTCCTCCAAATATCAGGCATTAAAACAACATAAAAAAACAGGGATCTTCAAAGGAAAGCTAAGCAAGTTTCTGCCAAAGTAGCATCAGCTATTACTTGGTGCAAAGATCACAGAGAAGCAGCGGTGGAAGAGCAGAAACAGCAACACCGTGAAAGTACAACATCGGGGAAAGAAGGAATTGAGACGCGACAGCTCCAGGGAAGAAGATGTTTTGCTGGTATAGAGAGTGAGGCAAACACAGACCAATTTACTGCAGCTAGATTGTGCTAAGGTTTTTTTTTTTTTTTAAAAAGACAAAAAAAAAGTAGACCTAAGAGCAGAGCTGGCCCATTCTTCATTGTGCAATCTAATCTCAGCTCACGGAGAAGATGGTGAACACAAAGACAGTTTCCTGTCAGCAGCAACAGCGGCTGAAAAGATTTAAAGTGGCATGTGGAAATGTGAAGTGTGACAGCATGAATATGCTGGGCAAAAATAACCTGTGATACCTCTGTGGTGCGCGGAAAATAAGGACATCCACAGAGAGAGAAATCCCACAGCTCCACTTTGGTGAGCTTAATATCACAGATGAAAGGTGGCTGGGGCTTTAATTGGAAGTGTGTTTCACATGAGAGACCAGTTCCTAAACAGTACTGAGTTTCACTTCATGATAGGTGGTTCATAGCGTTTACTGCTCAATTAAGGGGTCATTAAATCGTGTTATTTTGGTGGGAAAGGGAGATTTGTCTTCATTTGACTCTTACGAAACAATACAAAAGTTTATAATTGACACGTCTTTTTCACATCATCCACTAATACGTAACTCAAAAAAAGTGTTGTGAAAGGAGAACTCAACCTGGGGCTTATTTTTAAGTTTTTCGTTCAACCTGTCACTCGGGACATATTATTTTTACTCTGTGGAGTCTTGGCTATTTTTGGGCGATTTTGCCTACTTTTGGTTTTACCTTCATAATTTACCATATTAAAAAAAAATGTTTACATTGCTTTGTTTGCTGTCATTTTTTTTTTCAGCACAACCTCACCTGTGTGACTTTACAGTTTTTCTTTCATTCTGAAATGCTCCATTAAACAGTGACTCAATATTCACCCCAAAACATAAAATTTGAATCACAAAAAGTTAGGTTTTTTTTACTGCGAAAAACAGGAATATTTTTAATGAACCATTTTCATAACTTAGAATGTAAATATAAGTTGTACACGACAATTCACATTAAAATGGAGTGAATGCTTCAGGCATTTTTTTTTTTTTGTGGCTATTTACATACAATAAGATGCCACACAAATTCTATTTGTGCCACTCAGAAAAACAATTCCTGTTCAATGCATACCAGAAGCTCCAAAAAATTGTACAGAATCCCACCTCAATATCCATATGTATTTTTCCCTAATTCCTTGTTGTTGTAGCATTTTTATTGGTATTGGTACAGACTGTCCTGGCTGTGTTAGTGGCAAAAACAAAACAAAACAAAAAACAATAGAAAAAGGTGTTTTGGACTGGGGGGGGCTCCGCACGAAACTGCAATTTCCCTTCGCTCAGCAACCAAATTACGTGTATTGGGGATCATTGCTTTTTGTTAATATATTTTACACCAGTGATAATGAAACATTTATGTATTTTATTTTATACGTTAGTAGCAGAACCTTAAAATGTGATCTCACTGGGACAGGAAGCCAGTGAAGAGACGTCAAAATGGGTGTATGTGGTCAAACTTTCTGCTTCATGTCAAAAGTCTGGCTGCAGCATTCTGAACCAATTGGAGACTCCTAATGCTAGACTGTGGTAAACCAGAAAATAGAACATTGCAGTAGTCCAATCTAGAAGAGATAAATGCATGGATCAGGGTCTCAGCATCAGCCAAAGACAGGATGGGACGACCCTTCACTGTATTTCGCAGGTGGAAGAAAGCAGTCCTAGTAATATTTCTAATGTGGAGCCCAAAGGACAACAAAGAATCAAAAATTACCCCAAGGTTCCTCACTTTGTCAGCGTGATGTATGACACAGGAGCCGAGGCTGAGCGTTAACTGGTCAAATTGATGCCGATGTCTCACTGGACCAAGAACCATCATTTCAGTCTTATCAGAGTTTAAAAGTAGGAAGTTTCTAGACATCCAACTTCTCACTGCTGCAAGGCAATCTTCTAAGGATTTTATGTGAACGTGATTACCAGCAGTTATCTGCATGTATAACAGAGTATCATCTGCATAGCAGTAAAAGTAATCCCAAACGCCGCAATATGTGCCCAAGGGGTGCTATATAAAGGAAGAAAAGCAGCGGGCCTAAGACAGACCCCTGTGGAACCCCAAATTTCATGTCACTAAGGTTAGAGGTAGTGTTACTGTACAAAACTCAGTAAGAACGAATGGTCAAGTATGACGTCAGCCATGCAAGGGCACTCCCAGTAATCCCAAAATGATTTTCCAGCCTATCAAGTAGAATATGATGATCCACTGTATCAAATGCAGCACTGAGATCTAACAGCAACAGAACCGTAGTGGTGTCCGAATCCATTGTAAGCAGAAGATCATTCACCACTTTAGTGAGAGCCGTCTCTGTGGAATGATATTTTCTAAAAGCAGACTGCAGTGGCTCAAAGAGATTATTCTCAGTAAGATAGTCTACGAGCTGCCGTGACACCACTTTTTCCAGAATTTTAGAGAAAAATTATAGATTTGATACCAGCCGATAATTGTCAATACACTAGGGTCAAGATTAGGTTTCTTAAGTAATGGTTTAATCACTGCAGATTTGAAACATTTAGGAACAGATCCAGAAGTTAAAGAAATATAATAATTAGATAGCATCACGCCACACAAGGTGAAACTTCTAATTTTGAACAACGCCATTTCCGTTCTAGACTTCTTGCGTTATGCTTGAGGTCACGCAGATAATCATTGAACCAAGGTGACTGTGATTTGGGGGAGCACAGTTTAACACAGGTGGTGCAATCATGTCGAGTGCAGTTTCACACAAGTTTCCACAAGTCCGTCTACTGACTGGGTATTTGTCAAATGTGAAGCTAAGACATCCGGCAGTCTAGCTTCAAGTTCAGTCTTAGTTGAGGAGTTGATGCATCGCCGTAGTGATATATAAGGATGTTGTTCCACTAAACACGGCAGTGAAACTACAAACTTAATAAGTGAGTCATCAGACACAGATATAAAGGCATGATGTCAATATTCGTGACAGCAATACCACGTGCGGTATTTCCACTAATGTGCGTCGAATCCCGAATACATTGCCGAAATCCTAATGCATCCACAATTTCCATAAATGATTTGCAGAGGGGATCAGAAGGCTTATTTCTATAAATGTTAAAGTCACCAATGATCAGAATGTTATCTACACTAGTTGACAAGTTAGAGATGAATGCACCAAATTCATCTAAGAATTCAGAATATGGGCCAGGAGTATACAGTGACAAAGTAAACGACTGATTTTTATTCTTCTGACCTTGGCAATGTGTAATATCCTGAGCAGAGCGGAGAATCAGATGCTCAAACGAGTGATATTTGTAACCCCCAACAGCTAATAAGTTAAACCTAGATTTATAAATAAGAGCAACACCCCGCCTTGCTTCGCATTACGAGGGACGTGACTAAATGTTATGCTGTGTGGGCAAGGCCTCATTTAAGGGGAGGACAGCTGTAGGTTTAAGCCAGGTTTCACATAGCCCAATCATATCTAAGTGATGATCAATAACACTATGTAACAATTTTTATTTTTGTTTGTTCCTGGGTGCACAGTTTGTTTTCCTAACCTGTTATGCCATAATAAATAGAAAATAGCTGTTGTGATCAGGACAATGATATTTTGAAATTTGTCTGTTTCAAGAATATCTCGAGTTGCCTTCACTACTACTGAGTAGTCTTCTAGAATATTCTTTAACTGCTAGAACTGTCCAGAATTTTCTAGAAGTTTCCAGAATTATCTAGAAATTTCAAGAAACTTTTAGAACTTTCTAGAACGTTAGAAAAAATCAAATCAAAGTTTGTGCTGAATGTAGTCATTTTTCCATAGACTTTAGACATAATCAGTTGAAATATGTATAAAACTTAGAAGCCAGGAACAAAAATTATGTTACATAGTGTAATTAGATAATTGATCAACAATGATTTTGAGGACAGTGATCATATGTTAATGAGACCCAGTCTAAGGACCTCAGTGAGGTTGACAGTTGAACTGTTTGGGTTTAGGGGTGTTTCCAGAGTAGCATATATAAGATGCCTAGAGGTAGGTTTAGGTTTAAGACATTCCACACGCGTTGTAGGTAGCAAACACAAAATCTTTGCTATTGCTGGAACAACCACTGGGCCATCCTCAATTTCAACATCATCCAATATAGTAATGGGTATTAAGTTTGGAAAGCATATCCCTCTATGATTTTTATGGACACGACTACGGAAGCAGACCACAGTCTCAACTTGTTGAAATTCCCTCCCTGGCAAATAAACTGCACTATCACCATAGTGGATTTTCTGCACTAAATTCCCCGCTAAGCTAATGGATTCCAGACCCACATTTGTCATAAGCCTTGCAGGGTCTCTAATCACCTGCTCCGTGGCCTGCTGTAGATTCCTAATGTTACCCTCCCTGTAGAGCTCTATCTGTGTTCGCAGACAAGATGGCGGCGCCTTCCCCAGTAGGGTGGAGGCCGTCCGGCATCAGCAAGCCACGGCAGCCCCAGAACGAAGGCCAGTTATCAATAAAGCTAAAGCCTTGCTGTCTACAAAACTGTGCCAGCCCCCTATTTAACAATGTCAGCCTGCTAAACGCCTCATCAGTACCCCGGGAGGGGAGGGAACCAGAGACTATTAATCGATGCCGACACATCTTTCTGGCAAGGTCACAAGTCCTCTCTATGTCCATTTTTGTGACCTCTGAGTGCTTCATCCTGATATCATTGGTGCCAACGTGAATAAACTATGTGACTATATCTCATGTCATGTTCCTTCGTCTGTCTTCCCTTCTGCAGCGTCAGCACCCTAAGACGAGATACTATGTCGGCCCCAATCTGGCCCCAGGAATACATTTAATGTCAGCCGGCATCTGTAACCTGACTTTGCGGGGTGATAGAATCCCCTATCACTAAAGTCCGGTGTTTCGGCCGGGAGACAGGAGTGGAAGTCACTTGTGGGCTCAGAGAATTCACATCTGGCAAATCCAAGGGGGAGAACCAATTCACAGTTCGCACTGGCAAGTGTGATCGGGGTGCCACAACCGGTCACCAAGCCCTGCGAGGCTTCCTCTGCCTAGGCACAGTCCAAAAGCCGTCCTCCACAGCCGGCGTTTCTTAGCTGATGCTAATGGGCTCGCTAGCTGGCCCAACACTAACCTCATCTGGAGTGCCCGTAACATCTAACTCCACTGCGCTAAGAAGCTGCTCTAACTTACGGACATGGCTCTCTAAGAGAGCCACCCTATCTTCCAACATCACGCAGGATTTATGGAGGGTGTAAAGTAGAATTAGTGGTGTACTTTGTGCACTAGGAAATTCAAGAATGTAGCCAAGCAAACACGAGCTAGCCAATAATGGATAAGCTAACCACTCCTAAGGCTCACACAGACGCAAATAAATTTATTAAAATTCACAGCAGTTACACTGAAAACTAACAGAGGTATTAAACATGTAAAACGCAGCAGCTATAAAATACACTAAACTGTTAATTAACTAACAGGAGTGTAAAAAAATGAAATGAAAAATTATGACGGGGTCCGAAATAGCTAACGCAAGCTAACCCCTAGCGAAAATGCTAGCCGCTCCTAAGATTTTACACAGGAGTAAAATTATTACTTAAAATTCACAGCAGTTCAACTGAAAAATGAACAGAAGTATTAAACGGTAGAAAAGAAACAGCTATAAAAAGTAACAATGGAGAGGGGAGGGGTCAACCTAGCTAGCGAATGCTAACTGCTAGTGAATGCTAACTGCTAGCAATTCACAACAGGACTGTTGTTAAATAACATTCAGAGTAGATACAATTAATAACCAGAAGAGTGCTAAACAGAAATAAAAGAAGCGTATACAACCGTGTGAAGTTCAGAGTAGTGTCACAGCAACAAACAATCCGTCAGAAGCCGTCAGTGAGCCTTTCAGTGGATAGGAGTTGGATATGTAGACCTGGATTTGATTCCTGGTCATAAACCATGTCATCTGCATTGTCTCAGTCCACCCAGCTAGAAATGGCAACCAGCCTTAGCTGGGAAGTAACCTTCATCATGGTTTATAGGCCTTTTCTTCTTCTTCTTCTATAGCATGTCAATGTCACCATTTCTATTCAGGCGTACCTCTTTCTCAAACATTCAAACTGTAGTAACAGCTGCACACATAAAAAATGGACATATGGTATTGCCTAATATCAATCACAGGCACCTAAATTGAACTGAATCATGGCAGATATCATACAGTATCACTAATCAAAGAAATTATAGAATGTTGTAATTTGATTAAACTTGTGATTTACACCCCCACTATGCATACATGAACATTTCCAAGTCACTGAGGAGGCGGTGGCCGGGAGTTTAGAGAGGCTGATTTGTGACCAGAGTTTCAATTCCCCTGTTCAGACAGGAAACTCATTAAGGTGCCCTTGAGCAAGGTACATATCCCAGAAATTTGCCCCAGAGTGCAGTTGGGCATGTTTTATGGTGGCCATCTGAAATCAGAGTGTGACTGAATGGGTGAAAGTGAGACATCATATGCAGTCATACATAGAAGACAAAATGCAGTCCATTTACATCAGTTATGAAGAAAAAGAAAGTGTAGTACCTGTGGTAAAATGATATATTACAGGCAGTTCTCATAAACTGAGAGACCATGGAAAACAGAGACTAGGAAGTGATGGCATCAAAACACTCAAACTGCTCTGAAGTTGTTATTGGTTTCTGTGGAAGTGATTGGAAAACTGGGCATCGCGAACACATCAGCTAGCTCCGCCCGTCCAGCTGTCTGTGTCCAATCAGTGAGTGGTGTGTCGAAGGACACCGCGTCATATAACACACATAGTGGACGTGACATTTGCCTCGCCAGCTTGCCATTCACATGATCAGATGGGGCAGCCTGATCACATCATCAAATGGGGCATATGGGGCCGCCTGGCTGGTGTCTGCAGTACTCACTGAGGCACAGCTAAATGCCTTATAAATGTGATATGCATTTTTATTTTTCACCATGTCATGAGGGTAGGGAGAGTTCCCATGGGATAGTAAAGCTTTCAACCTACCATCCCTGGTTCTCATGACCAGGCACCTAAGTGGCTCTACTTTACTCTATTCTACTCTTCTGTTCTACTACTCTTTTTTTTTTTTTTTTTTTTTTTAGATATACCTTAGTATACACTAGTAGAGTTCTACCTTAGAAATGGAATATATTCTAGAAGACATACCTTATTGAATTTTCATGAGAGCCTGCCCACTCATGTGCATCGTTGTGGAGTGTTGGGAGGTGATGTTCTTCATGGCACGATATATGTTCTCCAGTGGTAAGTAGTGATGACACGGCGGTCAGGTGCAGCTCTGACTCCGTGGGCATTGTCGTGCACATGAAGACGTGGCTGGGGGAGACTGTGTTTGTTTTTTGCAGTCACAGCTTTGCATTGTGCTGATACGATGGAGTGGCGCAAGCCTCAGGAGTGCAGTCACTGGCTGTGGGTCATGGTCAGCTCCCTCCCTGCTTGATTTTGAATGACATCCAACCCATGACGTGATTACATGTCAACGGGGTCCCTTGATAAATGCATAACTGTAGTGGATGTGAGCATGTGTGATCATATTAATACGGACATCACATCACCACATGAATGGGCTCACGGCTCCCAGATGTGTTGCAGATTAGCTACCCATACTGTCTGTCATTCAGGCTGTCAGTCTGGCTGTCACATGAAAGACGGACCAAGTGGATGTTGCAGTCGCATGTCACGTGCTGTGCCTGTCTGTTTGGATGGTGCGCTAGTGCTGGGACATGCAGCTGGAGCAACTGGGTTTTTATTTTTGTCTCTGTTGTAGTGGTGTAGGCACACTGCTGGTTGGTGATTCCATTTCCAGCAGGACATGCTGGATATGCCATGATGGGTGTTCCACAGCTGGAAATGACAGCTACCCAGATGTAGGTGCTGTGCTGGAGAGCAACCGCACTGTACTCCAGCCACCGTTGGAGTCTTCGCCACCTTAGCCATACCTTGACAATATAGCATTGTGGTGTAGAAGAGGGTGGGGGACACGACACACCCGTATGCCATTTGTGTTGCTCAGGGGCATACACGACACACTGACCGCCCTTGAACTTTCAACCACCTCGACTGCAGCTTGAAAGTGGTGTCCTGCGCTCTACATTTCTGCTGTCAGCATGAATGGCCCTGCATTTTCTAAGTGCCCAGTGAATGGTGTTGGATGTTTGTGAGTGGCACCTAGACTCTAGCCGAGAGTGGCTCGAATGGGTACTTGCATGCCATTCGCCATCATTCGGCTGCTAGTGTGAAGGCTGGCTCGATTGCATCATTCGGCCAGGGTTCATCGTGACCGATAATTTTTTTACAGCCCCTCGACCGCTGCCCGATTTGTCCAACGTGCATATGACATGTCGTGCGAATGTTGCGACCACAATCGGATGACAGTACGACCTCATCTTGGCTTGCTGTTTGACTGGGTTTCTGGTGCAAGCGGCAAATGTAGAGTGCATGTGCTGTAGCCGAATGGATGTGACAATGGCAAGGCATTCGAGGAAGCTCTGTAATTTTTACAAGTGCCATTCAAATCCTCATACGTGCACCATTCAGCCTCAATCGTGTTATGTGTGAAATGGCCATTAAAAGGGTGCAGACCCTGAATTGGGACACAGTCATGGTTGAATGGGTTGCCATAGACTTCAATTGCAGAAGAAGAGGAATAATAATAAATAAGGAAAGGTAGGAACACCATAAGTGCCTTAAGGTTAGGGTTACATAGGTTTAAAAATAGTGGACTAAACTTGACCACATCATAAAAATGTTATGCATTTTGTGACGGTAACACACACACACAAAGAATCATATGGCTGGGCTGCAGAGACCATCCAGATCATAGTATATATATAATTTTTGTAATTTCTTTTTTTTTCTGGAACACTTTTACACGAATATAAGCAGAAAAAGTCTTGGTCAAAAAAGGAGCTATTTGACCACCAGTTTGAGTCTGCATTGCATTGTACCTCAGCTATTTTTTCCATGTATATTTTTTTTTAACAACAACAGGGCATGACGATGTGATTACTGACCATCTGATTGGTCATTCAAGTATGTTTCAGCCCCAGTATCCACAGAACTGATGCCTATCTGCTGCAACTGAAACGTACTGCTGTGGAGCTCGAGGAAAAGACAGCATTTGAGTGAAGTCTGTCAGCTCAGAAAAGACAGAAGATGAAAGTAATCACATTAAGCCATTTATAGAGTGTGTAATATGTCTGTAAATTCTTAGTTACTTTGTGGGAAATCTGCTTTATCACTTTTTGGCACGGGCTGCATCTGCAATATTATTTCACCATGCCACACGGTAACTGGCTGCTCGAGATCATGGGCAAATTTGCACACACGTGAGTAGTTTAAGACAAAATACTGCACTGACTCAAAGATTTGGTCACAGTTAGAACTCTGCATGATCATGCACTGGGTGCACACTGAGGCAAACAATCAAGTTTGCTTTTTTAATCACCAGGCATTTTTGTGATTAGGTCATTAGTTTGATTAAATACCTAAACAATACCTGTGCAGTACAGAACTCAGCAGGTTGTTCTTGAAATTGCTTTCGTAATGTACTACATTTTGGATATAATAGTTCATGTATTGTGTCTGTTTTGTGTGAACCTCTGTCTGTGAAGATCAGATTTTTTTTTTTTTTTACTTTATGTCTTGGGCTCAAGATTTCAAGCTTTGACCTTGAGCGGTTAAGGCTTTGGCCTTAGTGGCTAAAAACCTTGGCCCCAGTGAGAACGTCCCATGATTGCATCTCATGTGGGTCTTTCTGTGTGGAGTTTGGATGTTCTCACCTTGTTTGCCTGGGTTCCCCTCCGGGTGCTCTGGCTTCCTCCCACTTCCAAAGACTTGCAGGAAAACTAGAAACTTTAAACTGACCCTAGATGTGGGGTGAATTTGTTTGTCTGCCTATATGTGTCCTGTGATAGACTGGGGCCTGTACAGGATGTTCTCCACCTCTTGCCCAATGATCAGTGGGATAGGTTCCAGCTTTTCCATATGACCCTTAATTGGAGTCAATTTGGAACTTTAACATTTCCCATACACCACCCAACCCCCCACCCCGCTTCCCAGATTGCATCTCGGCACTAACAGGGTTCCAGCGTTGCAAAGCTATATAGCGAGGATATGGATGGCACCGATTCAGCAAGTTCACAAGCGATTATGATGATGACATTTTCTCTCAAGTTGAGACGGTTATCCGGAGGAGGTGCAGCACCTGTGATAAACTTCTGCCATGCCCCAATGTTGTCTTGTTGTCCATAATTCACAAGGTGTGTTTACATTGTGCCCTAAACCAAAACTCTGCTGAAACCGACCTCTCGCATGAGTCACGGACTGCGAAATGGCGAATGGGTATAAAAAAATAAACGAATGAATGCCTGAGGAATGATCTAGCACTGAGGCCTTGCATTGGATTCAGCCAGTCCTTGTAAATTTATTCAATAATTGTGATGTAACAAATGTATTAACACAGCACACATCTACTCTTCTCGTGTGCGGCGATAAATATACATGGAGGATGATACCTTTAGATAGATCGCCCACTCTGTGGCATGCCCTGGCATTGTCAAGCTGACAAATATGAGTAATTGTTGTGAGGGCTGGAGGGACAAGCAGTTTGTACTGTGGACTTTCAACAGGCTTATTGCATTTCTTAGCCTGCCTGTGACAATTAAAATCACTGAAACTGTTCCCGCAGCAGTCACAGTGGTGCTAATATTCAGGCAGCAGCAGAGCTTGTCCTTCAGCCGAAAGGATAATGTTGGCTGCAGAGCAGAGGGCTGTTGTTCTCAAAGCTGAAAACCCTAGCCGAGGGTGGATTTTTGCATTGCACTCTGGGAAAGGAGTTATCTAAGCAGTACATGCAAGACACCCTGACATTAATCTTTAATTAAGGCCTTTACAATTTCGGACGATGCCCGGGAGTCTCAGAGTTACTGCAGGGTATTGATATGAGCTGTGGGCAGCATGTAATGGAGGGCAAAGTATTGGATCTTGTGCTGAGCTCATTTTGTTTCATCAAGTCACAGCTCGGTTGATCTGTCAAATATTTCTGGCTGCCAAACAACATTACAACTCGTGGCAGACTGTCACGTAAATTGAAACATTGTGAGAAAATATCAAGGTGACTGCTTTTACATCAGACACTGCATCCCCCCCCACCCCCTCCATGCTCTTTTTCATTATTGGTTGAAAGAGCCAAGTGATAAACCTGCTTGTACACAACCACATGCTATGCGAGCTTTCTTGTGCTGTGACAGCTGCTACCTGCGTGAAGTTTCATAAAAAGAAAGCGAAAGCCCCGAAGACACAACCTGTTTCAATCTGGCTGAAGATTCTCTCAAAAACAGACAAGGCTTTCATACAGAAAAAAAAAAAGAAGAAAAAAAACAGGTCTCAGAAAATTGTTTTGATTGCACCTCCTCTTGTTCCCAGTATGATAACAACATTAACAAGCTCAACGTGGAGGTTTGGGGACAACGTAGCAGCACAGTTCCCTGTGGTAACATTTATTCATTGGCAACAATGAGAGCCAGATGGGAAGGTGTGGTGGTAACCGCAGGAAAGGTGGAGGGAGAGAGGGATGTCAACCCCTTTGTGAGGTAAAGCAATCCGGAGCGATTAAACCTTGATTTGCCATCGGGACTATCTACTAAGAGACAGGAGCTGGCACCAATTCTCCCTGCAGCACCATTCCTTTTATCTGCAGTCTTCCTGGAGATCCTATAAATACCACCGGAGTGGTTAAGATGTAGAACAGTGCCCTGACAGCTGCTTCATTATTAATTGTAAATATCATGACAGAAAATGAAAAAGAAAGGAATTTCTTACAAGTTGTCCTTCCCACTGTAAAGGATCATTGATGCACTGAAAGTACAGTGGGGCAAAAAAGTATTTAGTCAGTCCCTGATTGTGCAAGTTCCCCTACTTAGAAAGATGAGAGAGGTCTGTAATTTTCATCATAGATACACTTCAACTATGAGAGACAAAATGAGACAAAAAAAAAATCCAGGAAATCACATTGTAGGATTTTTTAAAGAATTTTATTTGTAAATTATAGTAGTGAGACCAGCTATGTTGTACAGCTTAGAGACGGTGGCACTAACAAAAAGACAGGAGGCAGAGCTGGAGGTGGCAGAGCTGAAGATTTTGAGATTCTCTTTGGGAGTAACAAGAATGGATAAGATTAGGAATGACCATATCAGAGGGACAGCTCAGGTGGGTCGGTTTGGAGACAAAGTCAGAGAGGTGCGATTGAGATGGTTTGGACATGTGCAGAGGAGGGACCCAGGGTATATAGGGAGAAGGATGCTGAGGATGGAGCCACCAGCCAGGAGGAGAAGAGGGAGGCCAAAGAGGAGGTTTATGGATGTGTTGATGGAGGACATGCAGGTGGTTGGGGTGACAGAGGAAGATACAGAGGACAGGATGAGATGGAAACGACTGATCTGCTGTGGCGACCCCTAACGGGAACAGCCAAAAGACAAAGAAGAAGTGGAAAATAAGTATTTGGTCAATAACAAAAGTTCAGCTCAATACTTTGTAACATAACCTTTGTTGGCAATGACAGAGGTCAAACGTTTCCTGGAAGTCTTCATCAGGTTTGCACACACTGTAGCTGGTATTTTGGCCCATTCCTCCATGCAGATCTCCTCTAGAGCAGTGATGTTTTGGGGCTGTCGCTGGGCAACACGGACTTTTAACTCCCTCAACAAATTTTATATGGGGTTGAGGTCTGGAGACTGGCTAGACCACTCCAGGACCTTGAAATGCTTTTTATGGAGCCACTCCTTCATTGCCTGAGCAGTGTCTTTGGGATCATTGTAATGCTGGAAGACCCAGCCACATTGCATCTTCAATGCTCTCACTGATTTTTGGCTTAAAATCCCATGATACATGGCTCCGTTCATTCTTCCCTTAACACGGATCAGTCGTCCTGTCCCCTTTGCAGAAAAACAGCCCCAAAGCATCATGTTTCAACCCCCATGCTTCAGAGTAGATATGGTGTTCTTGGAATGCAACTCAGCAATTTTCTTCCTCCAAACACGACAAGTTGAGTTTTTACCAAAAAGTTCTATTTTGGTTTCATCAGACCACATGATATTCTCCCAATCCTCTTCTGGATCATCCATATGCTCTCTGGCAAACTTCAGACGGGCCTGGACACGTACTGGCTTAAGCAGGGGGACACGCCTTGCACTGCAGGATTTGAGTCCCTCTCTGCGTAGTGTGTAGCCTTTGTTACTTTGGTGCCAGCTCTCTGCAGGTCATTCATCAGGTCCCTCCGTGTAGTTCTGGGATTTTTGCTCACTGTTCTCATGATCATTTTGACCCCACGGGATGACATCTTGCGTGGAGCACCAGATCGAGGGAGATTACCAATGGTCTTGTATGTCTTCCATTTTCTTACAATTGCTCCCACAGTTGATTTATTCACACCAACCTGCTTGACTATTGTAGATTCACTCTTCCCAGCCTGGTGCAGGTGTACAATGTTCTTCCTGGTGTCCTTCAACAGCTCTTTGGTATTGACCATGGTTGAGTTTGGAGTCTGACTGTTTGAGGTTGTGGACAGGTGTCTTTTATACAGATAACGAGTTCCAACAGGTGCCATTAATACAGGTAACAGGAGGAGGACAGAAGAGCTTCTTAAAGAAGAAGTTACAGGTCTGTGATAGCCAGAAATCTTGCTTGTTTGTGGGTGACCAAATACTTATTTTCCACCATAATTTACAAATAAATTCTTTAAAAATGCTACAAATGTGATTTCCTGGATTTTTTTTCTCATTTTGTCTCTCTCACAGTTGAAGTATAGCTATGACGAAAATTACAGACTTCTCTCATCTTTCTAAGTAGGAAAACTTACACAATCAGGGACTGACTAAATACTTTTTTGCCCCACTGTATGCTTAACCAAACCACCTGCACTCATGAATTATATAGTTTTACTCCAGAAACATGGATTCCATGTTCCAAATTCTGTATTCTTGATTTTCCATTCTATATTTTGTGCCATTCTATATTTTAGGTTTCCATTCCATATTCTCAAATGTCATTCCACATTTTCAAGAGACATTATATTTTCTCAGGTTTCTTTTCCATATTCTTAGGCTTCCATTACATATTCTCAAGTTCTATTCTGCTTTGGTTGAGCCGATTCAGCCGCAATAGGACCTAAATGCTAGACACTGGGATGAAAGCAAAGTACAATTTATTGGTTGAAAAGCTGTACAGAGTTTTAGAATGTGCAAGAGGTCCCAGAGGCAGGAGACACAGACTGGACCAGAACAGGTGCAGTGACGAGAGACTGGAGCCAGGTCAGCCCATGGAGCTGACTGGAGACAGGATCACTGGAAGATAAAGAACAGGTTCAGATCAGAAAGCTAAACATTGACAGCTAGAGCTCTACAAATCAAAGTAGAGGGGCCAAGTACCACACAGTGACTACTGAATTACTGGCAGGGGTGGAAAGGCTGAACCATTTTGTTGATTTTCATTAAAAATTCTCAAATGCTATTCCCTCGTCTCATGTTTCCATTTCATATTTTCAGTTGTCAGTTCATATTCTAAAGTTTCCATTCCATATTATAAAGTTTCTGTTGGGTTTGCACCCTGTTTTTAAAGAAATGAGAGGCACAAACACTGAAAAGAAACCAGTCAGAGAGAGACAAATATATATATATTTTTTGCTCTGCGCAGAGGAGGAGAACAATGAAGCAGCTTGTAAGTGCTCAGCCACAAAGCTCTCCCAAAATCCCCTCCTCTGGCCCAGCCTTTTATTTAGTTCATCAACATGAGAAAAAACAAACAAGGACAGTCGGGAGAGGTTACACATGAGTCATGTCTGCAAGAGGGTGATAGCAAAGCAAGGTAACGGCTGAAAACATCCATTCCTGCAACATGAGCCCTCGTGCTCGTCAAAGCAGGGATAAGGCAAAATGAAAAATAGTTTGCATCAATCATGAAGAATGCAGACAACAAGTCTTTCTTTCTAAAACCTCCTCTTCTCACAAAGAGGAAAAATAATAAGCATAAACTATAAGAAAATAAATAATAATAATATAAGCATAAACTAAAGAAATAAATGATAATATGAGCATGAACTATATAAAATCCCTTGACATAATCCTCCCTGTTTATCGTTTATTTACATAAGGTTGTCATGTCCAAAACACACTTCAATAGAAATTTGTCCATTTTAACCACTTGTCTTATTACATTTCAGCTAAAGCTTCATAGGCTAGAGGTGGTTAACTCATCACGTCAACAGTTCAAGCTTGAACTGGAGTTGTGAGCTTTCAATATCATCATAATTCTCAGCACAGTCAGTATAGTTTTCCTCCACTAAGGTCTGACTGTTTCAATGCTTGATATTTTGGCATAGTTTGTTGGAGAAGCCAGATTACACTGTACAAATGTATTTGACACCATTTTGCCAACCATTGTTTTGATACAAGGGATCACACAACACATGCAAAGTCCAATCAGAATTAGGACTATAATAACTGGTGTCACCATTTTCAATAGTAACTGCCACCATGGTCCTGAAGTCAACCAGGACCAGGGATTCCACCGGTTCACGGCTAGGGTGTCTTTATGCATTGCATCACGAAGTTTATTCAGCTCTTCCAATGCATCCTGCACATCCACTGAATGAATGGAGTCTGGGATGAAGTACAGCATGTTGTTGTTCAGCAGAACACAAACTCCTCCCTGTGAACCAGTAAGCAAGTCTAAAAACCATGCGATTTTGCATCACCATGGTACGTAAAGCATCTATTTCAGTATTTTGAGCTGCTACTATTTTCTCAGTTACATTCATGAACAGACCCAATCGATAATTCAGAGTTTCAATCATTAATTAATTTTTTACCACTCCTATCCAGGGAACAATGAATGTGCTATTTTATCTCCCTACAGATCACAAGTTTGGTCCTTTGTACATCCGAGCCCCACATGTGATCATGTGGCAACGCATCTGGGTCCAATAGATGTCATCATACCATTTATAGGTGGTAGGCAAAAAACTTACTAACATAAGCACATGATTCATCGTTCCCCATGGACAGGAGCCTGTATAATTACAATCCCGTCCAATGTGATGAAGATAAGTACCATCCACATAATATGTTTTGGTTAGGCTTAAAATTATTTGATAAAACATATGCTTGGGTACACAGACGTTTCTTAATTTTACCTACAGTTTTATTCCCTGTCCCGTAAAAGCAAATCGGGAATGGCCGTTGTGATGACAATTTAACATGGATGATATTTTGCATTTCCCTCAGTCTAGTCAATGGAGCAGCACTTGGGCACGCTTGTACGTCTTCTGTTGAAATCCCTATCATATAAGTGGTTGCACTGAGGCAAGTGGTATTACGTCTTGTCAGATTTGCTGGAGAACTGTTGCCCCCGAAATACAGTTTGATTATGCATTCCGTATAATAAACATTCTGTCACCCTAGCAGGGTACGGTTTAGCCGTCAGAGCTGGGTGTGTTGAGGATATAGGCATTTGCGAACAAACATAACAATTAGTAACATGTAATTCCATAGCCAATAAATGAACATATCTGTACCACATATTAGTATGGTATATATGAGGGTGTCCATCTGTCTCATTCACATTATGAATAAACCTCTTCTGACATTGCTTCTGTTGTTCTCTGGCTCGGTCCACAGTGAGCTGCAATTCTTGGGTCAACCACCAGGCCAGGAATCCGAGGAGCACAAAACACACTAAGATCACAACGCAACCGGCTGCCCTACCAACAGTCCGGCAGCGGCGGCGCTGAGCACGCCACTCCGGGGTCTGCTGTAGTTCAGTCATGATTGCTAGGATACAGTGTTGTTAACCAACCTCACCTAATAGTGCAAGGATCTTCCTGCTTCACTGGCGTTGAGACAATCTATTGCTAATTAAATAGACTCCCTTTGTAGCCAGACTTCCACTTACACTGTGGAGGCAGCCAACACACGCTGTATCTTACAGTGACTTAGATGTATCCATGTTGATCTCTCCGCTATCTTTACTGCAGTTGGTGTTGTTAACAGCACTTGGTATGGACCTTCCCAACGAGGACTGGACCAGTTCTTTCTCTTAATCACTCTGATGAACACCCAGTCTCCTGGCTGGACTACTGGAAGGCCGTCCTGTGGGAGATCAAAATTATTCGGCAGTAAATGTGTTTGAGTTATCTCTTTCTGTGTTAATGTCTTTTTCATAAAATCTGCTAATGTTTGTTCCTCATCTGCTGTTTTAGTATCCATGTCAATTCCATTTTTTTCCAGTGTCAAGACAGTCTCAGATTTACATTGCATATTTCCAATTGTCAAATAATTTTCTCTGGTTTCCATTCCATATTGTTAATTTTCATTCCATATTCTAAAGTGTCAATACATCTTCTCAGATGGCAGATTTCTTTTCCATATTTGTGCATCATTGAATATCCTCAGGTTTCCATTCCATATTATTGATTTTCATTAAAAATTCTCAAGTGCTATTCCATATTGTCATGTTTCCATTCTATATTTTCAATTGTCAGTTCATATTCTAAGGTTTCCATTCCATATTATAGAGTTTCATTCCATTTTTTCCAGTGTCAAGACAGAGTCTCAGATTTACATTGCATATTTCCAATTGTCAAATGATTTTCTCTGGTTTCCATTCCATATTGTTAATTTTCATTCCATATTCTCAAGCGTCAATACATATTCTCAGATGGCAGATTTATTTTCCATATTTGTGCATCATTGAATATCCTCAGGTTTCCATTGTTGATTTTCATTAAAAATTCTCAAGTGCTATTCCATATTCTCATGTTTCCATTCTATATTTTCAATTGCCAGTTCATATTCTAATGTTTTCATTTCATATTATTGAGTTTCATTCCATTTTTTTCCAGTGTCAAGACACAGTCTCAGATTTCCATTCTATATTTCCAGTTGCCAATTCATTTTCTCTGGTTTCCATTCCATATTATAGAGTTTCATTCCATATTCTCCAGTGTCAAGACATATTCCCAGATTTCTATTCCGTATTTCTAATTGTCAATTCATATTATCCGGTTTCCATCCCACATTTTTTGTTATTCCTTATTCTCATGTTTGTATTTTATATACTCAAGTATCATTCCAATTTTTAATGTGTCAATCCATATTCTCAGGTTTCCATCTCAGAAAAAAATATAATCATTTCTGTGTATACACAATTTAAAGTTGTTTTGTTCTCTTCTTGTCATGGAAAAAACACTGGGTTATTGTTCTTGGTATTTACCATAAACGGATGCTTATCAACCTAAGAGTATGAGTGCTGAGGGACTCCTCAATCAAGAGCCAACACATAATCACAGGTTCCCAGCCAGTTTATTAACAGTCATTCATCACTTGCTGCTGCTTTGTGTTTACTGCCTTTGGCTTCTACCTAAAGGTGATACTTACTTATGCATTCATTGCACATCTCTTCAGCTCCTCCATCAAGTGCATTTCTCCAGCTGTACAACTTTGGTGTACGCCCAACTCGACCCGCGCACCTGGCTCTTATAGGTTTGTGCTGCAAATGCTCCATGAAACAACACAAAATGCAGTAATCAAAGCTATTGGTAAAGCTTTGATGCTCCTCTTGATGAATATTGCATCTGCTCCTTGAGAGAGGAAGTCAACACAAATCAAACCAGCTGTGTCCATTGTACTTTTGGTTAGCGGTAGACATTCCTGCTGGTTCAAAACATACAGACTGAATGTGAAACTCCCCAACACACAAGAGGAGGACTGATCAAACGACAGATTAGGCCCTCCACACATTCAATAGCTGCTGGATTATGGTAGCAGTATTGTGGCAACCACAGCAAGTGATTGCTTGATGCATCCTGCTGGGCAAAATGTAGGGCTTGTTATGTGTGATATTGGTTTTCCACTTGCAACCATGAACCCTTCATAGCCTACTCTTGGTTTCTCAAATACCTGACCATCATGTACACTTACCTCCCATTTGGTTTTGGGTGACTTTGAAGCATTTAAGGGAAATAGTGGGAAGAAATGTGGAAAAAAAAAGTGCTTTGAAAGCTTACAAGGTGTTAACTTGGGTATTATTCTCAACTCCACTGTTGAACGTTTGTCAAATCAATAAAGACATTTTATTACATAATTTGCAGCTTTCATGTTTGAGATCATTAGATTTTTCCTGACCTTTTAATGCAGTGTTTCGTGTGTGTTTGTAATCTATATATATGGCTCTGTTTAAGTGTAAAGTTCTTGTGATTCTACAAAAATGTTTCTAAGTGAGACAGCTTAAAAAACAAACAAACAACAACAAAAAACAAAACCAACGCCAAAACCAAAAAGCATCACTGGTTGAACAATTTCTGTCAATTTGTTATCATTTAATGCTGAAGGCCAAAGGACCACTAAATATATTGATCCCTTAACTGTAGAATGTTCAGGGGGTTTTAGTTACAAATGGAATGAAGATGCTTTCTGAAGGCATAGGCACTATACTCCAACCCCAATTCCAACTAGGACTGCAAGCAGTGATATATGGGCCCTCGTGTCTGTGCCACCACCTCTCTGGGCCATCATTTACACTTGTGACCAGATGTGGGCAGGTGTGTACAGGGGCCGACCCTCATCACACAGTTCAAGTTTCAAGCAAAAGAGACAATGCATGGAGTTATGACAAGTTAATGGTTCATCCACTAGGGGGTGCTCAGCACAGAGCGGTCAGGTGCGTTGCGAAGAGGGCAGACACTCATCACACAGTTCAAGTTTCAAACAAATCAGTCAATGCATGAAGGAGTTATGAGAAGTTGATGGTTCATCCACTAGGGGGCGCTTAGAGCACAGAGGGGCCAGGTGTGTTAAGGGGCTGACCCCCATTAAACATGTGAAGTTTCAAGTCAATCAGGAAATGCATGAAGGAGTTATGACAAGTTGATGGTACATCCACTAGGGGGTGCTCAGAGCACAAACAGAGGGTCCAGGGTGTTCAGGGTCAACCCTCATCACACATGTAAAGTTTCAAGTCAATTAGGTAATGCATGAAGGAGTTATGACAAGTTCATGGTTCATTTACTAGGGGGTGCTCAGAGCACAAACAGAGGGTCCAGGCTGTTCAGGGTCCAACCCTCATCACACATGTGAAGTTTCAAGTCAATTAGGCAAAGCATGAAGGAGTTATCATGACTTGATGTTCCATGTCGAGGGGTCAAAATGGCGGCGCCATAGCAGCCACACCCTTCGACATAGAGAAAAGCTTTCAATAACTTTTGATCAGTATAGTCTCTGGATGATCTGAAAGAAATTTGAAGTGCATTGGACAAAATCCCGAGGAGGAGTTGCTTCAAATACCATGTGTGGAAATCACGCCAAAATGACACGAAAATTCAAAATGGCCGACTTCCTGTTTGGAGTAGACCAACGTTGCAAGAGACTTTGTCCCAACTTCATTGGAATTGGGGTTGTAGTTTGGCACTTGCAAGAACAGGCAGTTGCTGACAATTATCCCCCAGTCCAGCTGAACATTAGTCACTGGTCTCAAAGAACATTTATCAAAAATGAAAAACAATTCAAGGTATGTAAAAAATACAGAATTGAACAATAATGCCTTTGAACATTTTGCATTTTATTAGCTTAGAATATCACAAAACACAAAGCACTGAGACCAAGCACTCAAAACAGTCAAGAGTATTCCTTCTTGTTTAACATTCCATCAGCTCAACAAATCATTAACTAGAGCAACTTAAATTTTTGATGACTTGTACAACCAAAATTGCCCTGTCACCATTTTTTTTTTTTCTGTTTGCAGCCCATCACTCAACAGCATTAGGCTGGAGACAGTAGAGACTCCCACATTTAGATGTGTTTATAGTAACAGAAAGCATGTTGTTGGAACATTTTTAAAATTTTGTCCCCTATGCAATCCTGAATTGGTATTCTACCCGGGTAAAACAAAATACAGATTCACTGGGCTGACATCTCACACACTGGCTCAGATGGTGACTCAAAAATGGAGTATAACTTACAATGTGAAGGAACATCAACTATGACATTTTGGTCATATTTTTATGGGCATGATCCAGTAACCAGGTACCTCAGTGATGAGGAATCTTGGAGAAAACCAAAGACATGTTCGTGCTTCACTTGGTTATAGCAGATGGGTTGGACCAGTTGTCTGCCTGGGTGGTTACTATTCAGTACCCAAGGTTGTTTTGTAGGATCATGGATGAGGAAATGTACAACACCAGTGCATGCTTCCAGGCCTGACCTGACTTGGTTGTGTGGGCATACAGACATTGGATTGTAAGTGTTGTTTGCCACCCTAGTTAGTACCAAATACTAAAAAGTTGGCTACCGGTCCATGGGCTAATATTTTGAATAAAACATTTGCTGCATATCCGTACTTATGGTCCACTCTCCCTGATTTCTCTTCTAATGATGATGTAATAGTAGAATGGGAGGCAGAGCCTTCAGCTTTCAGGCTCCTCTCCTGTGGAACCAGCTCCCAATTCGGATCAGGGAGACAGACACCCTCTCTACTTTTAAGATTAGGCTTAAAACTTTCCTTTTTGCTAAAGCTTATAGTTAGGGCTGGATCAGGTGACCCTGAACCATCCCTTAGTTATGCTGCTATAGACTTAGACTGCTGGGGGGTTCCCATGATGCACTGAGTGTTTCTTTCTCTTTTTGCTCTGTATGCACCACTCTGCATTTAATCATTAGTGATTGATCTCTGCTCCCCTCCACAGCATGTCTTTTTCCTGGTTCTCTCCCTCAGCCCCAACCAGTCCCAGCAGAAGACTGCCCCTCCCTGAGCCTGGTTCTGCTGGAGGTTTCTTCCTGTTAAAAGGGAGTTTTTTCCTTCCCACTGTCGCCAAGTGCTTGATCACAGGGGGTCGTTTTGACCATTGGGGTTTTTACGTAATTATTGTATGGCCTTGCCTTACAATATAAAGTGCCTTGGGGCAACTGTTTGTTGTGATTTGGCACTATATAAATAAAATTGATTGATTGATTGATTAATGGCCACAATTCACTACAGTTGCTTATCTGGGACCCTCAGGAAGTGATGAAATGACAAATTAGGTTTGCCTGCTTGTGCACCAACTAACTGAGCATCCAGTAGGCATGGCAATAACTCTTAGATTGGATGTTCTTTTTGTGTATTGTTGTACTTTACTTTTTATTATTGGTGTTTATTCTCTTATTAATGCAGTTTATTTTGTTTAGTGATTTGATTACTGGGAATGCCCTACAAACAGTTCTAATTATTATTTTTGTAACAAACAGAAGATTTATTAGTGTGTAAGTTGTGGTACCTCTCAAACTAGTATTAAAGAAAAAATGAGATTCATAGTGCAGAAAATAAGGTACATTACCTCACTAAGAACTGGTAACAATGAGCCTTAAGATGGCAGACAAACCAGTCGTGACATCAACTGCACATTCTATATAGGGACAAACTATATGAACTCTTGACAAATACAACAAGGTTGACACAGCAAACCATCATCCTTGAACCTCCATTCTGTATACATGAGAGAAAGCACATAAATATTGAAATGAATAATGCATGTCTTGGGCTTCTGGCAACAAAAAGGATGGGATACAAACATACTTTCTCTCCCAACAAGTTTGAATGAACTTTTAAAAAGTTTTCTATTTAATTTAGCATGTGTATGTGTTCTTTAAACATAGTCAGCCAAAGCCAGGGGTATACAATGTGATTAATGCCATGAAGGTTCACTCACAGAAATATTTAACCCTAACTTTTAAGATTTATGTAATTTTATTACATGACAAGTTCCCATTTACTTTTCTTTTTTAGATCATTTTAATACAAACCTACCAAATAAACTTTTCATGATGCATATTCATTACTGTAATAAATCCTATTTATTTGAAATGCATAATCATCAGCTTTATGTATTTAGTATTAATAAAATATAATTACTCTAAATCAATAACAATGACAGTATTTATTTAAAATACATAAAGCATATTGTTTGAATTGCATAATAATTACGTTACCTATACAAGATAAATGGTATCGGTAACATAATTATTATGCAATTCAAACAATATACTTTATGCATTTTAAATAAATTCTCTCATTATTGATTTAGAGTCATTATATTTTATAATGCTAAATACATAAACTGAGGATTATGCATTTCAAATGAATAGCATTTATTACAGTAATGAATATGCATCATGTAAGGTTTATTTGGTTGGCTTGTATTAAAATGATCTAAAAAAGGTAAATGGGAATTTGTCATGTAATAAAATTACATAAATCTTAAAGTTAGGGTTAAATATTTCTGTGAGTGTTCCCTCCAAAAGCGTCACCATGACTAACCAAGCACAGAGTCTAGGTGTACAGTCACTTCCATAAGTATTTAACATAATTTTTGTAATTTTGTCTCTGTACACTACTGCAATGGAGTTGAAATGAAACAATCAAGATGTGCTCATGGTGTGGACTTTCAGCTTTAATTTAAGGAGTTTAACAAAAATATCACATGTATCATATAAATAAATAACTTGAAGCACAATCTGTAAAGGACAGAGGAAAAATAACAAAAATTGTGTAACTGTCTAAATCTTTATGAACCTAACTATCCAGTCAGTATTTTCACTGTTGTATCTGTCTTGTACATGGTTTCAGAAGCCAGTACACCACAATATTTGCTTTGATTTGTTTAATGCAGTTTCATTTGACATACAATATTTACAACATTTAAAATGATACGTGTAAAAAAATATATGCCATCTTACAATACAGTACCATTTACAGAACGATGGGGGACAGAAACAACACGCTCTCCACGTATATACAGCACAAGTAAACTCCAACCAGCTCTTAGGTAGCATTAGTCGGGTTCTACACAGAAACCCAGGACAGTTTCATTAGCACAAGCAGAACAAGAATTATAGGAGCTGTTTTATCCACAGAAAACATTTTGTTCGTGCACTTTGTACAGTACATGCTCTACTGGAAGATGGGTCACATTTCAAATATCTCGGGGACCACAGATGGTGTTTACTCATTTGCTCACAGCCGTGGGGATTTAACCCCTCTACCTGTGAGAAACAAAACTCCTTTTGTTTATCCTTCACATACCTGCAAATGCAGTTCACATTTCATTCTTTACAAGTAGCCCGCGAGGAGCGTCATTTATTAGCAGTGGAAGAAAACAGCTAGCAGCTGTAGAATACATTGACCAGGGGGCCAGGTTGTTCTCCAACCAAATATCAGTGTGTCACACTGTCTTATGGACATTAGATTGCAACAGGCCCTGTTTACATTTTAGTCACTGTTATTTTTAGCTGTATTTTCATATTTTTACATTAAAGGCCACCCTTGACCCAGACAGATTTAGGTGACAGGATTTGTTGGGAATCGCTGGCAATAAAAGCTTGGTCAATCGATCATCCTCTGATGTCAGCTGACAGTCATCATGGTAACGTGTTTGATGGTACAGTTGGGAGAAGTGTGGTTGACGTGGAAATATGTGAGTGTTTGCACATTTTGTCATTCAGAGTACAGTGGAGACCTGTGGTGGTTGGCACTGATGCCTCACAGCAAGAAGGTTGTGGGATCGCTTTCCACCCTTTCTGTGTGTAATTTGCATGATCTCCCCCCCCTCCCACATCTGCATGGGGTGCACCAGCTTCCTCCCACATCCAAGGATATGCAGGTTAGTAAAATTGGAAACCTTAAATTGTCCATAGGTATGGTTGTGAATGTGTTTGTCTATATGTGGCCCTACGATAGACTTGCATTCTATCCAGGGTGTACACCCACCCCCGTGACCCTTAAAAGGAATAAGCAGGTTTTTTGTATGTCTATGCTAGTCACATGTGTACCGATTTTCATCTCCCTACTCCAAAAAACCCCAATGGGGAGGGGTTTTTTAAAGTTTCAAGGGGGTGCTATTAAGGCTTTTTGCCCCGTCCATGGGCGACGCCACTATGAATTGTAAGCGGTTGTCGTGCTTGACATCTGTATCGATTTTCATGATGACATAAAATTAAAGCTGTTAAAAGGAAGAACGTAATTTCATGGCAAAGGGTCGATATTCAGCACGCCGCCACATGGACACCGTTACTCGTAGCATCATGGCGATCATCGCCTATGTTCACCAACTTGTTCTGCATGTTTTAGAAGTGGAAAGAAATTGATGGGGTTCACTATGTGACATCAGGACGTGTTAAAGTAAAAATAGGACATTTCCTGTTACAACCGGGGGGGGGCGCTATGGCAGAGGTGGGAAGTTAATATATGCAGACATTCAGGGGCAGAGGGCCTCATCATGTCCAGCAAATATGAAGGATCTACAATCATGTATGTGGGCGTGACAGCCGTTCGAAGTGAAATGGCGTGCTCTGAAACGCTCGCTAAAGTTTGACGAACCCTAGCAGCCACGCCTTTTGACCTATAGAAATTCTTTTAATAACTTTTGATCACCATGGGGTCATGATGATGTGGACCAAATTTGAAGACGATTGTATGAAATCCCTAGGACGAGTTCGTTCAAATGTAAGTCATAAAAATGGCCAAAAATGGCGAAAATTACCTCAAAATCAAAACTTCAAATTAAAATGGCCGACTTCCTGTTGACAATTCACCATGACGGTAACAGACATTCTATCCAGGGTGATCCTTAAATGGAATAAGCAGGTACAGAAATGATGGATGGATGGAGATGGATGGATGGATGGATGGATGGATGGATGGATGGATGGATGGATGGATGGATGGATGGATGGATGGATGGATGGATGGATGGTGTGTAATATGACCCACAAAGTAAGGTGCAGGGCTCAAAGAGTTTGCAATTACTAACTAAATTAGTCATGACTGTCTATCATGTTTGAAACATAGGTAAGGATAGGAGCATAAATCAACTAGTAAATCAAGAGTCTTGCCTTCTGGTCTTGTACATTTGTTTCATTGTTAATTATTATTTTCAGTTCATCCTGCTTTAGTATGATGTATTAATGTACATCCCTGTGTGTATAATTGTTGGGTACATGCATAGCGGGGAACCACCGCATGATAATGCCCTTGTGAATAAAAGAAAAAGACCAATGTGACATTAGACCAGGTTTTTGCTGGTTAATGCCTTCTGCTGCCACATACTTAATACAAATGCTTACACACTTCTAGACCAACACAGCTGTGGGCACACAAATGAGCATAATTATACTCACATGACGTGGGTGTGAAAATGGAAACATTATGTACTCTACCTCTGATAGATGCTTTGTGCTGGGTGTAACAACAGGCCAAGAGGTTTTCCTGTGCTTTTTCTTCTTAGAAAGATATTCACACTGTTGCTTCACATCAATGTACTCACAAAGAATTTCCATCTCCTCTGCTGACAGTTTTCAAAAGTCAAAATGCCAACAAGAAGTTAATAGACAACTGGCTTTACCACCTGAGCAGTCAAGGAGTTCAAACAGGTCACAAGAGCAAAGTTCTTTTGGCCAAACTGGACTGTTCCTGCTCAGTTCCGAAGCATTTAATGAATTTGCAGAACAGCGAAAATGTGGCTCAGACGGCAGAAACAACTAGCTTTTAAGTGAATGGTTGTGGCTGTGAAATTTGTTCGCACACTTTTTTCCACTAAATTTGCTAATATGTATATGTCGCGGACATGAAGTAGCAAAGCTTTTCAGCATCTCAACATGTCATTAAAGTCCTTCAGACTTAATTTTCAGTAAATGGTTCTGGGGAGCATTAGCATGGCTAAAAACTTTCAGCTTAACCCTCTGCCATTTTTAGGCATTTTTCTTTATTTGCCTTTCACATGACTGGAAAGTCCTCACAGTCTCATTTAGGTCCTTCAGACTTTAGTTTCAGTAAATCTTTCTGGGGAGCACTGGCATGGCTGTAAACCTTCAGCTTCTGGGGAGCTTTAGCCCCAGACCTGCCAACCTCATCCCTCTTAACCCACCACCATTTTAAGCATTTTTCTTTAGGGACCCTTCACACATAGCACAAATAAGTATGAATCAGGGCGAATCACAGCGAAACAGCCCGAATGAGCTAATCCCCAAAACATCAAGCTGATGTCGGGACAGACACACGTTTGGACAGCTGGGTGTACACATGATCTGACGGTCCATTTCTCTTGGCACAGCCTGTGAAGGTACACACCATGCGGCCGCTGCAGGCCAGCACAAAGGCAATATATGTTTTATGTATTTCCACATGAGGACAGCAGGCACAGACATGCGCCTCAGAGTGGACAGTTGTAAGGTCATGTCCTTCAAAATACAGTACGTGGTCTCCTGCCATGACTTCAAGGTCCAGAGATCTCAACAGCAGTAGCTCACACAGACACGCCCATCTGTCCGTTCAGCCCTCAGAACAAATTGTAACTCTCCTTTTGTTTGCTCTGTGATTAATTATTTTAGTTATCTGTTATGTAATTGTTTATGTAGTTATCATAGTAATTATTTATATATCTGTCCTGGCTGTAGTCTCCGTGTTTGTAATGTAACACGTCGTGTGCACTGAGCCGTCATTTCCAGCTGTCAGTGTGTGGCTTGCCGGAGATCAGCTGAGAGGCACCTTGCCATTCTGTGTGCTCAGACGTGGCTGGCCAGTCTCCATCTGTACATACATATCAGCATTTCATGCAAGTGTGCTCCTCCTGCATGCCACATGTGTTGGGGGAGCGAGGGGGCGTGAAACACACACGCCACATGTGTTGTGGGGGGAGCCAAGACTCCCACGAGTGCCCCCATTACTGCCCCCATTAGTGCCCCACGAGTGTGGCACGCCACACTCGTGGGGCACTAATTTCACAGCCAGCACAAAAGTGGTCGCCTGCTCTCTATTTTTGTGATGGCTGCTTGAATGGCCCCACATTTCCTAAGTGCTCCGTGAGTGGTATTGGATGTTCATGTGGCACCTGGAATTTGGCCGACACCTGCCGAGAGAGAGATCGAATGGGCACTCACAGGGCATGCTCTGTGTTTTGGCTGCTGGTGTGTGTGAATGGTTGTGGTGACAGGTGTATGAGGCGGTAGATGCGGCTCCGATTTTTCACAAATGCCATTTGACTCCTCCTTCATGCGCCATTCGGCCTCATTCATGCTATGAGTGAAGGGGCCCTTATTTGTATCTCACATGCCTGGAAAGTCCTCACGATCTCATTTAGATCCTTCACACTTTAAATGCTGACTCAACACTTAGCATTTCCTGTTTCAGTGTCAGCTGTGCACTGAATTCCCACGAGATCTCCTCTATTCATGTGGGATCTCCTCTTTTTAACATTTTCTTTTGTTTTTTTTAATTGAGACAAACAAAAAGTTACGCAAAGGCTTACAGAGGATAAGCGTAGCAGTGCTAAAACAACAACATGAAAAACAGGTTAATATCCTCTGCTGTAGCTCCAGGAAGTGTTCAATACAGTGAAACATTTCCTGTTTCCCTGTGAGTTCAAAATTTGGCACTTCCTGATTCAGTGTCAACTTGCCACTGAATTCCCGCAAAATCCAATGAGATCTCCTCTGTTGTCGATCCAGGAAGTGTTCAACATTTGACATTTCCTGTTTTACTGTGGACTCCAGATTTGGTGCTTCCTATTTAAGTGTCAACTTGCCACTGAATTCCTGTGACAGCCCATGAGATCTTGTCTAGTATTGATCCAGGAAGTGTTAATCCAGGAAGTGTTCAACATTTGACATTTCCTGTTTCACTGTGGACTCAAAATTTGGCACTTCCTGTTTGGGACTCCTTGTACCATGAATACGTAGTTTGGCAATGTGGTGGCGCAAGTAGAGTTGCATGAGGGAGGGCATCCAGCTTGAAACTTGTGCCAAATCAACATGTGGATTAGTATCAGATCTACTGTGGTGAACCTTGATTTAAAAAGGCAGGAGCCAAAATCAGAAGTCTGGTCTTAGCATCAAATGCTATAAATTTTACAACAATACAGGTTTTCAACTTTTTGGATTTGTCAAGATCTATATAGCAGATTGGCACAAACTTAAGTCCTTGACAGCCCCAGCAGACCATTTGGCTCAGATGAGTGTCCTACCCAATGTGTTCATGAAATTGCTTCAGTGCCGTTAGTACACTACATCAGTGTTGCTAGATCTTATAACAACCTCATCTGGACCTGACAAAACGCCAGTCAGAATTATTACGAATTGTCGCCATGTCAATAAAAAAAATATGTCAAATACTTTACATGCTACACAGTGTGGACACATTGAGAAGGCATCATCACAATGCAGCCACGAGTTATACAGTGCAGGAAAAGCATACCGGAATATCTGTTAAATACAGGGCATATTACATATTTTCAGCATTATGAAATGAACAATGGGAGTTGCTGCAGGCTGCACCTGAAGAGGAAGAATGCCTGCATTATCTGTTGAGCTTTGTGTTCTGTTCATGACCAAAGCTACTGAGTGAGTTCCGGCTGCCTTTTTTTTAAATGCACATGACAATAAAATTAAATTAAAATTATGACACTGAAAATCTGACAAGCATTTTTTTTCTTTTTTTTAACTGCTAATGCCAGCAGATAGTATTAATGGTGATTATTATTAGTAGTATTCTGATATTATTAATGACATTCATAATAATAGTGCTGTTGTGTTCACTTTCCCACAAACTCCCATGTGCCCCCTCCTCAGAGTGTTTCTAATAATATAAACAATTTAACTGTTAAATGTTATATCGTTAAAATATATTCATCTGTCATTTCTGAAAACAAGAATAACATACTCAAATATTTACTAAGAATGCTCGTGTGTCATACACCACACTGACAAAGTGAGGAACCTTGGGGTAATTTTTGATCCTACATTGTCCTTTGACGTCCACATTAGAAATATTACAAGGACTGCTTTCTTCCACCTGCAAAATATAGTGAAGATTCGTCCCATCCTGTCTATGGCTGATGCTGAGACCCTGATCCATGTGTTTGTCTCTTCTAGATTGGACTACTGCAATGTTCTATTTTCTGGTTAACTGCAGTCCGGCATTAGGGCTCTCCAAATGGTTCAAAATGCTGCAGCCAGACTTTTGACACGAAGCAGAAAGTTCGAGCACATTACACCCATTTTGGCATCTCTTCACTGGCTTCCTGTCCCAGTGAGATCAGATTTTAAGGTTCTGCTACTAGGCTATAAAATTGTTCATGGACTGGCACCTCCCTACCTATCTGACCTAATTAAACCTTACGTACCGGCCCAGGCTTTTCCTTCTTGGGGTGCAGGACTACTTTGTGTCTCTAGTGTGAATAAGAAGTCTGCATGTCATAGAACATTCTCTTATCGTGCCCCTGTTCTGCGGAATGATCTCCCTGCATCAATAAAACAGATTCTGTAGAAACTTTCAAGTCCAGACTTAACATGCACTTATTTTTCCTTTCCTATGGCTAGCATACTGGCACAGTATAGTTTTGTTTTATGCTTTTTACTCTTTTAATTCATTTTATTAGGAAACAGCGCGTGCCGTGGCCTCAACTTTACCTGAATTCTGGGTCTTTTGGTGAAGCTTAGGACTAGTGACCTATTTCCTGTTTTTCTTGTTGTTTAATGCTGGCAAATTATAGAATATTTCTTGTCTTTCTGTTTTTTTTTCCTCTCTGTTTAAGATGCAGCTCCATCCAGAGATGGGACTTGTATTTGTGCTGGAGACCCTCCTGTCCTGTGCACCAACAGAATTCCCTGTATATTTGTTTTGTGAATTGTTTCTGTGAATTGTTCTGTAATTTATGTCCGTAGCATGGCCCAAGCAGAGGGTTACCCCTTTGAGTCTGGTCTGCTTGAGGTTTCTTCCTCAGAGGGAGTTTTTCCTTACCACTGTTGCTCTGGGGTTAGTAAGGTTAGACTTTACTTGTGTGAAGCGTCTTGAGGCAACTCTGTTGTGATTTGGCGCTATATAAATGAAAATAATTGAAACTGAAATTGAGGTGGACAGGAAGGGGAGAGACTGTAGGTTTTCCTTGCAACTGATCACCTCAGTATGTGGTTTTACAGATGAGCTCCTCTCCTCAACGTACAGTCCTGATCATTTGTGAAAAAACCTGATGAGTTTATCACTAGCAAGGAAAACTCCACTGGCTTACCCCTTCAAGGAATGCTATTGTCCACCCATTCTAATATATACTGGAAAAAAAATAATAAAGGAACACTTTGAAAACACATCAGATCTCAATGGGAAAACTCATGCTGGATATCTTTCCTGATATGGACTGGGTAATGTGTTAGGAATGAAAGGATGTCATATCATTTAATGAAAATGAAAATTGTCAGTCTACAGAGGGATGAATTCAAAGACATCCCAAAAATCAAAGCGAAAAAAAAAAAAAAAGATATTGCAGGCATGTCCATTTTGTTAAAATTTCATTGCAGCAACTCAAAATGGTACTCAGAATTTTGTGTCCCCCATGTACTTGCATGCATGCCTGACATGTGCTGTTAAGTTAGAAATACAAGGTCTGTTAGAAAAGTATCTGACCTTTTTATTTTTTGCAAAAACATGATTGATTTGAATCACGTGTGCTTCCATCAGCCAACCTTGAACCTTCGTGCGCATGCGTGAACTTGCATCATTTTCTGGCAAGCAGCTTTTGTGTGAGGACATGTGTAGTGCGCTCGGCGGATTTTCATTTCAAGGAAAAAGACGGAACGACTGGAGCAGCACTACTGCATCAAATTTTGCCAGAAACTGGGCGACAGCCAGGTGGAAACCATTCAGAAGATTCAGACGGCTTTCGGTGACAATCCTATGGGCATCACACAGATTAAGGAGCGGTACAACCGGTTTAAAGATGGACGCACAATGGTGGAGAGCGCGCCACGCTCCAGTCGGCCATCAACATGCTGAACGACCAGATCATTTCCAAAGTGAACACTGTGGTGATGCGGGACCGTTGTGTGACTTTCCGAGAAATTGCGGAAGAGGTGGACATCAGCACTTTTTCAGTACATTCCACTGTGACAGAAGATTGGGCCATGAAAAGAGTGGCTGTGAAATTCATGCTGCTGCTGACGGCGGAGCAAAAACGCCTCTGTGTTTAAGTCTCACAGGACTTGTTGTGACATGCCCACCTCTTCCACAATTTCTCGGATAGTCACACAACTGAAAAGTCACCGAAAGCCGTCTGAATCATCCGAATGGTTTCCACCTGGCTGTCGCCCAGTTTCTGGCTAAATTTGATGCGGCGCTGCTCCAGTTGTTCCCTCTTTTTCTTTGTAATGAAAATCCGCTGCGCGCACAACACATGTCCCCACACAAAAGCTGCTTACCAGAAAATGATGCAATTGACAGGCATGAAAAAGTTCACGCATGCACACAAAGGTTCAAGGTTTGCTCATGCAAGCACATGTGATTCAAATCCATCAGGTTTTTGCAAAAAATAAAAAGGTCCGATATTTTCTAACAGACCTCATATGTTCTTTTGCGTTTGCAAGTGTTTCTCAATTTCTCAAAATTGTTTGACAAAACCAAAACACACCTATACATCACTATCACATGAAATGACATGACAATTTTTGAACATTTCAAATAATGACCTAGTATGTTGTGGGTCCTCATGGTCAATCATGGCACATCAAAGTGTACGATATCATGTTTCATAGTTAAAATGTTTCTGATATTACTTTGTAGATGTTAGTTTATCATTTTGGGGACAAACAGCTCCTGATTTTTTAGATCTAGATTTAGAGCGAGATCTTTACAACTACATTCCATTTATACACTACATTTATAGTGACACAAAATATCCGTAGTCATGAAGAAATTCAAGTTCTGTGAGATGTGCATTCACATTTCGTGAGATCTTTTTTTAGTATTCACATTTTGCTGTTCATGATTTGCAGCAGATTCACATTTAGGGGTTAACAATGAACACAATCCCCCCCCCCAAAAAAAAACTACAAAAATGGGATGAAACAGGATAATCTCCCCTTAGTAGCAGCTGCAGGCTTGCCTCCTCTGCTGTTGTGCTCTCGGCCAGAAATGTCTGAGCTGTTCAACTTTGAACATAACCGCAACAAACGTTCATCAGGGCAGCTTTGGCTATAAATTTTTAACTTGATGGCGCACAGTCAAAAAAACTTTGAAGCAAGTCACTACAAATACCCTGTTTAAAGAAGCTCTTTATACCTACCTAGAATTTACCACGTATTTTCAATGATTTCAAGAACTGGTATCAAATGTTTGACCATTTCAAACATTTGATCCCAATTTTAAATCTGGTGCTGATTATGGCTATAGCTACTACATATATGAAGTTTGTTCAAGATTGACAATGATGGGTCAAGATGTTACTATGATGCTTCAAAACGTGCCCCAATTTGGTATTCGGGATGGCTCTGTGGTTGGCATGAAGCTGGACTCTCTGGTGACGTGATAGAGAACACTGGACAAACTGCTGGACATTATGGACGATGCCAGTCACCCTCTGCACACCATCATCAGCAACCAGAGGAGCCTCTTCAGCCACAGGCTGCTCCTTCCCCAGTGCAGGACAAACAGACTGAAAAACTCCTTTGTCCCTCAGGACATCAGACTGTACTGTAAACCAGTAACGATCAGTATGTGTGGTATTTATATTTGTGTATTTCTATTTACAAACTGAGGGCAGCACGGTGGCTTAGTGGTTAGCACTGTTGCCTCACAGCGAGAAGGTCATGGGTTCAATTCTCGGCTCTGGACTTTCTGTGTGGAGATTGTGTGTTCACCCCATGTTTGCGTGGGTTTCCTCCGGGTGCTCCGGTTTCCTCCCATATCCAAAGACATGCAGGTTAGGTGGATTGGAATCTTTAAATTGTCCGTACGTGTGCGAGTGGGTGTGCATGTGTTTGTTTGTCTGTTTGTGGCCCTGTGACAGACTGGCGTCCTGTCCTGGGTGTACCCCGGCTCGCGCTCTATGACTGCTGGGATAGGCTCCAGCCCCCGGCGACTCTTAATTGGAGTAAGCGGTTGGAGTGTGTGTGTGTGTGTGTGTGTATTTACAAATTGTTTTTTTACTTTTACTTTTGATACTCTGTGTGCTGCTATATAATGCTGCTGGAACCTCAATTCCCTGAGGGAGTCTTCCCAAGGGATTAATAAAGTTCTATCTAATCTAATCTAAACAGGAAGGAATGGCGCTGTGTGGAATAACCTCATAATTCCTGCATTTCTGGCCTGCAACACTGGTACATTAAGCCCCCCCACTGGTTTGGGTTGCATCGAGTGACTTGTCGTCTTGATGCTGTGCACCATGTTCCCTCACAGCGCAAGCTGTTGTTCTAAACATGTCACCAATCGCAAAGAAAGCTGTCTGCAGCAGTTTGCTGACATACAGCTGGGGAATTTATGCAGCTTTTGTTGTTATCCCAAAGATGTAAATTTGCCCATAAATCTGCAGCGTGCAGCTACTTCTGGCTGGTGTCATCTTTCAAATAAAAATCAGAAAGCAATTTGTCCTCCAGAAATAACAGCCTCGCAACACAGCAGCTCTACGTGGACACAAGGCGTATCAAAACCATCCATTACACTTGTAAAGCAGCTAACTGGCCTGCGGTGACATCGTGTTTATAGCTCATAAGCAGGTAATACCAAGCTGAACTGGCACCGTGCTGTGCGGCGTAAAGAGCAACACACACGCGCAGCACAATCTAGGTTGTTTTCATTCACACGAGCTTCTGATCCATGCAGGTCACCAAATATTTCAGAAAAACAAAAAGTGACATTCTGAGGGAAAGCAGTGAGGTAGTGGGCATTCTCATTTTGTGTCATACAGCACACAGGGGATTTGCTCAGGAAGGATTCTGAGGTGGCGCTACAAGCCAAACTGCAGGAGGTCACGCACGATCTGATCACTGAACAAGACCTCGTTGGAGAACACAGAGCAGGTGGCTAATGCGGTGACGCTACAAAGCTGTACAAATCCGCCGCTACATTCTTAATGCTGATCTCATTCTTTCTACCTGTAAACATTTACTTCTTCATTGCACCGCTTCAGTGATGACGAGAAGCTAATCCGCTGTATTTCTACTCTCTGATATATGACACGGAAGCAGCATGGTGGTTCCTCCAAATATCAGGCATTAAAACAACATAAAAAAAACAGGGATCTTCAAAGGAAAGCTAAGCAAGTTTCTGCCAAAGTAGCATCAGCTATTACTTGGTGCAAAGATCACAGAGAAGCAGCGGTGGAAGAGCAGAAACAGCAACACCGTGAAAGTACAACATCGGGGAAAGAAGGAATTGAGACGCGACAGCTCCAGGGAAGAAGATGTTTTGCTGGTATAGAGAGTGAGGCAAACACAGACCAATTTACTGCAGCTAGATTGTGCTAAGGTTTTTTTTTTTTTTTAAAAAGACAAAAAAAAAAGTAGACCTAAGAGCAGAGCTGGCCCATTCTTCATTGTGCAATCTAATCTCAGCTCACGGAGAAGATGGTGAACACAAAGACAGTTTCCTGTCAGCAGCAACAGCGGCTGAAAAGATGATTAAAGTGGCATGTGGAAATGTGAAGTGTGACAGCATGAATATGCTGGGCAAAAATAACCTGTGATACCTCTGTGGTGCGCGGAAAATAAGGACATCCACAGAGAGAGAAATCCCACAGCTCCACTTTGGTGAGCTTAATATCACAGATGAAAGGTGGCTGGGGCTTTAATTGGAAGTGTGTTTCACATGAGAGACCAGTTCCTAAACAGTACTGAGTTTCACTTCATGATAGGTGGTTCATAGCGTTTACTGCTCAATTAAGGGGTCATTAAATCGTGTTATTTTGGTGGGAAAGGGAGATTTGTCTTCATTTGACTCTTACGAAACAATACAAAAGTTTATAATTGACACGTCTTTTTCACATCATCCACTAATACGTAACTCAAAAAAAGTGTTGTGAAAGGAGAACTCAACCTGGGGCTTATTTTTAAGTTTTTCGTTCAACCTGTCACTCGGGACATATTATTTTTACTCTGTGGAGTCTTGGCTATTTTTGGGCGATTTTGCCTACTTTTGGTTTTACCTTCATAATTTACCATATTAAAAAAAAATGTTTACATTGCTTTGTTTGCTGTCATTTTTTTTTTCAGCACAACCTCACCTGTGTGACTTTACAGTTTTTCTTTCATTCTGAAATGCTCCATTAAAACAGTGACTCAATATTCACCCCAAAACATAAAATTTGAATCACAAAAAGTTAGGTTTTTTTTACTGCGAAAAACAGGAATATTTTTAATGAACCATTTTCATAACTTAGAATGTAAATATAAGTTGTACACGACAATTCACATTAAAATGGAGTGAATGCTTCAGGCATTTTTTTTTTTTTTTGTGGCTATTTACATACAATAAGATGCCACACAAATTCTATTTGTGCCACTCAGAAAAACAATTCCTGTTCAATGCATACCAGAAGCTCCAAAAAACTGTACAGAATCCCACCTCAATATCCATATGTATTTTTCCCTAATTCCTTGTTGTTGTAGCATTTTTATTGGTATTGGTACAGACTGTCCTGGCTGTGTTAGTGGCAAAAACAAAACAAAACAAAAAAACAATAGAAAAAGGTGTTTTGGACTGGGGGGGGCTCCGCACGAAACTGCAATTTCCCTTCGCTCAGCAACCAAATTACGTGTATTGGGGATCATTGCTTTTTTGTTAATATATTTTACACCAGTGATAATGAAACATTTATGTATTTTTTGTACCTGTTTGCTTTCACACACACAGAGAGAGAGAGAGAGAGAGAGAGAGAGAGAGAGAGAGAGAGAGAGAGAGACATGGAAGAAAGTCCTGTTCGCAAAACACGCACACACAGACCCACGTGGGGTCTTTGCGATGCCATGTGGAGTTGGTGAATGTGATTGTTTAGCTTCTGTTTTTTTTCCACCAATGGTAACACTCCTTTCTTCTGCTGCTGCTGAGGGAGTCCTGTTTCATTCCAGCCCTCTTGCTCTTCCAGCTGAAAGGAGGAAATTAGTCATTTTGCTGTCGCTGTCTGCAGAATGCCCAGCGAATATGAGAACATTATCTTCCCAAAAAAGTAATTTATTAATCAGAATTCAAGTTATACTTGGCCTAATAACAAAATGTAATAAGTGGTTTGGAGGTTGAAGTCTCCACGTTCAACACGCATTCAAACAGACCCTCAGAGTGGAGCCAATTTTGTGCGATGTCCACTTAATTAGGTCATGTGACTTTTGATACAAAGGCGCGTCATTCGACTCCAGAGGGTTAATCATGCCAGTCGTTGGTTTGAACATTAAAATCATCAGCGGCAAACTAGCCACAAAGGCTAAATGTACGGGGAAAGCCAAAAATATCACAGTTAAACACTTCTAATCATTTCTTAGAAATGATAGTCTTACACGAAAATGTACTTGTTGCATGCAGAAAGACAACAATCTGCTGTTATTTGACATGACCATATTTACTTGTGTATATTCAACCCAATCTCACGCCGTTTGCAATACCATCACAAAAATACATGGGGGTGACATGGGGGTGTTGGGGTTATGGTTAGGGTTAAAAATGGTGGCCTAAACCCGGCTGACCATATTTTGATGACCAAAAACCGAGGCACTTGATACTCAAAGTTTACTCAAAGATGCTCAAAGATGAAAACAATGAAAACCTAGACATTTTCAACAGGACATGTCCTAGGAAAAGAGGACGTTTGGTCACCCTACCTAAATCATGAAAATGTGATGCATTTTGTGACAGTACCACAAAAAAAGAAAGGAAATAAAAAACTATGTGAGACTGTGCTGTATGGTATGGGAAAATTAAATAATGAGAAAATACATATCCTCCTTGCGCATAATGCACACCTTACTATATATGTTTTATAAAATGAGGAAAAAAGGAAACATATACAGCAATGAAAAGCATCACAGGGCTGATGTAAACCCTGGGATATATTCATTTCTGGTAGTTCATGTTTGTGGCACATACAAGCTTTTGAGTTTGTACAGTGTTTTGATTACAAAAACTTTGGTGATAATTAGTTTCTTAAAATCCTCCAACTTTGTGTTGAATGGTAACGCAACTTCTTGTGTTTATTATTCTGTCACTGATAAACTGGACACGTTTATAAGCAATGAACATGGTCACTCCAAAAAGAACAAGATACCGGGGACATTGTTTGACCAACGCAGTCTCACAGTAATTTGTTATGGGGAGGCAGTGGTCTAGTGTTTAAGCAGTAGGCTTGAGACCAGAAGGTCCTCGGTTCAAACCCATGTCAGACAGCGCACATCAACTGAGCTTCAAAGAAACAGAGGGCAGAATCAATCAGCTGGATCTAAAAAGTCACAGAATGCTGTTTTTCAGTAACAGACCAGATGCCAACATCACTGGCAGCTAGACATTTGCTTCTGCTAACAGTACCAGAATTTATACATAATGACACTGAGTCCAGTTCCATTATCAGTAACAGATTTCAGATGAAGACTAAAAATAGTTCAGTAAAGCCTCGGCCCCACCAAATAATACGCCATGAATAAAGAGCCATGCATAGGTGTGTCAGCGACTATTCAAAGAATGATACACGTTTTAAGCTATCACGTATCCGCTACTAAGGTGCCTCTATGTGCCTCTCTGTACTTCACATGTGCCACGTATCAGCCTCAAGTGAGCCACGACTGACCTGTCCTTTGAGCCCTGTCTAGCCTCGAATGGCTTGTGTCGCCGCATATGAGCCACGTCAAGCCACATATGATCCATGTAGCGCCATGTAATGTGACATTCGTGTATGTTTAGGTCCAAACCTCCAGACCTCCCACACTTTAAAGTGTGGGTTTTCAATTCACAACATCCATTCAAGATGTTGTCACATTTTTAAACACAGTCCAAAAAAAGACACTCCAGTACAGTCTGGCCTGTGTGCGCCGTGCGTCAGGCTGCTGTTCACCTGTGTTCCAGAGTCATTAAATGCACTTCTTGTCGCTGGCTTTATTTCTTCGGCATCTCACCGGTGATCCAACTTTTAACTTTGTGTTCATTGGTTATTGTCTCCAAAATTACACTTTCGTGTGCTCATGTTCTGCATAAATGGGCGTCTTCATTTTGACACTGGTGATCCAACTTTTAACTTTGTATTCGTCCGTTATTGTCTCCAAAATCACTCTTTTGTGTGCTCACGTTCTGCGTAAATGGCCGTCTTCATTTTGACACCGGTGATCCAACTTTTAACTTTGTGTGTCAGTTAATGTCTGCAAATTCACTCTTTTGCACTCTCATGTTCTGTGTAAATGCTCGTCTTGAGTGAGAGTTGCGTCAGTGTGCACACACAGCGAAGCTCATCTGAGCCATTATAACAAGATGTTAAATCTATCATAAACATACTTTTACATCTTCTTATAAAGGAGGAATGAACATGCAACAGTTTTACCAAGCTATTACAATAAAAACATTACAAATACTTACCTTTTAGGCTGTTCCAAATACGTTCTCCACCTCAGCACACGAGACAGAGAGAGGAAAAAAGGGTCCAGATGAAACAGTCCTCTGTGATTCCAGAAGCAATTAGAGGTGTTTTCAACTGCCAAGCTCTGACAGAAAATGATTAATCCACTACAAAATTATTTTATATACAACGTCTGGTGCACAAAGCATGTGGAATTGTCACAACAAAGTGCATGAGAGGGCGGAGCCAGAATAGCCTGTCCTGTCCTTGTAGTCACCAGGTGCTCGGATAATGGGCTAAAAGCCCATTAACAGCCTTGTCCTCACCACAAACATGCCTCTAAAATCCTTGTTTGTCCTTGTAGTAACTCATACACAAACTGCCCCACGCTGTTTTTGCTACATTTTGAACTTCTTTAAATTAGCGCAACGATCAGAGATGAGCCTCGTTAGCTGAATATTCTGCCTGAGAGCCTCTCAGAGCCACTATTCTCCCATGATTGTTGAATAACTGGACTCGTACCAAATAACATGCTGCATGGCTCATTATTCATCTTTCATTATTCAGTGGGACCAGGGCTTAAAAGAGTAATACCTGTGCCATACAGTAAGGAGAACAAATGGGTGTTTAATCTGGATTTGAATGAATCTCAGCAGGCAGATAATTTGACGGAACAGGTGCACACCCCACATTTTACTGTAACGAGAGCAGTAAATATTAACTACTAAGTACACAGAATAGATTAATGGTCAAAGGGGTAGGATGATCCAACTCAGGGGAAGAGTTCTTGGGCAGGACATTGAACCTCAAACTGTGTGAAGGTCAGTACCTTGCCACCAGAGTGTAATATTAACTGCAACTTACTTTTGCTAAATGCATACATACAAATCCACTGTAAGTTTAATTCAATCTACAGCTTAATTAAAAGCAAAAAAAAAAAAAAAAATGACAGTCATTAAAACCTAAAATGATGAGAAAATTATTGATGAACTCACATTACCAGAATATGTTAACTGCTTACAATCAAGCTTTTTTTGACAGCCTCAGACTAAACCCAGCTATACACCACACAATGATACAACGCAACAGTGTTACAGTATATGAATAAAAAATACTACTGTCCCTGCACAATATAAAAATATCTCCCATGTCTGATTAGTTTTTGTGCTGGGCCAAGTTGGCAGAGAAGTGAGATAGAAAATAACACCCAGCATGAGACAAGTTATTATTGGGTGTTTATGTGGATAATAACAAACACCAAAATGCATTTATTAAGCCGAGAAAAGATTTTGTTCAATCAGAAATAAAGGGCAGCTTTATTCAATATTTTGTCAGCATGTGCTGCCAAAAAAATTAATTTTATATCATGCATGCAAATTTATTTTAATTTAATGATTATGTCCTACACATGCAAATCATTTCAAGGGCTATACATTATACATTATTTTTTCCACTCCAGCACTCTTGTGTCCACATCTTGGCACCTTAAGTCCCAGTTACACAGCACTAATGAAGGACACCGAGGCCAAAACGAAACAAGAAATCTGGACTTACGCTGACTTTCGGATACATCGTTTAACCATCATCCAGCTTTGTTTCTGTAGCTGGCGCTTCATCAGAACTTTCAAACTGTTGAAAAATGTGAATGAATCCTGACGACAACCTCAATTTGTCCGTATTCCATTTTGCTTTCTGTCTTGATGGTTCCTCATCATTTGTGTAGTTCCCATACCATCAGCGTTCCATTTGATTGTTGTCCAACTTCATCCAATCTTCCAAGTCCAACGACTTGAATGAACAATGAAGATATATGAACCTGTCAATAACTAAAGATCCGATGAGCTGAACGTGACTCGTCCATGTGTGGAACGAAAAGCAACATGTTCATACAGAAACAATAGTGGCAAGAACGTTTGATCAATTACTTTAACAGCTGTCTCTGGCTGCAACGTGCATGTGCACACACACGTCAAGACAATGCAATTTCAAGTGGCTGTGGAGAGCACAGACTCACTTCAGAAATGATCACAGCATCAAGGTCGCTGTTCGCTTCAATTTTCTTTTGTTAGTTACGGTTTTGTTTCGGTCTTTTATGCGCTCTGCACTCTCAGGCTTTTCGGTGATGGGAGAAGTGCCAGCTCATCCATCCACTTTTTCTCAATGATTTTTGGCTTTATGACTTTTTTCCTTCATTCAACTAACGCCATGTGTCATGTGACCGGGCCATTACAATGTGTACAGCAACTAGAAAAAAAAAAAGCAACCCCCCCAAAAAAATAAACAAAACAAACAAACAGCAACAACAACAACAACAACAAAAAACAATATCTCTTCACTCATGGACATGTATTCAACAATACATGTCCATCTCACACAAACTCTTTAAGGAAGTCTGATGGAGTGGGTGAGTGTGTTATTATATTTCTTTCTTGCTAGACAGATTGTAATCTCAATGGTACTAACCTGGTTAAGTAAATTAAATATTTTTGTGCAAATGTGTATGTGTGCATGTGCCTGCACACTACTGTATTTGTCCCTCTGCTTGAAATAACCTACATTTAACACCACATCATGCACATTATAATGTAATACGTGAAATACAACATTGATCATGTTACTGCAGTTTTGTACATACTTTGAACTGCTGCAAAATGGTTTTATCTCACCAAGTCACCGGTTCCCGCTACATTTGCATTGCATACAGTTTCGCTACAATCTTGGCATAATGTGCATTCATCTTCCTGCATATAACTTAACTTTTCAATATGTCTTGACAGTGAGACTCTGTATCATTGGTGCTGGTCCAAACTGAATACAAGTTAGTTCAGTGAAGTGGCTAAAGTTAAAATGCAAGTATGTATTTGTAGCATCTCATCTTACAAGATGTTTTTTTTTTTTGTAACGTGATATGACCAAGCCCTGTGATCGACTGGCGTCCTGTCCAGGGTGTACCCTGCGTCATGCTGTATGACTGCTGGGATAGGTTCTAGCCCCCCACACACACACACACACATACACACACACACGTGACCCTTAATTAGGGCAAGTGGGTACAGAAAGTGGATGGATAGATAGACATGACCAATGGAATTTTCAGTTTTTTACCCTTCAGCTTATAACAGACTGAAGGGTTTTCATTGTCACCCCGGCAGCTGGGCGGCAGGGCATTGGTGACGTCAACAATTTGGTTCTTAGTAAAACTGCTCTGGAATGGAGAGGCCTAGGGTCACCAAACACACAAGAGCAGTATATCAAATTGAGATCTCAGTCAAAGTCAAAAATGGATGACCTTGACTTTGAGGTGAATGTCATAGGCCAAATTTTGGAATTTTCGCTTCAGAAATGATCACAGCATCAAGGTTGCCGTTCGCTTCAATGCTTTGGAATGGAGAGGGCAAGGTTCACCACACTTACAGGAAAGGTGTATCAGGACATGATCTCAGTCAAGTTTGAAAATGCATGAACTTGACCTTACCATCAAGGTCACAGGCCAAATTGTCTTGCAAACATGACAGGAATTCTGCCACCCACGGATTTAACTGCCTTGAAGGCTGAGGGGTACCACTGGTAACTGCCAGTATTTTTAACATGATTTTGTTCAGTTGCCTCAATTCGTGAAGGATCAGGATATCTTATGATTGGACAGCAATACAAGTTTTTCTGTTAAAGTGCAGAAAAAAAATAGATGGTTGTGGATCATGGCGAACTGCATTGATGCATTGAAATTTGGTCATAAATATCAGAGGAAAAAAAACTCTGATATTTAGAATGATATTAAATGTCATAATTGTGAATGAAGTAGTTATGTTCCCTAAAACAAGCAATTTGATGTGGTGATTAATGTGTTATATTACAGAGAGTTAATCTCAAACCATCATCCAGCAGAACCTATAGCTTTTAGAATTAGCTCTGCTGTGAACCAACCATGAAGCAGTTTCATCACAAACTTGCAGTTTACATGGACTGTAGATAAACGTTTGAAACAGCAATCATGTTGATCCCAAAGGGTTTCTACTTCAAATTTAACACCAAAAATCAAAACATATTTGGCTAGCCCCATCTTTGTTTATTCTCACGATGATTGCAGAGCACTGAAGCACTTTGTCGGTGCACATTCTGATGTAAAATTCGAGGGATTGTGCACTCTTCCATGGATTAAATGTCATGTAATGTTGGACACAAAATGTGTGGATTTAAAGAGCTTCATTGTTTCCCATGTTGTCTTTCTGCACTTAAGTCAAATGCTTGGTAGGTCCTTTTTCAGTACCTTGCATTAACAACGATAAGAAATAAATGTGTGCGTGATTGTGTCTGTGTGTTTGGAGGAATACTAAGCCAAGTAGCATGATTCTGCACTAAAACGCTCTTTAGGCTTTGAAGGTGGTTAATTAAACAGCCATGGATCTCTTAAATAGCTAGTTATTTACAAGGCAGATTTCAGTATGTTCAATTCAATAATACAAATTCTGAACTCAGGGATGTCACATGTGGGGTGCCGCAGGGCTCAGTGCTGGGTCCTTTGTTGTTTATAATCTATATAAATGATATAAGTTGGGTGTCGAGTTCACTGAGATGTGTCCTTTTTGCGGATGATACAACTGTGTTCTGTAGCGGTGAAAATCTTGAACAGCTTCTGGACATAGTGGAGAAAGAACTGGAAAAATTTAAGGTTTGGTTTGACGCTAATAAGTTGTCACTCAACCTTGGGAAAACTAAATGTATTATATTTGGAAATAAACAGGCATCCAAATGTAAAAATTTAACTATAAACAATAAGGAAATTGAGTTAGTAATAGAGAATAAATTTTTAGGTGTTATAATTGATAATAAACTTAGCTGGAAACCACATATAAATTATGTGAAATCAAAATTGTCAAAAACTATAGCCATTTTGTATAAAGCCAAAGACCTACTGCCACAAGAAGGGTTACTTACTTTATATCATTCTCTGATGGTACCATATATGACATATTGTGTTGAGTCATGGGGAAACACTTACAAATCAAATACCAATCCAATATTCCTTTTGCAAAAACGAGCCATACGAATCATCTGCAATAAACAATATCGTGAACCAACTCATTCTCTATTTGTGTCTTTAAATTTATTAAAATTCATTGATTTGGTCGATTACATTACAATTCAAACTTTATTTCGAGCGAAAACCAAGCCTTACCGAGACATGTCCAGAGTCTGTTCCGATTGAGGGAATCCAGATATAGTTTAAGAGGTTGTGCAATTTTTATGAAACCACCAGTAAGAACAAATGTAAAGGGTTTTTGTGTGTCTGTGGTTGGGGTGAGGAAATGGAACAAATGTTCAACAGAGGTTAGAATGAGTAGTACCTTAGTGAGATTTAAGAAACTACTCAAAAAGAACATTATGTCTAAGTATCATAAAGAAGCAAATATAATTTGATTTATATGGAATGTTCAATTTATAAGTGGGACTTATTGTATATTTGAATGTGTGGGTATGTATATGCGTATGTAGATATATAGATATGGGTAGGTGTATATGTATATGTATATAAGTGACTGTGTATATATATGTATATATTTATGTTTGTAAAGTATATACGTATGTATATAGGTATAAATGGCACAGCCCAAGCAGAGGGTCACCCCCAAGAGCCTGGTCTGCTTGAGGTTTCTTCCTTATACTGAGTTTTTCCTCACCACAGTTGCCTAGTGCTTGCTCTGGGGGTTGGTAAGGTTAGTCCTTACTGGCGTAAAGTGCCTTGATTCAACTTTCTTATGATCTGGTACTATATAAATATAATTACAAGTGAATAGTATATTGATGTGTATGTCTGTGTGTCGACATGTAGTAGTGAATTTATATTTATGTAAATATGACTGATTAGAATTGTTGGACTTGTACTAGCAGGGGTGGGCGCTAATAAGCTTTGCTTCAGCCCACACCCTTTCGGACTCACTAGTTTTGTCTGTGTTTGTTTGTGGAATTGTTCATTTTTTTCTATTTGAATATTTTGTGTGCCGAATTAAAAATAAAAAAAAAAACTAAACACTGTCAAACTGCAAAAATAGAGAGAAAGAGAGAGAATTCCTTATCACAATAGGAATTTGATATACAGTATGTGTGCGGTGCACATGGGTGTAAGGTTTGGCTTTAGTCACGTTCTAAGTAACGCAAGAGTAACGAGTAATGTCACGAATAATGTAATGGGTTACTTTCTACAGACATTAAAGAAGTAAAGTAAGGCATTGCATTTTTTTTGAAAGTAGCAAGTAATGTGTAAAAAATGGCATTTTTTGAGTTACAACCCCAACACTGGTTATTTCTTGTTTGACTTTCATAAACTCTGTTAACACTAAAGATGATGGGAACATATCAATTGTTTGGTTGAGCCATTCCAGTCTGGTAAATCAAGGATGATACATACACATGGGCCTGATTTACTAAGATCCCAAATAACAAGTGCCTAACTGCAGGGGAAATCCAAACTTTTGTGCATTGGGGTGGAGACAGTTTTGTGGGTAATTTACTAACAATAAATGTTTAATCAAAAATGAACAATAATGTGACAAACACAGTAGCATTCAAATTAGCATTTTGTGAGTGTTAATGGCCATAGGAACAAAATTAAATGAAATTCTTTGTCTTTAAGAAAACCTCTATGTGACTCACATTCCAGACCTGATCCAGTCCCCGTAGTGTCAACAACCAAATTGGGGAACTTAAGAATTACTCTGTGGATGTCACAGCTCACTTCATATCCTCTCAACTCTGATCATTCATAGTAAATGCCTGAATTCAGATTTCATCGCTGTTTGTTGTCTTGCTTGTGGGTGCATTTCCTGATAAAGTGCTATAGGAGTCCGATAGCACTTTTTGATTAAGGTCTGAAGTAAATCTTAGGGCCCCTTCACATTAGAGGCTGAATGAGGCCAAATGCCATACGAATGAGGATTCTACTGGTAGTCGCGCAAATTCGAGCTGTACTCGAAGGCCTCACACAACAGTTTAACAGCAGTCGGTACAACCGTGCAGCCAGAGCACATGCACACAACATTCACGGTGTGCCTGAGGTGGAAAACATACCCAACGGCGGTCTAAGTGCAGTCTGCCTACTATCTGACTGTGGTCATAATATTCTTATGGCATGAAAATGGAATTCAAAGCATACTGGTAGCATTCGCGGGGCAGTTCGAAACGTTCGGCCACGTTGATTTCTGGTTGAATGTCCCGATCGTGCCTGGACCCACCTCTCCTTCACACTAGAGCAGGGGTGGGCAATCATGTGCCAAGAAGGGCCGAGACATTGCAGGTTTTCTTTGCTACCAATCAGGTGATTTCATTAATGTTTGCGTGTCTCAGCAGGTTATTTCAATGACAATCAGGGGAGAAGCTCATCAGCAACCCACCTGCTGAGGTGACTGGTTGCAAGGAAAACATGCAGTGTCTCGGCCCGCGTTGCCCACCCCTGCACTAGAGGATCAATAAGGACGAATGCTGCCCGAATGGCTATTTGACCTACACTCAAGGTTGAGGCGCACTCGAAGGTTCGTTGACACCGGTCTGAGTGCATCCCCAATAGTCAGGCACAATAACGTGCTCAGTCCAAATGTAAAGCACATGCTCACTACTGTCATGGTGCGGTCAAAGTTGAGAAAGCTCATACGGCGGTCAAAGTGCAGTGTGATCGCTGTCCAGATTGTGGTCAAGGCATACGTATTTGCCTTGGTCAGGCACGACAAATCCTGCCGGCATGTCCAGATTGTGCCATACATACACCCCACTGGATGCCATTTGGGTTTCGCAAAGGAAAAGTTTTAAGTGCAATGTCTTTGGCACACATTCATCTTGTGAACGATGTAGACACTGCACAATCAAGCCGAAGGTATGGTGTGTCCCTGCAGCTTGTCTCACAGCTGTGGAGCACAGCGCACACATCTGAAGTGGGTGTTATGTCCATGATAAACCTCAGATTACAGATACATCGTCATGCCCTCTCATAGGTTGGATGATTGTGGACTATCATGATCAGCTTAGCTGGAACACCACGTGGAGCTGCGCAACACCACTCTGCTGGCCCCATGGCCAGTCACTGCACTCCACCAACTCTGTGCAGCGCACCACAGCACATTTGACCACTGTGACAGTGCAACGCACAGCTGTGAAACACATATCATCACATGTGCATCATCCACCTCTGTACAAGCTACGATGATGCACGTGCATTGGCATGCGATAGAGAAAAATAAATCTCATCTTTGGAACACCTCCAGCTGCGTCTCAGCGTGCATGGCAGAGACTAGCCAGGCTGCGCCATGTGAACATTTCCATGTCATTCAGTATTTAGTCAACTGGCGAGGGCAGATGTCATGTTCACCACAAAATATATGTTCCACATGATGCAGCATTCTATGGCCAATGCCCGCCATTGAGCTGGACAGTGCAACGGACCATGACGTCACGGCATATCACACATGATCAAAATGTCCACACAGTCCGTCCACATCCTGACGGGACAGTCGTGAGCTCAGTTCATGTAATGGCTTTGCTGGTTTGGACAGCAGGGCGTCACTGACCACTGACCAATTGAGTTCCTGGAGATTGAGGGAGAGTGAAAAGAAATAAAGAGTAAAATAGAAAATAAAGAAAAACAGAGAGGGAGTGAACAAAAAGAGGAAAACTCAAAATGAAAAAAACAGAGAGAGGGAGTGAGACAGGGAGAGAGGGCGAGAGCATGCGTGCATGGAGGGGGGCGTGCGGCCACTGTGTGATGCTGTGATATCAGAATCTACCTGACCTGTCCTCTGGATTACGTCTTTGATCCACTATGTGGACCGATGTATGTGAACCACGGTCCCCTGATCACAGGTTCACTGCTATGCATCGCGGACAGGTGCCTGTTACGGGTAATAACAGCTGTGAGTGTGCACGTCAGTGATGTGATATCTGTATTAATGTGATCACATGCTACACATCCACGATAGTTATGCATTCGTCAGGGGACCCTGGTTGACATGTAATTACGTCATGGGTTGGATGTCATTTAAGCAGGGAGACGCGGCAGGTCTTCAGAAGATAGCGCACCACAGCACTTGCTTTGTCACACACCTTCCCTTGACTGCAATCCACCCAGACCTTGAGTGGTGATCGGACCGCACCCGTCTGGCATTCCACATGCAGTCTGTACATGCTTACTGCAATCTGTCAGTATTGTGGGGGATCGTGCTGTGTGTGTGTGCATGGCACCTGCATTTGGGGCCAAGTGTACACCAACTACGCATGAATCATTCTGGATGGCTTTGGGTCACATTTTGGGTATTCAACCGGCATTTGTACACGGTTGTCTGAATGTCTGTCCCTCCTGAATGCATCTCACACTTTGGCATTTTTTCACATTCAGCCTGATTTGTGCTCATTCGTACTAAATGTGAAGGGCCCTTTATGGTTTGTATCCCTTTGTTGATTTGACATGGATGTAACAGCGTAAATTCCTAACATTAACTTGACCAGCTGGACAATTTCATCTGTTTCATCTGCAGAACAGAAAGTCACTTTTAATTCATGTATGAACACTCAGTTTTGAGTAGCTTCTTAACAATCAATGGAATTTTTCTTCCCTCTGAGTGTTAGAGGACTCTTCCGGGGGGGGGACAAAAAACACAACAAAACAACAACAACAATAACAAAAAAAAAAAAAAAAACAGTCTGGCAGTGATCTGAGTTTCAAACCCCTGCTTTAAGGATATGATCTAAAATTAATATAAACCTACTGACATGTAATAAAAGTCACTTCAATAAATAACACTCTGAGGTCAATTGAACAGTCTAAATGAGATCCCCATGATTCCTCACTAAGGTTAGAACGTGAAGGTATACAAAACTATAGATTGATTTGGCAATCAAAAATGGTTATCAATAAATACATACAAAACCAATAAATAAACCTGGAATTACATATATTAGCAAATAATAAAAAACCTTCAACCATGACTTACTAAGAGTCTTTGTATGTAGTCCTCATTGGCTGGGTGGTTGTGTAGTCCATAAACTTATACTTCTTATAATGAGCCATTCTTTCTGCCCTGCTGTCACCACAATGCGCACACACTCAATGTCAAAGGCGATTTTGTGGTCAACATCTTGAGCCTCAATGTTGCCATTTTTAAACTCCCCCAATGTAATGTAGGAGGAACACTGCTTTCCTTTTTTAGTTCCAACAAGCTTTTCTCCCACTTCCAGAGCTCCATGATGAAGAATGTCATTCTGCCGGTCGTCAGAACCAGTGGTGATCTTGATTTTACTCATTTTAATGGGTTTGTTAAAGACTATGATAAAGAAGTCTCCAGTGGATGGAGGCTTTCCCCAAAAATATTCATCCACAGTACTGTAAGCCTTTGTGGCATCGTAGTTCTCAAATACATTGATGTTGGTGTAAAGGCTGGCTGGAGGGTTGTCTGGAATGTCGATGGAGTCTTCTTCAAAGTCGTCATCCTTCAGCTTGTTCTCTGCTCCTTTGTAGGAGGAGTAGTAGCCCATGTGTTGGAACAAAGATGGCTTGAAGCGGATCACGTCCTTCTGGGCCAGGAGGCCCCTGAAGTGAATGAGAAGCCAGTCACAGGGCATTTCCTGGTAGAACATGAGGAGGAAATGAGCCAGCCGAGGTAGGTCTCTGGAGTGGTAGAGCTTCCCGATGTAGCCCAACTTAGAGAACTCCAGCATCACCCAGTATGAACCTTCTCTGGAGGTGATGACCTTCTTCAACGCTGTAAGGAAGTTCCTGGAGCAGCGTACATCATCTTCTAACATCATATAGAAATGAGACAGGTTTGTGCAGAAGTTCAAAAGGAATGCATAATCCACATTCTGCTTAGAACGGAAACGGACGCGGTCCTCTGGGTCATTGTAGTTCCTTTTGAGTCCATCCAGAGATGGGTAGTATTCCTCTGGAGCCTGGATCACCAGGAGCCTTCCTGCTATGATATGATGAGCAAACTTCCTGGTAATTTCCTGCACCAGGTTTTCACACCAGATCAGGTCAAAGTCTGCAAGGTGGACCACCACCACAATCTCTTTCAGTTCCTCATAACTGGACTGATCAAAGATGGATTTGATCGTTTCCAAAAGGTAGTTCCCTCTTTTTCTTTTGACTGATGACAGCCCAATGGTGAGATACTCTGCAAAGAAATATGAACATTTTTCATTAACATAATTTAAACAGAAAAGCTGTCACTTCAAATTATGTTGCCTATAGTGCGCCAGACTAGAGCAGCCCAAACTAAAAAAAAACATAGATTTCTTACATGAAGCAACCTTTGTAGGATTTATTACACTTTTTATGGGTTCTGTTTTTGGGGGGGATGTTTGTATGTGAGGGAAGCCACCAAGACTGAGGTAGCCAGTACAAGTCTAAAGGATTTATAGGCTTTGGTGGCTGTGAGTGAAGAAAATGTGTGCAACCATACCGTACCATAACATTTATTTGGTGCTTCACCAGTCACAGCTTAATGGAGAAGCAACTTCTTAAAAAGATGTCTGAAATCTTGACTATAGTCTCAAAAAAAAATTAAAAAATAATCCATGTAAAAGCTGAAGTTGCTGAGTAATTTTGATTGCCATTGTACTTGTTATAAATTGTGATGTTCTATCACCCTGTTGGTCATGTTCATAAATTCAACTTTAGCCTGTTGAGAAGATCAGATCAGAAGAAACACTACACTTACTCTTGCGGTTGAGTGGGGTTCCAGCAAGATAACGATATGTAACATTAATAGTTCCAGAGAAATTACTGAGGTCTCTGAAAGTGTGAACGTATCGCTCTGAGCTCGGCTGGTGGACTGAAGTTTCTCTCAGCTGCCGTTTGTCCTCTTCCTGCAATACAAACATTGAAAACAGACAAACATGGAAAAACAGAATCAATTTAAAAAAACAAACACACGCACACACACTACCACATGCAGGAAACTGATACTGGTAATTTATACTATAAATAATTCAGATGAGATTAAAAAAACAAAACTAAATGATACAAAAATTCTGTACAAACTTGTGTTGGAGGACTTAGCATTTGGAGATAAATGAAAACTTTAAAACCCTTCAGGCAGTTTGTGTAGTCAAGTAAACTGACATGAGAACTACAAAGTTGAACACATGAAATATTTATTATTTTGACAGTCAAACATATATATCTGGTCCACATTTGGTGTTAGAGAACTACAGCACCCTAACGGAAAACTAGAGTACCACACTCCTAGCGCACAAACCTCCACCAACACTAGTTTCAAATTCCACAAGTTTAACCTTGGAAAAAATTTTCAAGGTTAAATACTGTTAGAAGTGACTTTTCATAAGCTAACATAAAATACAAAAAAAAAAAAAAAAAAATAGACCAAGGGTTTCTCTCTCTCTCACGCACGCACACACACACACACACAACCTTATGACCAGGCATGCACATAACTGGTACTCATGATGCTTGTGCGTGCTAAAAATAAATGATACGTAGCAGAAAACACAAAGAAAGTGCTTCATAAGAGGAAAGCAATGACAGATTGTAGGAAGTGTTTCCCTCTACTGTGCATCATTGATGCTTAGCACACACAAGCATGATGAGGTGACGAGTAATGTAATAATTTACTTTCCATGCTTTGTAAAGTGGCAAATAATGCATTGCATTACTTTCATCATACATTACTTTTTTGAGTAATGACCAAAACACTGCTTATGCCCTCTGAAAATGGAGTAACGATATATGAGACAGTCTGTGATTCTTGAATGTCTACATTGCAAGCACAGCTGCTTATGGCCTCTTCACACATAGTGCAAAGTTTGGACAACATGTGGACGAAAACAGTGAAACAGCGCAAAACAGTTCAAAATGAGCTCACCACAAAACATGAATATCACTGGGTTGATATAAATAATACATAAAGGGGGACGCAATACAGAACTCCGCGGTTAAACAACCCTGGTTAAAACAAATAAACAACAAACATTAAAAAAACACACACTCACAGGATTTGAACCCATGCATCCTAATAAGCAAAGTGCACAACACATCTGTGCATCTGTGAGTCAAACGGGGTCAAAAATTCCAGCTACCAAACACACACCGCTGCCATTGAATTTCGCATATGGTAGCGTTAGCAGACTGTGAAAGTTAAGGCTTACAGGGATTGTTTCAAAGGCTTTAAGCCTTAAGCGACGCATATAATAATGACAGGTGTGCATTGTGCTGTTTTCAAATGATCGAACGGAATTTATAGGCTTGAAAGTTGGCTGAAAACACACGATTGCAAAGCTCCGTCGAGTCCACACAAAGACGGAAAGAAGAAATGTTGTTGTAAACCTCCGTTCATTCTACACAATTTCCCTACAGAAAAGAAATATCCAGATGGACGTAAAAGACGGACTAAAATTGTACGTTTTTTGCACACATTTATTTTGTTAATCTCCTGAAACTGTGCCGAATTATAATGCGGTTGATGGCACTGTTTTCGTGCATCGGCTTATGACTGTAATGTCGCGCCATGAATGACATGGAGCATAATATTGTAATATTAACATGTTCTATAGACGAACTGCATGCATGCACATATCACTGTATGTCTGTCAACTTATCAAAACAAACGTGACACCAAAGAGGTTATATGTGAGACCCACCCTCATTGTAGTCATTACGAAGCCGGTGGAGTAGCGATTTCTCATCCCTGCTTAGCAAATATTCTGCAATATCCACAGTTTCAGACCCTGGACTTCGTCTAACCATCCATCAGTTGCCTTCAAGGGGTTAGATATTTGTTTGTCTCCAACAATCAACAAGGACTGGTCGTCATTTTCGACAGCAGCTCTCTCTTCCTCCTTTGTCAGCACCAGTGGTAGTTTCTGTACCGATGCCGCAAGCGCAAGGGCAGCCAGTTCTTCTTTCCGTTTCTGTCTACTGCCGTACACAGTCCTGGTTGTAACAGGCAATCCGCGGAGCTTACAAAAATGCTTTAAATCGTCAACTTTCCAGCTGTCTTTGAATGTGAATTGGTAGCTGAAAAATTTAGCGTAGCCATAATGCACCGTGCGGCCCGAGATGTTCACTTCGCATATTACCAGACAGCAACTCCTCCACTGTACCACAATCACTGTCTTGTAAAAGGAGCGTGAAATGGCTCTAATCAACAAGCAGACAAACGTATTTTCTCAAAAAAAAAAAAAAAAAAAAGAAAGCGCTATGATAACTGACCAAACAGCATTTGCTACGATGTATTTCTGCTGATATGTGACTGAAAGTGGCGTATTTGTCGTACTGTTGGCCTGTCATATGGTCCTGCGGTGCGCAGCTCACTGTCCTGTCAGACAGATGTGACGTTCAGATTCCCTGCTGCATGTCCACATAAACTGTCCAGCTGGACCTGTCAGTGTGCACGCTCTCCAGCCTGTCGTAAGCCATATATGTTTTTATGTTTTCGATATGAGTACAGCAAGCGCACACACGCACACACGCTCTGATGTCCAGGTCCAGAGATGTCAACAACTGCCACGCCCCCATCCATTACGCGCACAGACCAAAGTGTCACTCTCTGATCAGACGAGATGCACCTCACCACACGCATGCATGTGTTGGGGGGAGCAGGGCAGCGCACGACACACACACACGTGTTGTGGGGGGAGCTGACAGCACGCCACATCTCAGCAGTTCCACAGTCGTGTGGAACTTAGACAAATTTCACTCCCAGTAAGACAGTGATCGCCTGCAGTCAGCTGTCGTACCAAGTGCGAATGGCCACACATTTTCTAAGTGCCATGCGAGCGGTGTTAGATGTTCATGCTTATCACCTGGAATTTGTCCGACACCTGCCGCAAGAGGGTGCGATGAGTTCGCACAGTGCCCACTTTGTCTTTCAGGCGCTGGTGTCCGCAAATAGTTGTAGCAACAGCTGTACGAGGCGTTAGAAGCAGGGACGAAAGTACACGGTTTGCACACAATTCCTGCATCATGTGCACTAAAGCTGGGCAGACACTGTACGATATTTTCAATCGTCATACTCGGCTCCAGCTCAAACTGTACGACAAAACCACAGGGTGTAAAAGTTCAGAGCGCACAACTTATGTTCTCACACTGTACGGCCGATGCTGATCTGACTACTCACATTGTACGTCCAAAAACCACACGTTGGACTCGTGTTTCCAGAAGCAAAACGTAAACAGAAGCTTTTGTTTTCTTTTTTTCAAACTTTATTTACATTTCTTATTTTACAAAAACTCTTGATGGGAGACATCAAAGTTTTAACAACAACAACAACAAAAAAAACAAATACAAGACTTTACATGAGTTGAAGAATGGGGGTGGGGACAGAAGCTGCTCTCCCAAAGAGATGATCTCTGTTTATGCTCGCTCCAATTCCGCATCAATGTTTGCACATGCACAGTGCGAGAGGTTGGATGCTTGTAGCACTGCTTCAACAGCGCAATACCCTCACGAGGCTGACCAGAATATCAAAGAGGGTTTGATTTTCATCCGACCATATCGATTGCTGATCGGGAGGTGGTCATGAAAGGTTAAACGTAGCTCGTTACTCCATGTACACTACACGATGCAGGACGTGCGATTAAGCCTGAAACTCTGCAAGATCGAAAAACTTCTTGAACAAGTAAACAAATCGGCTCAAAAAGGACCAAAACTCGCACAGTGTAAGCCCAGCTTTGTGCCTTAATCCAACTTCGCACTAATGTGTGAAAGGGCCCTAAATTTTGAATCCATTGTGGTGGTGTGCAAGGGTAAATTTGCAAAAACTATGTCACTTGAAATCCTCATGTACCCGACTGCGGTTTTGGTTAATAGGAGAACTTAGGGCTGTGACCCCAAACTGGTAGACTGGCTCCAGCAGAGTCCAGGTACAACATCTGAGGTGTCTGGCTAGAAGAGTGCAGGCCTGAGAAGAGCTAAGTACCACGTAGAACCCTCAAACTCCCCGGCCTCTGGTAGAGGACTGTATATATACAAAACGGTAATAATGATTGAGTGTACATGACTACTTTTGAATTCAGAAGCAAACTTAAGACATCATGAAGGAACGCAACTGAATATTTCATTTTGACTTCTAAACTGAATAGTTTGTGAAAAATATAGATCTGAACTGAGTTTAATGCATTCAAACTAATTCCTGTTTAATTGCCAGTATACTTACAAGTACATAGCCATCTTCAATGTAGAGGTTAAGGACAGCAGGAAAGTGACGAGGGAAGCCGAGAAAGGGGGATAGTGGAGCGTTCCTGAGACACCTCATCTTGTCCAGAGATTTCCACAGCAGCTTCATGCACGTACCTGCAGGAGATTAATATGGGTTGGGAAAAAAAGACAAACACACATTTAACATTCATTGTAGCACTGTACAGCCAATGAATGGAATAATTATCCACCACTGGTGTTATAATGACTATTCAGTGCCCATCGAAACAATGCATAATGTTAGAGGGCATATAAGAAAACAGCTCTGCCAAGACAAGAAACTTCCTACCGTATTTCTCTGTATATGAAAACACGGGACAAATATGGCATTGAGTTGTTTTTATGGTTTTATTAGTCATTTTGGGCTGATGGAGAGCAGGAGTTGAGATTGCTCGCTTTCCAAAATCATTTTCACTCCCACATTTCCCACTCATGGAATTTAAAACAAAGCACTAACTGGTATTTTAAATTGTTTTGTGATAAAAGATGCTGAGAGGTAAGAGCCTTGCAATAGCTTGCTGGATTTAAACACCATGACGGGGCTTAATCTGCTTTTAATGGTGCAGCACACTCAGACCACAGAGCGGCGCAAACTCAGTGCAGTACACCAAGGCGATATATTTAATTAAATTGTGCCTTTTAATGATTATATAATAGCACAGGCCAAGATTGTGATTGTGATTGTGATGCAATTAATTGTGCAGCCCTATTCTGCAGAAAACAGGCCATGACTAACCATTCATCACTTTCACATTATATTGATCAATTGCAGTGATCTGTTATTCAGGTACAGTGCAATGGAAAGTATTCACAGCACTTCACTTTCTCCACATTATGTTGTGCTACAGCCTGATTCCAAAATGGAGTAAATACATTTTTTTATCTGAAAATTCTACTCACAACACCCCATAATGACAACATGAAAAAATTGTTTTGAAATTATTGCAAATTTATTAAAAAAACAACTATGAATTGGAATGAAACAGGACTCCCTCAACTGCAGTAGGAGAGAGGGGTGTTACCATTGGTGGAAAAATCTTACTAGTCACAATCCCCAACTTCACGTGGGTTTGATGACAATGCACAGACCCCATGTGGGTCAGTGTGTGTGTGTGTGTGTGTTTGTGCACACGTTTGTGTCTCTCTGACACAAACAGTAAAAAAATAACCAAACATTTCTTTATCACTTGTGTAAAATATATTACCAATAAACAACGATCCCCAATCCATGTAATTTGCTTGCTGAGAGAAGAAATGGGGTTTGTGTGGAGCGAATAGCAGATGCAAACAGTTTTGAAAGTTGTGATATTTGCAGGTGCTTGGAGTGTGTTTAGTGTGTGTGGTGGAGTGTTTTAGCTTGTGAAGTTAGTGTGTGCTGTAATTTTTTATTTATTTACTGCGTCAAAATAATCAGGCATCTTGGAACAGCACGTCAAGTCTCTCTCTCTTTTTTGAACTGCATGTACGCAATCGAAGCGCGAAGCACATCATCAGAGTCCAAACCAGAGCGTGATCAATCTGATGATTTATCTTTTTTAACTTTTTTCTTTTTTTTATTTTATGTTTTGGGGTGAATATTAGGTCATTGTTTTAATGCAGTATGCCAGAATGAAAGAAAAAAAAAGTCACACAGGTGCGGTTGTGCTGACTAAAATGACACCAAACAAGGCCAGGGTCTCAGCTTCAGCCATAGACAGGATGGGGCAGATCTTTGCTGTGTTTTGCAGTTGGAAGAAAGCAGTCATGATATCTGTAATGTATGCATCAAAAGGACAGCATGGAATCAAAAATCACCCGAAGGTTCCTCACTTTGTCAAAGTGATATATCACACACAAGCCTAAGTGTAGCATCAGATGGGATAGTGGTATGTGTACCACTGTGTTACATCACCTTTCCTTCTAACAACACTCAATAAGCGTTTGGGAACTGAGGACACTAATTGTGAGTGTCATGATTGGGTATAAATGAGCATCCCCAAAAGGCTCAGCCATTCACAAGCAAAGATGGGGCGAGGATCACCACTCTGTGAACAGCTGTGTGAAAAAATACTTCAACAGTTTAAGAACAATGTTTCTCAATTTTCAATTGCAAGGAATTTAGGGATTCCATCATCTACAGTCCATAATATAATCAAAAGATTCAGAGAATCTGGAGAACTTTCTACACATATGTGGCAAGGCCGAAAACCAACATTGAATGCCCGTGACCTTCGATCCCCCAGACAGCACTACATTAAAAACTGACATCATTGTGTAAAGGATCTTACCGCGTGGGTTCAGGAACACTTCAGAAAACCATTGAGCACAGTTCGTCGCTACATCTAAAAGTGCAACTTAAAACTCTACCATGCAAAGTGAAAGCCATACATCAACAACATCCAGAAACGTCGCCGCCTTCTCTGGGCCTAAGCTCATTTGAAATGGACAGACGCAAAGTGGAAAAGTGTGCTGTGGTCTGATGAGTCCACATTTCAATTTTTTTTTTGGAAATCAAAAGAGGAAAAAGACTATCCAGATTGTTACAAGCACAAAGTTCAAAAGCCAGCATCTGTGATGGTATGGGGGTGTGTCGGCACCATCAGTGGTGAAAGGTACATCCAGGTTTTGAGCGACACATGCTGCCATCCAAGCAACATCTTTTTCTGGGACGTCCCTGCTTATTTCTGCAAGACAATGCCAAGCCACATTCTGCACATGTTACAACAGCATGGCTTCGTAGTAAAAGAAAATACGACAACGGAGACCCCGTATTGTATGGCTGGGGGGCCTGGCTGCCTTTTTGTTTCTGTCTTATGTTTTTCCTTCCAGGTGGCTTGCATTTGGGACTGAGTGGCTGTGTTGCTGAGGTTATCAGGACCTCACCCTGATCACCTGCGGCTCGTCAGGACTCACAGCTGAGGTGCATCTATATGGATTGGAACATGGTGGCATTTAAGACTGGAGTATACAGTGGTATTTGCCAGAGACTCGACCTTGTGACCAGACGGTGAGATCGTCGTCTCGGGAGCCATCTCATCATCAGTGGATGCAGAGAACGTCCAGGTTTTGATGCACGGTCTGTGAAAGAGGAGGGGGTGAGGTCTCACGCTCGTCAGCACACTTCCTGAGGTACGTTAGATTTTGTGACTAACATTTATACAGTCAGTAATGTGGTGTCCCTCACACCTTTTTATATTGAGCTGTATGTTAGTCATGTATAGGTTTCCACTGCAGTGGAGTTTTGTGAACTGGATGTTCCATGCCTGCAGGTTGGGAAGCTGATTAGTAATCAAGCCAGGAAGTGTTTGCTGTTTGTACACCTTTTAAGTGTTCTCTCTGTGTGTAGAGTGTGGGACTCACATAATGGTTCCTTCTTTCACAGACTCGGTTTGTTGCGGCCACCTGGGGGGGTGTCGGCGGGGTCCTTGGGTCCGAACAGCTTCTGGCTCCGGACCGTTAGCGCTGCTGGGAGCGCACCACGCCAGACCGCACTTTCTTTTGTTATTTTTTGTATCACTGTTATGTATTAAATTCAGTTAGCCTTTGTACCGTGCTCTGCTTATTTCATACTGGGTCCTTCAAACGCTGGTCGGTTTCTCCGAGCTGCGTCCGACACATAACACCCCGGAGTGTTGAATAACTGAAGTCGTACATCAAGCAAGAATGGGAAAGAATTCCACCTACAAAGCTTCAACAATTAGTGTCCTCAGTTCCCAAACACATATTGAGTGTTGTTAGAAGGAAAGATGATGTAACACAGCGGTAAACATGCCACTGTCCCAGCTTTTTTGAAACGTCTTGCAGGCATCCATTTAAAAATGAGCAAATATTTGCAGAAAAACAATAAAGTTTATCAGTTTGAACATTAAATATCTTGTCTTTGTGGTGTATTCAATTGAATATAGTTGAAGAGGATTTGCAAATCATTGTATTCTGTTTTTATTTACATTTTACACAATGTCACAACTTCACTGGAATTGGGGTTGTATTTTTTATTTATTTATTTATCAATGTCCTACCATGTAATAAAATCCATTTTATACAGAGTTTCAAAAGTGACACCTGAAGAAAAACAGTCTTTGAAAAACATGTTCGTGTTGGCAGTTAATTTCACGCGGTGGTTTCAGAATAAAGGCTGAGTCTACAGTAGTATCCAACTGTCTTTATTATGAGAAATAATCTTGTGGTGAATGACGCTGTTATCATGAGCGTATAAATTGTGACTGAGCACAGACATGAAGGTCACATCGACATCTCAGTCTGCTCACTCTCACTTTAGTTTTAACCACTTGTTCGTGTTTTCATCTCATTGCTCTCTCTTTGAAAATTCTCTTTGCTCTCAATGTATTTTTTTTCCAACCAGATGCAAATCATGGATTAAAGGTCTTGATGACTGCCGTGTGTCAACTGCAGTACTATCAAGGAGTGCCACTAGATATCACAACTACAGCTTAAATGGGAACATATGCAGCAAAGATTTTCTGCATCCTCACTGTCCATGTACTTGTACCTCATGGTCAATGGGTTTTTGTTTTGAAATGAGAAAATGATTATTATTAACAATTAATTATGTGATTTTCCTTCGTGTTTCTGAACACAAATCTAGAATTAAATACGTGTATGGAAATCCAGTTAGTTAATTTTGTCTTTAGTTTTTACCCGAGGTCATCAAATATGGCCATCGAGTATTGCAAAGGATTGTTGTCTGTCCATCTGTCTCTCTGTCTTTGCTCAGCATAGTCCAGTCCTTTTACTGCCAGGGTCTTCAAATTCACAGGGAACATTCTTGGGACACAGACTTTGGACAAGTTCAAAGACGGCTAACTCTGACCTATTCTAAGAGGTATTTTATAAGGTTAATAAGTCACATTCTGCTTCTGTTTTATGGTATGATCTCACAGCCTTTAGCGTGATGATCTTGCGGACATTAGTGTGACGATCTCACAGATGTTAGCGTGGTGATGTCACTTCCTGGTATTGCTAGCTGCTAACTTCACTTTGTTTTTGGCTAGAAATAACACCTTTCTCATACATTATGTAAAAACTAGCAAGAAATAAACACTTCTAAAACTGAAGAAGCTGTTTTACCTAACCTGATAACACCTCTGGAAGGATTTACAAACATTTAGCAGATGTTAGCATGGAACATCACAGACTGGTAGCTAGCTGCAAACTCTTTTGTTTGTGTGTAAATATACCGCTTTGTTATATATTATGTAAAAGCTAGAGAGAAATAGACACTTCTAAAACTCAAACACTGATTTGGAACCTAATGACACTTGAGGAGTAGTTTATAAGACATTTAGTGGATGTTAGTGTGCACGCTAAGGTCCCTAATGTCTCTAATGTACCCACTAGTATCCACTAATGTAACTAACCTATGGAGTAAATTAGATCTCATTAATACCTGCAAATGCACAGTGGGCGATCTACAATATTCCTTGATTTACAACAACTTCCGCTCTTGTCAAAAGCTCAAGTAACGCACACACAAAGCCTCCTGCAGACAGAGTTAAAATGTAAATATTGTTTTTAACTGATTGATTGATTGATTGATGGAGAAGCTTTATTGAACATGTACAAATTGTACATAAGACAATAGGATCTTAATAACTAATTAAACTGCAAAATTGTAAGGAACACAATGGTCATATGGCCAAGAGTAATTTAGCACTGCGGTATATTTTTTCTTTATTGTGAACAGGTGTTACACAGAGTTTTTATTGCAGTACCTCACAGGTATGTGCAGCAGACACAAAATGATTTTGAGGTGAAAGTGTACCTTTAAATTGAAGCAACCCAATTATTAACAATGAATTATCCCAAGGTTGTAGAGTTTTTGGTTGAGTCATTCGATTGGCAGTTTTTTATTGTGCTTCCTTTCAAAATTACGAAATCATTTGTCAGTGTGGTTAGAAGTATTTCAGACAGATTTTTCACAAAAATTCAAGAAAATTTTCAAATGTAAGCCACTGAATTGGCTTCAGTGTTGTGTGGGCCGCTGAAGAGGAGGTACTGCTGGCCCACCACCACCAGAGGGCGCCCTGCCTGGAGTGTGGGCTTCAGGCATGAAAGGGCGCTGCCGCCTCACAGGAACAGCCGGGGTGACAGCTGTCACTCATCAACTATGACAGCTGTCACCAATCATCTGGTCATCACCCACACACACAAAAGCCGGACGACATCTCCACCTCGTCGCCGAGATATCATCTACCTTCATGGTAAATTCTCAGCCGTTGTTGTGTTGTCGCACGTTACGTGTTTTCATGTGTGTTGAACTATTTGCAGGTGTCTGGATCACTACTTTCAGCTGGAGGCTGGGTTCGCGGATGGTGGAGGAGTGACGCACTTCACTCCTCACTCCGAACTTCAATAATACCAGATCCGACAGTCGGAGACGGTGACCACCTGGGGACTCAGGACTTGGCGGCTCCAGTATCCTTCGGGTTCGGTGGCAGTGGAAATCGTGTGGGATCCAGTTCTACTCGGGACGGACGTCTCCTATCCTCGAGCCTACCCACATGTCACTTTGTATATTTGATTGTGAACCAAATTCTGCATTGTCTGTATTTCGTTGTGCACATTTCACAACAGTAAAGTGTTGTATTTTTGACTCATCTATTGTCCGTTCATTTACGCCCCCTGTTGCGGGTCCGTGTCATTACACTTTCCCAACATTCAGATTCATTCAGTCAATACTGATCAAATAAAATGTGCTGAGGTTCCTGCCTAACATTAATGTGTGTCCTTTCTGTGCGAGTTACAGCCAGCAACTCATCAATGTCCTGTTTTCATTTAGCTCATAATGAAATGCTTCCCATTCAAACTACCAAGAAATATGTTTAAAGTCAATTCATTCATGCAACTTCAAGAATAAAGTCCCCACCTGAAAGCACATTTCCAGGAGAGGGAATAGAACATTTTGATGGGGTTTGGGGCCATATTAAATCACAGTAATTCATAAATAACACTGGCCAACACAATTTTTCTTGCATAGAGTTTTTCAATGGATTTTGGGTAATTTGGGGGCACTGAATCCTAATCTGGTGTTAGTTGTAGCCAATGACATCACGTTTTTGAGATATGAAAACATATTTCTGTATTCTATCATAAAATTCAATTTTCCCACATTTTTCAGAACTGAGTACTGCAGTATAACCAGCAGGAGACCACTGAATTGTATTGTGGAGTTTGTGTCACTACATCTTGTAACGATGCAAATGAAAATTTAAACAATGAAAAATTCCCTTAGGGCCCCTTCAAACATAACACAAAGTTGGGCAAAAGAAGCAGAAACTGGCCAAAAAAATGCGAACAAAAAAATTAAATGGGGAACCGCGAAACATTCCACCTGCTGTTGGGAGGAACACAGGGTTGGACATGTACACCACATGTATTGGTGGGGGCACTTGCATGACATATGTGTTGCTTGGTAAAAGTACACTCATAAGGCACTTAGACATTGTGGGGCCATCTGCACAGCGCAGCTCAAATGCGGTCGCCTGCCCTCTACTCTCGTGCCTATTGTGCGAATAGACCCCGCCTTTTCTAAGTGCCCCACGAGTGGTGGTGGATGTTCATCGGGTGTGCACCTGGACTCTGGCCGACACCTGCCGAAGGGGGGGTCAAATGGGCACTTGCAGGGCAAACACAGTCTTTTAGCCACTGGTGTGAAGGTTGCCTCGATCGCGTCATTCTGCCACGTTGCGACATAGGCGATGATTTTGTGCAGCATATCATGCCACAGCATAGGACATGCCGTGCGAATTCTGTAAACACAATAGGCTGACAATGCAACCTCATCTTGCCTGCCATTGGAATGGGTTACAGGAGCAACCAGCACGTGAATGTGGAGTGCTGTGCGTGAATGGTTGTGGCAATAGCTGTACCAGGCATTTGAGGCGACTCAGATTTTTCACAAGTGGCATGCGATTCCTCCTTCATGTGCCAGTCTGGTTCAATCATATGTGTGAAGGGGCCCTTAAATTTTTCAAAAAGGCATTTTTCCAAAGTGAATGTTGTAGTATAACCAGCAGGAGACCGTTGATGTGTTCAGTGAATTTGGTGACACCTCACCCTATAGCAATGAATTTATTGAATATTTTCTGGTGACTGTTTTCTTTTGCACTTTCTAGACGGTATCAACACTTCCGTTTGTCAGCCGCCTGCTCATTCAGATCAATGTTATTTTTCCAGCACAGAGGATGGCTCATACGGTTAAAAATAAGGTTATAGCTCGTTGTCTACCTTCCTGAGGTTAGAAACCAGTGTTGTTTGTTTTTTTTACAATGTTTCTCTTAAGATTTATTGAGCTGTGAACTTTTACGTAATCTGTGAATATCTTTCTATCTTTACTGGAATCTCCAGGGCCAGTGGGCGGGTCACACCCAGCGGGGCTGGGCGCTTGACACCAGAAGGACAGCCCGATGGAGGCTCACCTACCTGCCTGTAGTGACCCCCCCCCCCGGCCAAAAAAAAAACAATTTTTTGTGGTGATAAAATCTGTAAACTATTTAAACGGAAAAAATATAATATAATATAATATCATATATATCATGAATGATATTCACGTTTTGCGAGACCTGCGTTCACATTTTGCAAGATATTTTTTCAGTATTCCCGTTTTGCAATTAATGGTTTGCAGATAATTAACAATTTGCAGCTGATTCACGTTTTGGGGGTTAACAAAGTCATATTTGTAACTACAGAGCCCTAGAAGTGTCATTGCAAAATGTTTTCATGTTGAGAGAATGTGTGCTCGTTTTACAACATTGTGCACTCATTTTGCTAAATTGTGTGCTCATTTTATTGAATTGTGCTCTCATTTTACAATATTGGGTGCACAATTCACTAAACTGTGCTCTCATTTTAAGCATTGTAAAATGAATGCACAATTTAGTAAAACAATAGCACAGATAAAATGAGCACACAATTGAGTAAAATGAGGGCACTATTTATTAAAATTAGGAAATGATTTAGTACAATCGGTGCATAATTTATTGAACTGTGTGTGCACGATCTACTTAAATGTGGCTACAATTTGTAAAACATGCACTCACTATTGTCTTGACACATGTAAACATGAGCATGCTATAGTATATGCAAGATCTTGATCTACTAACTGCTGGTGACCCTGCTACAAAGAGTAAAGGTCCGCTTTAAACTGTCACCACTTCATGGTGAAAATAAAAAGGCTTTAAATAACTGCTTACAGTTATCATCACTCACAGTGGTGTCAGTTACTTTTTTAGTTGCTTTATTAGTTACTTTTTTAACAGCTTTTTTTCCCACCACAAGATTATTTTCACCTCTCAGTTTCTGTTTTTATGCTCTCAATTCCTGTCTCTGCACTTGTTTCTATTCTCACTCTCATAATAAAGAGAGTAAGATTCCACCATAGTATTCATGCTTTCACCATGAAATGTTTACACTGGACATGTTTCCACTGCAGGAACTCGACCTATTCCTCATATTTTACAAACATTTACAAGAATGGCCAGAAACTGTCCTTCTCAGATGCAGATGACACCTTCTACTCAGCTACTGACATAGCTCAGTAGAAGGTGTTGTTGTAGCGGCATACCTTACCGCTTGGTGATGGGCCACTGATGTACTATAGGATATAGTTCAATTTTTGCAATCAGAGGGCAGGCGCACTGGTAACACCCTCCCAGAGCAGTATCATCACTTGGCGGAGCTGATTGTCCACTCATTTGAGACAGAAGTATCCTATATAAACTCGACGTATCTCTGCGATTGCATTACTTATTATTGTTGAATCATTGACACAGGTTCTACATATTCCTTCACATTTCTTGACATTTCTATATATTTCTATATATTTCTTCATGCCCAGTATATCCAGGAGAGGTGATGTGTTGGCCAGTGGAGGACAGTGGAAGTGAATTGAGCAGTAACAGTGTGTTAACAGGTGCGACCTAATGGTACCAGACCTCCACTCTTGCCACTTTTTCATCATGAACGTTGAAGATTTTAAACATGTGGAAGATTTTTCCAGGTCCACGATGAATATCAGTGTTGCCCGGGGGACAATGAATTACACTGTAAAAACCTGACTAATTGACTTTACTTTAAAAGCAATGTAGAAACCGAATGCCTAGAAAAACATAAGCAAAGGAAGGGGTGTTTTTTTCATGTAAAAAAACTACTGTGGTTATTTTACATGAAATTTTTTTATTATTTTTTTTATTTATTTTGGGCTTCCTCTAGATTAGCAAGATAGTGCTCAGTAATGAAAATTCTTGAAACATCACTACTTGATTAATCATGTACCTGGACTCCGGACTTCTTGATTGTCCTTTCCAATGCAATATCCATCATTAAATAATAATAATAATAATAAAAAAGTTAGTCTTCTGTTCTTGTGTTGCTGGTGCACAAACACCTGTGACACAGTATTACATTGGTTTTGAAGTCTCACCCGCTTTTGTTGTTGTGATCATCCAGGCGCTTGTAATTCTGCTTCACCATTTCTTTTTACTTTTGGCACTGTTTGGCAGTATCTTTAATTACGTGGATATATGGGTGCACTGACATCGATTTTCTGTAGATTTTCTCATTCAACCCAAGGATCCTGTCCATTGTGTGCATGACCTTGTCAGCCCTAATGTCAACTTTACAATCCATAATTTTTTTTTCCTTCTGCTCGGTTTTAGAAATGTCACTTGGTGTTGCTGTCATTTTCTCTTGAGTGAGTTCAACCCATTACCGTTGAGCCCCACCCAACAAGATTCCAGGCCTGGTCAAAGGTGCATAACCTGGAGCAATGACTTATTTTGTCCTTGAAAAAAAAAAAATCACCTTTCAAGGACAGTCCCTCTGGTGGAGACACGCAAAGATGTTGGGTCCCCTGAAATAACTGCAGGGCAATAGTCCAGATATACTACTAATAATGCTTTAATTGCATAATTCAGTGTTGAACAACTTAAAAACCTTGCATGTCTTCTCATAATCGATATACCCTTGCCCATTTTTACGAAAATATTATTTATATGATTTTTCCATGATAAATTTGAATCTACAATTACACCCAGCAGCTTAGTCTCATGTACTTGATTTATTCTCACATTATTAATTTTAATGTTTAGTACAGGATTTTTCATAATAACACGGCTAGAGCCAATAATCATACAATTAGTCTTTAATATATTTAACACTAGCTTATTGGACGTAACCCAGTCAACTACCTTATGCAGTTCCATATTTTAAACAACTTCTAAATCATTATGCGAACTTGCAGATGTATAAATAGTTTAATCGTCTGCATACATCACTATACTGACTTTATCAAAAATATATGGTAAGTCATTTGTGAAAATTGTAAATAATAGTGGACTGAGGCAACTCCCTTGTGGCACTCCATGTACAACACTCCTGGTGCCAGTAAAAACTGCCATTAAAAAACACTGTCTGTGTCCTGTTAGATAAATAACTATAAAACCAAGTAAGAGCTGATAGCTCAAAATTGTAACCAGCAAGTTTTTCAATAACAAATCATGATCAATGATGTCAAACGCAGCAGAGAAATCAGAAACACAGTGCTGCTATATATTATTTTTTTCAACCTCTCTGAACCCATCATCAGACACATCTGAGTCAACGCTGTGGCAGTGTAGTGACTCTTTCTATATGTATGCTGAAATCAGCAATTCAGCATTCAAAAACCTTATCTCCTTACCAATGCATGTGGAACAGAGTGTAAAGGTCAATGCCCATCACAATGGAGCTGGTGACATTTCACAGGTACTGTGAAACTATGAAAAATAATCCACAAAGTATCAGCCTTCTTTACCTCCAGTGTTGTTCTTTCTTTGTCACCAATTAGGCATCAGTATGTGCTTTTGTTCCACAACCGCTAACCCCCCCGAGGTGCCTAATAGAATACAAAATACCTCTAAACTCAGTTCAATGACCACACAGATTGATCACTCAGACCAGGAGTGAGACTCGCCTGTGATTAGACTTGTCAATTAGTCTTTGTGCACGCTTAAAAACTGAATATAACATGTCCATCTACTGTGGCTGTTCTTTAACATTTACAACTCAGAGTGGAGATCAGCTATCTCAGTTTAAACTACTCTATTCTGTTTTCTGGACTGACAGTTGCAACCTTATGCCACAGCAGTAAGTGTTTTAATCAAGCAATCGTCACAGTTAATTCAGTAATGAAAATACTCGTTAGCTCCAGCTCCTTCTCTTTCTAACCATCATTGTGACACTGTTGCTAAAGTACGTAGAAGAGGTTGTGTTTTCTTTATTTTATGTAGATCTCTTCTGCAGTAAAATGCTTTGGCTGCTGGAGAACAATCATTAGGTAATGATGGTAAAAATCATTAAGACCACTCTGGAAGAATCTCAGCTAATGGCTATGAGTACAAAAGCCCTGCCGATATCACAGCAGCAGCTCAGGTTATCTCTTATTCCACCATACAATCCCTATCTGCTGACAGCAGGACTCAGCAGCAACACTTTAAACCTTAAAAACCTTACATTTGCACAAAAGTCAAAGTACCACAATTGTCACTGTGGCTGTTGAATCTGACATGTTGTCAGTGGAATTCGGCATGAGGTGTCCCTTCCAGAGAGTGGGAGTCCCTGTGGGAGATGATGTGAGAAGACAGCAGGCACTCTGTGAGTGCACATTTCTGTCAATGCCCATCAACCCTCTGTTTATCAGTCCTTAACTGTATTAAAGTGAAAATGTGTGCACTCTTTGGACAAAGTACAAATAACTATTTCGAGACATTATGAAATATTAAGGAACAAATGTTGGATCCAAAATCTCAGCAACTATTTGGATGTTTTCAAACCTTAATATCTGGAACAAGGTCTGAACCAAGGTTCATATTTTAGTTTATACTGTATATGACTGGTTACTTTGGTTTCATGTAACAATGTTGGTTTCACACTGAAGAACTTTTCAAGACATACCAGGGCTGTCAATAAAGTATAGGTCTTTTTATTTTTTCCAAAAACTATATGGATTTCGTTCATATGTTTTTACGTCAGACATGCTTGAACCCTCGTGCGCATGCGTGAGTTTTTCCACGCCTGTCGGTGACGTCATTCGCCTGTGAGCACTCCTTGTGGGAGGAGTCGTCCAGCCCCTCGTCGGAATTCCTTTGTCTGAGAAGTTGCTGAGAGACTGGCGCTTTGTTTGATCAAAATTTTTTCTAAACCTGTGAGACACATCGAAGTGGACACGGTTCGAAAAATTCAGCTGCTTTTCCGTGAAAATTTTAACGGCTGATGAGAGATTTTGAGGTGATGCTGTTGCTTTAAGGACTTCCCACGGAGCGAGACGTCGTGTAGCACTCCCAGGCGCCATCGTCAGCCTGTTTCAAGCTGAAAACCTCCACATTTCAGGCTCTATTGATCCAGGACATCGTGAGAGAACAGAGAAGTTTCAGAAGAAGTCGGTTTCAGCATTTTATCCGGATATTCCACTGTTAAAGGAGATTTTTTTAATGAAAGACGTGCGGGCGGATTGCAGCGTCGGCTCGCAGCCGCCGCAACGCTCTGCCACAGGAAACACACCTCTGTTGAAAGCCTTAAGGACAAGTTGGAACATGTCCAGCTGTTAAACAATTTCTCATATACTCACTCCACTGAAAGCCATCAAAAGCAGCCTGGATTTTACAAATGGTTATCAACACGGAGCTATTTTTCCTGTGCCGCCGCACCACGCCGGCTGCGTCCCGACGCGCGGACCCGTCCGCACGTCTTTCATTAAAAAAATCTCCTTTAACAGTGGAATATGCTGAAACCGACTTCTTCTGAAACTTCTCTGTTCTCTCACGACGTCCTGGATCAATAGAGCCTGAAATGTGGAGGTTTTCAGCTTGAAACAGGCTGACGACGGCACCTGAGAGCGCTGCGTGACGTCTCGCACCGTGGGAAGTCCTTAAAGCAACAGTATCACCTCAAAATCTCTCATGAGCCATTAAAAGTTTCACCGAAAACCAGCTTAATTTTTCGAACCGTGTCCACTTCGATGTGTCTCACAGGTTTAGAAAAAATTTTGATCAAACAAAGCGCCAGTCTCTCAGCAACTTCTCAGACAAAGGAATTCCGACGAGCGGCTGGACGACTCCTCCCACAAGGAGTGCTCACAGGCGAATGACGTCACCGACAGGCGTGGAAAAACTCATGCATGCGCACGAGGGTTCAAGCATGTCTGACGTAAAAATATATGAATGAAATCCATATAGTTTTTGAAAAAAATAAAAAGGACCTATACTTTATTGACAGACCTCGTATGTTGGTCCTGATAATATCATCTACAGCATGTAAAATTAGTATTGAACACGTCACCATTTTTCTCAGTAAATTCAATTTCAATTTCAATTTTCACTTTATTTTCATTTGTATAGTGCCAAATCACAACAGAGTTGCCTCAAAGCGCTTCACACAGGTAAGGTCTAACCTTACCAACCCCCAGAGCAACAGTGGTAAGGAAAAACTCCCTCTGAGGAAGAAACCTCAAGCAGACCAGACTCAAAGGGGTGACCCTCTGCTTGGGCCATGCTACAAACATAAATTACAGAACAATTCATGGACGAATACACAAGAAATGCTATTGGCGCACAGGACAGGAGGGTCGCCAACACGAATACAACTCCCATCTCTGGATGGAGCCGCACCTTAAACAGAGAGAAAAAACAGAATCAGGCATCAGAAAGACAAAAAAAAATATTGTATAATTTGCCAGCATTAAACAATAAGAAAAACTGAAGAAATACTAAGGTGATCGCTGGCCACTAGCCCAAACTTCACTAAAAGACCCAGAATTTAGGTAAAGTTGAGGCCGCAGCCCGCTCCAATTACTAATAAATGAATTAAAAGCATAAAACAAAACTGTACCAGTATGCTAGTCGTATGAAAGGGAAAATACGTGCGTCTTAAGTCTGGACTTGAAAATCTCCATAGAATCTGACTGTTTTACTGACGCAGGGAGATCATTCCACAGAACAGGGGCACAATAAGAGAAAGCTCTGTGACCCGCAGACTTCTTATTCACCTTAGGGACACAAAGTAGTCTTGCACCCTGAGAACGTAAAGCCTGGGCCGGTACGTAAGGTTTAATTAGGTCAGCTAGGTAGGGAGGTGCCAGTCCATGAATAATTTTATAGGTTAGTAGCAGAACCTTAAAATCTGATCTCACTGGGACAGGAAGGCATATATTTCTAAAGTTGCTGTTGACATGGATTTTCCCCAGATGTCGGTAACAACCCAAGTAACAGACACATATAAAGAACTCAAACCATAGTTGTCTATAAAATATGTGCAATAATGTGAAATGACACAGGGAAAAAGTATTGAACACCTGAAGAATGGGAGGTGCAAAAAGGCATGGAAAGCCAAGACACCAACTGAAATCTATCAGCAATTATAAAGTAATCTTGCACCTTGCCATTGCAAATTAATATCAGATGGTTCAGTCCCACTGATGGCCTATATAAAGGTGTCTCATCACTAAGGTGTCACACAAAAAAACATCTTAGGATGGGTAAAAGTAAAGAGCTCTTGCAAGATCTTCACAACCTTATTGTTCTGAAAAATACTTGTGGTATTGGTTACAAAAGGCTTTCTAAACTTCTGAATGTTCCATTGAGTACTGTTGGGGCCATAATTCGAAAATGGAAAGAGCATCAATTCACCATAAACAGATGCTCCTCGATAAAGGTTATTAAAAGAGTTGTCCAAGACCCAAAGACCATTGTAGAGACCTTCAGAAAGACCTGGAATTAGCAGGTACAATTGTTTAAAAGAAAACAATAAATAATGCCCTCAACCACCATGGCCTGTATGCACACTCACCACACAAGACTCCACTGCTGAAGAAAAAGCATGTGGAAGCTCATTAAAAGTTTGCTGTACAACATTTAGACAAGCCTGTGAAATACTGGGAGAATATAGTCTGGTCAGATAAGACCAAAATTGAACTCTTTCGTTGCCATGATACACACCATGTTTGGAGATCAAATGGCACTGCACATTACCCCCAAAACACCATACCAACAGTGAAGACTGGAGGTCGAACATCATGAGGCTGTTTATCAGCACACAGCACTGGCACACTTATTATAATTGAAGCAAGGATGAATGGAAAAAAATGTATCGAGGCATTCTTGATAAAAATCTGCTGCCATCTACCAGGATGATGTAGATAAAAGGAGGGTGGAGATTTCGGCAAGACAATGTTCCCAAACACACAGCCAAGGAAACTCTCAGTTGTTTTCAGAGAAAGAAAATAAAGCTGCTAGAACGTCCCACACCTGACTTGAATCCAATAGAAAATTTATGGGAAAAAGTAAAGCTCAGAGTTCATAGAAGAGGCACTGCATTGAACCTTCAAGATTTAAAGACTGTTTGTGTGGAAGAATGGCCAAAAGTCACACCTGAGCAATGCATGCTACTAGTTTCTCCATACAGGCGGCATCTTGGAGCTGTCATTACCAACAAAGGCTTTTGTACAAAGTATTAAATAAATTCAGTCAGCGTGTTCAATACTTTTTCCCTGTGTCATTCCATTTCATTACCCATAATTTTTTGTACTTATTTGCTTTGGCTTCTTTGTATATATTGATCACTTGGGTTGTTACTGACATCTGATGAAAATTTAATGTAACTGAGAAAAATGGTGACTTGTTCAATACTTACTTTACCTACTGTGTGTGGGCTGCATCTCCCTGTACTTGACATTGATTGGATTTTAGATGTGCATGTATCTTCAATTTGGCATATAGCTCCATTTGAAGGGGGAAAATCCTTTTGTTGAAAGTTCACTATTATTGTTATGGAATGCTTCCAGTTAAAAAAAAAAATGTAAGTTTTCAGCTTTTATCACCTGCTTCAGCTGGTACGGGACAAAACAAGGAGAAAAGATGGACTATTTAAGTGCTGCGAATCACCAATTTTTAATTAGATAAACATGGATAATCTGTGACATTACAAGGAGGAATTAAACTATAACATCACAAAAAGTCAAAATTGTAAGCAACCCTCAGGACCAGGGCTTTGTGTTTTAATATAATACTGTTCAAAATGCCAAAACTCTGCTGTATGCTTCAGTTAATTAAATTATTGTCTGTCTCTTTTCTTCAGATCTGTTATGGTGACCCTGAGCAAAAAGGGAGAAGCTGAAAGATCTTACTACTGTGCTTCTTTTCTTCTTCCATTGTTAAAAGGCTAATGATATCCTGCCTCAACTTCCCATAATTGATCCAAAAGTCTGAACTATCCAGAAAATTTTCACATTGCAATCAATCAATCAATAAATAAAAAATAAACCTGATCCAATGTGCAGTTTGATCTGTACGGAGAAATTTTGATCCTGTGGTTCTGCCCATATTTTGAGGACACTCTCACACCTGCGATTTTAGTTTGAACCAAACTGAAAACTCAGAAGGTCTGGAACAAAAAAAGGTAGGCATGAAAGCACCCTTTGTTTTCCCAAGGCATCAGCAGCAAATTACGAATGAATCCAATCCTGTGTTTCCAAGATATCCAGGCGCAGGTTGATAAATGCCAGTGAGAACATAACCTCATTGTTGGAGCTTATGAAAACACATTGTTGTTGACTCCAAATATATAGCACTTTTCCATTTAAATCAGAAGCTCACAAGCACTTTACAGTAATGTCTTGCATTCACCCATTCACCCACCGGTGTCAGCGTGCTGCCATGGAAGGCGCTCACTACACTCCGGGGGCAACTTGGAATTAATGACTTTGCCCATCCACCAAGGATACAATAAAATCACTGGCGTTTATTTATTTGTCTGTCTAGTTGATAGCAGGATTACGTCAAAATTACTGCAGGGATTTTAAAGAAATTTTCACCACAGATAGATCATAGGCCAGAGAAGACTCCATGGAATTTTGGAGGTGATCTGCATCTGAATCCAGATCAAGTTTTCACTTTATACAGGCTTTGAAGGATCATTTCAAAACTACTTCACAGATTCTCACCAAATTTACACCACAGACAGATGTCAGAAATCTTGGCTTGCTCTTGTCTTTTGGTATTTCTTGTCTACAGAGAGACAGCACTGAGCATTCTGAGCAGGGCTGAATAAAGTATTCAGTTCATCAGTCTCATTAGAGTTACTAAATTAACTTGGTGTGTGCTCAGAACAAAAATGATCTGAGGTGTTCATCCTGCTACAGGTGTCTCCAGATTCATCAGTGACTGACAGGTACAACACCGAAAACATCACATCACATACTGTAGATTCAGAGCTTTCTGTCATGTGGATTGTGCTGTACAGGAAACAGCGAGGATGTGCTTGTAACACGACTCCAGACTCAAAGCTCTGCAGCACTGGAATAGCCGGAGTGCGTTTTAATAGGTGTGTCATCCTGGCCATCACACAGTCCCTCACATGTTCCCTGCACCATTTTGGGATGCAGCACATTTCCAGCAGGCTGGAGCTGTTAAATATCCATTATGCACTGTGTGTGAACTGAACCAAATAAACCACAACACCCCCTCTGTGCTTGCTTACGCCCGGCAGCACGCTGTGCACTTAACTCACAACGCTCACAGCATTTGTAAGTCCTTTGAAAACCTTGCAAACTTAAATCCCTTTCGATGGACTTAAATGGAGCTTGATGGAAGAAAAACTGTGACAAGAGCAGCGTTTACCAGCTGCAAATTCAATTAGAGTTTCAAAACTCTGGCTCACTGTCAGTTTGATCCAAATTTTACAAAGTGTGCATTTTATTATTTGATATATTACATACTGAGATATGCTGTTTATTATTACATCTCACACTTTTGGTCAGATGCTGCTAGGAGCCATAATTATATCACTATGTTTGTTACTACAGCTGCTTGTGGAAAAGATGAGGTGAGAAATACGTGCAGGAGCTGTCACTGGGCTGTGTCGCACTATGACTGCTACTTCTGGGTCTGGAAATTTACTCTCAGCTGGAAATTTTTAACCCATCCATCTGAGATGTCACAGCAACCAGAGGAGCAACATGTTGCAGCATAGCAGGAGGGGAATACAAGGAAATGAAAAGCCAAATAACCTCAGGAGGTTTATGCAAAATGGATTCACAATACGTATATAAAAAAGGATACAGATAACCACATTTTGAGCTATTGCTTTGTAATAAGCAGTGTTGCCACAGTTACTTTGAAAAGTTACTTTATTAGTTACTTTTTAAATTACGTTAACAGTTACTTCATTGGCAGTTTTATGCAGGTACTTAATTACCATCAGCCAACAACTCGTAACTCATAAGCAGTGGTGGGCACCGATAACCAAAAAATTAATTTCGATAACAGATAATCACATAACTGAGAAGTTATCTTTGATCGAGATAAAACAATAAACCACCCAAAAATGTATCAGAAGTTACAGATAACCGATAAATTCCAGTAATGTTTCTGGTACACTTACAACTACTAACAAGCTGAATTTGAGTTTTATTATATTGTGCACACGTTTTATTATATTGTGCGCTCGTTTTAAGCATCATTTGAGTAAAACAAGGGCACGATCTACTTAAACATGGCCACAATTTGTAAAACGTGCACTCAATATTGTCTTGACACATAAATGTTGGCTATTAGCCAACAAACCAGCAGACAGTGTAATACATTTCCCCATTAGAAATGGATCTGGTCAGAGTGTATCATCATGTTTGGGCGCACAAGGACATACAGAGAACTCCAGCTGCCCAGCATGGCATCATCTGGAGTTTAAGCACATTAAAAAGGATGCTGAGGGCGAAGCATCTTCCCCTCGTGAGGATGACAATTTAGGTCATATTATGAAGTTAATTTTGAACAAAAGGAAAACGTGCACACATTTTATTAATTTGAGGGCTCAATTAAAGGAAAACGTGCACACGAATTATCACGGCCAGGAAAACGTGCGCACGTTTTGTAAATTTGAGACACGTTTTTTTCATTCGTGGGCTCAATTAAAGGAAAACGTGCGCACAAATTATCATGGCCAGAAAAAAATAGCACTTTAAGTGACCTCTCGCGGGTTCCGTACTCCCATCGAGAGTCTTTGTAAATTAAGTTTGGAAAAAAAAAGCTTCTGTTTACGTTTTGCTTCTGGAAACATGAGTTCGAGGTATGGTTTTTGAACGTACAATTTGTTTGAGAAGATAAATCATGTGCTCTGAACTTTTACACCGTGCGGTTCTGTTGTACAGTTTGAGCTGTCGCCCAGTACAGTGATTGAAAATATATCAGCCCAGCTTCAGGGCCATACTGCCATGAACACTACTGGTCAGTAGATGGCAGTAGAGACCTTGAAAACTTGCCAAAATAAAATTCCAGATAATCCGTATATGCTACATTGAAGATGCGTGGAATTTAATAAACGCAGACACAATAACAACGTCTATAAACCCAGAAAATTGATTCACAAGAGTTTTAGGCACTAGAGTTTAATGCTGTTGTCCGTAGAGCCTGATCAGTGTTTCAAATGCATTTCTCATGTCGTGAATGTACTGATTACCCTATCCTACCCATAATGCACTGTTGGGCACAGCATATATCCACACTAAAACCTTAAAAATTAGCGCATTACTTTAAAACTAAAACATATATCTGATAATTTCACTTTATAAAACTTCAGACATGACATTAATTTAAATAACTTGTCCGAAATTAGTTTGGTTAAAAATTGAACCATAAGTTTAAAATGTATGCCGCTGGATGACTTTGGTGATATTGTCATCTTATCAGAAGATGGTTAAAAGAAATGAGTTTTTTGGGGGGGAGTTCTCTTTTGCTTGCAGAGGATAGTAGAGCAGTTTCTTTTGGAAGTAGCTCTTCTCTGTTTTTGCAGAGGATAGACCTACACATCAGGTATGAGACATTTAACAGGTAGGCGCTCCACTGATTTTAAATTTTATAAATGTTTGTAGCTGTTCAGCTTTATTTACCATGGTATCAGTCTAAAAATGATCAGACAAAAAATGATCGCAAGATAATTAGCCCGATAATGGTTTTTAAAGTTATCTAAAAAGATAATCCGATAATGAAAACATTATCTTCGATAATTATCAGTTATCGGATTATCGGAACTGTGCCCACCACTGCTCATAAGTAATGTAACGAATGAGGTATTTAGTAATCTAATTTGGTTACTCTTAAGATTGAGTACTCAGCAAAGTAACTAATCAGCAAAGTAATCAACAGTTACTTTTCTGAGTACTCAATCTTAAAAATAACCAAGTTAGATTACTAGTTACTTTATTAGTGACACTCAGCAGATGCTAACAAGTTGTCCGCAGCCGCTAATGAAGTAACTGTAAAATGTGACTGTAAAAAGTAACTAATAAAGTAACTTTTCAAAGTAACTGTGGCAACACTGGTAATAAGAACAGTATTGGTGACATCTGTGTGTGAGTGTGTTTGTGTGAATAGGTGAATGTAAGGTATAATTGTAAAGCTCTTTGAGCATCTGGTGCAGATGGAAAAACAATCTATAAATGCAGTCTATTTACCATATTGGCATCAAAGGAGACTTCTTGGTGGAATTTTGTAGGTCAATTATTATTTAGCGGTCAGCAGTGTTGCCACAGTAACTTTGAAAAGTTACAATATTACTTACTTCATACAGTTACATCTTACAGTTACTTTATACAGATACTTCATTTGCAGCTGTGAACAACTTGTCGGCAGCTGCTGAATGTAACTAATAAATAACTAGTAATCTAACTTGGTTATTTTTCAGATTGAGTACTTAGCAAAGTAATTATTAGTTACTTTGCTGAGTACTCAATCTTAAAAAATAACCAAGTTAGATTACTAGTTACCTTATTAGTAGTTACATTACTTATTAGTTACAAGTTGTCAGCAGCTGCTAATAAAGTAACTGCATAAAGTTGCTGATGAAATTGTATAAAGTAACTAATAAAGTAACATTTCAAAGTAACTATGGCAAGACTGGTGGTTGGGCAACACAACTTATTCAAAAACTGGAAATCTGAATTTTACAGTAAATTTCAAGTTCCCACTGTATACATATTGTTAATTCACATATACAGTACACGATAGATAGATAGATAGATAGATAGATAGATAGATAGATAGATAGATAGATAGATAGATAGATAGATAGATAGATAGATAGATACATGAACAAGAGACAATGAGTGGACCTTGATGGACCCTGATCATGCTCAAATCCAAAGTCATCTAGGATACACTTGATTTGAATGTCCATTTCAAAATTTGAAAATTCAATACATTTTATTGAGGATATCATTGGCACAATAATGTGTGACTGACCCATGGACACACGCATGAAGAAGATAAACACATGGATGGAGTGCAATTCTATGTTTCCCTCTTATGGACAGTGGGGAGAATTGCCCTGTTGACATGGCACAACATGTAAAGTTGCAAAATTTGGCAAAAGGAAAGCTGCATAATTAACAAAAAAACAAAAAGACAGGATGCTCTCCTTTAGGCAGCAATAGTTCCATTCACTTTTTTTCAGTGGCAGCGCCGGGGGGCTTAAGCCCTCCCAATAACAAGCCAAGTCCCCCTCAACTCCCCAATAATTCTGCCAATAATGTGAATAGCGACTGACATATTTGTGGATCTCAACTGCAGTTTTGTGCTTGGACTGGATTGTATACAAACTTCATAAAGAATCACTTTTTTGTATATTGTTTACAACTACGTTTCTCAGGCTATATCTTTTACTTACTTTTATCGAATGGTCATGACCTCCGTGTTAAATTGGCAATAAATCTTTGATATAGATGCTTTGTGTAAGGTTGATTCCTTGCATTGTCTTGAGCACCATTTCAATGAATTCAGTTTGTATACCTATGTGCAAGTTTACTGAACTTGCAATCATTCTAAGTGATGTGTGTGTGCATTGATACCACATTTTAGAGGAGCACGGGTGAGTAAAACATATACCTTGGTATTTATGAAACAATTTACTATATATTGTTCATTTCAACGACATTTTGTGGAGCCCCTCCAACTTTTACCTCAGATGCCCCCCCAGCTCCCCCAACAAAAATGTCTTGGCGCCGCCACTGTTTTTTCTGAATGCTGGATAAAAACATTGGCATTTGCAGTTTGCTTTGCAAATGTCAATGTTTTGCTGGTGCTATAGTCAGGCTACTGACATTCTTCTGGAGTTAGATGCAGCCCCATCAAGCTCCACCCTTGAGCCACCTGTGGACACAATATGTCTGTAGACCACCCTCATCCAAAATAGCCTACAGCTAAAACAGCTTGATTATATCATAATAAAATAAATGGAGTTTTATTATCCTTTTTCTTTTCATGTTCTCAACAAAAATACCTTGGCAAGCTCTCCCCGGATTCATCACAAGTGCCCTCCATCTTTGTCTGGCAGCCAATAGGAGACGACTGATCCAGGAATTGTTTCTTTTCCCCTCCAACGCCCGCTCCCTCTAATGGTGAAATCTGACAGAGGCAGATTTCAAATGGAAAACAATGAGCTCCCTGGTGAGGAGAAGGCAATTATGGCCCGGCCCGATGTGCAACTCAGTGCCAAGAATTCTATATCACACCAAAAACAAAACAAAACAAAACAAGGGCTCCTGCTCCCTCCTCACTTGTAATGGCTTGATTGTGGTGGAAGGGAAGCGGCTCTCCAGAATGCCAACAATGCTGCTGTTTGCTTGAGTTCTCTGAAAAACTAAAGAGGAGAAGAAGTGGAACTCAAAGCATATGATGTGCCACACGCACGAGCTGAGATGCACAGTAATTCCCAAGGTTGTTCCTTTTTTCTGCAGAATTGAATGCACAATGCCAAGATAGCTAGAAAAAAACATATGGCTGGGGTACGGAAAAACATATGCACACTTGGAAAATGTTGAAATATTTTGTCAAAAAAACAAAAAGGAACAGTTTCTGTGCAATATCAGCATGACAACTTTTTCCTTTGAAGCGGGAAGGGACATGAGACAAAAAGAATCATGAAGGCGAGATGTGAAAATAAAATGTTCTCCTCTGGGACTATCAGGTGCACACGGTGTCAAGTCCCTCCACGTTATTCAGAAATCAAAATAGGCTCTCGACAAACATGGTTCTTGCCAGCTCTAATCTATTCTCAACTTTTAATTTGGGCTGTGCAGTTTCGAGACGTGAAGATGGGATGCTGTAATGGGAAAACTCTAAACGAGAAACTTGTGAATGAGAAAAGTGGCAGAGATTAATAAAATGGGCAGCAGAAAGCAATTCTCTCACGTTTCATCTTGTTATCTGTTTTACGTTATTTCCTCTGGGTACGCTGCACCTTGCAGATATATAGCTCTGCACAAATAATCAATTAAGCCTGCAGATTTACGGGGATTCAGCAGTTGCTTTGTGTCAGGCCTTCAGCCACGCTCAATGGATTTTCTTTCAGGATAAAAACAGAGAGGAACACAGGCTCTTGATGATAACGAAATAATGCTGCAGAGTGGAATCAGAAATTCCTTTATTATGAAATGCTTGTTTTCTTAAACATTCAAATTGATCCAGCGGTTTACTAATTGCTACGTACATTCTTACTGCCTGCTAGACAAGATAATGTTTCATCTTCTGAGACTTAGCAACCTTTATTAGTCGGGGTGCAGATCTTATCTAGATACATATGATTCCGAAACAATGTGTTGAAATAAAACAATCAAGATGACAAATGCAAGTAACACTTCACTTGAAGGTATCGTCATAATAGTGACATGACACTGTCATAACTGTTACATGAAACAGTCATGAAAGTGTCATAAACATTATGTCAATGTTATAAATGTTTAATGATTGCTGTCATTAAGTGTCAATCGTTTTTTATGACAAGTTGACATTTTTTGGGTTGTCTTGATTATAACATCTTGACTTTAATCAAAGTGACATGACCAAAAGGTGTCTTTGGCTTTTTTGGTCTTCAGTTGCATGCCAACTTGTCAACTTGTCATTACATCTCCACCCCCATCTGCCAGTGGATCAAGGACTTCCTCACAAACCACCCACAGGCCATGAAACTTGGCCCCCACCTTTCCTCCACCATCACACTCAGCACTGGTTCCCCTCAAGGCTGTGTACTGAGCCCCCTCCTGTTCACCCTTTACACGCACGACTGCTCTCCGACCCATCCCACAAACACCATCATAAAGTTTGTAGAATGATACCACCGTGGTTGGGCTCATCTCGGGGGGGAGGAGTCTGATTACAGAGATGAGGTCAATCGACTGACAGCATGGTGTTCAGCTAACAACACCACAAAAACAAAAGAAATAATCCTGGACTTCAGGAAGGACAGGGCTGACCCAGCCCCGCTCTACATCCAAAGGGACTGTGTGGAAAGGTCAGCTCCATCAGGTTCCTGGGATTGCAGCTCTCTGACAGCATCTCCTGGACTGCCAACACCACAGTGGTGGTGAAGAAATCCCAGCAGCGACTCCACTTCCTGAGGGTGCTCAGGAGAAACAATCTGGAGGAGAAGCTGCTGGTGTTGTTCTACAGAGCCACCATCGACAACATCCTGACGTACTGCATCACAGAGTGGTACGGGGGGTCGCTCAGCAGCAGACAGGAGAGCGCTGCAGAGGGTGATCAAAATGGCCCAGGGGATCATTGATTGCTCTCTGCCTAGCTTGGAAGACATTGCTAGCTCTCGCTACCTCAGCAGAGCTGGCAGCATCAGCAAAGACACATCCCACCCCAGCAAACCAGCTATTTGACCTACGACCCTCTGGCCGACGGTATAGGTCAATCAAAACTAGGACACACAGACTCAGGGACAGCTTTCACCTCAGAGCAATCACTACACTGAACAATAACAAAGCACTTTAATCTGCACTTTTCAAGTTTGTTGTGCAATATCTGTAAACCATGTGCAATATTTCACGTGCAATAGAAGAATCATTCTTCTCTACAAGAGTCAAGACCGAAGTCCAGAGAAAGAATTTTAGCTGAGGAAACTTCTGTGATTAGAAGCGAAACATCCTCACATCAAGCAACCCAGTCCAGTCGAAGATTCAAGCTTCTCTACTATTCTGTCAAATTGTATTACTGTACCTGTTTTGTTCAAAATCTGTATGGCCAGTTGTTTCTACCACATAGAGTCTGTAATGCCAGAAAATGCCAAAATGCAAACAGTTTTTATATTTATAACTCTGAAATTTTTGATACGAAATACAGGGTGATCAGCATGTCTGCCTATCCATCCGTCCATCTGTCCATTTGTCCGTCCATCCATATGTCCATTTTCACTTGTTAGCATGATATCGCAAGTACCAGTTGACCAATTTCATGCATATTTAACATAAGGTTGTAGTTGGGTGATCCCCTGACACCAGTCAATTACATTGACCTTGGGGTTAATTTCAAGGTCATAGCGAGATATTCGATATTGTCATTGTCACCCTTGTTAGTGCAATATCTCAAGACCCAGTTGATCAATTCATTCTTATTTAGCATAAGGGTGTGTTTGGGTGTTTCCCCGAAACTTTGTGTGATCAATTTGTGGGGACTGGGGGTATGTCATCTCCCGATGACTCTTCTTACCTGATGATAATACTTTATTAAATTTTGAACCAATATCCCTAAATGATTATGTAGCAGGGGTGGTGGCCAAGTGGTTAATGCGCTTGGTTTCAGTTCAGAAGGCTCCGGGTTCAAATCCCACCCCTGCCACATTTCTCCATGTAATGTGCAGTTGTGTCAGGAAGGGCATCCGGCATAAAACCTGTGCCAATTCAACATGCAGATCCACCTTGGTTTTGCTGTGGCGACCCTGAGTACAAACAAGGGAGCAGCCGAAGGGACTTTACTATCCCTAAATGATTATATTTACACTGGACATAATTTAATCAATGTAGGATAAAGGTGAAAAATCGCCCTCTTTGCAAAATTCATGACAACTTATGGGCTACAAGTGTCATTGTAGCCCTTAAGCTGTTAATGTGTTATTTTTGCTGAACCCCTTGAATTAAGGGTGAAAGTCAACACTACAAGAACATCTAGATTGTTTCATTTAAACTCTGTGGTGGCGTACTGAGGTAATATTACAAAAAAAAAACAAAAAAAACACTGTCTAAATAACTCACTGTCTAAATACTTATGGACCTGAACTATTAATTTCCAAAATCCATACATTTATCATATTGCAATCAGGGTTCTAGCTACAGCGGGCGGGTGGGCGGGACTGCAAGTTTCCGCCCGGCTTTTGGGTTCAAAGTGGCTGTGCCACCCAGCCCAGAATTTCTGAAAAATGAACTGAAATGTTGCTGAAAATGTACCAATTCAATCGTATTTCAAGCTTATAGAGTCATAGTTTTGCAAATTTAAATCAATAATTAAAGTAATAAGAAATATATTTCTCATTTGCTTTGTATCAAATTGCAAACAGCAGAGATCAGAGAGTCAGTGCATTCTGTGGCCACAGAGCTGTGAACGGGAGCAGCTGGAAATAGCATCTCTACTCTGAGCTGAAGAAAAAAATAACCGTCATGAAAGTCCTCCAGAGGTCTTTCTGTATCCGTATCTGAAGATAGATTCAGAAATTTATTGTACAGTTGAAAGGCTTCATGTTTCCAAAAACCTCAGAGTTTGAAAGACAGTAGACACGTGTGTGTGTGTGAGAGAGAGAGAGAGAGAGAGAGAGAGAGCACACACGGAGGAGGAGGGGTGGAAAGGAGGAGGGGCACAGCGTCAGTGAAAGAGGAAAGTGAAAAACTGACTCAAAGTTTTTAATTTTATACAGCAGGTTTGACAATGGGCAATTTTAAAGATGCACCGCCATCTTGAAACCGAGACTTCTGGTTAGTGAGCCTCTCACTCGCATGTTTGGCGTCATTAGAAACATCTGCTCAGCTGTCAGATTTACAGGGAGTGAGATTGTCACTGGAGGTGAATTCCACGCCATATCGAAAAGTAATTTTGTTGTCATTGTTGTTGTTAATGCACAAGGAATGAGAAGAGCTGTTGCAGTGGTGTGAATATCGATCCAAAGCCCTGGTCACATGGCACTAACGAAGGACACTGGAGCCAAAATGAAACAATAAATCTGTGTTGCCCAGCTTTGTTCCTGTACGAATCCTGACGACAACTTCAAGTCGTCCATAATCTGTTTTGCTTTCTGTCTTGACGGTTCCTCATTCCTTGCATAATTCCTGTACCGTCAGCGGTCTGTTTGACTGTCATCCAACTTTGTCCAGCCTCCCAAGTCCGACATCTTGCATGAACATTGTACACGTACACAAACGGCTGTGTGCACCAAAAATGGCACAAGGACAGCACGCGAACTGGCGCACAGCCATTTGTGTGTGTCCACACAGCCTCTACAGCCAGACAGAACGCAAATGTGCGCACAGTAGTCTGTAGTGCACAGTAGTCTGTAGTGCACAGTGGTCTGTGGTGCACAGCGGTCTGTGGCGCATAGCCCCTCCAGCCAAAGATGGCACGCAAACGTGCACACAGCGGTCTGTGGTGCACAGCTGTCCATGGTGCACAGCCTCTCTAGCCAACGACGGCATGCGAACAGCTGTTTGTGTGTGTGTGTACAATGTTCGTGCAAGACGTCAGACTTGGGAGGTTGGATGAAGTTGAACGACAGTCAGATGGAATGCTGACAGTACGGGAATTACGCAAACGATGAGGAACTGTCAAGACAGAAAGCAAAATGGAATTCGGACGACTTGAAGTTGTTGTTGGGATTCATACAGGAACGAAGCTGGACGACGTGTTGTGTGGGCTGCCAGAAGAGGAGGTACTGCTGGCCCACCACCAGAGGGCGCCCTGCCTGAAGCGCGGGCTTCAGGCACAAGAGGGCGCTGCCGTCACGGACACAGCTGGGAGTGACAGCTGTCACTCATTATTTCCTGACAGCTGTCACTCATTCATACTTCATCATCTCACTCCATAAAACCCAGACGTCATCTCCACCTCATCGCCGAGATATCGTACGTCTATGGAGGTAATCTTCTCAGCCTGCAGATTCAGATAAGTGGTTACACAGACGCTGCACGAGTGTGTGTTAGAGGTGGGGGTGGCATTCCCACCGTTGTTGTTACGGGGTGTACACACACCCACACTTGACTGTCTTTGCTCTTCGCCAGCAGTACCAGATCCGACAGTCGGGGACGGTGATCACCTGGGAATTCGGGACTTGGCGGCTCCAGTATTCACCAGGTTCGGTGGCGGCGGAAATCATGTGGTTCCGGCTCTTCTCAGGACAGACGTCTTCTATCCTCGAGCCTGACCACACGTCACCTTTGTGGATTGACTGTTATCAGATTCTGAGATTGTCTGTATATTCGTTGTGCACCTACACAACATTAAATTGTTACTTTTTGGCTCATCTATTGACCGTTCATTTTGCGCCCCCTGTTGTGGGTCCGTGTCACTACACTTTCACAACAGGATATCTCGGCCAGCATCGTGGATCCCGAGGGGCGTCACCCATCTGTTGGACAGCCAATGGAAGAGCAGGGTGCACAGGCGTCTGCAGGAGGCGTGCTCGGTGAGTTGCAGCAAATCCTCACCGCCTTTACCGCTCGGCTGGATTTCATGTCCAAGCAAAACGTCATCCTTAATCGCAGGATGGAGGCTCTCACCGCACAGGTGGAAGCGCGCGATCAGAGCACTGCTGCGGCTCCTCCTCCTGCCGACCCGGTGCCGGATATTAACATTCCACTGGTCGTTCAACAAACCCCCCACCATCCCCTGAAGCATACATAAGTCCCCCAGAGCCGTACGGGGGTTGTGTGGAGACGTGCGCGGACTTTCTGATGCAGTGTTCGTTCGTCTTTGCACAACGACCCGTGATGTACGCGTCTGATGCCAGCAAGGTGGCTTATGTTATTAACTTGCTTCGGGGTAAGGCACGCGCCTGGGCTACGGCGCTCTGGGAACAGAACTCACGGTTGTTATCAGCATACACTGGGTTTGTGGGGGAGTTCAGAACAGTGTTTGATCATCCTAAAAGAGGAGAGACCGCTTCAACAGTGCTGCTGTCAATGCGACAGGGGCGCCGGTGCGCAGCCGAATATGCAGTCGACTTCCGCATCGCGGCTGCGAGGTCCGGCTGGAATAACGTTGCGCTCCGCGCCGTCTTCATAAACGGACTGTCATCGGTCCTAAAGGAGCATCTCGTAGCTAAGGAAGAACCGCGGGAGTTAGATCTCGTTATACAGTTAGACAATCGGTTGGAGGAACGCCGTCGGGAGCGAGGCGAAGGACGTGGCCGGGTACGCGCCGTCCCTCTCCCTTCCGGGTTCGAAAAGGGGCCGCCCTCCCCACGCTCCACAGCCGCAGCGCTCCGTGGGGCAACAGCTCCCCCTGCTGGCATTGCTAGGTAAACACACAGGGCCAAAATGAGAACAGATGACAGAATGAGGAGGCTGGTCCCCGGGGAGTGTTTTCTCTGCAGCTCAGAGGAGAACATACAGAAAAACTGCCCCAAACGGCCACAACGACAACAACCGCCCTTAGAGACTGGGCTAAGGGGGGGTCATAACATTCACGTGGGACACACACATATTGCCACACGACTCCCAGTTTCAATCCTGAGCGGGGATTTAACCCTTCAAGCCCCAGCACTGGTGGACACGGGGTCAGAAGGGAATTTGCTAGACAGCAGATGGGCAAGGGAGGTAGGGCTCCCTCTGGTGGTGCTTCCTTCGCCATTGCAGGTGCGGGCACTAGATGGCACCCTCCTCCCTTTAATCACACACAAGACACAACCAGTAACTCTGGTGGTGTCTGGAAACCATCGGGAAGAGTTTTGAGTTTTTTGTAACTCCTTCTACCTCCCGCGTGATTTTGGGCTTCCCATGGATGTTGAAACACAATCCCCGGATTGATTGGCCGTCTGGGGTAGTGGTTCAGTGGAGCGAAACCTGCCAGGGTGTCGGGTGTGTTTAGGATCCTTGGTTCCTCCCGGTTTACATGCTAAGGAGGAGGTCAAAGTCCCTCCCAATCTGACGGCAGTGCCGGTTGAGTACCACGATCTTGCTGACGTCTTCAGCAAGGATCTGGCACTCACCCTTCCCCCGCACCGTCCGTACAATTGTGCCATGGATTTGGTTCCAGGCGTTGAGTTCCCGTCCAGCAGGCTGTACAACCTCTCACGACCTGAGCGCGAATCAATGGAGACCTACATCCGGGACTCATTAGCTGCCGGGCTGATCCGGAACTCCACCTCCCCGATGGGTGCAGGTTTCTTTTTTGTGGGCAAGAAAGATGGCGGACTCCGTCCATGCATTGATTACAGGGGGCTGAATGAGATTACGGTTCGCAACCGATACCCGTTGCCGTTGTTAGATTCTGTGTTCACCCCCCTGCATGGAGCCAAAATCTTTACTAAGATGGATCTTAGAAATGCGTATCACCTGGTTCGGATCCGGAAGGGAGACGAATGGAAGACGGCATTTAACACCCCGTTAGGTCACTTTGAGTACCTGGTCATGCCGCTCGGCCTCACCAACGCCCCCGCGACGTTCCAAGCCTTGGTTAACGACGTCTTGCGGGACTTCCTGCACCGATTCGTCTTCGTATATCTGGACGATATTCTCATCTTTTCTCCGGATCCTGAGACCCATGTCCAGCATGTACGTCAGGTCCTGCAGCGGTTGTTAGAGAACCGACTGTTTGTGAAGGGTGAGAAGTGCGAGTTTCACCGCATGTCTTTGTCCTTCCTGGGGTTTATCATCTCCTCTAACTCCGTCGCCCCTGATCCGGCCAAGGTTGCGGCGGTGAGAGATTGGCCCCAACCAACAAGCCGTAGGAAGCTGCAACAGTTCCTCGGCTTCGCTAATTTCTATAGGAGGTTCATTAAGGGCTACAGTCAGGTAGTTAGCCCCCTGACAGCCCTGACCTCTCCAAAAGTCCCCTTCACCTGGTCGGATCGGTGCGAAGCCGCGTTCAAGGAGTTGAAACGACGGTTCTCTACGGCGCCAGTTTTGGTGCAGCCCGACCCTAGCCGCCAGTTCGTGGTTGAAGAGGACGCCTCTGACTCAGGGATAGGAGCCGTGCTATCCCAGAGCGGAGAGACCGATAAGGTTCTTCACCCATGTGCCTACTTTTCTCGCAGGTTGACCCCGGCTGAACGGAACTATGACGTCGGCAATCGAGAACTCCTTGCGGTGAAAGAGGTTCTTGAGGAGTGGAGACACCTGTTGGAGGGAGCGTCTGTGCCATTCGCGGTTTTCACTGACCATCGGAACCTGGAGTATATCAGGACCGCCAAGCGGCTGAACCCCAGGCAAGCCCGCTGGTCACTGTTCTTCGGGCGTTTTGACTTCCGGATCACCTATTGCCCCGGGACCAAGAACCAGAGGTCAGATGCCTTGTCCCGGGTACACGAAGAGGAGGTCAAAACTGCACTGTCGGATCCACCGGAGCCCATCCTGCCTGAGTCCACTATCGTGGCCACCCTCACCTGGGACGTGGAGAAGATTGTCCGGGAGGCCCTGGCACGAAGCCCGGACCCGGGAACTGGACCAAAAGACAAACTATACGTCCCACCAGAGGCCAGGGCTGCGGTCCTAGACTTCTGTCACGGTTCCAAGCTCACCTGTCATCCGGGGGTGCGAAGGACCATGGCAGTTGTCCGGCAGCGCTTCTGGTGGGCGTCTATGGAGGCCGACGTCCGGGAGTACATCCAGGCCTGCACCACCTGTGCCAGGGGCAAGGCTGACCACAGGAAGTCCCAAGGTCTGCTCCAACCGCTTCCTGTGCCTCATCGCCCCTGGTCCCACATCGGCCTGGATTTTGTCACGGGTCTCCCACTGTCCCAGGGCAACACCACCATCCTCACGATAGTGGACCGATTCTCCAAGGCGGCCCACTTCGTGGCCCTCCCGAAGCTCCCTACGGCCCAGGAGACAGCGGACCTCCTGGTCCACAACGTTGTCCGTCTGCATGGGATCCCTACTGACGTAGTCTCGGATCATGGTCCCCAGTTTTCCTCTCACGTCTGGAGGAGTTTCTGCAGGGAACTGGGGGCCACCGTGAGCCTCTCGTCCGGGTACCATCCACAGACGAACGGACAGGCAGAGCGGGCCAACCAGGAGTTGGAACAGACCCTCCGCTGTGTGACATCCGCGCACCCGACGGCCTGGAGCAACCACCTGGCCTGGATCGAGTATGCGCATAACAGCCAGGTGTCTTCTGCTACTGGCCTCTCCCCATTTGAGGTGTGTTTGGGGTAGCAGCCCCCATTATTTCCCGTGGTGGAGGGAGAGGTCGGTGTGCCCTCGGTCCGGGCCCACCTTCGGAGGTGCCGTCGGGTGTGGCGCACCACCTGTTCTGCCTTGTTGAAGGCCCGGACGAGGGCCAAGACCCATGCAGACCGGCCCTGCATACCAGCCCGGGCAGGAGGTGTGGTTGTCGACGAAGGACATCCCGCTTCAGGTACAGTCACCGAAACTGATGGACAGGTTCATCGGGCCCTTTCGCATCCTCAAGGTCCTTAGCCCTGCCGCAGTGAAGCTACAGCTCCCAGCTTCACTGCGGATCCACCCGGTGTTCCACATCTCCAAAATCAAACCGCACCACACCTCACCCCTCTGTGTTCCCGGTCCGGCGCCGCCTCCTGCCCGGATCATTGACGGGGAGCCGGCTTGGACAGTGCGCCGGCTCCTGGACGTCCGTCGAATGGGCCAGGGGTTCCAATATCTGGTGGACTGGGAGGGGTATGGACCCGAAGAACGCTCCTGGGTGAAGAGGAGCTTCATCCTGGATCCGGCCCTCCTGGCCGATTTCTACCATCGACACCCCAATAAGCCAGGAGGCGCCTGTTGAGGGGGGGGTCCTGTTGTGTGGGCCGCCAGAAGAGGAGGTACTGCTGGCCCACCACCAGAGGGCGCCCTGTCGGGGACGGTGATCACCTGGGAATTCGGGACTTGGCGGCTCCAGTATTCACCAGGTTCGGTGGCGGCGGAAATTGTGTGGTTCCGGCTCTTCTCAGGACAGACGTCTTCTATCCTCGAGCCTGCCCACACGTCACCTTTGTGGATTGACTGTTATCAGATTCTGAGATTGTCTGTATATTCGTTGTGCACCTTCACAACATTAAATTGTTACTTTTTGGCTCATCTATTGACCGTTCATTTTGCGCCCCCTGTTGTGGGTCCGTGTCACTACACTTTCACAACACGACGGTTAAATGATGTCTCTGAAAGTCAACATAAGTCCAGATTTGTTATTTTGTTTTGGCTTCAGTGTCCTTCGTTAGTGCCGTTTTACCGGGGCTTCATTAACAGGAAAGTTAAAAACTAAAATACCAACATTCTGGGCGCAATAAACATCTTTTCACTATTATTTGATTTCTTTGTGCGGCTGGAAACATTATTCAAGCATTCAAAAAGCGATTCCTACGGCCACACAACTGCAACCATACACGAGAAAGTTTCGTGACACTTCTTGTTATTGAAGGAAACCACAACTCCCTAGAGTTAGGGTTAGTTAGTTGTGACGTCACCAAGCATGCGCGTGAAATCCTGAAAATCCCCCATGAAAAAGAGCGTAAAGGCTATGTCCATTAAATATTAATGTGCTTTTAACATTTTCAATATTATTTAATTTATTAACTTAGACTTTGACAGAAACATGCAAAAAAAACTTTGATCTTACAAATATTACAACATAAATATAGCATTTTGTTTATTATTTTTGAGTTTAATGCATTTAAAACCACCCAAATTTAATTAAAATAAGGCTTGCCAAGAATGTTTTAGTGGTATAAAATCCTATAGTTTTGGGGGGGCCGCTGCTCCTGAAGCTATGAGCCACGATTACATAATTTACCCGGCACTAAAATAGTCCTAGCTAGAACCCTGATTGCAATCACAATATTTTCAAGAATAACTGCAATATGACTTTTTTCTTCAAATCGTGCAGCCCTAACGTGAATAGGATGAAAGTTTACAACTACACTTGGAAAGGATGTTATGCCATTATCACAAGTTATGTGCCTGGTGAAGGCAAACACACATTTACACCTGGGTGGAACAAGATGCTGCAGAGAAAGTGCTTTGAGCAAAGGAAGCAGTAAAGGAAACTGTAAAAAACAGAAAGGAGGCGGCAAGTGTCAGTAATAATCCTCCTCCTCTGAAATAGTCAAAAAAATCAAAGTCAGCCAGAAAAATAAGTGCAGAAGAATTTAAAACTGAAAAAGGCATTTGAGAAAGTGAATTAGGACAATGAAGTAGGAGAATCAAGTTCAAGAATCAAGAGAATCAAGTCATAGTAGTGTTTTATAAGTGTAATAAAGGTTTACAATCAGAAATAAGAAAAGAAAAAATAAAGTGAAAAATAATTTTCACACATATTCATTCAAAACACAGCAAACTATAATAAACAACTATTTTGACACTTTATAAAGGTAAGTTGGGGTCTTGTACAAAGAATGTACAAAAATAAACATTCTAAAATAAACTCAAATGCACATTTTGAACAATATATACAAAATGGTCTATGCGTTTTGTTTGTGTTTATGCCACATCTCAAAGCAATTTCTGTTTGCTATTACACAAATGTTACAACACAAACTTTTTACCTAAATGGAGTTTGACTCCCTCTTGGAATGTGTTCCTGCTCTGTAAACAACCTCTCTTCACAGTTTGAGGCCCTGTTAAAACCCCTCCCCTCCTTTCATTCAAATGCGTAATTGGCACTTTATGAGTGAGAGTGAGAGAGGTTTATTCAACAATATTCCCTGGCCAACTAAGTGAATCATTTCTCTCAGTGACAATCTTCGTTTGACCACTTGAGATTGTACGAGACCCTCTTACGATCTGCTTCATTCATATGCGCAACGCTGCGCTTTTACACATGGAGCCAGCAGCCAGGGAGCTATTCAGACAGCATTCATATGCTACAGAGTAACACATTACACCTAGAAACGATCTTTGGGATACCATGTGAGACTGTTCTGCCCTACGATTGGATATTGGAAAACCATGTGATGGTGAACCAATTCCGATTGGACACACATTGTGCACGTCATCACACAGCTTCTATGAGGAGTACAAAGATGGTGGATGGCTGGCCGAAGGTCCGCGGAGTTAACTTTTCAACAAAAAAAAGTAAGTTTCTATCTTACAGTATATGATTAAAACTTTATTTAGAATTTAGTAAAACATGTACCTAGCCATGCTATACGATGGCGTTGGCCCCAGAGGGTTAATGGACGTTCACATGTTCACGGACTGTTATATGGCTGGGGGGGCCTGGCTGCCGGTTTGTTTCTGTTTTTTGGTTTTCCTCCCAGGTGGCGTGCGTTTGGGACTGAGTGGCTGTGTTGCTGAGGCTGTCAGGACCTCACCCTGATCACCTGCGACTCGTCAGGACTCACAGCTGTAGTGCATCTGGATGGATTGGAACATGTTGGCATTTAAGACTGGAGTGCACAGTGTGTATTTGCCAGAGACTCGACCTTGTGACCAGACGGGTGAGATCGTCGTCTCGGGAGCCATCTCATCAGCAGCGGATGCTGAGAACGTCCAGGTTTGATGCACAGTCTGTGAAAGAGGAGGGGGTGAGGTCTCACGCTCATCAGCACACTTCCTGAGGTACGTTAGATTTTGTGACTAACAGTTATACAGTCAGTAAATGTGGTGTCCCTCACACCTTATTATATTGAGCTGTTTGTTAGTCATGTATCAGCTTTCACTGCAGTGGAGTTTTGTGAACGGATGTTCCATGCCTGCAGGTTGGGAAGCTGATCAGTAATCAAGCCAGGAAGTGTTTGCTGTTTGTACACCTTTAAGTGTTCTGTGTGTAGAGTGTGGACTCACATAATGGTTCCTTCTTTCACAGACTCGGTTGTTGCGGCCACCTGGGGGGTGTCGGCGGGGTCCTTGGGTCCGAAACAGCTTCTGGCTCCGGACCGTTAGCGCTGCTGGGAGCGCACCACGCCAGGCCGCACCTTTTGTTATTATCACTGTTATGTATTAAATTCAGTTAGCCTTTGTACCGTGCTCTGCTTATTTCATACTGGGTCCTTCAAACGCTGGTCGGTTCTCCGAGCTGCGTCCGACACATAACACGGACCTGTTCTTTCACATCTTTATGTCTTTTGATATATATGACACTTGGTCTTCTCCATCTTTTCTTTCACCCTTTGTGCTGTAAAGTGAGCATAATTTAATCTGACTCACTCAATCTGTTTTTATCAATTCCGCCAACAACAAACTCCAGATGCCAGACTGCTATAGCAAGGACTGGCACAAACACACCACCCCACCACAGCAGCTCGCCTCACCCCCTTCTGTTGGTCTGCACCAGGCCTGTCACTGCTCCCTGCATCTGGAGCTCACTTCCCCTAATGGGAGGAGGAGATGTTGTGGATGTGTTGGCCGAGGGGAGCTTGTGTGCTGAATGTGATACGCTCCCCCCAGACATACTGTTCATGCACATCACTACGCACACTCACTGCCAACAATGGCCACCGCTACCACTGCTGTGGCCCTTGGGGGGGACAAACAAGCAGTTCACTGACAATGCCACTTCCAGCTGTTCTCCCATAAGGAAGCCCCATGCAAGACAAGCCTTGGCACGTTAAAAACAACAAAACAAAAAACAAACAAACAAATGGTCTCAGCCAGGCTGCTTGTCAACCTCTCTGATTCTAGCATATTTCTGAAAAGCTTCTGGTATCCTGTTTTTTTTGTTTGTTTGTTTTTTTGTCAAAGGTTGCAGTGTCCTTGTCTTCATAAGCTCATACTGTCAGAACACAGCACCTTGTTCTCATTTCAAGACGTGCTGGAAACACCAACAAAGCCTTTCAATAATATAAGCCCCCTCCCCAACACACACACACACACACACACACACACACACACACACACACACACACACACACACACACACACACACACACACACACACACACACACACACACACACAGTAGCAGCAATGGTATAGGTGATACGAGCTCCTGGAGAGCATCATTATGAAATACTGAGTACAGTATGTGCTACCCATGACTCTAGTCTCACAACGATCGCACATCAGGGGCACTAAAATGGCAACAGAAGCACCACAGGTTTGATTCAAATGGTTGACACTGACTCATTCATGTGAATTCTTTGTGAGTCAGTGTTACCGTATATGGTTCTTTGTGGTCTTGACGTTGGATCAACTCTGTCCAAAACTTAACCACTTCATCCTTTACAAACATACTCTTCTACCATGTTTCATCCATACTGGTTCAAAACAGTTTGAGTTAAGCAGTTATGTCCATGCCTTTGGGGGCAGCATGGTGCCTCAGTGGTTAGCAATCTTGCCTCACAGCAAGGAGGTCTGGAGTTCAATTCTACCCATGCACAGTTCGATTCTGTGCAGCATTTGAATGTTCTCCCCATGTCTGTGGAGGTTTATTCTGGGCACTCCATTTCCTCCCTTCATCAAATAAGGGTACATTCGTACTGTGGTGGTTCACTGTTCCTAGTGGTTGGATTGTGTCTAACTGTATCTCAGACAGGTTACATGCAGAGGACAACTTTCACTGTGTGTATCCATGTGTGCACAAAGACAACAAAGACGCTTCTCTTATAGTTTGAACCTTCAAGGCCAACCAAAATGAAAGGTCATATTTCATATCAGTGATTCAGAGGAACATTGGTGTATCTTTAACAAATTCATTGAAACTCAAAGTGTGCCTTAAGTATCAGCATTAAATCAAAAAAATTTGAAACTTGCTTATTCCACTTAAGGGTCATGGGTGGCAGGGTGGTGAGGTGGGAAGTTCTAGAGCCTATCTCAGTGGTCACTGGGAGATAGGCTGAGTCAGCATTGGAAAGGCGGCCAGTTTGTCGCAGGGCAAACTGGCCGCCTTTTATATATAGCATGCCTATCACGTCCACATCATAAAATAAGTTGTAGCGAATGCATACAGATTGGCCACGAATAAAGCGTTTGTATTACGTCTGCTTTGCATCTGATTTGCGGACAATTTGCGAATGCATAACAAATTTCTCAGTATGACACTGATGAACCCATCCCATCGACTCAAAGTGATTCTAATAAGTGAAATCACCTGCTGCAGTCAGTGGCTGCAAAGAAAGCCTGCACCCTCTTGGCCCTTTCTGGAATAATTTGGACACCACCGGCCTAGGCTATCAAACAATCACCTGGAATGACCGCCATATCTGCCAAAACACAAAGTTTGGGTGGATTAAAACACCACAGACTTATGGCTGTAAAATTCAAGATATTAGGTTGTCATTTACAGAATGTGTTTCCATTCATTTGTGCAGCTGTGGGGGAACTCCTGTTTAAAATATAGGCTTCATCAAATGAGCCTTCTTTGTCCTTAAAGTGTAGGTGGCATGTTATGCCATATTTTATTGAATAATGAATATTTGAGACTAAAATTAAACAACAGTTTGAAATTTATCCTTTCCTGGTGCGCATTTATTGAAGTGAAAAATATTAAGATTTTGAACCGCGCACCACTAAAAACCAGGAACTTCCGGCCCAGTCACAACATTAGAGAAGAAGGAGGAAGTGACATCAGAACAAGAACCAATGTCTTAATTCCCCCATTAATCTATGGAATAATTTATGAATTTTTACAGGCTATACTGTACTCGGAGCTCCGCACGGATGACCCAACTTCTCACCCTATCTCTAAGGGAGACACCAGCCACCCTCCTGAGGAACCACGCTTGTACCTGTGATCTAGTTCTTTCGGTCATGACCCAATCCTCATGCTCATAGGTAAGAGTAGGAATGAAGACTGACCAGTAGATCAAGAGCTTCACCTCTTGGCTCAGCTCCCTTTTCATCACAACAGTACAGAAGCGCGAATGCAATACCGCCCCTGCTGCACCGATTTGCCTGACGATTTCACGCGCCATTGTCCCCTCACTCGTGAACAAGACCCCGAGGTACTTGAACTCCTTCACTTGGGGCAAGACCATAATCCCTACCTGTAGTTGGCAATCCATCGGTTTCCTGCTGAGAACCATGGCCAAAACGTGAAATGCGAAAGTTGCAATGTGTGTGTGTGTGTGTGTGTGTGTGTATGTGTGTGTGTGTGTGCAAAAAGGTCGGAAGACACCTTTCCCAACCAAAGAGGATCTTTAACTACCGCCTATCACGAGCCAGGAGAGTAGTTGAGAATGAATTGGTATCCTTGCTGCGCAGTGGAGGATCTACCAGCTGGTAATTAGGGTGAACCCTGAAAATTGTGAAAGCCACAGTGGTCCTTCACAGTCTTCACAGGTGGAACTCCACAGGAGAGTGGACAACCAGCCCACCCCTGCTTTCTGAGATGTGAGGAGAATGGGTGCAAATAACTCTGCCCAAGAGGCCACAGCAGTATGGGAGACCTTCTACGGGAGGTGTTTCCTGGCAGTACACCTATACATCTGCCATCTCTGCAACCCACAACTGCTGCTGCTCTTCTTTTTCTCCTTCCACTCTCATTTTTGAAAGCGCTCTTTCCTATTAAATGTCAACATAAATCATGTACATGTTATTACAGTTATTCTGTAGTTATTACTATATTATAAGCAATAACAGATGCCATGGTGATGTAAGTATTGAAAACAACATAAATTGTGTACATGTTATTACAGTTGTTCTCTAGTGATTACTACATTATAAGCAATAACAGACCCATTGGTGATGGTAAGTAATGAAAACAACATAAATAATGTACGTTATTACAGTTATTCTGTAGTTATTACTATATTATAAGCAATAACAGATGCCGTGGTGATGGTAAGTATTGAAAACAATGTCAATTGTGTACATGTTATTACAGTTATTCTCTAGTGACTACTACATTATAAGCAATAACAGACACATTGGTGATGGTAAGTATTGAAAACAACATAAATTATGTACGTTATTACAGTTATTCTCTCATTATTACTACATTATAAGCAATAACAGACCCCGTAGTGATGGTAAGTATTGAAAACAATGCATTTACACATTATAGTGGTATTAACAACTCCAAATAGGTAATCTGTGTTGCCTTCATACAACAACCTCTCTTTCAAAACACACCTGATACGTCCACTTGATCGGAAATTTTTTCCATGCCAGAGCTTTTTTCCCCATTATCTCTGGAAAAAAATATGACAATGAACATAATGGGTTTTAGAGTGATCTGCAATGCATCTAACGCCCTCAACGCCTCCAGTATGAAAGGCCCTTTACACGGGCAGTCTGTGATCTTCTATGATGATGAACACACGCATGTAACATGTACATGTCATGCGTGGTTTTGCCTATAGCAGCATGTACGAGGTCTGTCAATAAAGTAACGGTCCTTTTTATTTTTTTCAAAAACTATATGGATTTCATTCATATGTTTTTACATCAGACATGCTTGAACCCTCATCATCATTCGCCTGTGAGCACGCCTTGGGAAGGAGTGGTCCCGCCCCCTCGTCGGATGTTCATTGTCTGGAAATGGCGGAATGAAAAGGACTTTTTTTCCATCAGAATTTTTTCAGAAGCTGGAAACCATTCGAAAAATTTATCTGGCTTTCGGTGAAAATTTTACGGGCTTCACAGAGAATAAGGACTGTTACTACAGCTTTAAGGACCCCTTCCAAGCTGCGATGACGCGGCACAAGCCACCGGACCATTTCTAAGCTGATGGCTCTGTGGATACGAGACCGTCGTGTGCTCTTTCTCTGGTTATCACAAGAGCTGGACATCAGCCATTTTCCGGCAGATTTCACTTTTAACAAGAGATCAACAAGAGCCATCCATTTAGAAATGGTCCAGTGGCTTGTGCCGCATCGTCGCAGCTTGGAGCGCGGCGTGCCGAGCGTCCTTAAAGGGGTCCTTAAAGCTATAGTAACAGTCCTTATTCTCTGTGAAGCCCGTAAAATTTTCACCGAAAGCCAGATAAATTTTTCGAATGGTTTCCAGGTGCCAGTCTCTAACAGCTTCTGAAAAAATTCTGATGGAAAAAAGTCCTTTTCATTCCGCCATTTCCAGACAATGAAAATCCGACGAGGGGGCGGGACCACTCCTTCCCAAGGCGTGCTCGGAGGCGAATGACGCCACCGACAGGCGTGGAAAAACTCACGCATGCGCATGAGGGTTCAAGCATGTCTGACGTAAAAACATATGAATGAAATCCATATAGTTTTTGAAAAAAATAAAAAGGACCGTTACTTTATTGACAGACCTCGTACATACAACCAGTTGTGAGTGAGGATGAAGCAAGTTACACAAGCTGCTTACATGAGTCTGGTTTGCTTGAGGTTTCTTCCTAAATATCCTCAGAGGGAGTTTTTCCTGACCACTGTCACCTGTGTGCTTGCTCTGGGGTTGGTAAGGTTAAACCTTACTTGTGTGAAGCACCTTTTGGCAGCTTTGTTGTGATTTGGTGCAATATAAATTAAATTAATTGAATTGAACTTACACATTGTAGAAATAGCTGGGGTAATTAAATGTATAAAATGTCCAAATGCACATATGTTTTGATGTTTGATTGTAATACAACAGCTAATGGACCATGTCTGTGTCTTCAAGCTGCACTGCTGTCTGTGTCTGACGTCATTTGTCATAAACATACATCCCCGGAGGACATTTTTACATCAAAAGTACAGACTCACTTTAGTGAGCAGACAACAGCCTGTCATCATGTCCTGTTTTATTATATATGTCTATTTAAAACTAAACAGTGGTTTTGAGTACGATGAACAATGGAAAAGGGGGAAAAAGGCCACTGAGGAGAAGGCTGGAAAGAATTCCTCCTGTCTTTCTCTTTCCCCATTTGTGAAGCTGTAAAAAGGAAGAGGAGACTTGGCTCAGCCTTAAAAGCACTTAAAAACCCAAGGTTACCTCCTGGTCACATCTGTAAAATGAGAAAATGGCTGAAGGGGCAAGGGGCCAGTGGCAGATAACACCAGAATGCACTATCTGCTCCCTACACATTAGAGGAGGACGGCGCGCCGGTGGGCTTTTCCAGGATGTTCTATGCTGAAATGAGGACTGGAAGCACAATGCGACGGTCTGGTTTTAGCCAGTATGACGGCACAGAGTGCACTCACAGAATGAGTTTTGTGAAAGTGAACCGTCAAAGAGCTAAATGTGAGCTCGCACAACTGGGCCTGACAGCAAGAACTCAGGTGCATTTAAAGATGCAGCTCTCTCAGTCTGAGTCAGAGCACATCAGCGTCATCAGGAAAATCAATGCGGAACACAATTTAAACTCAGGAACAGTGTCTGCACAATGTAGGCTAAACGAATAGTAATCACTGAATTAACAGAACTGACAGCTTTTTAAAATGTGCAAACTAACTCTGACCTATGTACTGAGAATGTTAATTCATTGCATTCTTTAAAAATGTACTACTTCAGTTGTATATGTTTATACACTCAACAAAAATATAAACGCAACACTTTTGGTTTTGCTCCCATTTTGTATGAGATGAACTCAAAGATCTAAAACTTTTTCCACATACACAATATCACCATTTCCCTCAAATATTGTTCACAAACCAGTCTAAATCTGTGATAGTGAGCACTTCTCCTTTGCTGAGATAATCCATCCCACCTCACAGGTGTGCCATATCAAGATGCTGATGAGACACCATGATTAGTGCACAGGTGTGCCTTAGACTGCCCACAATAAAAGGCCAACACTTCAACAACTAGACCATCACCTATGTATATATATATATATATATATATATATATATATATATATATATATATATATATATATATATATATATATATATATATATATATATATATATATATATATATACAACACATTTCAACTTTTTTGAAATGTGTTGTAGGCATCCATTTCAAAATGAGCAAATATTTGCACAGTAACAATAAAGTTTATCAGTTTGAACATTAAATATCTTGTCTTTGTGGTGTATTCAGTTGAAAATAGGTTGAAGAGAATTTCTAAATCATTGTATTCTGTTTTTATTTACATTTTACACAACGTCCCAACTTCATTGGAATTGGGGTTACATAAAGTAAATTAATGGAAAATGAGCTGAACTCAAACTTCTAAAACATTTTCTAAATACACATATTCTCTCAAATATTGTTCACAAATGTGTCTAAATATGTGTTAGTCAGAACGTCTTCTTTGAGAAGTCTCATCCCATCTCACAGGTGTGGCTTTCAAAATGCTGATTATTGCACAGACAGCATGATTATTCCACAGGTGTGCCTTAGGCTGGCCACAAAAAAGGCCACTCTGAAATGTTCAGTGTTATCACACAGCACAATGCCACAGATGTTGCAAGTATTGAGGGAGCGTGCAGTTGGCATGCTGACTGCAGGAATGTCCACCAGAGTGGTTGCCTGTGAACTGAATGTTCATTTCTCTACTATAAGCCGTCTCCAAAGGCGTTTCAGAGAATTTGGCAATACATCCAACCAGCCTCACAACCGCAGACCACGTGTAACCACACCAGCCCAGGACCTCCACATCCAGCATGTTCACCTCCAAGATCGTCTGAGACCAGCCACTCGGACAGCTGCTGAAACAATCGGTTTGCATAACCAAAGAATTTCTGCACAAACTGTCAGAAACCGTCTCAGGGAAGCTCATCTGCATGCTCGTCGTCCTCATCGGGGTCTCGACCTCACTCCAGTTCGTCGTCGTAACCGACTTGAGTGGGCAAATGCTCACATTCGCTGGCGTTTGGCACGTTGGAGAGGTGTTCTCTTCACGGATGAATCCCGAATCCTGGTTCACACTGTTCAGGGCAGATGGCAGACAGCGTGTGTGGCGTCGTGTGGGTGAGCGGTTTTCTGATGTCAATGTTGTGGATCGAGTGGCCCATGGTGGCGGTGGGGTTATGGTATGGGCAGGCGTCTGTTATGGACAAAGAACACAGGTGCATTTTATTGATGGCATTTTGAATGCACAGAGATACCGTGACGAGATCCTGAGGCCCATTGTTGTGCCAACATCCAAGAACATCACCTCATGTTGCAGCAGGATAATGCACGGCCCCATGTTGCAAGGATCTGTACACCATTCTTGGAAGCTGAAAATGTCCCAGTTCTTGCATGGCCGGCATACTCACTGGACATGTCACCCATTGAGCATGTTTGGGATGCTCTGGACCGGCGTATACGACAGCATGTACCAGTTCCTGCCAATATCCAGCAACTTCGCACAGCCATTGAAGAGGAGTGGACCAACATTCCACAGGCCACAATTGACAACCTGATCAACTCTATGCGAAGGAGATGTGTTGCACTGCATGAGGCAAATGGTGGTCACACCAGATACTGACTGGTATACCCCCCCCCAATAAAACAAAACTGCACCTTTCAGAGTGGCCTTTTATTGTGGGCAGTCTAAGGCACACCTGTGCACTAATCATGGTGTCTAATCAGCATCTTGATATGGCACACCTGTGAGGTGGGATGGATTATCTCAGCAAAGGAGAAGTGCTCACTATCACAGATTTAGACTGGTTTGTGAACAATATTTGAGGGAAATGGTGATATTGTGTATGTGGAAAAAGATTTAGATCTTTGACTTCATCTCATACAAAATGGGAGCAAAACCAAAAGTGTTGCGTTTATATTTTTGTTGAGTGTATATATATATATATATATATATATATATATATATATGAGGCATTAAATTAAAAAAAGATCAAGTATTACATTGACCTGTTTGCAGTGACTGAACGTTATGCTGTAACCTCTACTACTAACTCCTGGAGGTTATCATTACTATAAATGGATGTGAATATACCATAATGGCTTGACAAAGACAGGGCAGTAATGACAGGTGGGCCGGTAATGTTGGTATTTGCCTACAACAAGGCTTTGACCACGAAATTGACCCAAAGGTCGCCATAACTGACCGGTCTTGGGGAAACACCCAAATATACTCTTGTTCTAAATATAACTGAAATTGGTCAACTGGTTCTTGAGATATCACGCTAACAAGGGTGGCAATTACAATATCTTAAATATCTCGCTGTGACCTTGAAATTGACCCCATATCACTGTAACTGACTGGTGTTGGGGGAACACTCAAATATACCCTTGTTCTAAATATAACTGAAATTGGTCAACTGGTTCTTGAGATATCATGCTAACAACGGTGGCAATTACAATATCTTAAATATCTCGCTGTGACCTTGAAATTGACCCCCATATCACCGTAACTGACATGCTGATTGCTTTATTCCAGTGTAAAAATGTATTAATTTACTTTTATATGATTTATATATAACTGTTAACCCTTAAATTACTCACATATTGTCAAGCTCACACATCACCCACATGTGAGCTTGGCAATCATATCACCAGCTGAGTGTACACATGATCTGATGGTTCGTTTCTCCTGGCACAACCTGTCGAGGTGCGTGCTGTGCGGTCGCTCCAGCCCATGACAAAGGCGATATATGTTTTTATGTATTTCCATGTGAGCACAGCAGACACACACATGCTCATCACAGTGGACATTTGTAAGGTCATGTCCTTCAAAACACGATACATGTTTTCCAGCTGCAACGTCCAGGCCCAGAGATCTCAACAGCAGCTGATGTGCACAGACACACCCATGTGTCCGTTCAGCCCACAAAGTGTCACTCTCCTTTTCTTTGCTCTGTGATCATTTTTTTTGTTGTTGTTGGTGTTATTTGTTATGCAATTGTGTATCTAGTCATTGTAGTAATTATTTACAGTATATACATGTCCTGGCTGTGGTCTCTGTGTAATGTAAGACATCATGTACACTGAACCGTCATTTCCAGCTGTCAGTGAGTGGCTGGGTAGCGATCAGCTGAGTGGCACCTTGCTGTGTTGTGTGCGCTCAGACATGGCTGGCTGATCCCCATCTGATCATGTCTGTACATACATGTCAGCATTTCATGCAAGTGTGCCCCCCCACATGTGTGTAGCGAGGGTGGGGGGGCGAAGCACATGCATGCCACATGTGTTGCAGGTGCGCGCAAATGACATGCACGCCACATGTGTTGCAGGGGAAGCAGGGGGGTGAGACACCCATGCGATACAGATGCACGCCACATGTGTTGAGGAGGGAGCCGGCACTCTGTGTCACATGTGTGTTGCTTGCCGATGCCACACTTGTGGGGCACTTAAGACAAATTTTCACAGCCAGCTCGAAAGTGGTGGCCTGGTCTCTATTTTCATGGTGGCTGCACAAATGGCACCACATTTCCTAAGTGCTCCATGTGTGGTGTTGGATGTTCGTGTGTGGCACCTGGAATCTGACCGACACCTGCCGAGAGAGGGATCGAATGGGCACTCACAGGGCACTTTCTGTCTTTTGGCTGCTGGTGTGTGCAAATGGTTGTGATGACAGGTGTACAAAGCATTAGAGGCATCTCCGATTTTTCACGAATAGCGTGCAATTCCTCCTTCGTGCGTCATTCGTGCTATGTGAAGGGGCCCTAATCCATGTCATGTGACACACAACCCACCAATCAAATGACAAGGATCCACTCAGCCTTTATATAATTTGTGATGACTGAAGGTTGTGTTCCTGCTATTGGCATCTCCTGGAGGATATTAGTACTATAGATGGACAGTAACATGCCATAAAGTCTTGCCAAAGGCAGCTCAATAATGTCATTATCCACACACGACTTTGATACACTCTGGAACAGAGTTCTTTTTTTTGTAAATACTATGGTATTCTTGCATAATGTGGCTGTACCACGTTCAGCAGTAGCACCTGCCATATCTTCTGTAAGACCTTCCACCATAGCATTTCTGAATATAGTGTGACATCAGCATGCTATATGTTGGTCAACTGCACCAGCATGGTGGAATACACTCCCAATCAACTGTATTTCTATCTATTTTACACTTTTTTTCTTTTACATTTTGTAAAGGTTAGTAAGAAATAGACCATTTTTAATCAATAAAACTTGCCTTCGTAACCAGATTATACCTCTCAGGTGATTTACAAGACATCAGGATGCTCACCAGTAACAACAAATCAATCGGACTTTGGTTCTATCAAGCAGTCAAGCGTGGACAAAATGCTCATAATGACAGTGTTGGGTTTCCCCGTCTTTTATAATCTGCCGTTTAACATTGTGCACAACAATGGTAAGTAACCACAAGCCTACGTGGAAGTTAAAGTTTACAGTTCACTCAACATACATGTGTTTAAATGTGGGAGGAAGCTGGAGCACCTGGAGGAAACCCGCACAAACACAGGGAGAACATGCAAACTCCACACAGAAAGGCCATAGGTGGGAATCAATCCCATGACCTTCTTGCTGTGAGGTAACAGTGCTAACCACATATCCACCATGTTGCACAGTTTTATAATTGTTATGTTAAATAATTATTTTGGAAAAACATGAAACATAAAAAAGATTTATCATGTTTGAGGAAATGGAATATGTACAATATACACATAATGAATGTGTATATTATGAATATTTCATGAGGTGAAAGCTGGAACATACCATTCAACGAGGCAAAGCCGGGTTGAATGGTATGTTCCAGCTTTCACCGAATTACATATTCATTCCATTTAAAGAATGGAAAAACATTCATTATTTGTTTTATATAACTGTTAAAATAGATCCTTGTCATTTGATATTTTATTAATATATAAACAGCAGAAAAGGGACTTACATTTTGGTGTTCCACTGCAGCTAAAGTCCAAATTGTGACATGTTGTCCAGTGATGCTGTGCACTGACTTTGGACTTCCATAAAAAAGAAAAAAAGAAAAAAAAAAGACTGTGTAGTTCCTCAGTCCAGCCAAAACCACGTCAGCTTTTCATCTGAACAGTTCTTCATGCATCCAGATAGCTTACAGTGGAGTGGATTTTTCACGTGTATGCATGTGTCTTAGAAAAATTAACAGCGTCAGTTAGCTCAATCAAATCATTGTGTCGTTGTCCCCCGCATGCGCACGCACACACGCAACCGGGTCGGCGCTTGTGCGTACGTGTACTACCAAAAAAGACTGTGTACATCCTCAGTGCAGCGAAAAAAAAATCACGTCAGAAATTAGTTCAGCTTTTCATTCTTTCTTCCTGCTAACAGCCTCCAGACAGCGCAGTGGATTTGTTTTGTGTGTGTGTGTGTGTGTGTGTGTGTGTGCACAAGCACATGCGGGCACGCGTGCATGTGCATGCACAAGCACATGTGTGCACAAGCACGTGCACGCATGAATGAGCACATGTCACTTGCCTGTCACTTGCTGATGACATCATCAAACGGGATTGGCCGGTTGACGCAGGGAGCATTGTGGGTAGTGTTGTTCAGGTTCACTTTGGACGTTACAGTGAGTGTTATCGTCCGCTCGACACAAGAACAAAACGGACTAATATATATTAACATTATTTTATTTTATTTCTTTGTGGCTGATGGTATAATATAATCGCCAAGACTTGGTGGGGGAGAGGAGCTCTCACAGCGCAGCTGTGGACAGTGGGTCTTTTCTTCACCATTTAGACACTGTTTTGGATTAAATAAAAGGAAGCTTTATGTGGATTATTTCTTCAGATTAATCCCACTGAAACTAACAGGTAAGAATTTACATTTACTACATGTATTTTACTCTGCCAATCAGTGCATTAATGGATGTATTTCAGTTGTTTAAGCTGCAGGGTTCAAAGCGTTTGAAAAAAGCAGCAGCTTTTTAGTTCGCACTTGTAATACTGTGTTTTACTGCTTTTGAAAGATGATGACTGTGTTTGTGGTTTTATTTTTTCATTCAATCAGTTTTTGTGCATTCTTATGTGTTTGTGATCCTTGAATTTACCCAGCAGCGAGACGTGAAAGTGAAACTGGTTTATCAGAAGCCGACAGTGTAATCTGATACATCTGCCTCATCTGAATACTACTAAAAGTTATCTGTAATAAAGATAATTTTTTTATCGGTTTAATAATCAGTTTATTGGTTTAGCATCATAAAAAGATACCTTTTCAGTTATTGGATTAATGCTTATCAAAGCTAACTTTCTGGTTAGCTGTGCCCACCACTTTTCATAGCACAATAGATCCTTGACCAGTACATGTTAAAGAGCCTCTCCAAGTTGATCCCTTTAGATGTTCTGTGAAAAATAAAAATAAACCCTGTATTATCAGCTCTTTAATTTAGGATATTTGTGCATTGTTATTGTGATTTTTTTATTATTATTATTATTACCATTTATTCTTTGGTTATTTGAGTTTATTTTGTTTAGTGCTTTGATTGCTGGGAAAGTCTTTTGGAAATTGTCATTATAACTATTATTATTTGTAACAAATGTGTGATGTTTTGGTATACAAGTCACACTGGAGCATAAAGGACCTTTCACACCAGAAAGTAAAGTGGAGCACATTGCTCTAAAGCCCATTATTTTTAATGGCAAGCCCCCTGCAGAAGCATGGCGAGAACAAAGTGGCAAAAGCTTATGCTGCACATTGCTCAACTTGAAGCACACACCGCCACTTGCCATCAGCACACTGCAGTCAAAGTTCAACCAAATCCAACATTCACCACAGTGCGCTGTGAGGTATATTTGCACAGACAATAGAATGAGGCGTGATGCTCAAAACCTGTTAGACAATGACCTGCAGAGCTGATGTGTCAGATGAATGGTCAGAGAGTTCCTACTGGTTTACAAAAGGCACTTTTCAAAAAAAAAAAAAAAATCTTTAGAAACACACACTGAACTAGTTTTTGCTCCCATTTAACATGAGCTGAACTCAAAGATCTAAAACATTTAATTGCCCAATTTCACAGCCTTAAGAGTGTGCATATCATGAATGCTTGGTCTTGTTGGATTTGGGAGAATCTACTGAATCTACTGGTACCTTGTTTCCCATGTAACAATAAGAAATATACTCAAAACCTGGATTCATCTTTTTAGTCACATAGCACTACTATTCTTCTGAACACTACTGTATATCTCTCAAATATTGTTCACAAATCTGTCTAAATCTGTTTTAGCGAGTACTTCTCCTTTGCCAAGATACAGGTGTGGCATATAAAGATGCTGCATGCACAACATGATTATCGCACAGGAGTGTCTTAGGCTGGCCAAAATAAAAGGCCACTCTGAAATGTGCAGTTTTGCTTTATTCAGGGGGTCTGGTGTGGTCAGAAAATCAGTATCTGGTGTGACTACCATTTGCCTCATGCAGTGCAACACATCTCCTTCGCATAGAATTGATCAGGTTGTTGATTGTGGCATTTGGAATGTTTGTCCACTCCGCTTCAATGGCTGTGCAAAGTTGCTGGATATTGGCAGGAATTGGAACATGCTGTCATATACGCCAATCCAGAGCATTCCAAACATGCTCAATGAGTGACATGTGTGGTGAGTATGCTGGCCATGCAAGAAACTGGGATGTTTTCAGCTTCCAGGAATTGTGTACGAATCCTCGCATCATGGGGCTGTGCATTATCATGCTCCAACATGAGGTGATGGTCATGGATGAATAACACAACAATGGGCCTCAGAATCTCGTCACAGTATCTCTGCCTTCAAAATGTTATCAATAAAATGCACCTGTGTTCGTTGTCCATAACACACCCCTGCCCATACCATAACCCCACTGTCACCATGGGCCACACAAACCACAATGTTGACATCAGCAAACCAATCACCCACACAATGCTGCACATGCTGTCTGCCATCTGCGCACAGTGAAAACCGGGATTCATCAGTGAAGAGAAACCTCTTCAACATACCAGACACCATTGAATATGAGCATTTGCCCACTCAAGGCGGTTACAACCATGAACTGCACAAGACCCTGGTGAGGATGACGAGCATGTTGATGAGCTTCCCTGAGACAGTTTCTGACATTTGTGCAGAAATTCTTTGTTTCTGCAAACTGGTTGTTGCAGCAGCTGGCCAGGTGGCTGGTCTCAGATGATCTTGGAGGTGAGCATGCTGGATGGGGAGGGCCTGGGCTGGTGGTCTGCGGTTGTGATGCTGGTTGGATGTACTGCCAAATTCTCTGAAACGCCTTTGGAGACAGCTTAGGGTAGAGAAATGAACATTCAGTTCACAGGCAACCGCTCTGGTGGACATTCCTGCAGTCAGCATGCCAACTGCACGCTCCCTCAATACTTGCAACATCTGTGGCATTGTGCTGTGTGATAACACTGAACATTTCAGAGTGGCCTTTTTTGTGGCCACCCTAAGGCACACCTGTGGAATAATCATGCTGTCTGTGCAATAATCAGCATCTTGAAAGCCACACCTGTGAGATGGGATGAGACTTCTCAAAGAAGACGTTCTGACTAACACATATTTAGACACATTTGTGAACAATATTTGAGAGAATATGTGTATTTAGAAAATGTTTTAGATGTTTGAGTTCAGCTCATTTTCCATTAATTTACTTTATGTAACCCCAATTCCAATGAAGTTGGGACGTTGTGTAAAATGTAAATAAAAACAGAATACAATGATTTAGAAATTCTCTTCAACCTATTTTCAACTGAATACACCACAAAGACAAGATATTTAATGTTCAAACTGATAAACTTTATTGTTATTGTGCAAATATTTGCTCATTTTGAAATGGATGCCTACAACACATTTCAAAAAAGTTGAAATGTGTTGTGTATATATATATATATATATATATATATATATATATATATATATATATATATATATATATATATATACATAGGTGATGGTCTAGTTGTTGAAGTGTTGGGCTTGAAACCAGAGGATCCTCAGTTCAAATCCCAGCATGACCAGAAAATCACTGAGGGCCTTGGGCATGGTCCTTAATCCCCTAGTTGCTCCCGGTGTGTAGCCCTTGCCTGTCCCCAGCAGAAATATGGCACTTTAACTGAGTTTTTGGGTAAATTACAGGCAAAAAAAAAGTGAAAATGCAAAGAAAACTTCACGATGGAAAGTGGACATGTGTTGCGGTTTATTTATGACCCGGAACTCAAACGTGTCGAGGCGATTGTTCAGGTGAGAGAACACAGCTAGTTTGGCTAGATGCGTAGGCTAACACTTACTGACAAGACATTTCCCATTTGCCTCGTCTTCCCTTCTCCACTTGGGGCCGAAAACCCCCCCTGCAGTTTTCGCGTTTTGTTTTCAAGTCGAAAACAAACTGCCACGTCTTTAACCAGCATAACTGCTAGGTGACAAGTATGCTTTTAAGTTTACTGAGCCGGGCTGAATGGTTTGTGCTGAAACGCCAATACTCTGCCTGGAGATTCTCTGCCATGTTGGTGCCTGCTGTCCCCAGATGTGGTCAAATCCAGCGATATCATACAGGGGTTCAAACAAGACTGTGCTGCCCCACTAATGCAATATGTCTTTAATATTAAAGAAAACTTGCTGCAGTCACATTTCATGAACTTTTTATGGTTATTTGTCAGCACACATGTAGTCATGTGATATAAACACCCATATGAAATAGACTTTTTGAATTTATTCATTTCAACATTTATTAATTTCAACATTATAGACCTCAATGACTATGCTGTAGCCACTACAGAGTAATTACTAAACATGAATTTGACTACATTAATTGTCATGAATGCTTTAAAGTTATAGACAGTAGGGACGGGGCTTTTTCTACCTGTACAAGCAAACGTGTCTTCTTGACTAAACCTTTACTTCATATACACGTTTAACAACTTCTTCATGCAATGTTAAAATGTAAAAGGAAATTACTCTTTCAAATAACAAAATAGTTGATCTTGTTTTCAGTGGGCCAGAAGGTTTTGGTCTACAGCTCCACCACTGGGAGTTTTGAAGTGCATCTGTATTTGCAGGGTTCACTCCAGTCACCCAGTGATAGATCCTCTCTGTACAGCAGGAATTCTGAAGATATTACCAGTGACTTTGCTGGCAGTGATTATATAGATCCACTATTCCAGAATCAGGCCTCAAAACTTTCCTCCTTGTAGTAAAACTAGATAAAAATGAAAAGAAAAAAAATGAACATTGAAATATAAAGACAAAGCCGAAAGACTCAACAATATTAAATTACAACAAAAGATTCCAAAGCTTTACAAAGCTATGCAAAAGAAAACATGTACCATAGTCAGATGGTTTAAAAAGAGGAGCATTAACATCTCATAATGTTTGAACACACACACACACACACACACACACACACACACACACACATATATATATATATATATATATATATATATATATATATATATATATATATATAATTTGAACATTGGGAATTTTGTAAAAATAATCCCCCATGTGGGGCAAGTAAAATAGCATTTTTTATTAAAATATAAAATTATGGGCTAAAGAGTCAAGAATACAAAAGAGTGCTCTACTGTTTTTATACCTCAGCCGGATGTGGAATCTCGAGTTTACGAATGGATCCAGACCGCCTGGATTAGGTGTAGTGGATCCAGGTTATGTGGAACTATTTGCTTTCGGCCATCTTTTTTTCACTCAGAGCATAATTTGATTTTGTTGTCTACTCACACCAAAACAAGCAAAATGTCAGATACCACCTGAAAATGATGATTTATAATCTTGTTTTACATATCATTTCTGAGATATAAAAAACCAAAACAAAACACGCAATATGGCCGGATCTGTCAGGAGTCAAGTTTTGGGTTTGGTTGTCTGTTTTATTTTGTTGTTATTTGTGTATTTCATTGGGTCTGGTTTGTTTATTCTCTTGCTGGGTTTTTCTGCTTGGGTTTGTCTGTCTCTGTTACTTCTCTCTCTCTCTCTCTCTCTCTCTCTCTCTCTCTCTCTCTCTCTCTCTCTCTCTCTCTGGCCACGCCCTGGTTCTGGTACTTTCCATCCACACCTGTTTCTGATTTGCTGATTGCCACCTGGGGTTATATAAGCTCACTGAGGTTGTTTGTCTCTCGCCAGTTTGTCATGCCTTGTGCATTCATTCCAGCTCTGTACCTGCGTTCCATAGTCCTGCCTGCCTCCTTGTGTGTACCTGACCTCCAGCCTGTTGCTTTGACCACGCCTGTTTACCTGATGATTTTTGTACTGCTGCTTTTTCTGGACTGCTTACTCGTGTACCGACCTCCGCTAACCACAATCATAAAGTCTTCTGAAAACCAAAGCTGTCTGTTTGAGCCATGCATTTGTGTCCTGCCATTCCTGACCATCCAGCCTGATAGTACAAACTGGCCAACGATGGACACAGCCGGCTCAAACCCTTTCCAGCTGGCAGTACAATACCACAGTAAGCAGCTCGCACAGCAACAGGATCACCTCACCGCACTCTCTTCCCGGTTTAGTGATCTCGAAAAACGCCAGAACTTATTCATGGAGTTGGTGACCACCCAGATGGGACAATTACTGTCTAGTCTAGATCATCAGGCTGCTATTGTTCCGGCCACTGGCAGCACCAGTGTGCTTCCATCAGGGCTGTCAGCAACCGCACTGGCTTTCGTACTCAAACCAGACTACTGCAATCTCCTGTCGTCGCCTCAACGCTTCTCAGATGAGTCAGGAGACGTCAGACCATTTCTTACTCAGTGTGAGTTGAATTTTGAACTCATGTCATGTAGGTTCCCGTCCAACAGGGCGAAGATAGCTTACGTCATCACTCACCTGACTGGTGACCATCCAGCCTGATAGGATCTACTTCGTTGGGGATGGTGGACGGATACAGACGAATCATCTTTGCCTCTGGCTTTTTTGAAAACTAATAATCTTGCTTAACATATTAGTTTCATAAAAACACAGTCACGGCTGAGGTATAAAAACAAAACACCCCTCATCTGGGGAGCAGTTTGACTGGTTGATCCAGTTCGTTGGGGATTGCGGATCCCCAGCTCAGGTGATCCCTCCACCATCCACAACTCACTGCATCTGCTCACATTGGTCCCCATACTCAGCGTGTTTTGTCATTTTATTACAGTCTGATTACTTGTGAAAACAATTAGACAGAAAAAAAATTCAAGGATTATTCACTGAGTAAGAGAGGTTAATAATTTCTTTATAATATGGCTATTATATATATATATAAATATGCAAACTTACAGTATCACTCAAATATGCTGGTGAAGTTATTGGGCTCGTTCGCTTTCTTCACCTCCACTAGCTTAATAGATGGTCTGGTTGTTAGCTGGTAAGCTTTCAATCTGTGTTTTTTTCCTGATGATGCTTAGAAATCTATAGAGTACGTTCATGTCCATCATGGTTTTTCTCATCATGTTTTTAGCTTCCTGGTTTGTAACGAAAATACGCGTTGCAGACTGATTGTCATGGTAACCGGTCCAATATGGGAAAATATCCAACCGGTAATAAGCTAATCAGAGCGTGCATCACGTTGCAGCCATATAATAATAAAAATTATGTCAATTACTTAAAACTGAGACTGTTCTTGTAGCAATTAAAAAAATGTAGATTTATTTGGTAAAAATAATACAAATGGGCAGAACAATAGTGATTACCATTTAACTAGCAAAAGCTAACGCAGCTTTCTGCTGAAAGCTAAGCTAATGTTTGCCTATAAAACTGAGTGTTCAGTTGTGCACTGATGTCATGTTTTATTGTCACATTATTTGCACACCTTAGACAAACTTGCAGATACTCCATTGCACTAACTGTGTAATATCTCCAGATATGGACATTTTTGGAGCGTGTTGGCCCAGCGAGGCCGTCTGCTTCGGCTCTCCCCACGCAGCGCTGTGCGCTTATAGGCTCACTGATGGACTGTTACTGTAAAAAGTCTTTCATCCCAGCAGGCTGACCTCTGTCACAAACTCTATTGGTCCTTTTGTGTTTTGCTGCTAAACGCCTATCACTCACAGAAAGGTAATTCTATTTTTTTTTTTCCTTTTTCAGGAACACATGTATCTTCACAAATATGGTGATTTTTGGGCCGATTCAACAGCCAGTGTGAAGGAAAAATGTATGCTTTAGGTCTGAAGGATCAGCCTAACGAGGCCAGGGTCACTCCTGACATGTTTGTCTTTGTTGATGAAATATGTTGAACTCCTCCAGCTATGGCTCTCTGAGTTTGTACAGGCAGAAGACTGGTAGATACATTGCATGCAGTATCTTTGGGGTCTCCCACAGGTGCACCTGTTTTTCTGCTTCAACTGCAATTAAATGTCTCTCTGCATCGTACATATCTGAGTCACTGGTGCTCTTTGCTCGTCGGTCTCATTTCTCTGCTGACATTATCACAAAAATTCCAGAACAGCCAGAACAAAAACATGGTGACATAGAAAACTTCACTTCCTTTGTGTGTTGTGTGTGTTTCCATTTGTGAACATGACAAAAATGCCACATTTGTCATATCTGATGGAAAAGGCCCTTAAATCGCAGGATCTCCCAAGCTAGTAAAAAAAAAAATACGCTAGTATACTCCAGAAAATTATACAAACATTTTGAAAAAATAGGGCATTATTTTCATGTCTCTTTTATTGCTTTTCAAACTATTTTTTTCACCAACATTAAAGTAATAATATTTTAATATTTTGTTTTCCCCAAATCCCTTTTAAAAACAGAGATCTCTAGAAAAATTTTGATGCCAATTTGGATCTGCTTCAAAACTTAATCAACTTTAAGAAATATCCTGTCAACAATTAAACAAGTATAACTAGCAAATTAGGGTGAATGATCCCATACTCCTGACCTTCCTTAGTCAGTTTGTGGAGGAAATAGTAAAATATTCTGCTCCAACTGTTGGGAAGGTGTCGTAGCACCGGACCCACACAGGGGGCGCAAAGGAACAGACAATGAATAAGCCAATAAGTAACAATTTAATGTTGTGACAACACATAACTAAACACACAAGATATGAATAGACAATTAACACCAGGTGCCGTGTGGGCAGGCTCAAAGATAGAAGACCCCGACGAGAGATGAGCCCGTCCCACACGGCTTCCACCACCAACGGCCTGAAGAACACCGGAGCCGCCAAGTCCCGAGTTCCCCAGGTGGCCTCTGTCTTCGGCTGTCGACCCTGGTACTGCTGGCAGAAAACAAAGACAGGATGGATGAGTGTGAATTCACACACTCAGTAATCACAGTCTGCACTCAGTTAGGAGGGGAAACCTCCACCTCCAGAAACACTTTCACCCGTGCAGCTCCCGCAGTTCTCTTCCCTGGATGGAGTGAGAGGCGAGGACCGTTGCACTCCCCACTATCCACAAACCCAGCTTCAGATAGAGCCCGCAGGAACACGGCTGCACACAGAACACTGTTATAATAATGAATAATCACAGCAGAGAATACTACCTCTTCGGTGGTTGATTTCTCGGCGGGGAGGTGGAGTTGCAGTCCGGCTTATGTAGTGGTGTAAATGAGTGACAGCTGGTGTGATGAGTGACAGCTGTCACTTCTTCTGGGTCTGGCGCCCTCTCGTGCTTGGAGCCCGCACTCCAAGCAGGGCGCCCTCTGGTGGTGGTGGGCCAGCAGTACCTCCTCTTCAGCGGCCCACATAACACCAACTGCAGGTTAAACTGAGCTGTTGTTCTGGATGTCAAGATTTCTTCGTACGTTAAGTTTGACCACACCACCCAGTGCTCACATTAATAAAACATTAGAGCACATAACTCTATCAAGGAAACAACAGGCCTTTTGGCCATATTACTTCCAATCCTCCAGCCTTGTGTTGAAAGTGATGAAAATGCTAAGAAAATACCCTATTCATCACAGTCAACAAAAGTAAAACATGTTATCTGACTTTAACCCACACAACATTTATGGATTTTGTTCTTGGCCTACCAGCCAGCCAAATCAAGGTAAACAACTTGGTGGAAGTTGAAAAGAGACCAGACACATAATCACCCTTAAATGCATACATACATACATAAAGACAGAAAAGTAGAAAATAACCTGAGAAATGGAGATCACTGCCACAACTGTTGATACTTGAAACTCAAACAAGCTCGTTCAAACGCAACATTTAATGGAAAAAAAAAAATCTTAGGATTTATCAAGATAACATAGGTATAACAGTGAGACCCCCCATCCAGAAGGCCTGGAGATCAAAGCTCACCATACCCACACTACTTCTACATTGAAGTTGCACCAGGAAGGACATCCTGTGTAAAAACATTTGCCAACTCAACTCTGATGGAGTACAACAGAGAAGGATTTTCATTCAAGTAACAATCCGTGTTAGAAATGCTGATATTTAGGTTGTCCAAATACATTTGGTCTCTTGGCATTTGTATACATCGTGTCTCAATTTTCATAGTTCATAAATAGTTAATGCAATCTTACTGTCAAATTGAATTAGAGCCAACAAGCTACATGACAATTACATCTTGATTGTTTTATTTCAACCTCATTGTCAAGGAGGCAAAATTACAAAAAATGTCACTGTCCACTTGCTTATCTCCCTGAGTATATACACAGGAATGCACAATTACACAACCAAAGGGCAATTAAAACATCCACACAGATGCCTGAGAATGACAGCCTCAACACTGCATTAATCTATTATTAGACTCAATTGGCTTTGCTCAAAATGTAAATGAGTCCACCCACCACTTTAATCATATCTTAGATCTTGTTCTGACTTGTGGTATGGAAATTGAAGACTTAACAGTATTCCCTGAAAACTCCCTTCTGTCTGATCATTTCTTAATACATTTACATTTACTCTGATGGACTACCCAGCAGTGGGGAATAAGTTTCATTACACTAGAAGTCTTTCAGAAGCGCTGTAACTAGTTTAAGGATATGTTTCCTTCTTTATGTTCCTAATGCCATATACCAACACAGTGCAGAGTAGCTACCTAAACTCTGTAAGTGAGATAGAGTATCTCGTCAATAGTTTTTACATCCTCATTGAAGACAACTTTGGATGCTGTAGCTCCTCTGAAAAGAGAGCTTTAAATCAGAAGTGCCTGACTCCGGGGTATAACTCACAAACTTGCAGCTTAAAGCAGATAACCCGTAAGTTGGAGAGGAAATGGTGTCTCACTAATTTAGAAGATCGTCACTTAGCCTGGAAAAAGAGTCTGTTGCTCTATAAAAAAGCCCTCCGTAAAGCTAGGACATCTTACTACTCATCACTAATTGAAGAAAATAAGAACAACCCCAGGTTCTTTTCAGCACTGTAGCCAGGCTGACAAAGAGTCAGAGCTCTATTGAGCCGAGTATTCTTAACTTTAACTAGTAATGACTTCATGACTTCTTTGCTAATAAAATTTAACTATTACAGAAAAAATTACTCATAACCATCCCAAAGACGTATGTTATCTTTGGCTGCTTTCAGTGATGCCGGTATTTGGTTAGACTCTTTCTCTCCGATTGTTCTGTCTGAGTTATTTTCATTAGTTACTTCATCCAAACCATCAACATGTCTATTAGACCCCATTCCTACAGGCTGCTCAAGGAACCCTACCATTATTTAATGCTTCGATCTTAAATATTATCAATCTATCTTTATTAGTTGGCTATGTACCACAGGCTTTTAAGGTGGCAGTAATTAAACCATTACTTAAAAAGCCATCACTTGGCCCAGCTATCTTAGCTAATTATAGGCCAATCTCCAACCTTCCTTTTCTCTCAAAAATTCTTGAAAGGGTAGTTGTAAAACAGCTAACTGATCATCTGCAGAGGAATGGTCTATTTGAAGAGTTTCAGTCAGGTTTTAGAATTCATCATAGTCCAGAAACAGCATTAGTGAAGGTTACAAATGATCTTCTTATGGCCTCAGACAGTGGACTCATCTCTGTGCTTGTTCTGTTAGACTTCAGTGCTGCTTTTGATACTGTTGACCATAAAAATTTTATTACAGAGATTAGAGCATGCCATAGGTATTAAAGGCACTGCACTGCAGTGGTTTGAATCATATTTATCTAATAGATTACAATTTGTTCATGTAAATGGGGAATCGTCTTCACAGACTAAGGTTAATTATGGAGTTCCACAAGGTTCTGTGCTAGGACCAATTTTATTCACTTTATACATGCTTCCCTTAGGCAGTATTATTAGACGGCATTGCTTAAATTTTCATTGTTACGCAGATGATGCCCAGCTTTATCTATCCATGAAGCCAGAGGACACACACCAATTAGCTAAACTGCAGGATTGTCTTACAGACATAAAGACATGGATGACCTCTAATTTCCTGCTTTTAAACTCAGATAAACTGAAGTTATTGTACTTGGCCCCACAAATCTTAGAAACATGGTGTCTAACCAGATCCTTACTCTGGATGGCATTACCCTGACCTCTAGTAATACTGTGAGAAATCTTGGAGTCATTTTTAATCAGGATATGTCATTCAAAGCGCATATTAAACAAATATGTAGGACTGCTTTTTGCATTTACGCAATATGTCTAAAATTAGAACGTCTTGTCTCAGAGTGATGCTGAAAAACTAATTCATGCATTTATTTCCTCTAGGCTGGACTATTGTAATTCATTATTATCAGGTTGTCCTAAAAGTTCCCTGAAAAGCCTTCAGTTAATTCAAAATGCTGCAGCTAGAGTACTAACGAGGACTAGAAGGAGAGAGCATATCTCACCCATATTGGCCTCTCTTCATTGGCTTCCTGTTAATTCTAGAATAGAATTTAAAACTCTTCTTCTTACTTATAAGGTTTTGAATAATCAGGTCCCATCTTATCTTAGGGACCTCATAGTACCATATCACCCGAATAGAGTGCTTCGCTCTCAGACTGCAGGCTTACTTGTAGTTCCTAGAGTTTGTAAGAGTAGAATGGGAGGCAGAGCCTTCAGCTTTCAGGCTCCTCTCCTGTGGAACCAGCTCCCAATTCAGATCAGGGACACAGACACCCTCTCTACTTTAAGATTAGGCTTAAAACTTTCCTTTTTGCTAAAGCTTATAGTTAGGGCTGGATCAGGTGACCCTGAAACATCCCTTAGTTATGCTGCTATAGACTTAGACTGCTGGGGGGGTTCCCATGATGCACTGAGTGTTTCTTTCTCTTTTGTTCCCTATGCACCACTCTGCATTTAATCATTAGTGATTGATCTCTGCTTCCCCTCCACAGCATGTCTTTTCCTGGTTCTCTCCCTCAGCCCCAACCAGTCCCAGCAGAAGACTGCCCTTCCCTGAGCCTGGTTCTGCTGGAGGTTTCTTCCTGTTAAAAGGGGGGTTTTCCTTCCCACTGTTGCCAAGTGCTTGGTCACAGGGGGTCGTTTTGACCGTTGGGGTTTTTCCGTAATTATTGTATGGCCTTGCCTTACAATATAGAGCACCTTGGGGCAACTGTTTGTTGTGATTTGGCGCTATATAAATAAAATTGATTGATTGAATTGATTGATTTTATTTTAATAGTAGCTCCAACACCAAAAGTTTGTTTTCATATGAAAAAAATTGTATTACTTCGGGTTTTGTCTTGTTGTTATCCATATACAGTTGATCTGATGAGGATAAAACATGCAGCCTGTATGTGAACAAAAGTTAAGTTCTATTGCAATTTTTAAATCTAGCCTGAAAAAACTTTTTTCTGCTGCCTACAATTGTTGATGGTGGGACTTATTATATTGTTTAGTGTTTTATCTCTGTTTTAATGTAGTGTTTTTTTTTTATTTGTTTGAATTTGACCTATTATTAACTAATGGTCATGTGTTGTTTTTATTGTGTTTTGTTTTGTGAAGTACTTTGTCAGTGTCATGGTGCTATACAAACAAAATTATTATTGTTGTTGTTGTTGTTCTTCTTATTATTATTATTATCTGCACATAGTTGAATATGCTATGCTGTTTTGACATACATCAGTTTGGTTTTCGAGATTGCTGTCTATTACAGGGTACAATTAGTCTGGCACTGTCACACTAATTCTCAAACTCTGAATTATTCTGAGAATTAGCAAAATCACTCACTCACTCATCTTCTCCCGCTTACTCCAATTAAAGGTCACATGGGGCTGGAGCCTATTTCAGCAGTCAGTCATAGAGCATGAGGCGGGGTACACCCTGGACAGGACGCCAGTCTGTCGCAGGGTCAACACATGGACAAACAAACATACTCACACCCCGCACGTACACCTACGGACAATTTAAAGATTCCAATCTACCTAAACTATGTGTCTTGGATTGCAGGAGGAAGCCGGAACACCCTGGGGAGAACCCACGCAAATACGGAGAGAATGCGCAAACTCCACACAGAAAGGCCACAGGCAGGAATCAAACCCATGACCTTACTTGCTGTGAGGCAAACAGTGCTAACCACTACTCCACTGAGAATTACCAAATTCATGAAGCAAATTTATTTGAAAGTGAATGGTTCTGGTTTACCAGGCAAAGGTAAACTGCACTAAAACTACCAAAATCGCAAATGTTGTGTTGCTCCATAGCATAAATATGGAAGTCAATATAGCCCAGACTGGTATCGCCTACACTTTGTCTCAGCAACCCCCCACCCTCTGTCTGACTTCCAGCATCCTTGCCTGTAAACCCTGAAGGCCAGTAACAGGAAGGAAAAAAAAAAACTTCAAAGTAAAAGCACAAGGATGATTAAACATGAGACAGAATTAACAGTGTACATGGAGAAATACTAACAGCCTGGCAGAATAAGATAAGAAATAAGATTAAGGTGGATATCAAAATGTGCCAAAATGTAGTCTTTGAGAACCACAGTGGAAACCCTGCTGATTCTAGAGGTGTTACAACCAACCCAGTCTCACGGCAAGTCGTGATTCAGCAGCACAAAATATACATTAATATATTGGTTCGTGACATTGTGACGAAAAGCACCTCATTTTCATCACGGCAGCACAAATTAACTCTAATTCATTCCATGATGGCTGCATGAAATTAAAAGTGAAATGGGGGGTGGGGGGGTCGGGGTGTTTATGGTTAGGGTTGGGGGAAGGAGTAGGGTTAGGTTATGGTTAAGGTTAGGGTTGGGGGGTACGAGTAGGGTTAGTAATATTGAGTTTAAAAAAAACCCCTGTCATGAAAAGTTGACTCATTTTGTGACGGGAGCATGAAAAAAAAAAGTGAGACTGGGCTGGTTACAACAGACCCCCTTCATAAGATTTTCTCATGGAAACCAAAATTTAGGAACAAAATCTGTCTTCCACAATCTCTTCAATTTGGTGATTTCTAAGAATTTGTGTAATGCATGGACAACAGTAACCATCATCCTATAACACTTAAGTATGTAAATAAGTCCTATAGGCCCTGAGGCTTGTTGGTGCCGGTGCTTATCTCCAAATTCCATGGCGTCAAGCGAATGAGTGTCCACAACTGCCCCTGGATGGGACACCAGTCCAGTGTAGGTTACTTCCCTAACTGAGACTGGTACCATTTGATACCCAAATTCATAAAAGTCTTATTAAACCCAAGGGCAGATCTATAGTTGCAAGTAATGAATCATTGTTAGAATCACTGTCAATTTTGTGGATCACTATATTAAACCATACAGTATGTCCTAAAGCTTCCTGCATATGTGAAAGACTTGACTGTTATTAAAAAAAATCTGAACTGCAGGAACTCCCCTCTGAAATCTTTCTAGTCACTTTTGATGTAGAAAGCACACAGTATATACTAATATTTCCCACAAAGGGATATTTTTGTATGCAAATATTATTTACAAGATCGTCCTGAGGACTCAAATTCCGCAAGTGCATTTGTTTGTGATTTGGCAACACTTATCCTCAAGCTCAATTTCCTCTTGTTCCATCAGGGAGAGTACTTTCTGCAGGTCAAAAGTACAACCATGGGGGCAATTTTGCTAATTCATATGTAGGATATTTTGAACAATAATGTATCCTTAATGAGAAGATAAATCCTTTTAATCACAATATCATTAGACATTACAGATATCTTGATGATATTCTTTGCCTTTTTAAAGGGTCCCAAGCTGAACTGTATAACTTATCTTAATACAGTGAGCCCACAATTAAAATTTTCAGTGGAATTTGACTCTAAATGTGTACATTTCCTTAATATGTGGTTTAAAATAGAGAAGGGGAAACTCCTTACCTCTCTACATAGGAAGGAGACAGACCCTAATGCTTTCCTTCTGGCTAGTAGTTCACATCTCAAGGCTCTGAAGTATAGCCTCCCTAAGAGCCAGTTTTACTGACTTAGGCATATTTGCCATTCTACTGAGGATGTCATTGAGAATGCTGTGGATAGAAAGGTTTCATGGCTGGGGGGCTATTCCATAGAGTGGACTGAGGAGCCATATAATTTAGCTCTTTCTACACCTGATCTGACCCATGAAAAAAAATGTGAAAAGGACAAGAAATTCTCTGTTTCATGTATTCCTACATATAATCCTTAATCCCATGTGATTAAAATACAATAATGAAATATTGGTCTCTTATCGTAGATGACTCTTCCCTTCAGAATAAATTTAAGAGCCACCTTTATTTGTGTTTAGACGGGGACTCTCTGTGACAAGGTTGTAAGGTCAGTAATAATACAGATCCCAAGCAGACCCTTTTAGCACCATTAAGAGATGGTAATTATCCATGTGGCAGTTGTGGCCAGTGCAATAACACACATAAGACAAGGGGCTTTAAACATCCTAGGACTGGTAAGCCTTTTCCGGTGAGGGGTTCATCACATGCAACAAGAACAAAGTGATTTATATATTGAAATGCCCTTGTGACAAGGTATATGTTGGACAAAAAAAAACAACATATTGTTTTAAACAAAGGATCAGTGAACATAAAAATTCAATAAGGCGGGCTGATCCCAACTATCCAGTAGTTTGTCATTTTACAGAATGTGCTTACACTGTCTCTTCACTTCACTTTCAGGGTAATGAATAATTGAGATTGCCCAGAGGATGCAACATTGATAGGAGACTGTGCCAAAGGGAACTGTTTTGGATACAGACCTTAGGCTCATTATATCCTACAGGTTTAAATTTTGATTTTGACAACTTGACACTGGTAATCTCATACAGGTGTAACCTCTTTAGATGATTATATTGATTGACTTCTAAGTTATATAAGACAAAGTGGCTTCTCTAGATGTGCAATGCCCTGATGAAGGTCTTCAGACCAAAAGCTTGACATTTTAAAAATGACATATTAAAGATCTAATAAGGGTGCAGAAAATTCTTATTATTTATTGCTACTTTTTTTGTGGCAGCTTAGTGTTTGTGAGTGCAGTGTACTACTTTATACTTTTACTAGCTGAGTTACTCGTTCTATGCACAGGTAATAAAGGAGAATTTTATCCATATCATTGTATATTTCATGTCACTTTAGTTAAGGTATAGTAAGTTACATTGCATTGTGTGTATGTAGTCATTAATTTTCATAGAGCAATTTGTGACATTCATGAGACTCAAGTGAATGATGATTAAAAAGTTGATATCATGTCATATCACCGCAATGCTCTGGCATGCTGTACGCAGCAGGTACATTTTAACTGAAAAAATGCTTGCCTTAACTCGCACGCAGTGTGCCCTGGCCCATTCAAATTGTAATTAAAGTGCACCCTAGCCAGCTGTTACTATGTAGTAAGTAAAGTGTGATGCTTGCTACTTGACCTGAGTACCATGTGAACTGGAAAAATAATGCTCCAATGGCACAACAGTTTATAATTTATAGTTTATACATTTACAATGACAAAACTTTTCTCATTAAAAATAAAAAAGCCTTGACGCCACTCCCCCCTCCCTTTCCCCTCCCCATCTGCCCAAGGCTCATCAGTCTGGAAAAGTAAGGACATTGGGTGGTGGTACATCTCTGCTGAGACACTGACAACCGACCCCACTGCCAGGCTGATGGAAGAACGTAAGTTCTGTCACGTTGTGAATGAGGAAAATTGTCTCCACACACACCCCCATATTCATCCAACTGTCAGTTGCTGAACAATTCAGATCGCTCCAGTTTGCTCCTCAAAATCCACAGCAGAAGAACTTTGTGACTGCATGCTTAGTTGGGCTCTGTGTCATGGAGTGGCGCAGAGAGGAGGAGGAGACGGCGAGAGCCAGATGTGTGCCTTCATGTGGCTCTCGTCTTTTTGGCATTTTCCCAAACATTAGGCACATGCAGCAGGTGGAACACCTGTAGGAGCGTGCTGAGGATCATGATCTAATATATAAGGCTGACCGTGTGTGTGTGTGTGTGTGTGTTCGTGCATGTGCGCCTTCAACTTAAGGGCCCCAAAGATGTCCCCCTTGGTGCCCCCAGTCACCATACCAAGTTTGGTGTCAATTGCTTAATTACTGTGGCAGTTCACTCTGAACATAAACCGTGTTGCATGCATAGATTGCCTTATATACAGTGGTGGACACAGTTCAGCTAATCTGATAGCAGATAATTATCGAAGCTAATGTTTTTGCTATCAGATTATCTTTTCAGATAAGCTTTAAAAGCATCATCGGACCAATTACCTTCCGATAAATTTGGTTCTGATAACTTTTAGTCCGATAACATTTTTTTGCTGGTAAAGTTTAACGGTCAAAAACGTTTGTAAACCCTAAAATCAAACATTTTAGTCCGTTTGTTGTGTGTTTGTAGCAGAATGGCTGCCTGTCGCTTGCTCATGACATCATCATTAAGCGCAAAACGTGATTGGCCAGTCGACGCAGCGAGCATTGTGGGTAGTGTAGTTCAAGTTCACTTTGGACGTCACAGTGACTCATCCACTCGACACAAAAACAAAACAGACTAATTTTAACATTATTTTATTTTATTTCTTTGTGGCTGTAATTTAATCGCCAAGACTCGGCGGGGAAGAGGCGTGCTCACGATGCAGCTGTGTGTACAGAGGGAGGGACTTTTCTTCAAGTTTAGACACTGTTTTGCATTTTTTTTTTTAAATGGATGCTTTATGTGGATTATTTTTTAGATGAATCCCACTGAAACTAACAGGTAAGAATTTATATTTACTACATGTATTTTACTCTGCCAATCAATGCCATTAATGAATGTATTTCAGTTGTTTAAGCCACAGGGTTCAAAGCGTGTGAAAAAGCAGCAGCTTTAGCTCGTAAATCATGGTGTATCTAATACTGAGATAAACTGTGACTTGTATACTGTGTTTTACTGCTTTTGAAAGATGATGACAGTGTTTGTGGTTTTATTTTTTTATTTATTAATTTTTCATGTATTCTTTGTGTTTGTGATCCTTGAATTTACCCAGCAGCCCCTGCAACGCTTAAAGTGAAACTGATTTATTCAGAAGCCGACAGTGTAATCTGATGTGGCTGCGTCCAAATCAATACTAATAGTTATCGTTATCTGTAATAAAGATCATTTTTTATCAGTTTATCAGTTATTGTCATAAAATATAACTTGTCAGTTATCCCCCATCCGCCCAAGGCTCATCATCCTGGAAAATTGAGGACTTGGGTGGCGGTACATCTCTGCTGAGACACTGACAACCGACCCCACTGCCAGGCTGATGGAAGAGCATCCTATATCCCTGCATCCTCAGAATTCTCCTAAGTCTCTAGCATGAATATTTGATGAGAGACATGGCAGACAGCCAATCGCTAAAAGACGATTATCTCCAATACCCCTGACTGGGCAGCCCTCGCTGAGCTGCTTTTTTGGTAATCAAAAGCAGACATTTCTTAGATAAAAACGCTTTTTTCAGAAGAATCACTAATGCAGCTGTAATGTTTGTATGGAAGACTAGCTCGCCTCCATGCTGAGAATGCATTAGGACTGAATTCTGACACAAACAGAAAGCACTTTTTTTTTAATCTTTATGCTTACCACTACCAACACCAACAACAAAATGATAAAGTGCAGATTATGTTATGCATGTCTTGCCTGGCTGTTTTTGTTGTGTCTGGCCTCCCTTGAGTCTGTTAGAGCAGACGGTGTACATTAATTAGATATTCTGGGACTTTGTTCCGCACTTATTCAACTCAAATGACCCTGTTAGTACCACAGCAACATTCTAAAGTGTTCAGGGAATTCCTGTGGTCACTGCACATGGATTATGTTTCTACCATCAGCCTGCACCTCATTTTAGTGACACAACTCAGAAGCGATATTTAATTACTTCTATAAGTGCACCAGACATTATTACCATCATGTCCCCAACCTTGTCACTCCTACACTTATACTGTTAAGCTTCCGCAGAGGGATGGTGGGGAGTGATAATGCATTTCTTTCCTCTGAAGAAGGCGGTCAAAACCTACAAGTCAAAGTGAGGGTGAAAGGAGAGCAGATTGAATGCAAACCAGTAAACAGTATGCAATAAGTTAGAGCATTTCTAGGTGTATATGAGTGACATGAAAGGGTACATTTGATATATAGGACGTTGAAGGGCTATGACTGATCAGTATGACTCAAGTATGGATGCCTGAGCTTTCTTTGATCAAAGCCTGACTTTGCTTCATATATGCAAAACCCTGAGGTACGTAACACGTTGATTTTTAGGTTTTCATTAAAACCCTACTCTTTCCCCAAACCTGATGTTAAATGAACACCTACACTACGGTTTACTGAGTTTAAAAGACAAATTCACTTTCTTACAACTTCAGTCACGGTGTACACTGCACGACGGTTTGACAGGAATGAGGGGTGTATCAGGAGCATGCAGAAACACATGCCATTCTGCAATGTGTACATTGCAACTGCAATATCACTAGGAAGGAGCCGTATTCAAAGGTTGGTCTGTTGTGTTGTCTCTCTCATCCACAAACTGTACATACATTAGGTCTGTTCATGTTACATAGTGAAAAAATAAAAGTTTTGAGAGACTTCAGGCCACATGTTGTTTTTGTTGTATAGGATTGTATAGGTACAGACCAAATTTGAACTCAATCAGATAAGATTTAGAGGTCCCCCAGAGTGAAACATTTTCCTCTCCCTCCGCTGGCAAGGCGTCACCCTAATGGGAGAAGACTCTGATGCCATTATTTTTCTTTAACAGGTACATGTGATGGCTTCAAATCGCAAAAAGTGGTGGTTGACTGGCCAGCCAGAGGAGAACATTACTGGAAGTCGTCTCCACTTTATGCTTGTTTGGGGAAAATTTTTGCTTTGTGGGGGACCCACAGACAATGTCCCATTACAGTAACATTTGGTACAGATCTTTTATTTTATTAGTGGAACAAGAACAACATGTGGCCCAAAAGATTTTGTAACATTTGACATTTTGAACAGGTCTAACATACATACACACTTAAGCTGCATTTACACATAACGACAGCAAGTCACGAATGCCACGAAGTATACATTCTTGGCCTCTGATTTGAGGCAGAGGCGTCAGGTGTCCTCAGGAACTGCTGCAACCTGTTACCATGCGTTACGAATAATGGCACATGTTGCTGTAGAATTATCAGGAACCATTACGCACAGTCAGAATAATGTTCCACATTGTTGCGCGCTGTTGTGTGCTGTTGAGCACTGTTATGGACTGTTGTGCACTTCCGCGTGTAACAGCGCTTCGTTAAGTTCTGTCACATTGTGAATGAGGCAAATTGTCTCCACACACACCCCACATATTCATCCAACCGTCAGTTGCTGAACAATTCAGATCACTCCAGTTTGCTCCTCAAAATCCACAGCAGAAGAACTTTGTGACTGCATGCTTAGTTGGGCTCTGTGTCATGGAGTGGCGCAGAGAGGAGAAGGAGGAGACGGAGAGAGCTAGATGTGTGGCTTCACATGGCTCTCGTCTTTTCGTCATTTTTCCAAACATCAGGCACACACAGCAGGTGGAACACCTGCAGGAACGCACTGAGGACCACTGGAACGAGACTTTTAGTTGACTTGGCATCACTGTCCTTCTTCAGCATATTGCAGCAATGAAACTGAATGCAGTGCCACAGGGTTTAATTGTGCACCCGTCAGAGAAGAATGCTGTCACACTCTATTAAGGATCACCACTCATCAAGACGGATCAACATGCTCAGTTCAGACGTAAACGACATGAGGCGAAATGAGGGTGGTGCGTGACCTTCGTGGAAGATTTTTTGACAGCCAAAAACATGTTCCACGAAAATCACGAATATCACGCACCAACACACATTATTAAGACACCTATTCAGATGCGTTAGGTCACATTAAGAATGTCAGGAATGTGCCAAGAATGATGCAAATATGACATTCGTAACACGTCTTGCCCTTGTGTAAATGCACATCTCATGCAGTGTATTATTTGTTACCTCAACATCTCTATTCTATGCACATTCATCTTGGCACAGTGCACAGAACAGAGATAAACTTATCTTGTTTGTACAAATTAATCAAACATGGAGAATAAGTTGAATCTCTTGCCTGTACAGCAGTATCTCAAGTGCACAATATTGTAAAATATGGCCTTGATTTTATTCCTCTTTATCACTCTGGGGCCCTGCAGCTGTCCAACTTGATTTTTACATCAAGCACAAATGGGGCCGCAGACTGTTGCATGGCTCCTTGGGCCCTGTCCTTTGCTACACCGAATGGCTTGTATGGAGGAGGCAAATAGTAATATGTATGGAGTTGTCCTGCACTTCAATAGCAATACTGTATGACGTAGTGAGGAGTAGTTCAACACGCACGCACACACACACACACACACACACACACACACACACACACACACACACACACACACACACACACACACACACACACACACACCACACACACACACACACCTCTCTCTCTCTCTCTCTCTCTCTCTCTCTCTCTCTCGCTCTGTATTTAATTTAACCTTTATTTAACCAGATTAGTCCCAGTGAGATCAAAATCTCTTTTACAGAGAGCATGGAAACTCCATGCAAAGGAATTGATGGCATGATCTTCTTGCTGAGGCAACATTTCTAATACCCCCTTCACATATACGCCGATTGAGGCCGAATGGTGTCAGAATTTCGCATCCGGCCACAGGTGTGGTCTGAAGACTTACAGACGGCAGTATCTGAGCAGTCTACATATTTGGTCCCACTCGCTCGGCTGACCCAAGTATGTTGCACATTTTCAAAAAACTCTTGGTAATGTCGAGATGTGCAGTTTGTGTATGATCGGGGTTGATTGAGCTCTGAGATGGATTGGCCACGGCAAAGCCTGCCAGCATGTTGTGCCACATATGTTCACCTCCACTGGACCCAAAGGAAAGGAAATGTTGATATGTAATAACATGTATGTGGCATGCATTCATCATGTGCAGTGGGTGTGAACAGTGTGCAATCAAACTGAAAGTACCGTGTGCACCGGCAGTAATGCATCATAGTGCATGTCAGAGGTTCGGAGCTGAATGGATCTCACCCCTGTAATATACATATTATTACTTGATCACCATCTAAACTCTGTAGGAGGTATGACGTGGAACTGTATTGCCAGGCCACGACAACATTATTAAACATGAAATTCAACTCCAGCATGGAACCAGGATCGTTTCACAGCACAGGGCACACAGGATCCAGGAACCACAGCCTGTGGTGAAAAAGCCTCTCAACCGGCTGCTGTGTACTGCAAACAACCATGGCAAAAATAAATCCCATGTGATAATCCAACCGACATCACGGTGTACAGAGTTACATTGTGCTGCTGAAGTGAGCAAAGGAAAGAAAACAAAAAATTGGCAGTGATGGATGGCAGCGGCATGCACATGCGCACACACTTAGCGGCTTAGCCGTTATGAACAAACGCACACACACACACACCACACACACACACACACACACACACACACACACACACACACACACACACACACACACACACACACACACACACACACACACACAGCTGAGTGATCATTTCCGCACCTGATCTAAGCACGCACACGCAAGTGAGGTCAGCAGCACTGGGAAGTAGAGGATGAGCACAGATATGTTTGCATGAGTGAGCAAGTGACTGCACTGATGCCAGCTTTGACACATATGGGGCGTGAGTCTGGTCCATACGCTGGTTGTACTGCGATGTCCAGTAACGGCAGGTCCTGAGCAAAGGGAGTATACAACACTGCCTCCCACTCCATCCCATCCTTGTCATCCAGATGTTCGGGCATCAACAGCGTTTATGGACATCTGACAGCAGTCTGTCTCATCTAAAATGTTGTCTAAATACACTTTGGATGTGGATGAGGTAGTTCGGATGGGATCCGTCCACAGTGTACACGCCTCTTTCCCTTCCGACTGCGTCTGGATTATGGCCATATTTGTCAAGTCGGCCTTGTTCCTGCACATTCTTGCTATGTGTGATGGGGGCATATATAATGCCATCATTTTCAACACACACCAGAGTACAGAACTAATATGGATCCCAGATATCAACTGCTGGATGACATCCAAAACATTCCCAAATCTCAATACTAACCATCTTATTGCAGCAGCTAGGTGAAAAATGGGTATCCCCTTGGCCTTCTCCAGCTGCTGGGGTCTTGCATGCTGAATCATGCTCAGGGAGGCATGCCATTTGGCTAAAAATGGTGTAGATTGTGTTCCCTCACAGTGCAAGTGATTCATCTCATATAGTCTCTCTAGGTAACCATTCGTTTGACACAAAGTCCTCCTAGTGGTACCAAGGATTCTCCAAAGAGATGTAGCACCACGGCCATCCAGTTGTTACTGTCAGTCACTAGTTAGTATCCAAGTCTCACAATCACACAATAAACTGGAAGCAATAGGACCCTGAAGAGATGGACCTTCATTCTTCTGAAAATATATATCAGCTTTGCAAACCTCTCTTCTACAATCTGATGACTCCATAAGCTCTTCCCAGGTGTCTCTTGATCCCAAAGGCCAAAGACACAGGACATGAATGTCACTGCTGAGATAAGTGAATGTCTCTACAAATCTCACACATTCACTGCAGACAGATGTACTGCTGATTGCCAAGTATTGAATGCCATTGAAATCCTGGATCTCACTCTTGATCAATCACAATCCCAGACACTCTGGTATTTTTCTCATCTTAAGTGCTGCAATCAGGGCATGCGTTGATTCCGCAAGGATCACAGCATTGTTGGCAAAGTCAAGGTCAGTAAAACTTTCCTTTCCAACAATAATACAAAACAAAAGAAAAGAAACCAAAAAGAAAAAAAAACTGCTATAGTGTCATGATAGCATCATTTTGTCATCAGCAGTGGCAGACTTTAGAGATGGCCATTTTGCTCAGCATTATATTCAAACAGGAAACTCTGGCTCTGATGGTTGATTAAAAGTCAACTTTTAATGACACTGCAGCTTAATTTCTCAACACAATATCACATAAATGACTCCGTTTACCTGATTAAACTGGGTGGACTCTGCATTTAAATCATCCTTCTGTCACTGCCCATCTTATTTTGTTGTATAGGTGTCAATCTTTCTCCAGAAAGGGCAAAGAGGGTACAGGTTTCTTGTAACCAGGTAATTTCACTGATGAACGCATCCTGTCTGCTGTTAATCAGTGAAATTATCTGGTGGAGTTGGTGGTTACAAAGAAACCTGCACCCTCTTTGTCCTTTCTGGAGTCAGGTTGACACCTATGTGTAAAAGATGAAACAAAGTTGTTGTCATGACAAACGATAAAAGTTGAATATTTTTACCTTTTGATGACGTGTTGCTAAGATGCACTGCATCCATTTGCAGCAAGGGTGGTACAATTTTCTGTTGCCCTCTTTTAGGGTAGTATTTTAATGGGCCACAACAGCTTGTGAACATCATCCATGAGCGATTTGCAAAATTTCTTGTAACTTTTTTTTTTTTTTGGTGGGGTGTGGGGTTACATTCTTCTCACATGAGTTGCAGGGCAACTCTGTAATTTTGCAGTGACAAATTTTCTTAAAGCTAGAGTGCCAGGAAGTATATTGAAATTGAGACGATTGTTAGAATTTTGATGGGGACCAAAGTAAATTTTTTGTTAGTGTGAATATAAAGGATTCCCAAAATCTTGGTCTGGACATGATTAAAATTCGTCCGTTTCGAAACAAATTCTAAATTATTGGCATGTGCCAAAAATTCGAAAGCCAGGACACCATCGGGGTGACGTCACAGGTCATGTGTGTGTGTGTGTGTGTGTGTGTGTGTGTGTGTTGGGGGGGGGGGGGGGTGTTTCACCGCTAGCTGCAGCGACAGAAGACTGGCGATCGAACTCACAAGGATTTTGCAGCGCTGCTTTTGGACAGGTGAGTTGCCTGGTGACTGGTGTCTGACAGTGTACAGTTATGGTTATTATCTGAGTCTGTTATTATCTGATTATCTGAGTTATTAAGTGCATCTGCTCAAGCAATGAATTCGTCTGCAGGTTTTGACATTCGTTGGGCGAAATACGCTAGGATTTACCTCAAATTATGTGTGTCCACAATTAAAAATTCCCCCCAAATTTTAAAGGGTTCTAAATATGATGTTGTTTATATATATTGAAATTCAGACTATATTTTAACTATTGAAGATTGCCGGCATTCTAGCTTTAATAAACACTCACTGAATCCTTGCAGTCATCTCAAAACCTATTTGACGTCGTTTCCGTGAGTCAGAAAGTGCGCAACATGTCAGGCAACTTGTGAGGGGTTGATCACACACAGAAACAGCGCTTCTAGAAGAAGCGTGGCAGAGCGAGTCCAGCAACCAGGTAGCAGGCCGGGACAGTGGTCCAGACGAGTCCTGTCTGGCTGTCTGGATTTATTGTTTCTCTTTTGTTTGCTTGTTTTTTTGTTAGAAGAAGAAAGCAGTGAAAAAGGTTTAATGCTACCGGGCCACCTACAACACCTGTGTACACACCGTCACCAAGCTGGATGAAGGTCCAGCTTTTGAGGTCAACAATGGAAGTACGTTAATGCTTTATTTCTGTTAGCCTCGCGATTTGCGTAAAGTGGCCATTCCAGGATGCCAGAGCTGAATAATAATAGCTAGTCCCACATTCATCTGGAGCACTCTCTTTGTAACTGCGCTTCATCATATCATCTGCACGAGTAGTGCTCAACATCCGTGAGAGTGCTGCATATATTCAGTGACACTCGTGTGCTATGTATGTGGACTACTCCACGATTTTTGGTCCTATTCTCAGTGCCATCCAATGTGATATTCCGCCCCACATTTGGTAGACATGCTAATGTGTCATTACAACCAATTCAGTGACATTCCAACTGAAAATTCATGAGTTTTGACGTGATTTTGTGTCTCTAACTGCTCTCCAACAGTCGCGGTACAGTGAGATATTAACGGAACATATAGTTTACCATCTACAGCTACCACCTAACCCACTGCCTCAATACTCATCAAAAACTCAATAAACAATCATTTTGCAGAATATTTCAAACTTTTGAATTCTGTTCAGTTTGATGGTGATTCAAAAGATAATATATATATCCTTACCTTTGAATATTTGTGTATTTTGCACCTACCGCTGCAGAACCGTTCATGAGTTTCAAATAATCATAGTTTTTCAACTCACACTGTTGTGAAAGTGTAGTGACACGGACCCACAACAGGAGGCGCAAATGAACGGTCAATAGATGAGCCAAAAAGTAACAATTTAATGTTGTGAAGGTGCACAACGAATACACAGACAATCTCAGAATATGATTACAGTCAATCCACAAAGGTGACGTGTGGGCAGGCTCGAGGATAGAAGACGTCTGTCCTGAGAAGAGCCGGAACCACACGATTTCCGCCGCCACCGAACCTGGTGAATACTGGAGCCGCCAAGTCCTGAATTCCCAGGTGATCACCGTCCCCGACTGTCGGATCTGGTACTGCTGGCGAAGAACAAAGACAGTCAAGTGTGGGTGTGTGTACACCCCGTAACAACAACGGTGGGAATCCCACCTCCACCTCTCACTCAATATGCTGATGAGTTTGCAGTGATCCCTCAGAGGAAAAGAGTGCCGTCCTGCACTCACTCAGCCTCCACAAAACAAGGGACCAGTACGCCTGCAAACACTCACAATGTACAAATTATAGGTAAACACAAATGGCTGAGGATATTACCTCCATTGAAGTACGATATCTCGGCGATGAGGTGGAGATGACGTCTGGGTTTTATGGAGTGAGATGATGAAGAATGAGTGACAGCTGTCAGGAAATAATGAGTAACAGCTGTCACTCCCGGCTGTGTCCGTGGCGGCAGCGCCCTCTCGTGCCTGAAGCCCGCACTTCAGTCGGTTCTCTAACAACCGCTGCAGGACCTGACGTACATGCTGGACATGGGTCTCAGGATCTGGAGAAAAGATGAGAATATCGTCCAGATATACGAAGACGAATCGGTGCAGGAAGTCCCGCAAGACGTCCTTAACCAAGGCTTGGAACGTCGCGGGGGCATTGGTGAGGCCGAACGGTACTCAAAGTGACCTAACGGGGTGTTAAATGCCGTCTTCCATTCGTCTCCCTTCCGGATCCGAACCAGGTGATATGCATTTCTAAGATCCAGCTTAGTAAAGATTTTGGCTCCATGCAGGGGGGTGAACACGGAATCCAACAATGGCAACGGGTATCGGTTGCGAACCGTAATCTCATTCAGCCCCCTGTAATCAATGCATGGACGGAGTCCGCCATCTTTCTTGCCCACAAAAAAGAAACCTGCCCCCATCGGGGAGGTGGAGTTCCGGATCAGCCCGGCAGCTAATGAGTCCCGGATGTAGGTCTCCATTGATCGCGCTCAGGTCGTGAGAGGTGGTACAGCCTGCTGGATGGGAACTCAGCGCCTGAAACCAAATCAATGGCACAATCGTACGGACGGTGCGGGAGAAGGGTGAGTGCCAGATCCTTGCTGAAGACGTCAGCAAGATCGTGGTACTCAACCGGCACTACCGTCAGATTGGGAGGGACTTTGACCTCCTCCTTAGCCTCTAAACCGGGAGGAACCGAGGATCCTAAACACACCCGATGGCAGGTTTCGCTCCACTGAACCACCACGCCAGACGGCCAATCAATCCGGGGATTGTGCTTCAACATCCATGGGAAGCCCAAAATCACGCGGGAGGTAGAAGGAGTTACAAAAAAACTCAATCTCCTCCGATGGTTTCCAGACACCACCAGAGTTACTGGTTGTGTCTTGTGTGTGATTAAAGGGAGGAGGGTGCCATCTAGTGCCCGCACCCTGCAATGGCGAAGGAAGCGCCACCAGAGGGAGCCCTACCTCCCTTGCCCATCTGCTGTCTAGCAGATTCCCTTCTGACCCCGTGTCCACCAGTGCTGGGGCTTGAAGGGTTAATCCCCGCTCAAGATTGTAACTGGGAGTCGTGTGGCAATCTGTGTGTGTCCCACGTGAATGTTTGACCCCCCCTTAGCCCAGTCTCTGAGGGCGGGTTGTTGTTGTGGCTGTTTGGGGCAGTTTTTCTGTATGTGCTCCTTCGAGCTGCAGAGAAAACACTCCCCGCGGACCAGCCTCCTCATTTTGGCCCTGTGCATTTCCCTAACAACGTCAACAGGGGGAGCTGTTGCCCCACGGAGCGCTGCGGCTGTGGAGCGTGGGGAGGGCGGCCCCTTTTCGAACCCGGAAGGGAGAGGGACGGCGCGTATCCGGCCACGTCCTTCGCCTCGCTCCCGACGGCGTTCCTCCAACCGATTGTCTAACCGTATAACGAGATCGATAAGCCCATCTAAATTCCGCGGTTCTTCCTTAGCTACCAGATGCTCCTTCAGGACCAATGACAGTCCGTTTATGAAGGCGGCGCGGAGCGCAACTTTATTCCAGCCGGACCTCGCAGCCACGATGCGGAAGTCGACTGCATATTCGGCTGCGCACCGGCGCCCCTGTCGTATTGACAGCAGCATTGTTGAAGCGGTCTCTCCTCTGTTAGGGTGATCAAACACTGTTCTGAACTCCCCCACAAACCCAGTGTATGCTGATAACAACCGTGAGTTCTGTTCCCAGAGCGCCGTAGCCCAGGCACGTGCCTTACCCCGAAGCAAAGCAATAACATAAGCCACCTTGCTGGCGTCAGATGCCCGCACTTCAGGCAGGGCGCCCTCTTGTGGTGGGCCAGCAGTACCTCCTCTTCTGGCGGCCCACACAACACACACGTGGTGTAAGCAGTGAGTCCAAAAACTAGATAATTTAAAATGTCCAGGGCCAGGTTTCATAAAGCAGTCTAATCTTCTAGTGAAACAAACTCACTTAGTTGACTAATTTTTTTTGATGCACAAAATGCTGAGTTGGCTAAAGTTTCATGTTACCTGACTTAAGTTTTTAACCCGGTACAGAGGAAGCTAATCTTATTTTAGTCTACAAAACTTCAGTGTCTGCCACTGCTGATACTTCAGAGAAAGATCATAGCATAAATTTGAGGCTATATCATCCATCCCTATGTCAACGCATTTGTTTTGAATCAGTTGGTGATATACTGAGGCCCCAATGAGCACAGCTCATGTCTTCCTTTTGATCCACATTCTGTAACCATGTTTAAAACAACTTTTGAAAAAATTCTAGAACAGTGTTTTTTAGCCAAACATTCTATCTATTGTTTCATCCAGATTTACTTTCTCATTGTGTTTATATTTAATCACGAAATTTTCAGCGTACCAGGCATCATGTTTTCTCCATCATGGTGGCCAGCTTGTTACATGGGTGAAGCAGAGTGCCAAAAACACGTTAAGTGAGCAGAAGGCAGACAATCTATATGTGAGTCTCAACCCCAGCTGTTTGTAATTTTGAGAATTTTCCAGCATACATGAACCATCTATAATTTCCTCAATAACACTTATTATGTGGAGCTGAGTGCTTTTCTGCAACCAGCCAGATTAGATTATTTTAGATTAGACAGAACTGCATTAATCCCTTGGGAAGACTCCCTTAGGGAAACTGAGGTTCCAGCAGCATTGCATAGACGCACAAGGGGGAGAAACACACAAAGTAGTATCAAAAGGGAAAGTAAAAAAAAAAAAAAGAAAACAGTTTGCAAATATAAATATAAATACACAAATAAAAATACGAGACATACTGATCAATACTGGTTTACTGGCTACTACTGTTTAAATATCTTGTCTTTGTGGTGTATTCAATTGAATATAGGTTGAAGAGGATTTGCAAATCATTGAATTTTGTTTTTATTTACATTTTACACAATGTCCCAATTTCATTAGAATTGGGGTTATATAAATAGTATAAATACACAATATAAATACCAGATATACTGATCAATGCTGGTTTACTGGCTTCTACTGTTCCTCTCATTCCCATCCTCTGTCTTCCTGTTACTCCTCCTCCCCCTGAGTGAGGAGTTGTACAGTCTGTTGGTCCTGCACTTGAGAAGGAGCAGCCTGTGGCTGAAGAGGCTCCTCTCATTGCTGATGACAGTGTGCAGAGGGTGACTGGCATCCATAATGTCCAGCAGTTTGTCCAGTGTTGTCATCTCTGCCACCATGAACAGAGAGTCCAGCTTTATATCAGTTTCACCTTCAACTATTTCAAAACAAAGGTTTTAAACATTCAAGTCGATTTGTAGTTGAAATAATAAGTCAATAAAGTAGGATTGCACTATTTCTGAATTTCAAATTTAAAGGCTATAGTCAGAAGATGGTCTTCATTTTGAGTTTTGTGGCAGAAAAATGACTTCACAGTTTCACTTTAAAGCTAAAGTTCCTGCTGTGAGGCTTGCCAGTGGTCAACATGATATGAGAGAAGTTGACACCATTGTGCTGTTGCTACAAAATAAGATTGACCTTTTGGTTGAAGGCTCGGTAACAGCACAAACCCTTTGAGTTTACATAAAGCTGTTTTCTGTCACTTACATTTTAATTTGTGGTTCCACATTATTGCTGTAATCTGAAAGAAACAAGGCACCAAACCAAATGTAACACAATTACACTTTAATTAACACGTTTCACTGTTCAGTGACATTTATGCTCAGAGCCAAAGGCTAAAAATATCTCCATAAAGATGACACTGAATAATTTCCCTGGTTTGATTCCTGTGTTATCTCCTCCATAAAATCAGTTGCAAACAAGTTTACGCCAAATCCATCCATCCGTTTAGAATCGGCTGTAATTTTCTGCTTAGTGCAGAGCTTCAAAATGTCCAGCTGTTACATGCTAATATGTGAGGGCTTTAATTAATCCACTTTACACAGGTTAACTGTCAACACTGATGACAATAAGGTTTTGTCCAGCAAAAAAGTAGATAAGTGGGTGAGTGGGTGAGTCTATTCCAGCCAGCTTGTGGAAGCAATAACTTGAAAACAATAAATACTTCTGCCTTGTAACTCACCAAATGAAAGAGCACATAATAGGGATGAAGTAATTCATGGCTGTGAACTTTAATGCATCAGATTAATGCAAAATCTGGTTTAATCTGGGTTTATCTGGTTTATTATGCTGTTTTAATTGTAAATTATATTATGGGAAATGTGCAATATGCTGATGAATTTTCCATAGGCATGCAAGCAGTGCATTGTTTTGTTGTTGTATTTACTGATTTTTGAGACAGAAATGTTTACAGAGCACTTGAAGTCCAAGATAAATTTCCCTTTGGCGACAATAAAGTGTATTGTATCGTAAAAAGCAACGTTGTTTTTTCTATGCAATTTTTCTTTGACGTTTCTTACACCTACTGGATGGTTTGTGAAGATACCAGCCTTCATGTGAATAAATTAAGCAAGCTATAAGCGGGAAAAGATGAGGCACAATTTGTGGGAAAATATAGCAGAAACAGAGTAAAATGGCATAAATAAGAGGGGATAGACCATATGGCTGGGGATGATACCAAAGCTTTTCATCTGTACTGCAGATTAGTGATGGCAAACTCAATATAGTGCTTCGGAACATTTGTAAACCTTTGTGACACGCCTGTTTCAGAACAATGCTCCAAAATTCATACCAAAAAGAAGCTATCATGCTGTGTTCAAAGTGCAACAGCACATATCCATTATAAACTTAAGGACCCCTTGACACATAACACGAATGAAGCCGATTAGCGCAGGTAGGAGGAATTGCATGCCATTCATGAAAAATTGGAGCTGCCTCCAACGCCTCGTACACCTTTCGCTACAATTATACACACACACCAGCTGCCGAAAGACAGAGAGTAACCTGTGAGAGCCCATTCGATTCCTCTCATGGCAGCTGTTGGCCAAATTCCAGGTGACACACATGAACATCCAACACCGCTTGCTTGCACAAAAGCAACGAGCAGACAATCATTTTTGAGCTGGATGTGAAATTTGTCTAAGTGCTCCCACGAGTGTGGAATTGCAAAAGCAATGCAAGTGGCCTGCATGTGTATTGCACATGTACGCATGTGTCAAGCCCCCCCCCCCCCCACCAAAACATGTGGCGTACGAGGTCTGTTAGAAAAGTATCGGACCTTTTTATTTTTTGCAAAAACTATAAGGATTTGAATCACGTGTGATTGCATCAGCCAAGCTTGAACCTTCGTGCGCATGCATGAGTTTTTTCACGCCTGTCGGTTGCGTCATTTGCCTGTGGGCAGGCTTTGTGTGAGCACTGGTCCAGCCCCCTCGGTGGATTTTCATTGTGAGGAAAATGTCTGAACGGCTGGAGCAGCGCTACATCAAATTTTTCCAGAAACTGTGAGAGACAGCCAGGTGGACACCATTTGGAAAATTCAGATGGCTTTCAGGGACGATTTTATGGGCATCACAGAGATTAAGGAGTGGTACAGCCGGTTTAAAGACGGCGCACAATGGCGGAGGGCGCGCCGCGCTCTGAGCGGCAATCGACAGGCTGAAACGACCGGATCATTTCCAAACTGAATGCTGTGTTGATCCGGGACATCGTCTGACCACCAGAGAAATGGCAGAAAAGGTGGACATAGCACTTTCCTGGCACATTCCACTGTTAAAGGAGATTTTGTCATGAAAACAGGAGCGGAGGAATTCGCCACGGAGCCGCTAGTGGCGCAGAACGAAAGCACCTCCGTGTTGATCTCACAGGACATGTGACACGCTCAGCTCTTCGACAATTTCTCGGATACTCACTCGACTGAAAAGCCACCCAAAGCTGTCTGAATCTTCGGAATGGTGGAAGAGCTGGGCATGTCCCGTGAGACTTACAACACAGAGGTGCTTTTTGTTCTGCGCCATTAGCTGCTCCGTCTTGATGCGCAAATTCCGCCGTACGTCTTTCATTACAAAATCTCCTGTAACAGTGTAATGTGCCGAAAAAGTGCTTTGTCCACCTCTCTTGCCATTTGTCTGGTAGTCAGATGACGTCCCGGATCAACACAGCCTTCACTTAGGAAATGATCTGGTCGTTTCAGCCTGTCAATGGCCGCTCGAAGCGCGGCACACCCTCAGCCGCTGTGGGCCGTCTTTAATCCAGTTGTAATGCTCCTTAATCTGTGTGATGCCCATAAGATTTTCACCAAAAGTCATCTGAATTTTCCGAATGGTTTCCACCTGGCTATCTCACACAGTTTCTGAAAAAATTTTGATGCAGCAAAGCGGCAGTCGCTCGGCCATTTTCCTGAGGGGGCTGGACCACTCCTCCCACACAGCGTGCTCACAGGCGAATGACGCAACTGACAGGCGTGAAAAATACTCACGCATGCGCACAAAGGTTCAAGCTTGGCTGATGCAATCACACGTGATTCAAATCCATATGGCTTTTGCAAAAAATAAAACGGCCCATTACTTTTCTAACAGACCTCGTACATGTGTTTCACGCCCCCCACTCCCCCCAACACATGTGGCATGCCTTGTGGGTCACACTTGTATAAAATGCTCATATGTATGCACAGGGGGCCAGACAGCCAAGACTGAGCGCACAAAGCATGGCAAGGCACCTCCCAGCTGCTGACCAGAGACTCGCTGACAGCTACAAATGATGGGCTCAGTGTACACGACATTCACATTAAAAACACAGAGACCACAGCCATGACAGTTATATTAATAAATACTACACTACCTACATACACAATTACATAACAAATAACAAAAATGATCACATAACACAGAAACAGAGTGACTTGTTGGTGTGTTCGCTGAACTGACAGGAGGCTTGGCCGCCGAAAGCAGCAGCTGTTGAGATCTCAGCTGGGGAACACGTAGAGTGTTAGTACAGAGATGACCTTACAACTGTCCACTGTGACACGTGTGTGTCTGCTTGCTGTCCTCATGTGGACATACATGAAACATACATCACTGTTGCAACAGGCTGGAGCGAACGAGCACACGGCGCGGACATTGACAGGCTGCCTCAGGTGAAACGGACTGTCAGATCATAACATGCAGCAGGTGATCTGAATGTCACATCATTTATGTGAGCTCTCTTCCACATGATGCAGTGTCTGTCCTGCAGAGCGCCGTCCACAGGACACGCGTGTTGGGCCAGACATGCGCATGGGGCCGACTGGACATGCTGGGCCAGCAGATGAGGACATGATAAAAGCACAGTGCTTCATTCATGTCACTTTATGACTGTTCATCTGTGACTATGGGTTATCTACAGAGGAACAGATGGTTCATACTTGTATTGTTCACTCAATAAGAGGTGTGTATGGTGTGTGGTTTCATTTTGTTTTCTTCACAGCAGAGGCGTGATGTGGTGCAACATGTTCCAGCTGTTTTTTTCCCTCCACAACAGGGGTAATTACAGCATATTTTTCGGCGTCTACATCACCTAATTGATTTTTTTTTAAATACGTTTATCTCCTTGTTGATTTAAGGCATTTTACACTCCTGTTATAGGACAACGATGGCAGGGCAGTGGTAAAGTTTCTGTCTGTTAATCAGAGCTTTTGTAAATTGCAGGTTCGAATCCCACGGGTGGCATGTATTTTTTTATTTTTATTTTTTTACCACGGCAGCTGCGTGATGTGGTTTGACACTTGTTTGCATTGTGTTCCCGCTGCAATGGTGGGGAGACTGAGTAAGTTCCGGCTGTTTTCCATTGGTCCTGTTAGAGTCTGTTAATATCCCTCTCATGAATGGAGAGAGGTGTGGTAGGTGAGGAGGTTCTGGTTGTTTGGAGCTGATGGTTGTCATTGGGAATGGTAGTAGGACTGTCCCCTTTAGTATAACTCATTCCACTGGTTTGCTAAATGAGGATCCTTGGCAGAATGAGGGAGGTTTGGTTTGTAGGTGGTGATTTGCCTGAGACTTTTCCAGACAGAAGTGGAGTCATTGGTTGAGAACTGATGTTGAAGTTTTTCAGAGTACAGCATTTAGCTCCCCTCACCACCTTCCCAAACCTGTAGTTTGACTCTTTAAACTTTACCTTGTCCCTGCTTTTGAAAGGCTCCTCCTTCTATGTCCTCAACTGTCTAAGTTTTGGACTGAACTATGGTTTGTCATTGTTATACCTCACTGTGGTTCATGATGGAATGCAGCAGTCCTCACAGAAGCTGATATATGAAGTCGCAGCATCTGTGTACTCATCCAGACTGTTGGTGGCAGTCTTGAACACATCCCAGTCTGTGATTTCCAAACATGACTGAAGATCCTCCACAGCATCCCTGCTCCACAGTTTGGATGTCCTCACTACAGATTTGCAGAGCTTTAGTTTCTTCCCATGGGTAGGAATCAGGTGAAATGGAATGGTCAGAATGGCCCAGAGCAGCATGGGGGATGGCATAATAAGCATTGTTCATAGTTGTGTAACAGTGATCCACAATTCTGTCCTTGGACATTTAAGCTGTCTGTATTTGCGAAGTTCATGGGAGAGATTACCTTTGTTGAAGTTGCCCAGGACAATAACTAAACAGTCCAGATTATTCTGCTCTACATGCAGTATCTGGTTGGCGAGCATGCGTTGTGCCTCGTCCACATTAGCTGGCGGCAGGATGTAAACACCAACCACAAAGAATGAGGAGAAATCACAGGGTGAGTAGAACAGTTTGCAGTTAATAAAAGATTGTTTCCAAATTGGGACAGCAGTGCTGTTGGATCACTGTCACGTTGTTGCATCAGCCACTGTTGATGTAAAACAGATTCCACCTCCCTTCTTTTTGCCAGCGAGTCCTCCATCACGGCCTGCTCTGAAAACCTGGAAGCCTGCCAGCATCAGGACAGACTCAGGAATCGATCCACAGAGCCACATCTCCGTGAAGCACAAAACAGCAGATGTAGTGAAATCTCTGCTTTTCCCCACCAGTAGATGGAGTTCATCCATTTTATTTTGCATAGAGCGCACATTATGAAGAATAGAAGAATATTCCTGGTAGCGGTGTACAATGGCTGTGATGGCATAACTGTACTAGCGCTCTGGTACGTCTCCTCCTCCTGCGATTCACTGCGTAGGCCAAGGTGAGAGCACCGGGAAAATCTGTTGTTATTCCCCTAATCTTCATGAGCACTGCGTGTGTGAACGAGATCTGGGAACCGTTGCATTTAACAGGATTAACGCACAGGAGTAACACACAAAAACAATCAAAGGAATGTGCACCAAACACAGAGGCAGCTGTTTGTGGCACGATCATTTTTCTTATTTTTGGAGCTCCAATATGTACTGGATACTTTGAAACAAATGTTACAAACCATTCAATACTTTGAAACAAATGTTACAAAACACTCAATTTTACAGTCAGTGCAGGGTCTGTACATGCACTAGTGCATACAACCCCAATTCCAATGAAGTTGGGACGTTGTGTAAAATGTAAATAAAAAGAGAATATAATGATTTGAAAATCCACTTCAACCTATATTCAACTGAATACACTGCAAAGACAAGATATTTAATGTTCACACTGATAAACTTTATTGGGTTTTTTTGTGTGTAAATATTTGCTCATTTTGAAATGGATGTCTGCAACACATTTCAAAAAAGCTGGGACAGTGGTATGTTTACCACTGTGTGACATCACCTTTCCTTCTAACAACACTCAATAAGCATTTGGGAACTGAGGACACTAATTGTTGAAACTTTGTAGGTGGAATTCTTTCCCATTTTTGCTTGATGTATGACTTCAGTTGTTCAACAGTCCGGGGTCTCCGTTGTCATATTTTGCACTTCATAATGCGCCACACATTTTCAATGGGTAACAGGTCTGGACTACAGGCAGGCCAATCTAGTACCTGCACTCTTTTACTACAAAGCCACGCTGTTGTAACACGTGCAGAATGCGGCTTGGCATTATCTTGTTGAAATAAGCAGGGACGTCCCTGAAAAAGACGTTGCTTGGATGGCAGCATGTGTTGCTCCAAAACCTGGATGCACCTTTCAGCATTGATGGTGCCATTCGACCACAGCACATTTTTCCACTTTGCGTCTGTCCATTTCAAGTGAGCTCGGGCCCAGAGAAGGCAGCGATGTTGTTGATGTATGGCTTTTGCTTTGCATGGTAGAGTTTTAACTTGCACTTGTAGATGTAGCGACTAACTGTGTTAACTGACAGTGGTTTTCTGAAGTGCTCCTGAGCCCATGCGGTAAGATCCTTTACAGAATGATGTCAGTTTTTAAAGCAGTACTGCCTGAGGGATTGAAGGTCACGGACATTCAATGTTGGTTTCAGCCTTGCCGCTTCCGTGTAGAAAGTTCTCCAGATTCTCTGAATCTTCTGATTATATTATGGACTGTAGATGATGGAATCCCTAAATTTCTTGCAATTGAACATTGAGAAACATTGTTTTTAAACTGCTGGACTATTTTTTCATGCAGTTGTTCACAAAGTAGTAATCCTTGCCCCATCTTTGCTTGTGAAGGGCTGAGCCTTTTGGGGATGCTCCTTTTATACCCAATCATGACATTCACCTGTTTCCAATTAGATGTTCTTTGAGCATTCATCAACTTTTCCAGTCTTTTGTTGCCCCGTCCCAACTTTTTTGAAATGTGTTGTTTTTCAAATCATTGTATTCTGTTTTTATTTACATTTTACACAACGTCTCAACTTCATTGGAATTGGGGTTGTACGTTGCATGTTATAATTAATTATTTTAAAAACCATGAGCTGCTGACTGCCCAGTATCTGAGATAATTAAGTGAAATCATTTCTCTTGTTTTTTGGATGTGGAGCCAAGGGGAGGACTTCGATGAATGGTGCCTGTCTGCAATTAGTCTTAGGAGCATCTGTTGCTGTCAGTTTGAGATGCTGACAAAGGATGCCCTTTGCCTTTGAAGTACTTCATCTTGCCTCAGGTAGGGGAGTCTATAACTTGGCAAAAAGGAAAACTTTTTTTTTTACTTTCCAGCCTCAGGCAGGTTTTCTACCAACTGCACCTCTCTGATGTTGAAATATACACATTACACATATAAAACTGTACTTCAAAAAATAGAAAACAAGAGACAAAATCTTCCTGATTCTTTTCAAAAAAGTGAGACTGCACTTCTGTGAAAAGAATATGCACCGCGTTTCATCCTATCTACTGAAATAACAAATCACAATCCAGTAAAAGCTGGTCTGTCTGCATTATTAATGCCATCAAGGGGAGAGAGCCAAGAATATGTCTTGCATTAAAATCCTCACCTGGCAAAATATACACCCTGTTTGTGTTTTCTGGCTCAAACTGCAGCTGTTATGTAGGATTTTCAGCAGACGACTGCGAAACAAAAAATATTAAAGACATCAGCTTTCAGCAGTTAAATGTTAAATGTCTTCAGCGGTTTTCATTCCCTTCTGTGCAAAATCTTCTTTATTATTCAGTGTGAGTCTGCACACCAGCCCAGCTCCACCTTTGGCTCATTTCCCAACAATTTTCAAGCTTCCTGTAAAATGAATATGCATCGCCTTCGCAGTGAATCCATTTGCAAGACAGAATGATAATGGAGAGAAAGCGCTTTTAAAAAAAGACCCAATTAATCTCATGTAAAACGGCTGCTCGGCGCTTCTAATGAGATGCCGGTTTAATAAGCGGGTGTGTTGTACAACAAAGCCATTTGGTAAACATTATTGCTTATTTGTTTGATGACACCCAAGTAATAACATGGATTGGATTTTGTGGGGGAAAAAGAAACAAAAAACTTATCGATGTTCGATGCAGGAACATGTCTACACTACACAGTAGTAAAGTATACTGAAATATGTATTCATGTTGTTTTCGATAGTTTTTGTTCAATATGGCATGAGTATTTAACATATTCTCATGGACACAGTAATAATACTATAATTACACAGTAATATTACACAGTAATAATAATGGATTCATTTCAAATTTAGTAAATTTACGAGGGCTGTCCATAAAGTATAGGTCCTTTTTATTTTTTTCAAAAACTATATGGATTTCATTCATATGTTTTTACGTCAGACATGCATGAACCCTCGTGCGCATGCGTGAGTTTTTCCACGGCTGTCGGTGACGTCATTCGCCTGTGAGCACTCCTTGTGGGAGGAGTCGTCCAGCCCGTCCTCGGAATTCCTTTGTCTGAGAAGTTGCTGAGAGACTGGCGCTTTGTTTGATCAAAATTTTTTCTAAACCTGTAAGACACATCGAAGTGGACATGGTTCGAAAAATTAAGCTGGTTTTCAGTGAAAATTTTAATGGCTGATGAGAGATTTTGAGGTGACACTGTCGCTTTAAGGACTTCCCACAGTGCGAGACGTCGCACAGCGCTCTCAGGCGGCGTCATCAGCCTGTTTCAAGCTGAAAACCTCCACATTTCAGGCTCTATTGATCCAGGACGTCGTGAGAGAACAGAGAAGTTTCAGAAGAAGTCGGTTTCAGCATTTTATCCGGATATACCACTGTTAAAGGAGATTTTTTTAATGAAAGACGTGCGGACGGGTCCGCGCGTCGGGACGCATGCCGGCGCGGAGCGGCAGCACAGGAAAAACACCTCCGTGTTGATAACCATTTGTAAAATCCAGGCGGCTTTTGATGGCTTTCAGTGGAGTGAGTATATGAGAAATTGTTTAACAGCTGGATATGTTCCAACTTGTCCTTAAGGCTTCCAACAGAGGTGTTTTTCCTGTGGCGGAGCGTCGCGGCTGACGGGTCCGCACGTCTTTCATTAAAAAAATCTCCTTTAACAGTGGTATATCCGGATAAAATGCTGAAACCGACTTCTTCTGAAACTTCTCTGTTCTCTCACGACATCCTGGATCAATAGAGCCTGAAATGTGGAGGTTTTCAGCTTGAAACAGGCTGATGACGCCGCCTGAGAGCGCTGTGCGACGTCTCGCACTGTGGGAAGTCCTTAAAGCGACAGTGTCACCTCAAAATCTCTCATCAGCCATTAAAATTTTCACTGAAAACCAGCTTAATTTTTCAAACCATGTCCACTTCGATGTGTCTTACAGGTTTAGAAAAAATTTTGATCAAACAAAGCGCCAGTCTCTCAGCAACTTCTCAGACAAAGGAATTCCGACGAGGGGCTGGACGACTCCTCCCACAAGGAGTGCTCACAGGCGAATGACGTCACCGACAGGCGTGGAAAAACTCACGCATGCGCACGAGGGTTCAAGCATGTCTGACGTAAAAACATATGAATGAAATCCATATAGTTTTTGAAAAAAATAAAAAGGACCTATACTTTATGGACAGACCTCGTATACTACAAATAGAGCTCAAAGGACAAACAACTAGCCTCTTCCACACTCTGCCACAAGGAAACACCATTACCTTTTCACACAATATGACAAAGACAATGGCAGAAGTTATAAAACACACTACACGTTACACTTATGGTACCGAACTCCCATAATGCATTGCATCACAATTTACAGTCTTAGCTATCAGCCTGGCGATTGCTTCCTTATTTTTACTTCACCTTTCTGTTGAACCTGTTTTGTCATCCTCTTCTTTTGTTTTTTGTCCTCCCCTTGGCACCAGACAGCTTTAGCCATTTGACATTGTTCTTATGTTGCAACGATGTAATGACCCAGAAAAGCTCGTCAGACACTTTAGAATGTGGGCAATGGGGAAAACTATTGTCCGGTCACAATGTATGTAAATTGTTGTGCTGCAATGCATTATGGGAGTTCAGGGTTTGGGGGTTTTAAGTGTTGTTATTGTGGTTCATTATGGTTTAACAGTTCTGTTAGTATTGTTGATTTGTAGTGTGTTGTAGTAAAATTGGTTTAGTCAGTTTGGTTGAGTATCATGCTATTAATACCATAAGTGTAAAGTGTAGTGTATTTGATGACTTCCCCCAATGTCTGTGTTGTTGTAATGGTATAATGGTGCCTCTTTGTGGCAGAGTGCAGAGAAGAAAAAAAAAAGGCTAACTTGCTCTTTGTTCTTCCATGCAGCTTGTCACACAAGTCATCATCATTATTATTTGATAGGTTCTGCTATGTACTTAAATCAGTATACTAACAGTGAAATTGCATTGACTTGTTTTAGTATAAGAACATTGAGAGCTGACATTATTATTTTTTCCTTATTTGTGGCAGCCTGTCTTGGATGGATAGCACACTTAGCAATTGTCTATACTGCCTACAGGCTGAGCCTGCCCATGACCCTTCACTGGAGTAAGCAGGTATAGAAAATAGATGAATGGACAAATAAACATGCTTTGGAAGACATACTGAATGTTATTTGATGCAGTTTGTTAGACTGTCACGTATTGTTGTAAATTGGGATTTTTGTGTATTCTTGTAGTGCACATTTATAAGTGTTTAACTTGAAGTTTATTTATTTAGTTGTGCTTTGATTACTGGTAAAGGCCTATTTTAATAATTGTTCTTTTTATAATAATAATAATAGTAGTTGTTATTATTAAATAATAATAATAATGCAGATGTGATTTTTTTTTGTTGTATATAAGTCACAGTGGAGTATAAGTCACAGGACCTCCCAAAGTAGGACTCCCCCCGTCACACACACACACACACACACACACACACACACACACACACACACACACACACACACACACACACACACACACACACACACACACACACACACACAAAGCAACTTATACTCCAGAAAATACAGCAACATTTCTCTCATTTTTCATTAGGCCACATGATGAATATGCATGATAAAGATTGGTATTGGTCACTTTATTGATTAATTTATGTCAGCATCCAGAAGGTTTTGCATGCATGTAGAAAAGTCAGTGAGCTACAATGACAACTGGATATTTGCAACTGTACAATAATTCCACGTTTCATAACAACAGCACAGCATTATGGTGGGGAACGGACATCGGAGCACAACCCATCTACGTCTCTGTCGGCGGTGGTGTGGCTTGATAAATTTGGATAAACTGCTCCTTGACATGAACAAATTACAGATGTCAGACAACACTTTGAAACATGCCGGTGCTGCGGATTGACCGTAAGAGTCTGGGTTCGTCTGAGCTCCGTGAAAACTGTTGAACAATGGATCACATTTGAGTGGTAATCGGTAGCTTGTAAACAATGGTGCTTTCACAAGAAAACAAATCTACTTGTTATTGACTCAAAGTCTGCCAACTGCATCTCTGCCTAGTTGAAGGCATTTACTTATTCATCAAGGTGGACAGGGCCAGCAATTTTCTCAAAGTTGAGGCCCCAGCATTTATGCTTCCCTGCTGTTGGACAAGAGGGTCAGACCCCATTAAAGATGTATAGTGACGGGTGAGTTCAGCATTAGATTCTCAAAGCTCTGTGCTGCAATCGTCAAATATTCATTATACCTAGACTAGAGTGTGTGCCATCTTTGGCATATGGGGTAGCTTTGTCCACCTGTGTGTAGGCCGTATCTGTTTGCCAATGTACTATAGGTGCTGCAACCTTATTGCCCATGCACGGATAATGGGAGGAAAGGTGGATGGCAGGTTTCACAGGCAATGGTGTTCAAGTGCTGCCCACATTCCAATTGTTATTAAGTTGTTCACTACCACACACCATTCTGTGTGACCTGTCAATTGCTTTGTATTCAGGGAGACACTCGTCAATTGAGGGGTCTTGAGAATGCACAGTGCAATTAGAAGAGTATATGGAGATAGGGTTGAAAAGGGCATGCAGAGCATTTGTGATGAATAATATTGTACAAATAGGGGGATGGAGGTGTGAGTATGACTTGCTTAGAGTAGGAGCCAAGAAAAACAATAAACCATTATTTCCAATCAAATATTAATAATATCTGGAACACTACAACTCAAATTGAGTTACATTGACTTAACCTTATCAAGAACGTTGTCCAATTTTGCTTTGAGCTCAGTTCAGGGAGACGGTACCATGACATTCACTATTATGCTGACAAAAATGACATGGAAAATGTCATGTTTACTCATATTGACATATGTAGACAAAGTAAACACAAGATCCCCATTACACTGAAGAAACCCCATCAACAAGATTAGATTTGTCTTATTTTGATTGTTTGATGAGTGTCACCCCAGTTTTATTGTTGCCATATGTCAAAAAATGTGTCCATATTGTAGCTGACATTATATTTTTCTGTCTATATGCAAGTTAACTATAAGCCCCATTTTCCCACTTGTATAGTAGCAGGCACTATACGCCATCCTGAAAGTTTCTGATAATATCAACATAGTGAGACAGGTTCAAAGAAGTCATAATAACCACAAAACAGACAAAAGGCAGCAGTACATGGAGGTGATCTGTGCAGCTATTATAAACTTCACAACAAGATTATACAGTATACACAAAACATTCATCAACATAACCTGTGATTATTTAAGGGTCTTCTTCACGTCTTCTAGCTTTAGGGCGGTCTCACTTGAACTACAGGTGGTATTGCTTCATTTCATCTGTCAGTTTTCAGAAAAAAGGACACAAATATGATCTAAATATAACTAGTGTATGGACCGAAGGCTCTGCATGTATATACATATCCATATTTAACACTGAGCATAAATGAAACTTAATAATATGTGAAGCCTCATTGAGTTTTCACACGAACATCACTGTATAATTTGAGTCAAGTTCACTGTCTGTTCCCCTAATGCTCCCAGATCATTTGGCCGAGTTTTACCAAATGTATTATGTGGCGACAGTTTCACACAGTGCGACCATGTGAGAGGTGTGATATCACATCATGCTCACACAGCAGTGGAAGCAATTAAATGTACATAAATTGAAGAAAATGCGTAGGGACCAAATTATGAGAGAGCACAGAACATTATAAGGGGGGGGGGACACGACATACTCGCATGCCTTTCATGTTGTTGGGGGGGTAAGAAATAACACACTTGCACATGATTTTTGTTGCCTGGGAGCTCGAAAGTGGTGTCCTCCTTGCTACATTTTGCATGATTTTTAAATAATTAATTTGCATTTTATTGCATAAAATAAGTATTTGACCCCCTAGAAAAACCGAGCTTAACAATTGGTACAGAAACATTTGTCTGCCATTACAGAGGTCAGACGTTTCCTGTAGTTCTTGACCAAGTTTTCACACACTGCAACAGGCATTTTGGTCCACTCCTGCATACAGATCTTCTCCAAATCTTTCCATCCTCCCTTCAATACGGTGCAGTCGTCCTGTCCCCTTTCCAGAAGAGCACCCCCAGATTATGATGCTTCCACCCCCATGCTTCAAGGTTGGGATGGTTTTCTTTGGGGTTGTTCTCATCCTCTAAACATGGTAAGTGGAGTTGATTCCAAAAAGCTCTATTTTGGTCTCATCTGACCACATGACCTTCTCCCGTGCCTCCTCTGGATCATCCAGATGGTCACTGGTGAACTTCAAACATGCCTGGACATGTGCTGGCTTGAGCAGGGGGACCTTACTGCCCTGCAGGATTTTAAACCATGACAGCATCATGTGTTGCTAATGTAATCTTTGTGACTGTGGTCCCAGCTCTCTTCAGGTCATTGACCAGGTCCTCCTGTGTAGTTCTGAGCTTTCTCAGAATCATCCTTACCCCACAAAGTGAGATCTTGCATGGAATCCCAGACCAAGGGAGATTGACTTCTTGGGTTTCTTCCACTTTCTAATGAATAATCATAACACTTGTTGTCTTCTACCAAGCTGCTTGCCTGTTGTCCTGTAGTACATCCCAGCCTTGTGCAGGTCTACAGTTTTGTCCCTCGTGTCCTTTGACAGCTGTTTGGTCTTGGCCATAGTGGACAAGTTGGAATGTGATTGATTTAGTGTGTGAACCGGTGTCTTTTATACAGGTAACAAGTTCAAACAGGTGCAATTAATACAGGTAAGGAGTGCAGAATAAGAGGGCTTCTTAAGGAAAAATTAACAGGTCTGTGAGAGGCAGAATTCTTGCTGGTTGGTAGGGGGTCAAATACTTATTTTATGCAATAAAATGCAAATTAATTATTTAAAAATCATACAATGTGATTTTCTGAATTTTTGTTTTTAGATTCTGTCTCTCATAGTTGAAGTGTACCTACAATAAAAATTACAGACCTCTCCATTCCCACTCGTTTCTATTCTGTCACAGAAATAGGCTTTTATTTGTAAGCCATCAATGTCATTGTCATCTATTTATATTTCAGTTTAACAGTCAGCATTTTCAGTCCAGCTAAGAAGCCATCAAGGAGAGCCTAACAAAAATCCTATAAGCCTGCTCTCTCTGCTCCATTCATGGCTGTAAAAGAAATCTGAGAAATAGAAATGAAATCTTAAGTGTAACAGCTTTAACTCATTTCTACACTAATACTTTGAATCAAACCACTTTAAAATTGCTATACTGACTTTCTAAGTCCAAATATGATAAGTAATCTAGTCTACAGCCATCAGGAGAAAGCTGCTGTTGTTTCAGCCTAATGTATGATTTGTTTTGGCTTCCCTGCCCATAAAAATACATTTATGACCATTTTTAAGAGTAAGGCTGAGTATTCTTACACATATTTCCACCCTGCAGTGCCACTGTGGTGTTCATTTTCTCACTTTGTTTTATTTTCAGTTTGTGATACGTGGGTAATTGCTGCCTCCTGTTCTGTTCCTGTCTGTGCTGCCTCACTGTGTGAAATAAATGACATTTGTACAATATATCAAGCAGCATGTGAGCTCAAGCACTCAAGTATACACATGGAAACAATAGCAACTCAGTAATTAGCTGATGAACTAATACTGTTATCAGAATTCTTTAAGTCATTTATAAAGAAAAATATGCCACATTTGAATTTTTTTCCATTTATATATATATTTTTTTGACAATGTAAAACAACTTCAAACATTTTTTAAATCAGGTTTGACCCTGAGATTATTTTTTACTGTGTTTAAACTGTTCCTAACCAGTTTTAAACTGGATTTAAACTGGTTTGAAGTAATGAGAAACTTTAAAAGGATTATAAATCACATAGTACCATGATCCGGCCCTTTAGGGCCATTTGCCATAAGTATGGATTTGCATCCATTTCTGTGTTCTGAGCCTCTGTGTGGTTATTCATGTCTTGTTATCATGATCATGCATCCCTTATGAATGGTTTTCTTTCATTTATCTTCTGTATATTATTTGCTGCTCATGCATATAGTTTTGCTTTATTATTTATTGTTTGTTTTTACGCTTGGTCCCTTATGTTGCTTTCATCTTTGTTTTATTCTGTTTATCACATTAATTGTATTATGCCTTAGTCACAGGTTTTGGTTATTATTTATCTTCAAGTGTTTCTTCTGATCATGTTCCGTTTGTCACTTATTGCTCATCAGTTAGTTCTTTTTTATTTATTGCACTAAAGATAAAGATAAACTTTATTGATCTCACAGAGGAGAAATTCACGTCACTATTCTGTCGTCACCAGTTTTGTTTATCTGCTGTTCTGTTGTTTTCTGTTGTACTTTTATATTGGGTTTTTCTTTCTGTTAATTAGTCATTCCCTGTTTAGTTTTGCTTGAGTATTGATTTTCTGATCAGTTCTCATGTAGTTTTTCTTTTGTACTTATTATGTATCTTGGTTTGCTTTTAGTTCCCATGATTCTTGCTCTGTTCTGGTCCCCTACTATCATATTCTGTTTTTGCTCTGTTCTCACTCCACTTCCCGCACCTGCCTCGTGTCTTTGTCTCCCACACTTTGATTCTGTCTGCTTTGCATTTTCATTCACTCCCGCTCTTGCATCTGCTCACGCATCTTTGTATCTGACATCACTCCACTTTGTGCACTTCTTTCCCCATTATCTTGCCCAGGCATAATCTTTGTTCACTAGTCACACCCCCTTCAGAACTTTCACTGACACCTGCTTCTTGTTCCACTAATTACACCACCAGTTATTTAAGCCCTCACAGTCTCACAGCTCACTGCCCGATTAAACCTAATTCTAACAGCACCTGCGGTGAGAGTTTGCATTTGTGTCCTGCTCTGTTTGTGCCACGCCTGATGCACAGCAGATATTTTTGAACTTATTTCAACATCTCTAAACCAATAGTTAACTGTTTCATGCTACACTTGATCTGGTTAATTTGAATATTTACTGGTGTTCAACTGTTCTATCAGGTTATACGGGTTTTAATTGACAAGATGGTTGAAGTGGGTTTTGCATGAGACGAGCTGTTTATAAATTTGTTTTAAAAAATTAAGCCAATTGTGAACAATTTTACATGAGATTTAATGTTGGTAAGGTTATTCGTTTCCAACTCACCCTTTCCTCTTCATCTTCTTCTTCTGTCGCACCAACTATTTGCATGCCCTCCCTAACCACGAGTATAAATCTGCTCTTTGGCCTTCTCTACTCTTCCTGTCTGGTGGCTCCGTCCTCAGCATCCTTCTCCATATATAACCTTGGTCCCTCCTCTGCACATGTCTAAACTATCTCAGTCTCGCCTCTTTGTCTTCAAACCATCCTACCTGTGCTATTCCTCTGATATGTTGATGTCTAATCCTGTCCATCATCCTCACTCCAAAAGAAAATTGCAGTATGTAGCACATAGGCTCAATTTGCCCTAATGAAATAAATACATTAATGCTGTCTCAACAAAAACCTGAGTTTTGAAATGCAGACAGAGATGGTGTCTTCACTCTCAGTTGAGAAATTCCTGTGCCATCTGCCATCTGCAGATAAGATGGAGACATCCCCCATGGGCCAACACTATGCTTCACAGCAAAACAGAATTGTAATTCAAAGTTCTTCAAAGGAGCTCTTGTCTGGTTTAACGGTTGAATTTTTGGTCACTATGATTTACATGACATTATAATGGCTTCACGTCAGAGTTTGAGCTTCTCCAGGCCAGAAGAACCCACTTTTATGGCCTCGTGCCAAGGCCAGACCCTCTCAAGACTGCACGACTATATCCCTTTCACGATAAGAGTGGCCATAAACTCTGAGTCTTGACAAACAGCTTTTATCTTTAGGTCTAAGCAAAGGAAAAGACATTTTGTTTAAAAAATGCATCAGTATTATTTTATTCATATATAAAAAACTTATAATATTGTTTGTATTGGTTAATCAAACAAAATGCTTTGCATATAATCATTCCATTTTATTGACATGTGTTCCTTGTAACTGATGTGTGTTTAAGTGTGATGTGTGTGATGTGTGTTCATGGTGAAGTATTCTGTTTATCCAAAGGATGTGTTTAAGTGACTATGAATGATGTGTATCCATTTGAGTGTCTTAGAAAAATAGTATATCAAAATAGTTTATGTGTTTAAATAATTGAATCATTTTTGGCCTGCTGTTTTATCTTTTTTTCTAAATTCACAAAGACTATTAATCTGGCTCCAACAATTTTTTAAAAGCTACCAGAAACCATTTTTCAACAAACGGCTTCCACCTTTGGGGTCCAGCAAGCTGACGACCTGACTGCAAGCAGCCATCTTGCCCGGGGAGACCACTGAGTTAACCCCTGACCCAAGTGAGCACGCTGTAAAGAGCCTGCATCAACGACGGATGGACAGATTGCCCGAACCACCTTTTCAATGGACCAGCAAAGTGACCCAGTTAAAGGTTCCAGAAAAAGGGCTTGCTGTCAATGGATACAAAATGGCTTCTTCTTGTTCTTCTTATTCTTTTTAAACATATTCATAGGTTTGTTTAATAATTTTCTTAAAATTAATTGGCTTCAAATTGCATCACTAAATTCTAATCAGATTTATTTACTTAAAGTCTTTAAGCTTCATCTCTCTTTCTTTCACGTCTCATGAGTTAAGCAAATTGTGTCCATAAATGAACTTATTTCATCACTGTCCACAAAAATGCCAGTAAACTGTTAATTTCTTGTATAATTGTAAATAAATTGTAAATATTTCTGCTGTGGTTCATTTTGTGTTCAGAACGAAACCTTTGGTCAATCATATCGTAGAATTCAGACTTTCAGGCCCGAGACTGATTAATTCAATTGAGACTGATTGATTAATTTGAGACTGATAATTTAATGAATGTTTAAATTAAAGTACCTATGCTTCAAATAGGTGGTGCCCCAAGTAAATTGAATATTAAACAATAATTATTAAACCCTAAAATTGTTCATTATTTTGGTGACCCATTACATGAGGTCCAGGCCAATCTAATTCAATTTGGGAGATTAACAATACCTAATTACATTTTATTTCGGTGCTCCCGTGCAAGCTGATCTAGAATTGACCAATTTGTTACATCTTTATGGTCCCCCGTTGCGAGGCATGTACATTTCACTACATCTTTATGGTGCCTCCGTGTGAGGTCTGAATATTCGCTACAGGCATCTCCAGCTATGCCTCCTGTCTTTTTGATTGTGCCACCATCTCAAAGGCGTACAATATACATGGTCTCACTATTGTCTTGTAAACTTTCCCTTTCCCTCCTACAGATATCCTTTGATCACAAATCACTCCTGCCACCTTTCTCTACCCACTCCACCCTGCCTGCACTGTCTTTTCCACCTCTATACCACACAATCCATTATTTTTGATAGTTGACTCCAAGTATTTAAACTCATCTACCCTAACTACCTCTACTCCTTATACAACGCAACTGCACAATTCCACAAGGCTCCCTTTTCATTCACACACACACACACACACACACACACACACACACACACACACACACACACACACACACACACACACACACACACACACACACACACACACACACACACACACACACACAGAGTATTGATCCTACAGACTTTCATTCTCATTTTCTCCAGAGCGTATCTCCATTTCTTCAGGCTAGTCTCAACCTGCCCTCTTCTCTCACTGTACATCCAAATGTCTTCTGCAAACATCATGGTCCATGGACACTCCTGTCTGGTCTTGTCCTTCAACCTCTCCATCACCACTGCAAACAAAAAAGGACTCAGAGCTGATCCTTGATGTAATCCTATCTTCAATTTGAATGTATCTGTCATTCATGCTGCATATAACATTACTGTTACACTGTCCTTGTAATATTCTTCACCATCCGCACATACTTCTCTGTCACTTCTGACTTTCTCATACAATACCAGACCTCTTTTCTTGGCACCATGTCTTAAGCTTTGTCTAAGTCCACAAACACACAGTGCAGTCCTTCTGGCCTTCTCAATACTTCTCCATCACTACTTTCAGAATATTGCATTTGTAGTGCTCTTTCTTGTTATGAACAATATTGTTGCTTCAGCGCTTTTCTAAGCCAATCGTCCACTACTCTTTCCCATTACTTCATGCTGTGGATCATCAATTTTATGCCTCTGCAATTATTGCAACTCTGCACATCACCCTTCTTCTTAAAAATAAAATAAGTACATTTCTCCACTCCTCAGGCATCCTCTCACTTTCCAAGATTTTATTACATAACATGGTTAACAATTCCACTGCCATCTCTCCTGAACATTTCCATGCACTCAGTGAATGACAGAGGCCAACTGCCTTTCCACTCTTCATCCTCTCCATTGCTGTCCTTAATTCATTGTTACTAATCCTTTGCACTTCCTCATTTACTCTATTCACACCATCCAGCCTTCTCTCTCTCTCATTTTCTTCATCAGCTCCTCAATATACTCCCTCTACCTTCTCAACACACTCCCTTCGCTGATCAGTACATTAACATCTACATCCTTTGTCACCATAACCTGCTGTACATCGTTTCCAGCTTGGTCCATCTTTCTGGAAAATCAGTAAAAGTCCTTTTCTCCTTTGCTGTTGAACTTCATATACAGCTCATTACATGCCCTTACTTTAGGTTTTGGCACGTCTCTTTTCACCTTGCACCACATCTCCTTGTATGTCTGTCTACTTTTATCATCTTGCCAGTGATCAGATTCATTTGGGCCAACCTCTTCTTTTTATTTTCCAGAATATTTTCCTTCCACCACCTAGTCTTTTTGTCTTCCTTCCTCTGTCCAGATGCCATACCCAGTATCTCCCTAGCATTCTCCCTCACTACATCTGCAGTAATTTTCAAGTTGTCCAAAATAATTTCAATTCCACCTAATGTCTGTCTCATGTGCTTCCTGAAATTCACTTCAGTCTTCCTTCTTCAGCTTCTACTGTCTGGTTCTTGCTTTAACTCTCACACTCTTAATCATTTTTTCTTTATTTTCAGTTGCATTTCCTACATAGAATGTAGTCCACCTGTGTGCACCTTCCTCCACTCTTATATATTTTTCAGCTTGGGACTCCGGCGAGGGCGGGCACATCTCTTCCTCTCTCCTCTATCTCTGCTCCAACCTTCAAAGTCCCTACTTCACCAGGCTGTGAATTCTTCAAACTATATTGGATTAATCATGGAATTGATCAGCTGGTCTCTGAACGCCATTGACACCATTTTTTCTACAAGAAGATCAGGGCCGGCGGACCCTGTGTGCCTGGATAGAACTTACCCTGCGGGCTATGTTCTCAACGCCTGGGAGACTTGGCGCGTTGCATGCTTTGCGCCTTTCTCTGTGGAGGACATCGAGGATTTATTCATATTCGGATTCATAGTAGGAGGGCTGGTACTTATTGGCTTATGTATTGCCCTGACCTACCGTAAGATTGGCAAGACGGCTGCTGTAATTTATTTAGGATTTAATTTGTAATTTAGGGTTCAAAATTAAAATGGCTGCAAATGAGTAAAGTATACACTCACTTCAGAAAAAAAAGTGTTTGGATGAGAACTGATTTATTGTGCATGATTCATGTGACAGTGCTTGACCACTCATATTGTGTTTATACTGACAAAAAAAAAAAAAAAATGCACAGGCCACTTACAACTACTCTGTTCATACAAGTTGGTCTTTTTCACATTCAGATAACCCACCGTGGTTGAAATGAGGTTTTATCTGAGTTTTTCAAAAATCTTTCTCATTATTATGTCCCACATATCAAACTGGGACATAGTGCCTCTGTCACTACATGACCACGACTCCTCTGAAATCATAAAATAGAAAATCACTGTCCACGTGACATTTTTCACTGGGGAAATGGTGGTGATAACTCCTGATGGTGTTGGCATTTGGAAGTTGGGCGTTTTTGCCTCAGGGACAGAACAGAAGTTGTGGGGTTGAGCACACAAGCAGCAAGTTGTGTCTCTTGCATAAAGGAACCACAGTCACAGTTGCTGCAGTACTTGGTTGCTTCAGTGGACACAGACGTGGTAAAACACTTATATTTCTCTTCACACATGCACAGGGGGGAGGATCTCAAAATAGAAGACAATAACGTGCATGGTAGGCTGTTCTAGGAGAACATTTAACACCACATGTGAGGTGAGGCATGCAAAATACTGAAATATTGCCTTTAGCAAAGCTCTTTGGTGGCACTCATTCCTGAATGTGACATGCACAAAAGAGGATTTCTTTGCCATTAATAGTGAACTGGAGTTGTACAACATCTGGTATTTTTGAAAGATGACATCATTAACCAAAGCACAGGTCATAGCTCACATACTTTTATTATGACATCTCTGTCAATTCCATGTGGGGTTACTTCCTGTTTACTGGTTACCGGGTTCAAGGTTTTCTCCACTAATTTTCAAAGCTGTTTATCATGTTGCAATTCATCGCCTCTCTGCTAGACTGTCTAGTTCCATTAATAAATAATTTTATTAGTAAACAGAGCAGGTTACAGCCTCAACTTTATGGTCTTTTAGTGAAGCTTAGGGCTAGTGGCCGGCAACCACTTTAGTATTTCTTTTGTGTTACTTGTTGCTTAATGCTGACAAGTTATACCTTATTTGTACAACTCCAATTCCAATGAAGTTGGGACGTGTGCAAAATGTAAATAAAAACAGATTACAATGATTTGCAAATCCTCTTCAAGCTACTGTATATTCAATTTAATACACCACAAAGACAAGATAGAATTCCACCTACAAAGCTTCAACAATTAGTGTCCTCAGTTCCCAAATGCTTATTGAGTGTTGTTAGAAGGAAAGGTGATGTAACACAGTGGTAAACATACCACTGTCCCAACTTTTTTGAAATGTGATGCAGGCATCCATTTCAAAATGAGCAAATATTTGCACAAAAACAATAAAGTCTATCAGTTTGAACATTAAATATCTTTCTTGTATCTGTGGTGTAATGTATTATGTCCCAACTTCATTGGAATTGGGGTTGTAATTATTAAAACACATATCTCATTTGCAAGGCAGCGGCTCACTGCGCGCTGGACATGCCATCAGGTGGAAAAAAAAAAACATTGGACAAGCCAGCTTCATTTTGGAATAAGGTGCTGTGGACTGATGAAACTAAAATTGAGTTATTTGGACATAACAAGGGGTGGTATGGATGGCTGAAAAAGGACACAGTATTCCAAGAAAACACTTGCTACCAACAGTAAAATTTGGAGGTGGTTCCATCATGCTGTGGGGCTGTGTGGCCAGTGCAGGTACTGGGAATCTTGTTAAAGTTGAGGGTCACGTGGATTCCAGTCAATATCAGCAGATTCTTGAGAACAATGTTCATGAATCAGTGACAAAGTTGAAGTTGCACCGCGGTGGATCTTTCAATAAGACAATGACCGTAAACACCGCACAAAATCTACCAAGGCATTCATGCAGAGGAATAAGTACAACATTCTGGAATAGCCATCTCAGTCCCCAGACCTGACTATTATTGAAAATCTGTGGTATGATTTTAAGCGGCCTGTCCATGCTCAGAAACCAACAAACCTGAGCTATTTTGTAAAGAAGAATGGTCCAAAATACTTTGAACCAGAATCCAGACTCTCATTAGAAGCTGTAGGAGGCATTTTGAGGCTGTTATTTCTGCAAAAGGAGGATCTACTAAATATTGTTGCATTTTTTTCTGTTGGGGTGCCAAAATTTATGCACCTGCCTAATTTTGTTTAAAGAACTATTGCACACTTTCTGTAAATCCTACAAACTTAATTTCACTTCTAAAATATCACTGTTTGTCTGCTATATGATATATTTAACTGAAATTACTGATCCAAACAACCAATGATTTATGCAAACTTTTACATGCAACTGTATGTGTGAATACACACACACACACACACACACACACATATATATATATATATATATATATATATATATATATATATATATATATATATATATATATATATATATATATATATATATATATATATATACGAGGTCTGTTAGAAAAGTATCCAACCTTATTTAAAAAAAAAAAACATATGGATTTGAATCACGTGTGATTGCATCAGACAAGCTTGAACCCTCGTGCGCATGCATGAGTTTTTTCATGCCTGTCGGTTGTGTCATTCGCCTGTGAGCAGGCTTTGAGTGAGGTGTGGTCCACCCCTCTCGTCTATTTTTTATTGCGAATAAATGTCTGAACGATTTGGAGCTTTGCTGCATCAATTTTTTTCCAGAAACTGTAGGAGACCTCCAGGTGGACACCGTTCGAAAAATTAATATGGCTTTCAGGGACGATTTATGGGGATTAAACAGATTACGGGTGTTACTGCCGCTTTGAGGACAGTCCACAACTGCTGAGAGCGCGGCGCGCTCCCAGCCCCCATCGACAGGCTGACATCCCGCTGGAACAACCAGATCATTTCCAACGTGAAAGCTTTGTTGATCAGGGACCTCGTGTTATGGATAAGACGTGGATTGAGGAGCGGTCCAGTATCTGACTGAACCCAGCATGAAATAATCAGAAGCAGTTCCAAAAAGAAAACATTTATTTTTCTCCATTTGTGCTATACATGAAATACCAAATAATTTAAGTTCTGGTGAGGTGAAAAGGCGGCGCGCTCTCTCAGCGTCTCAACAGTCGGAGTCCAAACGTTTAGGACTCAGGAGTTCCGCCAACACCCCCCCCAGGTGACTTTCCCAGACTGTACTCTGCGAAGGAGGAACAGAGATGAGATTATTCAACACTTATTACTATGAAATATTGTTTAGAGGCAAACTTATCAGCTACACGTTTAGGTCTGGTTTCAAACTTAGTTCAAAGAGGCTGCTGCTCACAGCTAGTGGAGGATCATTAATCTGCACGCCACTGCCGTGAGGAGCACGCCAAACAATTTCCACCAATAATTACTTATAGCTGCATATAAACGCCAATTTACATTCACAGATAAACTTTTCAGAATATTCACCTCTGTCGTGTGCTGACAACGTTTGCCTCTCACCCTCGTCCTCCTTCACAGGCGCGATGTCAGACTCTGAAACGGCCCTCAGCGTCCCCACACAGTCGTCACAAGGTCGTATTCTCCGGCAATCTTATCCAACTCACTGCTGGTTTAAATGTAGTTCTTCATCACTACATTGGTACCAGCTGGAAGTCCTCAGATCTGCACGTGAACATCACAGGTGCCGTGGATTGTCCTGATAGAGAGCCGCATGAGAATGCAACAGGTGCAGCCAATCATCGTAACAGAGGAGAGAGACTCTTCTGCAGCACATTTTCCTCAGAGAACAGCCCCAAATCACCTGGGAAGGAAAATAAACACAAAACAACCCAACATTGTCCAGCCAAACCCCCCCCAACACACAACAGTACCCCCCCGTCAACGGGAAGCCTCCCGGCGACCGCACAAACCAGACCCAAAAACAACCCCACACATCAAAGGCCAAAGCAGAAGGAGGGCAGAGATCACAGCAGGCAGCAGAGCCGGGAGATGCGGTAGAAAGGCTGGCCGGCATCAAAACAAAACAAAAAAAAACATCCCAGAACAACCCCAAACACAAAACACACACAAAAAAAGGCCCCAGCATCCCCCCCAGAGAGTACCACAAACATACCCCAGGGAAGCACACCGGGGTAAACACAAAAGAAAAAGACAATACCCAACCCAACACCCCCCCCCCAGAGGACCATCCCATCAAACCCTGGGGAGGAACAAAAAACACACAAACCCAAAAACCCCAACAAAAACCCCCCAACACACTAGAACACAGGTCAAAGGAAAAAACAAACAACACCCTCCCCTAACATGTGGAGCCCGACTTCCCCCAGGGAACCTCATCATCAACCCCAGGAGCAACGACCATGGCAGGAGCCATCCAGGAATCCCCAGGCATACACGGGAGCCTTAATGTCCCCCAGAGGACCATCCCATCAAACCCCAGGAGACACCCCCACAACCCAGGAACCCCACCCCAGCCCAACACGGCCGGTCGGCCCCACAGTCAACCTCCCCCCCAGAGGACCGTCCCATCAAACCCCGGGGGGAAACAGGAGGAAACAAAAACCCCAAACCCTCAGGGATTTCCAAAAAAACCACCCCAGGAGCAAACAAAAACTACAGAAAGCCCCATTGACCTCCCCAGCACCCTGAAAGATCCTCCAGGTCCGTCGGGAAACACGTCGTGGCAATCGGCACAGGACTACTAAGCCGGAGAAGCCAATAGGAAAAACGCAACCCAGCTCCATTCCCAAGGGCAGGGGAAAACTGGCAAGATGGCCGGTGTCGACCCCCCGACTATACTCCAGCCTACCGGGAGGGGTGGGCAGCGGAAAAGGTGTACGGCACTGATCGGCCCCACCGCTCCGACTGGAGTATATCCCCACTGCCCGACACCTCAGCAATGCCAATGGTGAATGGTCAGAGGCACGCTGAGGCTGGAGAGGAACCGGGAAACAACTAAATCTAAGAAAAGAGCCCTGGACTAATCCCCCCCCCCCACCCCAACGGGGGGAAAAAGGTCCTCATGGGAATGCCCAGCAACCAACCTGCACCACCCCACAACACCAAAGACGAACGGCCAGAAGTGTGTGAGGCTGGGCTTAGGGGACAGGGAAATAAAAACCAACAAAATAAAATGACCCATTCCGCCAACAAATATTAAATAACTATAAACAATAAAAAAAAAAAAAACACACGCTTACCTGAGTCCAAACGAACTCCGACCAGCCAGCCTGTTCACCCCACCAGAACTACCTAAAGTGCTATACACAAAAACTGGTTCACAAAAACTCCCATTTATATCCCACAACAATGTCCATAAAACATCTGGAGCCATATTATAATGCTGTCTCCTGACGCTCATTTGACCGGGGCAATATGGCTGTTCTGACCCTTCCAAGTTGCATTGGCTTGTCCACTAGAGATGCTAGTGGTCCCGTCAGAGGAGTCTCAGAGGAACGAAGAAGAGGCGGTCCGGACTTATGTTGGGGAAAACCCCGAGACAAAACACCCCGCTCGGACGCTCGCCCTCTCTCTCGTCCATGCTCCTTAATCCGATCGTCTAGACGAATAACCAAGGATGTTAACGCATCTAAATCCTTCGGTTCGTCACGGACGGCTAGCTCATCTTTCAGGGAGTCATTCAACCCGTCTACAAACACCCCCCTCAAAGCAGCAGCGTTCCAACCAGACTGAGCAGAAAAGATTCGAAAATCCACAGAATAATCAGCTGCGCTTCGTCGCCCCTGTCGGAGGTTCAGCAATCGCTGAACCACGGCATTTGTTTTCATCTCCAGGTGCTTCTGGACTTTCTCCTGAAATGGAACTGCTTCTGCCGCTGGGTCCATATTGGTTTGGCCAGAGAATTCTGTTATGGATAAGACGCGGATTGAGGAGCGATCCAGTATCTGACTGAACCCAGCATGAAATAATCAGAAGCAGTTCCAAAAAGAAAACATTTATTTTTCTCCCTTTGTGCTATACGTGAAATACTAAATAATTTAAGTTCTGGTGAGGTGAAAAGGCGGCGCACTCTCTCAGCGTCTCAACAGTCGGAGTCCGAACGTTCAGGACTCAGGAGTTCCACCAACACCCCCCCCAGGTGACTTTCCCAGACTGTACTCTGCGAAGGAGGAACAGAGATGAGATTATTCAACACTTATTACTACGAAATATTGTTTAGAGGCAAACTTATCAGCTACACGTTTAGGTCTGGTTTCAAACTTAGTTCAAAGAGGCTGCTGCTCACAGCTAGTGGAGGATCATTAATCCGCATGCCACTGCCGTGAGGAGCACGCCAAACAATTTCCACCAATAATTACTTATAGCTGCGTATAAACGCCAATTTACATTCACAGATAAACTTTTCAGAATATTCACCTCTGTCGTGTGCTGACAACGTTTGCCTCTCACCCTCGTCCTCCTTCACAGGCGCGATGTCAGACTCTGAAACGGCCCTCAGCGTCCCCACACAGTCGTCACAAGGTCGTATTCTCCGGCAATCTTATCCAACTCACTGCTGGTTTAAATGTAGTTCTTCATCACTACATTGGTACCAGCTGGAAGTCCTCAGATCTGCACGTGAACATCACAGGTGTCGTGGATTGTCCTGATAGAGAGCCGCACGAGAATGCAACAGGTGCAGCCAATCATCGTAACAGAGGAGAGAGACTCTTCTGCAGCACATTTTCCTCAGAGAACAGCCCCAAATCACCTGGGAAGGAAAATAAACACAAACAACCCAACCTTGTCCAGCCAAACCCCCCCCCCAACACACAACACCTCGTCTGACTTTCACAAAAAGGCAGAAGATGTGGACATCAGCACTTTTTCCGGCACATTCCACCGTTACAGGAGTTTTTTTCATGGAAAGAAAAGCAGAGGGACGCGCCACGGCTCCGTTCATTACGCGGGACAAAACCACCTCGGTGTTGGTCTCTCAGGACAGCTTTCAGGTGGATTTCAGACGGATTCCGGTTGCTTTCCAGTCGTGTGAATATCCGATTGTGATTGTGCATGAGCTGGACATGCCAGAACATGTCCTGTGAGGCTTCATCACGGCGTTGCTTTGCGCCCAGCGGCTGCACCGCGACGCGCGGAACTCCTCTGCACGTCTGTCTTAATGTGCTGGAAAGTGCTGATGTCCACGTCTTTTTACAATTCCTGTGCTAGTCAGATGACATACTGGATCAAGACAGCATCCAGTTTAAAAATGAACAGCACATTTCACTGTTACAAGAGTTTTTGTCATGGAAAAATTTGAGGAAAATGTCCCAGCATGTGCTGGAATAGGATGTAGCTGCTAACATTATGAATGGAGCTGCAGACTTTTTTACAAAGTTTACATAAGTATGATGTAGAGTTATATGACGACTCGTTTTTAAGTGATAACTGTTAATTTTGATACGCATGTATAGTCATAAATGCAGCCTGTTAAAAAGTCTCTCTGGAGGCTCCGCTTTGTGCATGCTTATAAGTGTTGTCATCAATATAACTGTGAAAAATCAAAGAAACACATCTATGATCAGACAGCCTGAAAAACAGCTGAGAGGTCCATGTGTGCATGTACATTAAAACAGCATGCTCCTCCACACACATTAAGATCCCAAATCCAACTGACTCTCAAAGTAAAAGCCTACCAGCTCCACTGAGGAGAACAAAATACAAAAGGGGAAAAACTGAACAGGGCACTCACTCACTTGGAGAATGATTTCATGATTAAACATGTTAAATCCACTCCATGAAAGAAGTGCCGACACACAGATCGCACGCGATCGTCAGCCAGAGACAATGTCCAGGTCCACAATAAATCTTCACGCATGGATCGTACATGATCGCCAGCTGGAGAACAATGTCCAGCTCCACTATAAGTCCTCATGCCTGGATCGCATGTTATCAACAGCCTGAGAACGTCTAGGTTTACTATAAGTCTTCATGCATGGATCGTGCACAATCGCTGGTTGGAGAATAATGTCCTACTGCAGCTCCACCGTCAACTCCTTAATTTCTCCCATGATTCTGGCATACTTGATCAAAAGTCTATTATCTCCTGAAAAAAAAATATTCTGACTTTTTTCAATGTAAGTAAGACATCTGCATGTTCTTGCAGGCTGTAAAAACACCACTGTGGAGACATTCCATATGTGCATTCCTTGCGGCAGTAAAATAGTGTCCTGTGACACAAACAGCAGTATTACCACACTTTAGGTTCCAAAATCTGACAGACTCTAAAAAACATTAAGAATTTTGTTTTGGGGTAAAGTGTGTCATCTCCTCTCTGTACATTCTATGTAAATCCGAGCCGTCACTTTTGAATGAAAGCTCAGAAGCTTCGTTATTGGATGTAGCAGTATTCATTTCACTCTGTGTGTCGGACATCAGGATGTTTCTGCTTTTGCTAAATTTTATGTCACACACCGTGAAATGCTGATGAATGCTGAATAAGACATCTTCCGGAAATGCACCTGCTAAGTCACCAAGTGAGAGGAATAACTAGCAATAAAATACATCAGCGGCCACTAATTATTCCCACATGTGCATGGATAGACTTACAATCATAAACACTTTGACATTGTGTTGCTTAGTGGGACATTAAATAACATGTGACATGTCCTTTAAACATTGCCAAGCTCAAAGTCCCAGAAACACAATCAGAATTTCAACAGTGCCTGATGAAAGAACTCTCCACAAAGTACTCTGTCCTGGCTCCTAAACAATGGAAAGAGCTCAAGACAGCCATAACAACAGCCTGCCAAGAAAGACTCGGACACAAGAAGTGGTAGCACCAGGGCTGATTTGATGAGAATGACCAGGGGCCTCATGTACAAAGCGTGCGTACTCACAAAAACCTGGCGTACGCCCGTCTCCACTTCAACGTGCAGATGTATCAAAAGTGACTTCAGTGTGGAAATGTGTGCGTCCCACAAAAATCCTGTCTGGCGTACACACGCTTCTACAGCTACTGTTCCATTGTGGACATGTAAAGCTGATGCTGGTAACTGTTAATAGTATGAAAACAAGAAGTCATCAGAGTGATGTGCACATCAGAGACACACTGATGAACATTTATCACACCCACGTGTTTGCAATTATATGGATGGATATAAAGGTATGTGCAAAATGATGCATAAAATGGCACCAATTACGGCTGCATTAGCATCAGAGGACCTTGCAAATGGTGCAATCTGATGTGAGCGTGTATTCAGGGAACATGAGGATTAACCGCCAAATGAGGATAATTGGGTCTGAAACTGATTTTGATTACCAAGGCCACTGTGACTGGAGTTGCGCACAGAACTGTGGTCTGTCCAGAGCGCAATACGGTGAGGAGCCAGGGGTTGTCTGTACCCACACAGGTGCTGAACACGCTGGGTATCCAGGCATCAGGGGATTCCAGCGTGAGCTGGATGATCGGTCAGGCATGTGCCAGTCAACCTTGCGCCGAGCCACCAGCTGTGTGGAACACAATCATCAGAATCTCATCCAGGTACATTCCAACATTACAGCGCATTCTGCATCAAGAGCGAGTTTCCGGAATGTAATCGGAGCTATAAACTGCACACATTTTCCTATAAATGTGCCATCACATGACGGGTTTGTTTCTGTTAATAGGAAACATTTTCATTCCATCAATGTTCAAATCATATGTGTACACAAATTTGCATCAGGCAGCTGGCATGGCGAGCCAGGGCGAGCTGCTTGTGTTAAAATAGTTTATTCGTGTAATTGTTCCGAACGAAAACCAGCACGGACATATTTGGGCATGTGCACATTCAAATATGTTTTTATTATTATTAATGTCTTTTTTTTTAATTTTTACTTGATGATGAGCTGCAGAGCTTCTTAACAAGATTCCTGTGTTCAAAATTTTCAATAAACACGTGTGTAAACTGTGAATGTCACACTGTCAGCTGAGGTGCGCCTCACCTTTTTAATGTCACTGTCTGCGCGCTGTTCTGTGTGTCGGCCACACACACTCACGCTACATAGCTCCCACAAACATTTTACAGTTTCATGATTAATCTGTTTAACAGCACACTGAATACACTGTCCCTGTGTGTCTCCACGTAATTTCCAGTCATCTGTAGTATAATTTCTTTTCTTTGTTCATGTTGTCTGATGTGATGTCGTGGGGAATCCCTGCTCCAAGGGCCTATTTACATGAAACTGCATAATTAAATGGGGTGTGTCACATAGTGAGATGAATAATTTTTGGAGTTTTTTATTCTTTTATAAATTTGTGAGATAATTGTCTCTTTACATTGGATTTATAAGCAGTAATAAATGTGTTAGTTAAGTTTGGTTCTTGCTCATCAGTTTTTTTTTTTTATTTCTTTGTGAACAAAATCTCTAACCTGGAGATACCTGAAGAAATCATTTCTCCCTGAGTTGAATACATCTGAGAGACACAGGTTATAGTACAAAAATCTTTTATATCATTACATGCCCACCCCCGTAAGGTTTGATCTAAACTTGCTGGTTTAAAATCTGAATTGAATGCTACCCACTTGAACAATTTTGCATCTTTCTCATGAGAAAACCTTTGGCACATCTTTAACCGTACTTTATGAGCTACTCTGGTCCATTTGTTAAATGTATCCACATGTAAGTCCAGGTGCTGGTAGTTACAAAATATAGATTGTGCTGGAGATTTAAATTATTGTAATTTCAAATCATTCCATTTATCTGAGTACTCTGGATTGCACCATACCGGAATCTGAAATTGGATGGCAATAAAATAATCCTCTAAGCAAGGAAGTGAGAATCCACCCCTGTCTTTAGGTAATTGAAGGGTTTGATATTTAATCCTGGGCCTTTTACTGTTCAATATAAACCTTGAGATTATCTTTTTTCATTCTTTAAAATCTTTAGTAGAGACTTTGACAGAAAGTGCCTGGAACAGATTAAGGAGTCGTGGCAGGATATTCAATTTTATTGGTCCAATATAGGGAAGCAAGGTGGCTTAGTGGTCTTTCTGTGTGGAGTTTGCATGTTCTCCCATGTTTGCGTGGGTTCCCTCTAGGTCAGGGGTCACCAACCCTGTTCCTGGAGGGCCCCTACCCTGCATGTTTTCTAACTCTCCTTGTTCCATTCTCAGGCAATTAACTCTATCAGGTGTGGTCAGCCAATCAAAACTCAACTCAACTTTATTTATAAGAGCACTTTCGAACAACCAAACCTGAAACAAAGTGCTGTACATGAAGGTCAGAAAAAACAACAAAGCAACCCAACAACAATAAAAAAAACCAACAACTAAGACATAGCAAGTCTCATATTGTGTTAAAAGCCAGTGAATAAAAGTGGGTTTTAAGATTGGTGTTAAAAACAGACAGTGAAAAGGCATGCCTAATGTGCAAAGGTAGATCATTCCAAATTTTTGGAGTTGCAACAGAAAATGACTGATCCCCTCTGAGCATTTGCTTGGACCTTGGTACCTCAAGAAGCAGCTGATCAGCTGACTGGAGGGAGCGTGCAGGGGTGTAGGGGTGAAGCAGCTCATCGAGGTAGGGTGGGGCAAGGCCATTTAATGATTTTAGACTAAACAAGACAATGTTAAAATGAACTCTAAAGTGCACAGGCAGCCAGTGGAGGGAGGCCAAGATAGGTGTAATGTGCTCCCTCTTTTGTGCTCTAGTTAGCAGATGAGCGGCAGCATTCTGAACTAACTAGAGATGTGCAAGGGAGGACTGGCTAACTCCAAAAGATGGAAAACACCAATTTATTAAAAAAAAAAAAAAAAATCATGTGTGACTTCAGTAGGTAGATGTGGAAAACACAAAGGGCAGGTGCTCTTCAGGAACAGGGTTGGTGACCCCTACTCTAGGTGCTTTGGCTTCCTCCCACATCCAAAGACATGCAGGTTAGGTGGATTGGAAACTTAAAATTGTCTGTAGTTGTGCATGCAGGTGTAAATGTGTCTGTCTGTGTATATGTGGCCATGCGACAGACTGGCTTCCTGTCCAGGGTGTCGGTGTACCCGGCCTCACTTCCTACAACTGGGATTGGCTCCAGCTCCCCATGACCCTTAACTGGAGTAAGCGGCTGGAGATGTGTGTGTGCGTGTAGGTGTGTGTTTCAATACAGTGTGAGAAATCCATAGGTAATATTGTCCATCAATCTATGTCTGCTTTGATTGACTTCATAACAGAAATGCAGTTGTAGTCATATATTCTGGCAATTTTTTAGGGATACAAATACCATTTTATTTAATAGCAATTAATTATTTATTAATTATTGTATTTAATAGCAGTAGAGTCCCATTTAAAATTGAAACTGTTTCACAAGTTTGCATTCACAGGAAAGTTATATGTTGAAATTAGGGATTTCTGTGTATTTAATTTATATCCTGGAAAGGAACTGAATATTTTCAGGATGGACATTAATTTGGGTATGCTTGTTGTCGCGTTTTCCAAAGTGAGCAAAATATCATCCTCAAATAAATTTATTTTGTATTCCTGATGAAATGAAATTCCATTTATCTCTGGATCTACCCTTATTTTCTGAGCCAAGGGTGCTATAAAAAGTACAAAGAGGGTGGAGCTAAGTGGGCATGTTTGTCTACATCCTCTCTCAAGCTAAATAGATATGGGTAAGTTATTCATCTTCTAGTGGAATTTGAGTAACGTGATTTAATATACTGTACTGATTTCTCATTAAAGCCAAATCATTCCAGTGCTTTGTAGAGGAAGCGCCAACCAAATGAGTCGAATGTCATTCTGCATCTAAACTGATCAGCATTAATACTGCACTAATGCAGTAATACTTTTTCAACCACATAATCTACTACATGGAGCATATGCCTGATATTATCTTGTGTTTGCCTGTCTTTGACAAACCGAGTTTGGTCTAAGTCAGTTAGTTCAAAGACAATATATTCAAATATTTTGGCAATAATTGATGAAAACTGTTTATAATCTGTTTTTATTGGGAGAAAGAACACTTTGAAGAACTTTTGAACACCAACCGGCTATTGAAGGAGGAGGAAGTGCTCAGCCATTTACAAAGACAAGGTATTGTTGAAGAACTCAGCTGAACGCCATATCTTGAAGAAACTCCAGTTGCCCTTACAGACATGAAAAACAACACACCACCCGGGGAAGACAACATTCCTGGGGAAGCCAACATTATCGGTGATGTCTTTAAAGAAGGAGGGAACTTTCTCCAATCCCAGTTGCACCAACTCATCATCAAAACCTGGATTCAAAAAGAAATATCAGCAGACCTGAAAGACGTAATGGTTGTCACCATCAACAATAGGAAAGGAGACAAGTCTGACTGTTGTGAGTGCATCTGTCAGCCATGTCTGTGCCTTATGTTTGTTTTTGGTCCTCTGCCTTTTTCTGTGTCTACGGTTATGTGTTTATTGTGTTGTGCCCATGTTCCTTTTGTATTCAGTGTGTTGTCCCCCCCGGTCAGTCATCTATGTGGGTCCCTCTCGTGGTTTGTCCTTTGGTTGTATCCTGAGTCTGTCTCTCCTGTGTCTTTGTTTGTAGTCCACGGTCTGTGTTGTCCTTATGTTTCCCCTGCCTCAAGTTCTTCTTGTCTTTGTACTTTTTGCTCATTAGGTTTCATTATGTGTTCTTAGGTTTCTCATATTGCACTCCGACACTTTAGACTTCCATGATCCTTTACTGCACGTCTTTGATGTAGTTTTTGATTATTTAGTTCTTGTTGTAGTCTGTGTTCTGATTTCCTCCTTGTTTATTTTTAGTCTTCATATCAGTATTTCCATTGTGGCAATTATACATGAGTTTCATGGTTGTTTTTGCATTTTGTACATGGAGTTGTATTTTAGATTTGTGAGTCTCTCTGTTGCTGTCATGGTTCATGGTGGCTTGGTCCTGAAGGTTGTAGGAGGTATACGCAGACTCACAGACACAGGTGTAGGATTAAGAAAAATGGCTTTATCTGGTAAACAGGCAACAGGTTCGGTACACAGGATGTCAGTCAACATAGTGGAGGTACAGGCAGGTAGCAAGCTGAGGCAGAGTCCAAACAACAAGCTAAGTCCCAAAAACGCGGCGTCAAGGAATTCACAGGGCTGAGGCAGAGGCAAAGTCAAAAAATAAGCAGAGTTCAGGGATAAGACAAGGCGGAAGGTCGATAACACAGGCAAGGTCAGAAATACAACAAGGCAAAACAGGTCAATGACGTGAGGCTGGAAAGTGCAAAAATACAACAATCTGGCGAGGGACTGTGAGACTGCTTAAATACTAGTGGAAAAATCAGGGTGTGAAATGAGAAACAGGTGTGCAGAAGGTGCTGGAAGGGGACGTGACAGGGGAAGATAAAGGTAAGTGAGAGAGTGCAGTAAGACAAAAGCAAAGTGAAATGGGGCAAGATAATTAAGTGACAGAAAACCCAACAGTGCAAAACCTGGCATGTTTGAATAACCATAATAAATGTGAACAAAACAAAGGGGCAAATCTAAGAACTAAGGTGGGGAGTCTAAGAGTAGAAAACCAGAAAACTAATGATAATAACTAAAACGACAGGACGTGATACAGGTAAGTGAATACAATAAACATGACAAAACAAACTACTGACTGAATAGGAAATAAATGATGAACAACAACAAAACCAGAGACTACAGAATACAGGTAATGCAATGAATGACTAAACCACAAATAAATGATGAACAGAGAATTATACCAGTAATAAAAGCATTACACAAAGTAAAGAAACTAACAGACCCAAACCAAGACTTAAATGACAATGTATAATGATGTGAAAAGTAAAACCGTAAAATCCTCAGAGAAAGCCTAGACCCAAATAAGGGGAAAACCCAGACAAGAGCCACAGGCTGGGGCAGCTCCTGACAGTTGCATTTTGCTATTACATTTTATTTTCTACTCTTCTTCAGATGTCCGTTTAGTTTTAGTCACCTTGCATTCCTTTAGTTTATCACTTGTCCCTGTTGTTCCTGCTCTCCCTAATTTCACACACCTGTTGTTTATTTTGCTTTTAAGCTGCGCCCTTTTCCTGTGTGTTAGCCGTTCTTTCCTACTGTCAAATTAGTAAGTACCTTGAGTATCTAGTCTCCTGTGTTTTTTATCTGTTGTTAGTTTATTTATTCCTTTGTACATCCTGTTTGGTCACCACCCTGTATTTTTGTCTCGACTCTTTTGTATTTCCATCCCATCACCTCATTTAATTGTTTAGTTGTTTGTTCACATTTGGATTATTAAATTACTGTGGTTTTGCAACTAACTTTTTGTCTCCTTGCTGCCTGCATACTGGGGTTCCTTTTGACCTTGCTAAACATAGCATCACAGAATCTCCTTAATATCTAGAGCAGGAAAGGTTCTTGTGTGGATTGCCAACAACTGTGTGAGACCAGAAGCAGAAAACATCTTTTCTGAAACCAGGGTGGCTTCTGACCATAAAGATGGACAACATACATGATATTCACTGTCCACCAATTGCAAGAAAAGTATTGAGAGCAACACCAACCATTGTACCTCATCTTCATTGACTTGACAAAGGGGGTTTGACAGTATCTCACGTGTAGCTCTGTGAAAAATCCTGAGCAAAACGAGCTGTCTGGAAAAAGTTCAATGTTCAATCAGAAGTAAAGCAGGGCTGCATCATCACATCTATGGGCTTCACCATCTTCGTGGTAACAATCCTCTACCTGATCAAGGACACCCTTAATTGACATCATGTACAGAATGGATGGAAAGCACTTCAACCTGAGCCAACTGAGAGCCAAGAAGAGGCTCACCACTACTTCGATCTTGGATTTCCAGTATGCCAAAGACAGCATGTCATCTCTTATGGAAGAAGTTCTTCAGAAAATCCTTGAAACCTTGGATGACGTTAACATCAAGCTTGGGCTTCACACCAACCTGAAGAAGACCCAGGTCCTATATCAGCCTCCACTTATCATGATCAATCCTAAGCTTCCTGCTGTGAAACTGCACACACATGTCCTGGAGAACATAACCCATTTTCCATACCTGGGCAACAAAGTGTCAGACATCACTGTTGAGATTCAGTACTGACTCAGGTTTGCAGGAACTACCTTTGTCCAGCTTTGCACCCATATTTTTTCAACATCTGAAATGTTCGACAGAAGATAAAAATCCTCATCTACATAGCTACTGTCATTCAAACCATGTACGGATCTGAGATGTGGAACACTTACCGCCCCCACCTGAAGACCCTTGAGTGATTCCATGAACACTGACTGAGGAGTATTCTCCGAATCGGGTGAAAAAACTACCATACCAACATCAGCATTCTGGTTGAAGGCAAGCTAAAGACCATAATTCAATTCAATTTATTTAATTTATATAAAGATAAAGATAAACTTTATTGATCTCACAGAAGAGAAATTCACATGTTACATGAATTTATCCTATATATAGTGTCAAATCACAGCAAAGCTGCCTCAAGGGGCTTCACACAAGTAAGGTCTAACCTTACCAACCCCTAGAACAAGCACACAAGTGACAGTAGTAAGGAAAAAAAACCCTCTGATGATGTGAGGAAAAAACCTCAATCAGACCATACTCAAAGGGACGACCCCTACTTCGGCCATGACCACAGAGTGTGTCATCATCAAAAACCAGCTTCGATGGGTGGATCACGTCATTAAGATTGATGATAGACAACTTTCCAAGCAGATCTTCTTCTCCAATATCAGTGAAGGAAAATGGTCCAGAGGAGGGCAGAAGAAACACAAAAAGACCTCCTGAAGCACAACCTCAAGATGCTGCTCAACAGACTGAAAGACATGGGAAGAACAAGCAAGGGAATGAGGCAGCTGGCAAGCAATGATCCACATGATATTGGAAGTCTTTGAAAAAATGCAGACGAACAACACAGAGGAGAAGAGGCAAGACTGGACCTGTTCAGTCATCTCGGCATCCAAAATCACATTTGGGAATCATTCAAGAGACAGTCTTCCTCAGCACAGAGGGATTGCCATGACACCTTAGTGGTGGAGTGGCAGAGAAGAATTTTCTTAACCTTGCAAAAAATTATCTAAAACATTTTGCTGCAACATTGACTTCATGCTTACGTAAGTTTTACCCATGCTGTTGTTAAGACATTTAGTAAATGGTTGATAGACTGCATTTATATAGTGCTTTTCCATCTGCATCAGATGCTCTTTACAGTGATATGTTAAAATGCAGCCAGTCTGCTTCTGTGTAAGCCTTGTCCCACTAGATCTTAGGGCTCTGTCACACCTTGACAATTTAGCCAGCATATGCTGACAGCCGCGCTTCCACCAAGCGGTCCAGGTAGGTACTGCACGGAATGGTATGGGTCGGAAATGTTAAGTCTAGCTTGGTTTGTGTTTCCACTGCTGACAGAACCCTTTTGTTTGGCAGGCGAAGCATGTAAATGTTGACCAGCACAACATCGAGCATTGCGTACCCTGTCGCGCAGCCTTTCCCCACCACATGGACGTAAAACAGAGTAATTTAACTTTTTTTATTTTAATTTATTTTATTTTTGTCTTGGGGGATCATACATTAAAAATACTGTGCATGCCCATAATTCTTTGACATACTCACCGTATTATGATGTATGTCAGCATGCTTCAACGTGCTCCTAACTTATACAAAACTTACCCATAATTTATTAGATGTATGCCTGCGTATGCCAGCATTTTTAATACAATCAACATACACAGGCTAAATCATCAAGATGTGACAAGGGTGTTAGATGTTAAACAGAGTGGGTCCTGATTAGTACGTGGATGGGAGACCTCTTCAGAAGACCAACGACTGTGTGTGTTTGGATTTGTGTCAGGAAGGGCATCCGGCATAAAACTTGTGCCAAATCCCAATGTGGATATGTGCTGGATCTGCTGTGGCGACAAACGGGAACAGCCATAAGGCAAACAAAAGTGTTATAGCAAAATATACAATGTCAATTTTATACTGTATATTTGTTACTGTTCCATCCATTCATCCATCCATTTTCTTCCGCTTATCCTAGGTCGGGTCGCGGGGGCAGCAGCTCAAGCAAAGCCGCCCAGACCTCCCGATCCACACACACCTCCCCCAGCTCTACCGGGGGAACCCCGAGGCGTTCCCAAGCCAGCTGAGAGATGTAGTCCCTCCAGCGTGATCTGGGTCTTCCCCGGGGCCTCCTCCCGATGGGACGTGCCCGGAACACCTCTCCAGCGAGGTGTTCAGGGGGCATCCGGAAAAGATGCCCGAGCCACCTCAGCTGGCTCCTTTCGACGTGGAGGAGCAGCGGCTCGACTCCGAGCTCCTCCCGAGTGACCGAGCTCCTCACCCTATCTCTAAGGGAGTGCCCAGCCACCTTGCAGAGGAAACTCATCTTGGCCGCTTGTACTCGCGATCTTGCTCTTTCGGTCATGAGCCAAATCTCATGACCATAGGTGAGGGTCGGAATGTAGATCGATCGGTAAATCGAGAGCTTTGCCCCCCTGCTCAGCTCTCTCTTCACCATGACGGTCCAATACAGCGACTGCATTACTGCAGACGCTGCACCGATCCGTCTATCAATCTCACGCTCCATCCGTCCCTCACTGGTGAACAAGACCCCGAGATACTTAAACTCCTCCACCTGAGGCAAGGACACCCCACCAACCTGAAGAGGGCAAGGCACCTTTTTCTGGTCGAGAACCATGGCCTTGGATTTGGAGGTGCTGATCTTCATCTCAGACGCTTCACACTCGGCTGCAAACTGCTCCAGTGCACGCTGAAGGTCCTGGTTTGATGAAGCCAACAGGACCACATCATCCACAAACAGCAGAGATGAGATTCTGTGGTTCCCAAACGGACCCCCTGTACACATTGGCTGTGCCTAGAATTTCTGTCCATAAAGGTAATGAACAGAACCGGTGACAAAGGGCAGCCCTGGCGGAGGCCAACGTGCACTGGAAACAGGCTTGACTTACTACCGGCAATGCGAACCAAGCTCCTGCTGCAGTCATACAGGGACCGGATAGCCCTTAGCAAAGGACCCCGGACCCCGTACTCCTGGAGCACCCCCCACAGGGTGCCTCGAGGGACATGGTCAAACGCCTTTTCCAGATCCACATATCACATGTGGACTGGTTGGGCGAACTCTCATGAACCCTCGAACACCCGATGGAGGATGTAGAGCTGGTCCAGTGTGCCGCGACCAGGACGAATACCACACTGCTCCTCCTGAATCCGAGGTTCGACTATCGGTCGAATTCTCCTCTCCAGCACCCTGGAATAGACCTTACTGGGAAGGCTGAGGAGTGTGATCCCCCTGTAGTTGGAACACACCCTCCGGTCCCCCTTCTTAAACAGAGGGACCACCACCCCGGTCTGCCAATCCAGGGGTACTGTCCCCGACCGCCACGCGATGTTGCAGAGATGTGTCAACCAGGACAGTCCCACAACATCCAGAGACTTAAGGTACTCAGGACAGATTTCGTCCATCCCAGGAGCCTTGCCACCAAGGAGCTTTCTGACCACCTCGGTGACTTCGGCCTGGGTGATGGATGAGTCTGCCTCTGAGTCCCCAGTCTCTGCTTCCTCTTCCTGTTATCATGTTTAATGCCACTTTCATACATCTATGTTAATGATAGATATACGAGGTTTATGTCTGTGTGAGCTACTGCAACAACATACTTTCCTGTGAAGGATCAATAAAGTATCTATCTATCATACTATTTAGTTTGTTTTTGTGGTTGAATATTTTATTATATATTCTATATATCATATTGTGTTACATTTTATATATATGTAAAAAAAAATTATAGGGTAGCAATTATATGTTTTCTAACATAAATGAATACGAGGGTAGGCTGAAAAGTTCTAAGGCTCACTATAATGCAGTTAATGCATTACTCCTTCATGGGGAGCCTTAGAACTTTTCAGCCTACCCTTGTATTTGTCTTTTTACAATTTATTACAGCATACTGTACATGCATGACAAATAAAACATCACACTTAATAGACACCCGTGTATGAGCACAGTCCAGGACAGTGGACTTCGTGGTGTTAGCAGTTACATTTTTCTCTGCAACGTTTTGCATCCACACTTAGTGACTTGCATACAGCTCTCTGCAATAGATGGAAAATCGATCTAGCAGATTTGCCATTTTGCGTTAATGACTACCTAACAGTCAATAGTAATTTGAACTAGGTATCAATTGGTCATATCAAAGCAAAGTTAATGCTTATTAGGGCCTACTGTTTTGTTACTTTTCATAATGCATAAGCTGTCTCATGGACATAATCATATTTAAGTACCAAGCAACATTACATGAAGACATAAATCATGTTTGAGAAATAGCAGTTTCCAAAACAGGAATAAAGTATTTATCTTTTGAAAACACATGCTTCAATCAAATGGTATCAATTTATAAAAAAATGTATTACTTTTGTACTAAACAAATCCTAAATTTACAATTGGAATTTTAAGTGGATGCCTTATTTAGCAACAAGAGCAATCAGAGATTTCTGATGTCCGTCTATCAGGGAGTGCTGAGACCGTCAGGGTCTCAGCACTCCCCTAGTCTGAGTGATCCTCTACACTAGTCTGTGCTGGATCACCTCCAAAATTCAGTAGAATCTCCCATGCCCTAATATCTATCTGTGGTGCAAATTTGGGGAGAAGCCGTGAAGTAGTTTTGACGTAATCCTTAAAAGCCTTAAAATCTTTAATAAAATCAGGATCCAATAACCTCCAAAAGTTAATGGAGTGTTCCATGCCTTAATATCTATTTTTTTGTGAAAATTTTATCAAAACCTGTGCAATTTTGACGTAATCCTGCTAACAGACAAACAGACAAATAAATAAATGAATAAATAAGCGGCAATGATTTTATAATGTCCTTGGTGGATGTAATTCGGTACTTCAACATTTCCCATAATCCCCCTGCCCTTCCCAGAATGCAATGCGGTGCCAGCAGAGTTCCAGCATTTCAAAGCCATATAAACAATGGCCAGCAAGGATGTGGATGGCATCGATTCAGCGAGTTCACGAGCAATTATGATGATGACACGTTCTCCCAAGTTGAGAGGGGTATCTAGAAGAGGTGTAGCACCTGTGATGAACTTCTGTGTCTTGATGTTGTTTTGCTGTCCATACTTCACGAGGTGTATTTACACTGAGTCCTACACCTGAACTCTGCTGAAACCGATCTCTCGTAAGCCATGGGCTGCGAGATGGCGCAAGACTCACAACTGCGAAACAGTAAATAAGGACAGACTCCTGGATTAATTGTACCATGTTTCTTGCTTTTCTCACCAAATGCACAACTCCAGTGACAATTTGAAGGTATCTGCTCCACTATTCAATGACATATGACTATCCTGATCTTGCTTCTGAATCAAGCTCGTCTCTACAAACTAAACAAGCCCAGTTTCATCAGATCATCTGCACATGTACAGTAAAACAAGACAAGTGTGCAAATTCTAATCTTGTCACAATAATGGGAGACTGTTCAATTATCAGCCCAGTTGTCCTGTCAGTGTTGCAGCACAGCAATCATCCAATCACGCGGAGAGCCGTCTGGTTAATATGGCTTGTCACATCTGAGCTCTCTTATATGTTGGTAATGCCACTCAACAGCAAAGGGACCATGCAGCCAACTAATTCCAATTGATTTAGAGAGCATTGAGAACTGGCCCTTTTACAAAAGGAAACACCAGCCTTGTTGAAACACCTGACGGCAGAGAGGCGGCTTTTATCCTGCCTACATGCTTCAAACTGCCAGACTCACTTTGAGATGCTAACTGCTGACATTTAACAAAGACAACAATGTGACCTCTGGGGCCCCGTTCTGAGCATAAGGGTCAAAAGCTGAATTTAGGAGCTCAGCTGCAAAATGTTGATGCTATTTGTGCAATTAACTTTGTTGCTGCCTTGTTCCTGCTGAGGGGCACACAAGTAGAGGAAGATAAAGAGGTCATCTTTAGATGTAAGGTGAAAATGGAAGAGCTCATAAATCATGAAGTACTCACTCAGAGGCCCTGTCATCTGCCCATTCTCTTCAATACAAACTAAAACATTTATGTTTTTCACAACCCTGCTGACATTTACGCTCTGTTTATAACTAGTTTTGAACAGACTATTTCAAAGGTGAAAATAGAGCTCTTAGACCTTGAACTAGACTCGTGGCTGTCAGCCATGAATAAACCATGCGGCGCAATCGCAATGAAGGAGTCAGTGCATCCCACTCATCGGAGCACAGGGTCTGATGCTCAGTCTGTTGAGCCGGTGTCTCAGCATCAACTGTCGGTTGTAATTCCCTCAAGAGATTGGAGCTGACAATGTTCAGCTTGCCAGACACAAAATTCTGTTTATCTGTCAAGGCAAGCTTCTGCTGCCCACCATTCTCTCACAGCTCTGCCTCTAACCTCTGTGGGCAGACAAAGTCTGAGACAACATGAAGACAGATCGGCAAGCCTAGCTCTGCATTCAACACTGCTGACACAATTGTGTTTGGTCTGCTGTGGTGTGCCCACAACTGTTGTCACTCCAACCCCGCAGCTGATTTTTGACTTTTATATCCAATAGAAGCATATCTTCTTAACAAAGATATGGTTTTCTGAGTTCCCAAATAAGGAAAAAGTTGGAATGATGCAGAAAATGCAATAAGGTGGACAGAAATACAATGATCCTTATACTTACAGTTATGCTCAAAAGTTTACATATCCTGGCAGATTTTTTTTGGGGGGGGGGCTTTTTCAGAGAATATGGACAATAACACAAAAACCTTTTTTTCACTCATGGTTAGTGATTGGATGAAGCCATTTATTGTCAAACAACAGCGTTTACTCTTTTCAAAACATAATGACAACAGAAACTACCCAAATGAACCTGATCAAAAGTTTCCATTCCCTTGTTCTTAATACTGTGTATTGCCCCCTTTAACATCAATGACAGCTTAGAGTCTTTTGTGGTAGTTGTGGACGAGGCTCTCTGATGGTAAAGCTGCCACTGAATATGTTTCAGACTTTATTTACATCAATTATGAAGAAATACAAACAATACAACACTCTATGGTAAATCTGCATAGAGTAGACAGTTCTCAAAAACTGAGTGACTGTGCAAGAAGGACAAGAGTGAGGAAAGCCACCAAGACACCCAGACAACCCAGAAGAAGTTATAGGCTTACGTGGCTGTGATTGGAGAAATTATGCACAGTGCAAGCTTTGCATTTTGTATCACCAGTTATCCATCTCCATGATGAAGTGGTATAGAGGAGGATTTTCTTAAAAAAGAAGACCTGAAAGTTTAGCTACAAATGGCCAGAAGCTACATCTGAGATACAAACCTGGATTTGATCTGTTTTGGTGATAGAAAATCCTTCTCTGTTCTACTCCACTATGAAGGTAAGAGTAGTGATGTAAAATGCAAAGCTTGCACTGTGCACAATTTCTCCAATCACAGCCACATAAGTCACTCAGTTGCGCCAGCTGCAGGAACAAAGCTGGATGAAGGTTAAACAATGTCTCTGAAAGTCAACAAAAATCCAGATTTCTTGTTTTGTTGGGCTTCGTTGTCCTTCATTAGTGCTGTGTGACCGGGTCTTTACTACACTTATGCAGATGCTCCTGTCACCTTCTCCATTTTTAATGTAAGCATTACAGTGCCACATACATATGCACAACCACATTTTCAAGCATTTTCATTGGATTTGTGTAGGCAGAGGTACAGTATTTCAACATATATCCCAATATATATCGCTATGGGCAAAAAAATTAAAAAAATAAATGCAATGTCAGTTTAGTTTTTCCAATATTGTGCAGGCTTATCATTAAGAAATACAAACAGAATAGTGCTGCATGGTAAGTCTGTGTAAAGCAGTTCTTAAAAGCCAACAAGATGCAGATGACACCTCTGAAAGAATTATAGGCCTCTGTGGATGTGAGTGAAGAAACTGGAAAGGGTGCAACATTTGCTTGTTTCATTTCCATTCACAGCTTCATGCTGTGGTGGTGTCAAGAAGGAAACATGAAAGCTCTAGGCTTGGGTTTCCCATGTGCCTTCTGGCAATCTGCAGCTGAAATCTTTCACGCTCTTTGCAAGTTAGCTAACCTGGCCAGGCTGCTTCCAAGTTAGCAAATAAATGTTGCATATATGCATATATTTTTGCATGATTGTTTCACCTGCAAGACGTCGGTGGCACCAGGTTTACAGCACTAATGATTTGGTGGAATCACAGAGATAAACATCATGTGTGTGAAACATGGTGAATCAGATCATCTCTAGAAGTTAGCTTAGACTACATGAACACACACGTGTGCTCTGTACATGAGAAAATTACACAGTCATGCTACCAATTTAAAGTTATTTTCAAACAAATGAAAACACAAGAAAACCAATTCATTTCTACCATTACTCTTCTTTCCATCACCAACCACCACCAACCAATAGTATGTACTCATTGGAGCACCCAGGGGGATATTCAAACGGGCCAACTAGTAACATATCACTCCTGAAAACAATCTTTGGCTTTTCACATGAGGTGAATCTGCCCTACGATTGGATTTTGGAAAACCATGTGATGGTGAACCAATTCCGATTGGACACTCACATTGCGCACGTCATCACACAGCTTCTATCAGGAGTACAAAGATGGCCGATGGCTGGCTCGAAAGTCTGCGGAGTTAACTTTTCAGAAAAAAAAAACAAAGTAAGTTTCTATCTCATATCATTAAAAAAGTTATTTATAATTTAGTAAAGCTTGGTCTTAGCCGTCGTATACGTAAAGATATGATCCTTTTAAAAAAGTTATTTGAGCATTAAACATAACAAAATGAAATTTAAACAGATATACTGATATATCTAACATCTGTGATGTGCACAGTATGGCTGAAGATATCCTGAATGCACATAAATTATTACATTGCAGTTAAAAGATAACTACAATATCAGAATGATTGCTATTAAAATTATACTTTTATGATTTAAAAATGTTAAACACAACACTGAATTGCCAGCAGCAGTGGTGTGTGATCAGCTATAGTTCCATTTAAAGTTGGAAATGACAGAAAATTCTTCTCAGCTCTTCTGCTTCACAGCTCCTGACAATGTGTGAACAAGCTTACATCATTCTTGTCCAAAAGCTCAGTTTTCCCAGACCGTGCTAAAATGTGATGCCAAGGTTCTCACATTTATCCTCTCTGTGGGCAGTTTTCAAAACCCTCAATTTTCAGGGAAAAGGAATCAGCTTAACGTCGACAGAAGAGCTAATTTAGCTGTCTTAGTTTGAATGCATTCTTGACCCCAGCCCTAACTAAAGACAGATTTTATTTGCCTTCTCTGTGATTGAGAGCATGCACAGTCTGGTAGCTCTTCAGTATGAAAGCATGCTGTCAAAAACATTGAGCTTAGGTCAGGGATCAGTGTTTGTGGTGAAATGGCTTACGTTAGAAGGACTAAAGTCAGAGGGATTACAGGTCGTAAGACAGAACAGAGAAGGACAAATATGGGCTGAGACGGAAGCTGAGGGAGGTGTGTGACGGGGGAGTGCTGATGGGTTTGCTGGGTGGAGAGGAGAGGAACCATGGCGAGGCTGAGGTCGGGCAGATGGTGACCGATAATGAGGGTGTAGAGGTGCCGGGAGGAGGGGGAGTTGTGCTGCTCTCAGGCCGGGGATCTGTGCAAAGGCTCAGTTATAGAGAGACTGTGAGAAGAGTGTGCAGGAGGTAGACGTAGAGAAAGAATGGCCCTGTGATAAGGGTCAGACGAGCATCACTGTGCATCCTTTAACAAGCACACCCATCATCTCATGTCTGCACTCAGACGCACTGACAAGTCACCAGATGTGAGAAATATTTCACAGTTCACTCTCTTGAAATCCTTCAGCTCCTTTGGTTACATTCTCTCTCAGAGTAGTTCGCCAGTGCCTTGACCTTGCCTACATTAGCGGCTTGACATTAATACATAATTAATAAGAAACAAATGAGTCTATGCTAATAATCTGGTCAGAAGTGTATCATGGAGAGAAAAAACTGTGTGGCCTTTCAGAAGAATTACAGTCAGATAATTAGTGTTCACAAGGACAACGTGAGCTGAGATATAGACAACAATGAGAACATCAATCAGCATGTACGACCTCCATTTCTTTGGAAACCAAAAACACATGCAGAAGAAATTAGAAATGGCATTTCATATGTTAAAGTAGGTCAAAAGTGGAGTATGTATTTAGTTCATGCACTTGAAACAAAGTGTTTTTTTTGTGGTGTTTTTCGAACTTTTTCAGTTTCTGAATTGTTGTTTTTGTTTTTTCCAGATAATTTTCACAGAACATTGGTTATCTCTGCTATGCACAATTTGTCATTACTTTTTGGCACTTAGGTTTCTGACTGATAACTGAAAAGTACACAATCAGGCATAAAATTGGAACCTCCATCCAATTTTGGTGGTATAGGTAAATCCATAACAGAAAAATGAGATTGGCACACTTTTGATTGAGATATAATGCAAAATGTACACCAAGTGGGCTTTGCAATATTAAATTCAAATGTCCCAAAATCCACAATCCAGATCAGGTCTGGCTCAAACTTTGTCAGGCTATCATGAGTGTCAGTCTGCACTTCACTTTCAAATATGAGAGTGACTGGGACATGTTTGATTAAGATATACTGTAAAATATACATTACACTAGCATGTTGCCTTGTGGGGATCCATGGGCTCTAGATTGGGTAGTGTCTATAAAATAGGTACTTAAACCTCAACAATTTTTAGAAGAAGAACTCAACCCTTTAATTTCCTGTTAATTGTATCATTTAATGTTAATTTTACTGTCTTAATGCATTTCAAAATTGTTTTGGTTCTTCTTATCATATACACATTATTATTATTATTATTATTACTTCTATTTTGTCTTTTGATTTTTAAAAGGACCACAATGGAAATAAATGTTTTGACATTCTTCTGTGAAACATAATATAATACAATTATATTACAATTATACAATTATATTATGTACTTACGAGGGTTGTCAATAAAGTATAGGTCCTTTTTATTTTTTTAAAAAACTATATGGATTTCATTCATATGTTTTTACGTCAGACATGCTTGAACCCTCGTGCGCATGCGTGAGTTTTTCCACGCCTGTCGGTGACGTCATTCGCCTGTGAGCACTCCTTGTGGGAGGAGTCATCCAGCCCCTCGTCGGAATTCCTTTGTCTGAGAAGATGCTGAGAGACTGGCGCTTTGTTTGATCAAAATTTTTTCTAAACCTGTGAGGCACATCGAAGTGGACACGGTTCGAAAAATTAAGCTGGTTTTCTGTGAAAATTTTAACGGCTGATGAGAGATTTTGAGGTGATATTGTCGCTTTAAGGACTTCCCACGGTGCGAGACGTCACGCAGCGCTCTCAGGCGCCGTTGTCAGCCTGTTTCAAGCTGAAAACCTCCACATTTCAGGCTCTATTGATCCAGGACGTCGTGAGAGAACAGAGAAGTTTCAGAAGAAGTCGGTTTCAGCATTTTATCCGGATATTCCACTGTTAAAGGAGATTTTTTTAATGAAAGACGTGCAGACGGGTCCGCGCGTCGGGACACAGCCGGCGCGGTGCAGCGGCACAGGAAAAACACCTCCGTGTTGATAACCATTTGTAAAATCCAGGAGGCTTTTGATGGCTTTCAGTGGAGTGAGTATATGAGAAATTGTTTAACAGCTGGACATGTTCAAACTTGTCCTTAAGGCTTCCAACAGAGGTGTTTTTCCTGTGGCGGAGCATCGCAGCGGCTGCGAGCCGACGCTGCAATCCGCCCGCACGTCATTCATTAAAAAAAAATCTCCTTTAACAGTGGAATATCCAGATAAAATGCTGAAACCGACTTCTTCTGAAACTTCTCTGTTCTCTCACGACGTCCTGGATCAATAGAGCCTGAAATGTGGAGGTTTTCAGCTTGAAACAGGCTGACGACGGCACCTGAGAGTCCTGCGCGACGTCTCGCACCGTGGGAAGTCCTTAAAGCGACAGTATCACCTCAAAATCTCTCATCAACCGTTAAAATTTTCACCGAAAACCAGCTTAATTTTTCGAACCATGTCCACTTCGATGTGCCTCACAGGTTTAGAAAAAATTTTGATCAAACAAAGCGCCAGTCTCTCAGCAACTTCTCAGACAAAGGAATTCCGACGAGGGGCTGGACGACTCCTCCCACAAGGAGTGCTCACAGGTGAATGACATCACCGACAGGCGTGGAAAAACTCACGCATGCACACGAGGGTTCAAGCATGTCTGACGTAAAAACATATGAATGAAATCCATATAGTTTTTGAAAAAAATAAAAAGGACCTATACTTTATTGACAGACCTCGTACATTGAACTTACTAAATAAAATCATGCAAGCATGCTTTAAATATAAATATGATTTACCACCCACTGCTGGTGGGTGGCATGTGAGTTCAGAATGTAGTTAGCAATGTTAACTAATATCCATAGCTTCTCCAAAATATTAGTCCTATCAACATTTCATTTTGGTGGTGTCATAGTTGACCCAAAATACATAAGGATGCCAAATGGGAAATGTCAGCTCTCCCCCAGTTTATCCGTGTTTGAAGGTACACAGGCTTGAACAAACCGACTGGCCTCTTGAATTTTCAATGGGCGGCCAGATAGGGGTCAATTGAAGAATTGCACAGGGGTCAAAATTAAAAATGCTCAAATCATTTTGAAAACTACACCACATTATTTGTCTGATTGTAAAGATTCCAAAAATGTATAGTTTGGACTATCTATGACTGAATGATCAGGAGTTATGGGGTAAAAACAGCAAAAATGGTGACAAAGGTCAGTTTCAGTTTGTACATGGGTCAAAAGGTAAAGTTCCTTCAATTTTGGTAAAAAGTGTTGCAAATTATTGGTTGAGCTAATGGGATTAATAAATGGAATAGTTTTGATTGCGTTGAATGTTTGGTCTCCAAAGTAAAGGTCAAAAAAGTCAACATCCATTGGATTCTATGACATGTGACATATGTTACCCCGTAACATGATAACTAAGGATGATACATGGTCCAACTATTCCTTTTAAAACCCTGTAACTCAACTAATAATTTGCATCATTCTTTACCAAAACTGGTGCAACTTTAACTTTTGACCCCTGTACAAACTGACATAACTCCTGATCATTCAGTCATAGATAGTCCAAACTATACCTTTTTGGAATCATTACGATCAGACAAATAATGTGGTGTAGTTTTCAAAATGATTGAGCATTTTAATTTTGACCCCTGTGTAATGCTTCAATTGACCCATACCTGGCCACCCACTGAAAATTCACATGGCCAGTCTGGTTTGTTCAAAGAGTAATGTCTAAGGAGTATCTGTGCCAACTTTGGTGCTTGTTATCACCATTTGCACAATTTTGCTCTAAATATTCTCTTAGCTGCTGCACTATTACTATACTATATAGTATACTATATACTATATTATACTATACAGCAATTAAAACCTCTTCTAAGCACAGTTTGATAAATAAGGGCCCTGAAGAAGTCTGGTTGGGTACATCAACCTTTCACTTAACAGGCACCTTACTCCATCACCTGAGCTACTGTTGTCCTTTAATAATGTTGCCGTCTAATCACTGACGGAAAAAAAGCAGGAAAATTAAATAAAGTGTGTGTCGTCATCCGGTTATTTTCCTTCTGGCAGCATCAATATATGGGACTTAGCAGCTTCATATTAATATTCCGATAGGATTTTCCATTGGTGTTGACAGCAGTGTGAGGTAATTGTTATTATGAGCATAATACGTTCTTCTCACAAACATTCTGATTAGGCTTCATATTTCTGCAAAGAGAAATTTGTGCTTTATTAGGTCCCCTCCTCCCAGCCCTCTTCTGCCTCATGTGGTTGTGATGACAGCTGACAAGCCCTGCTGATTTTTTCATTAACAGCTTGTACCATCACCAAAGCACCGGTGGTACACAGGAAATGAGCGCTCGTATCAATATTCCACACAACACATCGCACACAATGCATCTCAAGTAGACACCCTCTATACCACATGGTCCCAAGAGGAGGCGCTATTGATCAACCTGCATATCATTATCGATGTACAAGCTGAAAGCTCAGCTGCTGCTCCAGTTTTCTCTTTCCATGGACAGCACGTGAGTTCTTCAAGCTCGCAACAGATGTGAGCTGGCAAGGACCATCATAAGAGTTGACAGATTTATCAACCGAGGTGTTTCATCATCGCATCTGTGATATCACAGGAGAATCATCCCATCATGATGGCAAATGTAATCCTAAGACTCATCAACGCTGTTTGATTTTGTTTTCCTTTAGGTTAGTGTAAGGGAAAGTTAACAGGAATGTTGATCTTCATTTATGACACAGCGTCTGATATGGAGCTATGCTCCTAGGCCTCCTGAGTCAATACCAGTATCAGTTTAAAACCTTTCATTAAGGGAGGTATAACACTTCACCACTGATCTTATTTTCTCCTTTATCTTGGATGCTGGAAGCAGGAAATAAAGCACAGGCGAAAGCCTCGTTCCACACGGGATAAAATCTATTCTCTATTATTGCACTGCTGTTGCTTGAGGGCCATCAAGCTAAAGGTAATGACGTTGCCTGTGATAAATTTATGGCTCAGCTGCTTCATGTTCCATGTGGTATACAACAGGCTGGGAATTGTCCAGATTGTTGGAGTCACAGCTAAAATGACAAATGACTCTCCAGTGACAAATCAGCAGTGCCATTTAGAATGTCGTTGAAATGACTAAGTGTGCTGTAATGACAGTCAAAGAGTTATATATTTACAGAAGACAGCATGAAAAGATGAGCCACATAGTCTGCTGGCCAATCTAACGACAGTTATAATGAAAGAGAACACAGCATTGGTGTCAAAGCACTGGATCGAGGACCAAATGTGGTAGTCCAAGTAAAAAACATCACTAAATTGCATTTATATAGCGCTTTTCCATCTGCATCAGACTCTCAAAGTGCTTTATATATAATGCCTCACATTCACCCCGATGTCAGGGTGCTGCCATGCAAGATACTCACTACACACTGGCAGCAACTAAGGGATTAAGGACCTTGACCAAGGGCCCTTTGTGATTTTCCGGTCAGGCTGGGATTTGAAGCAAGGATCCTCTGGTCTTAAGCCCAAACTTAACCACTAGACCATCACCTCCCCAACTGTTGTCATTATTATCTATATACTTGGAAGTTATAGTCTAGTGGTTAAGCAGTGGGCTTGAGACAAGAGGTTGACAAGACATGTGGGATACATTGTACTAGATTTTTTTTTTTTTTATGTACAATAAACTGTCATCAGCATATCGTGAAATGTGATGGTATATTCCATTAATAAAATCTGGAGAGATTGTAGGTGAGCTGTGGATGGCGTGTGCTAGTGGTTGAAGAGAAAGGGAAAATAACAGCTGGCTGAGGACAGCCTTGTCTGGATCCTCTGGAGACAGTAAAGGGAGGAGAGCCTGTAAGCACTACGGCTGTTGGGTTTTTACACAACACTTTAATCATATTAATGAATGGCATGCCATAACCCCATAGACTCAAGCACTGATCACAAAACAGGGGAATTTAAGGTTTGAGCACCAGCAATAACACGAGGTCTGTCAATAAAAGTATAGGTCCTTTTTATTTTTTTCAAAAAACTATATGGATTTCATTCATATGTTTTATGTCAGACATGCTTGAACCCTCATGCGCATGCGTGAGTTTTTCCATGCCTGTCGGTGACGTCATTCGCCTGTGAGCACTCCTTGTGGGAGGAGTCGTCCAGCCCCTCGTCGGACTTCCTTTGTCTGAGAAGTTGCTGAGAGACTGGCGCTTGTTTGATCAAAATTTTTTCTAACCTGTGAGACATATCGAAGTGGACACGGTTCAAAAAATTAAGCTGGTTTTCGGTGAAAATTTTAACGGCTGATGATAGATTTTGAGGTGATACTGTCGCTTTAAGGACTTCCCACGGTGCGAGACGTCGCGCAGCGCTCTCAGGCGCCGTCGTCAGCCTGTTTCAAGCTGAAAACCTCCACATTCATTTTCATTTTTGAAACAGGCTGACGACGGCGTTCTGGGAGCGCAGCACGACGTCGCTCTGTGGGAAGTCCTTAAAGCGACAGTATCACCTCAAATCTCTCAGCTGTTAAAATTTTCACGGAAAACCAGCTTAATTCTTCGAACCGTGTCCACTTCGATGTGTCTCACAGGTTTAGAAAAAATTTTGATCAAACAAAGCGCCAGTCTCTCAGCAACTTCTCAGACAAAGGAATTCCGACGAGGGGCTGGCCGACTCCTCCCACAAGGATTGCTCACAAGTGAATGATGTCACCGACAGGCGTGGAAAAACTCACGCATGCGCACGAGGGTTCAAGCATGTCTGACGTAAAAACATATGAATGAAATCCATTGTGCACATGCGTGAGTTTTTTCATGCCTGTCAGTTGCGTCATTCGCCTGTGAGAAGGCTTTAAGTGAGGTGTAGTCCACCCTCTCGGCGGATTTTTATTGTGAATAAATGTCTGAATGATTTGGAGCTTTGCTGCATCAATTTTTTCCAGAAACTGTGAGAGACCTCCAGGTGGACACCGTTCGAAAAATTAATATGGCTTTCAGGGACGATTTTATGGGGATTAAACAGAATACGGAGTGTTACTGCCACTTTAAGGATTGCCCACAATTCCTGAGAGCCCCCATCGACAGGCTGACACCCCGTTGAAAACAACCAGATAATTTCCAACGTGAAGGCTTTGTTGATCATGGAAAGAAAAGCGGAGGAACGCGCCACGGAGCCGTTCATTACGCGGGACAAAACCACCTCGGTGTTGGTCTCTCAGGACAGCTTTCAGGTGGATTTCAGACGGATTCCGGTTGCTTTCCAGTCATGTGAATATCCGATTGTGATTGTGCATGAGCTGGACATGCCAGAACATGTCCCGTGAGTCTTCATCACAGCGTTTCTTTGCGTCGAGCGGCTGCACCGTGATGCGCGGTGGAGCCGCTTCTCTTTCCATGATAAAAACTCCTGTAACAGTGAAATGTGCCACTCATTTTTAAACTGGACACTGTCTTGATCCGGTATGTCATCTGACTAGCACAGGACATCAGCACTTTTCCGGCACAATAAGACAGATGTGCGGAGGAGTTCCGCGCGTCGCGGTGCAGCCGCGTGCTTCCTGTGCTAGCACCTATTGTGCTCTAGTATCTAGAACTAGAGCACAATAGGTGCTAATTAGAGCTATTGTTTAGTCACTAGCCTATAGCAGTCAGCCTCTTGGTAGGTGGGGTCTGGTTAGGATAGAAAAACTCCAGCTTTTGTTGGCTTCTGGTTAATTCTTCTCTACAAGAGTCAAGACAGAAGTCAGACTACCAGAGCAAGAATTTTAGCTGAGGAAGCTTCGGTGATTTGAAACGAAACGTCCTCACGTCAAGCAACCCAGTCCAGTCGAAGATTCAAGCTTCTCTACTAAAGTATCGTAGCTGTTCCTAGGGATGCATGATACTGGACAGAGACCTCTGATGTTGGGCCTGGAATCTGATGGAGCTGCTCTTCCAGTTTGGGAGTTATAGCTCTTAATACGCCTATTCACACCTGGGACCACTTTGTACTTTACCTTCACTGTCAGCCATCACTATGTCTGGTTGGTTGTCCAGCAGCTGCTTCTTTGTCTGGAGTTTGACATCCCACAGGGCTAAGGTCCTATGGGACATCACATTACAGATACTTGGTTGTGCCTTTCAGTTTACGGTCTCCCAGCTTGTATCCTGCTTCTATGTGCTGGACTGTCTGTGGGGCAACATTTCCACAGTCTGCAACTTGGGTCCTGTTAGCTGTGGTATATTCCTGCCTTTATGGACATGGCTTGTCCTTGTGTTGTGATGATCAGTGCCTCTGTGCTGTCCTTTAGACCAGCCTTTTCTAGCCACTGGTAGTAATTCCTGATGTCATCCACTTTATCTATCTGTCGATGACACATCCCATGGAGAGGCTTGTTCTCCCATGATACATCTCACTACATCCCTCTTGTAGCAGCTTATCTTGGGGCCATCTTTCCTATGCATTCATGGATGCTCCTCATTTCATCCTAGATCATAGCTCTGACACAACTAAACCTTGCCCTCCCTTTTTCAATTTCACATGAAGCCTCAACATGCTGGACTTTGGGTGCAAACCTCTATGCATTGTGAGGAGCATTCATGTCTTGATATCAGTGGCCACTATCTCCGCCTGTGGCCAACTTATTATTAAAGTTGGGTATCTCATGACTGGTCGGACATACGCATTGTTGGTGTACTACAAGGAAGACTGATGTTAGGCATTTGTTCTCTATTTCTCTCCATCCCACAGAGTGAGACTGTTCAGCTCCAATTAATCAATACTTGAGACTTTTGGCAGTGTTTCAGCAGAGCTAAACCAATATGGGTCCACATTTCTCTCTTTTATAATGCATAAGGCATCTATTAATATAGGACACTGCTCCTCAAGGACTTGACTTTCGTCATCACATACTAAATAATAATTGGTTTACCAAAGATTAATTGCTGAATAGATACCAGGCCATTGGATTTTAATTGTGCTGTTAAACGGCTCAGTTGTAGCCCATGCTTGTGTAATAGCTCATTTAATTGGGAATGAAAACTATTTGGATCCCAGATGACTATTAAGAGTTGCTCAGTGTGGCATGGGTCTGTTTCAGTTTGAGACGGTGTGGCCCACTTGCAAAATAATATTTTTTTCCGAAGTTTCAAACTCTTCATCTCAACAATCTTTCAATTATTAATTTTCACCTATTTTATTTTGTAGCCCCTTCCAGCACCAGACATAGTCAGCAGTATCAGCTACACATGGGAGCTGTGTCTCCCTCAGCAGATAATGGGAACATTAAAATGCCAATCTGGGATTTCCTGAGTACAACGCTTATGCATACTAATCCTTACATACAGCAGCTGTACGGTTTGTAGACAGAAAATAAGATGTCTACATCCATTTTCTCATCCTTATTGAGTTAACATACATCTAAAATAGGGTGACTAAACATCCTGTTTTCCCAGTACATGTCCTGTTTTCATGTTCTGTTCTGGCCGTCCTGGGTTTTTTTAGAAAGTGATGACAATGTCCTGGTTTTCATTGTTTTTTATTGGGCCATTAAAATAATCAGCATTCAGGGAGCTACTAATCGCCAGAACTATAAGCACAATGGAACTGGAACAACTTGGAATGGATGACAGTCGGTGGACTGGGTTGTTTTTTTCTTGTATTACATCCAAAACAAGTACTGATGAGATGATCAGGTCTCACCATTAAAATAATCAAGTTATTTGGCCAGTATTTAAAGCTATAGGTCGGCATTAGAAGCCCCAAACCTTTGACAGAACAGCAATGAAATGACAGAACGGGAGCTTGTGTGGTGCCATCTAGTGTTAGTGAGGGTAAATTTTCTAATATGGCAATTTGCTATTCCAGCGATTAGTGCTAACTGGGACAGAAAAGAGATAGGTTTGTGCTTTGAATATAACGATGGGGACTTTCTGCTTTGTATAATAACATTTTATTACATTATCTTGAGATTGGCTACCAATATCTTGAGATTAGGGGGCATAGTAAGGTGCTGTACTGTCCATCATTCTGTCAACTGCATTATCATTCTGGTTCTGCCAACCATTCCGGTTCTGCCGATTAGTACCCGCTACCAAACGAGTATCATTTGAGTATCTCATTGCCGGGCAGTGTGTCCTGGTTTTTGGTAATCAAAATATGGTCAACCTATCTAAATTATATGTGTGCCACAAATATTTGTGCCGAAGATTAAAACACACAAGAATAAAAAAAGACCAAGCACCGCAATGCTACCAGACGTGATGCTCAGGCAGCAGTAGTTCACAGGCACACGTTGGTCATGATAAGTGTTGTCAATCCTTCCACCGTCCTTCACTTTGTACAGTAAGTATTAGAGTCGGTGCTTTATGTTGAGCCGCACAAACAAACAACAAAGTAGAGGAAGACAAACGTACTAAAAAATATGTTTTCAACTGCTGCAAATGTGCCAAGGGAACAATTGGACAGTGCACACAATCAAGAACACAACCTAATGGAGTCTTTATAAATGATGGGGCCAACTTGCAGTCCTGCTATCAGCTCTTTAATAGTGAAGACTGCTGAGGCAGAGCTGTATCAAATAAAGCCCACACAGATGTCTCACTGCTGTTTATCAAGCATCCCCTGGCAGGTCTCCTGGAACAGTGGACCATCACGTCGACTAAAACATAATTACTTTGTTGATGTAGTTCCTTTGCCCTACCTCCAAGGGCAGACGTGGCCCAATTATGATGAGTGACAAACAACTGACTATTCTCCAGCACTAATTAGTACCACAACAATCAAATAATTTAATTAATCAAATCCTCCACTGACTGGGAAGCTAGCTCTCCAAGTGCACTGCTCGCGCACTTCGCTATGAACTTTTGTCCTCTGACATACTGATTCAATGCGTTTATAGTATTTCTTTTATAGTAGTTTGGTGAAAATGTTGGTACTTTTTTAACATTGCAAGAAGGACATTGTGTTCGACGTGCGATTGTGTTTGACATGTTCGACAAGTATAGAAAACAATTCTGAAAATATTCACTAACACCACAAAAACTAATCACATTACAGTGCCACTCAAAAAAATATACAGATGTATTTATTCTGCAATTGATCATATCAATGGTTACAGGGTTCTGCCAGCCATCATTCAAACCCAGAATCTGAAACTGATGCAGGGTATGCAAATGTTATGTTATAGTTTTAATGTATTTACACCCCTGTCCAAAAATATATTAACCAGACAGCAGATCCGGATTATTACATGGATCTGGAACAAGATCTTGATCATGACCTTGATCCTGATGACTTATGATCATTGCTCTTTGATCTTGGACAATAATCTTTGATCCTGAATACTAACGTTGACAGTGATCACTGATCTGTGACCCTGATTATTGACATTTGACTATGATCAATCCATTGATTGTGATGTTTGATTATATTCCTTTTTGATATATGAAATTAAATTCTGCTGACCTCTGATTCTGATCACCCATCTCTGATCCTGATCTTTGAGCCTGAATGTTCATCTTTGATAACAATTCCATGTTGGTCCTGATCACTGAAATTCAGTGCTGTTAGCTGACATCTGAACCTGAACACTGCCTTTTGACATTGATCATTTTTCTGAAAGCTGACCTACTATGACTACTACTACTACTACTACTACTACTACTACTACTACTACTACTGGCAGCACAGTGGATTAGTGGTTAGAACTGCGGCTCACAGTAAGAAGGTCATGGGTTCGATTCCCACCTGTGGCCTTTCTGTGTGGTGTTTCCCTGCATTTCCTCCCACATCTAAAGACATGCAGGTTAGATGAATTGGAAACTTTATAATTGTCCAGATCTCCCTTACAAAACCAGGACTAACCTGGTTAAATAAAAGTTACATAAAATAAAATATAACTTGTGGGGGAGGTGACGGTCTAGTGGTTAAGCACTGGGCTTCAGTCCAGAGGATCCTCAATTCAAAACCCAGCCAGACCATAAAATCACAAAGAGCCCTTGGGCAAGGTCCTTAATGCCTCTAGTTGTTCCCGGTGTGCAGTGAGGTCCTTGCATGGGTGAATGTGAGGCATAATTGCAAAGTCCTTTGACGTTCTGATGCAGATGGAGAAGCACTATATAAATACATTCCATTTAATACTACTACTCATAATACAACTTTGGCTTCTCCTGTTTTTGTTTGGGGTGAGCACAGCAGATTCATTCCAAAGGCACATGTTGATTTGACAAGTTTTACACCGGGTGCCCTTCCTCACCCAATTTTAGATGCACAGGACAGGACCCTTCTGTCACCCCTTTGAGTCTGGTCTGCTTGAGGTTTCTTCCTCAGAGGGAGTTTTTCCTTACCAGTGCTGCTTTGGGGGTAGTAAGCTTAGACCTTACTTGTGTGAAGTGCCTTGAGGCAACTTTGTTGTGATTTGGCTCTATATAAATGAAAATAAATTGAAATTAGATGCACAAGGATAGTGGGGCACAGGTGGCCTCATATTGCGGATCTTCTTATTGGGAATATACCAATATTCAAGGATTCAAAGGATTCAAAAAAATTTTATTGTCATATGCACAAAGGAACATGTTCCCTGCACAATGAAATGTGTCTACTGCATTTAAACCATCCTAAATGCCAGTTAGGAGCAGAAGTCGCCATTAGGCGCCCGGGGACAGCTCCCGCATGTACATCCCTGCCTTGGTCAACAGCATGGGCTGAGCAAACCAAGACCGACCCATAAAAAACGACACACACATAACACACAATACACATAGGCCGGCCCGGTACTAAACACATATAAAAAGCACACACGAGGTAAGGAAGAGAAAAAACCTCATAGCCGCTGCGTAACACAGCAGCAATGAGGAAAAAAACCCCATCAGCACAGAAAAACAATAATCACACAGACAAACAAAGACGCAGGACGACAACCGAGATTTGAAAGTCCAGTTTATCAGAACACTCTAGAGGCAGCCTATTAGGCGCCATCAACGGCCTTGTCTGACAATCCTGGAAGGGGGAGGGGCTCAGCCCTGAGCAGTCCACTGTCCACAGTCAATGTCAGAGCTGGAGAAGCTGAGGGGAGGGAGATGACCAGGGAGCGAGGCTTAAGTGTTGATCTTCTTGAGGTTTTTTATCGCAGCAGCCTTGAAGTGCAGCTGTGTTTGGGGAAGCCAAATGAATATCCAGATTAGCAGACACCTGAAAGATTCCACAGTTCTGAGAACAGAGTGGCTCTCAGTACATCTGAATGTAGGATGTGGTCTTTACTGACAGTCAAAGCGGGTTTCCAGAGCTGCAATCCTGCCCGAGATGTTTTCCAGCGTGCGGTTAACACCCGCCGACTGCACAGCCACTGCCTTCCCAATCGAATCAATCATGTGGGGCAGCCTGGACGGCCCAATTATTGCTGCTTCCACTTTCTTAATTTTCCGGTAAACCAGCACCATGCCTGCTCCACACAGCAGAAAGCCAGTCACCACCAAGCCAAATATATACACATCTTCGACGTCCTCCACAGAAAGCGTGTAAAGGCACATGACCTGCCATCTCCTCCACGAGTCCATCACTTAACCCATCACATGCGTCCCGGCAGGACAGGTCGGGTCCTCTGCCCCCGAATGTCTTGTGGAAAAAATAGTGTCAATTGCGTTCAGAGACCACTTTAACAGATCCATTTTTGTCGTTTTCCAGAAGAGCAAAGCTGCAGCCTCACAGACAACACGCCACAGAAGCAGGAAAGATAAGGAGGGAGGGAGAAGAGAAAAATGTGTCCGTCTTGGCCGAGTGCAAGCTGTCAAAAAAAAAAAAAAAAAAAAAAATTCTGTAGACTGTCAAATTTGCAATATAATTAAGTGACAGTTGTTAAAATTTCTTCTAACTGCATGCACATTTGCCTGACAAGGAACACCTATACCAGCACATCAGTCCAGTAAGGTGGCATTTTGAGGATGTCAGGTTGTCTATGGCCCATTGGAGTAGAGAAACAGCTAATCACAGAAAAAAGACAATAACAGAAACTTGTCAGTTGTGGCTTGACCTGGCAATGCTCCATTCCACATAAACTGATCCAGCTCACACTGAACAAATATCACATTGCCAGCAGAGTCAGAGACCTCCTTGCTGATTATTACAGCACCTTCAGGATGAAGGTCTCTCTGGAGCTTTTACATCAAGCTGGTATAAGGTAGAGATCAATATCACCACAGGCTGTTTCATTTCAGTGACTTTGTTCTCTCTAGTGATGAATATGATTACAAAGTCTGCTGAATCCGGGGTGCAGAGGGCACAGAATGGCGTCTGCCTAATGACAACCAGCAATCATGACATTTATCATCAATAAATGATCTGACAGTCACTACAGAATCAGTCACAGTATGCTGGTGGATTCTGTAGGGACTCGAAAAGCTGAAGGAAAGGGAAGGTAGAGAATATGTTCTGATTCAGCATGGCACGCACAACCATCCCAAGAATCATCAAACAACCAACAGAGAGCTTGGTACCAGATCTATCCAGATAACCTGCACTGAGTTGGAAGGCTGGCTGAAAGGGAACGAAGTTCAGAGCCTGGGTATGGCATTCTCAGAATCCTGTGACCCCTACTCCTCTATTCAGTTCCAATTTCAATAGCTGAAATACAACAGTAGTGATTCAACAATCAGATATATCTAGGGCTGCTAAGAAGCCTGAGCAGCATTACATTATTTGGACTGCAATTCCCCTTCAAATCCATGGAAGAGGAATTTCAAGTAGCAAAAAGCCAGAAAAGTGGTCCAGTTCAAAAATTCAAGTGATCCTAAGGTGGGTAACAGCGATCCAAGTGAAGACTAAAAGGGATGGTAGGGCAGATGAAGGTGTTCAGGAAGCAGATGCAAGGCTGCATCACAGGAATCTGGTTTAAGTGATTTACATGAGGCTGGACTGGATTAGGAACTTTGCCAAAACTCTAAGATGACATCGACAATGGAGGAGATAAGAACCTGTCGGTTGGTGGGAATGAAATGACAGAGCTCGGCTTGCATAGGCTTGGTCTGATTTGTTTGGTTTCACAATCGAATGTTGCATTGCACAATAGAACATTTGATAAAGTACTTACTTCTTCATCTATGTAGGCTGTGTCTCCATATGCGTGACATTGGTTTGTAGAGGTGCATGCATTTCATCTTGGTTTGTCAGTTTGGTTCATAGATATGCTTGAATGGAGAAAAATATCTGAACAGATTCCTTTTGTTGCAACTACGCCACTATTGTTGTGCTACTTTTGCACTTGGTGGCACTTGCTGTCAAATGTGAAAAATTTCCAACTTTTATTGCCTGCCACAATGACAAAGACAAACAGGTTTTATGTTTAACAAAAAAGAAAAGACAGACAGTGACAGATGGTCTATAATGCTGTGAGTCACCCAATTTGAATTAGGGGAATGAGAGTAATTTGTACACTCAACAAAAATATAAACGCAACACTTTTGGTTTTGCTCCCATTTTGTATGAGATGCACTCAAAGATCTAAAACTTTTTCCACATACACAATATCACCATTTCCCTCAAATATTGTTCACAAACCAGTCTAAATCTGTGATAGTGAGCACTTCTCCTTTGCTGAGATAATCCATCCCACCTCACAGGTGTGCCATACCAAGATGCTGATTAGACACCATGATTAGTGCACAGGTGTGCCTTAGACTGCCCACAATAAAAGGCCACTCTGAAAGGTGCAGTTTTGTTTTATTGGGGGGGGGGGGGGGATACCAGTCAGTATCTGGTGTGACCACCATTTGCCTCATGCAGTGCAACACATCTCCTTCGCATAGAGTTGATCAGGTTGTCAATTGTGGCCTGTGGAATGTTGGTCCACTCCTCTTCAATGGCTGTGCGAAGTTGCTGGATATTGGCAGGAACTGGTACACGCTGTCGTATACGCCGGTCCAGAGCATCCTAAACATGCTCAATGGGCGACATGTCCGGTGAGTATGCCGGCCATGCAAGAACTGGGACATTTTCAGCTTCCAAGAATTGTGTACAGATCCTTGCAACATGGGGCCGTGCATTATCCTGCTGCAACATGAGGTGATGTTCTTGGATGTATGGCACAACAATGGGCCTCAGGATCTCGTCACAGTATCTCTGTGCATTCAAAATGCTATCAATAAAATGCAACATTGACATCAGAAAACCGCTCACCCCACCGACGCCACACACGCTGTCTGCCATCTGCCTGAACAGTGTGAACCGGGATTCATCCGTGAAGAGAACACCTCTCCAATGTGCCAAACGCCAGCGAATGTGAGCATTTGCCCACTCAAGTCGGTTACGATAACGAACTGGAGTCAGGTCGAGACCCCGATGAGGACGACAAGCATGCAGATGAGCTTCCCTGAGACGGTTTCTGACAGTTTTTGCAGAAATTCTTTGGTTATGCAAACCGATTGTTTCAGCAGCTGTCCGAGTGGCTGGTCTCAGACGATCTTGGAGGTGAACATGCTGGATGTGGAGGTCCTGGGGCTGGTGTGGTTACACGTGGTCTGCGGTTGTGAGGCTGGTTGGATGTACTGCCAAATTCTCTGAAACGCCTTTGAGACGGCTTATGGTAGAGAATGAACATTCAATACACGAGCAACAGCTCTGGTTGACATTCCTGCTGTCAGCATGCCAATTGCACGCTCCCTCAATATTGCGACATCTGTGGCATTGTGCTGTGTGATAAAACTGCACCTTTCAGAGTGGCCTTTTATTGTGGGCAGTCTAAGGCACACCTGTGCACTAATCATGGTGTCTAATCAGCATCTTGATATGGCACACCTGTGAGGTGGGATGGATTATCTCAGCCAAAGGAGAAGTGCTCACTATCACAGATTTAGACTGGTTTGTGAACAATATTGAGGGAAATGGTGATATTGTGTATGTGGAAAAAGTTTTAGATCTTTGAGTTCATCTCATACAAAATGGGAGCAAAACCAAAAGTGTTGTGTTTATATTTTTGTTGAGTGTAATATTACTGAGAGGAACTAATTTGGGGCAGCATGGTGGCCAAGCATTTAGTTTGCTCATTTCCACAATGGCAAGTTCCTGGTTCAAGACCACCCTGACAATTGCCATGTAATGTTGAGTTACATCAGGAAGGGCATCCAGAAAATAAATAAATAATAATAAAATAAAATAAAAATGCCATATCAATGTGGAGATCCATATTGGATCTGCTGTGGTGACCCAACAAAAAAGGAGAAGCCAAAGAACTTCATACAGAGGAATTAAAATTATAAACTCACAGAAAGTCAACATTTAAAGCAACAGTCAACTCAGAGTTTCCTATTTTAATATAACACTGCAAAGCAGCAAACCTCTGTTGTACTGTATCTATGTATTAATCCAATTATTGTTTGTTTCTTTTGTTACGTCCTGTTTAATTGGTGCTAATCAATCAATCATTCAGTCAATCAACATTTATTTCTATACCCCTTTATAGCAGCTAGATGGTGTCGAAAGTGAACGTAAAATCAAGGTGGAGGAATTCACAAAAATAAATGCAAATGTATACTTTATGTGTTCATTAAAAGATGAGCAGCAGAATTGTGCACAGGTTGGAGGTGTGTAAGAGAAGACTGCACACTAAACAAGTCCAGAGCTGATGAAAGCATGAATGGAAGTCTCTAGATCACGTCTACTGAGAAAGGGCTTTACTTTAGAAGTAGAGAGATGGAACGCCAGCTTCTGATCTTGGGGGCTGAGGTTGTGCCACGCATGCGCAAGAGGAGTTTGGATTCTTCACTTCCAGTCTTTTGCTCTGCAGCCAATGCTTCGTTCACAGGTATTATGACCTCCAATTTCTGCTGGAAATTGACAACATCAACATCACAGTCACACTGTTCTCAATGAAAATGCTTTGTCAGTGCTGCACTGTTATTGCTGCAAAGGTTTGCAAACAACCAGTTAGGTTGAAACATCAAGATATAACCCACGTATCCCACACGTCGGGAACCATTCACATAGATCTTGCAGTTGATTAGCAACAAGGCAAGTTTAAAAGACAGTAAAGTTAAGTTTATTCAGTCAGCTAAGGGAAGATGCTCACACCACCTTTTTATTTATTAATATGATTTCTGGTCGAAAAGACTATCTTATCTTCTAGTCCATTATTTTCTTGTCCAACACGTGGTGCGAAATTTGTTGTCTACAGTTCTACAGGGATGCAGTTGCTATTTATTTTAATTTATTGATATCTTATTGTTCTCTTTTCAATTTGTACTTATTAATATCCCAGTGTAAATTGTATATATATATATATATATATATATATATATAAACACTACACTTATTGCTACTGACATTAATTGATGAGATTATATTGTCGTTACAATATTTACATGTTTAATCGAGCTCCTCATTGTTATCAAGTTGTAGCCTCACATGGACCACAATGAAAACAAGCCTTTAAGTTTTATGTGTCATCTGTGCTGATATATTCACCTTTGGTGTTTATATAGATTTTACAAATTAACTCAATCACTTCTGGAAATACTGCTGATTTTTGTTTACTCTAAATGCAAATTTATTGAGGGAACAAGGCTGTCCACATTGCCAGATTGAGAACTGCTGGACTCAGTATCCAAGAGTCAGCTGGTGGTCTCCTTTCAGCTGCCATCTGGTAGAATGCTGCCTGTGAGGCCTCACGGTTGATTCCAGATATCTTGGACGTCTTCATGATGCAAGAACTCAGATGCTTCTATAGCAGTGTGCACAGTTCTGAAACTACAAAACTTTCATGTCAGTTTAAATCATGTAATATCATACAAAACTGATGACCTTGCTGGGATTTTTCCACAATTTAGGCAGCTTGGAAGAAAATGAAGGCAGGTGTCAGGTCCTTCATGATGCCTCTCACATTTTCTTTGATTTATGTGGACTGAAATAAATGAAGTATATTTCATCATATTGAAAGTGTGATACCTTAGTGATATCGAAATAATTTATGACTGAAAATAAAATGTAAATTGTTCTTAACAATGAGTTTTGTTGTTCACCAAAAGAACATGGTTCTTCTGGATCAATATCAGGATCTCCAAGATTGATGCCAGCCAATATTTCTTTGAAATCCTGTCAAAAAATAAATAAATAATATATATACAGTGAGGAAAATAAGTATTTGAACACCCTGTGATTTTGCAAGTTCTCCCACTTAGAAATCACAGAGAGGTCTGAAATTTTCATCTTAGGTGCATGTCCACTGTGAGAGACATAATCTAAAAAAAAACAAATCCGGAAATCACAATGTATGATTTTTAAAATAATTTATTTGTATGTTACTGCTGCAAATAATATTTGAACACCTGTGAAAATCAATGTTAATATTTGGTACAGTAGCCTTTGTTTATAATTACAGATGTCAAATGTTTCCTGTAGTTTTTCACCAGGTTTGCACACACCGCAGCAGGGACTTTGGTCCACTCCTCCATACAGATCTTCTCCAAATCTTTCAGGTTTGGAGTTTCAGCTCCCTCCAAAGATTTTCTATTGCATTCAGGTCTGGAGACTGGCCAGGCCACTCCAGGACCTTGAAATGCTTCTTACGGAGCACCTCCATAGTTGCCCTGGCTGTGTGTTTGGGGTCACTGTCATGCTGGAAGACCCAGTCATGACCCATCTTCAATGCTCTTACTGAGGGAAAGAGGTTGTTTGCCAAAATCTCTTAATACATGACCCCATCCATCCTCCCTTCAATACAGTGCAGTCGTTCTGTCCCCTTTGCAGAAGAGCACCCCCAGAGTATGATGTTTCTCCCCCATGCTTCATGGTTGGGATGGTTTTCTTGGGGTTGTTCTCATCCTTTAAACATGATAAGTGGAGTTGATTCCAAAAAGCTCTATTCTGGTCTCATCTGACCACATGACCTTCTCCCATGCCTCCTCTGCATCATCCAGATGGTCACTGGTGAACTTCAAATGGGCTTGGACATGTGCTGGCTTGAGCAGGGGGACCTTGCTGCCCTGCAGGATTTTAAACCATGACAGCATCATGTGTTACTAATGTAATCTTTGTGACTGTGGTCCCAGCTCTCTTCAAGTCACTGACCAGGTCCTTCTGTGTAGTTCTGAGCTTTCTCAGAATCATCCTTACCCCACAAAGTGAGGTCTTGCATGGAATCCCAGACTGAGGGAGATTGACAGTCATCTTGGTTTCTTCCACTTTCTAATAAATAATCATACACAGTTGTTGTCTTCTGCACGCTGCTTGCCTGTTGTCCTGTAGTCCATCCCAGCCATGTGCAGGTCTCCAGTTTTGTCCCCTGGTGTCCTTAGACCAGCTCTTGGTCTTGGCTATGGTGGACAGGTTGGAGTGTGAACGGTGTCTTTTATTACAGGTAACAAGTTCAAACAGGTGCAGTTAATACAGTTAAAGAGTGCAGAATACGAGGGCTTCTTAAAGAAAAATGCACAGGTCTATGTGAGCCAGACTTCTTGCTGGATGGTAGGGGTTTCAAATACTTATTTGCAGCAGGATTTTTTTTTTTTTTTTTTAGATTATGTCTGTCACAGTGGACATGCACCTAAGATGAAAATTTCAGACCCCTCCATGATTTCCTAAGTGGGAGAAATTGCAAAACCGCAGGGTGTTCAAATACTTATTTTCCTCACTATATATATATACGAGGTCTGTCAATAAAGTATAGGTCCTTTTTATTTTTTTCAAAAACTATATGGATTTCATTCATATGTTTTTACGTCAGACATGCTTGAACCCTCGTGCGCATGCGTGAGTTTTTCCACGCCTGTCGGTGACGTCATTCGCCTGTGAGCACTCCTTGTGGGAGGAGTCGTCCAGCCCCTCGTCGGAATTCCTTTGTCTGAGAAGTTGCTGAGAGGCTGGCGCTTTGTTTGATCAAATTTTTTTCTAAACCTGTGAGACACATCGAAGTGGACACGGTTCGAAAAATTAAGCTGGTTTTCAGTGAAAATTTTAACGGCTGATGAGAGATTTTGAGGTGATACTGTCGCTTTAAGGACTTCCCACGGTGTGAGATGTCACGCAGCGCTCTCAGGCGCCGTCGTCAGCCTGTTTCAAGCTGAAAACCTCCACATTTCAGGCTCTATTGATCTAGGACGTCATGAGAGAACAGAGAAGTTTCAGAAGAAGTCGGTTTCCAAGCATTGTATCCGGATATTCCACTGTTAAAGGAGATTTTTTTTTAATGAAAGACGTGCGGACGGATTGCAGCGTACGGCTCGCAGCCGCTGTGACGCTCCGCCACAGGAAAAACACCTCCGTTGGAAGCCTTAAGGACAAGTTGGAACATGTCCAGCTGTTAAACAATTTCTCATATACTCAATCCACTGAAAGCCATCAAAAGCCGCCTGATTTTACAAATGGTTATCAACACGGAGGTGTTTTTCCTGTGCTGCCGCACCGCGCCGGCTGCTTCCCCACAGCGCGGACCCGTCCACCTACATCTTTCATTAAAAAAATCTCCTTAACAGTGGAATATCCGGATAAAATGCTGAAACCGACTTCTCTGAACTTCTCTGTTCTCTCATGACGTCCTGGATCAATAGAGCCTGAAATGTGGAGGTTTTCAGCTTGAAACAGGCTGACCGACGGCGCCTGAGACGCTGCGCGACGTCTCGCACCGGGGAAGTCCTTAAAGTGACAGTATCACCCTCAAATCTCCGTTAAAATTTTCACGTGAAAACCAGCTTAATTTTTCGAACCGTGTCCACTCGATATGTCTCACAGGTTTAGAAAAATTTGATCAAACAAAGCGCCAGTCTCTCAGCAACTTCTCAGACAAAGGGAATTCTGACGAGGGGCTGCACGACTCCTCCCACAAGGAGTGCTCACAGGCGAATGACAGTCACCGACAGGCGTGGAAAAACTCACGCATGCGCACGAGGATTCAAGCATGTCTGACGTAAAAACATATGAATGAAATCCATATAGTTTTTGAAAAAAATAAAAAGGACCTATACTTTATTGACAGCCCTCGTATATCATCATCATCATCATCATCATCATCATCATCATCATCATCATCATCATCATCATGTGGTAAATGCTCCAAGTGTTATTACTTCAAAGGAATACTGTGATTATTTTATGGTGTTTGATTATTATTGATTGACAATTTTATTATGGTGTTTGAAGACTTTTACTGTGTCATTTATGAGTTTTATAGTTATATTCATGAGTTTCACTATGATGCTTTTTATATGACAATAATGTGTGCTTTTTAATGTATTTTTATACACATTTTTGAATAATTAATAAATATTGACCGTGATTTTCCACCACAGTTGCTGACAGTATGCTGCATGCGCTTATCATAATATTATCACATTTTGTCCTCAGTAAAGATTTAGAATCGACAAGAACTTCATTCAAACTACACTTTGAACATACTTGGAGGGATACTTGCTTAAGCCCCAGCAGAAAATGCAAGAAACAAGCAGAAACTGTCCTTTACAAACGCATCTGGTGTTATTGCTGGCAGATGAAGACGGAAGTCCAATTACCCCAACTCTCATGGCCAAAACTAGAATGGGGAAAAGAATAGAACCCTGAGGCAGAGGAGCATTTGATGAGGAGTGTCAATAATCATAACAGAAAAAGTCCTCTCAGCCAAATAGGATTTAAACCATTTAAGCAACTGTTTTACCAAGCCATTACAATATAAACAAGACAATAATTACCTTTTTAGATGGCTCCAAATACGTTCTCCACCTCATTAAGCACGCGCGAGCAAAGCAACAGCTGAAGCACTCCTATGTGATTCCAGAAGTGATAAGAGTCGTTTTCAACAGCCAACTCGGACAGAAAATGATTAATCTGCTACCAAAAAAAAAGAAAAAATATATATATGCAGCGTGCAGTGCACAACGTGTGGCAGCCAGTGGAACAAAGCATGGCATCCTGCTGGGAACACAGCAGGTGTGAGCTTCACAGTGATGTGCGTGCAAGTGCGTGGATCAAAGTCGTGCAAGTGTTTAGGGCGCACCTTAAGGTGTTGAACCATCTTGTGCATTCAGGAAAGCTTCAGTGCACCTTGGTATTGATTCTACAAGTGTTTGTAATTCTACTGTAGGGATGGTGTACCATTCCTCGAAAAGACATTGCCTCATTTGGAGTTGTGACAATGCTGGTGGAGAGTGCTGTCAACAGACAAAAATCACCCATATGTGTTCAACTTTGGATTGACTGTGAAGGCCACAGCATATGATTGAGATTAGTTTTATACTCATAAAACCATTCAGTGACCCTGGATGGTGCATTCACTGCATTGCTATCAAATGTTTCCTCTCATTAATCACCTGTTTGTCTGAAAACTTGATCTCTGTTACAAGCAAACTATGCATTCTGACAATGCGTTGGTGGCCTGCAACCCAGTTAATGATTTTATCAAATAAATTAACCTTACAGCTGTGGCATTAGATGTCTGTGTATGGTAATTAGTGCCACACTAGCAACACAACACCAACATGACTGGGAAGAAAGCACTAAATTACAAAGATTCCAGCGAGCAATTTGATTGAAGCAGTGAAAAATACGGAATAATCAAATCTGAAAAATTTCTGAGCTATGGTTTGAGATATTTGCAATGTTAGCCTAAATGACATACGTAAAGGCTAATTCTTTGGCACTGGAAAAGCCTTGGTGTGTATGAAGGGCAAAACAATTAAATGGTAAATGAACTGCATTTATATAGCACTTTTCCATCTATATCTGAAGTTCAAGCACATTACAGTGATGGCTCACATTCCACACAACTGATGTCCTGATACTGCCATAAAAGGCACTCACTACATACTGGGAGCAACTTGGGGATTATGGACCTTGCCAAAGGGATCTTAGTGATATTATGGCCAGACAGCAGTTTTCACTCATACAAATCCAAATCAAGATCGATAGATAGCAGCTGATGTTTTTGCAGACACTGTACCAGACGATTGTGTTGAACAAAGACCTAAGGCAGAAGGGAAGAATCTTGATTTACGAGTCGATTACCTCTCTCTATCCTCATATATGGTCATTAATTTTGGGTAATGACCACAAGAACAAGGTCATGGATACAAGCAGTGAAAATGACATTCACCTATCCAAAATTTCAGGCAGTCTAGCTTCAGGTTCAGGTCATAGTTGATGGTTTAATACATTGCTGCAGTAGTAGACAAGGTTGTTGCTCCACTAAACACAGCAACATAAATGTAAATCTAATAAGTGCGTGGTCAGAGACCACTGATTGAAGAGGAAAGATGTCAATGTTGTGACAGCAGGGCCATGTGTGAGAACCAAATCCCGGGTATTTTCACTAATGTGCATCCAGTCCTGAATGCATTGCTGTGACAAAATAACAGTGACAAAATAACACAACTGATTTCCATACTTCTGATCCTGACAATATGTATCATCATAGGCAGAGCAGAGAATCCAATGCTCAAACGAATTATATTGTGACCCCCAACAGCTAATAAAGTAAACCTAGATTTCTAAATAAAAGCAACACACCCCCGCCTTGCTTTGCACCACGAGACATGTAACTAAATGTGTACGCCGGTGGCCAAGCCTCATTCAAAGGAAGGACAGCTGTGGGTTTGAGCCAGGTTTTCACATAACCCAATCATATTCAAGTGATGATCCATAATTAGACATTAATCAACAGATTTTGAAGACAGTGATCTCACTCTCGGATTTAAGGGTGGTTCCGGAGTAACATACACAAGGTGCCTGGAAGTGGGCTTAGGTTTGAGACATTTTGCATGGATTTTAGGTGCAGACACAAAATATTTAAGATTGCTGGAACAGCCAACGGGCCATCCTCAATTTCAATGACATCCAGTATAGTAATGGTTGGTAAGTTTGCAAAACATATCCCTCTATGATCTCTAAGCACACGTCTGTGAAAACACGCCACAGTCTCAACACAATAAGTATCCCTCCCTGAAAAACTGCTATCACCACAGTGGGTTTCTGCAGCAAATTCCCCATTAAACTAATGGATTCCACACCCAGATTTGCAATTTGTTAGCATTTATCTGGTATTTACCAGACCAACCCTGGCCGAAGTTGGGACGAGAACTGGACCGTCGACGTCAGCCTGCCAAGGAACCCGGCGAAGCAAACCCAGGTTCCCAGAGCATCATTGGCGTAAATCAATCCAGGGAAGACGTGGACAGCCGGGCCAACAGTCCTCGGAGCCGACCACCAGCACACACGCAGGCTTCAACCAGATCCACAAGGTGCCAGGGCAGCACAGATCCCACCAGAATTCTGCGCACAGATTGTCCAGACGCTAAACAGCGAGTCAAAGGAAAACTCCAGCTTCACCAGCCAGCCACTCTGTCTCCCATGGTGGTAACTTGCGCTTTCAGCCGAAAGGCAGTGCAGGAGCCCTGCACAAAAAGCCAGAACCTCCAATAAAAATGGGGTGGAAACTTCTGGTCCACCTGTCAATAATGCACCGCACCCTGGACCAGGGGGCTGGAGATCCAGCAATGTCTGGCGATCATACATCTGCAGTGACTCAGGTTCAAAAACAGCATAAATTAAAAATAATAAAATAACAGACTGGAGAGCAACAGATGGCAGCCACACACAACAGCGCCTGGCACTCCCCGACGCTTATATGGCGTCAGCGAGTGACATTCTACTTCTCTGCTGTGTCCTGCAGCAGCGCCAGAACATACATACATTTTTTTCTGTTGTTGGTATCATTTGATTTGGTAAAGACTTTATTCATATTTATTCACTGAAATGAGCATGATTGCTAACTGTATTTTATCTCTGGACCCAGACTATCATCAAGATAGAAGGAAAAGCTCATCGCATTATGTGTGACCCAATATGGTTTTAAACGCATGCTGAAAGAATTGAATGCCATTTAGATGTTTCCACCTCTCTCATTGTTTCAAAGCAAAAAGGCAGTTTGTTGTTGTTTCTCGTTTCCACTGAAATGAAAGTTCATGAACGTGAATTGTGATTTTTCAATTTGTAAGTTGTACTAGTCCACAAGCAGTGGTGGGCACAGCTAACCAAAAAGTTAGCTTGGATAACAGTTAATCTGCTAACTGAAAGTTAACTTTTATCAAGCTAAACCGATAAACACTAAAAACAGTTAGTGGAAGTTACACCTAAAAGCTTGTGTGTTGGTTTTTACAATGCCTGTGATCTGTGATCCACTTATATCGAGACATTCTGAATATGTTGGTTTATTTACACTCCCATCCAGTAGAGGGCAGTGTTGTCTGCATTTGATGGAGGGGGAAGGAGGAAGTGATGAGAGCAGGTCATTTGAATTTCCCATAATGCATTTCTGCATGTGTGTTTAACGTCAAACCTTCAGAATTCATGCATTACTTTAAAACTAACATAGCTGATATTTTCACTTTGTAAAATCGACATTTCGATAACTTGTCCAGAATTAGTTGGTTTTAAATGAAACCATGAGTGAAAGGTGCTTTGCGCTTCATGACTTTCTGTCCACTCTACATATTGGCATGTTGAAAGTAAATGAACTCCCCCCTTCTTTGCAATAATAGCTGGTCTGCTCTCTTTTACTGGGGAGAGGGTTGAGTTTCTCACAGCGGTCTGTTTATTGCAAACGGCACAACAGAATTAACATGTAGGATTTTAGGTTTTATAGATGTTTCTGACTGTTCAGACTTTATCTCTGCCAGCAAAAAAAAAAAAAATGTTAGTGGAATGAAAGTTATCAGAACTAAATTTAGCGGAAGCTCATTGTCCGCTGATGGTTTTCAAAAGTTAGCTGAAAAGCTAATCTGAAACAAAATGTTAGCTTGGCTAATCAGCGGTTAGTGGATTAGCAGAATTGTGACCACCACTGTCTACAAGAAACAGGACAAAATCCATGGCTTATACTCCAGAATGTTCAGTAAACCTGTTTTGCTGTTTTTGCAACAGGAAATGTGAAGTAGTGAGATAAAATAAATAATCATGTCCGTTAGTTGTAGGTGATGCAGGATTTAAATGTACCCTTTTGGACTTGACTAGCTCACAATTTGTTGGTTGGTACTTTGTTACCATTTCAAAATGGGAACATTATGCTGTACTATTATTCTATCCTAACAATAGTTGGCTTCTTCTTCTGGACTTCTTCAATGCTGCACTTTCTGCTACTGTATGTGATGTGGCCCCAGTGGTGCATAAAAGGCAACAGCGCCAACATGCTGTAGCACAGCAGAAAAAAATTTGAAGGAAATCCCTGGTTTATAATAGCATATGCATTTGAAGGTAAGCAGTGCGAGTTTTTGCTCAGTCCTAGATTTATCATGGAAAAAGAATGTCTACATTAAAAAAAAAACTGTACCGGATTGCCAGCCATTGCACTGAAACAAATTGCATTAAATCAAATTGTTCTGTAATAACATGCATTATTCATGAACTGTTTCCTAGCCAGTGGTGTCAAAAGTACACACATTTGTTACTTAAGTAGAAGTATAGATACTGCAGTTTAAAAACACTCTGGTAAAAGTTGAAGTATCAACTGACTTCTTTACTCAGTAAAAGTGAAAAAGTATGTGCTCCAAAACCTACTTAAAGTATAAAAGTATAAAGTAACCTTTAAAAAAAAAAAAAAAAAAAAAAAAAATAGGTAGATGCCACTATATGAATTGAAAGCTAATTTAAAAAACGGATTCGTTCTACATGTGGCCCAAGACCCAAACCCAAAATTACCCCCCAACACCACCTGCATGAAAATGTTTCAATTCTAGAAGCTCTGAAATGCAATCTGGGACTATTCCAGACAATAACTGCAGTGAGTGCAGCATCCATTTAGTGAAGGAAAAAAAAAAAACTTTCCTTATTCAGATTCATTCCAGTAGTATTCTGCTCTTACAAGGATGCAGCAGTTTTCTAGTTTGGCAGATAGTTCTGGAGGAAATCACTGAAGAAATTAACACATTGAAATATGGTTTGACTGAAACAAATTGTCATTAAATAAGACAGGGATGAAGTGGAGGTGTAATAGTCACTATGTGTTTCACAGGAAACACTTATTTATGTATGTTCATTGTTAGTTGCTTTTATATTGTCTAGTGTGTTCTATTCAGGTTTCTTTTTGCCTCTTTCTCTAAAATTGATATAATAATCATTAGATTATTAATATATAAACAAAAAATAAATTTAAGAAAATATTACAATTTGAAACAATGCACCCGAACGTGATGAGAGCTGCTTCATGCTAACTTTTAACATTGAAAATGCCATAGACATGCTAACGCGTTAGCGTCGCTTCCAGTTTTTAAGGTATAAAATAAATCTATCAACTGTTCAGAAGACCATAACAGGTCGGTTTAACATAGAAAAGATAAATAATACTCACAGAAGTATGCTCTTTAGGGTTTTAGCGGGGGAAAATTAAGCGAAAGAAAGAAAGAATAAACGAAGCAATAGGTCGAAGCATTGCTTCAATCTGCGAACCACTGCTTGGATTGGTTCATGGTTCAAAGCAAAGCCGTGCTGCAGAAAAGTTGATTACAGGCGCACATGACGTGAAATATATATATATATATATAAACATTAAACTAAAGGCAAGAGTAACGAGGCTGTTTGTTTAAAAATGTAAGGAATAGAAAGTACAGATACTTGTGTGAAAATGTAATGAGTAGAAGTCAGAAGTAGGCAGAAAAATAAGTAAAGGAGTAAAGTATAGATACCTAAAAAGTGTACTTAAGTACAGTAACGAAGTATTTGTACTTCGTTACTTGACACCTCTGTTCCTAGCCCAGGTATTAAGACACATATTGGATCATATTATATGGGAGAGGTGCACAATCCTTGTAGGTACATTTCTTATTTTTACAATAATATTTTTCTGTTAGTCTGCTGTGAAATTAGAGATAGACTTGAAAATTTAAAGCCCTCATCAAGTATCGTCATTGGAAGTACAGAAACCTACACTTTAGTCTGGAGGCTATCATATGCATTTGCTGGATTGTATTCAGTATGACGGCTTCAGGACATATTCTGGAGAAGTGAAGCTTCCAGATTATATCCATGTTTTGTTGTTGTTGTTGTTTTTTTTTTTTCCCAAATAAATAGCAAATAATGATAGAAATTGTCTGAACAGGATTTATAGGCAGCTGATCACTCTAATTTTCAGTGATTTAAGTACCTTTACTCATAAAAAAAGACAATGAAATTAATGCATAGTCTGTTCTTGCAAATTAATAGATTGAGTGAAAATGGACACTTCTGAAAAAGTGACACAAAAAATCACAATACTGGAGCAATACCTGACAGGTTTCTTGACAAGTACCAACTATCCCTAATTTTATCTCTGAGACTCATTTATTTTTCTGTATTTGTTGTCAAAATCTTTTTTTTTTTTTTGCAATGAATTGCTGCTGGGGGATTCATGGTTGATGAAAATTCCCGTTGTGGCTTCCAGACAGCCTGAAATAAACAAGTCTGATATAAACCAGTGACATATCAGGCATATTTTTTATGCAATATCTGTTTGTAATCCTCTCGAGGCTTTCCTTCAAAAAAGTCTACAAGCACACAGTGAAGTACCCAATAACATGTTTTTAAGGCAAAACAACCGCCCCTGAGGTGGTGCACAATTGGTACTAGTGAAATTACATTAACCATCAACTTCCTGCTGTGTGTGTTCTGAGAAATCCCACTGCCAAACATTTAACAAGAATCTTACAGGGGGGAAAAAAATGGTCACCATGCCAGCAGAGCCACCAGCCTCAGCATCTGACCCCACACTGTATCCAAACACCTACAAGCGCCTTCCATCTCATCTGACAACTCAACCTGTCAATCTGCCTATTCAAAGGACCTGCCTTTGCAGGAAAAGCTCATTTTGCCTTCCCCTTGGCCCAGTCAGTAAGTGTCACTTCAGTTTTCGTTTCATTGCCTCCTTGCCGCTGTGCACTAACACTCCCACGATGGGAGTTCTGCCTGCTGTTGTGGCCCTACTGTTCAATTAACACTGTAGGGGAACATAAGATTACAAAAACTACACCCTACCTATGCATCTGTGCTACTTTAACAAACAGCTGACTTCATAGAGATGTTTTAAGCATGCACTTAAATGCTAAAACGTAGACTAAACAGAAAAGTCTAAAATTTAACTCCTGGCATTTACTCCTGATGGTTTTGGGAACAGATCTCCCTGTGTGTGTTTGGGTTTGTGCCCTTTTAAATGCTCTTTACCCAGCTCTCCTTTGGTGCACTGCTGTTTACAAGGACTCGTCAGGCCTGTGGGCTGCCAACATCACAGACGTGTTGAATCTTAATAGAGCTTGATGTTTGTCTCACTTCCAATCTGCTACAGATTGGAGACCTGCCTACAAAAGTAATGAGAGACCACTCCTGCCACAAAGATTTCCTCAAAGATCACTGGGATTAGGGATTCACAGGAGCTGCAGGAAAGCAATCCCAGTTTTCTACTCAAATCCCTTCTTATTTCACTCTACGTACCAATATTGTGCTTATGTTACAATTTTATTCAAGTTTACTTGCTTTTTACCCATCATCTAGTTCGTCAGTAAAGTTATTTTGGTCAGTGTTAACTTGGATGACAGGTTGATCAATTAGAGTTTGATATATTCAAGAAATGTGATCACGCATGGCTGATGGGGGGTGGGGGGGAGTTACCTCTTTTGCTTCAATAACAATTTGGTCATACATTATTTTGTCCCCTGAAAAAAAAAAAAAAAAAAAAAAAAATGTCATGATCATGGCTGTAAAAAGGAATCATCGTATTTTTCCATCCATATATCCGTACCATGGTTGGACACCATATGGAGATGTGCATGAGGAAAATAATTTTGGTTTAACATGTTCAAGTGTGCATTCTTCACTTTTCAACCCTTTTCATTGTGCTTTATATCACAATGACTTTATAAGCAAAATTCCTTCCAAACCACTAAGGATTTTAATGAAATTTCACACATTATTGGCAAGAAGTTCAGAACTTGTCCGTGTGGTGCTCTGCCAACAACGTCATCCTCAACACTTCAAAAACAAAGGAACTCATAATCAATTTCAGGAAGCACAACACAAGCGACCAGCCTCTCTTTATAAATGATGAGTGTATAGAATGCATTCATTCAAATTCCTTGGCGTCCACCTCACAGACTGCCTGTCATGGTCATCTAACTCCACAGCAACTGTCAAAAAGGCACAACAGCGCCTCCACTTCCTGAGGATTCTCAGAAAAAAAACAACCAAAAAAAAACATCTGAGTCAAAGGTTGCTGGTGTCCTTTTACAAATCAACAGTCGAGAGCATCCTGGCTCATTGCATTCCTGTGTGGTTTGCTGGATGTTTTGCTGCGGACATGAAAGATCTCTAGAGAATCATTAAGACAGCAGAAAAAAAAATAATAATAAATTTGGTTGCTAATTGTCATGGATTTTTTTTTTTTTTTTTTTTTTGTATAATGCCCATGTGTTGCATATCATCAAAATGTTCACAAAAATCTCAGCTTTCAGAATTTCTGTCACATACTTGTCTAGAACACTGCATGTAGAAAACATTTTGCTCAAAATCTGAAAAAAATTAAATGCATTTAAAAAAAAAAACACTGTTCAGTTCTTTTTGAAAATATGCCTTTATTTATTTGGATTATCTGTTTTTGTGGTAGAAATTGATTCACCAACATCTGTCTCACAAAAGTAGTGTAATATATGAAGAAAACTGTATATCAGTGTAAATAAATAAAAAACATCTAAGTGGAAATGGTCTGTGACTTTATTTTAATAAGTCACATACCATTTCCACTTAGATGTTTTCTGTCTTCACACCATGCAAAAATGTCCATAAATATCTGCCACTGGATGAAAAGTGGAAAGCCTCTGACAAAAAAACAAAAAACAACAACAAAAAAACAAAAAAGAAACAAACACCCTTTGCTCTGTTGTGTGGGTGTAGGGGTGGGGGGCAGGTTGTAGATCCTGGATAAAGAAAATAGCCCATCCACATTTTTAATGACAGTATGCATTAACTGTAGTTGTTGTTGTTGTCCATTAGTAATACATGAAAAGCTAAGTGTTTTCAGATTGACAGAACTGTTTTTTTTTGTTGTTTTTTTTTTGCATGACATTCTCCGGGGTCTAGGATTGGCTGTGAGGCAAAGATCATCGAGAACAGGGACTGAAATTAGAGGTGACACACTGTAGTTTCAGGAAGTGGTCGAAAAACGTCTCTGTGACATTCTGTTGCTGTCAACAGAGAGGGTTAAGAATAAATGTCTAAGAATACAGGTGAACCATACACTGGTGCACATATCAAAGTCTGCATGGGATATCATGTATATGTGCACAGAGGACACAGCACATGAACAGAAGTACATGAACACACTCATACACTTGCAATTCCAACAAACAAACAAACAAACAAACAAACAAACAAACAAACAAACAAACAAACACAACAATCTCCAATTTCAGGCATTTAATTAATGTTAAATCCAAACTGGTGAATAATGCTGCATTCTGTCAGTGAAACACAGAAAACAGTGCACAAACCTGCCTGTGTGTGTTTATTTCTTCTTTTTGTTTTTTTAAATTACATTTCATGACGACACTCAGGTATGTTGCAGAGTTTGCATGTTACAATGGCACATACTGCAAATCTATAATGGCCATTAACACATGCAAAGAACTCATTTATATACTGTTGTCTATGTTAATTACTGCCTGCTATCAATTGCACATTTACTCATTATAAATCACCCATAAAATTGTCCCCATCCCAATGTACAAAATTTTGGGTTGCCCACCCTATTTAACTCTCATTCTCTGGGTTTTTAGTATATTAGGCCCTTCGTTAGGTAAATGTGCTCATGTTTTGCTTTTCAGATACTTTAAATGACATTTTCGCATTTTCAGTGGTAAATAGATGTTTATTTTTGATAGCCAACTCCATATTATATAGCTAATTAAACCATGATGGTGTTTGCATTCTAAGTCTGCATTTTAATTATTACACTAATTAATTTAGTTTTTTTTCCAGAGTGACAAGTTAACTGCGAAACATCTAAAAACAGAGCCTAAGTTGAAAAATTCCAGAATTCTCACATCGATTATTTTGGAAATTGCTATGACTAACTTGAAATAAGTAATAATATACTAAATTCTTTTATAGTCAGACTCTGCTAACTAACATTTCCATACACCTCCTGTCCTCCTACATATTGATGCTTCATTGCATTCCTTTGCTGCATTGCTTTTTTTTTCTTGGCTGTCACATCAACTGTCAGGTTTCCAGTGTTAGTGCATAAGTGAGTGTTATTGCAGCATAGAAATTGCCTGAGGTAGCATTTAAAAACACAGTCACAGGCTAGTTTTCCTCCAGGGTTCCCTGTCAAATTTTTGGGTTTGATGGAAGAAGTATATTTAAGGTGGGGTGGAAAATATGTGAGGAACCCTGCACCAAAGAGAAATGCTTGTTCATAGCATGACTGCATTAGTAAATTAACAACACATCCTTTAACTGACCTTGGATTACGAGAGGAAAAAATCCTGTTGAATACTATTTTTGGTAGAATTGTGGTATGCAGACAGACACTTCAAGTTAACAAGAGAATGAATAAACAAACTGAGCTACCACATCCACGGCAGCAGCCAGCAGCACTAAAATAGCAGGGTGACCCATCTCACAGTGCTTGTGAGACCTTAAGTCGCATGACATGTTGGATGAAATTGCAGATTACACTATAATTACATATCAATATTAATTGTTTTAAAAGGGAAAAAGAAGTCAGCAGGCCAAAGGGTTTTTTAATGTCCTTTTTTGTGATGTAATTTCAGTGCTGATATTAGACAGACACATTCTGTTGAATTTTCCAGCACCAATTGCTCGTGTTTCTGTGGTGTATTGTATTTTTGGAGTACCAGTCATCTCAACAACTTCTGTGCTGAGCTGTATTCACAGATTATGGAGGCCATCAGTGTTTATGTGGTGTAGTGATGGCATTGAAGGGATTATATTATAGTTTTTTCAATATGATAATGCACTGTCGGTAACACTACCATAAAAATGAAAGTATTGGCAAAACAAACAAAAAAAAAATTAAGGCAACTTGCTGCAATAGATTTTAATGTTTCGAATGTAAATTTTTAAGTTTTGAAAAGAACTTTGTTTTCTTCTTTAGACGACTTTGAAAGTTAGAGTTACACTAATTACAATTCACCAACAATGCATGCTTTAACTCATATAAGCAAGTTGAAGTTGCAGTTACATTTTAAATTATAGTTTTTATATACGAGGTCTGTCCATAAAGTATCGTACCTTTTATTTTTTATTTTAAACTATATGGACTTGATTCATGTGTTTTCACGTCAGACAAGCTTGAACCCTCGTGCGCATGCGTGAGTTTTTCCACGCCTGTCGGTGATGTCATTCACCTGTGAGCACGCCTTGTGGAAGGAGTGGTCCCGCCCCGTCGTCGGATTTTCATTGTCTGGAAATGGCGGAATGATTTGGGGTTTTTTCCATCAGAATTTTTCAGAAGCTGTTAGAGACTGGCACCTGGAAATCATTCGAAAAATTTATCTGGCTTTAGGTGAAAATTTTATGGGCTTCACAGAGAATAAGGTCTGTTAGTACAGCTTTAAGGACGGCCCACAATGGCGCTCGGTGCGCCGCACACTGAGCCACGACGACAGGCATGAACCACTGGATTATTTCTAAACGGATGGCTGTGTGGAGCTGGGACCATCGTGTGCACTTTCTCTGGTTATCACAAGAGCTGGACATCAACCATTTTCCATCAGATTTCACTTTTAACAAGAGATTTTGTCGTGGAAAGCCGCGCGGAGGCTTTGTGCGTCACGACCGATTCGCTGTTCGAGCGAGACAAAGAACGCCTCCGTTTTGGCGTGTCAGAGGACAAGTTGGGACATGCCTATCTCGGCTTTCAATGCTTACTAGTCGTGTGAGTTATAAGAGAAATTGTGGAGAGCTGGGCATGTCTGAACTTGTCCTCTGACACGCCGAAACGGAGGCGTTCTTTGTCTCGCTCAAACAGTGAATTGGTCGTGACGCACAAAGCCTCTGCGCGGCTTTCCATGACAAAATCTCTTGTTAAAAGTGAAATCTGCTGGAAAATGGTTGATGTCCAGCTCTTGTGATAACCAGAGAAAGTGCACACGACAGTCCCAGCTCCACACAGCGATCCGTTTAGAAATAATCCGGTGGTTCGTGCCTGTCATCGTGGCTCGGAGCGCGGCGCGCCATTGTGGGCCGCCCTTAAAGCTGTACTAACAGACCTTATTGTCTGTGAAGCCCGTAAAATTTTCACCGAAAGCCAGATAAATTTTTCGAATGGTTTCCAGGTGCCAGTCTCTAACATCTTCTGAAAAAATTCTGATGGAAAAAAAAAACAAATCATTCTGCCATTTCCAGACAATGAAAATCCGACGACGGGGCGGGACCACTCCTTCCACAAGGCGTGCTCACAGGTGAATGACGTCACCGACAGGCGTGGAAAAACTCACGCATACGCACAAGGGTTCAAGCTTGTCTGACGTGAAAACATATGAATCAAATCCATATAGTTAAAAGAAAAAATAAAAAGGTACGATACTTTATGGACAGACCTCGCATATATATATATATATATATATATATATATATATATATATATATATATATAATTCCCAAATTGCGACAGCAGATGCATTGTACATATTTTACACCTGATGCCCTTCCTGACGTAACTCCAGCTCAACATGGAGAAACAAACACATAGGTTCTGAAGACCTGAAGTAGTCTCCCAACCAATACGATCCAAGATATGTGACAAGATCAGGTGTACTCAGAGTAGCATAGCTGAGGCAACAGCGGAAGAAGGTTTTAATATCGTCACCTTCCTCCGCTGTCAGAACCTTCTTAGGCCCCATGGTCGGCTTATGAGCAGCTTGTCGATCGCCGATGTTAACAGCCTGCGTTGTTTGTCACCGGGATGGATCTGCACTGCGCTGGTGCCGCGCGGCCTCGGTGTTTCCGCGCTGATGGATCCGTGGTGGCTGCACGAGGCCTCGGGGAAGCGGCATTCGTGACGCGCGGCTCTAATGACGCAGCGCGCGGCCTCAGTGAATTCACCACGTTGGGCCTCGGACGTTGTTGCTGTCCAGTCGCTGGGCTAAGTTGCCGGTTGAGGTGGTATTCCCACTGTCCGGGTTGGCAAACACCGGCGTGGCAGATGGCAACTACAAACACCACCTCTGAAAACTCAGGTACAAACTTTTTGCAGCTCGCTCTGACGACACGCAGCTCTGACTGACTGTGACTGACGCAGCTCTCCAAGTCTATATGCAAACTTTAACAACATTAAAGAATATTTAAGTCAGTTTAAAAAAATATTTAACATAATTGCTATATCAGAAACATGGATCAATGAAGATAAAGGAATGGATTTTGAACTGGATGGATATGAATTTAATTGTGTAAACAGAAAAAATAAGAATGGAGGAGGAGTGGCTGTGTATGTGGATAAGAACATGGATTATAAAATAGTAGACAATATGACAACTGTGATTGATAACTTATTAGAATGTATAACTATTGAAATATGTGAAGAAAAAAGCAAAATGTATTAGTCAGCTGTATATATAGAGCACCAGGATCTAGTATTGAAACATTCACTGACTGTATGGGAAAAATGTTCTCAAAAACTAATCAAAAAACTGTGTTCATTTGTGGTGACTTAAATATTGATCTGCTCAATCCAAATAAGCATAAAATAACAGATGAATTTATCAGTATAATGTACAGTATGAGTTTATATCCAAAAATCACCAGGCCAAGCAGAATTACATCCCATAGTGCCACCTTAATTGATAATATATTCAGCAATGATATTGAGAATAACACTGTGAGTGGATTATTAATCAATGACATTAGTGATCATCTACCAGTTTTCATCGTTTATAATAGAAACCATCGGCGGAATCAGCCAGAGGAGAAAATAAAATACAGGCGAGTGCGGACAGAGGAAAACATGAACACACTAAAGAAGGATTTACAGGAGCAAAACTGGGAAAAGGTATACAGTGAAAGTGATGTTGATAGTGCATATGAAACTTTTTTACAAATATTACATCATTATATGATAAAAATTGTCCAATTAAACAAGACTACAGAAAACAAAAAATCCAAGCTCGACCATGGATGACGAAAGGGTTACGAAATGCATGTAATAAGAAAAATACACTGTATAGAGAATTCATAAAACTAAAGACTAAAGAGGCAGAAAATAGATATAAGAAATACAAAAATAGATTAACTAATATTATACGGGTATGTAGGAAGGAATATTATAGTAACATATTATATAATAACAAAAACAATATTAAAGGAATATGGGATATATTAAATAGCATTATCAAAAATGGTAATAAAAACAGAGTTACCCTCAGTATTTCATTGATAATAATGTCAAGAAGGAAAATAAGGATGAGGTAGTCAACGGTTTTAATAATTTTTTTGTAAATATTGGACCAAGCTTGGCAGAAAAAATTCCCGATTCCCAACCTGAGGATTGGGATAATAATCTCATAGAAAGAAATCCCTATTCAATGTTCCTCACAGCAGTGGATGGAAATGAAATTATAGACATTGTGAATAATTGTAAATATAAAACATCTACCGATTTAAATGAAATTGATATGGTGGTGGTAAAACAGGTCATTGAATGGATTGTAGAACCATTAACATACATCTGTAACTTATCATTTCAAACCGGTAAATTTCCCAATCAAATGAAAATAGCTAAGGTTGTGCCGCTGTATAAGACTGGGGATAGACACCACTTCACAAATTATAGACCTGTTTCTTTGCTTCCACAATTTTCCAAATTATTAGAAAAGTTATTCAATAATAGATTAGACAAATTCATAAATAAACATAAATTACTTACTGATAGTCAATATGGATTCAGAGCACATAGTTCAACATCACTTGCATTAATAGAATCAGTTGAGGAGATTACAAACGCCATAGACCACAAATTACATTCAGTTGGAATATTTATAGACCTTAAAAAGGCTTTTGATACAATTAATCATGACATATTAATCAATAAACTTGAACAGTATGGGATTAGGGGGTTGGTGTTGCACTGGGTGAGAAGCTACTTAAGTAACAGAAAACAGTTTGTGAAGTTGGGGGAATATACATCATCATGCTTGGACAATGCTTGTGGCGTCCCACAGGGGTCAGTATTGGGTCCAAAACTGTTTCTAATTTATATAAATGATATTGTCAATGTTTCCAAAATATTAAAATTAGTATTATTTGCAGATGACACAAGCATTTTTTGTTCAGGGGGGGATTTGCAGGAGTTACTGAGGAGGATCAGTATAGAAATGGGAAAATTGAAAATATGGTTTGACAGAAATAAATTATCATTAAACTTAAGTAAAACAAAATACATGTTATTTGGCTATTGTAATACAGACATACAGGTTCAGTTACAAGTCGAGGGGGTAGATATTGAAAGGGTACATGAAAATAAGTTTCTGGGGGTGATAATAGATGATAAGATAAACTGGAAGACTCATATAAAACATATACAAAGTAAACTGTCAAGAAGCATTTCAGTTCTAAACAAAGCGAAACATATTCTGGACCACAACTCACTCCGCATTCTTTACTGCTCACTGGTTTTACCATATTTACAGTACTGTGCAGAGGTATGGGGTAATACTTATAAAGGTACAACACAATCACTATCAGTAATGCAGAAAAGAGCTATAAGAATTATTCATAATACTGGCTATAGAGATCATACAAATCCACTATTTTTACAATCCAAATTCTTAAAATTCACAGACTTGGTTCATTTTCAAACAGTACAAATTGTGTATAAAGCAATAAACAATTTACTTCCAGCAAATATTAAAAATATGTTTTTTAACAGATCAGGGGATTACAGTCTGAGGGGGAAATTTAATTTAAAGCATCAGTGGGCACGAACAACATTAAAAGGTTTCTGTATTTCTGTCTGTGGGGTGAGGATGTGGAACAGATTGGGAGTGGGGCTCAAGCAATGTCCAAGCATGAACCAGTTCAAACAGCGGTACAAAAATATGTTTTTTTCTGGGTATAGGGAGGAGGAAGGGTAATGAGGGTTAGGGTGTTTTTGTTTTTTGCTTCGGCTTGTAAATATATAGTATTTTGTATGTAAGTAGGTATGTGTAGGTGTATATTTATGTTTGTGTATATATATGTGTATATATGTATATGTGTATATATGTGTATGTATATGTGTATGTATGTTGATGTGTATATGTATGTGTATGTGTATATATATGTATATATATATATATTGATATCGGTTTAGGTGTGTAGGAATTTATGTGTATATGTGGCAAAGGGTATTACTGGTTGTGGGGAAGAAGGGGTAGGGATAAATAAGCTGATGCTTCACCCTACCCCTTTCGGACATGTTGGGTACACAGTAGGAACTTTTTTGTTGTTGTCTTTACTGATCTATCTTGTAATTGTTGTTGTATCAAATGTTCGAAATAAACAGTTTTCATTCATTCATTCATTCATTCATTCATTCATTCATTCATTCATTCAAGGTTCATTTTAAAATGCATATATGCCAGATACAAAAACATAACATGTATTTAAACCTACACAAGCAGAAAATGAGAGCTGCCTGAAGCTATCAAATCCCAAAGGAATCCCAAGTCCATGTGCATAGCATGTAGATTTCTAATAGTCATAATTACTTATGATCAACATAATCATCATTTGTTCAAGAAACATTGCTCCAATAAAGTCTAAATTATAAAAACCACATGAGGAGTATAGCCACACATAGTAAAACCAATGTGGTGAATAAAACCCCTGTATTTTCTGATCTGAAACCCATTGTTAGGGCCCCTTCACACATACTATGAATGTGGTCGAATTGCGCATGAAGCAGGAATTGTATGCAATATGTGTTAAATCGGAGCTGCCTCCAACGCCTCGCACACCTGTTGCTACAACTATTTGCGCACACCAGCGGCTGAAAGACAGTGTGCCCTGTGAGAGCCCATTCGATCCCTCTCGCTTCAGGTGTGGGCCAAACTGCAGGTGTCACACTTGACCAGCTGACACCGCTCACTTGGCACTTAGAAAATGTGTGGCCATTCATGCTATTAGCATGAAAATAGTCAGTAGATGATCACTTTGGAGCTGGCGGTGAAATTTGTCTAGGTGCCCCATGAGTTGCCGAGTACACATGTGGCGTGCCAGAGTGTCGGCTCCCCCGAAAACACGTGTGCATGTGTTTTGCGCACCCCCCACTCTCCCCCAACATGTGTGTGTGTGTGTGTGTGTGTGTGTGTGTGTGTGTGTGTGTGTGTGTGGTTCACGTGCCCCGCATGTGAGGCGCCTCTCATCTCATCACAGAGTGATACCTTGGTCTGTGCACTGAACGGACAGGGGCAACAGCAGGAGCTGTTGACAGCTCTGGTCGGGGACGTCACATCTGCAGAACACATACCATGTTTTGACGGACATATGTACATATGATGTCTTAGGTTTTTCATAAAAAAATGGGAAAAAATCATATTGTCATTATGGGGTATTGTGTGTAGAATTTTGAGGGAAACAACAAAATTAATCTATTTTGGAATAAGGCTGAAACCTACAAAATGTGGAAAAAGTGAAGCACTGTGAATATTTTCCGGATGCACTGTATGTGTTGTTGGGTTAGAGATAAAATGTAGAAATATACTTGGCAACACCAATGTTTTAGCCTCTTAAAACAGTTGCCATTACTTCCAAATCTGTTACTCTGGCCACCACTACTGTCCCCAAATCGAGACTTTGCTTTACCTTATATGAGGTAGGATAAAAGGATGTTAGTCCAAAAATAGCTGTTTAAAGTACACCTGAAACGGATGAAAACCCTGGTACTAAATGGCAGAATGTAACTATCAACCCCATAATCACAAAGCTGCCCTCAACAGAGGCAGCCAGTGCTTTTTTGTCATTTCCTGTCGGTTCTGAGTAGCAGAGTAGAAAATTGCCAGGCACAGGTTCATAGCTGCATTTCCTGCTTCCATATCTCCCCTGCCCAATATTTTTTCTTTCTGCTGAAGCCCATTTCTGGCCCTCTGAATCACTGGCTTTCATCAAATTTTCTGAAAGGCAGCATTTATCACAATAGAACTAATCACAACTACTTCCTTATGTGACTGGCATGGCTCATATAAATTGGATCAGACCAATAATTTTGAGCAATCCTCAAAACCAATTAAGAAAATATTACACTCAATCCTGTGTGCACGTGTGTGGTTGTGTGTTACACAAATTAATGAGGTAAAAGTAAATACAATCTAATAATAATAATATCCAAATAGGAAAGAGCAACAAAAAAGATCATTTTCAACTTCAGAACCAGCGGTCAATGATATTAAGTTGTAAATGATAAAAGAATTACATTTACGAGGTCTGTGAGAAAAGAAACGGACCTTTTTATTTTTTTCAAAAACTATATGGATTTGAATCACGTGCGATTATATCAGACAAGCTTGAACCCTCGTGCGCATGCGTGAGTTTTTTCACGCCTGTCGGTTGCGTCATTCGCCTGTGGGCAGGTTTTGAGTGAGCACTGGTCCACCCCTCCCGTCAGCATTCCTTTGTCTGAAAACCTGCTGAGAGACTGGCGCTTTGCTTTATCAAATTTTTTTCAGAAACTGTGAGGCAGATCCGAGTGGACACCATTCGAGAAATTCAGACGGTTTTCGGTGAAAATTTTAAGGGCTGATGAGAGATTATGGAGTGTTACTGTCGCTTTAAGGACTGCCCACGGAGCCGGACGACAGCCACGAGCCTGTTTCGAGCTAAAAACTTCCAAATTTAAGCCTCTGTTGACCCAGGATGTCGTGAGAGAACAGAGAATTTTCAGAAGAGGTAGGGAGCCGCAGTTTATCCGGACATTCCACTGTTAAAGGAGATTTTGTAATGAAAGACGTGCGGACGGATTCGCGCGTCGGGACGCAGCCGCTCATCGCACGGCGCCACATGAAAACGCCTCCGTGTTGATAACCATTCGTAAGATTTAGGCGGCTTTCGAGGGCTTTCAGTCGAGTGAGTATCCGAGAAATTGTTTAACAGCTGGGCATGTTCAAACTTGTCCTGGAAGGCTTCCAATGGAGGTGTTTTGCTGTGCACCGCGCCGTGTGCAGCTGGGTGCCGACGCGCGAATCCATCCTCACGTCTTTCATTCACCCAGGACGTCGTGAGAGAACAGAGAACTTCCAGAAGAGGTCGGAATCAGCAGTTTATCGAGACATTCCACTGTTAAAGGAGAATTTTTTAATGAAAGACATGCGGACAGATTGGTGCATCGGCTGGCAGCCGGAGCGGCGCGCCCGCCACAGGAAAAACACCTCCGTTGGAAGCCTTAAGGACAAGTTGGAACATGCCCTGCTGTTAAACAATTTCTCAGATACTCACTCAACTGAAAGCCACCAAAAGCCACCTGGATTTTACAAATGGTTATCAACACGGAGGTGTTTTTGCTGTGGCGGGCGCGCCGTGCCGGCTGCGAGCCGACACGCCAATCCGTCTGCACGTCTTTCATTAAAAGAATCTCCTTCCTCCTGTCCGGATAAACTGCTGATTCCGACTTCTTCTGAAAGTTCTCTGTTCTGTCACGACATCCTGGGTCTACAGAGGCTTAAATTTGGAGGTTGTCAGCTTGAAACAGGATGATGACGTCGCCTCGGAGCGCTGCGCGATGTCCCGCTCCATGGGAAGTCCTTACAGCGATAGAAACAATCCAAAATCTCTCATCAGCCATTAATATTTTCACAGAAAACCAGCTGAATTTCTCGAATGGTGTCCACTCAGATGTGCCTCACAGTTTTTGAAAAAATTTTGATCAAGCACAGCGCCAGTCTCTCAGCAACTTCTCAGACAATGAAAATCCGATGAGGGGGCTGGACCACTCCTTCCACAAGGCGTGCTCACAGGCGAATGACGTCACTGACAAGTGTGAAAAAACTCATGCATGCGCACGAGGGTTCAAGCTTGGCTGATGTAATCACACGTGATTCAAATCCATATAGTTTTTTAAAAAAATAAAACTGTCGGTTTCTTTTCTAATAGACCTCATATATATATATAAAGTAAGTCCCTTCGGCTGCTCCCTTGTTTGCACTCGGTCACCACAGCAAATCCAAGGTGGATCTGCATGTTGATTTGGCACAGGTTTTACGCCGGATGCCCTTCCTGACGCAACTCCACATTACATGGAGAAATGTGGCAGGGGTGGGATTTGAACCCAGAATATATATATATATATATATATATATATATATATATATATATATATATATATATATATATATATATATATATATATATATATATATATATATATATACATACATACATATTATACGAGGTCTGTTAGAAAAGTATCTGACCTTATTATTTTTTTCAAAAACCATATGGATTTGAATTACGTGTGATTACTTCAGACATGCTTGAACCCTCGTGGGCATGCGAGAGTTTTTTCACGCCTGTCGGTTACGTCATTCGCCTGTGGGCAGTCTGAGTGAGGAGTGGCCCACCCTCTCGTTGATGTTTTCATTGTTTAGGAATGGCTCAGAGACTGCTGCTTTGTTTGATCAAAAATTTTTCAAAACTATAAGGCACAACTGAGTGGACACCATTCGATAAATTCAGCTGGTTTTCGGTAAAAATTTTAACGGCTGATGAGAGATTTTGGTCTGGTAGTGTCACTTTAAGGATGGCCCACGGCGCCTGATGGTGATCTGCGCTTCAAGGCGGCAGCGTCTCTCCGTTTCAAGTTGAAAACTTCCACATTTCAGGCTCTGTTGACCCAGGAAGTCATCAGAGAACACAGAACTTTCAGAAGAAGTCGGCATGAGGAGTTTATTCGAACATTCCATTGTTAACGGACATTTTGTAATGAAAGAACGTGCGGGCAGAGTCGCATGTCGGGCCGGACACGACCGCGGGGGGTCGCGACAGGAAAAACACCTCCGTTGGAAACCTTAACGGGCAAGTTGGAACATGCCCAAGCTGTTAAACAATTTCTCAGTTACTCACTTGTTGAAAGCCATCAAAAGCCGCCTGAATTTTACAAATGGTTTTCAACACGGAGGTGTTTTTCCTGTCGCGGCGCACACAGATTTGCCGAGTCATCATGGAAACGACTCGGCAAATTTGCGCGCACGTCTTTCATTACAAAATGTCCTTAAACAGTGGAATGTCCGCATAAAGTCCTCATGCCGGCCTCTTCTGAATCTTATCTGTTCTCTCACGACGTCCTGGGTGAATTAAGCCTTAAATTAGGATGTTTTCAGGTCGAAACAGGCTGACGACGGCACCTGGAAGCGCTGCGCGACGTCCCGCTCCGTGGGAAGTCCTTACAGCGACAGAAACACCCCATAATCTCTCATCAGCTGTTAAACTTTTCACCGAAAACCAGCTAAATTTCTCGAATAGTGTCCACTCGGATATTCCTCACAGGTCCAGAAAAAATTTTGATAAAGCAATGCGCGCCATCTCGAGCAGCGTGTGAAACAAAGGAATTCAGCCGAGAGGGCTGAACCACATCTCACTCAAGGCGTGCCCACAGGGAAATGACGTCACCGACGCGTGAAAAAACTCACGCATGCACACGAGCGTTCAAGCATGATTGGTGTAATCGCACGTCATTCAAATCCATATACACTCAACAAAAATATAAACGCAACACTTTTGGTTTTGCTCCCATTTTGTATGAGATGAACTCAAAGATCTAAAACTTTTTCCACATACACAATTTCACCATTTCCCTCAAATATTGTTCACAGACCAGTCTAAATCTGTGATAGTGAGCACTTCTCCTTTGCTGAGATAATCCATCCCACCTCACAGGTGTGCCATATCAAGATGCTGATTAGACACCATGATTAGTGCACAGGTGTGTCTTAGACTGTCCACAATAAAAGGCCATTCTGAAAGGTGCAGTTTTATCACACAGCACAATGCCACAGATGTCGCAAGATTTGAGGGAGCGTGCAATTGGCATGCTGACAGCAGGAATGTCAACCAGAGCTGTTGCTCGTGTATTGAATGTTCATTTCTCTACCATAAGTCATCTCCAAAGGCGTTTCAGAGAATTTGGCAGTACATCCAACCAGCCTCACAACCGCAGACCACGTGTAACCACACCAGCCCAGGACCTCCACATCCAGCATGTTTACCTCCAAGATCGTCTGAGACCAGCCACTCAGACAGCTGCTGAAACAATCAGTTTGCATAACCAAAGAATTTCTGCACAAACTGTCAGAAACCGTCTCAGGGAAGCTCATCTGCATGCTTGTCGTCCTCATCGGGGTCTCGACCTGACTCCAGTTCGTCGTCGTAACCGACTTGAGTGGGCAAATGCTCACATTCACTGGCGTTTGGCACGTTGGAGAGGTGTTCTCTTCACGGATGAATCCCGGTTCACACTGTTCAGGGCAGATGGCAGACAGCGTGTGTGGCGTCGTGTGGGTGAGCGTTTTCTGATGTCAATGTTGTGGATCGAGTGGCCCATGGTGGCGGTGGGGTTATGGTATGGGCAGGCATCTGTTATGGATGAAGAACACAGGTACATTTTATTGATGGCATTTTGAATGCACAGAGATACCGTGATGAGATCCTGAGGCCCATTGTTGTGCCATACATCCAAGCACATCACCTCATGTTGCAGCAGGATAATGCACGGCCCCATGTTGCAAGGATCTGTACACAATTCTTGGAAGCTGAAAATGTCCCAGTTCTTGCATGGCCAGCATACTCACCGGACATGTCACCCATTGAGCATGTTTGGGATGCTCTGGACCGGCGTATACGACAGCGTGTACCAGTTCCTGCCAATATCCAGCAACTTCGCACAGCCATTGAAGAGGAGTGGACCAACATTCCACAGGCCACAATTGACAACCTGATCAACTCTATGTGAAGAAAATGTGTTGCACTGCATGAGGTAAATGGTGGTCACACCAGATACTGACTGGTATCCCCCCCAATAAAACAAAACTGCACCTTTCAGAGTGGCCTTTTATTGTGGACAGTCTAAGGCACACCTGTGCACTAATCATGGTGTCTAATCAGCATCTTGATATGGCACACCTGTGAGGTGGGATGGATTATCTCAGCAAAGGAGAAGTGCTCACTATCACAGATTTAGACTGGTTTGTGAACAATATTTGAGGGAAATGGTGATATTGTGTATGTGGAAAAAGTTTTAGATCTTTGAGTTCATCTCATACAAAATGGGAGCAAAACCAAAAAGTGTTGCGTTTATATTTTTGTTGAGTGTATATATATATATATATATTTGCAGAGAGAAAGAAGGTAGGTCCACATTTTTACAGTCCTGCCTGTCTTGCTGTATTGTTGTGAGACTTGGATACTATCCAGTGACCTAAGGTGATGATTAGATGTGTTTGGTACTGTGTCTCTTCTGAAGATCTTTGTGTATCACTAGAATGACTTTCTTTCAAGTGTATTTAATTATTAGACTAAATGGTAAATGGACTCAATTTATTTAGCGCTTTTCCATCTGCATCAGATGCTCAAAATGCTTTACAATTATGCCTCACATCCACCCATTCACACAAACACACTCAAACACTGAAGTCAGAGTGCTGCCATGCAAGGTGCTCACTACACACTGGAAGCAACAGGGGAATGAGCACCTATCCCAAGTGCCCTTAGTGATTTTAAGGTCAAGCTGGGGTTTGAACCGAGGAATAAGGAATATCACTTGTATTGTGAGTGTTAGCTTCTACATGTTAGCCACGTGGTGTGTTTCTATGTGCATGATCCACCATGCAGGTATTGAGTTTTGAGGAACCCAGTAGCTGGAAGACCAAGGGGACGTCCATATTTCAACTGGCTGTGGCAGATGGTTATTTAATGGAGCTATTTCACAGAGTGCTGTTCCTTCCCATTTAATCCTGAAAAGCAAATCGGGGCACGTTTTGAAGCATCATAACTTCTTGATTCATCTTTTTCAATCTTGAACAAACTTGGTGTACATAGTAGTTACAGCCATCATTGGCACCACATTCAAACAAGCTCATCAGGAGAGCTTGCTCTGTCCTGGGGGTTGAGCTGGAGTCTGTGGTGGAGGTGTCAGAGAAGAGGATGCTGAGGAAACTGCTCAGAATCCTGGACAACACCTCCCAACCCTGCATGCCACACTGACATCCTGTCAGAACACCTTTAGCCATAGACTGAGACCACCGAGGTGCACCACAGAATGTCACTTTCCTACTTGTGGCAATCAGACAGTATAATTCCTCTCCCTTCTGTAGGATGAATACATAACAAACAGAGTTATTCAGTTACTCAGAGTTATGTGCAATATTATCAAACATCTTGTGCAAATGTCTGCCAGTCATGTTATATAAATTTTTTGTACTTATTGTAAAAACTAGAAGCACTCAGAGAGTGCAAACCTCCGCCAAGGCCATAGGGTCACTGACCCTAAAGAGATTCCCTCCTTGGCACAGTGATCTATTCAACAATTCAGTGTTACAACCAAAACTATGATACATACACTTTGTTTCCTGTATATTTGACATCCTTGACCATGAAAACATACCACTAGAACTTGTAATCACTTTTATGTCTTTATTAGTTGAAACGTTATTGTATAAAAAACAACTTTTTTGGTAATGGTGGTTTTCTTCTGGATCTAGCTCCATAACATTTGAAGCTACATCAAATCTGATGACACATTACTGAATCAGTACAGATTCAGCTACAACTTGGTGTTAGTTGTGCATCTCTAGCTTCATTTGTCACCTCACACTGACACATTTTCTATTTTCCATATATTTTTGCATATTCTGGATCACTAGATCCGGAATCCGGATCCGATCATCACCAAACTTTGTTGTTTGATAGAACATTTGACTATGTTACACCTTAATTTTTTTTCAAGCCTTTCTGCCTTGTTTTTGTGGAGTTAGAAACTAGAATGTCAAAATTCCCACTATACCGCAATGGTGAAGAATCCTTTAAAAAATTCCTGGATCCGGATCGTGATCCGCATCACCACTAAAATTTAATCACTTGTTCCTCTTGTCATTTCCGACCAGTCCACAAAATTTCATCAAAATCTGTTCAAAACTTTTTGAGTTATCCTGCATCAAAACAAAAACAAACAAAACCCGGAGTGGGTTGCCAAGTCTGCACATTGTAAGCCAGCCAGATAAGCCATTTCATCCAGTTTTTGCACATTTTTGGAACTTGTGCGATTGAAGTAGAATGGCGCCCTCAGGAATATCCCTGTTAAAGATGTAGGCATGTTGTCTGCCAGGATGGTTGCCTTCTTGGATCTAAGGCAGTTGTGTAATGTCAGGGTGTGGCTAAGAATACAGTCAGACTTGACTTGACTTAATTGTAAACTATAAGTTACAGAAGCTCAAATTAAGACATTTCAAGTTTACATTTTGCTGCTATTAGGGTTGTTTCTTCAGCCACACAAAGAATTATAGGACTTACAGGATTTATTCATTTTTGGTCTTATGGTAGCAGGGCTGGTACATTTGGCTTATGTGCTGCCCTGATCTACCAGAAAATTGGCAAGACAGCGGCATCAAAAACCACGGCCCCTCGCTTGTCCATCATGATTAACAAGGTTGGCAAGGTAGTGCTTTCTCAGACTGCGATGACTCTTGAACTCAGACACAAATTGGATGACATCTTGGAGCAGATGCGTGCCTTGCAGATGAAGTTGAAGATTTCAGAGGCTGGTGAATATTCTTAATTCATAATTGGGAATATTCTTAATTCATAATTGGGATTTGGTTGTTCAAGTGGAATTGTTAAAAGTGTTTTTCACTGCTCAACCACAACACTCCAGGCTTATCAAACCCGAAGGACAAATTGCCAGACTGTTTTCTCTTCCAGAAGAATGTCCTTGGCCTTGGTGAGATTATTCAGCTTCATTATTCCTTTCTTACTCAACCCACAAAGACAATAAACTGACAGACTTACACATGGACAGAGATAAAGCATGCTCCATTTTTTCCCTATACCTCTGTTCCTGCCCCCCATCACACACCTCATCCGGGCCACCGCTCATGCCACCCCTTTCCGCTCCGGGGGCTGCACGGTTTTTAGCTGCAGCAGAACCCCGTTACCCCCAAGCTAGCAGCGGCGCGTCTCCAGTTGTAGCGGCCTTCACCCACTTTGCCTCGATTCGGATGACGAACTGCCTCAGGTTTAGTGCACATAAACAATGTCAAATGTATATGTGTTGTCTTTAATTTTGATGTGTGCCATTATTACGGTAAACAAGTAATAATTGTGGATTAATTGCTGTATTCTGAGGTAATTGGAGTGTAAAACATAATTGCCCTTATTTGTGATCAATAAAGTTGCCTGAAGTCTTAGATATGGAATATGAAACCCAAACTCATTTCCAAAAGGCAGACAAAAAAAGGCATTTTGCAAAATATGACCCTGTCCTCTGAAGTACCTGTCAGGGCAGGACTGTACCAAAGTACCAGTAATACAGTCAGTGTAATTACCCTTTCAAACAAGTTATTTGTATGTTGGAAAATATCTGAAAAAGTGAAAAATAATCCCACTTACAAAGATTTATTCAAACAGGTTTCAACAAATTCTGCTTAAAATGACCTGCATATATACAGGTGAGTAAATCGCTGACCTCTGTCAGAGGACAAGATTTTCTCGACAAGAAGACCAGAACAACGGGTGAAAACTCTGTCCCCGATGCTTTGTCTCAGGAATACCTAATGCAGCGCTGTGCTGGAGAGAGGCCAGATAATAAAGAGCAGTCAGGATCAGCCGAGCATGTCTCCACTGACTCTGGGCTCATTGTTGGATGCCTCACTCCCTGGGAGTCACTGCACGTTATCACTGATCATCAAAGGCACTGTCAGGAAAGTGTGGAACTGGGGCTTCCACAGGCTGTCCGAGACGCAAGACACATCCAAATGAGACAGTCTTATTAATTCTTCAAAAGCTGCACGGCATCCCTTTTCCCCAAGACTCATTTTGGTACATTTAGAGATGATAAAAGCTCAGCTGGGGAGCACTCCCACCTCTTTCTCTGGCTTTTTTCTTCCTCACATATACATCATATGTGATGCAGGCTCATGTTCTCAAAAAGATATTACTTTTTGCTTTAAAATAGCTGTCATGTTTCAAAGTCTTCGTAGAAATGGAAATAAGGATGTTTCAGGGACAAAAATTCCTCGTTGAAAGCATGCACGGTGAAACCGGCACTTTGCAGCATGCAGATCTTTTCCGAGCCTCTTTCTGCTTGTGGGGGTTGAACCACTCTCAGTAATAAAAGTGTTTATGATACAACTCTGCATCAACACATATGTTTATTGAGATCAAATATTCCTAGGAACAAATTGAATTAAATAAATAATAATAAAAAAAAAAACCTGAGATGATCTCACAGCCAGAATGTCAAAGAGAAAAAGTTATTAATTCTGAAAACTGAAATAACTCATTTCTCCTGAACTAATGTAAAAGAAATGTTTCACTGAAGCAAAATAGAAATTGCACAATGAGAGCGGTTATAATGGGAGGGAACGGAGGAGGACAAAGCTTTACAATTCATTACAACTTTCGTCTGCATTTTCCCTCTATTGCCCAGCACTGAATTATATGGGGTACATCAAAAGCTTTAATTATCTTAATTACTCATTTGCAAGTAGGGAGGCTCACTGAAACCAAAGGAAAATGCAAGTGTTTTTGCAGCCAAATGTACCCTTTAAAATCTCATAATTTGAATGTTATATGAGGACCTTAATTGGTGAATTCATGGTTATCAAGGGGCCTTCTTCATTACAATTCAAGAGGCTGCTTCATCATGGCAATTTTTTTTTCCCACATAATGAATGTGATCCTTACACCCAGCCTGTCCTCAGTGCAATAATTATGCAAACTATTTGGATGCACCCGCCCCACCTCCAAACCCAGTCCTGCGGCACCTTGTTTACAGCCGACAACATGAAAATGTAAAAAAAAACAAAGAAACAAAAACTCTTTTCTGCTCCCAATATATACAGTTGTATTTTAATAGCAGACACGAAACCGAGCTGTGCAGACAGTGCAAATCCATTTGGGGTGTGTGCTCGCAAATCCAGGCACTGTGTGCAACAGCACTGGGTTTCAGACCTGCAACTATCCTCAACGTTAAACTGGAGTGTGCCAGAAACACAGAGCAGGAGTAAACAAGGAAGCAGACATAAGTGGCATGTTTTTGCCTCACAAAAAGAACAACCCCAGCCTATTAGAGCACACAGCAGGCAGAGGGCACCAAAGCTCCCTGAGGTGAAGCAGTGCAGAAGCAATGTCAGGGGTTTTTGTTGTTGTTTCTGAAATGGGCAATTTAAGTTCACATTCATGCATTTTATTCACATGATATCACCCCTCTCTGAGAGACAGACAGAGAGAGAGATATAGAAAAAATGCAATTCAGACTACATTTTTGGCTAACCAAAGCCTTATTCTGACATTACTAGCTTTCAGGGTTCCTACAGCTTAATGCAAGACAGATTTAAGATGAGTCACAATGAAATTAAAGACCAACATTACCAAAAATGGAGAACTGTTTTGATCAGGGAGCTCTAATGTCATGAGTAACGAACAACTGCAGCCATTTCTCCAGATTATTTTACAGAAGGTTTAAGGTGCTAGAATGTATTCTGACATGGCACATTTGGACTGGGCAAAGTTTTTGAGAAGGTCTGGTAATAATTATCTCACCTCATCTCCCCATATAAAAATAATCCCATCCAAATAGACCTTCAGGCACAAATGCTTTCTAGTTACTGAATACGAAATACTGCCTCTACTGGTGGTTGGCTCTCGCTGCGGTATTGTATCACTTCCTGTTCCGGAGCACAGCTGTGTTTTGTTGTATCTGTTAGCTGTTTAATCTGCACAGTTAGATTAATCTAGTTAACTAGATAACGATTTGTTTCACAGTGTAATCTTCACATGCCTTAACTAAAGCACTCCCTCTGCTGAATCATCTCTAAATTATTTACACATTATTCACTTTGTGTGTTTTTAGGAATCCGCTAGCTTAGTGCAGCTACTAGCTCTTAGCCGGTTTAGCATGGCGGCTTCTCATGTCTCTCCTGCACTTTTCTGCTCTGGGTGTGAAATGTTAGTTATTCCTCGGCCTCCTTTAGCAGTAATGGTACTTGTAATAAGTGTAGCTTATTCGTAGCTTTGGAGGCCAGGCTGGGTGAATTAGAGACTCGGCTCCGCACCTTGGAAAATCCTACAGCTAGCCAGGCCCCTGTAGTCGGTGCGGACCGAGGTAGCTTAGCCGCCATTAGTTCCCCTCCGGCAGATCCCGAGCAGCCGGGAAAGCAGGCCGACTGGGTGACTGTGAGGAGGAAGCGTAGTCCTAAACAGAAGCCCCATGTACACCGCCAACCCGTTCACATTTCTAACCGTTTTTCCCCACTCGGCGACACACCCGCCGAGGAACAAACTCTGGTTATTGGTGACTCTGTTTTGAGAAATGTGAAGTTAGCGACACCAGCAACCATAGTCAATTGTCTTCCGGGGGCCAGAGCAGGCGACATTGAAGGAAATTTGAAACTGCTGGCTAAGGCTAAGTGTAAATTTGGTAAGATTGTAATTCACGTCGGCAGTAATGACTAAAATTAACATTGAATCGGTGTGTAACTTTGCAAAAACAATGTCGGACTCTGTAGTTTTCTCTGGGCCCCTCCCCGATCGGACCGGGAGTGACATGTTTAGCCGCATATTCTCCTTGAATTGCTGGCTGTCTGAGTGGTGTCCAAAAAATGAGGTGGGCTTCATAGATAATTGGCAAAGGTTGTGGGGAAAACCTGGTCTTGTTAGGAGAGACGGCATCCATCCCACTTTGGATGGAGCAGCTCTCATTTCTAGAAATCTGGCCAATTTTATTAAACCCTCCAAACCGTGACTATCCAGGGTTTGGACCAGGAAGCAGAGTTGTAGTCTTACACACCTCTCTGCAGCTTCTCTCCCCCTGCCATCCCCTCATTACCCTATCCCCATAGAGATGGTGTCTGCTCCCAGACCATCAATAACCAGCAAAAATCTATTTAAGCATAAAAATTCAAAAAGAAAAAAATAATATAGCACCTTCAACTGCACCACATGTTGTGTGGGCCGCTGAAGAGGAGGTACTGCTGGCCCACCACCACCAGATGGCGCCCTGCTTGAAGTGCGGGCTTCAAGCACGAGAGGGCGTCATAGCACCCGGGAGTGACAGCTGTTACTCGTCATCAGCATCAGCTGTCACTCATCCACATCATCACCACCACCTCAAAGGCCGGACTGCAACTCCACCTCCCCGCCGAGAAATCAACTACCAATCAGGTAACCTTCTCTGCTGTACTTATTGTTGTCCAAAACATTGTTCTGTGTGCAGCCGTGTTCCTGCGGGCTCTGTCGGAGGCTGGATTGGCGGACAGTGAGAGGACGACGTTCTTCGCCTCTCACTCCATCCAGGAAAGAGACCAACAGGAGCTGCACGGGTGAAATTGTTGCTGGAGGTGGAGGTTCTCCCTCCTTAATGAATACAGACTGTGGGATTACTGAGTGTGCGACCTCACACTCATCAGGACTGTCTCTGTTCTCTGCCAGCAGTACCGGGTCTGACTGCTGAAGACAGCGGCCACCTGGGGCGCAGGGCTTGGCGGCTCCAGTGTTCTTCAGCTCCGTTGGCGGTGGAAGCTGTGTGGGATCCGGCTCTTCTGTCGCCAGGCGTCTTCTATCGTCGAGCCTGCCCACACGTCACCTGGTGTATGATTGACAGTCACTATATTGTTATTGTCTGTACGTCGTTGTGCGATTCACAACATTAAATTGTTACTTTTGGCTTATCCATTGTCCGTTCATTAACGCCCCCTGTTGTGGGTCCATGTCACGACACTTTCACAACAGGATTTCTCGGCCAGCGTCATGGATCCTGAGGGGCGTCAACCATCGCTTGAACAGCCAATGGAAGAGCGAGGTACACAGGCGCCAGCAGGATGCGTTTTGGGTGAGCTGCAGCACATCTTAACCGACTTTACCACTCGGTTGGACTTAGTTACCGAGCAGAGCAGTGTTCTCAATCATAGGATGGAGGCTCTCACCGCCCAGGTGGAAGCGCATGCTCAGGGAGCTGCTGCAGCACCTCCTCCTGCTGACCGTGTGCCAGAAACAGACATTCCGCTGGTCGTTCAACGAACCCCCCCACCTTCCCCTGAAGCATACATAAGCCCTCCAGAGCCGTACGGAGGCTGTGTGGAGACGTGCGCGGACTTCTTGATGCAGTGCTCGCTCGTCTTTTCACAGCGTCCCATCATGTATGCGTCAGACGCTAGCCGGGTGGCTTATGTGATCAATTTGCTTCGAGGAGAGGCACGCGCCTGGGCTACGGCGCTTTGGGAGCAGAATTCACGGCTCCTAACGGTTTACACTGAGTTTGTGAGGGAGTTCCGACAGGTGTTCGACCACCCTCATAGAGGCGAGACCGCTTCAAGTGTGCTGCTGTCGATACGGCAGGGGCGTCGGAGCGCAGCGAAGTATGCAGTCGACTTCCGCATCGCGGCAGCGCGAGCCGGCTGGAATGCTGTTGCGCTCCGCGCCGCCTTTGTAAACGGACTGTCTCTGGTCCTTAAGGAGCACCTGGTGGCGAAGGACGAGCCGCGGGATTTAGATGGGCTTATCGACCTGGTTATACGGTTAGACAACCGATTAACAGAACACTGACGGGAGCGAGACGAAGGGCGTGGTCAGGCACAAGCCATCCCTCTTCCTCCCGGGTCCAAAAGGAAGCCGACATCCCCACGCTCCGCTGCCAGGGCTCTCCACGTGACGACAGCTCCCCCTGCTGACGTTGCTAGGGAATCCAGCAGGGCCAAAAAATGATCAGATCAGAGACAAAGGAGGCTGATCCATGGAGAGTGTTTTCTCTGCAGCTCTACCGAGCACAGACAGAGAGAATGCCCCAAACGGTCAAAACAGCAGCACTCGTCCTTAGAGACTGGGCTAAGGGTGGGTCACAACACCCACGTGGGGAAACCCCAATGATCTGCACAAATCCCAGTCACGATCCTGAGTGGGGATCTAAACCTTCACGCCCCAGCATGAAGAACGCTCCTGGGTGAAGAGGAGCTTCATCCTGGACCCGGCCCTCCTGGCCGACTTCTACCGGCGGCACCCGGACAAGCCTGGTCGGGCGCCAGGAGGCGCCCGTTGAGGGGGGGGTCCTGTTGTGTGGGCCGCTGAAGAGGAGGTACTGCTGGCCCACCACCACCAGATAGCGCCCTGCTTGAAGTGCGGGCTTCAAGCACGAGAGGGCGTCATAGTAACCGGGAGTGACAGCTGTTACTAATCATCAGCATCAGCTGTCACTCATCCACATCATCACCACCACCTTAAAGGCCGGACTGCAACTCCACCTCCCCGTCGAGAAATCAACTACCAATCAGGTAACCTTCTCTGCTGTACTTATTGTTGTCCAAACATTGTTCTGTGTGCAAGCCGTGTTCCTGCGGGCTCTGTCGGAGGCTGGATTGGCGGACAGTGAGAGGACGACGTTCTTCGCCTCTCACTCCATCCAGGAAAGAGACCAACAGGAGCTGCACGGGTGAAATTGTTGCTGGAGGTGGAAGTTCTCCCTCCTTACTGAATACAGACTGTGGGATTACTGAGTGTGCGACCTCACACTCATCAGGACTGTCTCTGTTCTCTGCCAGCAGTACCGGGTCTGACTGCTGAAGACAGCGGCCACCTGGGGCACAGGGCTTGGTGGCTCCGGTGTTCTTCAGCTCCGTTGGCAGTGGAAGCTGTGTGGGATCCGGCTCTTCTCTCGCCAGGCGTCTTCTATCGTCGAGCCTGCACACATGTCACCTGGTGTATGATTGACAGTCACTATATTGTTATTGTCTGTACGTCGTTGTGCGATTCACAACATTAAATTGTTACTTTTGGCTTATCCATTGTCCGTTCATTAATGCCCCCTGTTGTGGGTCCGTGTCACGACACTTTCACAACACCACAGACTAAAACAGTTAAATGTGGTCTATTAAACATTAGATCTCTCTCTTCTAAGTCCCTGTTAGTAAATGATATAATAACTGATCAACATATTGATTTATTCTGCCTTACAGAAACCTGGTTACAGCAGGATGAATATGTTAGTTTAAATGAGTCAACACCCCTGCGTCACACTAACTGCCAGAACGCTCGTAGCATGGGCCGAGGCAGAGGATTAGCAGCAATCTTTCACTCCAGCTTAATAATTAATCAAAAACCCAGACAGAGCTTTAATTCATTTGAAAGCTTGTCTCTTAGTCTTGTCCATTCCAAATTGGAAGTCCCAAAAACCAGTTTTATTTGTTGTTATCTATTGTCCACCTGGTCGTTACTGTGAGTTTCTCTGTGAATTTTCAGACCTTTTGTCTGACTTAGTGCTTAGCTCAGATAAGATAATTATAGTGGGCGATTTTAACATCCACACAGATGCTGAGAATGACAGCCTCAACACTGCATTTAATCTATTGTTAGACTCGATTGGCTTTGCTCAAAATGTAAATGAGTCCACCCACCACTTTAATCATATCTTAGATCTTGTTCTGACTTGTGGTATGGAAATTGAAGACTTAACAGTATTCCCTGAAAACCCCCTTCTGTCTGATCATTTCTTAATAACATTTACATTTACTCTGATGGACTACCCAGCAGTGGGGAATAAGTTTCATTACAGTAGAAGTCTTTCAGAAAGCGCTGTAACTAGGTTTAAGGATATGATTCCTTCTTTATGTTCTCCAATGCCATATACCAACACAGGGCAGAGTAGCTACCTAAACTCTGTGAATGAGATAGATTATCTCGTCAATAGTTTTATATCCTCATTGAGGACAACTTTGGATGCTGTAGCTCCTCTGAAAAGAGAGCCTTAAATCAGAAGTGTCTGACTCCGTGGTATAACTCACAAACTCGCAGCTTAAAGCAGATAACCCATAAGTTGGAGAGGAAATGGCGTCTCACTAATTTAGAAGATCTTCACTTAGCCTGGAAGAGTCTGTTTGCTCTATAAAACGGCCCTCCATAAAGCTAGGACATCTTACTACTCATCACTAATTGAAGAAAATAAGAACAACCCCAGGTTTCTTTTCAGCACTGTAGCCAGGCTGACAAAGAGTCAGAGCTCTATTGAGCCGAGTATTCCTTTAACTTTAACTAGTAATGACTTCATGACTTTCTTTGCTAATAAAATTTTAACTATTAGAGAAAAAATTACTCATAACCATCCCAAAGACATATCGTTCTCTTTGGCTGCTTTCAGTGATGCCAGTATTTGGTTAGACTCTTTCTCTCCGATTGTTCTGTCTGAGTTATTTTCATTAGTTACTTCCTCCAAACCATCAACATGTCTATTAGACCCCATTCCTACCAGGCTGCTCAAGGAAGCCCTACCATTAATTAATGCTTCGATCTTAAATATGATCAATCTGTCTTTATTAGTTGGCTATGTACCACAGGCTTTTAAGGTGGCAGTAATTAAACCATTACTTAAAACGCCATCACTTGACCCAGCTATCTTAGCTAATTATAGGCCAATCTCCAACCTTCCTTTTCTCTCAAAAATTCTTGAAAGGGTAGTTGTAAACAGCTAACTGATCATCTGCAGAGGAATGGTCTATTTGAAGAGTTTCAGTCAGGGTTAGAATTCATCATAGTACAGAAACAGCATTAGTGAAGGTTACAAATGATCTTCTTATGGCCTCAGACAGTGGACTCATCTCTGTGCTTGTTCTGTTAGACCTCAGTGCTGCTTTTGATACTGTTGACCATAAAATTTTATTACAGAGATTAGAGCATGCCATAGGTATTAAAGGCACTGCGCTGCAGTGGTTTGAATCATATTTATCTAATAGATTACAATTTGTTCATGTAAATGGGGAATCTTCTGCACAGAGTAAGGTTAATTATGGCGTTCCACAAGGTTCTGTGCTAGGACCAATTTTATTCACTTTATACATGCTTCCCTTAGGCAGTATTATTAGACAGCATTGCTTAAATTTTCATTGTTACGCAGATGATACTCAGCTTTACCTATCCATGAAGCCAGAGTACACACACCAATTAGCTAAACTGCAGGATTGTCTTATAGACATAAAGACATGGATGACCTCTAATTTCCTGCTTTTAAACTCAGATAAAACTGAAGTTATTGTACTGGCCCCACAAATCTTAGAACATGGTGTCTAACCAGATCCTTACTCTGGATGGCATTACTCTGACCTCTAGTAATACTGTGAGAAATCTTGGAGTCATTTTTGATCAGGATATGTCATTCAATGCGCATATTAAACAAATATGTAGGACTGCTTTTTTGCATTTGCGCAATATCTCCAAAATTAGAAAGGTCTTGTCTCAGAGTGATGCTGAAAAACTAATTCATGCATTTATTTCCTCTAGGCTGGACTATTGTAATTCATTATTATCAGGTTGTCCTAAAAGTTCCCTGAAAAGCCTTCAGTTAATTCAAAATTCTGCAGCTAGAGTACTGACAGGGACTAGAAGGAGAGAGCATATCTCACCCATATTGGCCTCTCTTCATTGGCTTCCTGTTAATTCTAGAATAGAATTTAAAATTCTGCTTCTTACTTATAAGGTTTTGAATAATCAGGTCCCATCTTATCTTAGGGACCTCATAGTACCATATCACCTCAATAGAGCGCTTCGCTCTCAGACTGCAGGCTTACTTGTAGTTCCTAGGGTTTGTAAGAGTAGAATGGGAGGCAGAGCCTTCAGCTTTCAGGCTCCTCTCCTCTGGAACCAGCTCCCAATTCAGATCAGGGAGACAGATACCCTCTCTACTTTTAAGATTAGGCTTAAAACTTTCCTCTTTGCTAAAGCTTATAGTTAGGGCTGGATCAGGTGACCCTGAACCATCCCTTAGTTATGCTGCTATAGACGTAGACTGCTAGGGGGTTCCTTTAATCATTAGTGATTGATCTCTGCTCCCCTCCACAGCATGTCTTTTTCCTGGTTCTCTCCCTCAGCCCCAACCAGTCCCAGCAAAAGACTGCCCCTCCCTGAGCCTGGTTCTGCTGGAGGTTTCTTCCTGTTAAAAGGGAGTTTTTCCTTCCCACTGTCACCAAGTGCTTTCTCACAGGGGGTCGTTTTGACCGTTGGGGTTTTTCCGTAATTATTGTATGGCTTTGCCTTACAATATAAAGCGCCTTGGGGCAACTGTTTGTGTGATTGGCGCTATATAAATAAAATTGATTTGATTTGATTTAGTTATAGGACAACATCAACATGCCAGCTGTGTGCTCATCTACATCTTATTTTTAGACCAACAAACCCACAGGAAGAGGGAAGAAAGGTAAGAGACTGCCGGAGGCAAAATAAAGCAGTGCAAAGCAAGATAAGTGAGTGACAGAAAAACTAACTGTAAGAACATGATGTGTTAAAGACAGACAATAATTAACATGAGCAAAACAAAAGCTAACCTGACAAGTCAAAAAGGGGAAAACAAGAAAACTAATGATTATTAATAAAACTAGAATGGAACTGTTACTGACTGGTATAGAAAAGTGAATATAATAACAAAACAAAACTATTGCAAAATATAAGCAAAACAAACTATTGGTTAAACAGTGAATAAGTGATGAACAGAAAACAAAACTGATGACTACTGAATAATGCAATAAACGACAAATGGAACATAATCTGATGAGCAACACTGAAGATACTAACAAAAACCTGTGACTAAGCATAATACAACAAATGTGATTAAAAGAACGCAACTAAGACTAATGTCACTGAAAGGACCATGAGTGAACAAATACTAGAATAATAACTATAGAATGAATGAATGCGAAACTAAATGATAATATAAGAATGAAACCAGTGACTAAATACTAAACAAAACAAAGGAATAAACAGAACCAAACTGAGACTTACATGATAAAGTATACACATATGAAACAAAAACAGAAAACCACAGAGGAAATTAAGCCGAGAGTCCAGACCTAAACCCCGAGCCGGAGCCGAGCATGACAGTAAGTAAAAAAAAAAAGTGACACAAAGATAGATAGATAGATAGATAGATAGATAGATAGATAGATAGATAGATAGATAGATAGATGATAGATAGATAGAAGATAGATAGATAGATAGATAGATAGATAGATAGATAGATAGATAGATAGATAGATATATAGATAGATAGATAGATAGATAGATAGATAGATAGATAGATAGATAGATATGGTTGGGATTTCAAGTTAACATTCACAAAATGCCATGAATTCATGACTTATATATGTACAACTTATAAACTCTGCTATCTAAAGCAAAATTTAGACTTGGTTCATTTTAGACTTTTCTAAATTGTATCCAGGAAGTCTGTATTCACACCTCTGCTGATCTGTGATGCATGTCCAATGAGCCAGTATACAAACTACAATGAATTAATGAATAAATTAATAAATCTATGAACTTTAATATCTGTTTTTAAGAAAGCTGGCTTACATTAGCTTGTTCTGAAGATGCCACAGCCCTGAAGTCTGTATCTACCCTTGTTTTGTTGTGTCCAGGTGTGGGGAAGACAGAGCTGCTGCTTGACTGAGTGGAGACACCTGGGCCCATTTTGCTTCAGCCATGAAACGATAATCTGCACTTTAAAGCTATAGGGCCACCTGAATTACCCTAACTGACAAAATTTAGTTTCTACTGCAATCCAACCATTACCCTGTCAGAGTATTTTAGAAATGTCTTGTAAAATTACAGCTGATTTTAATGAAGAGAACATATCTATCTCGGGGGCATTCAATAACAAATATTTTAATTTACCTTTTAATGGCGTCTACTGAAAATTACCTTTGAACACGGGTCATTAATTAGAGATTAGATTAGATAGAGCTTTATTGATCCTATGGGAAGACTCCCTGTGGGAAACTGGGGTTCCAGCAGCTTGCATAGCAGCACACAGGGTAAAAGCACACAGAGTATCAAAAGTGAAAGTTTAAAAACAATAAAACAAAATAAAAAAATTTGCAAGTATAAATATAAATGCAAGACATACTGATCAATACTGGTTTACTGGCTACTACTGTTCCTCTCGTTCCCATCCTCTGTCTTCCTGTTACTCCTCCTTCCCAATTGAGGAGTTGTACAGTCTGATGGCCTGACGGACAAAGGAGTTTTTCAGACTGTTGGTCCTGCACTTGGGAAGGGCAGTCTGTGGCTGAAGAGGCTCCTCTCATTGCTGATGACAGTGTGCAGAGGGTGACTAGCATCATCCATAATGTCCAGCAGTTTGTCCAGTGTTCTCCTCTCTGCCACCTTCACCAGAGAGTCCAATGTCCAGGGGGTCCATCTCATGGTGGGATTCTAATTTGGGGAAGCCCCCATATGATCTATGATGTCACTGTCATAGACTGTATTGGTCTCAAGCATTGTTACTGTAAGTAGTTCAAAGTTGTCTGTTCTTTAGAAAATGTACCCTTCAGGAGAACTTTTGATTTATTTTGTTCTCAACAATGTATTTAAAGGCTAATAAATAAAATTATAGTGGTGCCATTTTTGTTATGCCTTAAATCTTAAAAGGCTTAGTGGCCCTATACTTTCAAGCAAGGTACAACTTTGAATGTATAATATAACTTTTACAAAATGCATCAACGAAACAGAAAAGAAACCAAACTTTGACAAAGAATAAGCCACTAAACATGCCATAAATGAGACAGAACAGAACCTGAATACTGCAGTAAAAGCTCTATATCTGTATATTGTCAAGCACCACTAAAACGTAAATGCTTTCTGAGCCATGTGGCCCATGGCACTGGAGCTTAACTCTGGTTTCTTTAATGGGAAGTGGATGAGACTGTGTGACTCCCCCTGGATAATCTGTTTGTCCAATGCTGGCTACTCCAAGGTGGGTAGCCGTTTGCCTCTTGGTGGCCTGATACACAGCTTTGTCTTTCTTACTTTTGCTAGGATGATGACTGAAAACAAGCTGCATCTGTTTCTTGTTAAGGGTCTCAACAGAAAAGAGCTGAGAGATAGTTAATGCCCTTTAGTCAAAGCCAGGCTAAAACAGATATTATGACGATACTCAAGGCAACATCCACAACAAATGATTCTCTGGGGACAAAGGGCTGGGTCTTAAAGAACAAGCTCCTACTCTGCACTCAACTTCTTTGTGAATAATTATTCAGCTGTGATATTTTTGTATGTCCCTGAGTGGGAAAACAAAATTAAAACATTTTTTTATTTTAGTCACAATTAATTCGCATCAAGAGGAATATGTAGAAATAATAATATTAAACCTCAGTCATTATTATTATTATTTTTTTTTTACTTTATAATAAGCATTTATGTATTATTTTCAATATATTGCCTTTGTCCCAAAGCCAAGTGGAGAGTCAACCTTGGTTGACTTTAAATTTAATATTCAAATAATGGTTAATTCAAATACAAATTAGACATTGATGCCTGGTTAAATTAAGTATATAATATTTTGTAATATTTAGTCATATTTCATAGAATTTTTCATAGAGAGAACCCCTGTCCCTTGGGTTCACGGTCATTCCCAACACACTGGAGGAAAATGGGATGTTGTGTTAAGGTTTACAGTGGCTTGCAAAAGTATTCAGCCCCTTGGTATTTCACACATTTTAATTTGTTTATGACATTTCAAATACAAAAAGTAAACCAGGCTTCTCAATATAAAAATTTCTAAAATTATCTTCCTTAAACTCAAACTGAAAGTAAATCTCTACAACCTGACATAAATTAATTAAAAATATAAAAGCCAAGATGATGGGTTGCATAAGTAATGGGCCACATTGGTATAATACCTGTAAATAATCAGTTTTAATGCCAGTTTTCTTCAGACAAGTCAGGTGATGGATACATGAACATTTCCAAGTCACTGAATATGTCTTGGACTTTATTTACATCATTATGAAGAAATACAAACAGTATGGCACTCTATGGTAAATCCGTGTGGAGTAAACATTTCTGAAAACTAGGTGACTGTGCAAGAAGGAGAAGAGTGAGGAAAGCCACCAAGACACCTAGACAACCCGAAGAAGTTAGCGGCTTCTGTGGCTGTGATTCAAGAAATTGTGCACAGCGCAAGTTTTGGATTTTAAATCCCCAGTTATACAGCTTCATGATGAAGTGGCACAGAGGAGGATTTTCTTAAAAACAAGACCTGAAAGTTCACCTACAATTTGCATGAAGGTACGTCTGAGATGCAAGCCTAGATTTGATGTTTTAGTGAAAGAAGACCCTCCTCTATACCACTTCATCATGAAGCTGTATAACTGGAGATACAAAATGCAGAATTTGCACTGTGCACAATTTCTTCAATCACAGCCACAGAAGCCTAAAACTTTTTCTAGGTTGTCTGGGTATCTTGGTGGCTTTCCTCACTGTTCTCCTTCTTGCACAGTCACTCAGTTTTTGAGAACTATATAATCCACACAGATTTACCATAGAGTACGATATTGTTTGTATTTCTTTATAAGTGATGTAAATAAAGTTTAAGACATATTCAGTGACTTGGAAATGGAAAACTGGCAATTAAACTGATTATTTACAGATATTATACCAAAGGGGCTGTTTACTTATGCAACCCATCATCTTGGCTTTTATATTTTTATTAATTTATATCAAGTTGTAGAGATTTGTTTCAGTTTGAGTCTAAGGAAGATAATTTTAGAGAAGCCTGATTTACTTTTTGTATTTGAAACGCCATAAACAAATTAAACTGTGTGAAATACCAAGGGGCTGAATACTTTTGCAAGCCACTGTATATACTTGGATTTGATATATTTGGTGGTATTCATACTGGAAAAAAAAAATAAAATTTAGATTATGTTTATCCCCTTAACACCTGAATTTATATAGCTGTATATAAAAAATGTTTTGTGTGTGTTTTTGCCTTTAAGTAGATGGTAAATAATGTTGAGATTATTAATTACACTTTTGCACAAAAATAAATAGTAATTTTGGTATTTTGGTAATAATTTATGTTAAGTTATGTAATTTATATATAATAATAATATAATAATGGTATGTTGCAAATTTGCGACAACAGGCATACTGGTCAATTTGGTATGTTGCATATTTGAGTCAACTATTGTAGCATATATGCGACAATAGGCGTTAAGGGGTTATTGGCTGTCATTTCCAAATGACTCATATTTCATTATTGGCTTCCTCCCACTTCCATAAACACGGAGATTGGGTGAATTGGAATGTAGGTGTGAGTGATTGTGCATGAATTTGTCTGTCTATGTCTACATGTGGCCCTATGATAGAATGGCAGCTTGTCCAGGGTGTACCCCCCTGTCACCCAATGACCATTGAGACAGGCTTCAGCTCCCCTGTGACACTTAATTGGAATAACTGGGTACAGAAGCTGAATGAATGAATGTAAACTCAACCTGGTGAGTTAGATATTATGTATATTTTTTCATATATCTTAATACTAACTCTAAAACTGGCAAAAGGAGGTTGACATATCATCAGATTTGAAAATAAATGTCATTTCCACGACAATCATTTCAACCACATATCTGTTACATCGAACAGGGGGTCTTGCAGTGGGAATGACCTGCCCAGAGCTAAAAAGGGATTATTCAGTATAAACAATTCATATTTTACAAACTTTATGGCAGGAAAATGCAAAATATTCCAATAAATAAATAAAATACAATGGTTAATAATATCTCTCTTTTAAACACAAGATATTTCATGATTATTGCCAAAAAAGCACTTTTGTGGTTTGACTGTTTGACTGAAGGGCATCTCTCTCTCTCTCTCTCTCTCTCTCTCTATATATATATATATACGAGGTTTATTAGAAAAGTATCCGACCTTATTATTTTTTTCAAAAACCATATGGATTTGAATCACATGTGATTACATCAGACATGCTTGAACCCTCGTGGGCATGCGAGAGGTTTTTCACACCTGTCGGTTACGTCATTCGCCTGTGGGCAGTCTTTGAGTGAGGAGTGGCCCACCCTCTCATCGATTTTTTCATTGTTTAGGAATGGCTCAGAGACTGCTGCTTTGTTTGATCAAAATTTTTTCAAAACTGTAAGGCACAACTGAGTGGACACCATTCGATAAATTCAGCTAGTTTTCGGTAAAAATTTTAACGGCTGATGAGAGATTTTGGTCTGGTAGTGTCACCGTAAGGACGGCCCACGGCGCCTGACGGCGATCTGCGCTTTGAGGCGGCAGCGTATCACCGTTTCAAGTTGAAAACTTCCACATTTCAGGCTCTGTTGATCCAGTAAGTCATCAGAGAACAGAGAACTTTCAGAAGAAGTCGGCATGAGGAGTTTATTCAGACATTCCATTGTTAACGCACATTTTGTAATGAAAGAACGTGCGGGCAGAGTCACATGTCGGGCTGGACCCGACTGCGGGGGGGTCGCGACAGGAAAAACACCTCCGTTGGAAACCTTAACGGGCAAGTTGGAACATGCCCAAGCTGTTAAACAATTTCTCAGTTACTCACTTGTTGAAAGCCATCAAAAGCCGCCTGAATTTTACAAATGGTTTTCAACACGGAGGTGTTTTTCCTGTCGCGGCGCACACAGATTTGCCGAGTCGTCACGGAAACGACTCTGCGAATTTGCGCGCACGTCTTTCATTAAAAAATTTCCTTAAACAGTGGAATGTCCGCATAAAGTCCTCATGCCGGCTCTTCTTCTTCTCTGTTCTCTCACGACGTCCTGGGTGAATTAAGCCTTAAATTAGGATGATTTCAGGTCGAAACAGGCCGACGATGGCGCCTGGAAGCGCTGCAGGACGTCCCGCTCCGTGGGAAGTCCTTACAGCGACAGAAACACCCCATAATCTCTCATCAGCCGTTAAACTTTTCACCGAAAACCATCTTAATTTCTCGAATAGTGTCCACTCGGATATTCCTCACAGGTCCAGAAAAAATTTTGATAAAGCAACGCGCGCCGTCTCGAGCAGCGTGTGAAACAAAGGAATTCAGCCGAGAGGGCGGGACCACATCTCACTCAAGGCCTGCCCACAGGGAAATGACATCACCGACACGCGTGAAAAAACTCACGCATGAGCACGAGGGTTCAAGCATGATTGGTGTAATCGCACGTCATTCAAATCCATATAGTTAAAAAAAAATAAAAGGGTTGGTTTATTATCTAATAGACCACGTATATATATACACACACACAGTGTAAAACTCATGTAAACCGTCATTGATATTCACACTCACCAGACAAAAGCAAAAGTCCCAATGCTTTTGTATGGTTTTCCATGTAATAAACACAGTATATAACAGATTTAGTATAATGGATTTTCGCTCACATCAGACAAAATGTCCTGTCCAATCGCAATGGATTTTCAATAAAAACCCCTCTCATGTACCAGACAGAGCAGTCTGGATCTGCCCAGCAACAGAGGTACAAATGAAATTCAGCACTGACACATGCCGATTTGAATAAAATAGGTACCGGATTTCCTTGAGTAAAAGCCCAGTTGTTTGTTTTTTTCAAACTGTGCTCAGATCCAGTGCCTAAATGAAGCAGGCAATTATGAACAAAATGCTGCTTGCTGCCTGCACTGTGACATGGTGTTAAGTTTCACACATATCTCTGGGTTTGGTAAACCAAAAACAGCCACTCAGATCAGAGCCCTCTGGGTTCTGCGATCACGCACACCTGCTAAATGATGGAGACCGCAAGGGCTGTGATTTGCCACTTTTCTGGTTTCACTACATCCTCGCCTGTCATTTTAATAGATTTTGCAGCGTGCCTGCTGGTTATATTTCAAGCATGGATCAAATATGTTTGGCAGAAAACTCTGCAGATATGACCAACTTTACAACACAGAGTTTGAAAAAGACACTCAAATGAACCACAATTCATGGAGGGAAATTAGACATACCAGTAATGTGGGTTTGGAGGCTGATGATAGTGTAAAGAAGTGGAGCTCATTGAGGGACATATTGATGCAGAAAAAGCCACTGTTGCTGCTATAAATTGCATGAAGATGCCCACCAACTCGATGGAGAACTTGAAAAGGGTCACGCGCAATGCAATGTTGATGTCATTGCATGGCCATGGAGTTATGAAGTTGCAGAAGCATAAAAAAAGAGTGACTTGACCATCTTTTTTAAATACACATAATGCCTGGTGCTTATTTAAGTCAGACATTTATTTTTTTCAGATGAAACTTTGACTTGGCCATTAAATGAGACAGGCCTTTATTCAAGGTCAGGCGTTTAATCAAGAAAATATGCAAACCTAATTGATGCTGAGAATTCTCCGTAGATCGTTAGGTGTCTCCTGACTGTAAGTAAACAGTTACATAAATACAACGGATTTTGACAATTTCATACATACAGCCAATTTTGATTATAATGGACAAAATTTGCTGGTCCACCTGATCCCAGCTGGTCCCAGCTCTTGCACCATTCAGAAGATTCAGATGGCTTTCATGGCTTTTCAGTCATGTGACTATCCGAGAAATTGTGGACGACGTGGACATGCCACAACATGTCCTGTGAGGCTTCATCATGGAGGCGTTGTTGCTGCGCCATCAGCTTTGTGAATTTCGCCGCCACTCTTTTCATTGCAAAATCTTCTTTCACAGTGGAATGTGCTGAAAAAGTGCTGATGTCCACCTCTTCCCCAATTTCTCAGATAATCACACGATGGTCCCACATCATCACAGCGTTCACTTTGGAAATGATCCGGTCGTTTCAGCGTGTTGATGCCGTGTTGTGCGGACGTCTTTAAAACAGTTGTACTGCTCCTTAATCTGTGTGGTGCCCAGAAGATCGTCACTGAAAGCCGTCTGAATAATCCGAATGGTTTCCACCTGGCTGTGGCCCAGTTTCTGTCAAAATTTGATGAAGTCGCGCTGCTCCAGTTGTTCCGCCATTATCCTTCAAAGAAAAAATAACGAGAGACTACACCACACTCACACAAAGGCTGCTTACAAGCAAATGACGCAACTGACAGGCATGAAAAAAATCACGCAGGCGCACGAAGGTTCAAGGTTGGCTCATGCAAGTTTTTGAAAAAAATAAAAAAGTCGGATACATTTCTAACAGACCTCGTGTATATATATATATATATATATATTTTTTTTTTTTTTTTGTAACATCGCCCCCATCTAAAAACCACCATTGGTTGAAAAAAGCTGAATTTCTCATTTAAGATGTGCTGTCCATGGTGCTGATGAGACTGGCCAACATCAACATTGTGGGGAGAATGTAAATGACTGTCAGATATGTGGTATATAATAAATAAATAACAATAATTACAAAGATTTGTTTGTTAATTTTGATTGCTTAGCCATTATTCGGGGCATGTCCTCTCCAGGTCAAATGAACCTTTATATCAAATAACACAATGATTAAAATTTTATGGGTTCATACGTGTTATCAGTCAATGGTAGCATTCCTTGAGCTTTTATCATACGTCCACATTTCAGTGCATTAAACTTTGCATGTCATCCGTGTCGTGTTTATTGGTATGAACATTAGGTTTTAACATATTAAATTTAAAAAGAAGACAGAAATCAAGCATGCACCAACAAATACAATAAATATGCTGATATGAGAAGATGATAATTTAGTAAACAACAATAATCTGTGTAGTTTTCATTGTAATCACGTGTACAATTCAGATTTCCATGGAGATGAACAGCGGTATGTTCTTAGATACATAAGTACTTTGGAGAAAATCAATCTCTCTCTCTCTCTCTCTCATTTCCAAAAGACACCACTTCAGATGGTGCAGTCTATTTAAAAATTAAAATGTAACATGTAGCTAAATGAAGCAGAACAACAAATGAATCGCAGTTTTTAGTTCATGCTGGACATTGTGGTTTCTCATTCAAATGTTCTTATGTTTCTGTGAGTACTCAAAAGGTGCACTTTAATCAATCCTCATTTTAACAAACATCTTGAGTTACAATACCTTTGGGAAACACCGCTTTGCTTTAATGAGTTTCATAAGAGTGATTCTACAATCATCGTCGCCATAAGATGCTTTTGAGAAATGGGGCCCAGCGCTGAATGGGATTCATGCATTCAGCTCCTTGAATGATGCTTTCTGAAGTAATTTGTGCACATCACAACGTCATCAGAATGATGAGTGGATGTTGATGAGAACTTCAGCGAAGTGAATGCATTTTACCTCGTGTAGCTGATGAATGAATTGCAAAACCTAGCAATGTAAATGCAGAACATGAATGGAGTCCACACAGAGAAATTAGTAAAGATAATGATAGCCATCAGTAACTTTATAGCATAACCATGAAAGCCTGGTTCACACAGAGATAAGACTGTTGGCTAGGAGAGTTGCTGACAGCCCAACCTGGTCTCACGGCAAGTCATGATTCAGCAGCAAGAAATATACATTAATCTATTGGTTCGTGATATTGTGACGAAAAGTGCCTCATTTTTGTCACGGCAGCACAAATTCATTCTAATTCATTCCGTGATGGCTGCACAAAATTAAAAGTAAAGCGGGGGGGGGGTCAGGGTGCTTATGGTTGGGGGGGGAGAGTAAGATTAGGTTATGGTTAGGTTTAGGGTCAGGGGTAGGAGTAGGGTTAGGAATAGTGAGTTAAAAGAAACCCCGTCATGAAAATTGGACTCATTTCATCACGGGAGCACAAAAAAAAAGAAGAAAAAAGAAAAAAAAACATGAGACTGGGCTGGACAGCCTCTGTCACAACTGCTTCAAGAATATGATCATAGACCTTGTTGTAAAAAAGCTGCAGTCACATATATAAAGCATTTTTTCGACAGGCACGGGTGCACACATATGCATGATGATGGCAATACTGTTGTGTGATGGCCGTGTGTATGTGGCACAAATTTATAAGACTGTCTTCCTTTTTGCTGTCACTCCTGTGGAAGCTGTCTGACACGAAGCACCACAATTCAGCATCACAAAGAGGACAGGGGATGCATTTTGGGCAGCACAGTGCTCAGTGGTTAGCACTGTTGCCTCACAGCAAGTAGGTCATGGGTTTGATGCCCACCTGTGGCCTTTCTGTGTGGAGTTTGCATGTTGTCCCTGGTGTTTGCATGGGTTTCCTTTGGGTGCTCTGGTTTCCTCCTACATCCAAAGACATGCAGGTTGGGTGAATTGAAAAATTTCTGTGTAGGCTCTCAGTTGTCCAGGTGGTTTCCATAGTAGAGAAGCTTGAATCTTATTTCTGCTCTTTGGCTCAAACCACCCCCTTGAACACAAGCTCGGGGTGATCAGGACCCTTCAGCACAGGACCCTACAGGTGCCCACAACTGCAGAGGGAAGGGCTAAAAAACAACAACTTGTCCAGAAAGCCCTCACAGTATGTGGGTACCTACGATGGTCCCTGGATAAAGTGCACAAGTCCCAGAGAACAAAGAGACCAGACAGACAGAAGACAGAGACAAAAAGAAGAGGAGTGTCTTTCCCTTATTTAGCAGGAGTAGGGGAAAAACTACAGAGGATCTTCAGACAGCACAAAATCCCAGTTTACTTTAAACCTGTTACCTTGAGACAGAAATTAGTTTACCCTAAGGACAGGATTCCTAGTTACAAACAGAGCAATGTAATGTATTCTATCAGATGTCAGGAAAACTGTAACGAACACTACATAGTTGAGACTAAACAACCGTTACACAAAAGGCTATACCAGCACCGCAGAGAGCACCAGTGGACCTCAGTCTGCAGTTCATCTCCACCTTAAAGAAACTAACCACACGTTTGAGGACAAGGAAGTTAAAATCTTAGCCAGAGAGAAGAAATGGTTTGAGAGGAGGTGAAGGGGGCATTCTATGTGAAACAGCTGAAACCCAGCCTTTACCTGGGAGGGGGTCTGAGACATGCTTTGTCCCTGTTTACAATGGGGTACTCAGGTCAAAGCAGTTTCAGTCTTTTGTTCATGGTAATGAGTCATTCACGTCATCAGGAGAGGCGTCAGTCCCATCGTTAGGAGGGACAGCCACCCTGTCATTAGGAGGGTGCTAACAAAGCACAATAAGCTAATTAAAGCAACTGTTAGTCACTAGCCAATAGCAGTCTGCCTCTCGGTAGGAGGGGTCTGGTTAGATTTAAAACTCCAGCTTTTGTGGCTTCTGTTTGTTCTACTCGACAAGGGTCACACAGAAGTCAGACTACCAGAGCAATAATTGTAGCTGAGGAAGCTTCTGCGATTTGAAGCGAAACGTCCTCACGTCAAGCAACCCAGTCCAGTCGAAGATTCAAGCTTCTCTACTATGGTGAATTGAAAACTTTATAATTGTCCAGGTCTCATTTGCAAAAGAGGTGTCAATCTCAATGGGACAAACCTGGTTAAATAAAGGTTAAATTAAAATAAAATTATGTGTGGGTCTGCGACAACATGTGTATGCTACTTCTGTATACATAGGATGATATAGCACACACAGAGACATCCTGACACAGTTTTTCCATGATGCACCCCACTGTATTTGAAAGAATGAATGAAGACTTATTTTCATGATAACTGCAATGAAAGTATCTTCACACCCAATTACCTCAGAAATACAGTAATGAATCCACAATTATTACTGGTTAAACATAATAGTGGCACACATCAGCATGAAAATAATCACACATATGTATACTTTTGATTTGTTTATGTAAGCTAAATTTTGAAGCAGTCCATCATCCAAATTGAGGCAAAGTGAGTGTAGGCTGCAGCAGAGTTCCGCACAGCCGAGCTTGGTGGGGGGGGGGGGGGGTACACTACAGCTGTTGCTGCGCCGCCTCCTGGATTGGCAGAGTGGAGACTGGGGTGGGGCGGGGGGGGGAGGGTGCATCATGTGTGCAGATGAGTTCATATCAGTCTCTGTCCATGAGTCTGTGGGGGAGGGCAAAATGAAGAGGGAGCCAAATGTTTCACTAAGGCCATTGAAATCCTTCTAGAGGAAAACAGCGGGGCATTTTGACCTTCGGTAAATGATAAGGCTGCCATGTTTGGGTTAGGCAGAGAGACACAGAATTCCAATACAGCCTCTCTTTAACCGTCCAGATCCAATTGTGAATATTCACTCAAACATCAGTTCCTTTGCAGGGCAGACAAATTGCTCTGAGATGGTTTACACTTGCATTTAAGTTCAAAAGTTAATGCAGTCTGAGATTGTACCACCTTGCCCACCTCGTTAATCATGACGGACAGATGTGGGGTTGTGGTTTTGGTAGCCAATCTTACAGTAGGTCAGGCATAGTCCAAGCAACAAAAGACCTCCTTCCATGAAGGCAAATAAGAATAAATCCTCGACATCTTCCACGAAGAGTGGTGCCAAGCATGCGATGCGCCACTTCTCCCAGGCATCGAGAACATAGCCCCAGGATAGGTTGCACATGGGCACGCAGGGTCCCCCAGCCCTGATTCCTTGTTGAAAAAAAATGGTGTCAATAGTGTTGAGAGACCAGCTGATCATTTCCATGGTTATTCCAAATGTAGTTTGAAGAATACATAGTCTAGTGAAGTTGGGACTTTTGAAGGTTGGGGCAAGATAGAGAAAAACACAGAAGGAGAGGAGAGAGATGCGACCGTCCTTGCCGGAGTCCCAAGCTAATTTGCATTGTAAACATGTGTCATATTGAGTGCTCTATACCGTGACCAGAGCTGGCGCAGATCTGACCTGACCTGAAGAGGTGTTCTGTGGTGCGGTACACCCCAGACCAGATAAAATACTGAAGAGCCCATTTTTTTCTGGAGTGGTTGCTTGAAAGGAGTTATTCTGCAACATGATGCACCTGAATACTGCTTGCATATTAGCTCAAACACACACGAGCACCGGTGTAAGTGACACAACAAGCACTAGTTGTAGCAACTGCTACAAATATTAATATATGCAAAATGTTTACTTTTGGACTGTAATATAAGCCACAGTGGTACTATCTCTGTGCCACAGAGGTTCGTATGCTACAACCCCAATTCCAATGAAGTTGGGACGTTGTGTAAAATGTAAATAAATACAGAATACAATGATTTGCAAATCCTCTTCAACCTATATTCAACTGAATACACCACAAAGACAAGATATTTAATGTCAAACTGATAAACTGTATTGTTTTTGTGAAAATATTTGCTCATTTTGAAATGGATACCTGCAACACATTTCAGAAAAGCTGGGAGAGTGGTATGTTTACCACTGTGCTATGTGTCTCAGCAAACAGATACACGCGTCACACGCTTCAGTCGTTAGTCCATGTCCGTCCAAACACAGTACTGTCCAGCTGAGATGTCCAGAATGACAGATCTCTACAGCTGCTTCTGTCGGCAACCACACCTCCTGTCAGTTCAGCGCACACACCAAAGCCACACTCGTGGGGCACTTAGACAAATTTCACTGCGAGTACAGCAGTGACTGTCTGCAGACAGCTATCATGCCATGAGTGCAAATGGCCACACATTTTCTAAGTGCCATGCGGGCGGTGTTAGATGTTCATACATGTCACCTGGAATTTCGCTGACACCTGCCGCGAGAGAGTTCAATGGGCTCGCACAGCCCACACTCTGTGTTTCAGCCGCTGGTATGCACAAATAGTTGTAGCAACAGGTGTACGAGGCATTGGAAGCAGCTATGAAATTACACGGTTTGTATATGATTCCTGCTTCATGCACACTTAAGGTGCAATTTGACCAAATTCTCACTATGCGTGAAGGGGCCCTAACTAATCTGCAGTTTTCTTACTACAGCAATGTAAATGTTTGAACAAATTTTAAATAGGATGATTCCATCTGCTCAAAGTGATGCTAATCAGTGAAGTCACCTAGTGGAGTTGGTGGTTGCAAAGAAACCTCCACCATGGGGCCCTCAGAATAAGTTCAAGAGCCCTGATTTAAGGGTTAAGCAAATCTTGCATTTCATTTCTTACTGTTATCAGCATGTAAATTTGGCCACTGTGTTGGACTGTGTCAATGAGCGTTATGCTCTCTTGACTCAGGAGTGTGACAGGGTTCAACCTGAGGTGCAGAGAAATGATGTGCACAGGTCATGGGCACACAGCCCAGTTGGCTTGTTCAGGAGAGCTAAGCCGGCGACACCTGCCAAGGGGGAGTTAGGGCTTTTTTGTAAGGCGCTCCGGGCCACTGCAGCCCACTGGTTCTGAACGGCAGAGTTTAACTGTTAGGCCACAGGATCCATCTCCTTGGCAAAGCACTCCACAAAAAACATGTCAACAAAAGAAAAACAGGTGAGGATTAAGGGGGCCTCTGTTATGGAAGGCAGGATGAGATTTTATCACCCTTTAGTCAACACACCTCAAAAGCACTATCACTTTTCAAAAGGTGTGAATATTCCACCATTGTATGCTTTATATATCCACTTTATAGGAGATACTTGTTGCTTAGAATTCTTCTCCTGTTTATTTTTGAAACAGAATTTTGCATTGATGTGAACATTACTGTACCAAGTGTTACAGAATTGCAGCAGATACATTTTGTCGGTTTAATGTTTATAAAGACATGAAGCAGATATTTTGAAATAAAATTAATTTTCTGCATGATGTCATGACATTGCTGGACAGAAGTGCTTAGTAATACCAGTATCTTTACAGGAGAACAAAGGTCCAAGGTGAAAAAAAAAATGATTGCTTTTTTCCTGCATTGTATGGCAATCCGGGAAGCTAAAAATTACAACTATACAGACATCATTTTAAGACTTTTTTTAACACTGGAAACTTTCTAATTCTGCATGCAGCAGAACTCATCAATTGATATCAGTATGATAGAATTTGCTGCTTCTATCATTATGGCAGTAATTTAAAACATTTCATTTTATTGGATGTCAGTGTTCCACACCTCTGCAGCTAGATATGAGCAAATAAAAAAATAAAAAAATAAATAAAAATATTACTTCTTTAGTCAAGGTTTTTTAAATTTATTTATTTATTTATTTATTTTTTACTATATCTATATCTAAATCAAACTATTTTTACATCTAAATTGTGCAGGTTTGCCCTTCTATATGTGGCCCTGAGACATATCGGCAGTCTGTACAGGGTGTAATGTTTTATAAATGAGGCCCCAGGATTGGGAAACACTGCTTTAAGGAATCAATTCCTTGTTCTTGAAAAACTGACATGAGTTGAACACGTAACCTTCTGATCTGGAGCCACACACACGCCACAGAGTCCAGGTGCTTCCTGTTTTGACCACAGAAGTCCTGCTTCTGTGTGTTTGATGCTCTTCTCCGCAGCACATTTAAATCTGACAAGATATGAACATTCAGCCATGTGGTCGAAAAGAAAATATGTGACTGATGCACACATCACAAAATTAATCACATACACTGATACTGACATGATATAAACACGCTCTTTCTGATCTGGAGTGTGTCATGTTTTATCAACGCATAGCTTTTAAGTGTCTTACATCACTTTGTGTAGTGATATATATATATATATATATATATATATATATAATATATATATAATATATATATATATATATATATATACTGACAAAGAGGACAAAAACAGACAGTTGACAAAGAGGAGATGCCGTGTGTTGAGATTTATGCACATTTCCTGAAACTTACTTGTGACCTTGCACAGTGCCTAAAACAAGCACAGTACTCTATTTTTGAACCCAGTTGTTCATAGTAGTGAGAGTTCCTGTGCATTAATTAATCCTTGAGCCGTGGTGCACCTGTCTGAGGAGGCAGCAGGCTTGACCATATCCTGCTCTTTAACACTGGGTTAATCAGACATTACAAGAATCAGCCTTCAAAAGAGTTGTTATTTACAACCTAAATCTCTGAATGAACTACACATTTTTTTTTTTTCACAACATCAGACAGTATGTATTTCACCTGGACATTTTCTTGCTATGGATTGAAAATAGGTTTGGGGTTTAGCATTTGTAACATGCATTTTACTCTATGCCATATTACTGTCATAGAGTAATGCCTGTTGCATGACTCTACTGGTCATGCAACAGGCAAAAGTTGTCCACAATCTCTCCAAACAGTATTTTTCAAAATGTGTTAATCAGATGCTGTAAAGTTTTGAAATGTAAACAACTGTAAACAACACATTTAAAATTGGGCCATTGCTCTAGTTGTATTTTGTATTTTGTTGTTTCAGACACTAAAGCTGTCACATAGTTAATTTTCAATTTGACAGAGTGTACATTGACATGTGTGAAGGCACTGATTGCTTTACATCAACTGTGACTGTGATTTGTTGCAATGTTCCTACACCTTCGAGGGAGGTGATGGTCTAGTGGTTAAATGTTGGGCTTGAGACCAGAAGATCCTGGGTTCAAATCCCCGCCTGACTGGAAAATCACTAAGGGCCCCCTATTGCTCCTGGTGTGTAGTGAGCGCCTTGTATGGCAGCACCCTGACATTGGGGTGAATGTGAGGCATTATTGTAAAGCGCTTTGAGTGTCTGATGCAGATGGAAAAGCGCTATATAAATGCAGTCCATTTACCATTTATTTACCATTTCTGCAAAACTAAAATACATTCTAATATTTACTTTAACTGATTGACCAATTACTTGTGTGCCTTTCTGTGTGTGTGCATGACATTAAAAAGCATTTGTGTGTTGTGTGTTGTGTGTGTGTGTATGTGTGTGTGTGTGTATGTTGTGATGTTATGTGTGTGTGTGTTGTTGTGTGTGTGGGGGGGGGGGGCTTCGTGCATGTTCACAAGCGTATAATATGATAGAAAGTATTCAAATAGTGTTGCATTGCAAGAGCTTATAATGTCCACACATTTAACAAGTTTTTGTTTCTATTTACTAGTAATCTATCAAAAACTACACTACGTGTACAGGTTTTATAAATGGCCTTAACAGAGCTTAATAATATTACATAACTCAATGAAGGGCTTCATTCTGCAGAAATTGGTGAGTTTGACCCTATACTGTCGATCTGATTCCACTGTGCAGCGTTTGAGCCTTTTGGGGGACGCAAGATGGACGACAATGCAGCGGCTTGGCTTCACTCACTCGGCCGTGACGGCCATTCCACGTAGTGAGTTCAGTGGTGTGTCCCCAACAGCAGCAGCGCGATGTGGTGCCACACTTTCCACGAGCGTGCACAATGGTATCATGCACGCCTGTCTAACTGTGTGTCCCACCTGTTTTTATTCTCCGCGCTTTTCGACTGGTTCTGAAGAAAATTAAGTCACCTTGACATTTACACAAATTTGATGCCAATGCGACCCGCTTTGTCCTGCTGGATGCCACGCTTTGTTCCATGTGATGCACATTATATAAATTAATCATTTCGTAGCCAATGACGTATTTGCTCTCAGAACTTGGCTGATGAAACCATCTCTCCTTGCTCCCGAATCACAGAGAAACAGCAATGCATTCGGGATTCGACGCACTTAGTGGAAATACCCTGGATCTGGTTCTCACACATGGTATTGCTGTCACGAATACTGACATCATGCCTCTTACATCAGTGGTGTCTGATCACTCATTAAGTTTACAGTTTCGCTGCCGTGTTTAGTGGAACAACAACCTTATATATCATTACGGCAATGCATCAACTCCTCAACTAAGACTGAACTCGAAGCTAGACTGCCTGATGTCTTAGCTTAACATTTGGCAAACACCCAGTCAGTAGACAGTCTTGTGGATAGTTTAAACTCAGTGCTCAAAACTACACTCGACATGATTGCACCACCTGTGTTGAAACCGCGCTCCCCCAAATCACAGTCACCTGGTTCAATGATTATCTGCGTGACCTCAAGCATAAAGCAAGAGGTCTAGAACGGAACTGGCGTCGTTCAAAATTAGAAGTATTCCACCTTGCATGGCGTGATGCTATCTTAGACTATAAGCATGCATTATTGGCTACAAAGCAGACTTAGTACTCTGATTTGATCAACAAAAACAAGCATAACTCAAAGTTCTTGTTCAACACGGTGGCAACACTTATGCATGGACAACCATCTGTAGTTCGCTCTCCTTTTACAGCACAAGATTTCCTGGATTACTTTGGGAAGAAAATAGAAGACATCAGGTTAAACATATCCCGACATGCCTTAACCCAGCCACTACACCCTGCTATTGATGTGGGTGCCACTATTGAGGTATTACCTAGATTTACAGAATTTGATAGTATCTCACTAGGCATGCTGACAAAACTCGTAATGTCAACAAAAAGCACAACCTGTTTATTTGATCCTATACCAACAAAACTGTTTAAGGACCTGTGGCCCACTCTTGGGCCGACTGTGCTGGAAATTATTAATCTGTCTTTAACTTCTGGATCTGTTTCTAAATGTTTCAAATCTGCAGTCATTAAACCATTACTTAAGAAACCTAACCTTGACCCGAGTGTATTGAAAAACTATCGGCCATATCAAATCTATCATTTTTCTCAAAAATTTTGGAAAAAGTGGTGTCACGGCAGCTCGTAGACTATCATAATGAGAATAATCTCTTTGAGCCACTGCAGTCTGCTTTGAGAAAATATCATTCCACAGAGACAGCTCTCACTAAAGTGGTGAATGATCTTCTGCTTACAATGGATTCAGACACCACTACAGTTCTGTTGCTGTTAGATCTCAGTGCTGCATTGATACAGTGAATCATCATATTCTACTTGATAGGCTGGAAAATCATTTTGGGATTACTGGGAGTGCCCTTGCATGGCTGACGTCATACTTGACCAGTTGTTCTCACTGTGTTTTGTAAAGTAACACTACCTCTAACCTTAGTGACATGAAATTTGGGGTTCTACAGGGGTCTGTCTTAGGCCCCCTGCTTTTCTCCCTTTATATAGCACCCCTGGGCACATATTGCGCCGTTCTGAGAGACAGACAGAGAGAGAGATATAGAAAAAATGCAATTCAGACTACATTTTTGGCTAACCAAAGCCTTATTCTGACATTACTAGCTTTCAGGGTTCCTACAGCTTAATGCAAGACAGATTTAAGATGAGTCACAATGAAATTAAAGACCAACATTACCAAAAATGGAGAACTGTTTTGATCAGGGAGCTCTAATGTCATGAGTAACGAACAACTGCAGCCATTTCTCCAGATTATTTTACAGAAGGTTTAAGGTGCTAGAATGTATTCTGACATGGCACATTTGGACTGGGCAAAGTTTTTGAGAAGGTCTGGTAATAATTATCTCACCTCATCTCCCCATATAAATAATCCCATCCAAATAGACCTTCAGGCACAAATGCTTTCTAGTTACTGAATACGAAATACTGCCTCTACTGGTGGTTGGCTCTCGCTGCGGTATTGTATCACTTCCTGTTCCGGAGCACAGCTGTGTTTTGTTGTATCTGTTAGCTGTTTAATCTGCACAGTTAGATTAATCTAGTTAACTAGATAACGATTTGTTTCACAGTGTAATCTTCACATGCCTTAACTAAAGCACTCCCTCTGCTGAATCATCTCTAAATTATTTACACATTATTCACTTTGTGTTTTTAGGAATCCGCTAGCTTAGTGCAGCTACTAGCTCTTAGCCGGTTTAGCATGGCGGCTTCTCATGTCTCTCCTGCACTTTTCTGCTCTGGGTGTGAAATGTTAGTTATTCCTCGGCCTCCTTTAGCAGTAATGGTACTTGTAATAAGTGTAGCTTATTCGTAGCTTTGGAGGCCAGGCTGGGTGAATTAGAGACTCGGCTCCGCACCTTGGAAAATCCTACAGCTAGCCAGGCCCCTGTAGTCGGTGCGGACCGAGGTAGCTTAGCCGCCATTAGTTCCCCTCCGGCAGATCCCGAGCAGCCGGGAAAGCAGGCCGACTGGGTGACTGTGAGGAGGAAGCGTAGTCCTAAACAGAAGCCCCATGTACACCGCCAACCCGTTCACATTTCTAACCGTTTTTCCCCCCACTCGGCGACACACCCGCCCGAGGAACAAACTCTGGTTATTGGTGACTCTGTTTTGAGAAATGTGAAGTTAGCGACACCAGCAACCATAGTCAATTGTCTTCCGGGGGCCAGAGCAGGCGACATTGAAGGAAATTTGAAACTGCTGGCTAAGGCTAAGTGTAAATTTGGTAAGATTGTAATTCACGTCGGCAGTAATGACTAAATTAACATTGAATCGGTGTGTAACTTTGCAAAAACAATGTCGGACTCTGTAGTTTTCTCTGGGCCCCTCCCCGATCGGACCGGGATGACATGTTTAGCCGCATATTCTCCTTGAATTGCTGGCTGTCTGAGTGGTGTCCAAAAAATGAGGTGGGCTTCATAGATAATTGGCAAAGGTGTGGGGAAAACCTGGTCTTGTTAGGAGACGACGGCATCCATCCACTTTGGATGGAGCAGCTTCATTTCTAGAAATCTGGCCAATTTTATTAAACCCTCCAAACCGTGACTATCCAGGGTTTGGACCAGGAAGCAGAGTTGTAGTCTTACACACCTCTCTGCAGCTTCTCTCCCCCTGCCATCCCCCATTACCCTATCCCCATAGAGATGGGTGTCTGCTCCCAGACCATCAATAACCAGCAAAAATCTATTTAAGCAAAAATTCAAAAAGAAAAAAATATAGCACCTTCAACTGCACCACATGTTGTGTGGGCCGCTGAAGAGGAGGTACTGCTGGCCCACCACCACCAGATGGCGCCCTGCTTGAAGTGCGGGCTTCAAGCACGAGAGGGCGTCATAGCACCCGGGAGTGACAGCTGTTACTCGTCATCAGCATCAGCTGTCACTCATCCACATCATCACCACCACCTCAAAGGCCGGACTGCAACTCCACCTCCCCGCCGAGAAATCAACTACCAATCAGGTAACCTTCTCTGCTGTACTTATTGTTGTCCAAAACATTGTTCTGTGTGCAGTGTTCCTGCGGGCTCTGTCGGAGGCTGGATTGGCGGACAGTGAGAGGACGACGTTCTTCGCCTCTCACTCCATCCAGGAAGAGACCAACAGGAGCTGCACGGGTGAAATTGTTGCTGGAGGTGGAGGTTCTCCCTCCTTAATGAATACAGACTGTGGGATTACTGAGTGTGCGACCTCACACTCATCAGGACTGTCTCTGTTCTCTGCCAGCAGTACCGGGTCTGACTGCTGAAGACAGCGGCCACCTGGGGCGCAGGGCTTGGCGGCTCCGTGTTCTTCAGCTCCGTTGGCGGTGGAAGCTGTGTGGATCCGGCTCTTCTGCGAGGCGTCTTCTATCGTCGAGCCTGCCCACACGTCACCTGGTGTATGATTGACAGTCACTATATTGTTATTGTCTGTACGTCGTTGTGCGATTCACAACATTAAATTGTTACTTTTGGCTTATCCTTGTCCGTTCATTCGCCCCCTGTTGTGGGTCCATGTCACGACACTTTCACAACAGGATTTCTCGGCCAGCGTCATGGATCCTGAGGGGCGTCAACCATCGCTTGAACAGCCAATGGAAGAGCGGTACACAGGCGCCAGCAGGATGCGTTTTGGGTGAGCTGCAGCACATCTTAACCGACTTTACCACTCGGTTGGACTTAGTTACCGAGCAGAGCAGTGTTCTCAATCATAGGATGGAGGCTCTCACCGCCCAGGTGGAAGCGCATGCTCAGGGAGCTGCTGCAGCACCTCCTCCTGCTGACCGTGTGCCAGAAACAGACATTCCGCTGGTCGTTCAACAACCCCCCCCACCTTCCCCTGAAGCATACATAAGCCCACCAGAGCCGTACGGAGGCTGTGTGGAGACGTGCGCGGACTTCTTGATGCAGTGCTCGCTCGTCTTTTCACAGCGTCCCATCATGTATGCGTCAGACGCTAGCCGGGTGGCTTATGTGATCAATTTGCTTCGAGGAGAGGCACGCGCCTGGGCTACGGCGCTTTGGCAGAATTCACGGCTCCTAACGGTTACACTGAGTTTGTGAGGGAGTTCCGACAGGTGTTCGACCACCCTCATAGAGGCGAGACCGCTTCAAGTGCTGCTGTCGATACGGCAGGGGCGTCGGAGCGCAGCGAAGTATGCAGTCGACTTCCGCATCGCGGCAGCGCGAGCCGGCTGGAATGCTGTTGCGCTCCGCGCCGCCTTTGTAAACGGACTGTCTCTGGCCCTTAGGAGCACCTGGTGGCGAAGGACGAGCCGCGGGATTTAGATGGGCTTATCGACCTGGTTATACGGTTAGACAACCGATTAACAGAACACTGACGGGAGCGAGACGAAGGGCGTGGTCAGGCACAAGCCATCCCTCTTCCTCCCGGTCCAAAGGAAGCCGACATCCCCACGCTCCGCTGCCAGGGCTCTCCACGTGACGACAGCTCCCCCTGCTGACGTTGCTAGGGAATCCAGCAGGGCCAAAAAATGATCAGATCAGAGACAAAGGAGGCTGATCCATGGAGAGTGTTTTCTCTGCAGCTCTACCGAGCACAGACAGAGAGAATGCCCCAAACGTCAAAACAGCAGCACTCGTCCTTAGAGACTGGGCTAAGGGTGGGTCACAACACCCACGTGGGAAACCCCAATGATCTGCACAAATCCCAGTCACGATCCTGAGTGGGATCTAAACCTTCACGCCCCAGCATGAAGAACGCTCCTGGGTGAAGAGGAGCTTCATCCTGGACCCCCCTCCTGGCCGACTTCTACCGGCGGCACCCGGACAAGCCTGGTCGGGCGCCAGGAGGCGCCCGTTGAGGGGGGGGTCCTGTTGTGTGGCCGCTGAAGAGGAGGTACTGCTGGCCCACCACCACCAGATAGCGCCCTGCTTGAAGTGCGGGCTTCAAGCACGAGAGGGCGTCATAGTAACCGGGAGTGACAGCTGTTACTAATCATCAGCATCAGCTGTCACTCATCCACATCATCACCACCACCTTAAAGGCCGGACTGCAACTCCACCTCCCCGTCGAGAAATCAACTACCAATCAGGTAACCTTCTCTGCTGTACTTATTGTTGTCCAAAACATTGTTCTGTGTGCAGCCGTGTTCCTGCGGGCTCTGTCGGAGGCTGGATTGGCGGACAGTGAGAGGACGACGTTCTTCGCCTCTCACTCCATCCAGGAAAGAGACCAACAGGAGCTGCACGGGTGAAATTGTTGCTGGAGGTGGAAGTTCTCCCTCCTTACTGAATACAGACTGTGGGATTACTGAGTGTGCGACCTCACACTCATCAGACTGTCTCTGTTCTCTGCCAGCAGTACCGGGTCTGACTGCTGAAGACAGCGGCCACCTGGGGCACAGGGCTTGGTGGCTCCGGTGTTCTTCAGCTCCGTTGGCAGTGGAAGCTGTGTGGGATCCGGCTCTTCTCTCGCCAGGCGTCTTCTATCGTCGAGCCTGCACATGTCACCTGGTGTATGATTGACAGTCACTATATTGTTATTGTCTGTACGTCGTTGTGCGATTCACACATTAAATTGTTACTTTTGGCTTATCCATTGTCCGTTCATTAATGCCCCCTGTTGTGGGTCCGTGTCACGACACTTTCACAACACCACAGACTAAAACAGTTAAATGTGGTCTATTAAACATTAGATCTCTCTCTTCTAAGTCCCTGTTAGTAAATGATATAATAACTGATCAACATATTGATTTATTCTGCCTTACAGAACCTGGTTACAGCAGATGAATATGTTAGTTTAAATGAGTCAACACCCCTGCGTCACACTAACTGCCAGAACGCTCGTAGCATGGGCCGAGGCAGAGGATTAGCAGCAATCTTTCACTCCAGCTTAATAATTAATCAAAACCCAGACAGAGCTTTAATTCATTTGAAAGCTTGTCTCTTAGTCTTGTCCATCCAAATTGGAAGTCCCAAAAACCAGTTTTATTTGTTGTTATCTATTGTCCACCTGGTCGTTACTGTGAGTTTCTCTGTGAATTTTCAGACCTTTTGTCTGACTTAGTGCTTAGCTCAGATAAGATAATTATAGTGGGCGATTTTAACATCCCACAGATGCTGAGAATGACAGCCTCAACACTGCATTTAATCTATTGTTAGACTCGATTGGCTTTGCTCAAAATGTAATGAGTCCACCCACCACTTTAATCATATCTTAGATCTTGTTCTGACTTGTGGTATGGAAATTGAAGACTTAACAGTATTCCCTGAAAACCCCCTTCTGTCTGATCATTTCTTAATAACATTTACATTTACTCTGATGGACTACCCAGCAAGTGGGGAATAAGTTTCATTACAGTAGAGTCTTTCAGAAAGCGCTGTAACTAGGTTTAAGGATCTGATTCCTTCTTTATGTTCTCCAATGCCATATACCAACACAGGGCAGAGTAGCTACCTAAACTCTGTGAATGAGATTAGATTATCTCGTCATAGTTTTATATCCTCATTGAGGACAACTTTGGATGCTGTAGCTCCTCTGAAAAAGAGAGCCCTTAAATCAGAAGTGTCTGACTCCGTGGTATAACTCACAAACTCGCAGCTTAAAGCAGATAACCCATAAGTTGGAGAGGAAATGGCGTCTCACTAATTTAGAAGATCTTCACTTAGCCTGGAAGAGTCTGTTGCTCTATAAAAACGGCCTCCATAAAGCTAGGACATCTTACTACTCATCACTAATTGAAGAAAATAAGAACAACCCCAGGTTTCTTTCAGCACTGTAGCCAGGCTGACAAAGAGGTCAGAGCTCTATTGAGCCGAGTTATTCCTTTAACTTTAACTAGTATGACTTCATGACTTTCTTTGTGCATAATAAAATTTTAACTATTAGAGAAAATTACTCATAACCATCCCAAAGACATATCGTTCCTCTTTGGCTGCTTTCAGTGATGCCAAGTATTTGGTTAGACTCTTTCTCTCCGATTGTTCTGTCTGAGTTATTGTTCATTAGTTACTTCCTCCAAAACCATCACATGTCTATTAGACCCCATTCCTACCAGGCGTGCTCAAGGAAGCCCTACCATTAATTAATGCTTCGATCTTAAATATTGATCATCTGTCTTTATTAGTTGGCTAGTACCACAGGCTTTTAAGGTGGCAGTAATATTAAACACATTACTTAAAACGCCATCACTTGACCCAGCTATCTTAGCTAATTATAGGCCAATCTCCAACCCTTCCTTTTCTCTCAAAAATTCTTGAAAGGGTAGTTGTAAAACAGCTAAACTGATCATCTGCAATGGAGATGGTCTATTGAAGAGTTTCAGTCAGGGTTTAGAATTCATCATAGTACAGAAACAGCATATAGTGAAGGGTTACAAATGATCTTCTTATGGCACTCAGACAGTGGACTCATCTCTGTGCTTGTTCTGTTAGACCTCAGTGCTGCTTTTGATACTGTTGACCATAAATTTTATTACAGAGATTAGAGCATGCCATAGGTATATAAGGCACTGCGCTGCAGTGGTTTGAATCATATTTATCTAATAGATTACAATTTGTTCATGTAAATGGGAATCTTCTGCCAGAGGTAAGGTTAATGTATGGCGTTCCACAAGGTTCTGTGCTAGGACCAAGTTTATTTCACTTTATACATGCTTCCCTTAGGCAGTATTATTAGACAGCATTGCTTAAATTTTCATTGTTACGCAGATGATACTCAGCTTTACCTATCCATGAAGCCAGAGTACACACACCAATTAGCTAAACTGCAGGATTGTCTTATAGACATAAAGACATGGATGACCTCTAATTTCTGCTTTAAACTCAGATAAAACTGAAGTTATTGTACTTGCGCCCACAAATCTTAGAAACATGGTGTCTAACCAGATCCTTTACTCTGGATGGCATTACTCTGACTCTAGTAATACTGTGAGAAATCTTGGAGTCATTTTTGATCAGGATATGTCATCAATGCGCATATTAAACAAATATGTATGGACTGCTTTTTTGCATTTGCGCAATATCTCCAAAATTAGAAAGGTCTTGTCTCAGAGTGATGCTGAAAAACTAATTCATGCATTTATTTCTCTAGGCTGGACTATTGTAATTCCTTATGTATCAGGTTGTCCTAAAAGTCCCTGAAAAGCCTTCAGTTATTCAAAATTCTGCAGCTAGAGTAAGCTGACAGGGACTAGAAGGAGAGAGCATATCTCACCCATATTGGCCTCTCTCATTGGCTTCCTGTTAATTCTAGAATAGAATTAAAATTCTGCTTCTTACTTATAAGGTTTTGAATAATCAGGTCCCATCTTATCTTAGGACCTCATAGTACCATATCACCTCAATAGAGCGCTTCGCTCTCAGACTGCAGGCTTACTTGTAGTTCCTAGGGTTTGTAAGAGTAGAATGGGAGGCAGAGCCTTCAGCTTTCAGGCTCCTCTCCTCTGGAACCAGCTCCCAATTCAGATCAGGGAGAACAGATACCCTCTCTACTTTTAAGATTAGGCTTAAACTTTCCTCTTTGCTAAAGCTTATAGTTAGGGCTTGGATCAGGTGACCCTGAACCATCCCTTAGTTATGCTGCTATAGACGTAGACTGCTAGGGGGTTCCTTTATCATTAGTGATTGATCTCTGCTCCCCTCCACAGCATGTCTTTTTCCTGGTTCTCTCCCTCAGCCCCAACCAGTCCCAGCAAAAGACTGCCCCTCCCTGAGCCTGGTTCTGCTGGAGGTTTCTTTCCTGTTAAAAGGGAGTTTTCCTTCCCACTGTCACCAAGTGCTTTCTCACAGGGGGGTCGTTTTGACCGTTGGGTTTTTTTCCGTAATTATTGTATGGCTTTGCCTTACAATATAAAGCGCCTTGGGGCAACTGTTTGTTGTGATTTGGCGCTATATAATAAAATTGATTTGATTTGATTTAGTTATAGACAACATCAACATGCCAGCTGTGTGCTCATCTACATCTTATTTTTAGACCAACAAACCCACAGGAAGAGGGAAGAAAGGTAAGAGACTGCCGGAGGGCAAAATAAAGCAGTGCCAAAGCAAGATAAGTGAGGACAGAAAAACTAACTGTAAGAAACATGATGTGTCAAAGACAGACAAATATTACATGAGCAAAACAAAAGCTAACCTACAAGTCAAAAAGGGGAAAACAAAGAAAACTAATGATTATTAATAAAACTAGAATGGAACTGTACTGACTGGTATAGAAAAGTGAATATAATAACAAAACAAAACTATTGCAAAATATAAGCAAAACAACTATTGGTTAAACAGTGAATAAGTGATGAACAGAAAACAAAACTGATGACTACTGAATAATGCAATAAACGACAAATGGAACATAATCTGATGAGCAACACTGAAGATACTAACAAAAACCTGTGACTAAGCATAATACAACAAATGTGATTAAAAGAACGCAACTAAGACTAATGTCACTGAAAGGACCATGAGTGAACAAATACTAGAATAATAACTATAGAATGAATGAATGCGAAACTAAATGATAAGATAAAGAATGAAACCAGTGACTAAATACTAAACAAAACAAAGGAATAAACAGAACCAAACTGAGACTTACATGATAAAGTATACACATATGAAAACAGAAAACAGAAAACCACAGAGGAAATTAAGCCGAGAGTCCAGACCTAAACCCCGAGCCGGAGCCGAGCATGACAGTAAGTAAAAAAAAAAAAGTGACACAAAGATAGATAGATATAGATAGATAGATAGATAGATAGATAGATAGATAGATTAGATAGATAGATAGATAGATAGATAGATAGATAGATAGATAGATAGATAGATAGATAGATAGATAGATAGATAGATAGATAGATAGATAGATAGATAGATAGATAGATAGATAGATAGATAGATAGATAGATAGATAGATAGATAGATAGATAGATAGATATGGTTGGGATTTCAAGTTAACATTCACAAAATGCCATGAATTCATGACTTATATATGTACAACTTATAAACTCTGCTATCTAAAGCAAAATTTAGACTTGGTTCATTTTAGACTTTTCTAAATTGTATCCAGGAAGTCTGTATTCACACCTCTGCTTGATCTGTGATGCATGTCCAATGAGCCAGTATACAAACTACAATGAATTAATGAATAAATTAATAAATCTATGAACTTTAATATCTGTTTTTAAGAAAGCTGGCTTACATTAGCTTGTTCTGAAGATGCCACAGCCCTGAAGTCTGTATCTACCCTTGTTTTGTTGTGTCCAGGTGTGGGGAAGACAGAGCTGCTGCTTGACTGAGTGGAGACACCTGGGCCCATTTTGCTTCAGCCATGAAACGATAATCTGCACTTTAAAGCTATAGGGCCACCTGAATTACCCTAAACTGACAAAATTTAGTTTCTACTGCAATCCAACCATTACCCTGTCAGAGTATTTAGAAATGTCTTGTAAAATTACAGCTGATTTTTAATGAAGAGAACATATCTATCTCGGGGCATTCAATAACAAATATTTTAATTTACCTTTTAATGGCGTCTACTGAAAATTACCTTTGACACGGGTCATTAAATTAGAGATTAGATTAGATAGAGCTTTATTGATCTATGGGAAGACTCCCTGTGGGAAACTGGGGTTCCAGCAGCATTGCATAGCAGCACACAGGGTAAAAAGCACACAGAGTATCAAAATGAAAGTTAAAAACAATAAAACAAAATAAAAAATTTGCAAGTATAAATATAAATGCAAGACATACTGATCAATACTGTTTACTGGCTACTAACTGTTCCTCTCGTTCCCATCCTCTGTCTCCTGTTACTCCTCCCTTCCCCAATTGAGAGTTGTACAGTCTGATGGGCCTGACGGACAAAGGAGGTTTTCAGACTGTTGGTCCGCACTTGGGAAGGAGCAGTCTGTGGCTGAAGAGGCTCCTCTCATTGCTGGATGACAGGTGCAGAGGGTGACTAGCATCATCCATAATGTCCAGCAGTTTGTCCAGTGTTCTCCTCTCTGCCACCTTCACCAGAGAGTCCAATGTCCAGGGGGTCCATCTCATGGTGGGATTCTAATTTGGGGAAGCCCCCATATGATCTATGATGTCACTGTCATAGACTGTAGTGGTCTCAAGCATTGTTACTGTAAGTAGTTCAAAGTTGTCTGTTCTTTAGAAAATGTACCCTTCAGGAGAACTTTTGATTTATTTTGTTCTCAACAATGTATTTAAAGGCTAATAAATAAAATTATAGTGGTGCCATTTTGTTATGCCTTAAATCTTAAAAGGCTTAGTGGCCCTATACTTTCAAGCAAGGTACAACTTTGAATGTATATATAACTTTTACAAAATGCATCAACGAAACAGAAAAGAAACCAACTTTGACAAAGAATAAGCCACTAAACATGCCATAAATGAGGACAGAACAGAACCTGAATACTGCAGTAAAAGCTCTATATCTGTATATTGTCAGCACCACTAAAACGTAAATGCTTTCTGAGCCATGTGGCCCATGGCACTGGAGCTTAACTCTGGTTCTTTAATGGGAAGTGGATGAGACTGTGTGACTCCCCCTGGATAATCTGTTTGTCCAATGCTGGCTACTCCAAGGTGGGTAGCCGTTTGCCTCTTGGTGACCTGATACCAGCTTTGTCTTTCTTACTTTTGCTAGGATGATGACTGAAAACAGCTGCATCTGTTTCTTGTTAAGGGTCTCAACAGAAAAGAGCTGAGAGATAGTTAATGCCCTTTAGTCAAAGCCAGGCTAAAACAGATATTATGACGATACTCAAGGCAACATCCACACAAATGATTCTCTGGGGACAAAGGGCTGGGTCTTAAAGAACAAGCTCCTACTCTGCACTCAACTTCTTGTGATATTATTCAGCTGTGATATTTTTGTATGTCCCTGAGTGGGAAAACAAAATTAAAACATTTTTTTTATTTTAGTCACAATTAATTCGCATCAAGAGGAATATGTAGAAATAATAATATTAAACCTCAGTCATTATTATTATTATTTTTTTTTTACTTTATAATAAGCATTTATGTATTATTTTCAATATATTGCCTTTGTCCCAAAGCCAGTGGAGAGTCAACCTTGGTTGACTTTAAATTTAATATTCAAATAATGGTTAATTCAAATACAATTAGACATTGATGCCTGGTTAAATTAAGTATATAATATTTTGTAATATTTAGTCATATATTCATAGAATTTTTCATAGAGAGAACCCTGTCCCTTGGGTTCACGGTCATTCCCAACACACTGGAGGAAAATGGGATGTTGTTTTAAGGTTACAGTGGCTGCAAAGTATTCAGCCCCTTGGTATTTCACACATTTAATTTGTTTATGACATTTCAAATACAAAAAGTAAACCAGGCTTCTCAATATAAAAATTCTAAAATTATCTTCCTTAAAACTCAAACTGAAAGTAAATCTCTACAACCTGACATAAATTAATTAAAAATATAAAAGCCAAGATGATGGGTTGCATAAGTAATGGGCCACATTGGTATAATACCTGTAAATAATCAGTTTTAATGCCAGTTTTCTTCAGACAAGTCAGGTGATGGATACATGAACATTTCCAAGTCACTGAATATGTCTTGGACTTTATTTACATCAGTTATGAAGAAATACAAACAGTATGGCACTCTATGGTAAATCCGTGTGGAGTAAACATTTCTGAAAAACTAGGTGACTGTGCAAGAAGGAGAAGAGTGAGGAAAGCCACCAAGACACCTAGACAACCCAGAAGAAGTTAGCGGCTTCTGTGGCTGTGATTCAAGAAATTGTGCACAGCGCAAGTTTTGGATTTTAAATCCCCAGTTATACAGCTTCATGATGAAGTGGCACAGAGGAGGATTTTCTTAAAAACAAGACCTGAAAGTTCACCTACAATTTGCATGAAGGTACGTCTGAGATGCAAGCCTAGATTTGATGTTTTAGTGAAAGAAGACCCTCCTCTATAACCACTTCATCATGAAGCTGTATAACTGGAGATACAAATGCAGAATTTGCACTGTGCACAATTTCTTCAATCACAGCCACAGAAGCCTAAAACTTTTCTAGGTTGTCTGGGTATCTTGGTGGCTTTCCTCACTGTTCTCCTTCTTGCACAGTCCTCAGTTTTTGAGAACTATATAATCCACACAGATTTACCATAGAGTACGATATTGTTTGTATTTCTTTATAAGTGATGTAAATAAAGTTTAAGACATATTCAGTGACTTGGAAATGGAAAACTGGCAATTAAACTGATTATTTACAGATATTATACCAAAGGGGCTGTTTACTTATGCAACCCATCATCTTGGCTTTTATATTTTTATTAATTTATATCAAGTTGTAGAGATTTGTTTTCAGTTTGAGTCTAAGGAAGATAATTTTAGAGAAGCCTGATTTACTTTTTGTATTTGAAAACGCCATAAACAAATTAAACTGTGTGAAATACCAAGGGGCTGAATACTTTTGCAAGCCACTGTATATACTTGGATTTTGATATATTTGGTGGTATTCATACTGGAAAAAAAAAAATAAAATTTAGATTATGTTTATCCCCTTAACACCTGAATTTATATAGCTGTATATAAAAAATGTTTTGTGTGTGTTTTTTGCCTTTAAGTAGATGGTAAATAAGGTTGAGATTATTAATTACACTTTGCACAAAAAATAAATAGTAATTTTGGTATTTTGGTAATAATTTATGTTAAGTTATGTAATAATTTATATATAATAATAATATAATAATAATGGTATGTTGCAAATTTGCGACAACAGGCATACTGGTCAATTTGGTATGTTGCATATTTGAGTCAACTATTGTAGCATATATGCGACAATAGGCGTTAGGGGTTATTGGCTGTCATTTCCAATGACTCATATTTCATTATTGGCTTCCTCCCACTTCCATAAACACGGAGATTGGGTGAATTGGAATGTAGGTGTGAGTGATTGTGCATGAATTTGTCTGTCTATGTCTACATGTGGCCCCTATGATAGAATGGCAGCTTGTCCAGGGTGTACCCCGCCTGTCACCCATGACCATTGAGACAGGCTTCAGCTCCCCTGTGACACTTAATTGGAATAACTGGGTACAGAAGCTGAATGAATGAATGTAAACTCAACCTGGTGAGTTAGATATTATATGATATATTTTTCATATAATCTTAATACTAACTCTAAAACTGGCAAAAGGAGGTTGACATATCATCAGATTTGAAAATAAATGTCATTTCCACGACATCATTTCAACCACATATCTGTTACATCGACAGGGGGTCTTGCAGTGGGAATGACCTGCCCAGAGCTAAAAAGGGATTATTCAGTATAAACCAATTCATATTTTACAAACTTTATGGCAGGAAAATGCAAAATATTCCATAAATAAATAAAATACAATGGTTAATAATATCTCTCTTTTAAACACAAGATATTTCATGATTATTGCCAAAAAAGCACTTTTTGTGGTTTGACTGTTTGACTGAAAGGGCATCTCTCTCTCTCTCTCTCTCTCTCTCTCTATATATATATATATATACGAGGTTTATTAGAAAAGTATCCGACCTTATTATTTTTTTCAAAAACCATATGGATTTGAATCACATGTGATTACATCAGACATGCTTGAACCCTCGTGGCATGCGAGAGGTTTTCACACCTGTCGGTTACGTCATTCGCCTGTGGGCAGTCTTTGAGTGAGGAGGTGGCCCACCCTCTCATCGATTTTTTCATTGTTTAGGAATGGCTCAGAGACTGCTGCTTTGTTTGATCAAAATTTTTTCAAAACTGTAAGGCACAACTGAGTGGACACCATTCGATAATTCAGCTAGTTTTCGGGTAAAAATTTTAACGGCTGATGAGAGATTTTGGTCTGGTAGTGTCACCGTAAGGACGGCCCACGGCGCCTGACCGGCGATCTGCGCTTTGAGGCGGCAGCGTATCACCGTTTCAAGTTGAAAACTTCCACATTTCAGGCTCTGTTGATCCAGTAAGTCATCAGAGAACAGAGAACTTTCAGAAGAAGTCGGCATGAGGAGTTTATTCAGACATTCCATTGTTAACGCACATTTTGTAATGAAAGAACGTGCGGGCAGAGTCACATGTCGGGCTGGACCCGACTGCGGGGGGTCGCGACAGGAAAAACACCTCCGTTGGAAACCTTAACGGGCAAGTTGGAACATGCCCAAGCTGTTAAACAATTTCTCAGTTACTCACTTGTTGAAAGCCATCAAAAGCCGCCTGAATTTTACAAATGGTTTTCAACACGGAGGTGTTTTTCCTGTCGCGGCGCACACAGATTTGCCGAGTCGTCACGGAAACGACTCTGCGAATTTGCGCGCACGTCTTTCATTAAAAAATTTCCTTAAACAGTGGAATGTCCGCATAAAGTCCTCATGCCGGCCTCTTCTGAATCTTCTCTGTTCTCTCACGACGTCCTGGGTGAATTAAGCCTTAAATTAGGATGATTTCAGGTCGAAACAGGCCGACGATGGCGCCTGGAAGCGCTGCAGGACGTCCCGCTCCGTGGGAAGTCCTTACAGCGACAGAAACACCCCATAATCTCTCATCAGCCGTTAAACTTTTCACCGAAAACCATCTTAATTTCTCGAATAGTGTCCACTCGGATATTCCTCACAGGTCCAGAAAAAATTTTGATAAAGCAACGCGCGCCGTCTCGAGCAGCGTGTGAAACAAAGGAATTCAGCCGAGAGGGCGGGACCACATCTCACTCAAGGCCTGCCCACAGGGAAATGACATCACCGACACGCGTGAAAAACTCACGCATGAGCACGAGGGTTCAAGCATGATTGGTGTAATCGCACGTCATTCAAATCCATATAGTTAAAAAAAAATAAAAGGGTTGGTTTATTATCTAATAGACCACGTATATATATACACACACACACAGTGTAAAACTCATGTAAACCGTCATTGATATTCACACTCACCAGACAAAAGCAAAAGTCCCAATGCTTTTGTATGGTTTTCCATGTAATAAACACAGTATATAACAGATTTAGTATAATGGATTTTCGCTCACATCAGACAAAATGTCCTGTCCAATCGCAATGGATTTTCAATAAAAACCCCTCTCATGTACCAGACAGAGCAGTCTGGATCTGCCCAGCAACAGAGGTACAAAATGAAATTCAGCACTGACACATGCCGATTTGAATAAAATAGGTACCGGATTTCCTTGAGTAAAAGCCCAGTTGTTTGTTTTTTTCAAACTGTGCTCAGATCCAGTGCCTAAATGAAGCAGGCAATTATGAACAAAATGCTGCTTGCTGCCTGCACTGTGACATGGTGTTAAGTTTCACACATATCTCTGGGTTTGGTAAACCAAAAACAGCCACTCAGATCAGAGCCCTCTGGGTGTCTGCGATCACGCACACCTGCTAAATGATGGAGACCGCAAGGGCTGTGATTTGCCACTTTTCTGGTTTCACTACATCCTCGCCTGTCATTTTAATAGATTTTGCAGCGTGCCTGCTGGTTATATTTCAAGCATGGATCAAATATGTTTGGCAGAAAACTCTGCAGATATGACCAACTTTACAACACAGAGTTTGAAAAAGACACTCAAATGAACCACAATTCATGGAGGGAAATTAGACATACCAGTAATGTGGGTTTGGAGGCTGATGATAGTGTAAAGAAGTGGAGCTCATTGAGGGACATATTGATGCAGAAAAAGCCACTGTTGCTGCTATAAATTGCATGAAGATGCCCACCAACTCGATGGAGAACTTGAAAAGGGTCACGCGCAATGCAATGTTGATGTCATTGCATGGCCATGGAGTTATGAAGTTGCAGAAGCATAAAAAAAAGAGTGACTTGACCATCTTTTTTAAATACACATAATGCCTGGTGCTTATTTAAGTCAGACATTTATTTTTTTCAGATGAAACTTTGACTTGGCCATTAAATGAGACAGGCCTTTATTCAAGGTCAGGCGTTTAATCAAGAAAATATGCAAACCTAATTGATGCTGAGAATTCTCCGTAGATCGTTAGGTGTCTCCTGACTGTAAGTAAACAGTTACATAAATACAACGGATTTTGACAATTTCATACATACAGCCAATTTTGATTATAATGGACAAAATTTGCTGGTCCACCTGATCCCAGCTGGTCCCAGCTCTTGCACCATTCAGAAGATTCAGATGGCTTTCATGGCTTTTCAGTCATGTGACTATCCGAGAAATTGTGGACGACGTGGACATGCCACAACATGTCCTGTGAGGCTTCATCATGGAGGCGTTGTTGCTGCGCCATCAGCTTTGTGAATTTCGCCGCCACTCTTTTCATTGCAAAATCTTCTTTCACAGTGGAATGTGCTGAAAAAGTGCTGATGTCCACCTCTTCCCCAATTTCTCAGATAATCACACGATGGTCCCACATCATCACAGCGTTCACTTTGGAAATGATCCGGTCGTTTCAGCGTGTTGATGCCGTGTTGTGCGGACGTCTTTAAAACAGTTGTACTGCTCCTTAATCTGTGTGGTGCCCAGAAGATCGTCACTGAAAGCCGTCTGAATAATCCGAATGGTTTCCACCTGGCTGTGGCCCAGTTTCTGTCAAAATTTGATGAAGTCGCGCTGCTCCAGTTGTTCCGCCATTATCCTTCAAAGAAAAAATAACGAGAGACTACACCCACACTCACACAAAGGCTGCTTACAAGCAAATGACGCAACTGACAGGCATGAAAAAAATCACGCAGGCGCACGAAGGTTCAAGGTTGGCTCATGCAAGTTTTTGAAAAAAATAAAAAAGTCGGATACATTTCTAACAGACCTCGTGTATATATATATATATATATATATATTTTTTTTTTTTTTTTTGTAACATCGCCCCCATCTAAAAACACACCATTGGTTGAAAAAAGCTGAATTTCTCATTTAAGATGTGCTGTCCATGGTGCTGATGAGACTGGCCAACATCAACATTGTGGGGAGAATGTAAATGACTGTCAGATATGTGGTATATAATAAATAAATAACAATAATTACAAAGATTTGTTTGTTAATTTTGATTGCTTAGCCATTATTCGGGGCATGTCCTCTCCAGGTCAAATGAACCTTTATATCAAATAACACAATGATTAAAATTTTATGGGTTCATACGTGTTATCAGTCAATGGTAGCATTCCTTGAGCTTTTATCATACGTCCACATTTCAGTGCATTAAACTTTGCATGTCATCCGTGTCGTGTTTATTGGTATGAACATTAGGTTTTAACATATTAAATTTAAAAAGAAGACAGAAATCAAGCATGCACCAACAAATACAATAAATATGCTGATATGAGAAGATGATAATTTAGTAAACAACAATAATCTGTGTAGTTTTCATTGTAATCACGTGTACAATTCAGATTTCCATGGAGATGAACAGCGGTATGTTCTTAGATACATATAATGTACTTTGGAGAAAATCAATCTCTCTCTCTCTCTCTCTCTCATTTCCAAAAGACACCACTTCAGATGGTGCAGTCTATTTAAAAATTAAAATGTAACATGTAGCTAAATGAAGCAGAACAACAAATGAATCGCAGTTTTTAGTTCATGCTGGACATTGTGGTTTCTCATTCAAATGTTCTTATGTTTCTGTGAGTACTCAAAAGGTGCACTTTAATCAATCATCATTTTAACAAACATCTTGAGTTACAATACCTTTGGGAAACACCGCTTTGCTTTAATGAGTTTCATAAGAGTGATTCTACAATCATCGTCGCCTTAAGATGCTTTTGAGAAATGGGGCCCAGCGCTGAATGGGATTCATGCATTCAGCTCCTTGAATGATGCTTTCTGAAGTAATTTGTGCACATCACAACGTCATCAGAATGATGAGTGGATGTTGATGAGAACTTCAGCGAAGTGAATGCATTTTACCTCGTGTAGCTGATGAATGAATTGCAAAACCTAGCAATGTAAATGCAGAACATGAATGGAGTCCACACAGAGAAATTAGTAAAGATAATGATAGCCATCAGTAACTTTATAGCATAACCATGAAAGCCTGGTTCACACAGAGATAAGACTGTTGGCTAGGAGAGTTGCTGACAGCCCAACCTGGTCTCACGGCAAGTCATGATTCAGCAGCAAGAAATATACATTAATCTATTGGTTCGTGATATTGTGACGAAAAGTGCCTCATTTTTGTCACGGCAGCACAAATTCATTCTAATTCATTCCGTGATGGCTGCACAAAATTAAAAGTAAAGCGGGGGGGTAGGGTCAGGGTGCTTATGGTTGGGGGGGGAGAGTAAGATTAGGTTATGGTTAGGTTTAGGGTCAGGGGTAGGAGTAGGGTTAGGAATAGTGAGTTAAAAGAAACCCCGTCATGAAAATTGGACTCATTTCATCACGGGAGCACAAAAAAAAAGAAGAAAAAAGAAAAAAAAAACATGAGACTGGGCTGGACAGCCTCTGTCACAACTGCTTCAAGAATATGATCATAGACCTTGTTGTAAAAAAGCTGCAGTCACATATATAAAGCATTTTTTCGACAGGCACGGGTGCACACATATGCATGATGATGGCAATACTGTTGTGTGATGGCCGTGTGTATGTGGCACAAATTTATAAGACTGTCTTCCTTTTTGCTGTCACTCCTGTGGAAGCTGTCTGACACGAAGCACCACAATTCAGCATCACAAAGAGGACAGGGGATGCATTTTGGGCAGCACAGTGCTCAGTGGTTAGCACTGTTGCCTCACAGCAAGTAGGTCATGGGTTTGATGCCCACCTGTGGCCTTTCTGTGTGGAGTTTGCATGTTGTCCCTGGTGTTTGCATGGGTTTCCTTTGGGTGCTCTGGTTTCCTCCTACATCCAAAGACATGCAGGTTGGGTGAATTGAAAAATTTCTGTGTAGGCTCTCAGTTGTCCAGGTGGTTTCCATAGTAGAGAAGCTTGAATCTTATTTCTGCTCTTTGGCTCAAACCACCCCCTTGAACACAAGCTCGGGGTGATCAGGACCCTTCAGCACAGGACCCTACAGGTGCCCACAACTGCAGAGGGAAGGGCTAAAAAACAACAACTTGTCCAGAAAGCCCTCACAGTATGTGGGTACCTACGATGGTCCCTGGATAAAGTGCACAAGTCCCAGAGAACAAAGAGACCAGACAGACAGAAGACAGAGACAAAAAGAAGAGGAGTGTCTTTCCCTTATTTAGCAGGAGTAGGGGAAAAACTACAGAGGATCTTCAGACAGCACAAAATCCCAGTTTACTTTAAACCTGTTACCTTGAGACAGAAATTAGTTTACCCTAAGGACAGGATTCCTAGTTACAAACAGAGCAATGTAATGTATTCTATCAGATGTCAGGAAAACTGTAACGAACACTACATAGTTGAGACTAAACAACCGTTACACAAAAGGCTATACCAGCACCGCAGAGAGAGCACCAGTGGACCTCAGTCTGCAGTTCATCTCCACCTTAAAGAAACTAACCACACGTTTGAGGACAAGGAAGTTAAAATCTTAGCCAGAGAGAAGAAATGGTTTGAGAGGAGGTGAAGGGGGCATTCTATGTGAAACAGCTGAAACCCAGCCTTTACCTGGGAGGGGGTCTGAGACATGCTTTGTCCCTGTTTACAATGGGGTACTCAGGTCAAAGCAGTTTCAGTCTTTTGTTCATGGTAATGAGTCATTCACGTCATCAGGAGAGGCGTCAGTCCCATCGTTAGGAGGGACAGCCACCCTGTCATTAGGAGGGTGCTAACAAGAGCACAATAAGCTAATTAAAGCAACTGTTAGTCACTAGCCAATAGCAGTCTGCCTCTCGGTAGGAGGGGTCTGGTTAGATTTAAAACTCCAGCTTTTGTGGCTTCTGTTTGTTCTACTCGACAAGGGTCACACAGAAGTCAGACTACCAGAGCAATAATTGTAGCTGAGGAAGCTTCTGCGATTTGAAGCGAAACGTCCTCACGTCAAGCAACCCAGTCCAGTCGAAGATTCAAGCTTCTCTACTATGGTGAATTGAAAACTTTATAATTGTCCAGGTCTCATTTGCAAAAGAGGTGTCAATCTCAATGGGACAAACCTGGTTAAATAAAGGTTAAATTAAAATAAAATTATGTGTGGGTCTGCGACAACATGTGTATGCTACTTCTGTATACATAGGATGATATAGCACACACAGAGACATCCTGACACAGTTTTTCCATGATGCACCCCACTGTATTTGAAAGAATGAATGAATGAAGACTTATTTCATGATAACTGCAATGAAAGTATCTTCACACCCAATTACCTCAGAAATACAGTAATGAATCCACAATTATTACTGGTTAAACATAATAGTGGCACACATCAGCATGAAAATAATCACACATATGTATACTTTTGATTTGTTTATGTAAGCTAAATTTTGAAGCAGTCCATCATCCAAATTGAGGCAAAGTGAGTGTAGGCTGCAGCAGAGTTCCGCACAGCCGAGCTTGGTGGGGGGGGGGCGGGGGGTACACTACAGCTGTTGCTGCGCCGCCTCCTGGATTGGCAGAGTGGAGACTGGGGTGGGGCGGGGGTGGGGAGGGTGCATCATGTGTGCAGATGAGTTCATATCAGTCTCTGTCCATGAGTCTGTGGGGGAGGGCAAAATGAAGAGGGAGCCAAATGTTTCACTAAGGCCATTGAAATCCTTCTAGAGGAAAACAGCGGGGCATTTTGACCTTCGGTAAATGATAAGGCTGCCATGTTTGGGTTAGGCAGAGAGACACAGAATTCCAATACAGCCTCTCTTTAACCGTCCAGATCCAATTGTGAATATTCACTCAAACATCAGTTCCTTTGCAGGGCAGACAAATTGCTCTGAGATGGTTTACACTTGCATTTAAGTTCAAAAGTTAATGCAGTCTGAGATTGTACCACCTTGCCCACCTCGTTAATCATGACGGACAGATGTGGGGTTGTGGTTTTGGTAGCCAATCTTACAGTAGGTCAGTGCATAGTCCAAGCAACAAAAGACCTCCTTCCATGAAGGCAAATAAGAATAAATCCTCGACATCTTCCACGAAGAGTGGTGCCAAGCATGCGATGCGCCACTTCTCCCAGGCATCGAGAACATAGCCCGCAGGATAGGTTGCACATGGGCACGCAGGGTCCCCCAGCCCTGATTCCTTGTTGAAAAAAAATGGTGTCAATAGTGTTGAGAGACCAGCTGATCATTTCCATGGTTATTCCAAATGTAGTTTGAAGAATACATAGTCTAGTGAAGTTGGGACTTTTGAAGGTTGGGGCAGAGATAGAGAAAAACACAGAAGGAGAGGAGAGGAGATGCGACCGTCCTTGCCGGAGTCCCAAGCTAATTTGCATTGTAAACATGTGTCATATTGAGTGCTCTATACCGTGACCAGAGCTGGCGCAGATCTGACCTGACCTGAAGAGGTGTTCTGTGGTGCGGTACACCCCAGACCAGATAAAATACTGAAGAGCCCATTTTTTTCTGGAGTGGTTGCTTGAAAGGAGTTATTCTGCAACATGATGCACCTGAATACTGCTTGCATATTAGCTCAAACACACACGAGCACCGGTGTAAGTGACACAACAAGCACTAGTTGTAGCAACTGCTACAAATATTAATATATGCAAAATGTTTACTTTTGGACTGTAATATAAGCCACAGTGGTACTATCTCTGTGCCACAGAGGTTCGTATGCTACAACCCCAATTCCAATGAAGTTGGGACGTTGTGTAAAATGTAAATAAATACAGAATACAATGATTTGCAAATCCTCTTCAACCTATATTCAACTGAATACACCACAAAGACAAGATATTTAATGTCAAACTGATAAACTGTATTGTTTTTGTGAAAATATTTGCTCATTTTGAAATGGATACCTGCAACACATTTCAGAAAAGCTGGGAGAGTGGTATGTTTACCACTGTGCTATGTGTGTCTCAGCAAACAGATACACGCGTCACACTGCTCAGTCGTTAGTCCATGTCCGTCCAAACACAGTACTGTCCAGCTGAGATGTCCAGAATGACAGATCTCTACAGCTGCTTCTGTCGGCAACCACACCTCCTGTCAGTTCAGCGCACACACCAAAGCCACACTCGTGGGGCACTTAGACAAATTTCACTGCGAGTACAGCAGTGACTGTCTGCAGACAGCTATCATGCCATGAGTGCAAATGGCCACACATTTTCTAAGTGCCATGCGGGCGGTGTTAGATGTTCATACATGTCACCTGGAATTTCGCTGACACCTGCCGCGAGAGAGTTCAATGGGCTCGCACAGCCCACACTCTGTGTTTCAGCCGCTGGTATGCACAAATAGTTGTAGCAACAGGTGTACGAGGCATTGGAAGCAGCTATGAAATTACACGGTTTGTATATGATTCCTGCTTCATGCACACTTAAGGTGCAATTTGACCAAATTCTCACTATGCGTGAAGGGGCCCTAACTAATCTGCAGTTTTCTTACTACAGCAATGTAAATGTGTTGAACAAATTTTAAATAGGATGATTCCATCTGCTCAAAGTGATGCTAATCAGTGAAGTCACCTAGTGGAGTTGGTGGTTGCAAAGAAACCTCCACCATGGGGCCCTCAGAATAAGTTCAAGAGCCCTGATTTAAGGGTTAAGCAAATCTTGCATTTCATTTCTTACTGTTATCAGCATGTAAATTTGGCCACTGTGTTGGACTGTGTCAATGAGCGTTATGCTCTCTTGACTCAGGAGTGTGACAGGGTTCAACCTGAGGTGCAGAGAAATGATGTGCACAGGTCATGGGCACACAGCCCAGTTGGCTTGTTCAGGAGAGCTAAGCCGGCGACACCTGCCAAGGGGGAGTTAGGGCTTTTTTGTAAGGCGCTCCGGGCCACTGCAGCCCACTGGTTCTGAACGGCAGAGTTTAACTGTTAGGCCACAGGATCCATCTCCTTGGCAAAGCACTCCACAAAAAAACATGTCAACAAAAGAAAAACAGGTGAGGATTAAGGGGGCCTCTGTTATGGAAGGCAGGATGAGATTTTATCACCCTTTAGTCAACACACCTCAAAAGCACTATCACTTTTCAAAAGGTGTGAATATTCCACCATTGTATGCTTTATATATCCACTTTATAGGAGATACTTGTTGCTTAGAATTCTTCTCCTGTTTATTTTTGAAACAGAATTTTGCATTGATGTGAACATTACTGTACCAAGTGTTACAGAATTGCAGCAGATACATTTTGTCGGTTTAATGTTTATAAAGACATGAAGCAGATATTTTGAAATAAAATTAATTTTCTGCATGATGTCATGACATTGCTGGACAGAAGTGCTTAGTAATACCAGTATCTTTACAGGAGAACAAAGGTCCAAGGTGAAAAAAAAAAATGATTGCTTTTTTCCTGCATTGTATGGCAATCCGGGAAGCTAAAAATTACAACTATACAGACATCATTTTAAGACTTTTTTTAACACTGGAAACTTTCTAATTCTGCATGCAGCAGAACTCATCAATTGATATCAGTATGATAGAATTTGCTGCTTCTATCATTATGGCAGTAATTTAAAACATTTCATTTTATTGGATGTCAGTGTTCCACACCTCTGCAGCCAGATATGAGCAAATAAAAAAATAAATAAATAAATAAAAATATTACTTCTTTAGTCAAGGTTTTTTAAATTTATTTATTTATTTATTTATTTTTTACTATATCTACATCTAAATCAAACTATTTTTACATCTAAATTGTGCAGGTTTGCCCTTCTATATGTGGCCCTGAGACATATCGGCAGTCTGTACAGGGTGTAATGTTTTATAAATGAGGCCCCAGGATTGGGAAACACTGCTTTAAGGAATCAATTCCTTGTTCTTGAAAAACTGACATGAGTTGAACACGTAACCTTCTGATCTGGAGCCACACACACGCCACAGAGTCCAGGTGCTTCCTGTTTTGACCACAGAAGTCCTGCTTCTGTGTGTTTGATGCTCTTCTCCGCAGCACATTTAAATCTGACAAGATATGAACATTCAGCCATGTGGTCGAAAAGAAAATATGTGACTGATGCACACATCACAAAATTAATCACATACACTGATACTGACATGATATAAACACGCTCTTTCTGATCTGGAGTGTGTCATGTTATTATCAACGCATAGCTTTTAAGTGTCTTACATCACTTTGTGTAGTGATATATATATATATATATATATATATATATATATATATATATATATATATATATATATATATATATATATATATATACTGACAAAGAGGACAAAAACAGACAGTTGACAAAGAGGAGATGCCGTGTTGTTGAGATTTATGCACATTTCCTGAAACTTACTTGTGACCTTGCACAGTGCCTAAAACAAGCACAGTACTCTATTTTTGAACCCAGTTGTTCACAGTAGTGAGAGTTCCTGTGCATTAATTAATCCTTGAGCCGTGGTGCACCTGTCTGAGGAGGCAGCAGGCTTGACCATATCCTGCTCTTTAACACTGGGTTAATCAGACATTATGCCAAGAATCAGCCTTCAAAAGAGTTATTTACAACCTAAATCTCTGAATGAACTACACATTTTTTTTTTTTTTCACAACATCAGACAGTATGTATTTCACCTGGACATTTTCTTGCTATGGATTTGAAAATAGGTTTGGGGTTTAGCATTTGTAACATGCATTTTACTCTATGCCATATTACTGTCATAGAGTAATGCCTGTTGCATGACTCTACTGGTCATGCAATAGGCAAAAGTTGTCCACAATCTCTCCAAAGACAGTATTTTTCAAAATGTGTTAATCAGATGCTGTAAAGTTTTGAAATGTAAACAACTGTAAACAACACATTTAAAATTGGGCCATTGCTCTAGTTGTATTTTGTATTTTGTTGTTTCAGACACTAAAGCTGTCACATAGTTAATTTTCAATTTGACAGAGTGTACATTGACATGTGTGAAGGCACTGATTGCTTTACATCAACTGTGACTGTGATTTGTTGCAATGTTCCTACACCTTCGAGGGAGGTGATGGTCTAGTGGTTAAATGTTGGGCTTGAGACCAGAAGATCCTGGGTTCAAATCCCCGCCTGACTGGAAAATCACTAAGGGCCCCTATTGCTCCTGGTGTGTAGTGAGCGCCTTGTATGGCAGCACCCTGACATTGGGGTGAATGTGAGGCATTATTGTAAAGCGCTTTGAGTGTCTGATGCAGATGGAAAAGCGCTATATAAATGCAGTCCATTTACCATTTATTTACCATTTCTGCAAAACTAAAATACATTCTAATATTTACTTTAACTGATTGACCAATTACTTGTGTGCCTTTCTGTGTGTGTGCATGACATTAAAAAGCATTTGTGCATTTGATTGTGGTTGATGTGCACTGTTTAGAGGGTATTTTGAGTGTGTGTGTGTGTGTGTGTGTGTGTATGTGTGTGGGGGGGGGGGCTTCGTGCATGTTCACAAGCGTATAATATGATAGAAAGTATTCAAATAGTGTTGCATTGCAAGAGCTTATAATGTCCACACATTTAACAAGTTTTTGTTTCTATTTACTAGTAATCTATCAAAAACTACACTACGTGTACAGGTTTTATAAATGGCCTTAACAGAGCTTAATAATATTACATAACTCAATGAAGGGCTTCATTCTGCAGAAATTGGTGAGTTTGACCCTATACTGTCGATCTGATTCCACTGTGCAGCGTTTGAGCCTTTTGGGGGACGCAAGATGGACGACAATGCAGCGGCTTGGCTTCACTCACTCGGCCGTGACGGCCATTCCACGTAGTGAGTTCAGTGGTGTGTCCCCAACAGCAGCAGCGCGATGTGGTGCCACACTTTCCACGAGCGTGCACAATGGTATCATGCACGCCTGTCTAACTGTGTGTCCCACCTGTTTTTATCTCCGGCTTTTCGACTGGTTCTGAAGAAAATTAAGTCACCTTGACATTTACACAAATTTGATGCCAATGCGACCCGCTTTGTCCTGCTGGATGCCACGCTTTGTTCCATGTGATGCACATTATATAAATTAATCATTTCGTAGCCAATGACGTATTTGCTCTCAGAACTTGGCTGATGAAACCATCTCTCCTTGCTCCCAGAATCACAGAGAAACAGCAATGCATTCGGGATTCGACGCACATTAGTGGAAATACCCTGGATCTGGTTCTCACACATGGTATTGCTGTCACGAATACTGACATCATGCCTCTTACATCAGTGGTGTCTGATCACTCATTAAGTTTACAGTTTCGCTGCCGTGTTTAGTGGAACAACAACCTTATATATCATTACGGCAATGCATCAACTCCTCAACTAAGACTGAACTCGAAGCTAGACTGCCTGATGTCTTAGCTTAACATTTGGCAAACACCCAGTCAGTAGACAGTCTTGTGGATAGTTTAAACTCAGTGCTCAAAACTACACTCGACATGATTGCACCACCTGTGTTGAAACCGCGCTCCCCCAAATCACAGTCACCTTGGTTCAATGATTATCTGCGTGACCTCAAGCATAAAGCAAGAGGTCTAGAACGGAACTGGCGTCGTTCAAAATTAGAAGTATTCCACCTTGCATGGCGTGATGCTATCTTAGACTATAAGCATGCATTATTGGCTACAAAGCAGACTTAGTACTCTGATTTGATCAACAAAAACAAGCATAACTCAAAGTTCTTGTTCAACACGGTGGCAACACTTATGCATGGACAACCATCTGTAGTTCGCTCTCCTTTTACAGCACAAGATTTCCTGGATTACTTTGGGAAGAAAATAGAAGACATCAGGTTAAACATATCCCGACATGCCTTAACCCAGCCACTACACCCTGCTATTGATGTGGGTGCCACTATTGAGGTATTACCTAGATTTACAGAATTTGATAGTATCTCACTAGGCATGCTGACAAAACTCGTAATGTCAACAAAAAGCACAACCTGTTTATTTGATCCTATACCAACAAAACTGTTTAAGGACCTGTGGCCCACTCTTGGGCCGACTGTGCTGGAAATTATTAATCTGTCTTTAACTTCTGGATCTGTTTCTAAATGTTTCAAATCTGCAGTCATTAAACCATTACTTAAGAAACCTAACCTTGACCCGAGTGTATTGAAAAACTATCGGCCAATATCAAATCTATCATTTTTCTCAAAAATTTTGGAAAAAGTGGTGTCACGGCAGCTCGTAGACTATCATAATGAGAATAATCTCTTTGAGCCACTGCAGTCTGCTTTGAGAAAATATCATTCCACAGAGACAGCTCTCACTAAAGTGGTGAATGATCTTCTGCTTACAATGGATTCAGACACCACTACAGTTCTGTTGCTGTTAGATCTCAGTGCTGCATTTGATACAGTGAATCATCATATTCTACTTGATAGGCTGGAAAATCATTTTGGGATTACTGGGAGTGCCCTTGCATGGCTGACGTCATACTTGACCAGTTGTTCTCACTGTGTTTTGTAAAGTAACACTACCTCTAACCTTAGTGACATGAAATTTGGGGTTCTACAGGGGTCTGTCTTAGGCCCCCTGCTTTTCTCCCTTTATATAGCACCCCTTGGGCACATATTGCGCCGTTTTGGGATTACCTTTCACTGCTATGCAGATGATACTCAGTTATACATGCCGATAACTGCTGGTAATCTCATTCACATAAAATCCTTAGAAGATTGCCTTGCAGCAGTGAGAAGTTGGATGTCTAGAAACTTCCTATTTTTAAACTCTGATAAGACTGAAATGATGGTTCGTGGTCCAGTGAGGCATCAGCATCAATTTGACCAGTTAACGCTCAGCCTCGGCTCGTGTGTCATACATCACATTGACAAAGTGAGGAACCTTGGGGTAATTTTTGATCCTTCGTTGTCCTTTGGCCTCCACATTAGAAATATTACTAGGACTGCTTTCTTCCACCTGCGAAATATAGCGAAGATTCGTCCCATCCTGTCTATGGCTGATGCTGAGACCCTGATCCATGCATTTATCTCTTCTAGATTGGACTAAGATTGGACTAAGCGCCTTGGGGCAACTGTTTGTTGTGATTTGGCGCTATATAAAAAAATTGATTGATTGATTGATTGACTACTGCAATGTTCTATTTTCTGGTTTACCTCAGTCTAGCATTAGGGGTCTTCAATTGGTTCAAAATGCTGCAGCCAGACTTCTGACACGAAGCAGAAAGTACAACCACATTACACCCATTTTGGCATCCCTTCACTGGCTTCCTGTCCCACTGAGATCAGATTTTAAGGTTCTGCTATTAACCTATAAAATTATTCATGGACTGGCACCTCCCTACCTAGCTGACCTAATTAAACCTTACGTACCGGCCCGGGCTTTACGTTCTCAAAGTGCAGGACTACTTTGTGTCCCTAAGGTGAATAAGAAGTCTGCGGGTCACAGAGCTGTCTCTTATCGTGACCCTGTTCTGTGGAATGATCTCCCTGCGTCAATAAAACAGTCAGATTCTGTGGAGATTTTCAAGTCCAGACTTAAGACGCACTTATTTTCCCTTTCAAATGGCTAGCATACTGGTACAGTTTTGTTTTATGCTTTTTACTCTTTTAATTAATTTATTAGTAATTGGAGTGGGCTGTGGCCTCAACTTTACCTAAATTCTGGGTCTTTTAGTGAAGCTTAGGGATAGTGGCCGGCGATCACCTTAGTATTTCTCTGTTTTTCTTGTTGTTTAATGCTGGCAAATTATACAGTATTTTTTTGTCTTTCTGATGCCTGATTCTGTTTTTTCTCTCTGTTTAAGGTGCAGCTCCATCCAGAGATGGGAGTTGTATTCGTGTTGGCGATCCTCCTGTCCTGTGCGCCAATAGCATTTCTTGTATATTTGTCCAAGAATTGTTCTGTAAATTATGTTTGTAGCATGGCCCAAGCAGAGGGTCACCCCTCTGAGTCTGGTCTGCTTGAGGTTTCTTCCTCAGAGGGAGTTTTTCCTTATCACTGTTGCTCTGGGGGTTGGTAAGGTTAGACCTTGCCTGTGTGAAGCACTTTGAGGTAACTCTGTTGTGATTTGGCACTATATAAATGAAAATAAATTGAATTAAATTGAAAAAAGAAACAATCTATAGCTGCAGCTTCTCTCGTGTACGTCATGTGGGGGGGAACACATTTGGAATCTTGTCTCAAAGGTAATTATTTATAATGTTTATATTGTAATGGTTTGGTAAAACAGTTGCATGGTCATTCCATCTTATGCGTTCGTTAATGTATCTGTGAAATCATGTTAATTGTAGCTGTAACATCTCATTGAGATGCGCTGCGGCAATGAGACGCACTGACTCGCAGTGACACAGTGTTTTCAAATAGGCTGGGCAATGTTCATGACTAGTTCACAAAATGAATGTGTGCCAGAAGTTTTGAACATTTCAAAGTTTTCTTTGCACAGTGCTTCGCAGCCATGCACAGTTCACGCATGGTGTATAACAGTTTGCAACAACTGTTCACTGAGTCTACTGTCAGATTGCGTGCCGGTGTGGGAATCAAATTCATGCAAGTGTCAAGAAGCCTTTTCAGTCAGCTGTACTTCCAGTTGCACTCTAACAGACACAGCCAGTGTTAAAAATACATCAAATAAGTGTCAACCAGACTGGACAAAGAAAATAATAAATACATACCTTGCAACACAACAGCATCCCACTGATTTTACTTCTCCTTAAGCACCACACAACAGTCAGAGAATATTGTCCTGCTGTCTGATGCTTCTTATGGATTCACTGGGCTGTGTACGTGTCAATATTTAAAAGTTCCACAAGTTTGACATGACTCGAGTTCGACAACTGATTACCATTGTCTCCTTTGTGACTCATGATGACTTTTTTCAGTTTTTCCAGCTAGAGTCAATATGCTGGTAAACACAGACATGGCTAACAGCTTCAAAGTCCCATGCCCACTGCTGTCCAGGTTGAGATTGTCTGGCTTTGTGTCCTCTCCAAGCCTTCGTGGTCACACTATTGCAAAATCAGATGAACTTGCATGGTTTTCTTGTACACACAGAAATAAAGTGTGATGTCAAGCATTGTAAGTAATGGGACCAGAATTGTTCTGCTACATTCATTTGTTAAAACCACTTATCTCAGTTAAGGGTCACAGCACACCATGGACAGGATGGCAGTCTATCCAAGAGGGACATACAGAGAGACAAACATAATCACACTCACAGTCCATTTAAAGTTTCCAGTTGGCATAATATACATTTTGAAGTGGGAGGAACCTGGAACACCCATACAGAACCCATGCAAACACGAGAAGAACATGTAAACTCTACAGAGGAAGGACCAGGTGGGAAGCAATCCCACAACCTTTTTGCTGTGATGCAACATTGCTAACCATTACTTTATATGGAAAAGAAACAGACGTAATTGCCTCAACACGTGTGGTAAGATGAAATGTGTGATATTTTAGCCAGGGTGTACATTTATACCCTCAATACTGATTTTCTGCTATTCAGGCTCTCAATCAATAACAAGCATACGAGGTCTGTCCAAAAAGTAACGGACCTTTTATTTTTTGCAAAAACTATATGGATTTGAATCATGTGTGATTGCATCAGCCAAGCTTGAACCTTCGTGCGCATGCATGAGTTTTTCCACGCATGTCGGTTGCGTCATTCGCCTGTGGGCAGGCTTTGAGTGAGCACTGGTCCACCCCTCCCGTCGGATTTCTTTTGTCTGAGAACTTGCTGAGAGACTGCCGCTTTGCTCCATGAAATTTTTTTCAGAAACTGTTAGAGACAGGCAGTTGGAAACCATTCGATAGATTCAGTTGGATATCGGTGAAGATTCTGTCGGCGTCACGCGGATTATGGACTGTTAAAACCTTTTTAAAGACGGCCCACAGTGGTGGAGGGTGCGCGGCGCGCCGAGCAGCCATCGACAGACTGGAACGACCAGATAATTTCTAAACTGAACGCTGTGTTGATCCGGGACATCATGTGACTACCACAGAAATGGCAACAGAGCTGGACATAGCACTTTTGCGGCACATTCCACTGTTACAGGAGATTTTGTAATGAAAGACGTGTGGAGGATTTCGCGCATCGGCACGAAGCAGCTCAGGACGCGCAGCAAAAAAAAAACACCTCCGTGTTGGAAACCATTCAGAAGATTCAGACGGCTTTTGATGGCTTTCAGTCGAGTGAGTATCTGATAAATTGTGTAACAGCTGGACATGCCACAACATGTCCTGTGAGACTTCCAAGACGGAGGTGTTTTTTTGCTCTGTGGGCTATTTTTTTGGCTCCAAACTTTAAAGACACCTGGTGATTATTCATTCATGCATTTTCTATATCTGCTTACTCCAATCAAGGGTCATGGGGGGGCTATCCCAGCAGACATAGGGTGAGAGGCATAGTACACCCTGGACTGGATGTAGGTGTATTGCAGGGTGACATATAGACAAACACATTCATACTCACACACAACTATGGACAATTTCAAGTTTCCATTTTGCCTAACCTGCATGCCGGAGCACCCAGATGGAACCCACATGAACACAGGGAGAACATGCAAATTCCACACAGAAAGTACAGGGGGAGGGAAGTGATTCCAAGCGATCCAGCCCTATGCAACTCAAGGAAAAACTCAAATTTCCTAGTTCAGTTCTTTATTTTCATTTATTTGAGTAAGTAAATAAAATAACAAACTCAAAATTAACAAATAAACACTTTGACATTTGTCAAGGTGCGTTTAGTTTCTTGATTTGTTGACACAACTTTGTGTGCAACAACACCCACCGCCTCCCAAATGCTGTTCAAAGAGATTATTGTTTTACCTCATTGTCAATTCCAAGTTTAATAATGACTCACAAGTTTTCATGGATTTTTCTGTTAGGTGAGGAAGGGGTCATGCTATTAATCTGTCATCTTTGACGCCGTTATTGGCTAGCCAAGCAGTGGAGTACTTGGATGCATGTGACGGAACGTTGTCCTATAAAAAAAGATTATTTTCTTTTTCCTCACCACTTCTTGAAGAAAGTACCTTCTAAAACTTGCCAGCAGGCATGGGAATTGAGTTCAAGTCCATTTTTAACTCAAAAAGGTCCAACTAGCTCATCCTTGACAATAGCAGGCCATACCAGTACTCTTCCTCCAACTTTTTGGCGTGTGATTCAAAAGTGGTGCTCTGTGTCCATCAGTGATCCAGTCACAGGCCCATCCATCTGTTCACCTCAACAGCTCAGCTATTTCAAGAGTCTTGCATAACACGAAAGGCATTTTACAATCTTCGACATTTCAATGTCTGTTAAAGCCTTTTTTGGGGGGGGGCATTTTACCTGAGGTAAGGAAGCTGATTAATATTTCTGCACACCTTGATATAGAGTGTTAATCACTGTAACCTGCATTTCACAAATACATATTATACAAATAATGAATGTTTATGAGTCCCTGGACAGACTGGCATCCTGTCCAGGGTGAACCCCACCTCACCCAATAAGACTGCTGGGATAGGCTCCATTCCCCCGCAATCTCATGTTGGATAAGTGGATGAAGATGAGTGAGTAAGTGAATTGTTTATGACTTCAATGGTACGAATCTTTCATTAGGTGAAAGATGGAACGTACCATTCAATGACATGAAGCCGAGTTGAATGGTATGTTCCTGTTGTGTGGGCCGCTGAAGAGGAGGCACTGCTGGCCCACCACCACAAGATGGCGCCCTGCTTGAAGTGCGGGCTTCAAGCACGAGAGGGCGTCGGAGCAACCAGGAGTGACAGCTGTCACTCATCATCCATACCAGCTGTCACTCATCCACTACTCATCACCACCACCATAAAGGCCGGACTGCAACTCCACCTCCCCGCCGAGAAATCAGCTACCATTCAGGTAATTTCTTTGTTGACTCAAACCGTTAAGTGATAACCTGAACTTCTTTTGCAGCCGTTATCCTGTGGTGTTCTGCCTTATTTGTGGGATTGGCATTTGGTGTGACAGCGACGGCTTCGCCTCACACCCCAAACCAGATAAGTGGTTTAAACAGGAGCTGCACGAGTGTGTGATTGGAGGTGGAGGTTCTCCCTCCTTTACTGAACACTGACTGTGGGATTACTGAGTGTGCGAAGTCACACTCATCAGGACTGTCTCTGTTCTCTGCCAGCAGTACCGGGTCTGACTGCTGAAGACAGCGGCCACCTGGGGTGCAGGGCTTGGCGGCTCCGGTGTTCTTCAGCTCCGTTGGTGGTGGAAGCTGTGTGGGGATCCAGCTCTTCTCTCGCCAGGCGTCTTCTATCGTCGAGCCTGCCCACACGTCACCTGGTGTATGATTGACAGTCCACCATATTGTTATTGTCTGTACGTCGTTGTGCGATTCACAACATTAAATTGTTACTTTTGGCTTATCCATTGTCCGTTCATTACCGCCCCCTGTTGTGGGTCCGTGTCACGTCACTTTCACAACAGTTCCATCTTTCTTTCCATTGAAAGAACGAAAAAACATTCATTATTTATTTTATATAATGGGAAAAATTGATTCTTGTTATTTGATATTTTTTTTCACTTATAAACAGAAAAGGGACTTACATTTGGGTGTTCATCACTGGTGCTTTGATGTCAACAGTCCAACACAAACTTTAAATAGGAGTCTAAAATTGTTCTCAGTCAACTTGCAAAAAAACAACAAACAAAAAAAAAAACAATCCTGACAGTGTAGTCCGTGATGCTGTTGTCGTGCCGAATTCAGTACAGATTGGCATGTGCTTTCCTCACTCCAGCAAAAATGATGTCAGAAATTTGTCCAGCTTTTCATCCTAACAGCTCTTCATGCCTCCAGATGGCTTACAGCATAGTGGATTTGTTTTTTGTTTTTTTTTTTGTTTTGTTTTTTGTGTGTGTGTGTGTGTGTGTGTGTGTTAGAAGAATTAGCAGTGTCAATTAGCTCCTTCAAATTTTCATCCACCAGCAAAACAAATGCTGTCATGTTTAGCTAAATGCTGGCCCCGGTAGTGTGAGCATGCACGGTGGTCAAGGCGTGCAATAGCACATTTCATATAGTACCAAAATGTCATGCTAAAATGAACTATAGCACGATAAATGAAACACAGTGGCAAATGGTATGAATAATCCATGTCACGTGACATATAACCCACCAAACAAATGATCAGGGTTCACCCAGCTGTTATATAACACCTGATAATATTTAAATCCAATAAACATTCACATTTAAGCAGTTTGTAGTTGGAAAATATGCATAGAAATGATAAGTTCAGAATACTCACTGATTGAATAACTGCATGCATTGTGCAATATGACCACTAAACCAATTACAAAAGAATTGTGGATGTGAGTTTAATATTTTCCCTGCGATTTAACCCTACGTGAAAAATTCGACCAAACACTCTAGTTGCTAAAAAAAGAGCCACAGCTCTGCCGATACATCTCTTTCGCCTCAAGCACGCTAGCAGCAGTGTGAATTTCTTGACTGAGTCCCTCAAGGCCAGTGGCACAAAAGATACTTGAGCCTGAGGAGCTGCTGGTTGAAGGAGTTCGATAGAGGGTGAAGGCTCCTCCCCAAATGCCCCTCTCCACTGCAAAAGATAATTGTCTCCTCCTTACCCAGACAGATGGGTGTATTTCCATGACCTATATGAGGTGCTCTTCCCCTCACTTGCGTGGAGGTTCGCCATAATTACTTTTGCTGATAGAGGTGAGAAAGGACATTTGCATTAGATGAAGCATGCAGCACTCAGGTTTCCTCACTCTCCATATGCAGCTTTTAATGTCACTGTAATCTCTAAAGGTTAGCACCGCCAGCACCACTGTATATCTGCACAACGAGCTGAATCAGTGGTTTGGAAATAGGTTTGACATTGAGTTTGGGGAAACACATGAGCACACACTCAAACACAAAGAAAACACCTTTGATGCAACATTTTTTGAATCACCTGTATATGAAGATGTAGATGCACGGCTGGTACGGTAGGGCTGTGATTTGTGAACACAACACCCCTCGCTTACAAAGTCTTTGGTGCTGAGACAAACATCCACCATGAGCACTCTCACACCTGTTGTTGTCACAGCTAGTTTTCACATTTTTTTTTGGATGTGCTGTCTGCTATGGAAATTTGCTGAAAGAAAATGTCTTTACTTTTCAACAATATGAGTATCTTCTTTCAGAAATCCAATTTTACATATTGCATTTTCCAATGTATGAACAAACATCACATAAATATCCCTGAAAGGAAACTGTTTAAAATTGTAATTTTTCCTTTGTTTTTTTGTTTGTTTGTTTTTTTTATAAATTAATTGAACACTGTCTTTACAATGGATGGTTTAAAAGACAGGAATCAAAATCAAATCAGTTTTATTTATATAGCGCCAAATCACAACAAACAGTTGCCCCAAGGTGCTTTATATTGTAAAGCAAGGACATACAATAATTACGGAAAAACCCCAACGGTCAAAACGACCCCCTGTGAGCAAGCACTTGGCAACAGTGGGAAGGAAAAACTCCCTTTTAACAGGAAGAAACCTCCAGCAGAACCAGGCTCAGGGAGGGGCAGTCTTCTGCTGGGACTGGTTGGGGCTGAGGGAGAGAACCAGGAAAAACACATGCTGTGGAGAGGAGCAGAGATCAATCACTAATGATTAAATGCAGAGTGATGCATACAGAGCAAAAAGAGAAAGAAACACTCAGTGCATCATGGGAAACCCCCCAGCAGTCTAAGTCTATAGCAGCATAACTAAGGGATGGTTCAGGGTCACCTGATCCAGCCCTAACTCTAAGCTTTAGCAAAAAGGAAAGTTTTAAGCCTAATCTTAAAAGTAGAGAGGGTGTCTGTCTCCCTGATCTGAATTGGGAGCTGGTTCCACAGGAGAGGAGCCTGAAAGCTGAAGGCTCTGCCTCCCATTCTACTCTTACAAACCCTAGGAACTACAAGTAAGCCTGCAGTCTGAGAGCGAAGCGCTCTATTCGGGTGATATGGTACTATGAGGTCCCTAAGATAAGATGGGACCTGATTATTCAAAACCTTATAAGTAAGAAGAAGAATTTTAAATTCTATTCTAGAATTAACAGGAAGCCAATGAAGAGAGGCCAGTATGGGTGAGATATGCTCTCTCCTTCTAGTCCCTGTTAGCACTCTAGCTGCAGCATTTTGAATTAACTGAAGGCTTTTCAGGGAACTTTTAGGACAACCTGATAATAATGAATTGCAATAGTCCAGCCTAGAGGAAATAAATGCATGAATTAGTTTTCAGCATCACTCTGAGACAAGACCTTTCTAATTTTAGAGATATTGCGCAAATGCAAAAAAGCAGTCCTACATATTTGTTTAATATGCGCTTTGAATGACATATCCTGATCAAAAATGACTCCAAGATTTCTCACAGTATTACTAGAGGTCAGGGTAATGCCATCCAGAGTAAGGATCTGGTTAGACACCATGTTTCTAAGATTTGTGGGGCCAAGTACAATAACTTCAGTTTTATCTGAGTTTAAAAGCAGGAAATTAGAGGTCATCCATGTCTTTATGTCTGTAAGACAATCCTGCAGTTTAGCTAATTGGTGTGTCCCCTCTGGCTTCATGGATAGATAAAGCTGGGTATCATCTGCGTAACAATGAAAATTTAAGCAATGCCGTCTAATAATACTGCCTAAGGGAAACATGTATAAAGTGAATAAAATTGGTCCTAGCACAGAACCTTGTGGAACTCCATAATTAACCTTAGTCTGTGAAGAAGATTCCCCATTTACATGAACAAATTGTAACCTATTAGATAAATATGATTCAAACCACAGCAGCATAGTACCTTTAATACCTATGGCATGCTGTAATCTCTGTAATAAAATTTTATGGTCAGCAGTATCAAAAGCAGCACTGAGGTCTAACAGAACAAGCACAGAGATGAGTCCACTCTCTGAGGCCATAAGAAGATCATTTGTAACCTTCACTAATGCTGTTTCTGTACTATGATGAATTCTAAAACCTGACTGAAACTCTTCAAATAGACCATTCCTCTGCAGATGATCGGTTAGCTGTTTTACAACTACCCTTTCAAGAAAGACAGGAGAGTGGGAATTATAAGAATGGAGAAATGGGTGATTTTCTCCTAGTGTATTAAAATACAAATAATTATATTCTCAAAATGTTATTTTATTCCCCTAGTTTTCTGTATATAAAGATTAAGGTGAGTAGTATTCTGGCCAAATCCTAGTACAGTTATAATGACAGATAATACATCACTGGTGTCAAAGCACTAGATCAGGGACTAAATGTGGTTGTCTAAGTTAAAAAAAAAAAAAAGTACTGGTGTTTTTCTTCTCAATATGTCCCATCAATCAGGCATAACATTGTGGCCACATACCTAATATTGCATTGATCCTCTTCCTTCCACTAAAACAGCCCTGACCCATTGAGCCATGGACTCCCCTGGGCCTCTGAAGGTGTGCTATGATATGTGGCACCAAGTAACAGATCTTAGAAATCCTTTAAGTTGCTAGTTGGGGAATCCATGGATCGGACATGTTTGTCCAGCAGATCCCAGATGAATCTGTTGTGGTTCACTGTTTTTTCTTCCTTTGACTACTTTTGGTAGGTACAATCCAATACAGACAGAGAGCATCTCCACACAGGGAGCTCCAATTTTGGAGGTGATCTGGCACAGTCTTCTTGCAATCACAGTTTAGTCCTTTGGTCAAAGTTATTCAAATCAATATATGACTCCATTCTTCCTGCTTCCAACACATTAACCTCAAGGACACAATGTTAACTTGCTGCCTAATGTATCCCACCCACAGGTGACACTGGAATGATATAATCAGTGTTATTCATTTAACTTCTCAGTGTGCAAAATTTTATGGTTAATTGGTGTATATGTCTCTATTAGAGAGCAGGTAGTTTTGTGAATAAGGACATTTATGGAATCTGGCAATAAGCACCAGAAGCAATGAGCCTTAATGTCAAAAGTGGATTTCATTCTTAGATTCGTATGGCGTTGTGTTATTGACATATATCTCAATAATGATTCTTGAGGAGTAAGACTAACCTCTTTCATCTCCTGGTTGTCCATGAGGTGAAAAGTCAAAGTGTATATGCACCCCTTGACATGTTTGACAGCACCAGGAGGTTGGACACAAATATGGGATTCAGGAATCAGCTTAACATAGTTTAATGTCAGTGCAAGCGAGGTTCGGTACAAAAAAAGGCAGTCCAAAAAATAGCAACAGTACCCAAAGCATGAAATAGAGACAGGATCCAGAAAACAGGCAGACAGGATGATAAACAGCAAAGCAAAACAGGACTAGGAAACTCTGAGGATAAAGGCTTGAAAGTGGCACAAGGTACAACAATCTCGTAAGTGGGAGAGGAAAAAGCAGTGACTAATATAGCGGAAGTGAGCAAGAGAATATGCACCACAAGTGTGTGAGGAAAGTTCCAGAATGCGGCGTGGCAAGCAGGAAGCATGGAGAACAGGAGGGACATGCCCAACACCAAGTACTCAACACAAGACAAGAGAGATCGCTCCACAAAATCCCAATGCAAAAAGTAAGGGCCTCTTCACATATAGTGGAAAGTTCGGTCAAAGTGCGCACAAAGTGCGTATGAAGCAGGAATTGTGTGCAAAATGTGTAACATCGTCCCTGCCTCGAACACCTCGTACACCTGGCAGGGTCGGCCAAATTCCAGGTGACACACAAAAATCTAACACTGCTCGCATGGCACTTAGAAAATGTGTGGCCATATGCAGCATTAACACGACAACAGTCTCCAGACAATCATTGTAGTGCTGGCAGTGAAATTTGTCTAAGTTCCCCATGAGTGTGGCTTTGGTGTGTGCACTAAACTGACAGGAGGTGTAGCTGCCGACAGAAGCAGCTGTGGAGATCTGTCTTTCTGGACACCCCAGCTGGACAACAGGTACTGTATTTGGACAGACATGAACTAACAACTGACCACTGTGATGCATTTGTGTCTGGCTGCTGCCCTTACATGGACATAAATAAAAACATATATTGCCGTGGCGATAGGCTGCAGCGAGCAAGTGTGTGCATGCTGCAGCCCATTGACAGGCTGCTCCCAGGTTGAATCAGACTGTCAGATCAGAACACGCAGCGGGCGATCTGGCTGACATGTCACCCACGTGAGCTCTGTTCCACATGACGCAATTTATATGCTGTGGTGCGCCGTCCACAAGACACACGTGTCATGCAGGACATGCGCGCGGGGCGATTGGATGCACTGGACCAGCAGATGTGGACATGATCAAAGCACACTGCTTCTTATTCATGTCATTTCATAACTGTATGTCTGTGAACATGGGTCATCTACAGAGGAACAGATGGATCATATTTGTATTGCCTGCTTGATAAATGCAGTGTTTTTATATGGTGTGTGATTTTAATTGTTTTATGTAATACTTCCATGTCCTTCCTGATATGAGGCAGGTTCCCGCAGCTTTCAAAGGACAGCTCCGTAGCTCAATGGTAATGTTTCTGACTGACAATCAGGGCTTTTGGAAGGCGCAGGTTCAAGTCCCATGGGTGGTATGTATATATGTCAAAATACTTGAAGAGGTCATGTTGCCTTATGCTGAAGAGGACATGCCCTTGAAATGGGTGTTTCAACAAGACAATGACCCCAAGCACACTAGTAAATGAGCAAATTCTTGGTTCCAAACCAACAAAATTAATGCCTCGCAGATGTGAAGAAATCATGAAAAACAGTGGTTATACAACTAAATACTAGTTTAGTGATTCACAGGATTGCTAAAAAATTTGAGTTTGTAGCGTGAACAGCAGATGCTACTATTATTGTGAACACCTCCTTTTCTACTTTTTTGTTACTAACAGCCCAATTTCATAGCCTTAAGAATGTGCATATCATGAATGCTTGGTTGTTGTTGGATTTGTGAGAATCTACTGAATCTACTGGTACCTTGTTTCCCATGTAACAATAAGAAATATACTCAAAACCTGGATTAAACTTTCTAGTCACATAGCACTACTATTATTCTGGACACTACTGTACACTACTATATATACGAGGTCTGTCCGTAAAGTATAGGTCCTTTTTATTTTTTTCAAAAACTATATGGATTTCATTCATATGTTTTTACGTCAGACATGCTTGAACCCTCGTGCGCATGCGTGAGTTTTTCCACGCCTGTCGGTGACGTCATTCGCCTGTGAGCACTCCTTGTGGGAGGAGTTGTCCAGCCCCTTGTCGGAATTCCTTTGTCTGAGAAGTTGCTGAGAGACTGGCGCTTTGTTTGATCAAAATTTTTTCTAAACCTGTGAGACACATCGAAGCGGACATGGTTCAAAAAATTAAGCTGGTCTTCAGTGAAAATTTTAACAGCTGATGAGAGATTTTGAGGTGATTCTGTCGCTTTAAAGACTTTTCACGGTGCGAGACGTCGCGCAGCGCTCCCAGGCGGCGTCATCAGCCTGTTTCAAGCTTAAAACCTCCACATTTCAGGCTCTGTTAATCCAGGACGTCGTGAGAGAACAGAGAAGTTTCAGAAGAAGTCGGTTTCAGCATTTTATCCGGATATTCCACTGTTAAAGGAGATTTTTTTAATGAAAGACGTGCGGGCGGATTGCAGCGTCGGCTCGCAGCCGCCGCGACGCTCCGCCACAGGAAAAACACCTCTGTTGGAAGCCTTGAGGACAAGTTGGAACATCTCCAGCTGATAAACAATTTCTCATATACTCACTCCACTGAAAGCCATCAAAAGCCAACTGGATTTTAACAAATGGTTATCAACACGGAGGTGTTTTTCCTGTGCCGCCGCGCCACGTCGGCTGCGTCCCAACGCGCGGACCCGTCCGCACGTCTTTCATTAAAAAAATCTCCTTTAACAGTGGAATATCCAGATAAAATGCTGAAACCGACTTCTGAAACCGGCTGATGACGCTGCCTGAGAGCGCTGCACGACGTCTCGCACCGTGAAAAGTCCTTAAAGCGACAGAATCACCTCAAAATCTCTCATCAGCTGTTAAAATTTTCACTGAAAACCAGCTTAATTTTTCGAACCATGTCCACTTCGATGTGTCTCACAGGTTTAGAAAAAATTTTGATCAAACAAAGCGCCAGTCTCTCAGCAACTTCTCAGACAAAGGAATTCCGACGAGGGGCTGGACGACTCCTCCCACAAGGAGTGCTCACAGGCGAATGACGTCACCGACAGGCATGTAAAAACTCACGCATGCGCACGAGGGTGCAAGCATGTCTGACGTAAAAACATATGAATGAAATCCATATAGTTTTTGAAAAAAATAAAAAGGACCTATACTTTACGGACAGCCCTCGTATATACATATATATAAAATATATAGATAGATAGATAGATAGATAGATAGATAGATAGATAGATAGATAGATAGATAGATAGATAGATAGATAGATAGATAGATAGATAGATAGATAGATAGATAGATAGATAGATAGATAGATAGATAGATAGATAGATAGATAGATAGATAGATAGATAGATAGATAGATAGATAGATATAAGCAAGGTCCAAGTTACAGACTTACATATAACCTACTTGCACAAACACAAATGGGAGTGCATCATGGTCAGGAGGAAATGGCAAAACTGTGATAAAGATGCACACAAGCTTTTACAGTTTCAGTTTGGATCAGAGAGTTGTTTCTGGCAGAATCAACTGGGCTCAATTTGGTGAGGGATAAGGGGGACATGCTTCCCCCCACCTTTTCAACCAGGGGGGACAGAATATGGTATGTCCCCCCCCCACCTTCTGACATATATGTGTGTACTTGAAACATGCTATGTCAGTCTTATGTGCAAAACCATGACAGAATAGTATCTTTGTTACTGCAAGTTTGTATTTTTAGCAGAATTGACTTGTTTACAACACCTGTTTCTTGTTTGTCACATTCTGAATTTTCTGGGACTGCATTTGCCCAGATTTGAAACCAAAAATAGTTGCCTCTAGGGACTAGTGTCTAAACATAAGTATCAATGGACCATATGCTAATTTACTAAATTCTGAA